>NC_135141.1:23311736-24575321 GCF_051014445.1 Colletes latitarsis | reverse complement strand
GCTGAGAAACCGGACAGTGAACGCGTTGATCGCGCCCCGCCATTGAGGATCGCGATCTGAAACCGTTGCCCGATAATAAACTTTCACGTTTCCGACGATTATTTTGGCGGTGTCGACCGCGATTCGACGAATATTTATAGACGATGATTTCCGCGTTATGTTCGCGGATCTCCCGAGCGCGAAGAGGCTACGTTTTGCAACAATAACGACCGCGGTTACTTAATCCATTACGAATCAAAGTATTCTGAGAAACGATTCGCGGCACCGGAGATCGAGAGCCGCGCTAATCGCCAACGAGTGGTTTTTCTCGAGCTCGAAGATCGGCCGTGGAGGGCCACCGATAATCGACGAAATATATTTCTGCATTAATTCAACGCGAACGGACGAGAAAGAGATCGGTCCAACGAACAATTTCAGAACGGGTGGCGCGAAAATTGCATACCGCCAGTCGCAATTCGAGCTGACTCCGAGTCCCATAAATCACCGCGCAGAAGTAAAATGCTGTATAAAACTTTTCGTCCTTGCCGCTCTTTTCCGCCTTTGTTCCCGCCGGGGGGTCGGATATTACGCGTCCAACTTGGAACCACGGTCCACGAGCGATTCGTAACCGGTCCACGAACTACGAACAATTTTTATTCGACGGAATATTTTCACCAATCGCACGTACAAACCCTCCATTTTCATCTGATTATACCTTCTCTGTATTCATCGTGCTCGTCCCCGGAAAGAAGTAAAAAAAATTTGTCAGAAATTTACTTCCATCTATAATTACGCGAGAAAACGGTCGACTATTCATCAACGACATCTACAGGGAATAAATAATTTTTCAAGACTCGCCGCTATTACGAACGTTTGTTTGTTTCGAACAAAATAATTCATCCCTGAAGAGGTTAAAAATAAATTGGCACGTCGACGGTTCGTTAACAAGAATGGCCGCATCGAGCGGGCAAATTAGTTTTCGTGTTCGTTTCGGGCGACGCGCGAACTAACGCGTAAACGCCTGGAATTATATATAGGTGCAAACATTTAAACGATTTACTGCTCGAGACAATTTATCGGAGACAGAAAACAGGAAGTGCGCTCCGACGGAACTTAACCAGCGACACCTGGCTTCGCGAAAGTTTAATTAGGAACGTAAACGTTGCCAATGAAACTTTCGCCCGTTACACGATCGCGAGAAAAATTCGACGAAGTTGAAATTCCCCGTGTGACGAAACTTTTCCGATTTTACTTCGCTTTCCAACGTTAGAACGTTCGATCTGTTTTCCTGTTTCCCGATCGCGCCACGACGGCCGCTTAATCGCTCCAATTTTTATTTTCTTTTCTTTCCTAAAATATTCGTCGTGTCGCGGGAATGGCCGTACAAGCCGTTTCGAAATGTATCCGGATCGGTCCGGTTCGAAATTAAACGACGTGTGACGGGGCTCCATCGAAACAGCGGTACATCGATGCGTTAAATCGATATAGAAACACAGAGGGAAACCGCGCGGGCTCGTGTACAAAATCGACGACGCGGAAATTAGGAAAGGACAAATTAACGACAGCTCGAAACGTGCCGATCAACGCGCGAGAACGCACGTAAATGGTACGGAAACGATCGTTCGATCGAAATGTAACCGTCCATGACCAGCCATCTGCGCCGTTACGCTATTTTAAACTCGCGAGCATATTTTCGGCAATTAATTCCGAACGCCAACGCTCGTGCAAGAGAAATACATAAATTGTCGCAGAATACGGATTTCTCTATGCTGAAATGAACGACAATGGCGTCCCTCGAGAAACGTATGCTTCACGATCGACGTTTATAACAATTCATATTATTTTTAGCTGTGCTTCGCTTTGGGAGACCAACAATACCGATTTTTGTACAGAGTAACTTACGAAAATAGTAAATTTAAGTGTCGGAATCAACTGTATCGATAGTTAAACTTAGTTGGTAAGGAAGTTTGTGGCACAAGCGCTAACATTGGCTGTCGTGTGACACGCCGGCGGGTCACACCTTCTTTAGAAAGAATTTCGCGATATCAATGATGTTTCGGTGGATACGCAAGTAAAATTCGAATAATTTAAATATATTGATATATACACACTGAAAAATAAACTGAATTAATTGGAAAACATTGAAATTACCATCCCAATTATGCAGGTTATAATTCCTCAAATTGTTCGGGCACTCACATGTTAACGGCCATATTTGATACACCGATGTTGCACAAATATGGTCTAATTATCGGTACGATGGGTTGGCTCGAGTGTACTTATTTATTTATATAACCAAATTAAATACTGACCACTTGTTAAATAAATCAGAGGGAAATACGTAGTGCATCAACGATGATCGAGAATTATGTACCAATGGTACAAGAATGTTTGATCCCTCGAAACGAAGTTTAACATAATTGTTTACTCACGTATAATGTTGCGAATTCTTGACCAGGTTTTCGTCTATGGCAAACAACGGCAGACAGCAAACTCTCATGTTCCATCGGCGTAAATATCATAGTCTTGTGTTTGCTGGCGACTCTACACTCGCGTTTTATCACTTCCAGTCCGTTTCACGCGTTCGATTCCCCAAATTATAACGAGCAATGTACCATACAAAGGACAGTAGGTGACTGATTCATCGAGGACAAACATTGTTTACGTATAGCTTCCCTCGGCGTCTCTACCGTTTATAAAAGCGCGGTCGAGGTTAACTGTTTGTGTCTTACGAACGATCGTATAATAGGAACCTTCGTCGTCGTATCTGTAGGTCAACAAACTTTTCGATCTCTCAACGATTACAATATCGACACTAAATTACTGCACACACTTTTCTAAGGGCAAAACTTTTCGATTTTCAAATGATTATGCACGACTCAAACACTTTTATGACTCTTGCACAAAACGATGCTACGTGGCGCCACAGACCAATCAGAAGCCTTCCCGCGTTCTGTGACGTCATAAGATTGACCGGAAGGCGGGAAAGGAAGTAATCAAGATTTCCGGAAGACTTTTTTTACCGAAAGAGATATTTTAAGACGTCCTAATCATGTTTTGATCAATGGAAAGAAATTATTTGTGTAATACGCATATTTAGAGAGAATGCAACATATTACGAACCCCATACGTGAAATAAGAGATAACCCCACACTTTTTCCTGCTACTGTTTGCATCTTACGAACCGATCGTACAATAGGAATACTTTCCGATCCCTCAATGATTACAATATCGACACTAAATTACTACGCACTCTTTTCTAAGAACAAACTTTTCGATTTTCTAACGATTTTACCCGACTAGATCCCTTTTATGACTTGCACAAAACGATGCTACGTGGCGCCACAGACCAATCAGAAGCCTTCCCGCGTTCTGTGACGTCATAAGACTGACCGGAAGGCGGGAAAGGAAGTAATCAAGATTTCCGGAAGAATTTTTTTACAGAAAGAGATATTTTAAGACGTCTTAATCATGTTTTGATAGATGGAAAGAAATTATATTTGTAATACGCATATTTAGAGAGAATGCAACATATTCCGTATCCTATACGTGAAATAAGAGATAACCCCACACTTTTTCCTGCTACTGTTTGCATCTTACGAACGATCGTACAATAGGAACCTTCGTCGTCGTATTAATAGATCAAAAAACTTTCCGATCCCTGAATGATTACAATATCGACACTAAATTACTACGCACTCTTTTCTAAGAACAAACTTTTCGATTTTCTAACGATTTTACCCGACTAGATCCCTTTTATGACTTGCACAAAACGATGCTACGTGGCGCCACAGACCAATCAGAAGCCTTTCCGCGTTCTATAACATCACAACACTGACCGGAAGGCGGGAAAGGAAGTAATCAAGATTTCCGGAAGAATTTTTTTACAGAAAGAGATATTTTAAGACGTCTTAATCATGTTTTGATAGATGGAAAGAAATTATATTTGTAATACGCATATTTAGAGAGAATGCAACATATTCCGTATCCTATACGTGAAATAAGAGATAACCCCACACTTTTTCCTGCTACTGTTTGCATCTTACGAACGATCGTACAGTAGGAACCTTCGACGTCGTATTAATAGGTCAACAAACTTTCCAATCCCTCAACGATTACAATATCGACACTAAATTACTGCACACTCTTTTCTAAGGGCAAAACTTTTTGATTTTCTAACGATTTTACACGACTAGATCCCTTTTATGACTTGCACAAAACGATGCTACGTGGCGCCACAGACCAATCAGAAGCCTTCCCGCGTTCTGTGACGTCATAAGACTGACCGGAAGGCGGGAAAGGAAGTAATCAAGATTTTTAGAAGAATTTTTTGCGTTAAAACATGTTTTAAGACGTCCTAACCATGTTTTGATCACTGAAAAGAAATTATTTTTGCAATACGCATATTTACAGAGAGTGCAACATGCCCCAAATCCCATAGTGAAATAAGAGATAATCCCGCGCTTTTTCGTGTACATCAGAGCCAAATAATCTCCTCATTATTTCGTATTTTATTAAACATAAATAAATGACTATTAAAGTTCCGATGATTGTTCAATATTGAACCGGTTAAAATTCGGATAACAGATCCTTTTGATCAATGTAAGAGGGAATTTTGAAACGTTCACAGACTATCGTGAAAATAATTCATCCTTTCTAATTGCAGATTTCTGGTAAACTTCCCAGAAGGTCTCGAGAGAAAGAGCGAGACGCCAATTACTGCAAGATCAGGAGACGTTGCAGATGTACCTACGAAAAGCCTCCCAGAATTCCATCGGGATCGGGCAAATTGAAATTGATTCAGTGTCGCTTAACGAAAGACCCGAGACACGGAAATCGAGATAGCAGTTTGAAGCATCGATAAGCTAAAGTCTCCATCATGGTACCGAAACTGTTCATCCTCGGCTCTCACAAAATTAAGAGGTAGTGAGAGTCGAATCGAGAAGAAGGAACTCAAATTTTCACGAGAATCTACGTATTCGCTAATGAAATCAAAGAGCAACGCGACGAGGGTCAGGATCAAAGTTGATTAAACAAATTTCGTCCCGTGCAAAAGCTTCTCTCCGCGAAAGGAACCCGGGCTGCCCAACGAACAAAACCGATCGAGTTAATAAGAAGTCGTGAATGAACGTAATCGATCCAAGAATCATCCAAAAATGGTGACGTGAAATCGAAACGGGACGACAGAGGGGACCGATGAAGAAGCAGGCGAAGAAACGGAACGAAGGCAGCCCGAAACGATGGAAACGAGCTACGAAGCCTTCAACGGAACCAGTCATTACGATGCTGGTCAATTATCGAGAAATTTCTCGGCCAACGAGAACGTATCAGAAACGTTAGAATGTAGACAAGAAATCAATTCGAACGCTCTATTTAATTTCATCATCTGCGGCGTGCTGGTGAACTTGGTCGGTATTTTCGGCATATTCGGCAACGCGATCTCGATGATCATCCTCTCGAGGCCGCAGATGAAGTCATCGATCAATTACCTACTGATTGGTCTAGCCAGATGCGACACGATGCTAATCGTTATTTCGGTAAGTTCGTTGACTCTTACCTTCGAACAACAGCCTTTCTATTAAAGAGCTTATTTCCAAACTTAAATCATCATTAAAATACGGAATTATTGTCAGCTCAGTTTATGATTACGAATTGTTAGAATACGAAAATGGATGATCTACCAATCGGCTCGCTGAATGCTAACAAGAATGGAGGAATGGACGGTGTTCATCCCGGTCTAATTAAATCCTGTCAATATATTATCTCTCGAGCTCTCTGGGTAATCGTTAATAAATCCCTTGCGACAGGCCTGCTTCCCGAATTATGGACAACTAGCCAATAATCCTGATTCATAAGACCGTTGATAAATCCGACGCGAGGAATTATCGAGCCTTGCAAAATATTTTTCTGTAAATATTCGAAAGCATCGTCAAGGGAAAACACTTTGGCTTGATTAAAAATGTCACCGCGGATGAGCAACATGAATATTTCCGACTCGTAAGCCGATTTCATTTACAGAGGTTTCAAGAAAGCTTTCGGTGCCGCTAACCATAATATCCTTATAGCAAAATTACGTAGATGTAACATTTCGAGTCCAGTCTTATCCTGGATCCTCTCATTTCTCGCCGGGAGATATCAAATTATTCGTTTTAATAATTCATAGTCTGAATCTGCTGAGGTCAAATCCGAGATTTCGCAGAGTTCTCGTATCGGCTTTATATCGTCAATTATATGTATATATGAATAACAGTTTCTTTCGAAACGATCTAAAAGAATCCAATATAAAGGTATTTTCAAGACAACAATGTTAGATTAATACGTCGTATTACCTTTCGACTATCTGGCTGCACATGGTCGAAACGTCTTATTTTTATAATTGTTGATTTCGCTGCGTCGTTGGCGTAAATCCCACAGTTTTGTAAACAAGTACAATGATTCATTAGGTGCATTCCTCGGTGATAATAACATACTTTGTACTAAAAATACGTGCATCAAGCAACGATCAGATAAGCGTAACTTTCTCAGCTTCGTATCTGTGGAACTTAAGAGGTTTCCGAAATAAGCTCTTTAATTGTGCTTGGGAAGAAGCTCGACCCGGATGTTGCTAGACGTTGACTTTACAGCCTCTAAAAATTTACGCGAGCATTACGACCGTCTCTTCTTAGCTCGTGAGAACACCTTAAAAGGGTTGGTCGCGGCGGAGTCTTAAATCCAGAGAGCGTAAAACACCGAATAAAAGATACAAAAGAATCGTTTCGTTATTGCTTCGCCTGCTGAATATTCTGGCGCGGGTTTACAACCGACGGCCGGTCTCTTGGGTGGCTTGGTCGCTACGATCCACGCAACGACAAGCACCCGCTAATTTATTCTTGTGGTCGGATGCGAAAGCTCGAGGAACTTGTAACTCGCAGCGAAACAAGCCCGAATTAACGGACTCGACTCTCTGTACGACCATGATTTAAATGTCGTTAACATAGCGCGCGTACAACCGCAACCGAATACCGTGAAACTTCCTCGACCGTTTGTGTTTCAAAAACGATCTTTGTAAATCCCCCGAGACTCGAATTATCGGAACGTATGCCGGTTTCTGATAGAAATGGCCGAGTATCTCGTGAAATCGGGTAGCTGTTTACTCGCAGAAAATATATCCCCGTTCCATCCGCCGGGTTATGTAAACCGCCGCAGCCTCATTGCCAAATAAACTTCCCGAGGTCAATATCAAGATCCTCGAGGGTGGATACTGCACGAGTATCTACAGTAGCGGTCGAGAATTTAAGACGGCTACCACTTTGATAGATATTACAGATACTAAATAGCAAACAACTTACACTTACATCTTATCTGTTAAGAATATAGTCGCCTTAAACTATCCACTTCTACTGTATCTAAAAGTGACAAACTCGGGACGGGATTTCATTTGCTGAAACTACGATAATCCAGATTTTCGAGTTGCTCCGACCGCCTCATCCGGTGGATTAAACGCAAGAAAACTTGTGACGTTTCCAGGTATTGATCTACGGCTTACCCGCGATTTACCCGTACACCGGGCTCCTGTTCGACTACAAGTTCATCGTCTACCCGAAGATCGTACGATTCTTGTACCCGTTGTCGTGCATAGCGCAAATAGCGACGGTGTATCTGACCCTGACGGTGACGCTGGAGAGGTACATAGCGGTCTGCCATCCCCTGAAAGCAAGATCTTTCTGTACGTACGGAAGAGCTCAGCTGGCTGTGCTGATTATCGTGGTGTTTTCTCTTATTTACAACTTACCAAAGTGAGTGCTTCTCCTGCTTACGCATGCAGTTACGTTTTTGCGAACGGAAATATTCATGGAATACTTATCCACAGATTCTGGGAGATAGACATCTACACGGAGGTTCACTGGAAATACGACGTCACGGTGTACTGCCTGTACCCGGCGGAGCTGAGAAGTAACGACTTGTACGTCACCCTCTACGTCCACTGGATGTACTTCTTTATTTGCTACTTGTTTCCGTTCTTAGCTCTGGTGATCTTCAACGCGGCCATCTATCTGAGGGTGAGCATCATCGGCAGCTACTGAAAAAAATAAATATTATACGTTAGTATCTTTGAGCATGTATACAGCAAGGGACCTGTTGAGGTGTTCAATTTGGTTATTAACACGGTAGGAATATTTACGTAGCAGTTTCATATCGTCATATCACGACTAGGATAATTTTCTCGATTCGATTAAAAATCATGAACCATCCACTGACGCGACGACCGCGCGCCTGACTTTAATTTATGTGCAAACGACTCTTGGACTTCCGGAACGACCCGAATATATGGCGAACGAAGCGTGAAAACGTAGACGAGGGAGAAAAAGCCTGGGGACGCGAATTTCTCTCTGCAACCCAGTTCCATGATATCCATAATTCCGTAGAGAATTACACCGAGCCCTTCGATTCTAACGAACATCAATGACGAATTTAGAACGATTCAAAGGGGGACGCCGACAAAAAATTGCAAAGGGAACTCGAAATTTCGAGGGATCGAGAATCCTACCCCTAAAAATTATAAATAGAAATAAAAATATTCACGTTTTTCTTCGCGAAATCGATCGAGCGTAATAAAAATGTATTGAAAAATAGCGACGAGCAATCGCTGGGTTTTTCCACGGATCTCTCTAACATAACTCCAACATTTTAATTGACTAATAAACTGTAACTCCGTACAGTCAATCTCTGTCTCAGCCTTTAACATACACACGCATCGCGGTGCAATTCTACAGATTGTCCTCTCGACGTTAATTTTATTCGTAGATTGAACGGATTACGTTTACCCATTCCAGGGGTTGTACTGTAAACAGTGGTGGTTGGTAAGTCATAATTTACGTCGCATGTTACAGTTTCTAACGTGTTACCGCAATATCGTACATACGGTCATACGTACGTGAAATCTAGTTTACGGATGCATACATAACTCGCACACATTTCGCTGCTGTAACTGCATAACGCGGATAAAATCGTGGCCGATTTTACGTTCATGCAACACGCGTGTCCGGGAACAAGTTTCGCGTTTATGTTTGCGCGAAAGGAAACCGTTCGACTACTTATTGAAATTAATATTTGTTCTCGAACGTCGTAAATCCTCTCAGTCGCATATTAATAATTGCGATTTGGTTTGAAAATGATTCGGTACGGTTCTAAGTTCTCGAAGGGGGCTACATTTCATCTCCATTTATCGAGTACGTTTGAGAAATGCAAGAAAAGAAAATAACTTTGTAAATAAAAACTAGTTTAACGAATTCCATAAAACGGGAGATTCCACAGACCGAGTACACTCGGTATTCCTGAGAGATTCCGCGTAAGTGTTTCGAAGATAAAGCGGCGGTAAAACGCGAAAGTGACGGTTCCAGCATCCAGCAGTAAAGATACACCCCTTCTGGGACCACTCGAGGCATCGTGTTCGCTACACCCACTAAAATAATGCGTGGATCGCGCGATCAGCCGAGAAAGTAAAGGAAATGGAAAAAAAAGAAAACGGTTTTGCCCCAGGAACAATTCCTATTTTTCACTTCTCACCGCGACAGGGAAACCACTAATTATTTCTACGTGGCACCTTTCTTCTCATTCATTTTTCTTACGCTCGATACGAATTGCCTGAAAGAAGAACGACCCCATTACTCTCTCAGCGTCTCCCTAATTCGTTCCAGGGCCACGGCGACCCCGAACGAGCGATTAATTAAAGTTTCTATTTTATTTGTCACAACCCTACAATAAGAAATAATCGACGCATTAATCAAGGGGCGTATGAATATTTTTTTGGGGGGGATATTGTGCCTTAGGCTTTTACATTAATGCCGGTTCTAACCGTCAGGACACGATGTTACAGGTCAGAAAGGCGAACAGGGACTTGCAACAGTTGTCCCGGCACCAAAGGCGCGAGATCGGTTTAGCGACGATGTTACTCTGCGTGGTGATCGTTTTCCTGATCTGCAACATCCTGCCGCTCGCTTCGAACATCCACGAGACCTTCCTGAACGATCCGCCGATCTGGTTGGTGCAGACGGGCAATCTCCTCGTGACGATCAACAGCAGCATAAACTTCATTATCTACGTGATTTTCGGCAGGAAGTTCAAGAGGATATTTTTGAAGCTGTTCTGCAGCTCGAAGTTGTTCGGGCCCGGCAGGGACAGTCCAGAGTTCCAGACGTACGACGAGTCGATTATCACCAACATGACCAACATAGAGCTCAGGAACTCCATCAGGCATTACCACCTGAACAGGTCGAGCACCATCAGTAGGAACAATAACGTCTCTAATGGTAGCACGCGGCAAAGCTTGAAAGCGTCGGGTAGGCCCGGAAGTCCGGGGCCCTGTGTCTATTATCCCGCGAGAAGTCCCGTCAGGAGCCCTAGTCAGATGTCCAGGACGTCCAGCACCCAAAATGGATGGAGCAAAAGAGACGCGGACTCTACCCTGTAACGGTTCTGATTCCTCCGAAGTCGGTCGCGACCATTCGTGCGCTTACAAGGGAAAACAAGAAAGTCTTTTTGGAACGGAGAACTTCTTAAGTCTCGTAATCGTTTGTAATCGTTTAATACTTAGGAAGACAGGTGCCAGTATCCACGACGCATTTCCACGTACTCTCGAACGCGATTCGAATTTCACGACGACCAGCCTGTGACACCTAGAAAATAAACAGAGTGCGATATGAGTACATCGTCTACATTCAGGGCAAAAACAATTGTTTCAAGCTATCATATAAAGGTTCTGGTAAACCTAAATCTATATTATAACAGTTTACAAGCCCTGTCTGCGATGTTTTTCTCAATAACGAGCTTCAAAACCGTACGAATGGCTGAAAAGCAAAGTTCGAACTTACCTCAATTTTTGTATCATCTATCCGTGAACTTCTATTCCTTAGTTTATCATTCTCGAAGCCTTTACACTCGCTGTATCCTAATGTTAACACTTTGATGGCCGGACGATGGCGATTTTACATTACGACTGAAACAATAAAATCACATTCACGTGACAGTGGCCGTCCAAGTGTTAACGCGAGGAAAACGGTCGACCGTAGCTGCCTATTATCGTTTCGTTTAACAAATTATCGGACCTCCGAAAACTCGATGGCTTTAAAAATGCATCGCGTGACTGCTTCGTTTCAGCGTCAAAATAAATATGAGTTTCTCTGTGAGTGTAAGGTCATCATTCTCCGAAGCTGAAAATGTAATAGCGATTTAGCAAGGGGATGATGAAATTTTGAACGTACGTAAAAAAAAAAGAAACAAAATTTTTGATGTCACCCAAACATTGTGATAAAGAATCGAATGAAATTATTCATGGTTTATCGTTAGGCTGTTAAACGATACAGGACGAATGATTACCTTATACGAGTAAGGACTTAATGTAAGTAGGACAATATGATCTTCGTGTAAAAACACACCCTCGATATTATATAATACACCGTACTTTTAGTGAATTGTAAATACTAACCGCAAACTATATTATTTTGATATGTTATCGCGCCCAACGCCGAGACTTTTCCTCGATACACGAATAACTATATCTATGACATCGGTTTCCTTCACGAAAACAAGAAAAAAAAAAATACTATGGAAGAAAGAAGCGACCAAAAAATGTAGATTTCCTGTTATTCTTAGACGTTTAAGGACACACAAGATTCGTTTGTCTGCAAATGAAAATACAAACGCGAATACAGTATTAAGTCTCCCTAAAGCTCTATGGATCATCCAACAAATGCGGATAATGTTTAAAAACTTGAATCGAATGAAAATTCATTCGTCCTCGCATTTGAAAATTATAAAGGAACCGTCGACGTAAATGTTTTTTCGAAATATTTGCGCATATGCCTGGTCGAGATCATTAAGGCATACAAAACAATTCTGTTAATCGTAACGCACTTATTATTCTGAAATATTATGGTGTATCGCGCAAAGAAGAAAAAAAACGACTTCTTCTTGTACCAACGCACTGTTTTGTTTCGAGAAATAAATACGCCGTACATTTCATTATCATTTTTCATGTCCTTTAAAATATTTACATTTTATGCCTGTTACGTGTTATTGAAAATAACACTTTTATACTTCAAAGAACCCATACCATTTACACGTAATATCAGAAACAGGGGGAAAAAGTTGCAGCGGATATTGTTGCGTCTTCTGGTTTACTACACCATGGTATTTCAGAATTAAATACAAACGTGTACCTGAAGCTATTTACTAAGTAGATCTCTTAGATTCTTTTATATTCTTTCTCGTAAGCGTAAACATCGATATACTTTCATTAAATTATATACATCTTGTTTAAAAGTAAATAAGTATTTATCATTTCATACTACAAAACGTACTCTCGAAAAAGCACATAAATCTTTTAAAGTAAAAACTAAACATCTTAAATATCACGCGTACGTAAAATAAATTGTAAATATAAGAATTTAAAATGTTCTATGCTAATTTTTGCTAGATACTAAATTGTACTATAAACGACTCTTTTATTGGAGGGGAAAAAAATGGAAAACTAGGATGTAAGGCTTTCAGCGGCCTGAGTATACATATAGTCAAGTTCATGGCTTCCGGATGGATGTCGCGTTTAGGTTCAGCGATTTGCCGACGTTTCGCAAACGTTGTAGACGCAGCATCCATCCGGAAACCATGAATTCGAGAATGAAAAACTATCCCATTCTACACGAATATCAAAATTTAAATTTAAACAGGGGAAAAAGAAGCGCTCTCGTAGCTGTATGACAAAAAATTACATGAACTATACGAATATACATTATATTCTAGTCATGGAATTTCTATCAAAATATAATTATATTGGAAATCTTTGTGATTACGTATGTATATAGAAACATGTATGTATAGCCAAAAGGAAACACGTCGTCATAAAAATAAACTCTATGAATTACTTGTACCATTTTGTCTAATTAACATCAACTGCTATGTCCAACACTAAATATAGTTGAAGAGTTCTTGTAGAAAATTTCATAAATGCCAAAAAATACATTTTTCAGGACCTAGAAAAAACGGGATCTGACTATAATTAGTGCTGATTATTTATTTACTTTTACTTAAACATATGTGACTAAGGATAGATTAACTGAAATGCGTAACGAAATTTTTTATTTTTCAAATTAATTTGGTGAAAATTCTATAAAAAATAATTCAATTTTGTTGAAAACTTTGTATTTACCATTCTTTAATTTATACAATACTTTGTGTGGAAATGACTAAAACTTAAAGAAAACACTATAAATGCTGATCTTACTTCTGATGCGATTGTATAATGAAGAAAATAGTCTATTTAATAATTGAAGAATACTTGTGGATAATAACATAAATAAAATTTTTTTTTTGTATAAATGTTATATGTAACAATGAGAATACAGTAGTATCTGATTTGAGAGCAGTTTCATTTCTTTAATAATAAATAATCAAGTTTAACAATGGTATTAATTTGTATGTAACACTTTGACTCCATGAAAAATGTTGTATGTGACATCTTAAGTATTAATCAATATATGATTTATAACAAACAATTACTGCAATTATTACACCCAATTAGTTATTATTAAAAGAATGAAATTGCACTGAAATTACATACCATTGCTTCTTAACATGTATAACAATTTTTATAAAAAAAAAAACTTTCAATTTGGTACTTGCACTATCTTTGACAAGAAATGTTTCCACACTATGCAAAAGTAAAGAATGAAGTTGCATGCTTGTTCTATATTTAAAATTTATTTACTTTGTCACTTATGAATAATTTCTGATACACATTGGAGTATATCTATGCAGCTTTGATAATTAAAACTGAAATAATATAATAGTGGTAATATAACAGCATAAGACATTACGACATTTTACGCAATCGTTTGACGTACGAATAACCATCAAAATAATCCATCAATATATCAATGAGAAACGGTCCGAAAAAGTCTGCTTCTTCTTTATTTTACAACAGGGCTATTGTACAGAAATTATTATTACATAATACATCTATCAGCTTTCATCGGCGACTCAGTTTGCGGCCTTTTTCTTCGGTTTTAAATAGATGTACAGACCTAAAAGAGCTATACCACCTAACGTTACTTTGGCAACCTATAAAGAAAAATAATGCGTTTAAAAATTTAAGCAATTGCGACGAAACTTTCGAAATTTTAAGATGAAAATTAAGTAATGTCGCAAGACGAAGGAAAGACTTTGAGGTTACCTACATTTGCACGACCACGATCGGTGACACTGTTGTAGTATTTCGAAAAGCCAGTCAACTTTTCTTCCGGCGAATCTGCACCAGCCATTGTTTTTTTTTACAAAGAAAGCAACTTCGTCCTCGTGTACAATCACAGAAGTGAAAGAAAAAAATGTCACTTATTCAACGCAGCTCCAGTACAGTGACTACCTACACTTCGATTGGTAACGTTACGAATACGATTGTTTTCCACATCTAGCCGCCTAGTACGATAAACCATCGCCAGAGGGTGCATCCTATATCCGCTACATAAAAAAAAGTCAGAATAAAAATTTTTTTTCAATAGTTTTTGTTTAAAGTAAGTATTAAAATATTTCTTTAGTCCTACCTATAAATTTTTTAAATATCAAGATTGATAGTTCGAATTTCACAACTTTATTTCGCCAATTGCATATGTTTTTAACGTTATACGTAAGTGTAACGCATAATCGTATTATTTAAAAAGAGCGAATTGGATTGGATATTAATCACGCAGAAGCCGTTATAAAGAATCATAATTTATAACTGTAACGATTTATCGTTTAATTTATTGTATTAATTATTTATTTAAAAAACAATATATTATCAATATGTTTCGGTTTTAAATGACTCATTTTTTAAAATAATTTGTTCGAAAGTGTATTTGATTTTGGTACGTTGTATAGTCAAGGTCATGAAAAAAAATGTACGTTAAATTCAAGTCGACGGTGGTGCAAGTGTAATGTGTCTTATTGTTAAATAGATATAAAGGATTCTTAAGTTAGTTTGAATTTTTATTGTTTCTATTATTTCTTTTTATTTTGAATAATAAATCATAGATAACGAATAGTTGTATTATTTTTAGTAATTTATTCAGATTTTTCAAATAACAAAAATTTACTTTTTCGTTCGTTTAAATAATACTAAACTCAATCCTGAATGATTTTTACGACACGACAAAAATTCGTTATTTATATTCATAAATGATATTTTCTTGATAATTCTATTAGTTAATAGTTTATATGATTCTAAATCTGTGTTTCATTTAGGGTCATTCTCTTCAACTCTCCAGTGTAGAAGATAGAAGAAGACAGAGTTACAAAAATATGTTTAATACGTAAGTGCATATATAATATAAATATTATACATGATAAGAACATTGAAAAATAATATAGCATTTGTACAATTATGTACTTAATAAAGTATTCGTTTTATATAACTGAATTAAATATCACTAGCACTTTAATAATTCGATATGGTATTTTCTAATATCATAAAGTATTGTAAAATAAGAGAAACGTTTTATTAAACTATTTTTCAATAACAAAAAAAAAAGTTGTAACTTTACAGTTGTATCAAGAATTATAAAATATCTATCATACTTTATCAAGGAACATGTACCCAATACTTTATATCTGTACTTTATTTTCAATATACTGCTTCAATTGTCCATATGCATTTGAGATCAACTAAAAAAAAGTACATATTACATGAAAATAATATCCATAGAAATTATTATGTTTGAGTGTAGTAACAAAGTCAGCAATATTTACCGAAATTTCGTGTGTAACAGATCCATCCAAAAACTCTTTATTTATAAAAGCATTATGCATTATGCATATATTTATATCCTTTTGAGAAATAAATTTCAATTGAGTCAGCAGTTTCACTATTGATTTTAATGATATTAATTGAAAATTATTGATATCGTTTGTTATATCTTGCATTGTCTTTGGAAAGATACTAAAATAATATTATATTATTGTTTTTTACACTGTCTGAGAAAAAATATTTAAGGAAAAAGAGTAATTTGCATTAAATTTATAATATTTACCTGAAAAATGTTATATATTCTATTGAATATTGATTTTTATCAATTTCTTCAAATGGTACATGTATGCCGACAAAATTAAAAAAATCTAACATACATGAAACTGTTTGAAATTCAGTAAATCTCATAAATTCATCTACTAATAACCACCCTTCTCCTTTATGGTGAAATAGGTGAACCGTTCGCTTAGGTAGTTCTACAATAAGAGAACAATTATGCAAAAACAAAATAAACCAATAACTGACTAATAAATTAATGTAAAACGTACTAATTGTTTGGTAAAATATTTTTCGTTTGGCAGATGAATATGTTTGACATATAGGGTTCTTATGAGCATATGTGGATTCTTTAGAAGTAGGCGATTTCCAAATATTTCTTAACTCGCTTTCTTTTGAATATAAATTCTTTACTTCGAGATTGTCAATATTAACTTGAACTTCCGTATCTTTCATAGTTACATTTTCCGAATTATTCTGCCATTGACTATCACTGCATGCTATTTCTATATCTTTATTTTCCTTAAAATACGAAGGATATATTGTACCATAATTTTCGCATTGAATATCTCTCGCATGTATATCGCATATTTCGTTTAAATTTTTAGTCAGTGATTGCTGTCTATGTTCTGCTTCATTGTTCATTTGTTTTAAAAAGGTTGGTGTATATAAAGTGTGCGAGGTAGACGGTCGAGATAAATAGCCTTCGTCGGTGTTTATATCACTGTGTACCACTGGTACTGGTGGCAGGAAACTATTAAACGGTAACCATAATGAAGATACGTAATTACTAGTATCATCGTTTTTACTTATACTATTGTAATTAGAAGCTCCTTTCGACATGGTACAATCATTATTATATGTAAGTGTAGTTTGATTAAAATTAGTAGCATTATTTGTAAAAAATTTTGTTTCTTCGTTTATTTTATCAATAGTCTGTACGTTGTGATCAACGAAAGATTTATTTGTCAATGAACTACAAGAAACTGGAGCAAGATTATCTTTATGCTCTTGGTCCATAACATGCTCTTTTGAACTAATTCTGAGATACGAAGGTGTATATGCAAATGTATTGTAATTGCAATGTGGAGAATTCAGTACACTTTCATTATTTGTTTCCACATGTTCCTCCGTTTCGTTTATATTATTAATACTGTCTCTTATAAACGGATTATTGACAATAACTTTTGACATATTGTTAGAAAGATTATCCATAGTCCATGTATAATCAGTAGAAACGGATTTTGCGTTTAATGCAGATGAATTATTTTTATTATTATTTGCGTTACTGGAACTATTAGTATCGAAATATTGGTGGTGATTGAACGACGCATCTCTAAACAAATTCTCCGGAATATTATGGTTTATGCTTTGGACGTTAGAGTTTTCTTTTTCACAATTGATTAAATCACGTTCAATAACTAATTCTTCATTTTCATTCGAAATAGGTGTCAAACGATTAGAACTTAAGCAATTTTCTTCCTGTGAATCTAATATTTGTAATTCACCTAATAAACTAAGTTTAAAAGGATTTGTCTCTTTAAAAGGTCCATTATTATTTCTAAGTTTTTCTGAAGACTTTGGAACATCAACGGTCGTATGATTCAAAAAATAATTTTGAATATCTAAATTAAATTTCGGATTAATATTTTCAAATCCTTGAGGTACATTTTCGTTTTTATACATTCCCTTATTTTCCAAAGATTGACACACTGCGTCAAAATTTTCTGTAAAGATAAAAAAGTTAAAATATATTGAGTTTAAATACCTAATTGAATTTTGAATACTACTACTTTGAAGGGAATCAACGTAATTACTTGGATTCAGGTTTTCGTTATACAAGGAAAGTTGTCGATGATTTGTGGTAGGAAGTGCAAAATTCTCAGTAGGATTCCCAAAATTCATGAAGTAACAATTCATAACAGTACCTTTTAGATTATTATAATTATTTGCGACTGAGGATACGGTATCGTTTACTGCCGTTTGGATACTTTTATTAGTATGCAGAAACGTATTATCCGTTATATTTAGAATGTTTCCATCTTTCGTTGGATTATCATCTATGTTCATGTCAGACTTCTTTATTACTTTATTGAAAAGTATATTAAAAGTTGCAGCTATTTGCATTTGTAATTGTAAGTTTTCTTTCCACAATCTCATGAATTCTTTTGGAGTTATCTCAGATACAACCTGACTGTCATCTTGTAAGAATGGATTTGTGTTAGTTTTTGTTGGAGAAAATATAGTAGATAATAAATCATTCTCAGAAGTTCGAACTTGTAAATTTTCTTCCTCAATAGGTATTAGTTTTTTCAATTCGTTAGATAACGTGCGTTCGGCTGTAGACACAAAAAGCGTATCATCTAAGGTACTTTGAGGTGATATCAAAGGCATGTTCTTAGACTTTTGTACAGAGTTTTCGTTGGTATTAGATATATCAACCTCGGCAGCATAGCATTTTTCCGGTGAATATAGTAAATTTTCTTCCACATAAATCAACAAATTTTTCATATCAACTTTATCTTCCTATTAAAAAAAGAAGTAACAAAATAGATCACACAAAGTGATATTTCATGAAGTACGTATGTATGTCTGTAATGTATATGCAAATGCTATTTGAAACATACCAATTTGGGAAAAATGAATCACTTTATGTGATCGATATATGTATTGTAAAGATATTGGTTTACAGTAAAATGTACACAGTTGATTTCCATGTTTCAATATTTTTATTAAAAAAATGAAAAATGTTGTACATATAAGTATTGTGAAAACATAAAGGTCATATTTTTCCCAAAAATGTAAAAAAATAATCTGTTTAAATATGTTACAAAAATA
Source organism: Colletes latitarsis (assembly GCF_051014445.1). NCBI lineage: Eukaryota > Metazoa > Arthropoda > Insecta > Hymenoptera > Colletidae > Colletes > Colletes latitarsis. The sequence goes on along the minus strand of NC_135141.1, from coordinate 24,556,474 downwards.
TAATATTTAAGACTTAAGTAAACATAACGAATAAAATTACTGTACAAAGTAACACTGTACATTCGAAATAGTATTTTAATACGTATGTATCTTAATTCTTCTTGTTAAAGCATTGTCTTCATTATTTGTTCTTAAATTCATTTCTTTATGTATCAGAGATGCCTGATTTTCAACAAATTCCTCATATTGATCTATTATATTTTCAGATTCAGCACTTGAATGTTCAGTATTATCTGTGATTTTATTTGTTGAATATACGTCTTCGTGAATGTTACTTTTCTGCTTCTGATAGTTGTGTACATTATTTGTATTCTCAATTAAATCTGAATCGTTTATTTCTTCTATTTGTGAGCATGTATCAGACTTATAGTTCAAATGATTTTCGATACACTTATTTAAAGGATGATTAATTCTTAGAAAATCGTACATACCAGCAAACGACATTTGTGCGTCCCATTCTTCTTCATCAGATTCTAAGTCAATATCATTAAAAACTGGTATGTTGGAGTTTTCATTGATTGTGTCAGGCGATGATAATTTACTCATTGGTATTAGATCTTTCGTTTCTTTCGATTTTTCCATTGATTCTTGCGCTTTCAATACTGATTTTTCTAACAATGGTTCACCTGTGATTACTGATTTTATTAAAATTGGTTCTCTTCTTAATTCTTGTGTTAATATTGGTTTAATCAATGTAGATTTTTCTACCACTACTGGTGTTTCTGGTGATACTGGATCTTCGTTGAATTCATTTCTATTACTTGTATTCTTAGATAATTCTTCTTCATTTATGACTATATTTTCTATCTCGGTAGAATACGAAAAATCTTTAACATTAATTTTCAAATCAAATTCATTCGATATACTTTGATCCATGCTTGCATTATTTTCATACTCTTTCACGTCAGATTTCTCATCACAATTACTAATATTTGCCCGAGATGATGTAATTGATTTAACACTTAGATCGTCCGAATCTAGATCAGAAGTATCGCTTGAAACGTACTGTGTCGTGGATAGTATTTGTAACAATTTCTTTTTGGAAATATGTGGCTTCATATATAGATAATGATTCTCTGGCTGAGATACATTACCAACAGAATTGCTTTGAAAATTTTTAATACGAAATATACTATCGTCGGTTAAACAACTTGGATTATCGGCAATTAGACTGTTATCGCATTGCGAGGAGCTGCTAGATTGTGGTTCGTTCGTACTTTCCGAGATGTTTGTTGATAATTCCAAATTTTCCGTAAACAATTTCTTTTCTGTTAATGTCTCTAATACTTTTTGAGGAATAGCAATTACCTTTTCTTTTGTTTTATTTGCCATATGTTTTTGAATGTTTCTAAATATTAATGAAGATTTATCTTGTATTTTATTAATATTTCCAGTCGGCGACCAACGTATATTTTTATCATCTGCAGCAAAATAAACACTTTTATGAACTGCCTTTAGAAAGCAACTTTTGGCTAATGGTACTTCGTCTCGTTTTGATGGCACTGATTTATGAACTCTTTCTATTACGTTCTGGTTTGGCGTGTACTGTTTCTTTTGTACTTCATGCTTTAAAATAGCGGACCAATCTACATGTTTAAACTCCTTATGTCTATTATATGTATTACACATTCCCGTATAGCTTAAATCTAGCTCCTCAGAATCTTGTACACAAAAATGATGAGCATATATTTTAGGAATATTGGTATATTCTTTTAAAATATCATATTCTTCGTTTTCACTCCATACTTCGCTTATTTTTTTGTTCGATTCTAAACTAGAACTTGAAGATCCATTGATTGTCACATTATCATTAGATTCTTGGCTACCATTATTACTAGAAATAGAATTTTCTGAATTCTGCTGAATTTGAAATAATTTCTCACATAATATCTTTAATTTTCTTAATGGTGTCTCTTTAAAATTTGAATTACAATTGCTTATTTTTCTGACAGAAGAATTATTTTCAAAGGAAACAGAAGTACTAAAATTTTGCGATTGGTTATTCGTTTTTTGACGAGGTTTTAAATTATTTTCGCGCGATGATATTGTATCAACGCTCGAATCGTACAGTGTTGCTTTATTCTCAGAACAGTTCTTAGAAACCGTCGATTTAGTAGACTCTATTGGTTTTACAATTTTGGAAACTTCTGTTATATTACATTTTTGTTTAGCACGTTCTTGACATTTTAAATAATAACGAAATGCAAAGTTTCGACGTTTCATACAAACCATTTTTCCATGTTGTGCTAGGTTTTGCTCAACTAACCAATCATTGATGTGCACATCTTCCTCTTCTAACGTGTCAGTCAAAGCTATCAACATGGAATTGTCCTATTAAAGAATAGCAATTTGTCACAAATTAATAATTGTTCCAAATAAATAACTGTCGGTAATAAACATTATTACTTTTACTTAATTATTAATATGTAAATATATTGTATCATTACTTCTGTATTAATTGATGCTATTGTTGCAATCAAAGGTATCTGAGATGTCCTTAATGCAAAATAATGTGTAGCACTTGCAGACCATTTGGATCCACTATATGGCTTTGTATTAACTAAACCACATGGTATTGCTTGTGCTGGTATAATTGAAAACATTCTATGCAAGTAGTGTATTTCTTCTGGAGGATATGTTTTTAATGTGCCATAATCATAAAACATCACCTATGATAAATTGATATCAGTAACTGTCATTATTATAATGATGGTGAATGTATAGTTTATGCTATTTTTGTGTACCTACAGTAACATTTAGGTCTGGGTTGACATTCTTTATTATACCTCTATGCCATATTCCATTGTACATACATACACAATTTAAGCCCTTTTCTAATAAAACTGGTGGCATTACATACTTTTCATGATTTTTTGTATAAAAGTTACTACAAAGACATAATCATTAATATACAAAACAGTTAACATCCAATAATATTGTACATTGCAAAAGTTTATTTTAATTATACGTACTGTATATCATCCATAAATACTTTAAATACTTTTTGCTTTTTACGAAGCTGTATCCAAAAGAATGATGGAGTGAATACTTCTACAACAATAATTTCAATGTAAGGTGTCTCTGCATTTGCTAACTCTACAACATCCAATTGTCCTACACTTTCTCCGATTGTTACTACACCATCCGGTATTATTTTCTTACACGTATCAAGTGACTAAAAATGTATAGATGTTAGACTTCTATAAACAATTAATAAAATCTATTATATTTGATTTAAACAAAAACTGTTCACCAATGATGATGGAAGTGCTTCAACTTCATTGTCTATTTCATAAATATAATGTAATTGTGCAAGATTAACAACTTTTTGTTTTTCCTGTGATTTATTTGAAGGTATTTCTCTTTTAGCATAATACAACATGAAATCTCCTGTTTTATAAGGTTGTACACAATGAAAAATGTTGGATAAGTGTGATGCAAATTCTCTAACACTGTTAAAACCATATTCTGCGTAATTCAAGGAAAATTTGTACTCTTCTAAATATTTTTGTGGAAGATCAGCACACCAAATTCCATCAGGGTTATTCTGAATAAGTTTTTCTAAACGAAATTGAACTCTTTGATTTACAATAAAATCAGTATCTTCATTATCTGAAGAATTCTCTTTATTGGATTCTTTGTGAATACTCTTTTCTGGATTATTGGATAGTTCAACATTGTCATTATAACTGTGCACATTATCTAAACTATTTTGGTCACTTTGCACTATTGATGTATGTTCTAAAGTTTTATATTCTGCAACTTCATGTTGATACTTAGATACACTTTCTTGTATAAAATTAGATGTAGATTTAGTTCTTGATGTTGTACAAGGTGACTTAGGTATGGAAGTAGAAGGTACAAATGTAAAATCATCTTCATTATTATAATTAAATATATTGTCTGAATCTTCATCTCCTCCAGCAGTCACCATAGGTGGCACAGAATCACCATTTTTTAGCATACTCTTAATCGGAAAGAACTTATTATTTGTTTGACCAATCATATGTGATAATTCACGTAACTGATTTTCTATATCACTCATTACAATGTTTACATGAGGTACTTGTGACTGGATATAATGTAGTACAAAATCCTTGTTCACGCCATCTGGATATTTGTTAACCATATGAATTACGTTTGTTAATGTCTCACTAGATATAAGAACCTTTGGAGGAGGAGTTACTGGATAATATTGACTTGGTTTATGCAACTTTCTTCCAATTGGATATTTTTGACATTTTTGACCAGCTACTAACTTACTAACATGTTTTGACTTATCAGAGGCAATACCTTTTACAAAAGGTACATTGTTCCAAAATTCTACTTGAACAGTTTTTGACAAACTGTGCACAAAATTCAATAGAGAGAGGTATCCCAAAGCTTTCCAGGGTATTTGCTCACCTTCCATTTTATAATAATCATTAGACAATTGAGATAATGTACATGCTTCTTTTCGTGAAAGCAATAGCGCTAATATCGTTTTCTCAATATTTTCACGTTTCTGTGAATTCGTTTGCATTTTTAACGGTTTATAATTACTTCAATTTAAATTAGGTATTCTCGTGCTTTGTAGTAAACCATTTGTTTACGTCTGACTTTACTTTGTGTAGATATAATTCTACCAATTTATTAGAAAATATGTTGACTTCAATTCTTTCGTACGCATACGAACGCGTTTTCTAAAAACATCGAAACGAATGTAATATAACTTCCACTAAACTTTCAGAATTGCGACGTAACTGAAACATTTAAATCTATGTTTGAAAATTATTTAAATAGCTTAAAATTGTCAATTAATATAATTTTAATCAATGATTTAAAGTAACTTCGAATAATTTATAATACCCATATTTTCCCAACACTGTATTAAAATATATTTTTAGATTATATTGCATAAACTACAAAATCACCACGCGGCAGAATAGTACGGTGCTTTGCTAAACTAACCTAACCATGCACCGAGCATGCGATACTCAGCAAAATTTGAAACTCTTTATAACTTCAGTATTTCCCGCTTAAACTATCGAATGAATTGTGATACGCGATATTCGACGATATTGAGGTCGAAATTTAAAATTGTATGTATATTGTAATACATGTACAGAATAAATAAATAAAAAGATACCAATCTTTGCTTAAAGAGAAAAATAACGAAAGAAAAAAAGTCATATAGAAGTAAAGTAGAAGAGTGAATTATGTACAGTGGATAAAAAAACATATCATTAATATGATAAAACATATTTTTTTTTTTAGAGATAATTTCTTTCGAAAACATAGTACATTCGTGTAATGTATTAATTGATAAGAAAGTCTTGCAACACATATAACAATAATAGTAAAACTTCTGTTCTGTTTATTATTTATCACATGTCCTCATTTATTGAATAGATACTTAATGAACCTTGCCCCATTGACTCAATTAATGTTACATAGAATAAAAAATCAAAAAAACGTAAGCGTTACTTGGTGTCAATATCTTATTTATCTAATGGGCATGGCCCATTGCGTGACGCCAAATCGGCCGCCGATTCCCTTTCCAGTACTCTCTAGTAAAAGTAGGGAGTATACGAAGTCATGGGGAGAAATGTAGGGGAATAAAGAGTCCATTGACAATTACGGGGGTGGGGAACGAGCGGGAAGGCTGCGGTCAATTTTTTCCTAACAACCCTGATAAAGTCATTTAAATAAGTGTAAAACTAGTTGGGCTAATTGTGCAGTACATATCGATAAGTTTACGCGTTGTATCTACCCTCTGTCGCTATAAAAGATGGCACCGTCGTGTTTCGAAGTGATCCTTGTCGGTTTTATTCTTGTGTTACCGTTCTTATATGAAATGAACAGGGCATTTCGTTACTACTTCAAGTTCCTCATTTACTATGGATGTGTAATGGTTACTTCAATCACCCTGCTCCCGATTATGCTGTTACGTCCATGGAACGTAAAAAATTTTATGTTAGTAATTATAATGAATTTCGTAAACACAAGATTTATTGTTTTTGTGTACATCTACGCTCGGTTTTGCTTGTTGATCTACTGTTTCATCATTTATTATTCGTCTATGCAGACAACACGTTATCGGACAAATTTATTGAACGATGGTGGTGTAGTATTGTAACAGCAATTCCAATACAATGGTAGTGGTTAAAGTGCTAGTAGGGGTAGTTTGAATAACTTTCACCATGCACCCTGCAAATGTCACGCACGTGACGTTTGAATTACGAATTTGTGTAAATTATAAAATCAACCACTTTTGTTTAAATTTTATCTTGACGCCAATGATTACAACGATACAAAAATTTTCGTTTAATTTTTAATTATCGAACATTCAATTTACGTGTCAATGGCATGACGATGGTTCACATTCACGCGATAATAATAAAAATTTTTCGATCAGAGATATTCTAATTGTGTCAGTCAATTCACTCGTAGCTACTTTATTTATAGAAGAATACGTTTAAGAGCTCTTTTCTTAAATTCATGTCAATTCTTCACAATTTTTAAATTAGGCGGGAATATACTCGTCAATTAGGCGGGAATATTTTTACGTTGTTTTTGAGGCAATATTTGATCGTAAATGATTGAAGTATGTAAGATAGATTGTATAAGAAAAACGATAAAAAATAGGTACAAGTAACTGTTTTTTGGTACAATTAATAATTATTGTAATAAATATTATTTTTCTAAGGTGATGAACAGTGCAATGTTCACCCAGGAATTTTTTTATTGTTTAATAATCTGAGCCCTTAACACAATGTTTTGCAATCTTCTGCTGTTAAAAAAGAAAAGAAAATATCACTAGTATATTGGTTTTATATGAAAATAACATGTAGCTTTCATAAGCACTTTTGTGATTTGTAAATTTAATATTAAACTACCATTTGTCAATAATTTTGAGAATAATATGATAGACTTTGTTTTTATTATACTGGCAAACTATTTAATTTTTATTAAAAGTATTGTACAAAATATACTTTTAGATTAGCCTCGTCTATGTGTTCCTGTTTTACTAACTTCTTGGGAGTCCGTTGGGAACTCAGGGGGAGGGAACATTTAGAACAAGACAGAGCATGTATAATAGTAGCAAATCATCAGAGTTCTTTAGATATAATGGGAATGTTTCAAATATGGCCAGTAATGGACAAGTGCACAGTTGTAGGGAAAAAAGAGCTTTTTTATGCGTGGCCTTTTGGGCTGGCTGCTTGGCTTTGTGGATTGATATTTATAGATAGAATGAATTCAGAGAAATCTCATCATTGTATCAATACTGCCACAAACCATATTAAAGATAAAAAGGTAATATTTAATTTTTACTTGGCACATTTATTGTAAAAATATTGAAGTATTCCTTGACAGTATATATTAATTTTTATTTGTTCTTCATAGATTAAACTATGGATATTCCCTGAAGGTACCAGACATAATACTGGTCAGATTCATCCTTTCAAAAAAGGTGCTTTTTACGTTGCTATTAATTCTCAGTTACCTATATTACCAGTTGTATTTTCTTCCTACTATTTTTTGTCTTCTAAAGAAAAAAGATTTGATTCTGGTAAGTCTTACAGAAATATTTGGTTAAATATATAAATAAGATATAAGATTAAATGTAGATATATATGTATTTCGCTCAAAGGTCAAGTTATTATAACAACATTGCCACCAATATCTACAGAAGGTTTAAAAATAAATGATATCGGTCATTTAATGCAAAAGACACAAAACATTATGGCAGAAGCTTTTCAAGCAACTAGTCGCGAAGTACAACTTTCAAGTACTTCTACTACTTTCTAAAGTAAAATAATAATTCCAAGGTAATTTGAGTAACTATTTTATCAGTCAAAACACAATGGTAACTAAGTCTGAGATTGGAAACTAAAGACTATTTTTCTATTTTTATGTTCCATTATTTTAATAATTGTAGTTTTAATATTTTATGAGATGTTCATACCATGTGCAAATTATGTACAGGATAATACTCAGATAAGTCTTATATAACATTTTCTTTAAATTTGTAATAACAATTTTTTAACTTCTTTATTTTTTATTTCAAACAAATTTTTCTATTTCATTTATGAAAGTATCGTAAGCTTTAATTTTTTCGTTAATAAATTAATATAAAAATCATTATATTATGGTGCAGCTTTTATAAGGATAGAGATTTCTAGGAATGAATGGCAATCTTAATTTTATCTTTGAATTGTATACATTGTTACTCTAAATGTGTTTCAGAAATGTTTTAAGCATTAATATTCATACATATGCAGTAACCATTTAGGTATTAGGCTTATAAAAAAACAAACTGCAAACAGTTTGACTAATTCAATTGTTTAACAGACAAAACATTTGGGTGTATATCTTCATTTGGTAAACTGTACAACTGAATCTTTTTCTCCCTATACATGATTGTTTTAGCAAAGTATATAAAACATATTTGATTTATATTTGATATATTATCACAAATCTATTACATGCTTCCACTCATTCATGCAGACTAGTACTTAAATTGGTTTAATTTCTAGTTACGAAATTTGTACTATTTTAGCATACCTTTTTTAAAACTACATTTCTTTGAATTATTTAAAATTTTTAAATGTTGAAACATGTTATGAAGGCATTATATATACGGACAAATAACTCATTAAATATGAAAGTGAGTAACAATTGTAAAACAAAATTTCTAATGTAACATTAAAAACATTTTTTTATTTATTGTTGTATCAATACAATTCATATACTGTGATAACATTTTTATTTAACATTAATATCATTGTAAGTATTGATTTCATATCAAATTGAAACTACTAACATCTGTTTCATAGTTTCTTCTTAGATTGACTGTTTCTATAATAAGTACTTCATTTAATCCTGTAATGGCACACCACGCGTCATATTAAGATCTTAAAGGTTTGGCCATTCCCGAAAAATCGTATTTTCACTCCTTTTATTGTACTAATATGAATGATGAACATACTTCTTACTCTTATACATTGGTGTCATCCACTGATTTCAACTTTTTTTTGTTCAGAATATAGCTTATATTTCATTATCATATTTATCTAAGTCATACTAAGTTTTTTTACAAATTAATGGCTATCTCGTAAAATAAACCACTTTTTATTCATTTATAAAAAAGTTTTGCTAAGATTGTGAAAGTGCCATTCCAGGATTAAGATTTATTGATATTATTAATAGTACTTAACAGAATTAATTAAATTTGATTAGACTTTTGTAGTTTCAAATTGAAAATATTACATAAAAGATTGTTTGCAGACTTTTATTATTATGGTCTCATTATTAAGAACACAAATAGATAAAAATTCTAAGAAGATATTATTTCAAAACATTGAATATTGAAGATATGAATATATACTTTATAATGTTTTCATGCAAAGAAAATATTAGTCATTACAAATATAATTTTCAATGAAAATTGAATGCTGTAAATAATACAGATTTTTGTTAACGTATGTTTAGTAATATATATACAATATAATATATATTGAATTTAAATGTTATTTTTATGATTGGAAAAATAATTTTTTTTTGTCTCATGCTTTTATAACTTTATCAGTTATTAAACAAGGTAAAAAATTGTATGACTGGTTTTGTATTTTAAACAAAAAGCATAATTATAAGTAATTGTAAGTCCATTATGCTGACAGTCTACATACAGTCAAATAGATATAAATATCAAGTATTCGTTGTAACATTCAGTTTGTAGAAAACTAATAATTGTATTGATGTTTTGAGAATTTGGTAATGACTTTTCAGGATTTCTAAATTTACCTAATTTTTTGTAAATGTGTTAATTGTATTACATTATTTCGTATTTACAATAACTAAAGTACTTTACCATACTGTTATTTTCTCAAAAAGTGAGCATACAGTTTCAGACATTTCTATGCATTCAAATACATACTGCACTTATAAATTAAATAGAATTCTTAAAGTTAGGTTTTTGAAAACCTGAAAATATAATTGTATACCAATATGTTTCAAATTTAAATGACCACAATATATTTATTAGATCAAATTGTTATAGAAATTAATCGTTAATTATCATCTCATTGTGTCATATTTAGTCAAGTAAAAATGTCAATTATAAGGTACTAAAATAGAAGGTTACATAAGTGCCAAGATGTTTTATTATTGGTTGAATTTTATTATTTGTTTCAATAGTATATGTAAAAAAGATTAAAGTTTTAAATAGCAGTAATACAGGTTTGGAATTTTGCCAACTTGTGCATCACAGAAGTGGAAGTAACATAATAGAATTAATAAAATTCTGCTACGGCTGTGTTATTATTATAACATTTCTACCAATATTCTGTAATTATTATTACATATATAGAAAGGAACATAAGAAATGAATAGTTATAATAATTGCAATACAATCATGAAAATCTATTATTTGTCTTAAATATGAAAATTAATCATATTGATTATCTTTTCTATATTTTTTATTGTAAACAATTTTAAATAATGATGTACACACAGAGAATAGCTTATTGTGTGATCAGGGAGTAAAAAAGACCATTACATGCATTGAAAATGTGTATATCTTTTCTTTTTTCATACTTTTTAAACATAACTATATCTATGGAAAAATCTTTTGACAATACTGTAATTGATGAAAATAAAATAAATTTCAGTCAACTGAGATTAATATATTTTTTATTTGACTAAGAACATAATTTTTTTTCATGCCTAATTAATAGGCCTAAAAATCTGTTTCCTTAATGATAATCATTAAATACTTCTTTTTATCATATTACTTACAACTTATAAGCATACACATAATGAACATATTCAAAATAATGTAAGCTAGTTATTTTTAAACTTAGATTTTGTACACAGAATAAACTACATTTATTTTTTACAAAGTATTTTTTTATAAGGATCTATAAAATAAAACATTTTAAACACATAAACATACAATTAAGAATAATTTCATAATAATGCAGTTGCTTTATTCTCTTGATTCTCTGTCCATGCTTTAGCTATTGTCTTTTTCAGTTCATCATCTCCTTCATTATATATTTTTTTCATCATATTCATTATAACGGCATTAGGATCACTATTATTATCCATATCTGGAACTGAAGATGCTTTTGTTTCCTTGATTCGCTTTTCTACTCCAGTCACATGTGACCATGTCTTTGCAACTTTCTTGACAAGGAATATAACAACCATGTCTGTTTTTACTTTCACATTACTGTTATTTACATCAATTTCTTCACACAGATTGTTAATTGTTAAATTGTAATTTTTGTTATCTAGTCCAAAAACATGGAGATTTACAGATTTCTCTGAGAAATTACAATTCACAGCCTCTTTGGGCAATTGCTGTACATTTTTCAATGTAACATAAAGTTTCATTGTTGTATTTGTTTCATCCCAACCATAGTTATCTATCTTCACTTCGTAGCATTTATTGTCAGAAGAAGAAGGTACTACATTAGTTGGTGTTGCAGTTGTTGGTTTTGTTTCCTCAATTAATTTTGTTAACTCTGTTTGTAATTTTCTAACTTCAAGATTGAGTATATCTTTGGTTTTTTGTCGTGCAGCTTGCTGAAGTAAGCTCTCAAGTTCCTCGATATCCAACTTTAACTATAATAAGTGAACAGGGTATAGAGTTACTTCGGATATTATTATTTAAAGTAGACGTTAATTTAAGTAAAGTATAATATGTTGCCAACAGTTTAGAACGTTTGCAATAACCATTCAATTTTTCAAGTACTACATGCATATTCAAACAAATCGTTACATGTGATTATACTAATATTTTAGATTACTTAAATATAGGTACGGTTCATTTGATACAAATATAATTATATCTCTATATTTTTTAATAAAAAGAAGAATAAGAAACGTCATACGTACGTTGTCAGCTTTCGTAGTCATCGTTTTTCTTAAAGTAGATAGCAAATCTAATTAAAAAGAAGTCAATAACAAGGTCAAAATTTAACGTTCGATAACTTTTTAGACAGTGATTAAGAAATTCTAAACAGATTAAAGTATTCGTATCACTTTCAACGTTCCAATTTTCACTCTTCGACGATCGAGTATCGACTGCAAGCGTTTTACTAACAGTTCGACTACACCATAGTATAGAAATTTCTGGAAGGTTCTAAAATGTTCCCGAAATGTCAGTAAAGATGCATATTTTGTTTTTTTTCAATTAAATAATTAAATTTAAAAGTACATTTCGTTAAAAAATACTCTTTGTTATTTCTAGATCTTTATTTTAGTATCTATAAATTAAAGTAAATATCAGTGTATTTATACTTTCGAATTTCTAGTAATATACGATATTTAAATAGTTTTCATGTGTTGCGTCGCGTGGTTGGTGGTTTAGGGAATAAGAAGGTGGGTTGGTGCCCGTGGAGCGCTGAACCGCTCTGCTCGGCGAGGCGCGCAAAGAATTAAACTACACGACAAATTCAAAGTACTTTTAGCAGAATTTATTTGTAGAGTTGGCTCAATGTAAGACTTTCAGATACTACTCGGTTGAGATTGAAAATCGTTCTGCTCCTCCGCGAAAATCCTTCCGCTGTCCTAGGCGTTCGTTCCTTCTTCGGAAAATTCTTGATCCTCCCTCTGGGTTGTCCTGGTCTAATCGGGGTTGGGCCTTGCCCCATCCGTCCGGAATCGTCTTCGATCGGTGATCCACTCCCGAGCCGAGCGGAGGTGGAGGCTGCGCGGCCATGTTCGGAGCGGCCGCGAGTGAGAGAATGCGTGGGAGTCGAGAGAAAAAGCGAAGCTAGTGGCCTTAAGCAACCCTTAAGAAAATTTATGATCCTCGTGAAAAGAACTGAACGGAACGCGAAGTGAAGTGTCACGAAGGCCATGCTGTGTTTTTCAAGACCATCGCAATTCTTAACGAAAATAACTAATTCGGCTTGGTCCGTAATAAACTAAAAGGAGGAACGACGGAAACTCCGATTTGACACGGCCTTTAGAAAATAAGCTAAGTGTCTTTTAAGAAATGCCTTCCTTTCTCTCTACCTTCCCCAGCTTGATCGCCCACGTTGAAAACATACAATTGCGTTGTTTATTACAATACGCTGGTCCGTTTGAATTTCGCTCCTAATTAGAATGCAGTTACATGACTCTGCACTCGACGGTGAGTAATCGGGTTTCAATTAATTCCCGTTGTGGCGCTATGTACATCCAACCTACGTTCACGCGAATGCGTAACACATGCAAAAAAAAAAAATGGGTTTTAATTATCACGATTACATTCTGTTTGTTTAAAAGGTTAATAATTATCGTAAAAGTTTTGATTATTATTATAATTATTTAATAAAATTACGGTCCATGGCCCAGAGATGCCAGCAAGGCACCGAAGGTGCTCTCTCACACTATATCAGATCATGCGTATGTGAGCTCGTGGAGTTTCGAAAACCCGACAAAGGCAAAATGACGCATGCCCTCTTTCTCGATGCTCCGAAGTTGCCCGAAGTAATTTCGGACCGTCTCGTGAGAGTCGCGAGAGAAGGGCTCACACTTCCCTTCTAGCTCTTGAACAACTAACATCCGACCTCCCGTCAACAAGTCTCCACTGGCCTCTACTGACCGCTGCTGACCACTCCTAACACTTCTGACAACGTATAACGATTACGACTGGCTACTGTTAGTCTCTCCCAGCCTCTGCTGACCGCTGCTGACCATCGCTTATATTTCTGACAACCTATAACGATTACTACTGACTTCTGCTAACCTCTGTTGGTCTTTGCTGATCTCTGTCAGCGTGTGCTTGTCTCTGCTGAACTTTCCTGACCTCTGCCGAACGCTACTGACCACTGCAGGTATTTCTGATAATGTACAACGATTAATACTTACTACTGCATGCCCCTACAAGTTTCTGCTTGCCTCTGCACATTTCTGCTTGCCTGTGCATGCCTTTGCTAACCTCTGCTGAACACTGCTGACCACCCCTGATGCTTCTGACATCGTATAACAATTACTACATGCTACTGTTCGCCCCTGCTTATCTCTGCTTGCCACTGCATGCCTCTGCCGTCTCTGTTGACTGCTGCTGACCACCCCTGATACTTCTGACAACATATAACGCTTACTATTTGCTACTATTCGCCCCTGGTGATCTCTGCTTGCCACTGCTGACCTTTGCTGACCACGGTATATATTTCTGGCAACGTACAACGATTACTACGACTCCTGCCTTCCTCTGTTGACCTCTGCCAGCGTTTCCTGGCCTAAGCTGGCCTCTACGAACATCTCCCGAAGTCAGCTGACCATTGCTGATCACTGCTGACCGTTGCTGACAACTTGTGACATGATATAATATAATATAATATGTTTATATGTATTAAAGTTTTGTATAATGTAAATCTATGGCAATAAATGATATAATTTCAAAGAATGCTATGTGTTCTCATCATTTCTACCTTTCCTTTCCTCTCGAAACCATTCCCTTAGTTATAAGATACCTGCCATCTCTTCCCCTACCATCCCCTCCTGATAACAAAGTCTAAAATGGACATAAAACCGTCAGCACCTGACCTATGGTCGATTAGAGATACTTATTCATTCATTCAGTAAACGTCAGTTCCCATACTAGCTGCCAGAGATAAAAATTTTCAAATCTAAAATGGACCTGAAACCGTCAACGCCATAGCTATGGTCGATAGGTAAACGGCAGCCTCGCGTATTAGCTGCCAGAGGCAAAAATTTTCAAAGTTCCGCGGAAAGATTTCAAATCTGCCGCCGCCTGGGCTTTCTCACAAGCGCTCGCTCGGGCCTTCGTTTCTATATATACACTCGTTAACCCAACTCTAAATGGGCCATTTCATGACATGCCTTCCTAGCAGCAACATCTCCCAGCAGCAGCGGAGCTGGCAGGAGCTGGTGGTCCTCCCCTGGAGGGGGGGGAGGGGGGTCCGGCCAGGTCTGGCTGGCGGTCTCCCACCCAGTGGGAGGGGGGGGGGGGTCGCTGCAAAATTTTCGGGATGTTCCTTCCCGAAAATTTTCTAAGTTCCACAGCTGGCAGGAGATCAACAACAATGGCGGATGGCGACTACCACGAGAGAGGAGAAGGGGCCAGCGACGATCTTCCAGAAAAATTTCCAAGTTCCACAGCTGGCAGGAGACAACAACAAACACAAGGCGGAAAAATTTCAAAGTCCCACAGCTCTAGCCGAGACACCTGGCGGGTTGACGGGCTGCCAGGAAAGATGAAAGGCGGGCTGCGATGTTCATCCAGAAAAATTACAAAGTTCCCGGGAAAGATTTCAAGGGGGGGGGGCTCTTTAAAATTTTTGCCGAAAAATTCAGGCCGGAATTTTTGCCGCTGCCTGAAACTTCCGAGAAATTTCAGGGATTCCGAGAAGTTTCAGGGTTTCCGAGAAGTTTCAGGGATTCCGAGAAGTTCCAGGGATTCCGAGAATTTTCAGGAATTCTTAGAAATGACGTCATTTCCAGGAATTCCCAGAAATTTTCTGGCGGCGGGAGATTTGAAATCTTTCGAAGAACTTAGAAAATTTTTAAAGATACGGAGAGTCGATCGAGCGTTTGTGAAGATCTTATAATTAAGGGAATGATTTGGAGAGGGAAAGAAAGGTAAAAAATGATGAAAACACATCGAATTCTTTAAATTTATATTATTTATTGCCACAGATTTACATTATACAAAACTTTAATACATATAAACATATTACATTATATTATATCATGTCACAAGTTGTCTGCAACGGTCAGCAGTGGTCAGCAATGGTCAGCTGACGTCGGAAGATGTTCGCAGAGGCCAGCTTAGGCCAGGAGATGCTGGCAGTGGTCAGCAGAGGCTGCCAGTAGCAAGTAGTAATCGTTATACGTTGTCGGAAGCATCAGAGGTGGTCAGCAGCGGTCAGCAGAGACGAGCAGAGGCATGCACTAGCAAGCAGAGATTAGCAGGGGCGAACAGTAGCATGTAGTAATTGTTATACGATGTCAGAAGCATCAGGGGTGGTCAGCAGAGTTCAGCAGAGCCCAGCAAAGGCATTCACCGGCAAGGAGAAACCTGCAAAGGCAAGCAGAGACTTGTAGGGGCATGCAATAGTAAATATTAATCGTTATACATTATCAGAAATACCTGCAGTGGTCAGTAGCGTTCGGCAGAGGCCAGGAAAGTTCAGCAGAGACAAGCACACGCTGACAGAAATCAGCAAAGCCCAACAGAGGTTAGCAGAAGTCAGTAGTAATCGTTATACGTTGTCAGAAATTCCAGGAGTGGTCAGCAGAGGCCAGCAGAGGCTGGGAGAGACTAACAGTAGCCAGTCGTAATTGTTATACGTTGTCAGAAGTAACAGGAGTGGTTAGCAGCGGTCAGCAGAGGCCAGCGGAGGCTGGCAGACGTCAGTAGTAATCGTTATACGTTGTCAGAAATTCCAGAAGTGGTCAGCAGCGGTCAGCAGAGGCTGGGAGAGACTAACAGTAGCCAGTCGTAATCGTTATACGTTGTCAGAAATTCCAGGAGTGGTCAGCAGCGGTCAGCAGAGGCCAGTGGAGACCTGTTGACGGGAGGTCGGATATTAGTTGTTCAAGAGCGAGGAGACAAATGTGAGCCTTTCTCTCTCGACTCCCACGAGGTGGTCCGAAATTACTTCGGGCAGCTTCGGAATAATCGAGAAAGAGGGCATGTGTCAGTTTGCCTTTGTCAACTTTCCGAAACTCTACGAGCTCACGTACGCGTGATCTGGTATGTGTGCGTAGGGCACCGGGTGCTGAATCTGGCATCTCTGCCATGGCCACCGAGGTGCGAAGTACTGCGAAGCTGTTTTTTGCACGCCCATTAGTAACGGTCCTGGGTAGATCGTATTGTAAACTTTATTTCAAATTATTGTTTATAACACACAATTGTGCACGTATGCCTGAAAGAAGCCTTAGTTGTTATTAATAATAAAAGAACGGAAGAAAATATTATAACTTGTAAGACTGGAGCTTCTGTGACGTGCTACTGGATATGTTGTTGAAAAATATTAACCGATAAAATGGATAATTGCAATTTATCAGATTCATCACAGTCGGAGAAGCATTCAGAAGAGGAAAAAGTTCATAAACGTCGGTCCTCGATTTTTCAACGCCGCGTAAGCGTATTCAACGAATGTATAGGTTAGTTTCAACTTACGCTTTGTTTATGTTTCGATTTTGTTATACCAACGGTTACTTTTAAATCAAAACTATACAATCTAATCCTAATGAAAACTCTATAGGCGATGATGATACTGAAAAACATGTGTCCAAAACGCAACAAGAAGAATCTTTTGATTTGGAAGAATATATAAATAGCCTTAGAAAAGAGAGGAAAGAATGGATAGAAACATTGAAGAAAAGAAAAGCAGAACGGAAAAATCTCACGAAGAAAAAGTTGTGTCTACAAACTGGACAGCCGTTAGATCTAACTACATTATCAGATTCTGAGAAAGATTTTATTATGGCACGTCCAAACTACGAACTCATCTGTAAAAATAATAATAAATTGACAGAAACAGCTTTAAAAGTCTCAATTTTATACCAGATAGTGTATCAATTAAATAAAAAATTTATTTTGCAAATGGAGAAAAGACTCAGTAATGTTACACATAAAATTATTGAAGTATCAGAGTCATAAGATTACAAATATCATAGCATAGGTACAATAATTTTTTACATTATACAAATTTACTACAATTCATTGTAACTCATAATAAAATAAATATATTTACATACTACGAATACTGCAAACATTTAATTATGTACAAAATTAATTTATACCTTCTGTATGTAAAAGTTAAAGTAAATTATATGACAAAAAATCGTATACTGGTTATGTATTTAAAATAGAATTATTTTTTGTTTGTTCAGAAGATTCAAATCATAATTAAAATTATCAGGAAATTATATTTGTATCAAGGCAACCATTTGTTTCAATTCTGATTGTTAATGTTTTAAATAATTTAAAATGGAATACAGAAACCAATAGAGTTGTCATCTGTGCAAGTGAAAACTTTTACGTCTTGTAGCTTTTCTTTCTTTTTGAGATAAGTATTCTTTCCTCGACGTACTACTGTGTAATTCAAGTATGTGATTTATTTTTGTAACAATCTCTTCGGCAGTTAACGAATCAGCCTCAAACTCGTGATTTTTGAATTGTCCGCCGGACGATACTGTAAAATGACAGTATTCTTGATACAGGACAATAATTTCTTTGCTTATACCGAATACATTAAATAAAGTAAAACAAACCTAAACTATTTTCGGAAGAAGAAGAATGTGGAGTATAAATTAATGTAAAAATTGTTTTGGATCCCTTTGTTTCCGTTATTTCGCACCAGGCAATATTGTCTATTTGATAACTAACAGCTCGTTGCCTGTTCCAAAAACGTCCAGCACCCTTTCCTGTTATTATTGGATTGATTTCAATTTTTTCACCAGATATTCCTATGTAAATTTCAGTCTTTGTTCTGACTTTGTTAATTATGTATACCCTGTATAAGTTATATTCGCGTTAATTACGAATTATTACTTAAAATCAATAACATCTATACAACGAAAAAACACCTGTATGATTGGTATAATGGGGCTTCCATGGCAGTTGTATGGCCTTCCATTTTTGCTAAATCCTCTGCAACTTCTTCTTGTTCTTTATTTTGACCTTCTAGATAATCTTCTTCATCTTTTATTTCTACGCGTGTAATCATATTATATCGTGCTCTGTCGCTTGGTTTCATTTCTGTTAGACCTAGCGTCGTAAATTCGAATTTGGAAATTGTTTCTCTTGGATCTAAGCAAGGTAAATCCCAATCAACTTCACCGTCGTCCTCGGTGAAGTATAACCCGTATCTCGTGATATCTTCTCTAAAAACATTAGGGTAAAAGCATGTTTTGCAGCAGTGAATCGTACAAATAATAAACATAAGTTATAAGGAATTCACACTTTAGGGAATGATCCGGATGTTCGATCGCGTATTTGTAGCAAATTAAGCCAATGAAATCCAATACTTTTGCAGTAGCAATTACAACTATTTGAAGAGGATACATTCTCTGTTCTTTGGGTAACATACACATAAAAATCCTGTATTTTCTGATAGGAATATCTACTTGTGCCTGCAATAAATGTCACATAAAGGGCACCTTTAATCAGGAATTTTCTTTTAAGTGTACAAAATAAATTTATACGTACGCTACCATCAAATTTAGCATATTCTATGAAAAGATTTTGTGGTATATTTGGACACTTCTGAAGTTGTTCAGATAAAAGAGAATATTTTTTAGTTTGACCAGTCTTTTTACGAAAGTCTTTTCTTTGAAATAATTCTGACTGTTGGCTAAGGGATATGACAGGATTATTTTTCCACTTTACGTTCACTTTGGCAGCTTTTTTTCTTTCAAGGTCCATTTTCTCTAATCTTTTAGCAGTATTCGAACGTTCTCTGTGACTGTATTCTATATCTGTAACAACCATGAAATTACAGATCTTCTAAAATGTCTAGATTCATTTCTCACCACTTCCTGATGCTTTACTTTTTGCGAATACAAAGTCAAAAAACATTGTTTTCTTTTAGTCGAAGAAAGCATGATTTTCCCAAAGGAAAGATTACCCATTTGTATGTCATACGATTCTACAAGGGCATCTAGATCCTCGTCGTCGCTTTCTTCCATATCAGGGTAACATTGCAGCATTCCATTTGATTTCAGTTGTTTAGGAATATCTTCTCCAACCATGACTACTTCGCACTGACCTTGAAAAATACAGAACGTTGATCCAACAAATAATGTGTGGTACGTGCTTTGGAGCGTATCAGTGGAAAAATAAACGTACGAATAATGTATTAAAAATCCTGGATGGTTAACCTAGGTAGAATTCATGATGTACCTGTATTGTCGGTCAGTAAAAAACTGTCTCTGATGTGCGACAAGAGCCAATGTTCATTGTCATAAAACGCCATCGCTTTTATTTGGCTATTCTTAAACTGTACAAAAATTCTTTGGAAAATTTGTCTTCTATTGTCTAAACGAAGTCTCTTCGGTATTATGTGGTCTTATCAGTGAGGTCAGATTTGACATAATTGAGTGCATCGACGGCGACATTAGTAACGACGAACTTCCTTAGTGTGTAACGGACTGGTGGGGAACAGAGATGCCAGATTCAGCACCCGGTGCCCTACTCACACATACCAGATCACGCGTACGTGAGCTCGTAGAGTTTCGGAAAGTCGACAAAGGCAAACTGACACATGCCCTCTTTCTCGATTATTCCGAAGCTGCCCGAAGTAATTTCGGACCGCCTCGTGGGAATCGAGAGAGAAAGGCTCACATTTGCCTTCTCGCTCTTAACAACTGAAATCCGACCTCCCGTCTACGGCATACGATTCGGAATCTCGACTGCCCAGGTATTTTTACTTGCCTTTCCTAGAGTTCATTACTGAACTCCGCAAATTACTCCTGGTTTCTATTTGCCTCTGATGATCTCTGATGACCAGTGCTGACAAAAGTACAGAACTCCCGACAACTTTTGACACCATACAGCGACTGTTACTGACTGTCCCTGATTACTGCGATGGTCAGCGATGGTCAGCTGACGTCGGGAGATGTTGGCAGAGGTCAGCAGAGGGTGGCAGTAGCCAGTAGTAATCGTTATACGTTGTCAGAAATATAAGCGGTGGTCAGCAGAGGCCAGCAGAGTCTGGGAGAGACTAACAATAGCCAGTCGTAATCGTTATACGTTGTCAGAAATTCCAGGAGTGGTCAGCAGCGGTCAGCAGAGGCCAGTGGAGACCTGTTGACGGGAGGTCGGATATCAGTTGTTCAAGAGCGGTATTCAAGATTGGTATTCTTGATTTTCGTCTTATTTTGGCCTCTAGAATCCCCTATTAAAATTTTTTCCAGGGGTGGCCGAACACCTTGTATAAAGGAAGGGATGAAAAGGGTGACTTTTCAGTTTCTTTAATATCTTACTAATAGAAACGTATTTCTTAAACTTTCAAAATTTACCGAAGCCCGAAATATTCAGGACTTTCAAGATTCACAAGACGATCAAGATTTTCAAGACTCCGCCATTTTGCATCGAGTCGATTCGAAGCGTTCGAAATCCCATCGTTGTGTACGGTCTTAACAAATCGTACGCATCGTGTAATTTGAGAATTATTTTCGTCGAAAACTCGCATAACAAAATATCTCGAAAGAAATCTTACTTGGGGTTGCGCGAACAATCAAGTCGTAGGAAGTAATTGCAAGGGACGAGGGAATGACGCGCACCCTTGATTTTAAAGTAGAAATCAGGATGGAGTATTCAGCCCGAGGTTAGAGAAGGAGCTATCTACCAAGAATGAACGCATCGGGCAAAAGAAAGAACGCCGTTCGAACAAATAAAGAGAGAAGCGCGCCGAAAGAGGAATGAAGAAAGCGGAGAAAATGAAGCCACGAATTAAACGGCGAGCCTGTGGCTCTTCGTCTTCGAAATGTTCGGCTATTCGAAAACACGAAGAAAAAAAAAGGCCTGGCCAGTGATTTTTCCTCTCTCGTGGGATACGTGCCAACCGCCATGACACCCGCTTTAGTCTCGTCTCCGGCGGAACAAAGTAATTTCTCCGGAAGTCGCGAAGCAAGTTAAGGAGAGATCTATCCAGTGAAATAATTTTTCTTTTAAGTTCTATCTATACCGTGTGTTTTTAATACTGTTTGAATATCGTCCCAGGATTTAAAAGTGACGCTCATGGGTGTAATTAAATTTTTTCTTTATTTGGACTGTCTTTGTTAAATTTCTAGGTACGCTATTGATCCAATAGGCAATGGTTAACAAAGTTTCCACGTTCTGTCGATAGAAGCAGGTCAGCTTAATTTTTTTCTGAACTTTTATCGGTACAGATAGGATCAAGGAAGTAATCGTTCCACTATAAAAATGTCGTTCGGTCGGGGAGGGAGATCAGACGACGGTAAGATACTACGATTGCATTGTTATGGGCCAGTAGAAGGAGAAAGTTATGGCCAGACCGTGCGAGCTTTTTATCGTATTGTGTAGTTTATTCCCGCCACATTACTCACGGCGATTAAATTAGAGATTCAGTATTTTTAAATTCCTCCATTTTTAACACCGATCCCTATCGATAATCCCTAAACGATAACTCGTTTCAACGCCTTGTTAAGATACTATAAACTACGGTGGGCGACCGTTCTTCTTGCTTTTCCTATTTCCATTGCACGAAGGTACACAACGTCGCGACTAACTTATTAATTCCCATTTCTTGTACTTTCAAAGATCGCGGCGAACAACGGGGAACACGAGAAATTAATTTGTTAGCGGCACGTTTACGCGTATCGTCGCCCTGTTAACGCTCAGAGCCGCCATAACGCGCGCAAGATGGCAATCCTGGCGTGTTTACCATGTTAATGGAAAACCTTATTTTCCAGCGGAATGAAAACGAAACAGCGATCGTGATCGTCGACGCGATCAAACTTTTCATTATTTATGTACTTTGCCGTGAGGCTGTCTCGATAAGGATCTGCATTTCATCGATACTCCGCCTCAAGAAGACTCCGGAGACCGCCAGGAGACCGTCGAAGAGACTCCCCGAAGAACAACACTCGTTATTAAATTTGAAACGAGCGCCTCCGTGTCGCCGTGTGTCGCGCATTTTCAAATTTCACTCGTCCACGTTCTCGCACGTCCATAGAGCTTAAACTGTTTTAGACGGAACAAATGCAGATTGCCTCTTCCATTGCTTCTTCCTTGTTCAGCGAACTCCGTGACCATGTGAGGGGGCTGGAGGTTGAAATAACGACTCCAACTATCTACCCCGCAATTATAATGTTTTTATTCGCGGTGTGGGTGTAGCCACACGTAGGTTAATGCAATTCTGCGATACAACCACATCGTTAATCGACTGGACCTACCACGACGCAGTCTCACCGTGATAACAAGACTGGTCTATGCAACGCGTCTTTAACAGACTGGCTTCTTCCTCACGACTCCTTCTGAATATACATTTCCTCTCCAATAACTTTTTAAGGAAATCTCCATCAACAAATTAGTATTCTTGATTTTCATCTTATTTTGGCCTCTAGAATCTCCCATTAAAATTTTTCCCAGAGGTGGCCGAACAGCCTGTATATAGCAACCGAGGGGTCGGTCGAGCGCTTGTGAGAGCGTGACCCCTCTAGTGGCGAGCATGGGAGGCGACGCCACACATTCATACCATGTATCGCGAAATTAGCACGCTTGATCTTTATGTTCCCTGTGATCGCGTATCTTTTCATCTACGTTTCTGTTATTTCTTGGTAGTTTCTATTTCTGTACCCTGTCCGTTCAGAATTCAGTAAATCCGATCCCCGTTCGCTGGACATTCATTTAGATCGTGGCTTCCGAATTTTGCGAATTTCGGAGTCATTTCTCTGTCTCTCTCTCGCGGTTCTGTTTAATTACCGCGGTTCGCGTGCAGCATTCTGCGTATTTATTTATGGCCGAGAGCCACTGTTTTGCAGAGGGTACGCGCACAGACGAGCACAGCGGGCGTACACACGTCGCTTTAACCACCGTATCCGTCATCCGTCAAGCAGGTCTCGGCGCGCTATAGTGGAAACTGGGAGTCCTAAAGTAATACGAAGAACCCTCGTTGTCGTCGCGGTCCTCGTCTGGCGTCCTCGACGTCGCCGCCGTGGAAACTTCACCGTGTACCGTAATAACCAGGTTACAACTACAAAGCCGACAATTAACCGTGCCGGCAGTCGGCGCCATTCGTCATCCTCCGCGTTACCACCGCTGGAAAATATCACCGAGATTTCCACGGTGAAATATTACTCTAGGATTAACGCGATAACTCTTTGAAGGGCGGTGATCAGTCCGGCTAAATGCTTGAAATACGAGCCTACGATCATCGGCTGAAAGTGCGAGCCGCGTTTGGAAAACCAGCGAACGGGGGAAATTTATGAAAGGCGTCGCTGTTAGAGAGCGGAATCTCGACTGTAAAGTATCGGAAGCACGCCGCGTAAAGTACGCTGACGGTCGAAATTATAAGTTACGTTCATTTTTCGCTCGTTTATTCGTTATCTTTAGAACGAAATTATAATTATCGTCGAATACCGGGCATCGCGAGTCTAATTTTTATCGTGAAATACAGGGTGTTCGGCCAGCCCTGGGAAAAATTTTAACGGTAGATTCTAGAGACTAAAATAAGACGAAAATCAAGAATATCAATTTCTTGACTGAGGCTTCGTTAAAAAGTTATTAACAATTAAATTCAAAAATTTCAAATCGTTCTGAAAAAATTATTTTCGGTTGCGGGTGTCAATTACAATCATTTTTGGTGAATAGGCATACCCTCGAAATCCTCATCATTTTCGAGAAAAAAATTCTTTACCGAAAATATAATTTCAAGCCAGAAATGCTTCCCTGAAATTTTATGCGAATCTTTAAAACGTCATAACTTCTGAACGGATTGGACGATTTTAATGTTCAAAAAACCAAACGCTGCGTATTTTAGTGTAGAATATGTAGAAATTCCAAAAATATTCGAAAAGTTGATTCTTGACCCCGAAAAATGAGAAAAACCCCATAAAAATGGTCCAATTTTCAAACAGCCATAACACCTACAATAGCGAATATATTTGAATGAAACTTTTTTCTGAAGTAGAGCTCATGGGTACCTACAAAAAAGTATTAGACAACTTTTCTGTAGGGCGTCAAACAAAATTACTAAAAATGAAAAAGGAATTTTTAAGAAAAATCGACAGGGGGTAGGTGCCTAAATTTTTCGACGAAAAAAAAGATTTCAAATCGTTCTGAAAAAATTATTTTCGGTTGCGGTGGTCAATTATAATAATTTTTGGTGGATAGACCTACCCCCGAAATCCTACCCACTTCCTAGAAAAAAATTCAGTACGGGCGTAACTTTAAACGTTAATAACTTTTTTAACGAAGTCTCAATCAACAAATTGACATTCTTGATTTTCGTCTTATTTTGGCCTCTAGAATCTCCCATTAAAATTTTTCCCAGTGGTGGTCGAACAACCTGTATAGTCGGTGGATGTAATGCTTCGATTTCGTGTATGGAAATTTATCATTAACGAAGTTTCGGGCGTTTTACCAATTTGGGCAAAGTCTATGAGCCTGATGCGATTGTCCTGTTTGCAAGCTCCGGCGATGTTGCACGAGAGTTTCTTAGTTTCGAGGAAACTGGACCATAAACGAAAGTCCCCCTGGACGCGTGGGCTTACGATGCGTCAATTGCTATTGAGAGCACCACGGCTGGACTGTTCCCCAGAGAAAGTTAGTCGATATCTTCCACCTGCACCCAGCTCCTCAAGAAACATAACAAGCAGGAAACGATAGCTATAACTATCGTGGCTAGCGAGCTTGAAATGACACTGCTACTCTCAAACGTTGCGTAAACCCAGCTACACTATTTTTTAAAGGCTTGCTATATTTGCAATGAAACGCAAAATCTTTACAAGCTTCGAAAAGGTTAAATTATTTTCGTAAAATAGCGCTTCTATATCAACTTTTCAAGTCACAATAACGCGTTAAAGTGCTCGCTGGTTTATGCCGTTTTAGAGCCCGACCACACGGTGGGAGAGAGCCTTTCCGCGTTCGTCCTGAAAGGGTTAAAACGTCGCGCTGGATTTCTGCGAGCACGCGTCGCATAAATTATTACACATATTTTCATAGCGGTCGTACTCGCTAACCACTATTTTTTTCCTCCCCCAAGTATCCTTTTTCATTCACTCTGTGCGTGACAATTATTCGAAAAAGGAGCCTCAGCATCGATCTCATCAATTTTCCTCTGCAAACGATTTTGTAGGCTCTCGCAAGATTCGTGGAGCCGTGATATTTAGTAATAGATAAGTCTAATACCTAATTACCAATACTTTAAATTTATTTACAAATATATATACACGCGTGTTAACAATTAACGTTTCAATGTTCTTATGTGACTGTGTTCTGCTCTCTTCTTAAGTGTTCTGATGTAACTTGAAGTGTCCTAACTGTAACGATTATACAGGGTGTTTGGCCACCCCTAGGGAAAAATTTAAATGGGGGATTCTAGAGGCCAAAATAAGACGAAAATTAAGAATACCAATTTGTTGATGAAGGCTTCGTTGAAAAGTTATTAACGTTTAAAGTTCCGCCAGTACTGAATTTTTTTCTAAAAAGTGGGTAGGATTTCGGGGGTATGTCTATCCACCAAAAATTATTGTAATTGACCCCCGCGACTGAAAATAATTTTTCCAGAATGATTTGAAATTTTTTTTTTTCGTCGAAAAATTTAGGCACCAACCCCCTGTCGATTTTTCTTAAAAATTAGTTTTTCATTTTTAGTAATTTTGTTTAACGCCCTACAGAAAAGTTGTCTAATACTTTTTTGTAGGTACCCATGAGCTCTACTTCAGAAAAAAGTTTCATTGAAATATATTCACAATTGTAGGAGTTATGGCTGTTTGAAAATTGGACCATTTTTATGGGGTTTTTCTCATTTTGCGGGGTCAAGGACCAACTTTTCGAATATTTTTGCAATTTGTACATATTCTCCATCAAAATACGCGTAGTTTGCTTTTTTAAACATTAAAATCGTCCAATCCGTTTAGAAGTTATGACGTTTTAAAGATATGCATGAAATTTCAGTGAAACTTGTCAACGCTATGGTCAGACATGAAATTTTCGGTAATGAATTTTTTTCTCGAAACTGAGTAGGATTTCGGGGGTATGTCTGTTGACCAAAAATGCTTGCAATTGACCCCTGCAACTAAAAATATTTTTTCCAAGACGATTCGAAAGTCTTTTTTTTCACCCAAAACTTTCAGCACTTACTCGAATTTTTTTCTCGAAAGTGGATAGGATTTCGGAAGAGTGTTCGCGGTCCCAAGGGGCAAGCAAATGGGCCCAAAGTACGGTGTGCTTAATAGCTCTATGGTACGTCAATTCCCTTCGTAATATAAGGTACTTGCCAAATTACCAATCAAGTAATTTAAGTAATATTAAACTAAATTACGTGTCCTACAAAATGTTGGAATTCCCAACAGATTGTGGAATTCAAGTATTTCAAGGTCGCGTGAAATCGGTGCCACGGCCCCCATTACGATTAATTACCCAGGAAAGATTCGAGGCTGCTAAAATTCTCGCGGTCGAATCAGTCGACCGTGAGAACTAGGAACTCGAGAATCACCGGAGTAACTCGTAGAACTCGCCGACGCTTTCGATCCAATATTTTCATAAGGCGGCGGAGGGGGAAACTAGCAATTCATCTCTCGGAGTTTACGGATTAGATCACTGTGAAAGTGAAACTTTACGGCGGTACAGATGTAGATCACTGGATGCGATACCCCGTGAGCCCAGGGGGCAAGTTCTCGACGAATTTCGAATTTTACGCAGGCGATATTCGTCGACCGGTTCGATGAAATCGCCGCGTAAAGCTGCCGGTCGGTAATCTTAGCTTTTTACGCGTTCTCCGTTTCTGAAACGGGGGTAGTTCGAGCCCCCCCTCAACCCCCGTGGAAAATGTAATCCCCTCGAGTCGCGGCAAGTTTACGGGACTAAACGAATGAAAGAGCCACTTATGAGAAAGCGTTTCTCGCTGATCGCCATCGAGAACGAAAAGACCGGATCACATTTTATTAAGCGTTTCTATATTTACGGTTATCACCCTTTTCAGGGGGGGAAACTAACCGTAATCTTATCTTTTTTCTTTGACCCCCCTCGAGTCTAATTCATTTATTCCGTTTAACGACTTTGCTCGTCCGAAGTGTCTTTGCGTGTTTTAATAATCTTCGTCTTCGATCGATACGCAAAATGGCGGGACCATTCTTCCTAATGCTCGTGGCGATACTGAGGGATTCGACAACGGGGATGCAAAGACAGTGGAAGGTCGCGTGTTTTGGAATTTCCTTTCGAGGAAGCGCGGCGAAGACGCAGCACGGGGGGTATTCGTCTTTTCACGCGCGTAATATTAAAATGGTCGAGAAAGAGGAGCGACGCGGCCGCGAGAGTACGTCTCGGGACGCGTTTCATCGAAGAAAACGGGCCGTAGCTCGAAAAACGCGAAACCGTGCGCCTAGTCTCGGTAGATAGGGTCGCGCGGTGAGAAAGAGGAGGACACGGTGCATTGTGTTGCACGGATATCGTGCACGAACGTTGCTCACAATCTTGATATTACGATTCTCGGGCATCGCGTGGGGACGCTCGATGCTTTTAGGAATATCCCCGTAATATATGGGCACGGGGCGAACGTCTAAAGACAGGCCAGACAGTCTACTACTTCTCACTGTTGGGGATAAGCGGAATCTTATGGCGTATTACGATGAATCGTACGAACGACCAAATACGAAGCCTCCTAAACATTATTTATCGAACGGTACAAGAACAGTTCCATTTAAAAAATTGTATAGCGAGGGTTCGATTGTCTTTGTAGCTGTCTCCTTGCAGAATACTCTGTACAATATGTTGCGGCGCGAAATAACAATTAGGATTTATTCTGTGTTGCAGCGTAACAGTAAATTCATAAAGCCAGCGGATGTAGAGTCACACCTTTCATACAATCAAGTTTTGCCTATAACCAAGTGCCATTAAGGCGGCTATTTAATTAGTAAATTCATTCAAATGTGCATGGCTCTACAAATCTAGGCGTTCTATGACTTTACTACCTGCAATAACATCGAAAACCGGTACCAGATGTTTTATGGCGAGTCAGGGTCCCCTGGGCTCGTAGCCGCCTCACGGAAAACCTCAGACGAGGGAAAATTATTAAAAATAACAGTTACATGCCGTCTCCCACCGACTAACTGCGCCTCCAAACTGATTGGCCGGTATATTAGCAATTTTTGATCAATCTAAGATCGATGCTTCCTCCCATGGCCTTGGGTATGCCCATGGCGAGGTTAGCTTCTTGGGCAACCTTGGCCCACACAGGAGATCAAAATTGACACTTAAAGACAACTTTTCACAAACACAGTTACAATATTCAACTGATAGTGATTAACGTATTTACCTTCCGTATCCCACAAACATTCACTCGTCGTTAAAGTTGACGTGTGAAGTTGAGCGTATCAGAAAGTCTCTTTCACTTTTAAATTATTTCGCTCAATCCCTCGACACAATACTTTGAAATTAGTTTGAAACATCGCCTCGAAAGTCGTCTCTTCCGATCGAAGAAATTACAAAGGAAAGGGGACAGAAGTAAATAAATAAAGACGATGGTCCCCTTAACGCGCGTATACGGACCAGCTCGGACGGAGGATGGATTCCAGGGTACGTTGGGGAACTGGAAAAAGCCAGAGGCTGTGAAACAGTTGAATAGGAAACAATATGCGACGCTACCAACTTGCCAGGAGAAACCAGCCAGCTACGAGTGCCACCCCCTTTGTTACGCCTCGAGGCTATTTGCGATTGTTCTTTCGCTTCCTCTCGCTGCCCTTGCCTTGGCGAAGGTTTTGCCTCTCTCCCTTGTCCCTTTGCGTTCTCTTCTCATTTGCACGTGTATCTTCTTTCCTGACTCTCCGTTTATCAGTCGGTCTCTCTCTCTCTCTCTCCCCCTCAGAGGTTTTATTCCGTTTCATCGTCTCTCTCTCTTTCAACCCTTGTCGAGTGTCCTCCCTCCGCCGTTGTCGCGTCCCGTGCTCCTATCTCTTGCTCTTTCCGTCTTTCCCGTTTGTTCCTGTCCCTCTGTCCCACTCTATAATAAAGGGAGATCCCCATTCAAAGTACAATAGCTGGTCATAAATTACCCTCGAAAACGGTAGCATTAGATCCTGCTGGATTCACCCTTTATACAAACCGGGCGTACGCTCGCTTAATTGAGCATCCTCGATAACGCGATACGATTCGGTATATCCGCGCTAAATTTTGCGCCGTGCACTTGGAAAATTACCGTAACGCACCTCGATGGAGCACCGCTCGAAACGGTAGGCATGCTCGAACGCATTCCCGCCATCTAATCCGCCGGTGAAAGACAACAACAGGGTTAAGCTCGGCTCAAACGATTATTTTCTGCCATTTATACGACCCGTTTTACACCGATGAGCAAAACATACGATTTTAACCGTTAATTAACGGCTCGATCTATTCGTGACGCTTCGATAATCCGATGCATAAAATATCCATTTCTTCGTACACGAATTTCAAACGTAACGTTACTGCGAAACAATGTCTGAAAAGGGACAATAGACGGTCGAAATGTCATATCGTAACAAATGATTTTAACGATGAAACGATACCGACGGACTACGCTGTTAATTAACATAAATATCATTGTTCTCCATCTATATTTGAAAGGCATTCATCGATCTCGATTTGATTTAATTACGGGGCCTTTCTACTTTGTGGGATTTAAAAAATTAAATTTTTTTTGCGTTTTATTTCAGTATGTAGTCTCGAAAATATATCTACCAAATATTAAATTGAAATTTGGAAACTTTAAAGCAGTTTTTCTCGAAACTACATTTTTCGATGATGCGTAGACGATAACATGGAAACTATTTAAGATATCAACGGCAAAATTATACAGTATCTTTGGAACTGGTCTCTCTATGGCATGAATTAGGATAATTGCGATATATGCAATACTTTTTCTTTTATTAACAAAAAAAGCAACCGAATATATGAAAATATTCAGTATTTTTTCATAAAATAGCTTCCATTTTGCCATTTTTCTTTTGAAAAGATCCTAGTTCATGCAATAACCAAATTTATCTATATTAAGAATATTTTTGGAGTTTGGATTTCGAATAACTTGTTCGCAAGATATCACCTACACAGTCGGGCGCCAAAACAAAACAAAACGAAAACTCCGTAATCAATAGATGCGTTGCAAAAATTCGTAAATATAGTTAAATATACAGGGTGTTCGGCTACCCCTGGGAAAAATTTTAATGGGGGATTATAGAGGCTAAAATAAGACGAAAATCAAGAATACCAATTTGTTGATGGAGGCTTCGTTAAAAAGTTATTAACGTTTAAAGTTCCGCCCGTGCTGAATTTTTTTCTAAAAAATGGGTAGGATTTCGGGGGTATGTCTAATAACCAAAAATGATTGTAATTGACCCCCGCAACCGAAAATAATTTTTTCAGAATTAATTAAAAATTTTTTTTTTCGTCGAAAAATTTAAGCACCCCCTGTCGATTTTTCTTAAAAATTACTTTTTCATTTTTAGTAATTTTGTTTGGCACCCTATAGAAAAGTTGTCTAATACTTTTTTGTAGGTACCTATAAGCTCTACTTCAGAAAAAAGTTTCATTGAAATATATTCACAATTGTAGGAGTTATGGCTGTTTGAAAATTGGACCATTTTTATGGGGTTTTTCTTATTTTTCGGGGTCAAGAATCAACTTTTCGAATATTTTTGGAATTTCTACATATTCTACACTAAAATACGCGGCGTTTGGTTTTTTGAACATTAAAATCGTTCAATCCGTTCAGAAGTTATGACGTTTTAAAGATATGCATGAAATTTCAGTGAAACTTATCAACGCTATGGTCAGACGTGAAATTTTCGGTAATGAATTTTTTTCTCGAAACTGAATAGGATTTCGGGGGTGTATCTGTTGACCAAAAATGCTTGCAATTGACCCCTGCAACTAAAAATAATTTTTCCAAGACGATTCGAAAGTTTTGAATTTAATTGTTAATAATTTTTTAACGAAGCCTTCATCAACAAATTGGTATTTTTTATTTTCGTCTTATTTTGGCCTCTAGAATCCCCCATTAAAATTTTTTCCAGCGGTGGCCGAACACCCTGTATACTAAATATATCCACAAAACCCGGAATTAATCGCTCTTTAATAGCTCACAAAAAGAAAAATCATAAAGAAACATGCATTTTTCTTGCCTACAAGGTAGAATAGCCCTTTAATATAAATACCTTGGTTTTCCACCTCGAACGAAGAGAGAGGCGTTCGATGATTCCTGAGGGTTTCGAGAAAATCATCCTCTACCTTTGTATCGCGAGCGAAAAACGTTGTTCGGATCGATTCGAAAGAACACGTTTCCGGGATTCGGCCGGTGAGATATAGGAGATTAAAGCGCGAGCCGGTTTCGGTGGCTAATTACGGACGCCCGGTTCTAATTGCGCCGGCGATAATTCGAGGACGCGCGTAAAACGATCGAGGCCGCGCGATAAACATCGACAGCGAGGCAACGATTTTCTCGTTTCCGATCCGACGACGCGGGCATTACGCGAAATTAATGCACGCGTCGTGTAAAACCGTCACCGGCCCCGCTATCGATTATTCTTTGTCCAGATATTAACGTCGAAATCGTTGACGGCGATTCCTCGATTGCCGCTGGAAAATCTGTCGGGCGATCCTATTTCCGGCGCGATCGTTTTTTTTAATTCGCATCGAGTCGGAATGTCGCGCGGCCGGCCATGTATATTATTTTAATCAATTTCATCGCGATCCTCCGTTACCGCAAACACCGCTGGCCATTGTTCCCGTTCGTTTCGTTCATTTTCTCTATTTCCGAAGGAAACCGTACTCCTTTTTGTTTCCCGCCACCGTCGTCGTTTTCCATCGGGCGATTTTCAATCTCGGCCGGGCGATAGGAATCGTTCCGAACGTGTTAACGAAGCCATCGACGTCGATATTGCCTGTTTCGTCGCGGAATCTCCTCGACGTCGCTTTTTAGATAAAGTTCCGACGCCGACGCGTTATTCATTCCGCTCGACGAGCCGTCGCGACTCGCGGGGAGGAGGAAAACGGAGCACAAACGAAATTGGCGTTCGCGCGGAAACTTTCGAATCGAATTCCGGTTAAATTCTTAGGAGGGGATCGCCCGTAAAAGCAAAGAGACTTCTTTCGTTCCTGAGGATCCTCCCTTAGAATCTCTCTCGGTCCGTAACCGATCCCCCTTCCATTCCGAATTTCCTCAATCCCGTATCCTTCTTCCCGAAGACCGACGACAAACGGCAACAAACGACTCTTTGCCATTGGAAAGCAACTTTAATCGTTTCCACCCTGCCGCTTGTTACCGAAAACTGGGGATTCCCGGCGCCCCGGAGTCCCGAGAAAGAGCAAAAGGGTGAATCGATGAACCGGGGATGAGAACTGGATTCAACTATGATGCACTCCTGCCAATCCTATTTCTCGTTCGTCTTCCAAACCCGTTAATAAACCCCACTATGTATATTTCGATTTCAAAATTATAATAAATTCATGAAAAATAAGTATTTTTAAACGAAACATTTTTCGGCGAAATTAAAAAATTTCAAATCGTTCTAGAAAAATTATTTTTAGTTGCAAGAGTCCATTACAATCAGTTTTGGTCAATAGGCATACTCCCGAATCCCAGCGCATTTTCGAGAAAAAAATTCCTAAACGAAAATATAATGCATGGCCAGAAAATTTCATGCAAATCTTTAAAACGTCATAACTTCTGAACGGATTGGACGATTTTAATGTTCAAAAAGCCAAACGCCGCGTATTTTAGTGTAGAATATGTAGAAATTACAAAAATATTCGAAAAGTTGGTCCTTGACCCCACAAAATGATAAAAACCCCATAAAAATGGTCCAATTTTCAAACAGCCATAACTCGTACAATTGTGAATATATTTCAATGCAACTTTTTTCTAAAGTAGAGCTCATGGGTACCTACAAAAAAGTATTAGACAACTTTTCTGTAGGGCGTCAAACAAAATTATTAAAAATGAAAAAGTAATTTTTAAGAAAAATCGACAGGGGGTAGGTGCCTAAATTTTTCGGCGAAAGTGAAAATTTTCAAATCGTTCTAAAAAAATTATTTTCGGTTGTGGCAGTCAATTACAATCATTTTTGGTGAATAGACATACCCCCGAAATCCTACCCACTTTCGAGAAAAAAATTCGAGTAGGTGCTGAAAGTTTTGGGTGAAAAAAAAGACTTTCGAATCGTCTTGGAAAAATTATTTTTAGTTGCAGGGGTCAATTGCAATCATTTTTGGACGATAGACATATCCCTGAAATCCTACCCATTTTCTAGAAAAAAATTCGAGAAAGTGTGAAATTTTTCGACAAATTTAAAAAATTTCAAATTGTTCTGGAAAAATTATTTTTAGTTGCGGGGGTCAATTACAATAATTTTTGGTGAATAGACATACACCTGAATTCCTACGCACTTTCGAGAAAAAAATTCCTTACTGAAAATGTACTGTCTGACCATACATTGATATGTTTCACTGAAATTTCATGCGTATGATTGAAACAACATAATTCTGGACGATTCTAATGTTTCGAAAGGCAAACGACGCGTATTTTGTTGAAGAATATGGGTTAGTCATCGGGAATTGAAACCGTGTTCTCGAAATACCGTGGAACGGATCAGTCACGATAGATTGTAAAGTTAGGAAGAGGAAGCGACGTCGAGAGTCTCGTAGTCGAAGTAACAAAGGTGGAAAATCCATCTTTGCCTTGGCGGACGTTCCGTAGGAGGGGAAAGATGCGATCAAATTCACGACCATTGTGTATGAATCGGAGACAAGAATTTTGGACACGTTGTACTCGAGAGGAGAGACAAGGACCGTGCACAATGCCGCGATAATCGAAGAGGGGGACTGCCAGAGACTGGGACAAGGGGTGTTTCTGAGAAATGGGTGGAAAACGAGCGCAGAGTACGAACAATTCCTCTTGACATAATAATAATTACTCAAAGACTTTGGATCCTTCTTTTTACAATGAAGAGTCGTATTTCTTTTCCAGCAGTCACGAGGTTCCCAAAAAAATTTATATTTGATATCCAACTCTAAGCTGAATTATTTCTGTCGTTCGATTCGGGGGATCAAGGAACAACCGTGTACGGAGTTGCGAGAAGCGACATTTGTTTCCTGTCCGGGCGCTTATGATATATGCAAATATTTACGGGCGGCACGGAGGGCCCGGGGGCGCGAGAAAGAGGAAAGTTAAGGGAGATGCGAACGATCTCCTTAAAAAGTTTATCCGCCACGGGCAAATCTCCGGCAAGTTTACCGGGCGAACTTTCAACCGAGCGTTCCTACGGCAGCTGCCCGGCGTTTCTCGGAAAGTGTTTTCGAGTAGACAGCCAAATCGCTCGCAATCAGAGTTTCCTACTGTTTTCGATTACTCCTTATTATCGTCCCGCCACCCCCCGCCCGATGTTTCTCGGGATCCCCCGTCGCGTAGCCAGCTTCCTAACGCTGCTTCGTATCGTAAATTATCGTAAATTTCATCTCGAGGATCTCGTTAACCGTTTCTTCGGAGGCTTGTCTCGGCGAAACAAAAAAAATGATTCCACGTCTTGGATATGATCTTCTATCTCAGGAAGCTAGTCACGTCCGAGTCGTGCGTCAAACGAAATATCGTTTGATCCCCTCGTTAACTCGGTAGACGAGTTTGCGCGCACGCGACCCAGCGAGGATAACAAAAAAGAGGGGAAAAATTGAAAATAGAGAAAAAAGAAGGCGACGAAGGAGAAAGTTCCTGGTCGCGTCCTCCACGGCTGCTTTGATCATCTAATACGAGCTTTAGGGCTGTGACAAAGCGCGCGGCATTTTTTCCACCCCGGTGACTGCCTCGTAAACCTTTCCTCCGCTCCCTCGAACTTTCGCCCTAACGAAGTTTGTACTTCTCACCCCTATTTTCTTTCTTGATACTTTGGAACGAGACTCGCGCCGCCTCTGTCCCGCTACCTAGCGAAATATATTTCACTCCCCCTCTCGCGGACTGGTAGTGCGTTCTTTTATTTTATTTAACAAAAACTGAAAACGTTCGAGACCCTCTCGGGAGGGGGTCGAATCTGCGATCGATATTCATTAAACGCCGTACGACGGGGAGCGGTGCAAAAGCGCGACGATCGTCTCGTTACGCGCCTCGTCTAATTACGCGAACTGTATGCACTGTAAACAGTTTGTCGGATAATTTCGCGGTGCAGGAGAATGCAAAAGGAAACGTCGACTGGACGAAAACTTTATTTTGTACGTTGGTGTTTATGCTGTAGGAGTTCCGAAACGCGAATGCATCCTAGTTGTATGCAAACAACTCCCAACAAGTTCGCTCTTTTTTATACGCAGAAATAGATTATCCTGGGCCTATCGCTCTTCGTTATCCGCCCCTTTTTTTTTTATCGAACAAGCTATCAGAAATTGTTTACTACGATTCCAGTTTGGATGAACTTTTACCTTAGAACCAAATATCGTCGTGATTATTAAAATTGACAGTATTGCAATTGTTTGATCAGACTACGTTCACCCCAAATAATTTGCAGGAATATTCGTACTCGAAGAAAAATATTAAGGTCCGGAGGGGTCTCGAGTATTTGTCGGGAATCAACTTTGCGACCTACGGTAAACACAGGCTGCTTCTGTCGATGAGGTAGGGGGGAGGATACGGGTAGGAGAAATCAGGAGAATAAGCGATCCACGACTTAATCTGCTGCCAACACGCCGTTAAATCCGAACGACTCGAAACGGGAGCCAAGATTTCGACCCCTCGGCACCCTCTCGCGCAAGTTACGTCTAAGAGTGCCACTTTACCGCGCCCCAACCCCCTTCCGGGTTGCATTCCCTACCCTCTGTGTGTTTGCCACCATCCTTCGAATTCACCTAATCGCGTCAGCCCCGACGAACGATTCACCGTTACCCTTCCGTTTCTTTCCTTGTGTTTTCCTTTTGATCTCTCCGAGAACGTCTCCTTTATGCTTGATAAACGAAAAAACGGAGGGAAAGTCCCCGCCACGACGCGGCTGATTCGTACACCGCGATTTCTAACCCGTTCGTTCCAAAGAAATCAACGTGGGTCATTTTTCTATACATTTTGCCCCTTTGGATTCTGACAATGTTGGTAATTTTTCGAATTCAAGCGGAAATATTTTCCAGAGCGTACGGTTTCGGAAAACGAAAGAAGAAATCAATTTTCTGGAAATCGCAGAGCGGAATATCCCCCGAAGGGCGAGCCCGAGAGGGAGTTCTCGCGAATTTTTATTTTTCCTCGCTTAGAATCTCCCTTGTCTTTTCGATCCACCCTTTATCGGCGTCCCCGCGTTTGGTTTTCTTTCTGGAATACGGTTCGTCCAAAGGATTCAAGGCGATCCGTTGTCCTCTCGATCCTCCAGTGACTGGACAAATTAAATTTATCTTCCAGTGGCCATCCGCGGACGCGGGAGGTCTTTGACCGCCCTTCGGGACAGAATTCGTTTACTTATAACGAACGGGATAAAAGAGCCGGCGAAACTGGTTTCCAGGTAGCCGCGGAAGGAGCCCTTGTAAAACCTTTAGGTTACACTGGAATGAAAGCATCCCTTTGGGAGTAGTTGCGGATAATACAAAGAGGTGACCAATATCATCGAGGTCGCGGAAGGAGACTCCTCTTTGAGATGTTCAGAGTATATTAAGAGTCATTATCTCGAGGATAGTAACCGTACTCGATATAAATGGCGGCGTTAACTCTCACTCGATCGATAGCTCCAATTTCAATCGCCCTCCTCAAGGTTTCGTCTTCGAGCGATAAATACACGCCTTCGAAAACATTCAGGACTTCCTTCTACAAATTGCTTATTACAATAATCAATTTGTAATTTCATTCTGTGGTTCGCGTTGCGCGAATACGAGCAGTTTCGACGAGAAGAACAAGTTTATTCACCTTTAATTTACGGTGCGTTTGTTTCATCCCGCGACAGAATCGGGTAATAAAAATGTTACTGCGAGACAGTTGCCAGAAACCGATCGACGATCGTTCGATCGGAACTCACCGTTCGAGGCGACGAGAATTCTGGCGTCGTTTGACTGTTCGACAATTGCAACAACGACGGTTTATATTGTCTGATTAAGTTAATATTTTAATTCTTTTAATTGGAGCCATAAAGTCACGTCTACTGAAGATTCCTACCAAGTTTGAAGACGATCGGCCAACTAGATCTCGAGATATCACGTATCTCATAATATCACTGACACGTCCGACCATACCTCGATTCTTCCACTTGCTCCGTATTAAAATCGATTTTCCTCGTAAACAAGGCCCCCAATAAAAAAATGTTATTCTATCTTTTCGATCTGTTTCCGCGCGTAGAATCATCCCCTGTTAGGTTCTACCCCCTCCCCACCCTGTATGTTTTTTTATTGACATTTTTCCGCTATAACGTTTTCCTTGAAATTGATTCCCGGTACTTTTTACGTCCCGTGATTGCAAATGTTTCTTCCCAGCGGAACTAATGGCGAAACAAAGGGACCGATGGGGGTGGATAAAGTTGCTCGAAAGAAAAAAACGCGCGCTTCTTCTCCCGGCTTTTCCGCTCCGAAGTTTTTACTCTTGGCATCTCCGGTTGTTCCTACTCCTGCTCCTCCCCCTCATCCCGGAAAACCAGATTCCAACGTTTCCGTTTAACGCGTATAATTGCGTAGAAAGTTTGTCTTTGTACACTTTGCGGGCCAGAGGATCATTGACTTTCGCCCGGGGGAAAGGTAATCGCGTTTTCATCCCGGTCGCTCTAATATTTCCCTCAGGTTTTCCGGTTCCCCCCTTTTTCTTCGCGTATTATTCTCCGCATGGTTTTTCTGCGTGCCGGTAGCGACGCACCGCGCTTTAAACATTCATGGAGTAACCCGACGCGGGGAATATATTATCCTCGTCCGTGGGATCGTCGCCCTGGCCGAGTTCTTTTCGCGTTTCCCGGCAGCAACGCGATTTTCACTCGCGATATTTACGCCGACGTTTCGAACTGTTCGCCGCGTTACCAAAGTTATATTGGATCATCGCGTGTACAGTTCATACCGAAACGTTGCCTACGAATTTCCCCAAGGGTTGTTTCGGTTGCAATTTCTTCGAGGAACCGCCTTCTTCCCTGACTCGTACGTTCATTCCACTCGACGCTGCTAATTGCAACAGGACGAACGACTTACACAAAACGCCCGTAGATGTACATTGTGGGATCGGAGCCGAGCACAACAGTTTTTAATCTGTTCGCTGACGAAGTTCCAGTGGCGAATTAACGGACGGTTAACTAAATTTAATAATCCCGCGCAAGAATCGCGGATATTCGCGGAGGAAAGTTTCCGTCGTATTTAAATAAAGTTATTTGTGCACAATTAATATTTATTTTCCGCTAACTGCTCGTACGAATTTAATTAGGCGCTAGAGGATAGATATTTCGAAACTCCATCGCGATAATACGCTCACGTCGAGGCGTTATCCGCTATAATTGCCCCCTCCCCCCTCGAAACGACTATAATAGCGCGGTTTAGGAACAGTTTTTAGATAGATAGATCGATGTCGCGTTCCTCTTTCGGCGTGCACAAAGCCCGGGTCCGGTGTATCGGATCATCATACTCCTGCAGAGCCTATAGTTTTCGTTTATCCGTCAAAAACCAACGTTTCGCAAATGGTATCGTAGCCTTTTTGCAGATTTCCAACGTTTTGTCGGCATTCGAATCGCGCGTAAATAAATACAGTGCCCCGAATCCTTGCTCGCGGAAACAGTACGAACTTAACGATTCGCGAAACAATCTATATTTACTCTATATGGTTCTCTGGTGCGATGATACTACGTGTCCAAGAGGAAGCTTCGTTAGTGGGAATTACGTTGCTCCAATAACCGATGTTCTCGCCCAATCAAGCGTACAGCGTTTTCACGTGTTTTTAGACGACAGGAATTAACGAAACTGGATCTCAAAATGGAGCCAACTTATTCTACTTGAAACATATATATACATTCTTCTCAATTTTAATAATTTTAACGCGTCGAGGAGCAGTTATACCGTAAAGTCTAAGGAATATGGTGGCCATGAGAGTTTTGTTGCTCGTATGGACTTCAAACTTGGTATGAATTTTCAGCAGACATGCCTCTATACCTCTAATTAAAAGAATTAAAAAATATTGACTTTTACTATTTTTTTTTGATACCCTAAGTATAAGTAAAAAAATCGGTGTATGGTCAGACATGTCAGTGATGTTACGAGATGCGTGATATCTCGAGATCTAGTCGATCGATTGACTTCAGACTTGGTAAGAATCTTCAGCAGACATGCCTTTATAGCTCTAATTAAAAGAATTAAAAAATATTGACCTCTACTATTTTGTCTAGTACCCTAAATATAATTAAAAAAATCGGTGTATGGTCAGACATGTCAGTGATATTACCAGATACGTGATATCTCGAGATCTAGTTGATCGATTGACTTCACACTTGGTAAGTCACCTTTATAGCTCTAATTAAAAGAATTAAAAAATATTGACCTCTACTATTTTGTTTAGTACTCTAAATATAAGTAAAAAAATCTGTGTATTATCAGACATGTCAGTAATGTTACGAGATGCGTGATATCTCGAGATCTAGTCGATCGATCGACTTCAGACTTGGTAAGAATCTTCAGCAGACATGCCTTTATAGTTCTAATTAAAAGAATTAAAAAATATTGACTTTTACTATTATTGTTAGTACCCTAACCGTAAAGGTGGGATTACGCGATATCGAAAAATTAGTTTCCAACTAAAATACTCGGAGAATGAAGTTTTCAGCCACTTTCTGTATTAACATCGGGGAACGGTTACGAGTACGTCATAAAATAGGGAGCGCGGAACCGAAGAGAGAATAAATCGACGTTAAACGGCGTCCGCGATTTATTTCGACGCGTACGTAGGGCTGAAAAGAGGCGGTGCGAGTGGGAATAACGAATGGGATAATAATTGAAATTAGGAGGCGGCGGAGAGGCTAATACGCCGACAAGCCCGACCAGCGAGCAATTAAATCCTTGACGTATCGTCGCCGCGATCTCCGCCTTAAGCCAATTTCGCGAATGATGGAATGCGATTCTTACCGCGACCGGTGACACGCGACTACACGGTCGCTTCGTTAACTCCGGAACGTAAATTTTCGCCCCTGCCCCCCTACAAAATTTAATTACCGCCTCTCGATTTAATATTCCCATCCAGACCCTTCTATCAGTCTTTTAATATTATCGTTAACGTACAAGTTCTTATTTCAATGAATTTCCACTTATAACGCTCTTGAGATTTTAATTATTCAATATTAAATTGTCACCGTTAGATTTATATCGAAACAGAAGTGCATAGGAGAGCCTCGAAAAGCCGGATCGCGTTTTCCAGATTATTTTCGAGAAGAAATGTTTATGAAGTTCGGGTTTTTAATTAGCCGTGGCTTCCCCGAGCCATTTTTTCGGACATAATTTTCGCCGGTTCCCGGAAACGCGCTTATAAAGTACATTGTTATCTTCGAATTTTCAGTTACGCAGCCGCGGCGGCCAGCAAATTTAAAAAAGCTATTATCCGCGACGGTGTTCAACGAATATAGGTCTCGCTGTTGAGCCCATCGGTTCCACGGGGTTAAGGGTTAAATATGTCCGCGATAAAACGTAACGCGTTCGATAACACGACCGCGCCGGCCACTTAATTAACCGGTTCGATTTCTATCGCGGAAAGAAGCCTCGGAAAGGGGGGAGGAAAAAAAGGACAGGTAAGTGGATCGGGGCTAATGCATGGAGCTTTTGTGAAAAATTTCATACCCCGAGTATTTTAGATGGAAACTAATTTTTGGATATCGCGCGATTCCACCTTCGTGGGGAAACTTATCCTAGTAATACGTTTAATTTAAATTAAGGGGATATTCCGTTCTACACGTACGCTCTCTAAGCTCCCTTTTTTATTTTTTAAATCGTAGCATGTTTTATATTCCAAGTATATATTTATACTTTTATTATAATTAGAGCTATGAAGGCATGTCTGCTGAAGATTCCTACCAAGTTTGAAGCCGATCGACCAACTAAATCCCGAGATACCACGTATTTCATATCACTGGCATGTCTGACCATACGTAGCCTTTTCTACTTGCGTTCTATTAAGACCAATTTCTCGTAAACAACGCCCCCAACAAAAAAATGTTATTCCATCTTTTCGATCTATTTCCACGCGTAGAATCATCCCCTGCCCGGTTCTGATCCTCTTTCCTCCCCACCCTGTATGTTTCTTCGTTTACATTTTCCTGCTATAACGGTTTCCTTGAAATTGATTCCCGGGTAGAAATGCTGTTTACATCCCCTGTGTAGTCCAGAGAAATGCAAGGCGCATTCAAGAAGGGTAACTCAAAATATTGTCGACAAAATCGGTCGCGCGCGGTCGTGAAATCCATCGAAGCGAACCGGCGATATTATAAATCGTGCCTGGATCCCTTTGCAGAGCGTATCGTCGTGGTTGCAAAGGATTTCACGGATCGATGGCTATCGCGGATATCTTAGATTTCGGGGGTAGGAATCGCGGACGCGAGGAGGACGTAAACCGGAAAGGTCAAGAGAAGCAATCGTCGGGAGTAATACACGGTTGTCTAGACGTTATCGTGGGAGGGACGGGGGGTTCGTGCCCGTAGGGAGTCTCGCGTTGTTCCGAGAAACGACCACGGTATTCAGATGTCGATCTCTGTCAAGATTCCAAGCCAGAACGCGCTTTCTCCGTTTCACTTTCGTCGCAGCAGAACTTTTAATCGGGGAGCGGTTGCGGTGCCAACGATGTCGCTTGCAAACTTCTTTCGAGCTCCTTTTGTTTTCTCCTTTCGTCAATGTTTCCAGGTCAACGGCGCTTTTGGGTCGACGGCGATTTTTCAGCGCGATCATTACACACCGGTCCAGCCTCGACTGTTCCCCCTCTTTCTCGGTTTCTCGCGTTATTTCGTTCGTTTTTCCCACGCCCAGACCCCCGAGCGATCCTTCAAACCGTGGTTTCTGTCGCTCAGAAATCGTCATTTATGCCATTTACGCGTCGATAAATAAATGGCCTTCAAAGTTAAGGTTTCGGTATTTTAAAAAAATAGCAACGGTCAATATTTTTTAATTATTTTAACTGGAGATACAAAGGCACGTCTGCTGAAGATTCCTACCAAGTTTGAAGTCGATCCGCCAACTATATCTCGAGATATCGCGTATCTCATCACAGACACGTCCGACCATATCTCGATTTTCTACTTTTACTTTTTACCCACGTTTGATGTACTAAAAAACATACTAAGGGCTAATATTTCTTAATTCTTTTAATTGGAGCTCTAAAGGCATGTCTGCTGAAGATTTCTACCAAATTTGAAGTCGATCGTGTATCTCATAATATCATTGACATGTCCGACCATACCTCGATTTTTTTGTACTTTTTATCCACGTTTGAAGTACTAAGAAAAATAATAGGGGTCAATACGTTTAATTGTTTTAATTGGAGATATAAAGGCACGTCTGTTGAAGATTCTTACCAAGTTTGAAGTCGATCCGCCAACTATATCTCGAGATATCGCGTATCTCATCACAGACACGTCCGACCATACCTCGATTTTTCTACTTTTACTTTTTATCCACGTTTGATGTACTAAAAAAACATACTAAGGGCTAATATTTTTTAATTCTTTTAATTGGAGCTCTAAAGGCATGTCTGCTGAAGATTTCTACCAAATTTGAAGTCGATCGTGTATCTTATAATATCATTGACATGGCCGACCATACCTCCATTTTCTTGTACTTTTTATCCACGTTTGAAGTACTAAGAAAAATAATAGGGGTCAATACTTTTTAATTCTTTTAATTGGAGATATAAAGGCACGTCTATTGAAGATTCTTACCAAGTTTGAAGTCGATCCGCCAACTATATCTCGAGATATCGCGTATCTCATCACAGACACGTCCGACCATACCTCGATTTTTCTATTTTTACTTTTTATCCACGTTTGATGTACTAAAAAACATACTAAGGGCTAATATTTCTTAATTCTTTTAATTGGAGCTCTAAAGGCATGTCTGCTGAAGATTTCTACCAAATTTGAAGTCGATCGTGTATCTCATAATATCATTGACATGGCCGACCATACCTCGATTTTCTTGTACTTTTTATCCACGTTTGAAGTACTAAGAAAAATAGTAGGGGTCAATACTTTTTAATTCTTTTAATTGGAGATACAAAGGCACGTCTGCTGAAGATTCCTACCAAGTTTGAAGTCGATCCGCCAACTATATCTCGAGATATCGCGTATCTCATCACAGACACGTCCGACCATACCTCGATTTTTCTACTTTTACTTTTTATCCACGTTTGATGTACTAAAAAACATACTAAGGGCTAATATTTTTTAATTCTTTTAATTGGAGCTCTAAAGGCATGTCTGCTGAAGATTTCTACCAAATTTGAAGTCGATCGTGTATCTCATAATATCATTAACATGGCCGACCATACCTCGATTTTCTTGTACTTTTTATCCACGTTTGAGGTACTAAGAAAAATAGTAGGGGTCAATACTTTTTAATTCTTTTAATTGGAGATACAAAGGCACGTCTGCTGAAGATTCTTACCAAGTTTGAAGTCGATCCGCCAACTATATCTCGAGATATCACGTATCTCATCACAGACACGTCCGACCATACCTCGATTTTTCTATTTTTACTTTTTATCCACGTTTGATGTACTAAAAAACATACTAAGGGCTAATATTTTTTAATTCTTTTAATTGGAGCTCTAAAGGCATGTCTGCTGAAGATTTCTACCAAATTTGAAGTCGATCGTGTATCTCATAATATCATTAACATGGCCGACCATACCTCGATTTTCTTGTACTTTTTATCCACGTTTGAGGTACTAAGAAAAATAGTAGGGGTCAATACTTTTTAATTCTTTTAATTGGAGATACAAAGGCACGTCTGCTGAAGATTCTTACCAAGTTTGAAGTCGATCCGCCAACTATATCTCGAGATATCACGTATCTCATCACAGACACGTCCGACCATACCTCGATTTTTCTATTTTTACTTTTTATCCACGTTTGATGTACTAAAAAACATACTAAGGGCTAATATTTTTTAATTCTTTTAATTGGAGCTCTAAAGGCATGTCTGCTGAAGATTTCTACCAAATTTGAAGTCGATCGTGTATCTCATAATATCATTAACATGGCCGACCATACCTCGATTTTCTTGTACTTTTTA
Source organism: Colletes latitarsis (assembly GCF_051014445.1). Taxonomy (NCBI): domain Eukaryota; kingdom Metazoa; phylum Arthropoda; class Insecta; order Hymenoptera; family Colletidae; genus Colletes; species Colletes latitarsis. The sequence goes on along the minus strand of NC_135141.1, from coordinate 24,511,629 downwards.
TCCACGTTTGAGGTACTAAGAAAAATAGTAGGGGTCAATACTTTTTAATTCTTTTAATTGGAGATACAAAGGCACGTCTGCTGAAGATTCTTACCAAGTTTGAAGTCGATCCGCCAACTATATCTCGAGATATCACGTATCTCATCACAGACACGTCCGACCATACCTCGATTTTTCTATTTTTACTTTTTATCCACGTTTGATGTACTAAAAAACATACTAAGGGCTAATATTTTTTAATTCTTTTAATTGGAGCTCTAAAGGCATGTCTGCTGAAGATTTCTACCAAATTTGAAGTCGATTTTTCCACGTCCAGGCCCCCGGAGCGTTCTTACAAACGTCCCTATTTTCACCCCTTTATATTTGACCTACGCGTCAATCGAGGACGTTCCGAAATTTGTCCCGACCCCGATCGAGAATCGAAGGTTAACTTGGCCTTTGATACCGCGTCCCATCGATCCCTCGATTTAACGCGACACTCTGTACAAGGTCCACGGAGAGTTCTCACGTCGATATCTAGATTTGCCTTATTGCCTCTACCCTTTTTGCCGTCCGATATGCGACTATTGGCGTACCTTATCCTTCTTCCTCCCCGTTTCTTGCCTTTCGGGAAAATATCACATCGAAACGTGAGCTCTCCTCTCTGCTCTGCGCGCGTCAAAGGTTCCTCCCGATTTTATCGAATAATTTATTGTCCGTATCACCCTTAAGTTTCGTGCGCAACGTTTTCCCAGCTCCTTTCATCCCCCGCGTCAAGAAGAATCGCAAATTGCGATCTTACGCATCGCCACAGAGACACTGTGCTCCGCTCGTTGGCCCGTTATCTATATTTTTCCAAAGCGGACGTATTAATCTGCACCCCTAAACGACTGCCTTTGAACCTAACCCCCACCTCCGGAACTTTGCATACTAATTAACTGCGTGTTTATCTGCGCTCCCCATCTCGTTCAACGCGGGATCTCTTTCGCTGGCCAATGATTCTTCCACCTACTTCGTGACATTTGAGCAGAAAACCTCTTATCCGATGCTTTTTTTCCATCTTTTCTAATTTGCATGCTAAACGGTTAACCATCGAGCCATTTCCGACCGAATCGCCCCACACCCGTCACTTTTCCTAGTTAATAATACCGGACTCGGTCATAAATTCGAGGGTTGATGGATATCTACCGGTTTCAGCAACGCCATTGCGTGAGTTACGAGGCCAGAATGAAATTCTAACTCGCATTCGATAACCTCCGCTCTTTAATCTACACTTCCAGTTACCTTTGTAGCTTCGTTGCGCCATACAAACAAATCACTGATACAAATTCTAATCAGCAGAACTTTACTCCCAAAGTGAACCCTCAAATGGACTCCCAATTTCAACTGAATTATTTTACTTAATTTTGTTCTTTACCAAACTAGTAAATGCAAGTCAACTTTCCTTCAAAGCATTAAAAAAATAATGAACTGATGGAGAATTACATTGAAATATATTAAGCAACGGTTTAAGGGATGATAATATTTGGTTTCCTTCAAATTACACGTTAGATGCAACATTGTAATTAACAAAAACTGCATTTTTAGAAACAAATCCAATAAAGAGAACTGATCATTCTTGCTTAACCCGAGAAATATGAGCGTTAAGGGGTTAAAGGTTAATAGAGGTTCCGAACCAGCAAAAAGTCAAACAATTTACAAATATAATATCGCGATAGCCAAATCTTCGCACGTTTCGGAAAGTATCGACGGTTGCATATTTCGAGAAACGCACGCGTGTCGTTCGAGCGATAAAAACGAAGAAAGAAATTAGAAGTCGTCGAGCAACGGCGTCGAAACGAGAGTTAATTTTCATTCCGGTCGCGAGTTTACGTTCGCCGCGTCACTTTGCCAAGTCGTTAGTCGGGTATCGTTATCGTTCCTTCCGGTTCACTCAGCGGGTGCAATTATTTTTCTTCGGTACCAACAGCGGAGAGGGACAATCGGGGGAGCAGCGACAACCGGAGGAAATCAAGCAGGAGGAAAATGGTCCTCCATAGAAGCGACGCGTTACGCCAAATTAATGTCGAGCGCTTCGGTGTGTGCAATCGCCCGCGAAGATAACGAGATTGTTAATTAGCGAGCGAAATTTACCGTCGCGGAAAACTCGAGTGCCGGCGGAACAAAGACCGAGAGACAAATGGAAAAACGAAACAACCCGGAACTCGTTCGCGCTTCTTCCGGATTCGCTGCCCTCGCTAAGTATGCCAGACGATAACGAGTGGGTTAGGGTACGTTCGACTATCAGCCGCCATCGCGTTCGCGTGAGTTCGGGAATACGAGGCTGTTTGGCCATTCTCACGCTCGAACCTACAAATCATCTCCAATCGCAAACATCTTGGCTAACGCATTCCCGTGAGATTACTCGTGTAAACACCATTATCTCTGCATGCAGGTTGAGCATCCTAACGCAAGGGACTCCCTAGGTTCTGAACTTGGACGCAAAGAAGCCTTATTTACGTTAATTCGCCTGATAGAGACACCACTACGCGAAAGACGCTACCATTTCGTTCCATACTGTACACAATAAATTGTAACGACGTCAGGGGTGGTTACAGGCGTGTGGTCAGATTATTTAACATTGCGATCGATTATTTGACACAAAGTAAAATTTCTCTCGACCAAAGTTCGATGCAGACCTTCTGGACTCTTATCTACGTACGTATCGTAAACAAAAAAATAACTCATCGATACGCATTTGAGCTTAGCCTAAACACTTCTATCATCGACCCTAACGACAAGGTTTCTCGGTTAAGACATATACACTGATATACATTCCTCGCAAAATATTAAATTTTCTACAAGTTCGAACAAGAGCTAGGCAACGATACGGTCGGTTAATATTTTAAAAAGTTCGTTAAGTCGGACAATGGAGGATTCGCGTTGTACAAGTTCGCAGACGTCGCTTAAAAATATTCCAAGCGTTCGCGGGAAAGTATTTCGACACCGACGACGCGTTTTGAATAAATAAATGTTTCCAAGCGGAACCGAAAATAAAAATCCAGCGGGAACGAGCAACCCCAGACAATACACGCTGTAACAACCATCTGTTAGGAAGTCGTTCGTTCGAGAACTATCTGTCTGCCGGGGGATGAAACGATTCGTTGCGCCCGTCATTCATAAATTATGTACGACGCGCGTCTAATAGAATTATCAATTATTCATGCGATTTATTATTCAATAAATTGACCCACTCCGTTAAAGAGACTAGTTGTCGAGTCTCGTCGATGAGGGAAACAATTTTTCAGCAAAGTGTTCCCTCATAAATGTTACAAACTTTGTTACCACGCGTTTGTTGAAATTCGTCGAAAACGACGTGGCGTTCGGGGAGATCCATGTTCTGTAAATTGCTCCTTTGCACCCTTTCTGGGGGAGCGCGACTGCCTCTGGCTGATGTTACAGAATCTAACAAGGAAACATCCACCGTGGGAAAATTGTTGATGTTGATCGAACTGTTGCGCGAAGTAGCTTCTCGCGAAAATATACGATGCGTGCATTTTCCATCGATAAAATAACGTGGCATTTTTACGCCAAACAGTTCCACACGGTTCCATTTCGGTGGGAGAAGCAACGAAAATCGTTTCTCGGTGGGATTCTCCAATTACACGGGCTTAGACGTAACTCGCTATTTGCGTTTTCGTTCTCCTTTTCGAGGAAAGACCGCTTTCGGAATCAAAGGCACGCGTTTATGTATATTTCTGAGCGTTTAGGTTTCGCGAAACGAGGACCGAACTTCGATCGTTTCAAAGATAAATCTGAAACTTCTGTCATCCGCAATTTCTTGCTCGTTGGCGAGGCGTTCGATCTCTTCGCAGAGTCTTTGATTGCGTTCTTTCCGTTCTTTGAACTCTGAGAAGCGTAAGCATCGAAACTTGTCGACAATATTACTTTATCGTGCACGTTTAAGAATACAATTGCAGTCAAGAATAATTTACGACGAGTCACTGGCCCGGGGGACTGCTTTATATGTTAGAAGTCAATTTACGGTTAATCAGTTTTTATTGTAAAAGAATTGCAGGTACTCTGCTCGATAGAGAGGGCTGTGGAAGAGCATAAATACTGGGTACGGGAGACAATATCGAGTAATATAATAGAGACTCATTAATTAGGGAGGGACTAAATTGCGTCCGTGTTTGATCGATGCATTTCCCTTCTTTTTATACTTCCAAAGCCCCGTCTCCATTGTACAAGACGCCCGTCGTAATAGCCGTCTCGATTTTTCAGACACTTCCGATAATCCGATGAGAAAGTGGCGGGCATTAAAATATTAAACTATCGAGTAATTAACCCTATTTCTCACGGCGTCTTCGTCCTCTATAATCTAAGTTATAGAAACACGTTCCCTTGTAGCGTAGACTCGGTTCGTAAACCATATTTGTAAACCAGTTTTACAAACTTCGTTTCGTAAGGCGTTGCGTTATAACCTAACGCGGGAGCACATAATTCAAGGGACGCCCAACCGTTTAACGGGTACACGACTCGTTCGAATTTCGCGTTCATTTATGAGCAGAAAGAACTTTGACTCCGCCGTAGTACGTAAATATTCTTCAGCAACAGGTCCCTGTAATACTCGAATCGAAAGAACGGAGACGAAAATACGGAAAACTGCTACGGGCACACGCGTCTACCGAATACGTTCTAAGGTAGAAATGGGAGGGAAGTCAAGTAAATTGACACAAAACACTGGGATCAATTATATTTCTCGCGTTAATTATAAATTGCAAAAGGTGGAATATTTTTCTTGCTCTCTGGTATTTCTTATATCGTTAACCCCGCTACTCTTGCATTTCGCGCCGTGGACTTTGATTTGAACAAATAGAATGACATTAAAACACTTTTTCTGTACTGACACTAATTTTGACTATTTCTCGTTGTAAACATTTGTGAATATTACCGAAACATTATAAAGAAGTTGTATAGTTTTCTTAACCTAACCTAACCCAGACTCCCTTAAGTCCATTTTAAAAATTCAGCCACTCTCTTTCAAACGCGTACAAATAAGAATCGCCAAAGAATCGTTATAATATTTTAACGCGTGACGCGCAACATCGTGTACCAAAACGAGCGTGAATATTCTCAGGATGCTAAGCGTGGGAATATATTCCACGATCCGGCGATCTCGTAAAAAGTGTGGGTCCCGTTTCCCCCGGGTCGGGCAGTAACTCGCGCCATTATCGCGCGGGGGCGACGGTGTAAAAATTTCTCCCGATAGATAAATATCATCGAGAAACAGACGGTCGAACGTGACCGGGCATAAAACGGGCGAACGAAGGGGGGGGGGGGGAGGTGGAGGCGCCGCCGCGAATCGAAATTAAACGTTCGGCTGTAAATTACTTTTTCATCCGTGGATCCGTTGATAATCCAGCAACGGCAGCCGGAAGTAGCGCGCACCCGGCCCATTAGCCGGCAACGGTAGCGGCTGCATCCACCTTACCACTGTCGCTTTCTGACCGAACGACCGACTTTCCGTCCTCGTCGCGCCTTCTTCGCGTCCCCGTCGACCAATCCGCGTCGATCTTTAGCTCCACGGTTCCTTCGGAGCCCGACGCGGCCGATCCGCAGCGTGAAAGCGCAGTGGAGCGACCGCGCGAATCCGTGCATGCGCGACGGCCCGATGCGCACGCGCCACCCTCCCCCCCCCCGTCTTATATCTATAAGGGCAGCTACCCTCGACGAGGCCGGTCAGTTCTTGCCCGTGCTGGCTCGGGTTACGATCGATTCACGCGAATCACGCGCGTTTCGCCGTATCGTTATCGCGCATCGCGGATCGCACGACGATCAGGGGACAACCGGGGAATAATCGTACTCGAAACCGATCCTAACCGTGGTACATTTCTGTGAAGTGTGATCGTCGGCTGTGTTGAGCTACAGCTCGTCTCACCGTCGATGAGCGAAAGTGTCGCTGCGGGAAGCAGTGCGATACATCTCTGGACGATCTACCAGGATAACCGTTGATGTTGTTAGCCTAGCGTGTCCCGCCCCGTGAACCAGTTTCGCGGGAATCAGACTACCCCCCCGTCCCACATCCCCCGGTCCCTCGGGGATTTCGTTACCAATTAGAGAACGTGCCTTCGGACGCGACGTGGATCACCGCGACGAACCAGAGACTAGCTACGTCAAAGGTACACACACGGCCAACGTGCTGTGTTTCACCTACGAATTCAAAAGCCTCTCGATCGCTGCAACCTCGATAATCGACGAGCTAATTATCAGCCATCCTTCCTCGAAAGTTCGCGCGATTAATTCTCCGCGATCAGCCGTCGATCGCGTCGATCCAGCAATTTTGGCGCGTAACCGGCAAGCACCCTTTTCCTTTTAATATGCTCATTCACTAGGGTGAATAACAGTGAATTTACGCGCGCAGAAAGCACCGACGGCTACAAAGGTAAAGCATCGAGTTTCCCAAAGAGTCGCAGCTCGTAAACTGCGTAGGTGTTTCGCCCAGCGCGCCATGCGACACAATATAGCTTTATATTTCGAAGAGAACCGAGATTACTCGAAACGTTATTCGCGCCTGAATCGTAAACGCGCGATTAAGCGCCGAGCTCGGAAGCACATTCGAGCGATTCAAGGTGCATTTCCCCTTTGGAATTATTCGCGACTGTACGTTCCTATTGGCGGAACGATCTTTTTACTTTTTTTCGCCCCGGCATTTCGGATCGATGACCCCAGCGTATTGTTCCGCGGTACGTTCGTCGATCGTCGATCTTTTCACGGAAGGATCCTGGAATTAATTCCCTAACCGGGGACCAGTTCAGTGGAAATTTCAAATTCGATTCGTTCCGACGGTTGTGTACATGGCCCCATGTTTGACGGACTGGCGCCCGAATTTCTCGAAAGTCCGTTTGCGATCGAACTGGAGCACGGATCTCTCGGATATTCGACTTTGATCTAGAATCCCTTTGGTTGAAAATTAATTCGGGTTTAATTAACTGGAGTACCTAAAGGAGTAACGCTCGCCAATGTTTCATCGAGGACCTATAACCCGATGATAGTTACTGCAAGACAATTAATTCAGAGCTGTCTAATGCGTCTTCGATTTCTTTTTTTATTGCTGTTGAGTAGACGAAACGATCGAGGAATAAAAATCATTATACACGTTGTAGTTTCAGTGCATAAATAAAAGAGTAGTTCATTCAGACTCCTGAGATCAAACCGTGAAAGAGTCAACGTTACGACCGTAATATTTAGTCAAAGAGACGGTTCGGTTTAACGGATCCCTCGAGCTGTAAATCCATACGAGTTTCGTGTCGTGAAACGGAATATTCCTAATAGGTTCGAAAGGAGCATGAAATTTAATTACATCGCGATTATTAAATCGATCGGTTTTCAAAGTTACCGCGAGTTTTCTTAAAACGCAGCTGCAAGGTTTTGTGAATTCATGCTTAACACGATAATAAAAAAAACGAGACCGGGGTTGGAGAAACGCGTATAGGAAATATAATCCAGTGCATAAAATGTACATTATGGGTTCGTGAAAGTTAGAGGAGTATGAAACGAATGTGCAGTCTATTATCGTTCAACCGTGACATAAAATGAACATAAAAACGTTATTCGATAACTATAAGCGTATATCGAGGTTGTTTCTGTCTTTTCCCGATAAACATAGGAAAAGTAATACCCCTTTTTATACATATTTAGGCACATGTTCATTCGCGAGCTTAAAACTGCCGCAAGAGGGGCAATTTAGAAAATTGCCACGTACGATTAACGTTTTTTAAGATCGTAAATTTCCGTCCAAATTGACGTTAAACATGAAACACGAGATAAAATATGATTTTGGCGACTCTCCATTGCTGTCTAGTATATTACGAAAGCGCTCTGACTCCTCGCTCTTCGTGTAATTTATTAATGATATTTCCAAGTCGTTTGCATACCTTCATTTTGTCCTAATTAAGATTCTGTTTGAACATCCGATGAATCGAGGGCAGCAAAACGTACCGCGGAGATTGTGATTAACGCGTCAAGCGCCACCGGTGGTTCACAGTAGGTTTGCTCGTGTTAGCAAACGAGCTCTTGTTTTTACTTTCAACAATTGCAATTCCATCGTTGCGTGCAAGGCTCGATCTCCGTGAAATTCGTAGCGGTACATTTCTATAAACAAGTATATCCAATTCCCAAAAAGGCAAGAGTAGTCAAAGGATCACGAAAGTTCGTTAACTAAATATCGTTACGCCTCTGTTCGAGAAAGGAAACCTGCGATAATAATATTCCCCGTCGCTCTTGTAACTTTCTAGCCAGCCACTTTCGAATCCTCTTACATTCTTGTAACGTTCGCGACAGCGTTTCCTTGTTACACCGGCGTTTTCCCTCCGTTTCAATTAGGCGGCGGTTTGTTTTAAAGTTTCCGTGGGTGTTTTCGAGTTTCGGGACACGCGGAATCCTAGATGGCGTTTAACGGCGTAAGAACGGTGAAAAAGGATCGATACAATTCCGGATAAGGGCGAAGGAGAAACGGGGAAAAATCTTGATGGAGAAACACCGGTCTAGCGCGGTTGCGGTTCGTTGGCGCGGTTTGATCGAAAGGGTATTTCCTCGGTATACAAGAGAAAAGTTCTTCCGGGAAGATAAACTGCTCTTCACCCTACCCCGCATCCCTCGTTCCTCGACGGGGAAAACTTGGTCGGTAGCGGAACTTTTGCGGAAGATTCACAAAAGATTTTTTCCTCCTCCCGATGCTCGATTATAATTCAGAAAAGGCCAGCGAAGTTTCACTCGGGACAATCCACACCAGCTATTTTCAGAGAGAGATACGCGATATTAATTATCACTCGCGAGGATGTTGCACCGTTTCGAATATCAGAGATCCTCGTGTACGAAATTTCAGATTACAGATTACTCTCTTCGCTTCGACGTGGATTATTGGGAAACTTGATTACTTTCGAGAGCTCGAATCAAGACTCGCGAACCAACCGTGAAAGTTCTCCATCCTGTTTTGCTATTTCCAAACGTTCGAATGCAAGTATAATTTCCTTTCCAAGCGTTCTCGAGACTTTTCACGTGGCTCTATAAGTAAAAATTCATCGTTGTCGAGTCGGGGGATCGTAGGAGCTAAGCCACTCCACTATTATCGATCCTACAACCATATTGGTTATTCGAAAAGTCGACATTTTTAACGAAACGCCACTCTACTTCGTCTTGCTGGAAAGTTCAATCCTTATCGAGTTTCAAAAGGTTACAAATTTAAATAAATCGTCCATTTACGTTCTATCTATTTTAAAGTACATGTTCCAAACATTATTCTGTATACAGGGTGTTCGGCCAACACTGGGAAATATTTTAATAGAGGATTTTAGAGGCCAAAATAAGACGAAAATCAAGAATACCAATTTGTTGATGGGGGCTTCCTTAAAAAGTTATTAACAGTTAAATTTAAAAATTTCAAATCGTCTTGGAAAAAATATTTTTAGTTGCAGGGGTCAATTGCAAGCATTTTTGGTCAACAGACATACCCTCGAAATCCTACTCAGTTTCGAGAAAAAAATTCATTACTGAAAATTTCATGTCTGACCACAGCGTTGATAAGTTTCACTGAAATTTCGTGTGTATCTTTAAAACATCATAACTTCTGAACGGATTGGACGATTTTAATGTTTAAAAAAGCAAACTACGCGTATTTTGGTGGAGAATATGTACAAGTCGCAAAAATATTCGAAAATTTGGTCCTTGACCCCGCAAAATGAGAAAATCCCCATAAAAATGGTCCAATCTTCAAACAGCCATAACTCCTACAATTGTGAATATATTTCAATGAAACTTTTTTCAGAAGTAGAGCTCATGGGTACCTACAAAAAAGTATTAGACAACTTTTCTGTAGGGCATCAAACAAAAATACTAAAAATGAAAAAGGAATTTTTAAGAAAAATCGACAGGGGGTAGGTGCCTAAATTTTTCGACGAAAATGAAAAGTTTCAAATCGTTCTAAAAAAATTATTTTCGGTTATGGGGGTCAATTACAATCATTTTTGGTTAATACATATACCCCCGAAATCCTACCCACTTTCTAGAAAAAAATTCGAGAAGGTGTGAAATTTTTCGACGGGAAAAAAAATTTCAAATCGTTTTGGAAAAAATATTTTTAGTTGCAGGGGTCAATTGCAAGCATTTTTGGTCAACAGACATACCCCCTAAATCCTGCGCATTTTCGAGAAAAAAATTCAGTACGGGTGAAACTTTAAACGTTAATAACTTTTTAACGAAGCCTCAATCAACAAATTAGTATTCTTGATTTTCGTCTTATTTTGGCCTCTAGAATCCCCCATTAAAATGTTTCCCAGGGGGTGGCCGAACACCCTGTATATAAATATACTAATTAATTTTTTTTAAATTTGTTCGTACAAGGAATAGCCACTCGTAAAAATGTGTTGATTTTAATATGTAAGATTTGATAATGAGTGAGTAGCCTCATGATTAACGAGTCAGGCTCGTTATTGTACGACAAGGGTTTAATTGTACAACACATTTAAATGTTACTGAGAGAGAACAGGTGGAAAATCGTTTATATAATCACCGATGATTTGCCTCGTGAGCCTCTGTCCATGCTTCGTTGAAAATTCAAGTCAAGTTTAGGGGTTGTCGTGGTGAACAGGGGTCACCGTGTCCACGAAACCAGATTTTCCAGCAAAGATCGCGAGTGGAACGAGTAGAGGAGCGATCTGACGTTAAACGAGTCGGCACTTAATTCCGAGGAAGTTCCTACTAGCGATCCCCCGTCTCCCCCTTCTCTCGTTTAATCGATTTTGAAATTATTCTCGGCGCACCGCGGTAATTACCTAATAATTCCGGGATCGATCGATGGACAGAATCGATGCATACAGCGGGCAGAGATAGAGAGAGAGAGAGAGAGACAACCCCTAATTTCCACCCTCGCGGAAGTTCGACCTACTTTCGACCGGAACAGGAATCACAAAAGGTTCGTTCGCGCGACAGACGCGATGGGGTCCTCGCGCGGGCTAATTATTCCCCGCCGAATTCGACAGGCCGATTTTTAATTACCGACGTATCGGTCGATCGCGGACATCGACCCAACTTTGCCAACGAGGCCTTTCATCATCGGGAAGAACGGCTCTTTCCGCGAGATTGTTTCGAAGGATCTCAATTTTCCCCGTCGAAGTTAATCGCGCGGAAGAAAAATGAAAGTGCCGCACGGAGACGATCGTTCCTCGAACTTTTCGAAGGTTAATTTGCCTCGAGCTGGCGCGAGGAATCGTAACTTTTAGTCCACTTGGAATTTCGTGGGGATCGTTCGCCACGTAGGGACGCCTCGACGATTTCGAAAACTGTCGATGGGGGGGAGGAGGGGGAGGCTGAAAGTGTCCGCGTGGAATCGAGATTCGCGATGATCGATGCGATCGATCCGATAAAAGGAAGCTCCCGCTTCCCGCCGGTATATCTCCGCCACTTATGGTTACTGTTCCTACCAGCTGCAACTTCACACGTCGCTAAGTGGCCAATCCTTTTCGCTTGTCAACGCGACGTAACGAACGAGCCGCTCTCGCGATCCTCGGGGTTGCATTTATCGAGGTCTCCGCGACCGTGACCATATTTAAATATTTCTAAGACCATTCGATGCTAACCCCCCGACGTACGATTTAATATAATTTTTCGAACGTATGCTATTTAATTTTGTTCAAATTAAATGTGTTGATTTTAATATACAGGGTGTTTGGTAATTGGTGGTACAAGCGAAAAGGGGATGATTCTATATGAAAAAATAAGTCTAAAATATGGAATAAAAATTTTTTATGTGAGGCTTTGTTTTCGAAAATATCGCCTTTGAATTTTCCAATTCAAAATTGCCAATGGAGGGGGGCGAGGGGCCTCCTACACGTGAAAAGAGACGTTTCGCGATGCAGTTTCAGTCGCTACGGTCTATAAAACAGGGCTATCTTTTCGCGATAAATAACGGCAATTCGCAGCAGAACCGAAATGGGAATGATTCCTTGCATGAAAACGAGTAGAAAATGAAGAATACAATTTTTCATGGGAGACTTCGTTTCCGAGAGAATCGATTTTCCAGTCGCGTATGACTATGTCTCGATGTTTCTACTTGCATTTCTGCTTAGACACATAACGCGATGGAATTCGAAGCAGGATCGAATTGAGAATAATTCTTGGTATGAAAACCAGTAGAAAATGAAGAATGCAATTTTTCATGGGAGGCTTTGTTTTCGAGAAAATTGATTTTATAGATATGTCTGACCATATCTCGATATTTCTACTTGCGTTTCTGTTTAGGTACGAAATTCGTGAAATTCGCAGCAGAATTTAATTGGGAATGATGCTTGACATAAAAACGAGTAGAAAATGAAGAATGCAATTTTTCATGGGAGGCTTCGTTTCCGGGAGAATCGATTTTCCAGTTGCGCCTGACTATGTCTCGATTTTTCTACTTGCGTTCATGCTTAGATTCCTAACGCGACGGAACTCGAAGCAGAATTTAATTGGGAATGATTCTTGGCATGAAAACGAGTAGAAAATGAAGAATGCAATTTTTCATGTTAGGCTTTGTTTTCGAGAAAATCGGCTTTGAATTTTCGTCGGTTACGCGTGCACTTGATCATGTCTTAACATATCTCGCTGTAGATCATTGTCTCGATTGAAGTCTATGTTGATAAACACTTCCAGTGTCATGGAATTGTTTATTAACTTAAACTTAAACTGCAATAATACCCATCGAGACAATCATTTATGGCGAGATCCGCTATAACAAGGCATGGTTAAGTGCACGCACACCTGGTGAAAATTCGAAGGCGATTTTCTCGAAAACAAAGCCTCGCATGAAAAACTTTTATTCTATATTTTAGACTTATTTTTTCATGCAGAATCATCCCCTTTTTGCTTGTACCACCAGTTACCAAACACCCTGTATAAGACTTGTAAGAGACATCAAGAACTTGGGTCAACGCTTTGACTGCCGCGTCAATAAGTTAAAAAGTATCGTTTGCAATGGTTTAAAATCAAAGTTTTTGGCCTGGCAGTCGACGCGTCGAGGTAAAAATTAAGCAGGAAATGAGGACGATTGAATTTTTCAGCTCCCCAGGAGGATGAACCTTCGGTACGAGGACCTGACAGGCTAGTTCCTCTTAATGTCTCGATCCTAAACGGTGCTGGCAACGAGAGGATCCTGCGAGGACGGATCTAGAGGGCAGGGATCGACGTAACGGGGTGGAGGCGCGATAAAATAAGGAAAATGGGGGTGCCGGACGTGGAGCAGGCTAAGAGACGACTCCAGGATATACTCAGGAAAGCGCAGAAGCTCGAGATATCACCGCAAGAAGTGATCTCGACGAGGACCGCCCAGAAGCTTCTTGCCAGGACGAGAAACGTTCTGGCATGGACGATCTGGATCACTGTTTTTGTCCTGCTGCTCAGCGGAGTCGTCTATGCACGCTGGCCAACAAGGCAGGAAGTCGAGACCATTAGAACTGTCCTCAGGCGAACGGTGAGTCACGCAAATAATTCTCGTGATTTACCGAATACCAGCTTGCCGGGACGCGAAATTCGCCTCGGGAATTCCTTTTCGCGCTTGGGTCTGCGATTGAGTTGCCACCACGATTCCATTATGCCAGTTTCCCGGGGAAACAAGCTACGCGAAAAATGGCTTCCTCCAGAAATTAATCCTGGCAATCGTTTCGATCGAAAACCCAATTATCGCGACCGTCTCTGTTACGGTGGATTTATGTTTAACCCTTAACTGGACTCTCGATCTCAACTGAATTATTTTCCCTTAAAGCGTTATTTAAACTTACAGAGGTCTCCACTTAAGGGTTAAAATTGCCACGATTCTACCACGGAACCGATAGTTGTTTTAATCGGTGACTGAACATCGCAGGATAAGAGACCCTTCGCGTACCAAAAATTAAACGTTACATTGCTTCCTGAAATAAAGTTGATCTCTGACATTGCGTAAGAAATTCTTTCCGTTCGCGCGGGTACGTTTTCCACCCCTGATACAAATGTATTCTGTTGGAAAGTTCAGAGGATAAACGCGAGTACACAGCAGGGGGAGAAATGAAATTGCAGCGGAAAATGAATCGAACTGGTAAGCAATTGGCCGAAGTGAACTCTCGACGAGCTCGATAGACACAACAGGGGGGAACTCGACTCCGCGTAAGATGAAATGGCAGCGTCGAAGTCGTTGACGTCCTCAGAAATAGTAAGAGGAAACGATCTTCTTGGGAGTCGCCTTCCAAAGTGGACGGCAACGCTAGTTGTAATGCAGAAGGAATCGCGAATCGAGACGATGATGTTCGCGGAAAGATCGATCGGCTTTTATCCGTGAACTACCGCCACTCGACGGCTCGATGGGAACGGTTAGCCGATAACTATTGTTTGCAGCCTTCCCCCCGTTTACGACCTGAATTTCCCATGCCCCGATTCGACTCGTAAACCAGCTGTTACCGTTTTCGAGACCATCTAATAAATATCGAACTTTACGCGAGTTTGTTTCTTACCGTCCATCGAAAGCACGATGTCGTTTAATCCTTTCGATCAGACGTTCTCTATTTGGAACATCGCCGTTTCCTTCTAGAAATTTACAGCATCGAACTGGGGATATTAACCCTTAAGTGGGCTTAAGAGTCAATCTCAACTGAATTATTTTTCTTAATGTTGATTTTTATCAAACTAGTAAATGGAAATCAACTTCAAAGCATTTCAAAAATAACGAACTAATAGAGGATTACATAAATTTTCAAATAATTGCATTGACATGTATTAAACAATTACTAGTTTGAATAATACACTTGAGGGTTAATATTGTTTAATGTTTTAAGACTTCGTTCTGCAACGATCGACCAATTAACAGATATACAATGTATTGTATTTCTATCGTTAATTGATCAATCCACGATACGTTCCACGTTTCTGGTAAACCTGGAATATAGTGGTATACGATGTTCAAAACTATTTATATTTGTTCGTCGATTCGTATAGTAGAACCGGATACGGGTTCGAATATCGAGATGATAATAACGATCGAAACGTTTTTATTTTGGGTTCGTTTTCTATCAAATTTGCATTGATATAATCGCGGAATGTTTGTAAGTAAAATGAGACTAGACGCGATGCAATTTCATCCGTATTTTGGAAATACGATGCAACTCGGTTGCAAAACGATGTATCCGTCTTGTGCCCAGAAATTTATGATCGAGCGACATCATGGCGTCGAATCTTCGTTAAATAATACTTTCCAATTGATGTTTTTCGCGATTGCAAAATAACGAGATACGTGGATGCTAAAATAATTTAACGAAACGTTTGTAAATTACTGGATAATTATATTTGCGAAAAATGTTTCGCGTGCATCGTTGGTTAGGGCCACAGTACACAGAAGTTACAAACAAACATAGAATTTTAATTAAATCACGCTGCATCGTGTCCATAATTTATCGCCCGCGATCGGAAAAACGTTCGTAATTTCGAAAGGTACGATTTCCTTTTATATTCGTACCTTCGAGCAAGAGAAATTATTATGCAACGTCTCGAACCTTCCCTGACAATTTTCCATGCAATTTACAATGCTTTCGAATCACTGCATTTAAAAATACAGGAATTAAACACCGTGTCGGCGAATTGATAAATCATAGGCACATTTAAAATCGTTACGAAAGACAGATAGTCGACCAATAACCGTGGAGGATGAAATTTTATAATTCGGAACCGATCGGGGAGAGAATTTCTCTCGTTCAGGGTGAACGATTCCTCCGGAACGAACTTCGAACTCCACCGGCCAGCGAAATTAAAACGAAACGAGCTCGCCGAATAATAAGCACTTTTGGCGTCGGTCCAAAAGCGCGGGACAACGGAGCCGAGGGTGTCCTATTTTTTTTTTTTTTTTTCCTATCGGAACACCTTATACACGCGCGGATTATTTCGTCAAGTTCGTTATCCAGCGGGCAACGATGGATTCGGGTGACTCCGCGGCGGAATAACAGTGTAACGTCGAATAATCCTCGAGCATCGCGGCCCTATGCGTCAACGTCATTGACAGATGACGTTATCGATGGAGTTGTTACCGAAACGCGTGTTTCCTACCCGATATCCAACGCTCGAAATCATCGAGCCGCTTGCGGAACTCTACAATTTGATTTTAACCAATTTGTTTCTCCTATCGCGCCCGGAACTCCAAATTAAAATCGCTGTCCCTCTTATTTTACGTTCGAGGGGCGACTGATAATCATAACAAGCCCCTAAAAAAGAATAAAAAATACTTGGCCGTGCACCAAATGTCGCGTCTGACTGTGTCTCGATATTTATAATTGCGTTTCTGTTTAGGTACGAAATTCGTGAAGCAGCAGAATTAAATTGGGAATGATTCCTGGCATAAAAATGAGTAGAAAATGAAGAATGCAATTTTTCATTGGAAGCTTTGTTTTCGAGAAAATCGATTTTATAGACATGTCTAACAATATCTCGATATTTCTACTTGCGTTTCTGTTTAGGTACGAAATTCGTGAAATTTCCAGCAGAATTGAATTGGGAATGATGCTTGACATAAAAATGAGTAGAAAATGAAGAATGCAATTTTCCATGGGAGGCTTCGTTTCCGAGAAAATTGATTTTCTAGTCGCGCCTGACTATGTCCAGATTTTTCTACTTGCGTTTCTGCTTAGACACATAACGCGATGGAATTCGAAGCAGGATCGAATTGAGAATAATTCTTGGTATGAAAACGAGTAAAAAATGAAGAATGCAATTTTTCATGGGAGGCTTTGTTTTCGAGAAAATCGATTTTATACATATGCCTGACCATATTTAGATATTTCTACTTGCGTTTCTGTTTAGGTACGAAATTCGTGAAATTCGCAGCAGAATCGAATTGAAAATGATTCTTGGTATAAATACGAGTAGAAAATGAAGAATACAATTTTTCATAGCAAGTCCCCAAAAAATAAAAAATACTTAAATATATTTAACAGGCCATAAAGCAATCACAAGTTTCTTGCAATATAATTTTGCGATGTAAACATCAAGAAAAGACTACTTTCTCATGATGGTGGACCATAAAAATGCGGTAAAACATTCCCATCCGTCATCCTTTATTCATGGGGGAATCTGTTCCCATAATTCTTCGTCCCCGATGAGGAATTCCTTGAAAGCGACTCGTCGTCGGTTCTTAGGTTGGTCGTGTAACCAATTGTGCAAAGTTCCGTCAAAATCGTCGCGTGTCATTCACCGAACTCCCCCTTCATTGCAAGTTAAGCTTGTTATAACTTTTTGAAATAAATTTATCTTCCGGCGGAGCTTGGGTTTTCCTTCCAAGGGACTCTGGAAAATCTAGCCAGCGGATGTCTAGAGAAATTTACCAACTTCTGGGCGTTTTCCGAATTTGTACTTGCGTCCTAAATACACTATCCCTTAGTCTTCGATGAAACTACCCCATAAATTAACGGACTCATTGTCGCTCTGCTTATTTTTTAATTATTCCACCGAATCGACATTTATTTAATTTTGATCGCCTGTGATCCACAATTCACTTATGCCACTAATTCAACGACTTCATTCGTATGCTTCTAATTCAACAGAAGTGTCAACATTTGATGTTCAGCTCAGTTTTATTATGTTTCAGTTTTATTAAACGTTATTATTGGCGTATTTATACGTATCTATACGTTTATAATGAATAGGAATGTCTATGTCATTGTCCTAGTACGACACTAATTCATTTATAACGAGGATTTTCTAACTGGATCGAATTGTATCTGCCAAATCTCGACCGTAAACTATTTATTTTCTGAAAAATTCTTATCCAGACGCAAATTTCGAAGAGCACATCTTATCTTTCACCTCCGCCCAGTATTGTTTTCGAGTCATCGTTGGTAGTCGAGTGTTCCGGGGACGGGAGCGTTTACGCAATTTCGTTTTCTTTCATAATACGAGCGCGTCTCGGTTCATAACGACGCCGACGTTCGCAAAATTGCGCCGAAGATCAAACGACGCCTCGCAGTTTCCGTTCCTGATACCCCGTAGTCGACAATGCAGCACCGAAATATCATTCCGCTCGTCGTTTTATCCGGCGCATTTTATAGCAGTTGCGTCGTGGAAATTCCGACAAAGGAGCGGCATAGTTAATGCAACAAAAATGGGGAACGAGTGGGGGCACGAACTAGCGCGTAATCGAATCACGTCGAGCGAAACGAGAGATATTTTCGAGGCTGAAAAGCTCGACCGCGCCTTTTTCGCGGCTTCTAATTATTTCGTTTCTCTCGCTGCGCCCGGCGAATTAACAGCAGGGGGTGAAAACGACTGTCAGAAATCGACGGTTAATTACTTTTATTTAGCGCGTTTGATCTCCGTTCGCGACAGCTTTAATTCAGCCGTGTGTCGCGCGAGACTCGAACCTTCGGGACATTTTCGAGGGGATTTATTCCGAAGAATGTTTCGCATAACGCGGAGGGATGTCATAACGGGTCAATGGAGTAAAACTCTCTGAATTAGCGCGACGAAGTAGCGTTTCAGTTCGCCATTTTGTCACTTGTACGAAACAGGTGGGATTAAACGAAATATCATTACAAGATTTGCTTCAGATTTTGTGTATTCGTAGATCCGTATGGTCGTCTTCGATTTTGCAAATTTCAGGATGTTCCATTCGAGTCTCTTATTTCTGTAGATTTTCAATATTAATATCGCACGTGTAGATCCCCCAATTTCAAGTTCTACGATATTTTTCGACCGACAAGAACCAACATTAAGTACAGAAAAAGAAACTACACCGACTGCATTTTTTGGATAGCGTAAGTCGGATGTCGGGGTCGCAGTTATTTCGCTATAGCGTTTAATACGAATCGTGTTTCATGCTTGGGGTATCGGAATTCGGGGATTAGACCCACCTATACGCGATACAAAAATACCGTATTTTTTTGGGGGATTTATTTTTAAAAGACAAATCACTGTTTCGACGTTTAATCTGACATTGTTTGTGAGCTCTCTGTCGCGACAGATTTAATTCAGCGACGTTCCGGTGTTATTTGACGCGTCGTAACTCGAAGATTTCGGTGGTTTTTGGAAAGATTTATCGGCTAGTGCAAACAGGTCAACGACGTAAAACACGAATAATAGAACGAAATAGCACTTTTAGTTTGCGCTCTGGTTAATATTTGATTCGCTAGCGAAACGTATGTATGACATTGCAGTAACAAGGACAACAAGGGATGCTGCGAGGAAAGCAATGTTTATTAAATGAGCTCCTTTAGTCCGGTGCTTTGCAACCTCTTTTGCACGACACACTTAAGGGAGACTAACATTTACAACGCTTTCACAAATATCACGATAAAAACCGTAACGAAATTTTCCAGTTATTTATATCCTATCAAAATTACGAACAATATTTTATCTTCGAAAACGAACAAAGTGTAAGTTTCATCGAGATACTCGCGAATGTTTTCCCCCATCCCCGGAGGATAACTCTTTTACGTCTGGAAAAAAGATGCTCGAAGCAGCCCATCCACAGTTCTTGATCCAAAGTTTTTAAAGACGATCGTTCCACATTTTTTTTTACGGTTATTCCGCGGAGGGGAAAATACCTTCCCGCGAGTCGTATTAGGTAAAAGTTATAGTCAGCCCTCGCGAGGTAAGATTACTCAGCGCCATTCACGTTTCGTAGCCAATGGCGCAAGAATATTTTCCACGCCGATCCCAAATAATGAAATCTCTTTGAACGTCTTCGTTAATCGTGCATAAATCTCTTCCGGTCGCACCTGTTGAGAATCTCGGTGGAACGAGTCCTTCTTCACAATCTTCCGAGAAACGAAATACATTTTCACTGGATGGTTATCCGATCGTAGTTTAAAACAAAATATCAAGCTGCTTTCTTCTTTCAGAGCCATTGACTGGCGAGCCAATGCACGGCTCGCGTTCCCGTACTTCTGTTACGCTTTGTTATTGATCGTTCTAACTGTTTAGTTGAAAGGAATTCGTTTCTTTTCAATTTCACGTACGATAAACTCGTTGGAACGTCGAGCAGTTTTCATACAGCGATACCAATCTCAGGGAACGTAAATAGTAGAACGGCGCTGGATCAACCGGTCTAAAATCTCAGCCATTCCGATAAAAATGAATAATCCACTAAAAAACTTACCTCCTACGAGTTTCGCCGATCGAAAAACAGAATTTAACTCGATATTACGATTTTCCCCGACAGACGTGTCGCTGTAAATTATTATTTACTTTCCTCGAGCAATGCTTTTCGACGCGTTTAAGTTGACACGATGCAATCTCTTCTTTTGAAGATCCTTTTGACGCAGTTGTTTCGTTCCAAACGCAAAAGAATCGTATATTTTCACGATGGATCGCGGCAATATACGTTTCTTTTGTAATATACATCAGGCACTGTTGCTATTGGAGACCGGAAGTGCTTTCTGCAAATCCAAATTTATCTGCCAACGTTTCGACTTCCCGTATCTTCCTTTCATAGAATCGTGAGCCTCGACTTTTCGTAAATATATAAATCCAGTTTATCCTCGGGTCTTCTTATAATTTCTTGAACGTTACTTTCCACGTACGGTTTAACTTTATATCGGTCAAAAGTTTACATTCTATTCTGTGTATTTATACTTTTCATACGTAAACAGATAATTGCTCGAACAAAAAGTATTTTCGATATTATAACAACCGTAATCCAGTGCAAATTTAAATACTTTCACGTACCAAAATCGATTCAATTCTATTATTATTTTATACAATTCTGACAGATAAGCCAGATTATGACCATTTATTTTCAAGCCACCGCCAGCGCTAATGCTCTTTCAGCTTTTCAGGTTTATCCCAACGAGTTTGTGGTTTCTTGTATATCGAAAAATACGTTTTCGCTCGGGGATTTTCATTTAAATTGCGAGGGGCTAATTTCTAAAAACAGTCTAGGTGGCGAAGTCGAGGAAAACTTATTAAAGGTAGTCGTCAATTCGAACCCAGCATGCGTCGACAACTATTTGCGATTGGAAACACAATCGTGGCCAGAGGATCCCGTTCATTTCCGGGCAGGAAGTAGCGTTAATCGACGTCGAGGATCCGGAGTTTTTCATCGCGGTGAAATTTCCTTTTCCCGATGGTCGATCATTCCATTGACGAGAGTTTTGTTTCGATATTGGTGGTATCTTTTTCAAAATTTTTTATCCGAGTTCCAGCGACAAATCGTCCATTTAAACGCACCTTGACACCCCACGGATCGATTAATTAGAAGCGGCGCGTGGCGACAGCGTCCGCCTCGGCTCTTGATCGGTTCGATCGCGGCACGGCCAATCACGTAGTCCCTTTAATCTGAAAATTACTGCCGGTTCAGCCGACGCAACGCCTTCGTCGGATTTCCATAGGAAATTAATACGCGTATATTGCAGTATCGACTGACGGCAACTTCAAAGTTCATCCGAGAACCCCCCAAGTCGACTGAAAAGACAAAGTGGAATATTTACGAGGCAATTAACGAACCCGCCGCGCGCCAGTTAAGCTCTTGGTACATCTTTGTAACGGAGCGATTGCCACCTGCGTGAAATTACATGGACACGGTACGTTCCGTTTCACTGCGGCATCGTCGTTTCCAACGTTTCGATACGTCGAAACAGCGCTGTTGGGCGAAATTGCCAATGGAAGGGAGCGAGGGACCTCCTACGCGCGAAAAGAGACGTTTCGCGATGCAGTTTCAGACGCTACGGTCTATAAAACAGGGCTATCTTTTCGCGATAAATAACGGCAATTCGCAGCAGAACCGGAATGGGAATGATTCCTTGCATGAAAACGACTAGAAAATGAAGAATGCAATTTTTCATGGGAGGCTTCGTTTCCAGGAGAATCGATTTTCCAGTCGCGTATGACTATGTCTCGATTTTTCTACTTGCGTTTCTCCTTACATTCATAACGCGACGGAACTCGAAGCAGAATTTAATTGGGAATGATTCTTTGCATGAAAACCAGTAGAAAATGAAGAATGCAATTTTTCATGGGAGGCTTTGTTTTCGAGAAAATTGATTTTATAGATATGTCTGACCATATCTCGATATTTCTACTTGCGTTTCTGTTTAGGTGCGAAATTCGTGAAATTCGCAGCAGAATTGAATTGGGAATGATGTTTGACATAAAAATGAGTAAAAAATGAAGAATGCAATTTTTCATGGAAGGCTTTGTTTTCGAGAAAATCGATTTTATACACTTGTTTGATCAGATCTCGATATTACTACTTGCATTTCTATTTATGTACGAAATTCGTTGAATTCGCATTCGTCGCATGAAAACAAATAATTCGTACACTAAATACTTCCCCCACATCTGACTTAGCTCTTTGTGAAAGTATTATAGGTACTCCAGAACTTTAATTTGCATTTTTATATGAGAGATGATTTCGAGGAGCTGTTTTCCACGCCAGTAATTGTTTAATCAATTCGTACATTCCCAGAAGACTCGAAAAACTTGTCATCATTAATCAAATAATACTCCGCGAGACAACGATGCTCCAAATATTTTCGATAGGCAATCAGCGGAGGCGGATATTGATAGCTGCAATTTTCTGTCGTGTTTGAATAATTCTTATACAAATAATCGTATGAAAATACTTCTGTGATGTCCGCGTGTTGGTTCATGAAAATACCAGAATATCGCCATGAATTTACCTACATTATTAACCGTATGAATACAATTGGACGCAGTGTTTATTCTTGGACGCTCCATTTCGTCCAAACAATTGAAACCCACTTGGATAAAGATTATTCGATAATACGCGTAACATTGCAAAATAATTCCTCGTAGCATTCCCATTTCAATATTCACACGTTCTGAGATACAGATAATTCTCAATATTTCAATATATCAGTTTTTAAAGTGACCTTCGCGTAGAATCCACCCGTGTATTTCCAAAATAATTGAACTTTTGGTAGGAAAGGATGCCCGTAGAAATTTCTTGCGACGCGTTCAGAGACACTTTTCTGTTTGAGCGTGTTGCAGAAGGCCGGTGTCATGCAGCTGTTTAATTTGAACGAATTAGGTACGCCCTTGAACGCGAGGGGGTGTGTTTGAGGTGCGCGCAGAAGCGAACGAGGACGGGTATTATGTATTCGACCGCGTCGGAAATTTACTTCGAACGAACATTATTCGTAAATTCGTCGGGCGGGTGGGGTGTTCGGGGGTCGGGGTTACTTCAAAAGTGGCTAACGAACCGCCTTCCGACTTACGGATGCTGCGGCTGGCTGTATGGTAATCGCGTTAACTTACTTAATTAGGATCGTGCTCGCTAATCAACTCGAAATCTCTTTCGAAAGGTTGTTCGGTGTTCGCCCCGTGCATCGCGCCTTTATTTTCGTCGGGCCTTTGAAAGGCTAATTTACCGCGGTGTCATTTATCAGGCTCTTGTTCCCGCGTTATTCGCTGCTATTAAGCGATACCGCCGATACGTTGAAAGTTTGTAATTTAAACGAATGGCAACGTGCTCCGCGTAGAACCCATTAATCCGTTCCATGCAAACCGTGATACATTGTTGTCGTTATATTAAGGGGACAGTCCTTCTTTTTTTCGCTCAACCCGACCAACGGAATATCTCTTTTTTTGTCCACTTTCTACCATAAATCCATAGTCGAAAGTCTATAGAATCGGGTGTTATTTGATTTCTGGCGAACCGGAAATATTGCAAAAGTTACGGTTCCCACAAAAGGACAGTTGTAAACCTGCAGCGGATGAAGTAGATGACGATGAAATTTTAAACGGGTTTTTCTCGAAATCACATTGTTCAGAATGCTGGCAGGGATAACTTGGACATTAATAATCCGATTGGTTTCGTCTCTGAAGGGTATCTTCCTTTGTGGCGCGCCTATACCCGAGACTAGGATAATCCTTTTATCCTTATCACATTTTTCAAGCTTAAACAAAGAGCGAATTTCGTCAATTTTTAACATTCACGAATTATTCTAGTTCCCGTTGTGAAAAACGTACGCTCTTCGAGCCACCTCGAGTTATCGACATCGTTTCATCGACGGAAATAAATAAAACTTTGCCAAACGAATGGTAAGGATCTCGTACCGTTTGCTTGGAATAATTTCAGCAGAAAAAACCGATTACCCTTTTAACACTAGGTTTACGGTACGCGTCAATTTGACGCATTCAGATTCTAAACTTAACGTTATAGGACTCATAAATATTATTTGTTAGCAATTTATGTTGAATTGAATTGATGTAATGATATGGATGTATCTTCTAATTAAAAGAAAAACTGCATTTTAATGCAACTGTCAACGTAACGAATTATAATAAAAATATGCGCAACGAGTGTCCGTAAACCTAGTGTTAAAGAAGCTATTCTTCGAACGAACTCTTAAATAAATATTAATCGTATCAACTATGAGAAAAGGAAGCTTTAGATTTATTCAGAGTCGCGCGATGAAATACGGTTCGACCTTAATTTATACCGCAAATTTTTAAATAACGCGATTTCGAGAGCGCGTTTAAAATTTCACAAACATTCTTTTTAATACGTAATTCGTTTTTTTTTTTGCTACTCAGTCTGTCGGTAATAGCAACGTAACATAACAATCCTTCTGCTTCCTCGCACATTTCCTGCCTCGTAACTCGAGCTGCTTTCAGAGCACTTTTGACCTTTTTTCGAGATTCGACGATTCCTTTTTTTTTTACACGTATTCATAAAACGTCTCTGTTTTCAGCGAATCCTTTCAGGGTCTGACAATTACCTCCATAAAATTTTATATTTTTAAAACAGTGATTTTAATTCTAAAATAAACACACCACTGGATCATCGAGTATTTCTATTGCTCGCCTTTGTAATTCGACCAACATCGCGAACGTTCTTTTTTTCATTTAATTTGATTTCAAACGGCATCGAAGCAGACAGCGAAGTCTTGGCTGTGCTAGTTGCGATTCCTAACTATCGCGAACGAGTATTTATTCTGTCTCGGGCGAGCGAGAAAACAGTAAGCTGGAGGCGACGGTTTCCTGCGGGTGATATCTCCAAAGAGAATTTATGTTTTCAGCCCGAACAGCAATAACGTTACGCGGCGTTGCAGTTTTCTCCGGGAATAATCTTCCTGTCTTGGAGTTCCAACCGTCTACAGTCCGTGAATTACGACAGAATATGCAAATTTAAGCTTCGCCGAATCGATCAAGTTTACGACACAGGCTAACGAACCGCTTCCACTTTTTATTTTCTTTAACGGATAATCGATAACGGTGAAAATTGAACTGTTAATGAACTATTAGCATCGAAACGACACCGGAAAGCAGCGCTTCGTATGGCGAAAAGAAAGACTTACACCTCTGCAACACGCCGTGCGTGTCGTTTTAATTATTTTAACGAATTTCTTGACGTTAAGCACCGGCTCTCTTGTTCTCCTAGAGTCCTCGAAACACGGAGGCGTGGCAAAAGGAGGAAACCTTACGTTTCCACTTACACAATTGCAGTGAATAAATGCACAGTCGTCTGTGCTACGTCTTCTACCTATTCTTAATATCGAAACATTTAGCATATTGCATTCCGCGCGAACGTCGAATGTTTGTCGCGCGCCAGTTATCCCCGCGATACGTATCGTGGTCGAGAACAATTTCGAACAAACGTTTTCCTACGAAATAATAGTCAAGGCTTAATTTTAACGTCTTCGATTCACATTAAAATTTTTTAACTTCATCGTCGAGTATTAATCGCCTCGAATCAAGGCTGTCGCGAGACATCCACGCTCGTGAATGTTTCAGAACGAGCGTTTAGAGACTTACTCGATCGCGGTGAACTTTCGACCGACCCCTCCATTAATCGTTACCGTTAATTTATTTGCTCGTTATCGACGAATACTCGGTTCCAATAACGCTACTCGAAAGTGGGTTGGCGGTGTCGATATTGAAAAATGAAGTAGATCGTTCCGGGCGCAGTTTCAAAACTACATCGTTCGCGAGACCGTTACCTGACGAAAGAGCGACCGATTTGTCAAATATTTCCAAGCGACAGCGTGAAATTTATTCCTCGTATTGCTTTTGGTTCCGTTTAAGACGAGAAGACGATCTGGCGCGCGCTCAACATTTCCGATTAACTGCTTAATTAATCCGCTTGTTCGTCGATGTATGCGGAGTGTCGACCTCATTATCAGCGACCTCGGTTGGTAAATTAATTGTTGTTTGCCCTGAAGTTCGTTCGAGGAGCCTCGTGTTCGCAACTTCCAATCAGTCACCATTCTGCGAATCGTTTTTCTTTCTTGCAGTTACTGGATATCCAGTAGTTTGACTCCGAACCACGATTCTACGCAAACGTGGCAGAATATCGATCCTGTTCGGTTTTACGATTTTACGCGTTAGTAAACACTTACCACGTAAGAGAGATCGAAGAGTCGCCTCCAAGTTCAGAAACGATCGAAATTCGCCGCAGAATCGAAATGGGAGTGATTCTTTGCACGAAAACTAATAGAAAATGAAGAATAAAATTTTTCATGGGACGCTTCGTTTCCGAGAAAATCGATTTTCCAGTCACGTCCGACTATGTCTCGATATTTCCACTTACGTTTCTGCTTAGATACACAACGCGACAAAATTCGGATCAAACCCGTAATGGGGACGATTCTTTACATGAAAACGAATAGAAAACGAAGAATGCAATTTTTCATGGAGAGGTTTCGTTTCCAAGAAAATCGATTTTACAGATATGTCTGACAATTCTTGATATTTCTACTTGACTTTTTGGTTCGATAGGAAATTCGCAACTGAATCGAAACGAGAATGATTCTCTGTATAAAAACGAGCAGAAAACGAAGAATGCAATTTTTCATGGGGGGCTTCCTTTCCGAGAAAATCAATTTTCCAGTCGCGTCCGACTATGTCTCGATATTTCCACTTACGTTTCTGCTTAGATACGCAACGCGACAAAATTCGGATCAAACCCGTAATGGGGACGATTCTTTATATGAAAACAAATAGAAAATGAAGAATGCAATTTTTCATGGAGGGGTTTCGTTTCCAAGAAAATCGATTTTACAGATATGTCTGACAATTCTTGATATTTCTACTTGACTTTTTGGTTCGATAGGAAATTCGTAACAGAATCGAAACGAGAATGATTCTCTGTATAAAAACGAGCAGAAAACGAAGAATGCAATTTTTCATGGGGGGCTTCCTTTCCGAGAAAATCGATTTTCCAGTCGCGTCCGACTATGTCTCGATATTTCCACTTACGTTTCTGCTTAGATACGCAACGCGACAAAATTCGGATCAAACCCGTAATGGGGACGATTCTTTACATGAAAACGAATAGAAAATGAAGAATGCAATTTTTCATGGAGGGATTTTACAGCCATGTCTGACCATATCTCGATATTTCTACTTGCGTTTCTGTTAAGAGGTATTCAACCAAACTCGATTAGTCCATCCCTTAGTTTCTGTTTCCATTTCTTACCACGGTGAACACCCCCGAGGAAAGACAACATCAGAGACAGATAGCGTAGCAAAGCGTTTAATAGAGTTTTGTTACGCAACTCTTCCCTCCCCCAGCCGTTAAATAATCGCGTCCATTTTTCTCGCGCGAATACCGTACACTCGTTCTCCAAATGGAATATTTTCGCGGAAATTCCATTAGGTCGCGGAAAGGCGAAACACCGCGAAAACCGGGACAGACTCTCGGTCTCGGCTTAACGTCGGGCGTCGAAATTAATAGAATTCGTTAAAAGCCGTTGAAAGCTTTTCGATATCGGACAACAGAATTCCGTGGACGTCGGGACGTTATCGGTGCCGAAAGTTTCGCGGAGAAACGGAGCCCCCGTTCGAACGTCCGCGGGAAGACCTCAGCGAAACTATTATTTCGGCGACGGTAATTCTCCTCTAGCTATTTTTCCCCCGCCGCGCGTAGCGTTGTATTTTTTTCTCCCATTCGAACCGAAACTAGCTCGTCACGAGTAAAACGCGGATCGAGTTGTCGAGTAACTCGAAGCCGGTTGGAGAGGCTGCCGACTCTCGAAGTGCTCAATTTCCATGGAAATGGCAGCGAAACACCGGGCTTCCTCTTTTCCCTCTCGTTCTCTCTGTCCCACGGATGCTCTTTTTTTCGGGTTTTCCTTCCCCACTGTGTCCCCGTTGGAACGCGCGACGTACGCTATCGAATGGAACCATATCCACTCGATCTGTGTGTCCCCGGCGCTTCGGTTCTCGTCGTTTCTTTCGTGCGCGAGTTTTCATTTGCTCGATTACCATGTGTTGTTTCGTCCGCGAAAAAAGCCCGACAGAGCGAGACCCGGGTACCGGGGACAATTTCCCCTCTGTCCCCCCTCCCTCCCCCCACTCGAAACAGAACGTTCCACGTGTTTTTAGCGGTCGAATAGTCGTGTGCTCGAAACGACACAGTCCGTTAAACCGGCTATTTAGTGCGTTACGAGTGTACTGATCGATCGAGAGAGCGAAATTTCATTTGTACGACGAGCAGACACGGTGCCGTGGTCGGTTGTCAGGCTTGCCAGCCACTGTCCTGCCTTTTCTCTCGTTCGAAGCCCTGGCCTTTCGGGGTCGCGATCCTCCTGGTGGCGATGTCACGTTAATGGCAACCCTACGGTACCTTCGACGATCGTGCGTTGCTCGTGGAACGCGAAGAACGCCATCGAGGTCCAAACGGTGTTTAAACAGATATAGGAACGATCGATTGTGCCAACGTTGGGCTGTTTTGTCTGATCAGATCGTCACCAGGGACCCAGGAGGCTCGAAAACAGTAATTTATTTATTTATTCACGGGATTAAGTATTAATACGGAAAGTGATACAAGCATAGAAGATAGTTACTGTTAAAAATGGTAAAAATGGACGAGTTTACTTCTCAGGCACTGGATAGATGTCCAGTCATCGTCTGCTGAGAATGTTTGAGCACGTCGTTACATGTCAAATAGAACACTTCTGTACAGCCATATTTGCTTTTATATAAATTTCTATCTTGTTCGTTAATTGTATCTAAGTTTATTATTTCGTATCCTCACCTCATCAACAGTTACGTAACAAAGATAAACCGAAATACAAAATTGAAAGGTACGAAGTATGAGACTGACAGTGAATAATTACAAGGAGAGGCCAAGTGAAGAACATTTAAATGGTGGAATTGAATGGTTAAAAGCATCAACTCGAGCTGATAATTAGCTTTGGGTAGCCATTCTTGGCGAACGTGGAACAAGAAGCAAAGTCCCGATAGCTTTGGCCGCGGCGGAGTTTCTTTGCGCGTGTTCGACAATAGCGGAGCCGAAAAGCGGCCGTGAAAAAATTTTAATATCGATGCAAAGTATTCATCTAGATGCGACCGCGGGCGAGAGCTAAATTAAAAAATACTGAGAGGCGGTAAACAGTTAAAAAGAAGAAAGAAGTGCATATTACGAGGGCCTCGACTAGCCCCGTCATGGCATAGAGATTAAAGCTCGAATATTCGCGCTTAAACCGGTGTCTGTTACGGGGCCTCGTACGTTCTCGTCTTTCGGCGATGCATAAATTACGAACGCGACGTTCACGGCGAAGGGGCTTCTAAATAAACGAGTCGCGCCGTTTCGATCATCGAACAAAAGGAACGTCGCGTCGAAAATTGAAAACGGATGACACATGGAGTCGTCAAAAACGTATACGAGAAGCTACGCGGAGCTACAGCGCTGTCTCCGTGCGTTGGGTGGATTAAAGTTACTGCATACACAGGGTATTCGACCATACTTGGAAAATATTTTAATGGTACTATAACAGAAGGTGGAAAAATTTTTCGACGAAAATGAAAAGTTTCAAATCGTTCTAAAAAAATTATTTTTAGTTGCAAGAGTCCATTGCAATCAGTTTTGGTCAATAGGCATACTCCCCAATTCCTGCGCACTTTCGAGAAAAAAATTCCTAAACGAAAATATAATGTGAGGCCAGAAATGTACCCCGGAAATTTCATGCAAATCTTTAAAACATCATAACTCATGAACGGATTGGACGATTTTAATGTTTCAAAAAGCAAATTACGCGTATTTTGATGGAGAATATGTGGAAATTATAAAAATATTGGAAAGGTTGTTCCTTGGCACCGTAAAGTGAGAAAAACCCTATAAAACTGGTCCAATATTCAAACAGCCATAACTTCTACAATAGTGAATATATTTCAATGAAATTTTGGAGAGAAGTAGAGCTCATGGGTATCTACAAAAAAGTATTACACAACTTCCTTGTGCAACGTCAACTAAATTTATTAAAAATGAAAAACGAATTTTTTAGAAAAATCGATAGAGGCTAGGTGCCTAAATTTTTCAGCAAAAAAAAAATCTCAAATCGTTCTGAAAAAATTATTATTAGTTGTAAGGGTCAATTATAATCATTTTTGGTGAATACACATACCCCGAAATTCTGTCCACTTTCGAGAAAAAAATTTAGGGAGGTGGACAAATTCGGTGAAATTAAAAAATTTCAAATCATTTCGGAAAAATTATTTTTAGTTGCAGGGGTCAATGAGAATCATTTTTTGTGAATAGACATACCCTCAAATTCCTACGCACCTTTGAGAAAAAAATTCCTAAACGAAAATATAATGTGAGACTAGAAATATACCCCGGAAATTTCATGCAAATCTTTAAAACATCATAACTCATGAACGGATTGGACGATTTTAATGTTTCAAAAAGCAAATTACGCGTATTTTGATGGAGAATATGTGGAAATTATAAAAATATTGGAAAGGTTGTTCCTTGGCCCCGTAAAGTGAGAAAAACCCCATAAAACTGGTCCAATATTCAAACAGCCATAACTTCTACAATAGTGAATATATTTCAATGAAATTTTGGAGAGAAGTAGAGCTCATGGGTATCTACAAAAAAGTATTACACAACTTCCTTGTGCAATGTCAACTAAATTTATTAAAAATGAAAAACGAATTTTTTAGAAAAATCGATAGGGGGAAGGTGCCTTAATTTTTCGACAAAAATGAAAAGTTTCAAATCGTTCTAAAAAAATTATTATTAGTTGCAGGGGTCAATTACAATCATTTTTGGTGAATACATATACCCCGAGATCCTGTCCACTTTCGAGAAAAAAATTTACAGAGGTGAACAAATTCGGTGAAATTAAAAAATTTCAAATCATTCCGGAAAAATTATTTTTAGTTGCAGGGGTCAATGAGAATCATTTTTTGTGAATAGACATACCCTCGAATTCTTACGCACTTTTGAGAAAAAAATTCTTTACCGAAAGTACAATGTCTAACTAGAAACGATTCATTCCCCTGAAATTTCATGCGTATCTTTAAAACATCATAACTCACGAACGGATTGTACGATTTTAATGTTTCGAAAAGCAAACGACGCGTATTTTGATGGAGAATGTGTACAAATTCCAAGAATATTCGAAAAGTTGTTTCTTAACACCCTAAAGTGAGAAAGACCCCATAAAAGTGATCCAATACCTTATATATTTGTATGAAAGAAGAATACAATTTTAATTATAGTATTTAATTCTATTCTCCCGATAGATAAAGATAAAAAATAACACAGCTGTATCGTTCTCCATTCTATACTTGATAAAAACGAGCATACGAACGTTGTAATATTTTTTTAGTCCCGTTTGGTCGGTTTGTGGGGCAGGGCGCTTTAAGCTGTGCAGGTTTCCGCGTACAATGGCGGCGTATAGGAAGTCGCAGAAGAGACAATCACGGTTCTATTGTGCAAGGTCGTGGACGGGACTTGTGATTGCGTAACGGCCGCTCGTAAATTTCCTCGTGGAAGCGGCCTCCCACGTCGGAGAAAATCTCCGCCTCGAGGAAAACCGTTCGTCCGAGGCGGGGGACCGCGACCGTAGACGTTCCTCCGTTTCTCTCGTCGATCGTTTATCGTTCGTTTTCTCATCGACGCTCGAAATTTCGTACGATTGTACACCCCTCTCCCCCTCCCTCTCCCCCCCCCCCCCGGGTTCGCTCGCGACGTTATTTTACCGATCCTTTTTAACGAAGCGCCGCGCGGAATTTAATTCTGTCGGCGTCGAGACAGCGCCCCAGCGCTTTTTTCACCCCAGAAACGGGCGAACGCTTTGTTCTTTGTCGCCGTTGTTCGCCAAGGAATCGTGTCGTTCGTGCGAAAAATTGCAACGCACGGAATTATTTTTTACCCCGTCGCCGCGGCGGTATTGCGTGTGACCACGAACGAAACGCTTTCCAACGCGCTTCGTTAATTCTTGGATTTCACAAAGCTGTTTTGAACTGTGACCGGGCGCGTAAAATATACGAACGCAGTTCGTTGTTATTGTTGTTGTTGTTCGTATTTTTCTTTTTTCTTCTTGCGTGTGTGCGTGTGTGTGTGTTTTTTTTGTTGCACATTCATCCCGCGAGCCGGAAATTCTGCTTCGAGGGAAAAAGAGGAAAGATATTTCCATATCCGGGATTGCTCGTTTTTCACGATTTTTTACAGCGTGTTCCTCGTCGCCGGTGCCCCGGTTCTTTCGTTTTCTGCGTGTTCCAGTAATTGTTACCTTTACGTTGTAATAAATCAGAGCTGTCGCGCGCGCTGTTCGCCCAACGGTTCCACCAGAGGGATTTTATCTACCGTGCGACGGAAGATGTAAACGTTACGCAATACTCGAGGAATACGTTCTTCTCCCGCTTCTAGGACATCGAACTTTCCCTGAGAAACCGTGGAAACCACCACGATGCTCCAAACGGACCCACAGACATTTAACACGTTTACTATCAGTCTAAAACTACTTATTTCCTTAACTTCAGTAAAATTTATGAAGCCTATTCAAATTTATTTTCTTTAACATTTCAACCTGAAAATTAATTATCTTAGTTCCACTGTTGATAGTTCTGTCACCCATATATGACTTGTTGCAGCCAAAGTGTGAAACTTTGCACGAGCGTTGAGCAACGTTCGAGATACTTCTAAAGTTTTATTGTTACCCAACGATCGTTATGGTTCGTTGATAATGCACCAAAGTTTTCACGCCGAAAAAACGCGTTAATTAGTTCGGAGTTGAGGTTCACCGAAGGATCGTCCGCATTTTTGATCGACTGTTTCTCGCGCGAAAAAGGCCATCGAGAACGTTGCTCGATCAAACCCGCGGGTAAACCTCCGATAATCCTTCGCGTGTATGCGCTGGTACGAGACTGTGTGAGTCCATGAGCTTACATTGTACTCGTGCCTCGAGCCACGGCGAGTCCCTCCCCCGTTGCTGACTTTAGAGCGATAGGATTTTCTTTCTGTCTAGGGAAAGATGCATTCTGCGGCGGATTCTAGCAGAGCGATCGAGAGAGACGAATTTCACGATTTTTCTCCGACAAATAAAAATCCATGCGAATCAAAGTGGTTGACAAACCCTGGTCTCTTCGACGAGGGCGAATCCTCGCAATTTTCCTTCTACGGTACCAATTAATTACTTTGAATTTGAAATGAAACATCATATGGGAGAACAACTTTCTGGTTTTTGATAATATACAGGGTGTTCGGCTACCCCTGGGAAAAATTTTAATGGGAGGTTCTGGAGACCAAAATAAGACGAAAATCAAGAATACTAATTTGTTGATGGTGGCTTCGTTAGAAAGTTATTAACGTTTAAAGTTCCGCCCGTATTGAATTTTTTTCTAGAAAATGGGTAGGATTTCGAGAGTATGTCTATTGACCAAAAATGATTGTAATCGACCCCCGCAACCGAAAATAATTTTTTTAGAACGATTTGAAACTTTTCAATTTCGCCGAAAAATTTAGGCACCTACCCCCTGTCGATTTTCCTTCAAAATTCCTTTTTCATTTCTAGTAATTTTGTTTGACGTCCTACAGAAAAGTTGTCTAATACTTTTTTGTAGGTACCCATGAGCTCTACTTCAGAAAAAAGTTTCATTGAAATATATTCACAATTGTAGGAGTTATGGCTGTTTGAAAATTGGACCATTTATATGGGGTTTTTCTCATTTTGCGGGGTCAAGGACCTACTTTTCGAATATTTTTACGATTTGTACATATTCTCCACCAAAATACGCGTAGTTTGCTTTTTTAAACATTAAAATCGTTCAATCCGTTCAGAAGTTATGACGTTTTAAAGATTCGCATGAAAATTCGGGCAGATATTTCTGGCCAGAAATGATATTTTCGGTAAGGAATTTTTTTCTCGAAAGTGCGCAGGATTTCGAGGGTATGTCTATTCACCAAAAATGATTGTAATCGATCCCTGCAACCGAAAATAATTTTTTTAGAACGATATGAAATTTTTTAATTTTGTCGAAAAATTTCACACCTCGAATTTTTTTCTAGAAAATGGGTAGGATTTCAGGGGTATGTCTATTGACCAAAAATGATTATAATTGACCCCCGCAACCGAAAATAATTTTTTCAGAATTAATTAAAAATTTTCTTTTTCGTTGAAAAATTTAGGCACCCTCTGTCGATTTTCCTTAAAACTGCGTTTTTTATTTTTAATAATTTCGTTTGACGTCCTACAGAAAAGTTGTTTAATACTTTTTTGTAGGTACCCATGAGCTCTACTTCAGAAAAAAGTTTCATTGAAATATATTCACAATTGTAGGAGTTTTGGCTGTTTGAAAATTGGACCATTTTTATGGGGGTTTTCTCATTTTGCGGGGTCAAGGACCTACTTTTCGAATATTTTTGCGATTTGTACATATTCTCCATCAAAATACGCGTAGTTTGCTTTTTTAAACATTAAAATCGTCCAATCCGTTCAGAAGTTATGATGTTTTAAAGATACGCATGAAATTTCAGTGAAACATATCAACGCTATGGTCAGACATGAAATTTTCGGTAATGAATTTTTTTCTCGAAACTGAGTAGGATTTCGGGGGTATGTCTTTTGACCAAAAATACTTGCAATTGACCCCTGCAACTAAAAATATTTTTTCCGGAATGATTTGAAATTTTTTAATTTCATCGAATTTGTCCACCTCCCTGAATTTTTTTCTCGAAACTGGGTAGGATTTCGGGGGTATGTGTATTCATAGAAAATGATTCTAATTGCCCCCCGCAGCCAAAAATAATTTTTCCAGTACGATTTGAAATTTTTTAATAACTTTTTATCGAAGCCTCAATCAAGAAATTGATATTCTTGATTTTCGTCTTATGTGTGCCTCTAGAATCTCCCATTAAAATTGTTCCTAGAGGTGGCCGAGTACCCTGTATATTTGAAAACTCTCTCGATTCTCTCAATCCGTCACAGTGGTTCCCTTTAGACGCCCGATAATCAGGCGTTTTTCATAAATAAATCGCGATAAATCTTCGTAAATGCGTGTAAGTAATAAAAAACGAGTCACGTTGGCTGACTATGATTTTCACAACGCTTCGAATTTTTCGAACTAACTTTATCTGTCGAAAACCAAGGGTTCTTGAGCTTGTCGCGATTCGTGCGTTTCATTTCAGTTGCAAGGCCGTTGATAAAGATAAAATCGCGTAGTGGTGTGGGCCGGGTAATGGGTAAAATTAACCGAGGCAAGGGGAAACGGTCCGTTGGCGGTCAGACGGCCGGTTCGGACTAGCAACTATAAACTGCGAGGCGATAACGGTACCCGCTGCGTATTGTGTGCATTGTGCGCGATCGCGGAGCACACGCTGTGCGGCCAGCGGCCCGAGCGATACGTCACGCGACGTAAATAATCGCAGATGCGACCGAACGACGGAGAAACGTAGCACGGGCGTCGCGACGCCGGGGCAGGCGCGCGAATAACTGCGATTGTCTGGACACGGGAGCCACCCGAGGAACCTAATTTCGCTATTCGCCGCAACGATTCCGCCGGACGACCGGCCACCCGGCCGGTTTAATTGAAACGTAACGCGAGAACGGGGCAAAAACTCACCGAGAATTGAATTCGTGATCAGAGAATAAACTAAACTCCTAACCTGCGTTCCTCCGCGCGTTTTGACCCTCTTTGGTCCGCTGATTCCCCCCTTTGTTACTTTGATTAAAAAGGGAATATAGAAACGCGCTCGTCCGAGTCAGAAATGACTCATTTATACGAGTATCGAACTCTCGCGATGGTTGGACGGAGCTCAAAGGGGCTCTTTCTTGTTTTGCAGGAAACAACTTTCAACTTTTTATGTAAATATATTTCCAACACTGTTTTTACAACGTTTTACTGAAATCTTTCGCCCAAACGATCACGTATCTGCGTAGAATGTTGGTCTACGTTTCGTTCTGACCCAAAACACATGTTTAAGAAATCGTTCATTCCCGTTTATTATATAATAATATCTTATAATATTGTAGAATTGTGGAATTTCTATTGTGTTGTAAAAGTGTTGAAAGAGTGGGAAAGACGGTGAAGTTGACGAAAACTGGTAAGTGTTGATAGAAAGAAAATTTTATAGAAGCTGGAAGGTATTCAATAATGCAATTACTGTATCACTTCGTAGTATTTCTAATCTAACAATAAGCATGGATTGTATGTCAATATTCACACGTTTGACCCTTCTAAGCTTCTACGCTACAATTCGAATAAAACTCTAGGATCTATTTTAATTAACGAGTATCGCGTATGAAAAGAATCGATGCATAAATTAATACGGTGTTTTTACCCGAGTAATAGCACTCCATCAGCCCGTAATCAGTCGCTGAATTAACGGAACATCGACGCGCAGCTATTGTACACGAACTAATGGGGGTATATCCTGTACAAACGAAGGAATAAATAAATAAATTATTTAGCCCGTTCTCTTTGATGACGGCGACCGAGGGCGGTCCGGTTCGGGGAGGCTCTTCACCAGGAAACAAAACTGGCGGGCAAACAGCTCGGAATGATTGCCACTGACTGACGGTAACCAGGGCTATCCGAATGTTTCACCGCAAACCGAAAACAAACGAACGGAACGAGTTGGCTGGGCAAACAGCGAACGTTTCGTCGACCGAGGCGGGGGGGGATCGACCGATCCGACGATTTTTGCGGGCCTGGCATCATCGTCAGCGTTGTCCAATAGAAATCCCGGGGTTCGTCACCCTGTGCGGTCGCGTCACCGCATTATATCGTTAACAGTTAAGTCCATCGATTCCTTTCGTTTCCTGCGGTTCGCCGCCCCTGTCAAAAATCTAACTGTCCACGGATTCCATTTCTACCCGCGTCGACCACGATACGACCAGAGCGTTCAGTGGAAAATGGCACGCGCCAAAACTATCGGTCTTTCTAGCGGATCTCCGCTATCTAAACAAACGAACGATTACGGTTGAAGCCTGTCAGTCGCGTTATTACGCGGTTTTTCGCGATATTCGTCGAAACACGGCCCTCGAATTTTGGTCAAAGCCTCGCGATCGATTCGTCGAGCAGCCTCGCGCGTCAACAGTCACGCGTCCACGAACTTTTCTAATTGGAAAAGTTGTCAGGAGGAACCATTGACCTATCGGTCCATTAAACGATACATTCGGCGCGTCTCGTTCCCGTTTGATCACCGTCTGCCTGTCGCGCGTATGTTTACCCAGCGACACGGGTGCTCTGCGTCGACGGGTAACGTGCAATTATTGGCCCTTTAAACAGGAGTATCCACCGTGTCGCGCGTGACCTTCGATCACCTTTTTCACCCATGCAGATAACTTCTCTCAAGATTCAATCGACTCTACGAAGTTCGATAAATCTTTTTTCGCGATTCGTTTCACAGCGTGCTCGAAGAGAGAAGCATCCCCTTTACAACCACCCTTAAAAAGTTGCTCTACGATTTTTTCCCGCCGAGCTATCACACTTTGTTATTCTACTTATTTTCTTTATCGAGTCGTCTTGAATAATTTCGTTTGATCCTTCTCTCCGTTTCGTAATTCGAGAAACCTCGGGGCGATGTTAATGCAAAATTCAGGATGTGCCACCGTGACGGGGGTTATCCTAATTAAAATCTCCGAGCACTCGTTCCCCTTAATCAGTTGTATTCCTGCGGCTTGCTCGCGGCTCCGATCCCAGTAACCTACTTAAATCGCGGAAGCGATTTACGAAACTGTGGCTGGCCCGACTCCCGGAGATTCCTACTAATTCGTTGCTCCGTCTCGCTTCTTATCCTCCGGGGGAATGTATCAAACTCTTTCGAGCCGCGTATCTTTGACGTCTGACAACGTAATCGGGGCGAAAAGCTAATCCCCGGCAATTTCGAAACTACGGAATTTTAAGCCGAGTAATTATTTACGCTGTCGCGCGTATCACCGCCAAAGCACGTTGCGTTTTCTAACTTTCTCGTTACTTAAATGCAAAGAGAACATCGTAGAGACTAACTTGTCCCAAAAATTATTAACGAGTCAAGTTAAACTCGAGAATGGTATTCGGTGTATAAAGACGTGATCGTTAAATTTTCCACTCCGCGTGTAATTCAAGTACGCGAGTCTATAGACGCGTTTATCGTAGGGATGTTCTTACGACTGATTTGTCCCAGAGAAAACGCGACTTTAGTATAACTGGCTCCGATAATATCGCTGGAAGATAGAAATACTTAAAGGCAAAGCGTTTAGCCTTTCGTCGAGCTGGAATAGCAGAGTAATTGGGGTCGGCTATAAATCTCTTATTACTACTTGAAACTTTATAGACGTTTTTAAAGACCCAATTTTTTAATCTGATTAGCAAAGTATCCCGGGATAACCAGTTTTCTTTGGAAAGAAATATCCAAAGAATTTATCGATCAACCAGAGATAGAATAATCGCGAAGAAGATATTTTTGCGAGGGTCGTTGTCCCGGAGTCAAAACTCCAAGTTCGATTATTCGCTGGTGCATTGTTGCAACGCGGAAGCAGGGTCAAAGGGAGCGGTCTCTGTGTACGAAACGCTTAATAACATCGAAGTGCTTCGCGGAGGTGATATAATAAAGGTTTTGCAAAGAGGACGCTCAGATTTTTCCGACCGGTTTAACCTTCGCCCCTCGTATCTCTGCTTTTTCAGCCGCGGAAATTTCGTGCCCGTTCCTCTTTTTCTTCCCGTTTTGTCGAACCAGTCGACTCACCATAAAATCCCTCGCGCGAAATCCGCCCCAACCGTGAAACGCCTCGAAAAGTCTCCTCTCTGTATTGTTTGAACGGGTCCCTCTCGCAACGACGCGTCTCGCACCGGTGCAGCTGACGGGGACTACTGGCACACTGGCTGAAGTTAACTGCCATTAATTACGGAGAGATTCTGCGTTGGACTTGCCCCCTCCTCGCCACCCCCGCGGTTTACGCCGCCCTTTTATCAATTATTTGATCCCGCCGTGTTTTCCACGCCGAATATGTTTCGTATTTCCTTCGCCAACTCTCGAACTCTGCACTCTCCACTCATCACAAAACACGGAACAATTATCTAAATTATAAGTGCTGCGAGTAAAAAACCTTTGAAGTTTCTTACAGAGTATTTTTAAGTAAAACAAAAGCTTAAAAATTACGTTGCACGATGTCTAATAAATCACCCGAGAAACGACGAATGCACACGCAAGTAACATTCTCCAAATTTCTTCATTTGGTATGCTCCAGAGTTAACCGCAAAAAATTTCATTAAATTTCCTTTCTTGGATCTTGAGCAAACAGGCAAAGACGACGGAGAATTTATCAGGAGGCAAGAACAAGGTCTCCAGGAGAAAGAAAAATGGAGGATTCGTTCTAAGATGACCCTTTTTGAAGGAATTCGTTAATGTTCGCTTGTCGCGGCGATCGCATTCAATTTTGGAATTAAAGAGACATTCGCGAAGCCAGAAATATAATTTTGGATAATGGTTTCCCTTGAACGGTTTCGCAGATTCAACGTTCCAATTTTCGATTCTTTTAAACCCCGCAGCAAATTGAACAATATTGCCCGGCGGGAGCAATTTCTTTTTTAATGAAACGGTAACACGCGAAGCTCGTTCCTTTTATTTTTACAGAACGAGTTCTTTTCTTCAGCTTGTCCAATTTTTCCCTCTGAATGCGAATTATCCGGTTTTTCGTACGCTATGGAAAAACAATATCCTCTTCCACCTCGAGGACTTCGTCTATACATTTTTCATCATTTTCTCCCTCCCAATGTCTGCGAGTAATAGTTGCACTCGATCATGTTCCAAACCGACTGCATCCATCATTCAAAACAGAAATTATCCCGCGACGTTTTACAGTCTAATTTCTATAGTAATTATAATAACATTACTTTCGTACAGTAAAGCACGTCCAGGATAAATATCGATCGCTACAACTAATGTCAGAGTCAGCGTTTCGTTAAAAAGCTTCCTTCTGACGGGAATACAATCGTTGATTTGTTTATCCGGAAAATATTAAATCTACGTCGACTGTAAATTTAACCCAGAATCGATAAAACACAATCGACGTCTCGACGCGGCCGCCAGGAAATGCAGTCGATGCGCGGCGGAGAACACTTTCGAAATAGCGCATGTTTTCCCCCAAATTTAAATTTATAGCATTCGAGATATCGAGCCACCCGAAATATAAAAATTGAAATCTTTGAACTGCCTTGTCTCGTGCACGTGTCTCTGGGAGCCGTGCAATTTCTGCCAGCTTCTTATTATTTAAAATAGACGAGATATAAAGGCGACCCGTACCCGTTCCAGCGAGAAAACAAGACCTCCCGAGTCTTACTGGGTCAAACGTTATAGTCAGATATCGTGAGACAAAATTACTCGACACCGTCCACATTTTGCTTGCGACATCCCCCTTAATCCAGGATTATCCTTCCTTCCCCTGCAATAGCAAATTTTCTGGAGCGTCATCTGGAACGGTGTTTATTGAACGAAGGGCCATCGATCGCGATAAATAATCGAGCGGAATTCACTGTCGAATTTGAGCGGTTCGTTTACGTCGTCGAACTGTTTTGAGAAATTCGGTTTGATTCAAGATTAGAAAAATTTCCATTTTCACGCCGCTGATCCACGGAAGTTTTCAAGCAGTACTTTGAAAGAGTTTGAATAAAATAGAGAAATGGAAAATTTGCATGAACGAAAACATGTTTACACGTGTCAGGTTCGCGGTTGCAAAAGAAAAATACCAGGAAGTGAAAACCGTGAGATGCTGAGGAACGCGTTTAGATAAAAGAACGACTCCGGGGAAATCGAATAAAGTCCAAACATAGTGCTCGAACAGAAAATAAAGATGCGTACAGTATAGTATTAAAACTAGAAAGTGGCTATTTTAAAAATATAGTGTTTAGATCGAGAATACGAGTATAGGGGCGAGGAGCTAACGAGTCTGATTGGTTATGGTATAATCTCCTTTCCATAAACCCAGGAAGGTCCGTAGGAGGTAGATTATACCATATATAATCGGACTTCCTGGCCATCTCATCTCTGGACTGGGACGCCCGTGTAAGTGGAAATGGCCAGTAATGGTCAGACACTCGACGCAAGATATAATTAATCGCGCACGTATCCGACAAGTTTCCAAATTCAATTATCTCGAAAACGAACCGTCGTACGAAAAAATTTATACAGCAGATCCTCTTGAAATTATTGGTGCATCATTTAAAAAATAGGGGAATTTATTATCATCTAAGAGAATTTTTCAATCAAAGAATACTACTTCGTGTCGCAATTACGAGAACGCTGTTCGATATCTTGTGGACTTTACAATAGGCGATGGCCACTGGACCAGCAAATTAAAATGCAAAACCAGTTTTTACACAATTCTGTTACTTGCCTGTGCAAGTAGAGATCCCCGTATCCAGACACCAATTATCCGAATATTCTATTTGAATGGTCCATCATCAGAACGGTCTGTTATCCAAACAAGATGGCACTCTATTCGGATAACAGAACGCCCGGACAGTAGAGTGTTCAAACAGTAGAGTACTCAGATAATTGGTCCCCGGATACGAGGATCTATCGTCCATTTTGAGGGAGCTTACATCGAACCACGTAGCCTAAAAGTATTTACTAGAAAAAGCTCGCTGGTTCTAATCTTAGTTTTCGGTCCCAGTTCGATCGATACGCGTTTCGTTGCACTTGGGGAACGTATCTTCGCCGCAACGACGCCGAGGCGAAACATCTTCCGTCCCCGTATCTCGCGGGCTCGTCGTCGCGATAATTTCGTTAACTCGTAAATAGTCGACGCCCCGCGCGAACGAAAGACGACCGTAAAGTGTCATTAATTAGCAAGAGTATACGAAATGGCCTGGCATCGGCACGCGCGACTGCGTACGAATATACAACCTGCACGCGTACATGTTCGCGCGACGCTATCAGTCACGGGCGCCGCACCTCGGTTCCCTTCGGGCGTCGCGACGCCCCCGCATCCGTCTTAATTGCGCCCAAGATTCTCCCGCCGCGACAAACTACGAAAGGAATTCACCGTGCAGGCGCCGGAATAATAACCGGGGCCTGTCGCAATCTACGTTTCGCAAATTCCTGTGTCGCGGAACAGTGACAAGGTCTTATTGGAATTTTAAATTTTCAGCTAAAAATGTTTAATACCATTTCTCGAGAGTTGGAAGTCGGAAGGCTCGCGATACAAAGGGAGCTCCTCGCGTGGCGAATTGAAATCGTCCTAGCGAAACAAGACCCCCAAAATCGTGGGATTCAGCTTGCAGCGAGTTCAAAGTTCTTCCAGTGCACTTCTCGCTTAACGAACCGACCGCCACCGGACAAGGACGCGAATCAGTGGCGGTACAATTAAATTCGAAGATGGAGATCGGTCGGTGGGAGGGAAAAAATGGCCGGGTTGATCAAGGCTCGGGGCTCGTTTTCGTCTCGCCGCTAACGAAGGACAAGTTGAACTTGGCAGCGAGTCGAGATAATTGGGCGATGTACTGTGTGTCCCGGGCTGCAAACAGGCGGCGCTAACTCGCACGCCCGGGCGTTATTTCAAATACTAATTAGTATGGCGAGCGCGAGGGAATCGTGGCGCGATCAACAGGCTAGGCGGTAGGCAGCTTCGTAACGAAGCTGCCGGCCTCAATTATGCATGTAAATTCCACACACGGAATTGCCTGTCGGTCCGCCGGCCGGGTGCACCCTTATAATCCACGTCCGCGCCTTTTGTCTACAAACGAACCTTTCGCGTCGTTCGCGCGGCCCTCGAACCGCTGGAAAGATCCACGGATCAAAGACTCCGGGGCCGCCAGGAACCGCACGATTCCCTGAATTATTCCGGAGGGTCTCAGGAATGACGCTCGCGGTTCCCTTCCACGTCGTGACGCGCGCAAAACGTGCACGGGGAATTTAAAAGGTCGCGTTTACGACCCCACCGCGTTTAGGAATTAACTTATTCGCGTCAAGAACTATTCTCGCACGCGAAATAATTCCGGGGCATTCCGGTTTCCTGGCACATAGGGCGTGGCCTCCGTTATCGAGGGAGGTGCTGCAAAATTGTCTGGAAATCAAAATACGTAGGGGTATTTACTCTTTTGGAGAAGCGAAAGAAGAGAATTGTATTTGAAATAAATTTAAAACACACTGAGCACATAATCTTTTGTGTGTTCTCTGTTATCATTCCCTTCACAAACAGAACACCTTCAGTCCCTTTGCAGATAAATTATCATTTAACAAATCTCCTACTCGTTTTCAAGGAGTTAATCTCGGAAATGGGTGGGGATGACTTGTCGCGCAAAATCGAGGCGTGGTTATTTAATTACACCGCGCGTATCTTGGCGGAACGCGGACGCGGGTAACGCGAAAAAAGCTCTCGCGGATCGTCTAATTCCGCGGCGAGGACGTTCGGTCGTCCATTTGCGCGTCGGTGGTCCCCGGAGACAACGGCGAGCATGAAAAATGAAGTGGATGGCATTTACGGGTGTTCCGCGATTTATGGTCGCGTCGTACGTTCGCATATATCGCGTCTCCGCGAGCACGGTGGCTGACGGTCGCTGGTTTTCTCCTTTTTTATCGCGTCTCCTAAATAATCGAGCTGGTATTTCTCTTTTCGAGACCTCTCGAAGGCCCCTCCCTTCCCGACGCCGCCCCATCTCTCCTCCGTGCATTCTTTCGCGTGCTCGCGTATACAAATTACGCCGCGGCGATAAAGAGTGCAATTTAGAGCCGCGATAATGGGGAACGTACGGCCCCCGGTAATTAGTTTCGTCGCACCGACCGAACCGCCACTTAACGCGACCGACCGACTCTATTAATTCGCGAGCGATCGGGGGTTGGTGCCTCGTCGTTTCGCGTTCTTTCGGGACGTTGTTCCGGTTGATATCTCTCCCCGGGGATAACGGGAACGGCGGACAGAAGAGCGCATGATAAACGACGAGTTAGTTCTTTATGGGACACCGGGGGATTTATGGGAACGAGGGGAGATGGATACGTCCGCCTACCGTCACGGCGTTTTCTAACGCGTTATTTTTACCGCGCGTAGTGGACTTTGAGTGGTTGCGTGGCGCTTGACGCGTTGATACCATCGCGACGTTTACCCCTCGCGCCAGGATGAGAAAATTGCACGGAATACGAGAGCAAGCAAGGAGCAAGCAAACGCGAAGAAAATATAACGCGACTAACGAGCCGGTGCCCCGGTGGCTCTTGCGTTACGCGACTCTCCAACGACGCCATTTTACGAACACAATTACGAATAAATGTATCTTACTTGCGACATGGACATCGTAAACGACCTT
This sequence comes from Colletes latitarsis, assembly GCF_051014445.1. NCBI lineage: Eukaryota > Metazoa > Arthropoda > Insecta > Hymenoptera > Colletidae > Colletes > Colletes latitarsis. The sequence continues at coordinate 24,467,214 of NC_135141.1, read as the reverse complement.
TTCCAAAGACGATTCGAGGGGCTTCCCGTAAATAATTTCTGTTCCATTTGGCGACGCGATAAATTTAGTTTTTCACTTGCCGCGAAAGGCGATCGTATCCGGTGGTGTATCGACAGGACGATGGGGGGGGGGGGGGAGGACGTGGGCGGGTGCGTGTCACAAACGGGCCATGCAAACGAGTGGGTGCAGCGAGGGTGATGAATTCACTGTCAGCAACAAATAATCCGCAATGGTAGCTCTCTGCCATCGGTAATGGTAACTGGTGGACGAGGGTAACCGATAAGGCCGCGTGCACCGGTGTTGCTGAATCCGCTCTACGCGTCGCAGGACTGTGCAATACGTTGCCTGACACAGATATCCATCGTTTCCACTCTGATTTTAATACCGACGCGCCCGTTGCGCTCATTACCCATTGTACGCGCGTACCGTCTAACCGAGTTTCACTTACGCCGGGGAGGAGCTACTTTTGCAAATCGACGTTTAAATCGAGCAATCTCTCGGAATTCTTAATTTCTTCCTTGTGACAATATTCCCAGCAGCGGGAAAACTTCTCCCAGAGGCGTTCGAAGTTGCTGGTATTAATATTTAATCGCGGGCACTCCGTCAATATTAATGGCCAGACCACCGGAGAAGCTTTCAAAGTTTCCAGAAAACGTCGACTCGCTCGAGCCTTCGTGGCAACAATGATTTTCGAGATCGCGTTTCGCGAACTCCAGTCGCTGGATCGAAGATACAACAACTTAGAAACGAGTATAACTCCCGTACAATGCGAGGACTGTTTAAAAATTTCGCTGAGCAGAGAAACTTGGAGTCCTCTTGCCAGGAAGACGTCACTGTCATTTCCACTGGAGAGGCTGGATCCCTCGTTTCAAGATTTACACGGCATAATGTTGGGTCAACCGCCTTTCGAATCGGACTTTATCAATATCGTCTGTCCCGAACGCGGATTCGTGAACGTCTCCTCCTCTCGAGTAGGGTAAAAGTACGTTTTTCAAACCCCGCTGACGCTAAGGGACCCTTTGTTTGAAGAGCCACGCACGGTCTTCTCGATCGCTATCATCGATCGGTCTTTCAAAAAATGAAAAACGCAACAAAGCGAGATTTATGTCAGCGGAAAACTCATCGACATTAGGCATCTCGAGTGTCACGTCTGCGGGCCAACACTCAGCCCTGGCATAAATCTCCAAGTTCGAAGCGAGCGATCGTCTGAAGAAAACTAGGACCAAGTATTGTTTATGACAGGGGCTGGGTTGGAGGGCAGGTGCAGGTCGAAACTCCGGCATCTGCAGACCATTACCAGCCCTCTGCATAAAATGGCCAATACTGCATTTTCTCCAACTACCAGGAGACCAGGAAAATCATCAAAGTCATCTCGTGACGTCGACAATCCCACGCGACACGCACCCCTTTCCAAAGACATCGCGTAAGGATGATTTGGAAGGGAGGAGACGGTCTGGGAGTTTTGGCAAAACCAAGCGAAGGAAGAAAGTTCACTTGGTTCTGGAACGTCAACCGCCAACATAACATTCAAAGCATTAATTTCTCACGACTTGAGCATAGGCATTTTCGACTATTAACATCGTTGTAAATAGCGGTCGCGTGAAGTCTCAATAAATATATCATATAATCAAATTCACAAGTATTTCGTGAAGACGCGAGCCGCAACACGAACGTCTTTTCGAAATTTAGTTCGCTCGGTTAAAATATAGATCGATAGAGAGATAACGATCCTTTGGTCTGTTTGGATAGAATACATGGACGCGGGGGAGGGAGGCGAAGTCGATGCAATCTGTATCTGCGGGTGCATAGTGCATACGCGAAGCCAACGATGGCACGGGAACGCGCGTGTGTGTATATGATAAACAACTGGAACGCGTGACGCACGCGAAATCCAAAATTCATTTAGCCACGTGAAGCGCGTTGGTGAGTCGATACGCGCGAGCCGTGGAGTTTCTCTCGCGTGCATCGATGCACATTTATGCAGGGCATGCAACGAGACAAACTGAGCTCCCTCGCCTGCCTGCCTGCCTGCCTCGCTGCCTGGTTGGTTGGATCCCGTCGTCACGATATATGGATGCGTACTGACGTTGATTCGATTTCACCGCGCTAAACGAGGAAATCGTTTTCATACCGTGTTTCCCTGTCTCGACGTTTATGGAGGATAGCAAAAACCGAACAGAGGACCCTGCGTTCCGAACATCGACTTTCGTTCTGTTTGTATTTCGCCAAATCTTAGCTCGTTTTCCCGCGAGAACTATCGCTACTATCGAAATACACTTCGAACAGGAGGAATTGGAAAAAAGTTTCAGCGTTTGCAAGTAGAACGAATCCCTTCGGGGAGCATTGATTTTATATTGCTAGTAAAAGAGTTATAAACGAACAATACGATTAAAATCTAGAGTATTATCGCCAAGGGAATTTTATAACGAATTTAACGGACTTGGTGGGAAAGTTGGTCTATTAGGTTTCAAGTTATTAGCATTCGATAAAGTTTCGCTGTACTTGCACCGAATATTTAATGTACTATTCTTGGACCACAGCGGCTTACTTTTAGTCGAAACGGATTCGTTGAGATCCTTTTCGCGATTGTTTGGGATTGAAGACGCGTTTTTTTTTTTTTGTTTGAGGCGACAAAGTGGACAACGGTTTGTCGCGATCGCGTTGAAAACGAATGGAAAAGCACCGAGGCACGAGTATTAAATGACGGCGCATTAAGGGAGGGGAAACGAAGTGGCCGCGATCACGCAATGCGGTTAAAGCGAAGCCGATTCGCATGCCAGTTTCGCGAACACACCTGTTCGCGCACCGACGAGTCATTTTCATCCAAGTAACGACCACCCTCGGCCCGGGGGATGATTGATCGTCGCGCGGAAATAATTTTTTCTATCCCGACGGGCCCCCTTTATCTCGAAATTTGACACGATATTCGCGACCCTCGACGAACCGTGCTCCGACTTTTGCGCAGAAACGTGCAGTTTCACGATGATCCGCGACTTTTGCGAGCACTTCCGCCCTCCCCACCCAGAACGATCGTGCGAGCCATAATGATCTCGATGCTCACGGTATCGACGCCGGATGTCACGTTTCAAACAAAATTCTTTTCTATTTTATTTCGGTGATGCCAACTATTTCCAATCGTTCAAAGTCCTTAATTTCCCTTTAAAATTTATTATTTTTATTTTCGACTATCCGTCGATTATTAACGAAACGATATTTCATGATTCCTGTTTCGATTGTATTTAACACTTTACAAAATATTCTCAGTCACCGTGAATGAAAACACGCGAAAATTGTTCTCCGTTCTGCGTCGCGTAGTTTTTTATATTTGTCATTTTTGCGGGCAAGAACAATAGACGCCCGGAGTTCAATCAGTGCTTAAAACAACGGTACTGATTGGCGTTTGCTATTTCCTATTCGAATTCCGTCTTTCGTTATTGAAAGTTCGATGTTGCTGTTTCTGAAGTCGATTTATTTAGTGAACAGAGGATTCTAATAATCTTAGAGCTCGCATTGGTTTGTACTGTTTCTCGAAAATGTGTAATTCACGAACGAGGAATGCATGATAGGGAGTAAATGTGCGAGGAGGGCTGATCGAATGTTCGAAAAGGGTCGCGTAAAACGCGGCGATAATCGCGTAGCGATATCGGGGCCAATGAACTCGCGATTACTAGTCGCGGATTAGATATTCCGAGGTTTACGGCGATCGAGCATGTATACGTGTACAAATTGCCGGGCATCGTGCAAATCGTCGCGCGATTCGTAGCCAATTTCGCCGGCACGAAACGGCGGTGCACTCGTGTCAGCTTTGATGGTATTGCGCCGCTTGCTCCGGTACAAGTGGCCCCTGTCACGCAATGGTCAGACCCGGCTAAATCTCCCGCCTTCTTGTCGCGACTAATCGGAATTCACGGAATCCCCCGTCCACCGGGAGAAACGCGTGTCCACCATTTCCACAGGTCGAAAGAATTTTCGAAAGAAATTCCTTCGAAAATTTAGAGACTGGAGGATTCCAAATTCTATCGAATTTAGCAGTGTTTAAACATTTAACGAGTTATAAGCCTCATCGAACTGCAATGTGGCTTTAAGTACAAAGTTCGTATCAATACCAGAGAAAATCTGGAAGTTATTGGCACACGTGTAATAAAAATAAAATAAAATAAAATCAAAAGCTCAGTCAAAAGTGGTATCAACATGCTGGCGATGGACGGACGTGTTTTATTTCGATATTCGTTCGCAAAGGGATGGTCTATTAAAAAATCCATTCGCACGCAACCGGTTCTCTTACGTCGCTCAAACGTCATCGAAACCGGTCGTGTCAACAGTTCTCTGCGAACTATTTATTCGCACAAACGTTCGCGGACTGTTTGTTCGACAAACCACCGGGGAAACAATTTTACAAAGCACGTGGTCAACGGGAGCCTAACATCGAGAGGGGAATAAACTGAAATTTGTAATCGACGCAATTACGTGCGCGGGTACTGTTTCTTTAATTTTGAAATTTGATTCCTCCAACTATTTAATCACGATTATTCCAACGAAACGTATCGAAACTAAATCAACATTTGTACGAAAATTAATTAAAAGGAATTTGAATTTCCGATGAAACGGTTTTGACGTCATAAATACAGTCGCGACCGTGACGTCAAAGAATTTATTTACGTTCGGGTTTGCGTGGGGATCGCCGGTGGTTTAGCGCTGCGTTTGAAATCATCAGAATTTATGGTTAGAACGGGAGAATTTCGAGCGTGGAATGAAGAAAAATTCATGAACAAAATATTTTGAGCATTGTTTAACGCCACTCGATGTTCGTTAGGAGACCAGAAAATATATTCACGCTCGTTCGCCTATATTTTAGCCAACTGCGATGACCCAGTATGGAAAAATTAACTATAATTCTTCTCCTCGATCGCCCACTACGCGGTCGGTTGACTCAATTTTCGACAACAGTTGCAATATATGCTCCCATCGATATCTGTGCTTCGAACTGGATCAATAACGAAAACGGAGCTCCGATGCTGATTAATTTTAGGCAAGAGAAATTGGGTATATATTGGGCAATAACAAATATTCTGACGTCGCATATCGGAAATACTCGAGGTCGTCGATGTGCGTGCGTGTGGTTCGAGTTCCGAAAATTCACCAAATTTCCATACCTTGTCCAAGATGTACAAATATTCCCATACGTAGATTTTATATTTGCCTCGTCGTTCTTTCGGTCGTAATTTTAATTACGAGCAAAGCTCGTTTGTAAACAAGATTTATCGTTTGCCGAACGAACGGTTAACAGATGGCTGGCAAACGAGTTTTTTACGCGGACCAAACGACGCAACAGTCGTCGAATAAATTTGTCGTTGCGTATAAAATTCGAACGGTCACCGCTGTCGATGAAAATCTTCGGAATAAGATCCTCGAACGCGTCGTGTACAAAGATCCTGGCTCGAACGGGCGTCGTAAAAGGAAACATTTAAGCGAAACCAGAGCGAACGGAGGTGTCGTGAGACGCTTTAAGCGAAGAGGGTGCAATCAGTGTTTATCGGTGGGCGTAAAAGCTGAAGTCTTCCGGCGCGACCGAAGAGGAACGAGGGAGGTTGGCTGATCGGCTTCCATTCTGTCCGAGAGACGGTTCCGTGGGAATCTTCCTTTTTATCTACCATTTATCTTGTTCGACAGAGCATGGTATGGCGTCTGCTACGCCACCCAATCGAACCCCATGAATTTAAGGCTCGTCATCGTTAGTAGTGTGTCTCTTTACGCTCGATCGTTCTCTTTCATCGACGTCTGAAACCCCCGACGCCAACTATTGCTCGCGTTTCACCCCCCGTTGTTCTTCGTCCGTCATTTTGTTATCGCTTCTGTAAACTTCGATTACATCCACTTACAAATACTCTTTCTACGGTTTCGAATTCCATCGCGAATCCCCCGAATTTACATTCAATTGCGCTCCGTTCGATCGGCAATTCCATCGGCTAGACTTTTCTTTCGCGCCGGGGATACGTGCATCGGATACGCGTACGGCCAGATTCTTCGATAATGTATGTTATACAACGCCGTTTCGTCCGTTTCCGGGTAATGCAGATCAAGTCACGGTTACAGTTTTCTGAAGCGACCTAATTATCTTGCTTCGTTACGGTCGGTTGTTTCAAGTTACCGCCTCACTGGACATTTTACAACGCTTGTATAAAATCGAGGACGTAAATAAGCAACTTCGTACCGGGGGGGAAGACGAATGATGCGTTTAAAATCAAAGGACACGTTTATTAAAACTGAAAACGAAATTTTAAAGAAAAATCCACAGGGGGTAGGCGCAGAAATTTTTCGGCGAAATTAAAAAAATTATTTTTATTTGTGGGGGTCGATTACAATCATTTTTGGTGAATAGGCATACCCCCGAAATCCTACGCCCTTTTGAGAAAAAAATTCTTTACCGAAAATACAATATCTGATTTCCCTGAAATTTTCGACGAAAAAAAAATATTTCAAATCGTTTTGAAAAAATTATTTTTGTGCGCAGGGGTTAATTACAATCATTTTTGGTGAATAGATATACCCCCGAAATCCTGCTCATTTTCGAGAAAAAAATTCAGGAATGTGAACAAATTTATCGACGAAATTAAAAGATTTCAAATCATTGTAAAAAAATTATTTTTAGTTGCAGGCGTCGATTACAATCATTCTTTGTGAATACACATATCCCCGAAATCCTACGTATTTTCGAGAAAAAAATTCTTTTTTGATTAATATTACTATAATTTAGTTTTATTTCGCGGCTAAAAATAATTCCACAATATTGAAATACAATTTCTTCGATTTCTTGACCCTCGATTTTCGCAGTAGATACGACTATACGCGCGTTTCCGGCGCAGAGTCTGTCAAGCATAATTGCAGGGCAGCAAGAATATTCGCGATAGCGGAGGTCCGGTTTGCTGTGGCTGCTTCGAACGCGAAAAGGTAATCGTTCTTTTATCCCCGGACAATTTCGCCTTAAACACGTAGTAAAAGAATTTGCTCGACCGGCCGCGACGGGGCATTAAAACGACGCGCGTATTTCTCAACTTCTCGAATAATACATTCTTCCATTAAGTTGGGAAACTCTCGTTTGTAACCGTCCCCACCGTTCGGACGCTGGGACCGTAAACTTTCCCCTGTCTTAAGAGCTGTTTCATCCAACTTGCCTCCTCTTCGTTTGACGGTCGAAAATTCCCATCGGAGACGTCTCGAGGATTCGCGAATTCGTAAAATACGCGCTACTCCGAGCAATTAGGCGAATCGAGTCCCGCAGAAAGTTCTACTGCTGGGAGACATCCTCGCGAGAGTTACTCTCACGCGAATTTCGGTCTCCAAAGAGAATCGGGGAAAGCATCGAGAGCCACTAATTGGTTGCTTCGCTAATTTACCAAATTCCATCGAATGGTTTGTATATTTTCGAGTCGAATATAAGATACATCAACTTATGTACGATGTGCATTACGCTTATCAAACAAAAACGCAACGTCCTACTTCGAAGGTTGCAACCGTTAACGACTTCTTTCGAGAGCCAGTGTTTTTGGAAATTAAGAGTCGTCCTGGGCAAAGTGGATAACAAGAACAGCGAAGCTCGATCCGTCGTGAAGAAACAAAATTGTTTTTTGTTCTCCCGTTGTCCCAGTCGCGAACGCGAAACACGCGAAAAACGCGCCAAGATGGCAGAAATATTATTTAGTTATTTCATTCGCCGGCAAATGCCTCGAAGAATTTATTACGGTTAATATACGAGCTGATTCTAGGACCTGTATACAAATTTAAATTCATTTTCAATTGAATAAACAATTTATAATCCGAAAACTTCTTTGGGTGCATAAAGTAAAATTAGATTTCAAAATAAACATAGAAGAAAGCATAAATTATAATAGTTGTTAAGTTCATAGGATAGAGGATTAAATGCCCTTTAAAATGAGCGTTCGTACGAGTCGATAGCTTTATTAGTTCCGGAGATATAGCGATTTTAATTTCAAGCCGATGCGGTGGCTAGTTCCGGAGATACGAGCATTCGAAGCGTTTGTTTACGTTTCATTGATGATGAATGAACTCGTGCGCGCGCGTAAATAGTAGCGCGTAGTAAATTCTTGGAAACACTACGCGGAACTAGGTCACGCCAGTCACGTACGTAGGGTAGGTCAGTACGACGCACGAGCGAGCGAGAGGTCCGACGCGCTAGACGGAGACAGAGAGACTCGAATTAAGAAAAATTACCTTTTACATAACTTACGATATCTCGAAAACGGAAAGTCCGATCGTCAAAAACCAAAAACCATTTTAAAGGGGAAGCTTCACCGCTGCCAACAGTGGCTCAATTATTAATAAAACACTAGTAGTTTCGGAACTGTACGAGTCTAAACTTTTAGTATTTTTAATAGCCTTTTTTAAGCCGGGAAGCGAGAGACGGCGGAATTTTAAAAATTACGCTTTCACATAACTTACGATATCTCGAAAACGGAAAGTCCGATCGTCAAAAACCAAAAACCATTTTAAAGGGGAAGCTTCACCGCTGCCAACAGTGGCTCAATTATTAATAAAACACTAGTAGTTTCGGAACTGCACGCGTTTAAAGTTTTAGTATATTTAATACGCGTGAATAGCCTTTTCTGAGACGGGAAGCGAGAGACGGCGGAATTTTAAAAATTACGCTTTCACATAACTTACGATATCTCGGAAACGGAAAGTTGGATCGTCAAAAACCAAAAACCATTTTAAAGGGGAAGCTTCACCGCTGCCAACAGTGGCTCAATTATTAATAAAACACTAGTAGTTCCGAAATTGCACGCGTCTAAAGTTTGACTATTTTTAATACGCTTTGTTAGCAGTGGAAACCGAAGATTCTCTCTCTTTATCTTTGCTATATTTTTCAAAAAGTATAAATCGGTCATTTAACCGGTCATGGTAGGTTTAGCGTTAAAGAAGCTCGAGTTTAAGAAAAATTGAAACATTTCGGTGGACGTCGAATGGAAAGAAATGCATTCTTTTGTAAAATTTCTGGAAATCGAGCCCTCGACTAACGATCCCGGAGCTTTTGGCACCGTCCCAGCCGCGCAGCTGTCCAGGAATCCTAGTTCAGAGGGTCGTAGTCGATAAAACTGTTTCCGGTTCGCGGGAGAGCGTTTCAGCAACATACGGAGCGACGAAAGGATGAAAACGGAACGCGGCGTGAGCCGGGGCTAGCTAGCGCAAATGAAATTAAGTGCGAATAACCGAGGACGCAAATAGTTACTTTTGAATTTAAAGTAACTCGTCGTAGTCGTCGTCATCGTGGTTGTCTTCTCTCGAGAGTTCGTCGAGGTCGTTCTCGAGCATATTTGTCTTCAGGCTCGTCAAGAAGAGCCGGAGCCAAAGCGAGTCGAGAACTCGGGCCCGGAGATCCTCCTTTTTCTGCTTTTCGAGCACGTTACTTTCCCGCCCCCGGTATGTCATCGGACTCGAGGACTTCTCGCGCGCGCGACCCGTTCCTGAATGAAATGCAAATGTCACGAAGACGCGACAGCCGCGAGAACGTGCGCCAGAGAATCCTCCGGGACTTCTTTAATTACCTACTTTGCTTCCTTTTCCCGCGATACTTTCGAGTGCTTAACCCCCGCTCTAATTACTTCTCGCGCGCGTTCCCCTGTCCGCGCCTCCGGAAATCGCGCCTCAAAGAAACCCCGGTTGCCCGAGAAATATCCCAGGTGCCGGTCGCGTCCAGGGATTTTAATTCCCACCACGCGAGCGAACATGAATAGACACGATTATTGTTACTATTTCATTTACACGGATTTTGGCGTAAATATCGGGGTTTCCAATAAACACATAACAATTTTGTATTTTAATACGAACTTGATTGTCTTTCTAAATCTGGCAACGTCAAAACGTCAATTGTGGTTAACATTTTTATCACGGTGAAGTTCAACAACGAGCAACGTTTGGAAATTATTAAGAATTACTACCGCAATTTTAAGAGCTAAATGTAACATGTGTACTGCACCCGGGATAAATTTCAGCCCAATATCTCAATTATTCTGTGTTTTATTTAGATACAAAATTGTTATGTCCTTATTAAAAAACCCTTTAGAAACTGTATTTTTTCCAAGGTCTGGGTGAAGAAGTCACCGATGTTTCGTCAGTAACTAGAGGATGAACAGTTCTAGGTTAAGGGGCCATTCTACTTTGTAGGCAAGAAAAATACATGCTTCTTTATGATTTTTTTTTTTGCGGGCTATTAAAGAACGATTAATTCCGTGTTTTGTAGATATATTTATTATATATTTAACTATATTTATGAATTTTTGCAACGCATAATATCTATTGATTACGCAGTTTTCGTTTTGTTTTGTTTGGCGTCCGACTGCGTAGGTGATATCTTGCGAACAAATTATCCGAAATCCAAATACCAAAGATATTCTTAATATAGATAAGTTTGGTTATAGCATGAACTACGATATTTTCAAAAATACTAAAAATGGCACAATTATAGTTATTTTACGAAAAAATACTGAATATTTTCATATATTCGGTTGCTTTTTTGTTAATAAAAGAAGAAGTATTGCATATATCGCAATTATCCTAATTCATGCTATAGAGAGACCAGTTCCAAAGATACTATATAAATTTGACGTTGATATCTTAAATAGTTTTCATGTTATCGTCTACACAGTGCCAAAAAATGTAGTTTCGAGAAAAACAGCTTTAAAGTTTCCAAATTTCAATTTAATATTTGGTAGCTATATTTTCGAGACTACATTGTAAAAGAAAATGAAAAAAAATATCAATTCTTTAAATCCCACAAAGTAGAAAGGCAACTTAAAGTTTTACGTCCAGTTATACCTGCGCGTGGTACATTTCAGCAGGCTATAACTTGGTTAGTTTTCCGAATTTCAATTTAATATTTGCTAGATATATTTTCAAGACTACATACTAAAAGAAAACGCAAAAAAAATTCGATTTTTTAAATCCCACAAAGTAGAAAGGCCTCTTAAGAAGCTCTTTCGGGTCTCCTTCTTTCATCCGCGAGGCGAAAGGAGAGAAATCGCGTTACATATTATGAAGAAGACCGTTCGAACGTTCGGTCTTCGATCCTGGACGGAGTAAAAATCGATCACGGAATTTCGAAACACGGATACGGTCACCGTGAGCGAAAGAGGAGAGAATTTCTCTGTCAAGATCTCGTATTTATCGCTCGGTTTTCGTGCCAGTGTCCTACGGGTCCAGAGGGAGGAAAGGCACGGGGGAGGGCGGAAGGGTAGCGAAATCCGTGCTATCGCAATTTCCACTCCGCTGGAAGCTCTCGCCTCCTCGGCACAGTAGGCTGGAAAAAGATATAACGTCGTTTTACGACGTTCTACTCGTTAAAAGAAGATCAGGACCCGGCTCGCTTCTTTCGACCCGGCGTTCTCGTTTCGCCAGTTATTTCTCGACACGCGGCAAAGTAGTTCGCTGAAGGGTTCAATTTAAAGGAGAATTGCCTAATACGTGCCCGGTTATTGTGCCCGTGCAATTTCTTTATTATTACCGAACGTAAGGACCCTACGGTAGTAAATGTATAAAAGAAACGAGCAGCGAACGCGGTAGATAAAAGATCGCTGGATTTATTTTCAGTTTCTGCCTCCCGACCACTGTTTTAAACAAGGTCAACGAGGCATCAGGAGAAATTCGAGGACTCCGCGTACGTAACAAAGCGTCGATATTCGTTTGCTTATGAAATTTGAGCAAGGCTGCAACGTCGTCTGGAATTGGATCAAAATTATTGCCGCAAAGTAACTTGATTTACAACGAATCCGACGCGAGTCGTTTAAATAATAATTCATCGATTTCGCTTCTGATCGCGCGAATGAAACAGTGCCCCGGAAACAGTCCCTCCTTGCAAACAATATCCAGCACGACTCGTTTTACGAATCTCGGATTTCTAAGGAGCCGGCGATTCGTTTCGAAAGGGCGGGCGTAATTCGCAGCCGGGGTGGTTCAATCGTGATTTTTCCGCGGCTGTCTGTTCCAGGGAGCTCGCAGTTTGGAATTGTGAAAGCAGATTCCTCGCATTATGCCGGGGGAATATTTCTGAATACGAGATGGTGGGGCGGTGGCCGGGCGAACGAGAGAGAGAAAAAGAGGGCGAAAAAAAAAAGAGGAAAGAGAGATCGCGAGGAGCAAACTGCCGGGAGAAAAGGTAGCGTAAAGCGTACTTAACACGCCGTTATCGTATTATGTTCCGAAAGTGGTACCGCGAACGCTAAAGGTGGCTGGAAACACGCGGATGCAGCCGGGAAAGGTTAGAGGGCGAGATAACGTTACGCCGTGAATAACAGCGGGGCAAAGGAGGGAGGATCGATCGATGGAAAGAATCTACCCGTGGTTCGCCGGTCCTTTCTCACCTACGCAACGGCGCAGCTATTCCACCGTGGGTAGGGTGAATTAAACATTCCAACGACGCGTTTCCGTAGCTCGACCGAAAGGAAGACAGACGCGAGAACCGAAAACACGTAGACCGCCGAGCATTTTTATCGCGCTCCTCGACTTTGACCCCGATACCGTCCGAACTGTTTTCGGTCTCATTAAAAAAGAGTGGTTCTTAACCTTTTTACTCGCGAATCCCTCTTGGCGTCACGACGAGCCACTCCTTTCTCGGAGTAACGGGTTTGAATATCAGTTAAATCGATGTCGTTCAACCTATGCTCCGCTAAACGAGAGTTTATTGTATCAATTTTCGCGGGAATGGCGAGAGCAATGTTTTATGTTTAGTAGAATATTGCAGGAATCGATATCGGTTTGAAACAGAATGGCTGTGAAACAAAAGAAGCGAGAAGACGTACGATGTCTCGGTATTTCGAGATAAACTTTTGAATTCTCAATCACGGTGTCGTCCATCAACGTCGAACGGCAGGGTCGGTGGCCGAGATAAATGTAGCTTCCCTCCTCGGACGATGGTTTTGCAAAAAGTCAAAACTCCTCCCAGCGAGTAGAATATTATCCGAGACAGTTCGAACGAATGATTTATTCGTCGAAGAATCGATTCGATGACTTCGCCGGAGCTTCGATACCTCATTCTCGACGTTACAGATAAGATCGAATGGTACTAAATGCCAGGAAATCGTCGAAACATGTTCTATTGTTAACCATATTTCACTGGTAGATCGAAATAGTCATGATTTCGATCGGAATCAAAATTGTAGATGCAGAGGTAGAAGGTTAACTTCAGCAACGGCGATATCGAAGTGTTCGCGTTGGTTGAAGCAAGGAATAAAAGAAAAATTTTGACCAACGAGTAAAGTTGTTTTCTGAATCTCTATAAAATCGATGGTACGAACAATATGGTTATTCTGCGTGAGAAACCGAATCGAAAATATAAAATAAACTTTTTTATACGATGCTTTGTTTTCGAGGAAATTGACTTTGAAGCTCGTCGAGCGCGTCCGACCATTATTTGTTATTTCTACTTCCCTTGGTGTTTTTACGCGTCGATGGTGGTATTGTAGCATCTGTTTTCCCGGAGATCTTATAATTGTTTAATTATCTATCACCAAATTGAAACAAATAATACCGTATCGAAGTTTGTTGCTCGCGAACCCTCAATTTAAGTAGAAATATCGATTACTGGTCACGGAGCACAATTATACTCGATGGCGCGTCCACCCGATAAATTATTAATGTTAGCTATCTCGAGGGAAATACTTTGTCCCGTATTCCGAAATATAACAAGCCAAAAGAATTTTTCTTAAAGCATAATTGTAGTTTCTGATGTTCGAGGTTGAATATTCGTAATAGTGGTTTAAGCAGATTAAAATTCCCTGCATAACTGTCTCGAAAACCACCCTATGATTTTACTAGGATTGTTACCATAACGAAACGTGTACTTCCGGCACGGAACAAGGAAGCGTACTTTCCTCCTGTACTATGCAGAATTCAAGCCCGTAACGGTCTTGTTTCCCAAACTACTTTCTTTTTAATCTTTACGAGAATTTTCAACTTTTCTACGCGAGCTCTCGCCCTCCTGTTTGACATGTTAATTTTCGTAATTTATTGCTGCTTTTCCAATTTTTCAGCCACACAAGTTTTGGTATCATTTAAAATTATTCTCACGCGTAGTTTTGCTATTTCGAGGATCGCCGAAGTGACTAGGAACTTCCTTGGGCTGGGGGAAAGGTTAAGAACCACTGGCGTAGACAGAGAAATAGGAAGTGGCGTGCGCGGGCGTGCTTTATTCGATCCCTTTCGATGCGGAATCTTTCCAAAGGGTGCTACACACAGCTTTTATTCTCGATGACCCCGATATCGAGGTACGTGCCGAACATTCGACGATTTCTCCGCGCGACCGTGCTTCTTGTTTCCCGTTTCCGGACTCGGACACGAGCGGACCGATCGAGATCGCCGTTATTGAACCCATATCCGCTCGGACTGCCGTCGTACCTTCGTGAAAATAGCGTATATTTTCACGCGAGGAGGCCGCGCGTCTTCGATCTCTGCCAGGAAGAAAGTTCGGTAGAAAATGACGACGAAGAGAACCGTCGAACTCGAAAATATGGAAATCCTCAACAGCTCCGAACGATCTCGACGCCTAACTGACATTTCTTGTCCCCGTTTCTATGAAAATTTAACTCCTAATCAAATATTTCACGCGCCCGTGTTGAGCAGCTTCTATTTTCGACAAAATATTTTAATACCGTACGAAACTTAATCTACTTTAGAATTCTTAAAATTCATATTCGTACGTAATATTTTTATGAAAAATAGACTACCAGAATATCTTCTCAAGTTATACGCGCCAGAAAATGACGGATTATTGCACTATTTGGTACTGGATTGGGTCGTTCAAATATATCAAAGAACATTTTAGTTTCTTATTTTATGACTGACAACTTAAAATGAAACGTGTCTATATCAATTATACATAATCTTTGATTCGAGTTGGTTCTGAAACATGAATTTCTAATTTTGTCGTTATTAAGTTCGGGAATTATGAATTATGGAACTTGTCGCATGCAGGATTAAGACGAGGAAGAAGATCGATAACGTCATTGGCGAAAGAACGTTTCCGAGAAAACGCGGAGAACATGATATTCCAGCAGACGTTTTTCCAAGTTATTCGCCCGAAGATGGAAGTTGGCTCAAGTATTGGGTTAATGTACAATTTTGTTCTAGAATCGAGTTACTCGAATTTACCAAAAAAGAACATTTAAACGTTTCTCAAGTTCGACGGTTACCGATTTAATATTTTGTACCGTAAATTACTCAATTAGAAATATTTGTTTTTACACATTTCGTCGTAAAACGGTCTTGTCAATTCAGAGACTCGTGGAAATACTCCAGACAATGATTCGATAGTCTGGGTTATACCGGTTATAAATTAGAAGACGTCACCGTGAAACATTATCCAGCTTCCCTTCGAGTTTTTTTCTCTTTCCGCTTTATTTCCCCTTTCATAATCAATCCTCGTACGCATAGCTTCTCACATCCTTCATAAATTCCAGCAAAAACACACGAGCCAATTATACAGGGTGTTCGGCCACCCCTGGGAAAAATTTTAATGGGAGATTCTAGAAACCAAAATAAGATGAAAATCAAGAATACCAATTTGTTGATTGAGGCTTCTTTAAGAAGTTATTAACGTTTAAAGTTCCGACTGTAAAACGGCAACCTGCGAACATCTACGTGCGCGTGATAGTGGTTCTCACTCAGCATGAGAGACTCTATTCACTGACGTATCGACAGCTTTACAGTTTTCTGAGTGAGAGCCACTATCGTGCGTACGCAGCTGTTCTCAAGTTGCCGTTCTACAGACGGAACTTTAAACTTTAATAACTTTCTAACGAAGCCTCAACCAACAAATTGGTATTCTTCATTTTCATCTTATTTTGGCCTCTAGAATCTTCCATTAAAATTTTTCCCAGAGGTGGCCGAACACCCTGTATGTATTAAATTCTTAGGTTGTTCGAACGGATGTGCGAAGTTTCATAAAAATTGACAGTTTTTTCCTTGACTGAAATTTGTACAACAGATCCCGAACCCTTGCAAAGTTTTAAACAACGTTAGCATTATTGTAAATTGGATTTTACTCAGTTTAGATCCGAATGCAATCTGGATTGTTAGAAACAGTAATACAAAAGTGCTCGAGTGTAAGTTAAAATATCAGAAACTCTTGGAATCTCGCTAAAAATAAAGCCTGCCCTGCTAGTATGCTAATATGAAACACGAAGACGAAATTTCTACTTCCGTCCGTTAATTTGTTCGTTAAACAATTCGAGGCAGTTTATACTTCCCTGGAATGTTCGTATCCCCCCGTGTACTCGCTTTCCAGCGATCTTTCCGTCAATGAAATTCCACGTTTTCGCCATTTTTTCA
Source organism: Colletes latitarsis (assembly GCF_051014445.1). Taxonomy (NCBI): domain Eukaryota; kingdom Metazoa; phylum Arthropoda; class Insecta; order Hymenoptera; family Colletidae; genus Colletes; species Colletes latitarsis. The sequence continues at coordinate 24,450,879 of NC_135141.1, read as the reverse complement.
TAACTATCGAGTCTGAAAATTGTTATGTCCCGGCTGTGGATCAACATGTAGTTACAAAACGTTTTATCGAACAATGGACTATTATCTTAAGAATATTCAGCGAGAAAAGCACTTCCTTTATTGGCTGGATAAATTAAAATTGCTAAAGGTAATTATCTCAATATTGATATTGGACCGTGAACGGTTTGCAAAGAATGGAAAATCTGTCAATCCTTCTAGCTCGTTATTGAGAGGAAGTTGATAATGCTCGGAACAGTTTTTAATTTATTTTGAATATTAGCCATTTAGTCTTTCACCAGGGTGGTAAATTCGAACCGGTTGAAAACCGAAGTAGCGAGCAGCGATGGGGGTCGAAGGCGAAGAGGGTGGTTCCAAGAACAATGGTTGTTCCGTGATAACGATTGCATTAATTCGTCGGGCCGAACGAGGCTATCCGCGAGGACGCTCGCGGCGTATTGTCAGCAACAAAAGCGCCCTGGGAAACCGCGTTGTCGACGGCGTGGGTGAAAGAAAGGGGGGGATGGGGACGCATCCGCGAAAGTTGTAGGTCGCCGAGGCGCTACCGCGAAAGAAAAAGAAGGGAAGCTGGGGTACCTCGCATTTTCCTATCTCCCGGAGTATTAGAAGTTGCGAGCTCGAAAGCTCTCGGCCAGAAGCGGCTCTCCTCGCTTCCGTAGCGACCCGAGACGTGACACTTTTCTCTTTCTCTCTCTCACTCTGCGTGGGGATGGTTGCATCCCGGTCAATCTTTCGCGGGAGATTTCCAAGTTCACCGGTTTCCCGGATTTTCCGGCGTGTTCGTGATGCCGCGTCTTCGAAATCCTCTTTCGCTCTCGTTACCCTGTCGCCCGTTGTGCACCGGTGACAGTTCGCGCCTGCCGGTGTCGGCTACATATCCGACCGAGGAATTTCCACGGATACCCCGGTCCTGACGAATTTCATTGTCGATATAAACTTTATCGATGACAGTTTTACTCGCAAAGTTTCGACGGCGTCGGGGTACCTCGTAATCTCTTTAACTTTCGCCGATTTTACCCCATATTTAACGCTGGGTTTAACGCGACAGGGGTTTCGAATCCCCGACTCGATGACGCGGAACTCGTGGATATTATTTATTAGTAATTTATCTTGAATCTAATTCAGCGAAAGGAAGACTGCATTGGCAAGAGTTACATCGATCGTGTCTAACCCCTTGCCTTGTACGAGCAAATTTAAACAAAATTAAATAGTATACGTTCGACAAATTATTTGAAACTAAATCGTATGTCAAGGGAGACTAATAAGGACCAGAAATAAGTTTCTATTTTCTCATCGTTCTTGAATAGCGATGTTGGGAGTCAACAGGATTAAGCAAACTAAGCCGAACACACCGTAAACTTAACCCAAACTTATCCCCCTTCGAAATACGATACTTAATATCTCGAAAACTGATATCAAGTTCTGTTAAATATACGCAAGATGAAATCTCGCCCTTTGGGGTCATCCGTTTGATATTCTAAAATTGACGATCCTTAAAAATAACTGGAACAGAATAAACTGAATCTGATGAACCCAGAAATGGTGGACAGAGTTCTAAGGTTAGGTCTGCAAAGGTTATGACTGCAAGGGTTAGCTCTGCAAGGGGTAGAACTGGAAGGGTTAGGTCTGCAAGAGTTAGAACTCTAAGGGTTAGGTCTGCAAGGGTTAGAACTCTGAGGGTTAGGTCTGCAAGGGTTTCATCTACAAGAGTTAGGTCTGCAAGAGTTAGAACTGTAAGGGTTAGGTTTGCAAGAGTTAGAACTCTAAGGGTTAGGTCTGCAAGGGGTAGAACTGGAAGGGTTAGGTCTGCAAGGGTTTCATCTACAAGAGTTAGGTCTGCAAAGGTTATGACTGCAAGGGTTAGGTCTGCAAGGGGTAGAACTGGAAGGGTAAGGTCTGCAAGAGTTAGAACTCTAAGGGTTAGGTCTGCAAGGGTTTCATCTACAAGAGTTAGGTCTGCAAGGGTTACATCTCCATGAGTTAGGTCTGCAAGGGGTAGAACTGGAAGGGTTAGGTCTGCAAGAGTTAGAACTCTAAGGGTTAGGTCTGCAAGGGTTAGAACTCTGAGGGTTAGGTCTGCAAGGGTTTCATCTACAAGAGTTAGGTCTGCAAGAGTTAGAACTGTAAGGGTTAGGTTTGCAAGAGTTAGAACTCTAAGGGTTAGGTCTGCAAGGGGTAGAACTGGAAGGGTTAGGTCTGCAAGGGTTTCATCTACAAGAGTTAGGTCTGCAAAGGTTATGACTGCAAGGGTTAGGTCTGCAAGGGGTAGAACTGGAAGGGTTAGGTCTGCAAGAGTTAGAACTCTAAGGGTTAGGTCTGCAAGGGTTTCATCTACAAGAGTTAGGTCTGCAAGGGTTACATCTCCATGAGTTAGGTCTGCAAGGGGTAGAACTGGAAGGGTTAGGTCTGCAAGAGTTAGAACTCTAAGGGTTAGGTCTGCAAGGGTTTCATCTACAAGAGTTAGGTCTGCAAGGGTTACATCTCCATGAGTTAGGTCTGCAAGACGCACGATCGTGATAGATTTCGATGTGGGAGAGCAACGAACCCTATTGCGTAACCCGGGGCGTGTCCGTCTAAATCTAACCGGTCCCGGTCGACTGTTCGCCCGCGATCGAAGCGATCCTACGCCTCTCGAAAGCTGGATCAAAGTTTCACTGCAGGCCCGATAGCTCTCCCTGGCATACTCTCGGTCCGGTTTACAGGATCGTTACATGGGGCTGCTGCATAATGCATGCACTTTCGCGCGCTGCGATCGGTAGTTTACGGTTAATCGACTGGCATTGCCTATTTGCGAGATCCTCCGTGCGTCGACGTTGCGTATCTCCCCCCTTGTTGTGGCGATTCTCTTGCACGGAAATCGACGGAGCGCTCGAATTCCACCCAGAAGGCGGTAGAAACGCGTGGAAAAAAAAAAAAATTGCTTCTCCTCCTGTTTCGGATTATTGCAGTGGTAGAAAACGTTTATATTATTAGGCAAATATATTCCACAGAAAAGAGATCATTTTCTACGAGGTGATAAAATATTATTAAAAAAAAAAAAACGAATGTTTCCGCCCGGGATCGAACCGGGGACCTTCCGCGTGTTAGGCGGATGTGATAACCACTACACCACGGAAACCATTCGACTGATACTATCCTCGAATTCGAATTTAGCGAACTATTATCTGTGTTTACGTAAACTGTAATATCAGCAATTAACGTACGAGAATCGTCGACGCGTACTTCGATGTCGTCGACGCTAAACTATCGAAGAAAATCCCCTCTTTGCTATTACGACGGACGGTTCTATCTTCGTTGCTCCGTTTTTGAATGAATTTTTATCGACGCCACCGATTAATTAAAAGAGAAAATATAAAGAATAAACTATGTATGGAAGTCGTATCGGTGACGATGCAATTTGTCGAGGGGAAAAAATATGTTTCCGCCCGGGATCGAACCGGGGACCTTCTGCGTGTTAGGCGGATGTGATAACCACTACACTACGGAAACCAGATGACATTCAGATTGCTTGTCACTGGTCGCTTTGTATATTTTATTCTTGATTCTCTAACACGATTTTCCATGCACTCACGCCGTAGAAATTTTTCATAAAAATCTAAAATATTCCATAAATCGATAGGTTCGATCGAATATTCTTTAGAAATAATTCGCTGTTCTCTCCAGCGTGCGTTCGATGCAATTTTTAAAAGAAAGTTAATTATTAAATATTCCCAGAGCAACGCAGATTTCAATTTGTCGATATATTAAAATAGTCCGACGACTCGAGATCTTTTCCACGGTCTGCAGTTTCAAAGTAAATGCTTAAGCTTGAAATATAATATAAACTGCACAATAGATAGAAATTAAAGTAATACAATGGCTGGAAATATATATAGGTCACCCGTGACTGTGGAAGTTTCAGCTTTTGTGCGCCATGCTTATGCGAATGCTGTTTTAAATGCTCGTTTGTTTACAGAGAATTCACATTTTCCAGCGTTTATACAAACTCTTGAGCGCTACCTTTTGCTAATTGGGTTTAGTTTATTTTTCGTTCGTAAGAGTACGAATCGTTGTGCCTCTGTTTACAAGACGATAAAGTAATCATTAACGTCGAGCAATATACACGCAGCCGTTTTAAATTCTCGAAAAGAGAATTTTTAATCCCGAACCGAACGCGTGAAAACATTTGCAGAAATCGCTTCTGTGGAACGATTTAATAAGCAATATTAAAATTGTTAGTTACACGTGTTGGGAATTCTATCATATTTCTAACATCGTGCTCCTATCGATATAAAATAAATTCAACGTAATAACGTAATAAATACTTTCTTCGAGATACGTACGCCAAAGGAATTTAATCGTCTTTTAAATTAGTTAAGTATACTTGTTCGTTGGTAGATCGCTATCTAGGCTCGTATAATCATACAATGTCGCGTGCCAACCGCGATCCTGGACTTCCAGTCGATCGATAATGCATATTTCTGAAATTAACTCGTTCCTAAAAGTCGTAAACACAGTCTCATCGACGATTAAGCCATTCGGCGAAAACGCGGCTGTTTCAATTTACTCCGCGGAGAAACCACCGAGCAAAATTGCACACGATTTTCGAGAGTCCCCTCCAAAGCATTTTCTGATGGACGAAAGGCGATAAGGATGAAATAGTATTCCTCGCGTTTCTTGCAACTTTCCACCGTTTTACGTCCCCATGTTGAAGTTGCCAGTTTCCCTCCAGACCTTTTACCAGACTTTCGAAATATACGACGCCCGATGGTTGATTTCGGTTTGGATACTTTCCCGCGCACAAACGTTTCGCTCTCGCGGAATTTTATTCGCATGCATCATAGATGAGGATCATACACTCGCTGTTACTAAATTTTATCGTTACGCGCCGCGTTTCCCTCCACGGCGAAACTAATATTAGTTTACGCAGCGATAACTTCCGACCGCGATGAACCGTGTTTACAAATACGCCTCGTTTTTGGAATGTTTCGAAGCCCCGCAAAATCTCAAGAACAGTTTACATCGGGCACGAAACGCTCCATTCTTTCATTGGGTCGAGTCTATTCATTCGACGAGATTATTTCGATACACAAAATGTAATCTGACTATTCATAAGTATGTCGTAAACATTCATGTCACTTCACGTTGTGTAAATAAAATTACGTTGACTTTAATCAGTGCAAAGAATGTCATCGAAAACGCAAACGTGCGAGTTGGATGTCTGAATACCGGAAGGTTCGAAAAAAGAAATATACCAAAAGAAAAGAACAGAATAAAAAGGGATTCCGGAACGATAAAGACGCGTATAATAAAAGTTAAATAATTCCTTCAAAGGACTCGTCATTTTCCATTGATTATTCTTCTTTTTAATAAAGTTTGTACGAGCTGATTGTTGATCGTTAATTAGTTACATAATTTCAAATAATATGGAAAGAATTACAAGGCAAAGGATAGAAATAGCCCACTAGTATACAGGGTGTTCGGCCAGCCCTGGGAAAAATTTTAATGGGAGATTCTAGAGACCAAAATAAGATGAAAATCAAGAATACCAATTTGTTGATGAAGGTTTCGTTAAACAATTATTAACGTTTAAAGTTCCGACTGTACTGAATTTTTTACTCGAAAATGCGCAAGAGTTCGGGGGTATGTCTATTCACCAAAAATTATTGTAATTGACCCCCGCAACCGAAAATAATTTTTCCAAAACGATTTGAAATTTTTTAATTTTGTCGAAAAATTTCACATCTTTTCGAATTTTTTTCTCGAAAATGGGTAGGATTTCGGGGGTATGTGTAATGACCAAAAATTATTGTAATCGACTCCTGCAACCGGAAATAATTTTTCCAGAACGATTTGAAACTTTTCATTCTCGCTGAAAAATTTAGGCACCTACCCCCTGTCGATTTTTCTTAAAAATTCGTTTTTGATTTTTAGTAATTTTGTTTCACGCCCTACAGAAAAGTTGTCTAATACTTTTTTGTACGTACCCATGAGCTCTACTTCAAAAAAAAGTTTCATTGAAATATATTCACAATTGTAGGAATTATGGCTGTTTGAAAATTGGACCATTTTTATGGGGTTTTTCTCATTTTGCGGGGTCAAGGATCAACTTTTTGAATATTTTTGCGATTTGTACATATTCTCCAGCAAAATACGCGTAGTTTGCTTTTTTAAACATTAAAATCGTCCAATCCGTTCAGAAGTTATAACGTTTTAAAGATTCGCATGAAAATTCGAGCAGACATTTCTGGCCAGGAATTATATTTTCGGTAAGGAATTTTTTTTCTCGAAAATGGTTAGGATTTCAGGGGTATATGTATTCACCAAAAATGATTGTAATTGACCCCCGCAACCGAAAATATTTTTTTTAGAACGATTTGAAATTTTTTAATTTCACTGGAAAATTTGGGCACCTACGCCCTGTCGATTTTTGTTAAAAATTCCTTTTTCATTTTTAGTAATTTTGTTTGACGCCCTACAGAAAAGTTGTCTAATACTTTTTTGTAGGTACCCATGAGCACTACTTCAGAAAAAAATTTCATTGAAATATATTCGCTATAGTAGGAGTTATAGTTGTTTGAAAATTGGACCATTTTTATGGGGTTTTTCTCATTTTGCGGGGTCGAGGACCAACTTTTTGAATATTTTCACGATTTGTACATATTCTCCATCAAAATACGCGTAATTTGCTTTTTTAAGCATTAAAATCGTCCAATCCGTTCAGAAGTTATGATGTTTTAAAGATACGCATGAAATTTCAGTGAAACATATCAACGCTATGGTCAGACATGAAATTTTCGGTAATGAATTTTTTTCTCGAAACTGAGTAGGATTTCGGGGGTATGTCTGTTGACCAAAAATGCTTGCAATTGACCCCTGCAACTAAAAATATTTTTTCCAAGACGATTCGAAAGTCTTTTTTTTCACCCAAAACTTTCAGCACTTACTCGAGTTTTTTTCTGGAAAGTGGGTAGGATTTCGGGGGTATATATAATGACCAAAAATGATTGTAATTGACCCTCGCAATCGAAAATAATTTTTCCAAAACTATTTGAAATTTTTGAATTTAATTGTTAATAACTTTTTAACGAAGCCTCCATCAACAAATTAGTATTCTTGATTTTCCTCTTATTTTGGCCTTCAGAATCCCCCATTAAAATTTCTCGATATCGTGCGATATTTGTAACAGTTTTAGAGCGTGGGAGTTGACTCGTCTCGTATATTTTTTATCGCGGGGGGGCTGGTATCGCAACGACGCGACGTTAGGTCGGTTCTCGGTTCGCGGTGCGAATAAAAATCGTAAGCAGGTCCCGGCAATAAGACTTTCCGTCAGAGTTCGCGATATCCTTCCGGCGAAAGGAATGATAAGGGTAAAACGCGCGCGAGCCGATCTGTCGGGAGCGTAAGCAGTAAATGCGGTCGCAGGGGGTATTTTATGTCGCATGAAATTGAAATGTCACGAGCGACGTTCCCCCCGTATCTGATAACAAAGCGCAATAACACACACGACTGCGCAATAATGCAGCCACCTACGTGACCATCGTGACACGCACGCGCCGGGTAATACGTAATTTTGGCGGACGTTTCGACCACGGAAACAGCACGGTTTTTCCTTACAAAGTTTGGATAACTCTCGATAAGGGAAGCGTAGGACTTCTGGACCAACCCTCGGGTCCAGCATAGCCAACGACTGTGGAACAATTTCCTATGCATCGCGATCTTTAGACAAGGAACAACGAACACCTCTACTTTTCAAAATATAATACTATTCTTAACGTATTTACTTCTTGGTATGGCTGAGAAATGTTTCGAATCCATTATAGAGCGTGTTCTGGAAAGATTGGCCGAGGTGTGAAAGAAGAGTATTAGGGATAAAGGAATCGAGGTGTTTTCGTAGGTATTTGTGAGTTGTGAGAGAGTCGTGAGAGTTAATAAACACGTTATTATTGTTTTAAAAAGCTTCTAAATAATTCATTCGTGCCTCGACACCCATCCACGAGAGATTTAACACAAATAATTCCTATACTCTATGTTTTTGTTCAGTGTTCTAAAAATTATTTTATTATTCCCAGGCGTACGGAAAACGTAGAAGCGGCTCGTGTCGCGTTTCCGCGTCGCGACACCTTGCACGCCTAATTTGCGTGGGCCGTACGTCTTTTAAATCTCATCAGCGCTGGATGGCTCGCGCTTTTTTCCGGAAACAAATCCTCCCGGGTCTGTCGGGAGCAGCCCCATAGGCAGAGTACATGGAAACGCGGGCTCTGTTAATCCGTAAAACAAACCAGCATAATCCGTCCTCGTTTCCTTCGGCGAGCCCTTAGCCCCGTCGTTCGCCCCCGAGTTCTCTTCATTGCCGTTAAATATTCACGGTTTAATCTAAACTTTCATCTTATCGCGTCGGCTCGGGCCCCGCGGATTGGCTGTCGACCGATTCGATCGGACCCGGCGGCTGCTTCGCGACTCGGCGAACCTGCAAACTTCCTCTTCGAACAACGCCGTTGTAAACCATCTCTCGCGGACGATCGTGCCGTTTCGCCAAGTTTTACGAACATCCGCCAACGAGCAGATCGATCTACGTCGGATCTGCCCAGGAGTTACCGCGCCAAACCGATTTTCGCCACGTACCTTCTGACCTTTTCATAAATTAATCTCCGGGAAGATGATTCGAGAAGCTGCAAGCTTATCTCTTTGTGCTACGAATTATATCTCAATTTTCTTATCCAACGCTTTCAAGCGTTCTATTTGAAATATATATTGACTAAAAAATAGGGCAATTTAACACGTTCACTGCCAGATCAAAACCGTATAATTTTCTGCGAAAGTAAAATGTTGATTTTAGACCATTGTAAGCTACATAACTTAAAATTTGTTTCAGTAGTTATTTTTGTAACCTTGTTAAAATTTACAAATTCTATTCGAACTTAATTCCCTCGACATCTTAACTTGAGAATTAATTTTTCTAGTATCATAATGGTAAATCCTGTCACCCATATGTGGGTGACGTGGCAGTCAAAGTGTTAAACAGATTCGATTGAATATCTGTTTTATTCACATTATCATTGTATTTTGTAATTTTCAAGTGTATGATATCTCTCGAAACAATTTCCAAATCGAAACGAGACTTTCCATCTAAACGATCGTGTTTATCACTCATTATCTATTGGTTTGGACTTGAAAAAATGTCGAGTGCGACAAAGGAGCTCCCGAGATAAACACCGATGTCGAGTTTCCATAAAAACGCGTAGCAACGATGTGTCCGTCCCTTTTTGTATTTTTAAACTTTTAAGCACCGGACTCGTGACGCGGGATTTTTCCGAAAATATTTATTTCGGGCTCTACGGACAGCTGTCCGATAGGCGGAATCGCATTTTCAATTACAAACGGACCGCGGAGTAAAATTTTATGCATGGTTGGCGTCATCGAGTGCCAGGAGTGCAATTGGACATATAATTGCGTCATATACGCGATATAACAAATTTTTCCGCGCTCACTTTATGACCGCTCGATATAGATTATAGTATTTTAAACCGACATATTGTTTGTCGATCTCTATCATCGTCAACGACGGTAATTTAAAATTATCCTACCGCTGTTCATCGTTTCGAGACCAGGTTTTGGCTCGTCCAATTTTAATCTCGAAGAGTTTTGACCGTCCCTGGACACGACCAGAGGCACCGAAACGTCAGTTCAAACGTGGGAACGCGACAGTCTACGGACAGCTCGCGTACAATATCCACGGACAACGTATGCAAATTGTCTGCAAACTGTCCGCAAAGAATGTCTAAAAGTACGTATACGGCATTATGAACGTGATTTACATGACAAACTATGTTTAATGGATAAGAGACGTTCGTATTCTTTCACCAACATGAAATGATTCCAAGAGTTAACTTAACGATAGCCTCTGTTTCAACAATAAAAATAAAGGGACAGGATTTCAATGTATTTTGCATAATGTCCAACGATATGCAAACGAACGAAGACGAACGCGATTGGAATACCGGGGATTGCGAGGGTTTTAACGCGTTGCAGCGTGAGATTCTTGAAAATCAACCAGAGACGACTAATTATTTCAATGGCACTCGGTCGACCCCAGGCACACGAGATGCACAGCTGTTCGGGAATCCCGGTTTCCGGCGCTGGGCGCGATAAATAGATTCCCAAAGCGTTTCCGGTTCGGCTAAACTAAACGTCGCGGATTCGTTGCTCGAGGAACGCGTTTTTCTCGCTTCCGAGACCTTCCACCGGCGCCTCGAGGATAATTGGAAAGGAAAGTCGGGCGAACGGTAATCGCTCGACGCAAAGCTTATTATATAAAGATTATTTCGTCCTTCCGGGGCAAGCTAACACTGCCGAGATGAGAAACTTTGAAAAATTACGGAGGCCAGATTGAAAATGTATTATCCGCTTTAAACGTTGTTCTAGCCGCGCGTTATACGGAAACAACTTCTATACGCCCCCGTTCATCGCATAGACAATTACAGAATTACGTTAGCTACGAATGTAGGCGATAGAAACGTACGAATATCAATTTTATTTAATCGAGTAAGCTTAGGGCAGTCATTATAAGGAATTATGACCATAATAAGCACGCAAGATCAAATTTGAACTTGAACAAACGCTTTGGTTGAATCGACGATTAAATTTTCGAAATCTAGACGTACTTTGCGACGATTCTGAGCCCGTCAAATGGAGTTCTTTGGTACAATTCGACGGGGAAGAAAGATCTCAGATCGATCGTTCGATCGCGTTCGACGAAATATCAACGTTACCCGTTCCCCTCTGTTCCGTTATTGTATCGCAGTTTCTGCTGCCAATTAAGGCTCCCCGTAAAGCTCGTGCTTCCACGATACCGCATTTACATTCTATAACTTTTCGACGTCAAAGGCGTTTCCGTTTGCCGGTGTGTGCGCGCCGCTTTCGAACTCGATTCCTCGTTTTCGAGCGGGGGCGAATATCGTCTGTTCGAAGTTTCCCCGAACCTCCGCATCGATTACTCTTCGTCCGTGGGACGATTTCGAGTCGATTCTTTTATCGAGTTCGTTTCAGAGGGCCCGCTGTTTCGCTTCCCCCAACTCTTTCGTCGTGGGGCGAACGATCCTCCAACTGAAACGATCTTTTTCGATTCCGGCTTCCTTCTGGAAGTTACTCCCTCTCTCGAGGATGAGCCACTGAATAGCGACGAGAGATCGAGCCGCCCGAAGACCGATTGATTTAACGATCAAACATCGCGGCGAACTCCTTCTACCGGTTCTTGACGGTTACTAGTTTGCTTATTTATTTAATCCTCGTACATTTCCAACCGAAGAAACGACCTTCGCGTTCTTCATTCTTGGTGAGAGTACTTGAGAATTCAGCAGAAGGACGATAGTTGAACTTTTTTAGGGATTTCGAGGTCGGAGAAACGATAAGTATGGAAATAAATAAATATTACGCGGAACGTGCGTTGGGAATAAAAATAAATCCGACTAATTGCTCGTGATCCCCGAGCTTGCAAATTCGCCGCGATCTCTGTTCGAGGAATAATTCAAACGGCAACGATGTCTGGAGGCGAGCGCGCGGCCGCGATCGTCGTCGTTTTATCGTTTTACGGGACCATTATCATTATGTAGAGTTTCTAAAAGCAGAGGGGAAGCGGAACGAACGGCGAAACAAGGAGGGCGGCAATCAGCGAGAAGTTTCTGGAGCAAATCGGCTTCGGTTACGACATAATTCTCCGCGGCCGACCATGCGTTAAAACGGACGCATATTTGCGGCGACCGTTTCGTCTGGTGGCTGCATTAAAATATTGATTAACGCAACGGTTACGGGGACGGGGCGTGCACGCGGGTCAATGTGAACGGCTTTGCTTAATTAATTAATCGGTTACGCGCCACTTTCGCTAATGAATTCGTTGTTGCGACGCCGAGGAACAACCGAGAACCGCGACGCCCACGCTCAACGATGGCTTCTCTTCCTTAAACACAATTGTTTTCTTTTTTGATAAGAAAACCAAGAATTTTCTAATTCTTTGGAAAATTGGGCCACGCGATGTAAGCGTGATCGAGTCCTACTTGACTGTCGCGTCTGACCATCGCTCGATGTTTCTACTTACTTTCTGTAGCACGATTCTTCGGCCAGAAGACTCGAAAGGAATTCATCGTGAATATAGTAGAACAGTGAACTTATAAATTGTACAAAATTGATTATCAGGAGCGCAAGTTGGGCGACCGTCGAATCGTTGTAAAATAAACTTCGAGTTTCGGTTTCCCCGATAGCCGAGGGTCAAAGGTCAAGGAGAAATTCCGGTCGACGGCGAAGGGCGGTTTTCAGGGCGGCATTTGATATTCTGACGCCGACGGAGTGGAAAAAAAAAGGCAGCCAGAACAGAATCGGGTCACTGGCGGACGGAAATAGATCTATACGTACACGACCCGCGCCGCCCACGCTGTCTGAAAATAATTGTAATGGCTGCAATCCCGCTAAATTAAATGCTCCGGATAGATTTTAATGAAACCAGAAAGGCGATATTTTATCTTGTATATACCTCGTTTGCTATCAATTTGTAAGTGGACGTTATTTTGAAGTTTGATACCTCGATAGTGGAGCGAATGCGGGAGTAATTTAGAGTAGAAATTTTCGAAAGTTTCGCGGAGGACGCGAAGACTGGAACGACGCAGTGCTTACGGGAATGAGTGATGCAGCGTTTGCGGGTGATAAGTCACGCGCAGATTAGGCGAATACATTACATAATCAACTTCGTGTGAAGCGATGTGTGTGCGCGCGTCACGGGCCGCGTTTCACGCCTTCGATGTCACCGCTCTCGTAAAAGTTGGATCGCGGATGATAAATCCACCGCGTTATTAATCTCGCGAGCATCCAGAGTCGGGCAAAATATTTCGTTTGCCTGGACGAACACTCTCGAAATTTATTGTCATCGACTCCTACAAACTTATAATTGTACGTACTTAAACATTGTATGCTTTACAAGTGCTCGAAATCATTGAAATTTCTATGTTTTCGCATCCGAAACTTGTAAACATTGAGAACCCTCTCTATTTAAGTTGTATCTGCATTCACTGCTACCACGAACCATCTAGGTGCATCTAGGCAAAATAATATTATAGAAAAACATAGTTCAAAATAGTCCATCGTAAACGGAGAGGAAAAATCTTTACGAACGCAATTTACGAATCGTATCTTCGTTGCAAAATAATGTAGATCTCGTATAGTACTATAGGAAAATTGAATATCCGGGGTGAATTCTATAAAGGAACTCTGATTGAAAGCGATTGGAGTCTATTAATGAAACGAGATGTCGATCAGCGATTGCTTTCATCGGGCATCCCGGAGAACAAACGACGAGAACTCGAAATAATCGACTGTGGAGCTTTATGGGCGTTCGAAAGGTGTCGTGGAGTGGCTGGGTGGTGGTGAGATGGGAGGCGATCGGGAGAAAAGGGTCGAGAAACGCGGCAGGAAGGTAGTCCGGGAATGGCGCGGGAAACGTCTCGCGTTGCACTTGGATGCATACGTCAGATGCATCTACATCGGTTGGCACTTATCGATCTCAACGCGTGCTCTGAAAGCTCGTGGGAAAAGTTCTTCGGTGGTTGGCTGCCGCGCGCCATCGCTGAGGGAAAAGACGACCGGGTCCGTTTGGAAAAATTCGACGAACGATCGATCGCGACGATTTCCCTCGCGTTGTTACCCCCGTCGTAATGGTCGCCCACTTTCATCGTTATTTAGTCGCCAAATTACCTTACCCCTTTACGAAGCAACTGCCTCGTTCTACACATTTTTGCTCGTTTACCACACGCAGATCTCCATCGCGGGCCGTTGAATATTAATGGACGACGTTTCTTCGTTTGCACTTTGCTGGAAATTCGCACGCGATACGTCCACTAGCTCAAACTACCCTTATTCGACGATTTATCGAAACTCGATGTCTGTACATTAATTCGAGAAACATGTTAAATATACAATTGAGCATATTTGAAGTTAAGAACAACACAGTATTCGCGTAAATGAACAAACAATTACACGAGTTATAGAAGCTATAAAATGTACGATGATGAAATAATTCAGAACGACGTAGTATTCTGAAAGGAAGATTAACCTAAACAATAATAAGTACGAATTGCGGAGGGCAGTAGTATTTATCGGTCGTGGACGTTCGTTGTAAACTTTTCGAACATTTGAATAATAATGCGAGTCACGACTGGTACTCGAAAAGATAATTGACATTCTCGTTGGTCCGGAATAAATACGCATTAATAAAATAACAAATTCGCGATGGGCGATCGATCCCCTCGGCGTTATTACGCGCGTTCGCGAACGGGCCCCGTTAATAATGGCGGTCCGTTACGTGACTTGGATGGGGAAACGGTGTCGCGAGCAGCGCGAAATTACTGCGGTGCAACGAAAGGCGTGTACCGTCCCTTTGTCGAACGGTCGCCCCGTCGCCCACGGCCGTTCGCAATTACTACGGTTGTAACGAGGAAATTTATATTTTATTTACGGTCACCGGTCGGACGAGAGGGTAGCCAGAGATGAGCAGACCGTTTCAATAAAAGGCTCGGTTCGTTATCGCGATCAAAGACGCCGCCCCGACAAAGGCTCGACGCTGAATCCTCGACTCCTGGGGTGGTTTCGAAAGGGCGTAAAACAGCGACGTCACGGATCGACGATCCGTACGGAAAGTCAATTTCACCCGGGGACTCCTTAATTTTCTATCCATATTCGTCTTAAAAAAAAAAGAAAAAAAGGAGCTTTCTCCTGTAATCGACGGCGCATAAAATTTCATTGTAAAACGGCGGTGTGTTCCTTTCAACGGCGAGAATTGTCGTCGACGTGGTCGTAACGAGGATTTTATTGTGGTCCCGGTACGTTTATCGGGCCAATTATCGTCGTTGCCATTAATTTCCACTCAATCGGCACTGGCATAATGGCGGTCAGGCGAGCGCAGGCAGGCTGCGAGCGATTCTGTCAGGCTCTCTCGTTTTATTCGCTGCCAGTCACCGTGGTCGAGCGGAATTATCATTGTCCCGCCGTCGAACAATCATTTTCCTCGAGTGGCTGCCTGCCGGCGCGTCAATAAAGGCATTTCCGCTTTCGCGTCGATCTCTCGCGGTAATGCGACGCGCGTTCCACCGTTCATTGCAATTTCGCATGACGCCCGAGCCTGCCGGCCGAGCAGACGCATTATGCATGCGCGTTCGGCTCCGTCGAACGGAACGATACTGGCAACCGGCACGGATATAACCCACCACGAATAAAACTACCGCGATAATGATGTTATTACGCCAAGGGTGACTCCTCGATCACGCGACGACCCTCCGTCTCCCGAAAGGTTCACAATTTTCTGACCCGCTCCCCAATAAGCTTTAACTTGCCGCCACTGTACGCCACTACACCGGCTTCCGGTCTATGGTGACAGCCATTCGAACGGAACCATAATGGCTTCCCGCTGGGACCCTTTCACGGAACCACTGCAAATCCGATACCATGGCAACGTATCGGTATTCTATTAAAATATGATAGAGAAGAACAGAAATTCTAACTATTCTTAAATTGGTTGTAGTAGAATTTCACGGGGGTAGTGTGCTTGTGAACAAATGAGAATGAACGATTGGTTGAATGGTGTTTGACACAGACCGCGTTTTAGTCAAGGCCAGCATGGGCAAAAGTTAGAGTTTCGTCAAGCAAACAAAGTGAGAGACACGAGAGAGAAACGAGAGACGTTTTGGCAAAGTTAGAGAGAGTTTGTGAATCGAAAAGTCGTTACAGTCGAGAATTTTGAGAGTCGATTGAGAGAGTTGTGAATAGAAAGAGTTTTGAAATATATATCTATTATTAAAAATTGAAAAGTTATTTCCCCGCAAATCCTACAATAAGAATAAATCAAATTCTGCTAGGGATCTGATGGAAAGTAAGTTTCTAAGGGTGTGGAATTCGCCTGTATTAACCACGAGGAGCCATTTCTTTCTACCCTGTAGACCTCGGCTAAGGGTTAGAGTCCCCCTCGGGGGTTGATCCATAGACCCTGTCGGTAAGAGTAATCCGAGAGCAAATTCCTTGCCGTCAAATATAGCTGGTAGTCGGGAGGCTCCAACCTGTTTGATGACTCGGAAGCCGAAGGGAGGCTGTTAATTCCGAGTCTTACCCCGTTGGCGTGTTGCAGCCAGGGGATAGAAGATGTTTACAAGTCGAGTTACGTCGATTCGTCTGAAGGAGGTGTAGCTCGAGGTGCCTCGAGAGTCGTAGGAGCTCAACGGAATTAGATACACGCCTTGGCTCTGGAAAATTACCGACACCGGACGTTCGCGCGCTTTAATTGTGCTTGAAGGACGGTCCTCCACCCCTGATCGAACGATGGATCGACGTAGCAAGGAAAATAAACTAAATCCCAAGTGTGATTATTCGATCGATCCACCCACAAAACTTTCTACTCGTCGATGACTCGAAAAAGAAATAGCTCGAGCAAGAAATTTATGGTCATAATCTCGATACTGTCGAGGAAGATTCCTTCGACGCGAACGGTACGGAAGAAACGTATCGTCGTGGCCGGGTAGCATGATTTACCCCGACAAAGGAAGAGTCGGTATCCGTGTCCTGCGAGGAAAAGGATCTTAGGTCAACGCGCAACGAGCACGCTCCGGTCCCTGTGCGACCGAGCGCAACTGCTTTCTTCTCGACGGCAAAAAACAGGGCAGCGCGACACAGAGGGAGGAAGCAAAACCTTTTCGAGCTCTTCTGGCGCGCTGGATTCGCTTTTGCTCGGTGGTCTCACCGGACCCGGAACTACGGTAAATAAATGAATACGCCTGTCTTTCGTCCGACGCGACGAACGGGAGTTCTTTCGCCTCCCTTTTCTTCCCTAGCGTCCGGATGGATTGATTTCGCCGAAAGGCGGGGGGTGGCGAAGAGGGTGGGCGAAAGACGAATCGCAGTTTCGAGAACCGACGACCGATCCGTTACCGGGACCCACCCTCGCGAGACTCGACGTCCGGAAACAAATGTACATTACCTCATTCGTGGTTTTCTCTCCGTCTCCGGAAATAGCGTACCTCATTACCGGGAGGGGGGTACGAGACCCTTTCGGCCAAAGAAAAATCGGAAATACTTCGTTTAATCTTTTTTCATCGCTGCTACCCGCTCTTTGCCCGACTTCTGCCCTTGTTTATAAAGATACAGATTATTCCGTGTAACGTGCGAATAACTCGAGTGTCATTCATTTGTTACACGATATCGAGACTTTAACCCTTAAATGCATAGTATCTCAAAAATGAAACACTGTATTTAACTTCTAATTAAAGCATTAACCGTAGCGATAGTTTTGCTTCTGGCTGTATGCCATATTACGATGTAGCCTCGAAAAGAAACGTATTTAATTTCATTTAAATTTCGTATGCGCGATGCTAAAACAAGAGGGTTGTTTTGTGAAAAATTCAAGGAATATATTACAATATTCAAAGGAAATTAATGCAGAGGAGAAAAAGAATGGGTGCGTTTTGGAGGGCGATAAATGTGGAAAAAATCTGAGTAATGTGGAGGTTATTGTGGTTCCCGGGCGACCTGTACGATTTTCACCGAGAGCGACCGTAGTTCTTTGCGTAAGAAGGCCGAAGAAGCGGCAGTCCGGCGGTAGAGTAATTACGAAAGTTGCAGCCACGACTCGGCCGTTATTAAAGGCGGCCAAGCAGCGTCCCTTGAATCGAAATTTATATCCGGAGTCCTCTTTCGGGCAACGCGGCCTGGAAAGCGCGAATTTATCGTCGGAATTTCCAAACAGATTTTAATTAACCCGTTTCGCCTCGTCTTCCCGCGGCCACGCCGTCGCGTTTCCTCGATTCCCCTAATTTTAAGTCGTCCCGGCGCCCGGGAATGCGCGAAACCCCAAATCGCGCGTCGTTTAGGTCCCCCGATTCCTCAACCATCGCCCAAAATTGCAATAACATTTACTATTTCATCCAAAGTCGATAAAAAAATATCTTGAAATGTTAAGGAATATACGTGGAAAGTGGCGAAAAGTTTCATCAAACCCTTATGCTGTAAAAAAATTGTCAAAAATCGCTTCTCGTTTTACACTCAGTAATTGACAAACATTGTTTACTCTAGAAACAGATCTAAAACACCGACAGATTTAAAAAGTGTGAGCGTCAAGAGGTTGAAAAGGTATCAGAGGGACGTTATAATTCACACTGATCGCAGAGGGGGTGGAAGTATTTTCTGGTACCGATTCGAGGACAAGTTTGACCGTTGCTAACTGTTGGGAAATTGTTGGGTGATTATCGAGGACGAGTCCCGACGATAGGAGCGCTAACGAAGGACCACGAGCGTCCATCGAGTTGGATACTCGAGTCGAGTCGAGTCACGATTCGATGGGTGGCAGGTCATTTGACCCTTCTCAACCTCAGGTCACTATATTAGAATCAAGGGTGTGTCTTGGTCCGACCACCCCACGAACGAGGACCGGCGGTCAAGTTGTTCTGGTTAGCCCGTGGCTCTCTTCGTGGCGTCTTTCTTTTCTTCGTCCATTTTCCGGCTGGCCTCTGTCGCGATGAAAGGTTTCCTAGATCGCTTCGTCGACCCGGTAAATATCCGGCTTGCGTCCTCGAAAGTCCCTCGGCCTATTGTTGTTCGCATCGCCATTACAACGACCCATCGTTTTACAGTCTCGTCGGTGCGTGCGTCCATACTTTTCTCTTTTTTCTTTTTTTCTTTTTTTTTTTTTTTAAATAACTGTGTGTGCGCGCGAGCAAACAACTCGTCTATATGGACGCCAGACGCAGACCCATTATAATCCCCGACACGCTCCGAGCATTCGTTGTCATTTATCTCTGACACCATGCACAATACGCGTAATCCTCTTTGCGCTTCCATCCCCGTTCCCCTTAATATCGCAGCTATTTGACACAACCTGATATATATCCCTCCTTACGAGTATCCGCGGAAGCGGCGTTTATTCACCGGCTTGCGCGATTTCGCACGAGCACCGAAAAAGAAAAAGAAAAACGGAGATACGACGCGGCGGCCAGGAGATCCCAGACGTTCAAAAACGTTTTCAAAAAAGCTTGGAAATCGTACGAAATTCTTCGACGAAAAAACGATTGGCTATCATGATGAATCATTATCGTCGAAAATCACAGACGCGGGAGACAAAACATGCGACGGTGCATAATTAATTGTATTCAATTTAAACGAACAGAGCGATGGCGGCTCGTTTCCGGTCGCGCCACTAATCGATAATAAACATTCTGTTACCGTGAGCGTTTTAACAAAAACAAGTCTAATGGTCTAAAAATAACTATTACGTAACTCTGTTCTCCATATTTGTTTTAGAGAATCGGGCACATTCGATGGAAGATCGCTTTCATCGGTTTCATTCCCGTGAACGGAGATATTCCTATTTACAAACGGAAACGAAACGAATTAAGCAATAAAGCCAATTCCGCAGAACTCACCGACCCTGCGAGCAAAGTCTTTTTTCAGATTTCAAAGCGTTTCCACGTATCCCACGCTCGATGAGAGTCTGAAATTTTTCTGATTTTCCATCCCCGACTTTGAGAATGGAAAATGTTTCGGATTTCCTCCTCGGAGGTCCAAAAATTCAAGTTTCTTAAAGAAAACATTCACGTCCGATATCGTTTGACTGCAATTCTTTTCTCCGGTTCAATTCGTTCAATTTTTCTGTTATTCGTGTTTCCACCAAAGACGCGAGATTCCGCAGCGAACGGTTATCCTCGAGTTTAAGATAGTCAAATATCTTGATTCTAAACAATTCTACGTGATTTCGAGAATTTCTCTCGTTCGTAGCCATTCACCGAGAGATTTTAATAAAGACTGAAATTTTTCAAATTTTATACGTTATTTTGGTAAAGTACATCTTTTATTGCCTCTCCCTTTATTATGGGCCTGTGTTGCGTACGTTTGAAGCCTTCAGGCTTTATGAAACATTTTTATACCGAATTTACCTAACTCTGTACAGCCCTCTAGCGCGTCTGTACTTAGAATATGGTGTAGTCTTCGCACCAGACCAAATGGTATTCATTATTCGGAGTGCAGCATAAATTTTTGCGCATCGCAGCCCTTAAGACAGCTCGTACAATGGACAGAATGGATTACAATTATAATCCCATCTTAGATCATTTTACGCCGTACCGATTATCGACGCAGTCTACTTTCCATAAACTTATTAACGATGAAATTCGTGTCGATAATTTTCTAGATATTTTATAACTTAGAGTTGAGGCTTTTTAAGCAGTTTCCCATAATCGTTTTCCATCGATTCGTAAACTCCAGCTCCGTGATTTCGAAAACTTTAATTGCAACGCTGTCTTTTTGCTCGTGCGTTTCGAGTCCGTCGACTTTTCGCGAACCTCTGTCGATTATAAATGTCGCGGCGGCCGGTATCCTCCGGTCCAGGCATTCCGATGTTTTACAATTTAAATCTATGCTAAATCGGAGCTCGCGGCCATCGGCTTACACGGTTTCGAAGGGGGTGTCTCTCGTTTCGCGGCCCGGAAGCAGATACGCGGCTAAAGGCACGAGAAACGGAACGACGGGACGGAACTTTTCGGGCAAGTTTCGCGTGGCGAAATCGAAGGACGGGGCGGAATCTGACTCGACGGAAACCGTCCCCGTAATGCGCGGAATATTCCTCGAGGAAGTTCCCGTCGTGTCGCGGGGAGGGAGTTAAATAAGAGCCGGTCGGTTCGATGAACCGTCACAGTTTCTCTCGGTCGAAGGCTTACCGGTAATTATACGGGGATTAACGAGCGGTGCGTCTTGTTCAAACGCAGATAGGGGTTCCCGGGGCTCTGTCTCGCGGATGACGAAGACGCCGCGAAATTATACGCGCAAGTTTGTCGAAACCAGACCGTCGCGAGTGGCATTATGCAAATCAGGAAATTCGTATTCCGTTATGTAGTCGGATGATCGAAGAAAGGATTGTTTACCCGCCACGGTTAGCCTCACAGACGCTCCTCAACGTTTCTACGCTCTAAAAAGCAACGAAAGTTGTTTAATCGAATAACTACAATAGAAGGTGGACAAATTTTTCGGTGAAATTAAAACATTTCAAATCGTTCTAAAAAAATTATTTTTAGTTGCAGGGGTCCATTAAAATCAGTTTTGGTCAATAGACATACCTCCGAAATCCTACTCAATTTCGAGAAAAAAATTCCTTACCGAAAATATAATTTCTGGCCAGAAATGTCTGCTCGAATTTTCATGCGAATCTTTAAAACGTCATAACTTTTGAACGGATTGGACGATTTTAATGTTTAAAAAAACAAACTACGCGTATTTTGATGGAGAATATGTACGAATCGCAAAAATATTCGAAAAGTTGGTCCTTGACCCCGCAAAATGAGAAAAACCCCATAGAAATGGTCCAATTTTCAAACAGCCATAACTCCTACAATTGTGAATATATTTCAATGAAACTTTTTTCTGAAGTAGAGCTCATGGGTACCTACAAAAATGTATTAAACAATTTTTCTGTAGGGCGTCAAATAAAATTACTAACAATGAAAAAGTAATTTTTAAGAAAAATCGACAGGTAGGTGCCTAAATTTTTCGGCGAAAATGAAAAGTTTCAAATCGTTCTGAAAAAATTATTTTTAGTTGCGGGGGTCAATTACAATCATTTTTGGTAATTACATATACCCCCGAAATCCTAACCATTTTCGAGAAAAAAATTCCTTACCAAAAATATCATTTCTGGCCAGAAATGTCTGCTCGAATTTTCATGCGAATCTTTAAAGCGTCATAACTTCTGAACGGATTGGACGATTTTAATGTTTAAAAAAACAAACTACGCGTATTTTGATGGAAAATATGTACAAATCGCAAAAATATTCGAAAAGTTGGTCCCTGACCTCGCAAAATGAGAAAAACCCCATAAAAATGGTCCAATTTTCAAACAGCCATAACTCCTACAATTGTGAATATATTTCAATGAAACTTTTTTCTGTAGTAGAGCTCATGGGTACCTACAAAAATGTATTAGACAATTTTTCTGTAGGGAGTCAAATAAAATTACTAACAATGAAAAAGTAATTTTTAAGAAAAATCGACAGGTAGGTGCCTAAATTTTTCGGCGAAAATGAAAAGTTTCAAATCGTTCTGAAAAAATTATTTTCAGTTGCAGGGGTCAATTACAAACATTTTTGGTAAATACACATACCCCCGAAATCCTACCCACTTTCAAGAAAAAAATTCGAGTAACTGCTGAAAGTTTTGGGTGAAAAAAAAGACTTTCGAATCGTCTTGGAAAAATTATTTTTAGTTGCAGGGCTCAATTGCAAGCATTTTTGGTCAACAGACATACCCCCGAAATCCTACTCAGTTTCGAGAAAAAAATTCATTACCGAAAATATAATGTCTGACCATAGCGTTCATATGTTTCACTGAAATTTCACGCGTATGTTTAAAACATCATAACTTCTGAACGGATTGGACGATTTTAATGTTTAAAAAAGCAAACAATGCGTATTTTGGTCAGGAACATGTAGAAATTCCAATAATATGCGAAAAGTTGTTCCTTAACTCCGTAAAATGGGAAAACCTGCATAGAAATGGTCGAATTTTGAAACTGTTGTAACTCCTACAACAGTGAACGTATCTAATTGAAATTTTGTTGTGAAGTAGAGCAGCCCCAGTGCTCTCCACTGTTTTAATGGATGAAATTAATTGTTTCTCTAAAAATTCTACGTTCACGATTGTAAAAAGCCACGTTATTGTGTACCACAGAAACAAATATGAATTAACCCGCAAGGGGAATGACGTATCGCGAGTTTGCGTTGCCCGACAAGAACAAGTACCCTTTCCTGGTGGAATGCGACGCGACGAATCGCTCGTATGCGTTAACGTATCGACGAATCGCGTGTCTGGATACGAACGAGCTTTTCGTGCGAGCCGCCGCCGATAAAGCGACTTCGTTTCTTGTTTACACGACAGGAGTAACGTATTATACTTGTTACTCGTTTTCTTCCTGTCACGTCGACGCATTTCGCGTTCGAGAAGACTCGTTTGTGTCGTGCGTTCGTTGATAAGCAACGATACGTTTGCATACAAAGGAAAAACGAGAATTTTAACAATTGTCAGATTATTATTCTTTCTGTATATTTCTTTGCATTTTTCGACCGGATATCGAATGCTATGCATCACGTTCCGTACCGTGCTTTGTTCTAATTCGATTCTGCGACTCCGAGCTCGCCTGCTCGGAAGAGAATTGGCAAGGTGAATTAGTAACGAACAGATGGATCCACAAACGTACGACGATCGAGACAAACTCGTTCGGAATAAGAGGGACTCGGACGATTTCGAATAAGGTCCTTTCCGTAAAAATACGTTGAAAGCACTCCGCGATATAAAGAATAAATGGAAATCGCTGTTCAGACGCACGAATTCTCTTTGATGTACCGACATGGTTCGGAACACGGACGAATTCGCCTTCGATCTATCGTACAGGTTGCCCATACTTGTTCATTCTTCGTTCTCCATCGTTTAATCAATATCCCGCAGACCTCCGGAAGAAAAAAGGATATCGCGGAATAAGAAAAATACTCTTAATATTTCGTTCTCATCGGGGTGAAATATTGCCGTTCCTTCGGTGAATTTCTTGCTCGAACTCTATTAACCGTTTTTTAAAATAACAGTACGTTTGAAAGCCATAATCTCGACGACACAAAGGAAGGGTTTAACTATGCTTGATTCTCTAACGGAGACTATGGCAGGGAATCGGTTAATGCGTGGCGTATAAGGTCTCGTCGAGGGTAGGAGTCTGTGGAGTCAAAGGATCGAAACGCTAGATCGAAGGAGGTTGTTCCGCGAGGATGAAGGAGAAACTTCCTGGATCTTACGGAATCTTCGCCCTTCGGTCTAGCCCTCGTTCCAACACCCGACTTCCCTTTTGTCTAAGCGTTAATGCTCCCGCCGATTAGGGAACTCCTTTCTCGTAGCTGGAAGGAGAGCAGAGTATCGCAGCGGTTCTTGATCGTTCCTTCGTAATTGGAAGAAACGACGCCTCCCGACCTTAATCGACGATCCCGCCGGCAAGCAACGACTAATTATTATCCGATTTCTCGCGGGATATTCTTATCCACCCCCCGCTAAGATCGTGTTAAACGTAATGGTACGCTCGAGAGCCACGTAGGGGAATTTCACGATCGTGTCAACAGTACTCTGCTTTCCGCGACAGGAATTTCAGGGAAATTAGAAGAATTTTCGTCGTAATTGGTTCGTGGTATTATTTAAAAAAATGTTTACAAAATTTTTATGAGAACAGAATCGGGGGAAACTCTCGGAAACATGCTTCCCCGGATACATGATAGGTCGCGAGCACGATCGTCTGTCACTTATCCGAACGCCACTGTATTTACAAGGTTCACGCCACATTTTATGATTTCTGATTTTTACACGACGATCAGCCGTCGCGATTAACGGAACGATCCGTGTTTGTGCGCAACGTGTGGACGAAACTTTGCTCTCCCATCCACTCGGGCCGATCGATGGCCCATCAATTTTGACCAGTTTTCGCTTCCATCTGCGTTGTTTGCTCTGGACTCGTCGCCGACAGAATTTCCTTCTTGATACGGTCGAATAAACGCGAAACGATTTCAGACCGAACGCACACGGAGTATTTCGATTACACTCGCGGCGTATTTTCCTAATATCGAAAGATATCGTTGTACGTAGTAATCGTGTGTACTTTCGCCGCGGCAAAGTCCCCGAACATCGGCGATAACGCGCCAGAACGAGGCCATAACGAGAAAAGTTGCGTAGTCACGGTGTGCATGAGATTGCAATCCCCGCTAATGGCGAACGCACCTGGCCTGTATCCTAATTGCCGCCAGCTTGCGCGAATATAAGAATACCGCGGGAAACGGCGCATTGTGCGCCACGGACAAAGGAATTTTGTCGAGCGAAATTAATCCTCAAAATGTACGTCGACCATCCCCGTCCATGTTGAAAGTGTGATCCGCCCGAATCTATACGATCGAGCCGTTTTTACTTTCGTGCCGATTGCGTGCAGCAATTTTCGAGCCTCGATGTTCCGTGGAAAACGACACCTCGGCTTTCGGTACGATCAAAAATCCGATGCTGGAATTTTACAGAGAATAAAACCTTCCGTTAAAAATTCTATCGACGAGCGAAATGGAAGTTTACGCGTTTGGACTAAATTTAGAATTTAACGAATCGTTACAGTTCGAAAATTGAACTGCGAAGCAATGGTATCGAAGGAGAACGATCGTGGAAATACCACAAATTTTAATCGAGTTGGAAAGCACTTAGCGCCTACCTTCGAGAGCTCATCTGAGCGTTCCGGGCAGCCGGGAAAGCTCGCCAGGCCCGTTTTCCGCTTTCCTCGGCGCGGTGCTATCGGACGATGGTCACCCGGTCGCAGGAACGTATATTTTAATCCTGTTACAAAGCACTTAACGCCCTTAATGGCCGTTTCTTACTTTGGGCTTGCGTTCGGGCCGCGTCGAACGGAAATTAGAGAAGTTTTCTGCCCGGGAACTGTCGTAAAACTTGGACGGCGCGAGCTAATCGTAACCCGGGAGGCCCGGCTGCTTAAATCGAACGCTCCGTTAATCGAGATCCGGCCATTCTCCGTTAACCCTACCCTCACAATCGCTTCCGATCGGTCGAATCTTTGCGGTCGCAGAGGTTTCGCGAGCTCTCCCCGATTCTCCCTCGATATTGCTCTCCATGGATAATTTAAGTAAATAATAAGTATCTGACGTTTACTATTCGACTCGACGCTTTGACAGCCACGTGATCCACATACAGGGTGTTCGGCCACCCCTGGGAAAAATTTTAATAGGAGATTCTAGAGGCCAAAATAAGACGAAAATCAAGTGTATCAATTTCTTGATGGAGGCTTCGTTAAAAAGTTATTAACAATTAAATTCGAAAATTTCAAATCATTCTGAAAAAATTATTTTCGGTTGCGGGGGTCAATTACAACCATTTTTGGTCATTAGACATACCCTCGAAATCCTACCCACTTTCGAGAAAAAAATTCGAGGTCTAAAATTTTTCGACAAAATTAAAAAATTTCAAACCGTTTTGAAAAAATTATTTTCGGTTGCAGAGGTCAATTGTAATCATTTTTGGTCAACAGACATACCACCGAATTCCTAACCACTTTCGAGAAAAAAATTCATTACCGAAAATTTCATGTCTGACCATAGCGTTGATATGTTTCACTGAAATTTCATCCGTATCTTTAAAACGTCATAACTTCTGAACGGATTGGACGATTTTAATGTTTAAAAAAGCAAACTACGCGTATTTTGATGGAGAATATGTACAAATCGTGAAAATATTCAAAAAGTTGGTCCTCGACCCCGCAAAATGAGAAAAACCCCATAAAAATGGTCCAATTTTCAAACAGCTATAACTCCTACTATAGCGAATATATTTCAATGAAATTTTTTTCTGAAGTAGTGCTCATGGATACCTACAAAAAAGTATTAGACAACTTTTCTGTAGGGCACCAAACAAAATTATTAAAAATGAAAAATGAATTTTTAAGAAAAATCGACGGGGGGTAGGTGCCCAAATTTTCCAGTGAAATTAAAAAATTTAAAATCGTTCTAAAAAAAATATTTTCGGTTGCGGGGGTCAATTACAATCATTTTTGGTGAATACATATTCCTCCGAAATTCTAACCATTTTCGAGAAAAAAATTCCTTACCGAAAATATAATTTCTGGCCAGAAATGTCTGCTCGAATTTTCATGCGAATCTTTAAAACGTCATAACTTCTGAACGGATTGGACGATTTTAATGTTTAAAAAAGCAAACTACGCGTATTTTGATGGAGAATATGTACAAATCGTGAAAATATTCGAAAAGTTGGTCCTCGACCCTGGAAAATGAGGAAAGCCCTATAAAAATGGTCCAATTTTCAAACAGTCATAACTCCTACAATAGTGAATATATTTCAATGAAACCTTTTTTTGTAGTAGAGCTTATGGGTACCTACAAAAAAGTATTAGACAACTTTTCTGTAGGGCGTCAAACAAAATTACTAAAAATGAAAAAGTAATTTTTAGGAAAAATCGACAGGGGTAGGTGCCTATATTTTTTGACGGAAAAAAAAAATTTCAAATCGTTCTGGAAAAATTATTTTCGGTTGCGGGGGTTAATTACAACCATTTTTGGTGAATACACATACCCCCGAAATCCTACCCACTTTCTAGAAAAAAATTCAGTACGCGCGGAATTTTAGACGTTAATAACTTTTTAACGAAGCCTCCATCAACAAATTAATATTCTTGATTTTCGTTTTATTTTGACCTCTAGAATCTCCCATTAAAATTTTTCCCAGGGATGGCCGAACACCCTGTACAAAGAACTAGAACTAAAATAAATTCTCAAATCGAAACGTTAAAAAAAACAAATTCGAGTAAGATTCGAAAATAATAGCTAAGAGAAATTTTAAGCGTCGTAGGTCACGATTATCTAAATTCGATGATTTGAAATGTTAGTTTTAGCGAACGCGTTAAGAAACTGCGGGGAATCGAACGATACCTTTGTGGTCCAATTTCCCGGGGATTTTAGCGCGCGAATGGCGGTTCGCGAGGTAACTGCGAAACAGAGTTCGCCGATTCGTCCGCGGTTTGATGGCTGACCGTTAAAACCGCAATAATCTTAAGCGATGACCTTTCGCCGGCCGTGCGCGCCCGTTCCTTCTCCTTTCGCTTCAATGTGGAAGATTTATGGCCGGAACGTAAACCGGCGGCTACACGATCCGGCGAAAGGCCGACGTCATTTTCCCTCGGAACACGTTCCCGTCAATCAACTCTACCGGCTGGCGGGAAATTGATCGATAAACCCTTAAAACAAACGTTGCTCGAATCGATGAATCGAAATTATCGCCGTGCCTGCGCGCAGAGATAGCAAAAAGTCCAGTAAATCGGATCGACGGTCTACTTTGCTCCTCTAATTTCCCCCTGAAATCTCTCCTTTTTACGCCCCGTTTCCTAATTCATCGGATTGAAAATTTCGATCATCCCCTGGTGCAATAATCAACCGAGTTTAATGGGAGAAAGGGAATGCAATATTTTCTAATTGCCCCACCGAGATGCTTGGAAAATTTAATTATAATTCGTTCGCAATTTCTACGGCTCCCGTTACGTTGCAGCGTTAGAAAATAACTTAAAACCTAGACCAGCGCGGCGTTGTGTTCCCCAAACAAATTAACGAGCAGAGTGTCTGATTAAAACGCGGGTGATATTACTTGCTCGTTAGAGTTCACGCGAGGACGTAACTCGTTACCTGGGAATCGCGTGAATCGTTCGAACGCGGGGATCGCGTGCCATCGAGACCGCGATGATCACTTTTTTAATAATTATCGCGGCGCTTCATCGCGTTGTTTCCGCCATTTTTACGGGTGCCGTTTCGACGCAACTTTTTGCTCGTTCGAAATATCATCTTCGCGGAAAATAAACGCACGTTTAATCGAACTTCACGGAGGTATCTTCCCCGGGAAAATTATCCTAGTCTCGCGTGGATATTACCCCGCTGTTGAGACTAATTTTTGAGCAAAATGAAAACTCGATAGTGGCTGCTGTATTCCGCGATGGAAAATGATTGAACTAATAATTATTTAATGTACGTCTTCTATAAGTTCATTATTTTTGAAACACTTCGAAGTTGATTTCAAAGATCAACATTAAGTAAAATGACTCGGTCGAGATTAACCACTTAAGGGTTAAGAAATGGGTTTTGCATACAAATGTAAAACAGATGAAAAGGCGTTTATCGGAATGGAGTTTGAGAGAACGGATGACGAAAATGCGGAAAGGCGAGAGCGTAGTCGGCAGCTATTACCGAATGAAAAAACGGGGGAATTTGTTGGGGAAAAAAACGTATCGAGTCCGTCGGGCTGGAATATTTTTGGATAGGGAAAGAACGCATCGGGAACTCGATAGTGATATCGACTAGGCGGGACTCCGGTGGGCCGGGCTGGAAAACTTGGCTCAGCACTCGGCCAAGAGAGCGCTCCAAGATGCTCCGCTCGACGACGCTCTCGATAACTTCGTAAATTATGCATGACACGGTTGCGCGCGAACGAACCCACTCGATACAGGCCGGCGCTCGAAAGAAAAAAGCCCCCGAAGAAAAGAGACGACGGGGTCAAAGAGGAAGCAGTCAGGGGGGGGGAGGCGAGGAGGAAGCTTAAGGTTGCTCTCGCTTCTGTCGGGAGCCTCCTGGCAGCCAAGAGTGCCTTTTAAAATTCACGAGAACACCGTTACGAACGGATTTCGGCCGCCGGCGAGCGTCCAGGTACAAAGTGGCCCCGCGAACCGCCTAATTTAAAAACACACCGGGCCTTCCAACCCTTCGAGAAATCATTTTTATTTTAACCGTCAGCGTTTTGGGGATACGCGAACTCGCGGCCAACGAAATTCTAACGCGCTTCGGCTCGACGATGAAACATTACATTCTCGACGATGTCGAGCAACAAACGGTGCCCCGCCTTGATTGCCAACGACCCGATTTAAAACCGTTCTCGTGTCGCGACACGGCGAACAAATTGTTCCGTCGACGGAAGATCGATCGGTTTTTGAAGTTAATTTAACTGCGCGCGAGAGCAGTCCATCGCGTTTTGGTGTTTTCGTATCTTTCGCGAAAAATAAATACGTGTCGGTTCTGTTTTTGTTTTTTTCGCAGCTTTCCCGATCGCCTGCTATGCATATGGTTCACCGTACGCGGAAACATAACGGGTATCTTTGTTATCGGAAAGCCTGCTTGGAGGAAAAAATAAATTTGTTGCTCGTGGACTTCCGGGGACCGTTTTGGTTGGACAGAAACGGTTCGAGGAAAGGAATCGTGTGTTTTTCTAAAATTTAAAACGGTCAGAGAGTGGCCCACGGTAACATAATATCAGGATTTAGGAACAAGTGTCCAGCAATGTCCGAAATCACGGGGCGTGAGTAAGCTGCGCGCTGGAAAACCAACGTCGATCAGTACCGTTAACCGCTACTTGGCAACGGTCGACCCAAATGGAAGGGTTGCAACGGGGAAACCACTGTTGCGATCGGTGAAGTAGGAAGAAAGGGCTGCAGTAGGCCAGCGGTTACGGAAGGTGGACAATAAGAATGTGGTAAAGTGCACTACGGACCGACGAATCCGTGCTGGAGATATTTGGGTCTCCGAAGAGGGTATTCGACGGTCGTATACCCTGTGAGAAAACGCTTCCCGATAACCACATTTCGAAACAACATTCCGCCTGCGTCCGATCCGGGGATAATTTCATATTTATATTTAATGGTCTGATCTCGTGTCCGAATATCGTTGAAATGTTTAAATTTAATGTTCATTCTAGAATAATACGTCGTTCTGAATTATTTCACACAGAATACTGTGATGTTTTTAACCATTCAACTTTATCATTTAAACGTTCTTTACTTGGCATCTCCTTGTAGTTATTCACAGTCAGTCTCATATATCATATCGTTCAATTCTGTATTTCAAAAGGCGGAAAAATTGCACACCCGGCGAAGAAAAAATAGAAATTAGCTCGATAGGCTCGCGGTATCCGTTGAATAAATCGGCATTCAACGTCGGGCTCGCGTCTTTCCGAAATAAATTAATATTCCGGATGGAGGGTAGTGAGGTTTGTGAGAATTGAGTTTATGAATGTTTATTACACACGATGAAGAACAATGTATGATAGTGAATGCTATTTGCTCCGACGCCGTTTCCTCCCTTCCAAGCACCTTTGAAACGTTGCCCTTGGAAGGGGGTGCGTGTCACGTCGGAACGAAGACATTCCCCAAATATGCAGCTAGGGGGCTCGTGATAGGGCTTGCGCGTAGAAGCGAGAATTTGAAGAAAAGAATGTTTCCCTACCATGAACCCCGTGTTGAGCGTGAATCGAAAGAGGTCGATTCCGCGCTCAACAGCAACTGATCTCTAACTTTTGTGGGACGGTGTATCGTCGAGCGAATATAGATGAGCGATCGGAGCCGTTTTCGATGCTCGAGCTCGTCAGGATTGCGGTATTGTCGAAACGCGGGGGCGCAGTTTGTTTGCATGCGAGCACTATATTTCCCAAAGTTCGTATAAACGTGCGAATCGAGTTTGCTCGCCGGAGGCGCCTCCCAGTTGCGGATACACGTACGCGAGGGGCTGAAATTCAGTTGGCGATTCGTCTGAAACACGAGACGCGGCCCGCGGAGCCTTAATCAGTCTCATTGTGTCAAAGCTTCCGGTAATTATACGCACGCGCGCGTCGCGACGTCGAATCGTGACGACGTTACCCGCAACGCCGCGGGCCTCGAACTCGCCATCTTGATCCTAACTCTAACCAGAACTCTCTTGATTTGCACCCGGAAACGTGATGCAAGCTCTTTTAAATTCTAAAATATTGAGACTAGAAGGTACGATCATCTGTTTTTGTTATTGCTATTGTTTCGTGCCGTAGAATCTGCCTGACTCAATTTGTATTTTCAAATATGGAAGGGATACATTATGCAAAAGATCGAAAAAGGCAGGGCTCGTGGAAGTGGTCTTGACTCGTAATAATAAAATATTTACTACTCGGAAAATCATTCCGTTCTACCGTTCATTGCAAATTACTGTAAAATTTATAGCAATTTGCATAACATAGTACGTTTTTCATGGCATGGCGAGTTGATTCAATAATTGCGTACAGCCTGACGGAAATGTCCACGCGTTCTGCACGTTTTTTGACATTGCAATTAATTATTCGGAATGTAATTGAAATTTCGAAGCGGGACGATTACCAAAAACCTTGAAATATATAAAAGCTCCGTAATGTACCGTTTTCGATCGACGATATTACAGGGAAACGCGTTATTATATTGTAAAAATTATATCGCGTTTGAGTGAATCGTGAAACACAGCGAGTTAATTGCATAATTGTGTAACGTGCAAGGAAATCGTATTTTCAACGCTTCCTTGTGAACATTTCGATTCATCGTTCAGAAGTTAATTTTAATTAATTAATAAATCGATGGTAATGCCTTTCGGTGGAAAAATCCTGCGAAAGTTGAAATATTTTGATAGATTTCCATCATTAAATCGGGCGTTGGAGAGGATAGGGAAGTTAGGAAACCTCGGTTAGAAATAAATCGCACCCTTACGCCCGTCGTGTTTTCCTCTCCTTAAGTGCCCTTCAACGTTTAATTCCAGTAGATTTAGCAGAATCCAGCCTACATCTGGCGGATATATATTTCCACGGAAAGCTACCGATCCTTTCTCTTTCGCCGATTCCATTCAGAGAGCCCCGGAAAGATTCCCCCTTTCTCTGGCGTGCTGCGAAAATAAATGCGTGAATCTGCACCCTCTCCCCTCCCTCCCACCTCTCGCGACTCCTGGTTCGCCCGTTTTCATCCCTCTATCCGGCCAACCGGGGAACGCTTGCTCGTATATCAGTTGACTATTCGCTTGTCTGGCTCAGATACGGTTGACGCCACCGAAGACCCGCGGAAAATTCTCTTAAACTTTAAGATACCATTAAGCACCGTACATAGAACCTGTCGCCGCCAGACTTCCGGCGTATCATCGAATTTATGAAACCAATAAGCGGCTAACCGTCCTCCTTCCCCGGTTCGTCTCCCCGAGTGGAATAATTTCATCCGATAAAAAATTTCAAACCATCTACGTACTCCTTTTTCTCCCTATTTTGACGGCAAAGGACGTCCGAGCATATGCAATTATCTCGAGGGTCTCCGTAATAAATTACCATTCGATGCACTGTCGACATCGTGACGAAAATAACAAAATACCAGATAGAAGAGATCGACGTAACATCCACCCCCAACTTTACTCGAGAGACGAAGACCATCTCCGCGAACATGTATCAGGCAATTTGATATTTGTTTCGCGAGTTCGAGGAACGGTAGAAACAATAACGCGGGGGAGACGGTGACAAATAGCGGCGGGGCACGTCGGTGATTCATAATTACATTTTAATCAGAATGAATGACCGGACACCGAGAGTTGAGACTTACGGTATCGGCGATGCGCTAATTCACGACGCATTAGCACCAGGCCGCGTTCTCCGTTGGCTTTAATGGCTTCTGCCGGCTGGTTCCTGCCGAGAAAGTTACCCCCTCCGTCGAAAAGGACAATTTCCAACCAGGATGCCTCTTCGCCGCGACAAATTTCCCTGTCCGGCGAATGGCTCCCTTTATCCAGATCGGTCAATTACCGGCCATTCCCTTCTATCCGAGACTCGATCGACCGCGACGCTTATCCCCGCGATAGTTTCGAAACTCGAGACAATAGGGGCGCAAAATTTCCCTCCCCGTTTTGGACCCACCGCCATTACGCTTCTTTCGTCGATCCCAACAACAATGATAAGTGCAACGTTCGACGACGTCGCAGGATAGTTTCACGGATCCGTTAAAGCACCGAACAACGTATTTATTCGGCCGTCTGGTTCCGGTCGGTCGCATCCGGTATTTACGGGTTCTCCCTTCCGGGTTGTTCGCGTATCTCTCGAGTGGTCTTGACGGGATCCATCTGAATATTTAAGGAACGACGGGGAAACCGTTGAATTACGGGACTGAACGCAGACGGCCACGAAAGTCGGAGCCCCTTCTTGTTTTACGCGGCTGTCGGGAGCCGGTGAAGAGCGCCGCGACGCTTCCCGCCCCGACGATATCCTCCTCTGATATACATAATTGCATGCAAAATATATACGCGGCGTTAATTTACATTATGATAATAAGGGATTGGGGGGGAAGAAGCGGGTAAACCGCGCGACGTCGAGGAAACAGACCGATCGTCGCGTCGGGACGCTTCCCGTTGCGTCGACTGCTCCACGGGACGGATTCCCGCGCCATGGATGCCATAGGAACCGGTAGCCTTGAGTGCTAATAGCCGCGGTTAAGGAGTTTAGACCACTTACAGCCCTTTGGTCCTCCCGATCCTTTCCCGAGACTCTCGCGGCTGGCCGCTCTATACTCTATCTCCCTTATCGCTAATTTCGCGTCCTCCTTAAGGAGCTACACCTTTACCATCGATTATTAGACCCGCCATTAAGACTCCCAGTCGATACGCTTCCGATCAATGGAAGAGATCAGAGCGATCTGTGCTTGGTAGCAAGAAAACTAAACTAGATCACATTTTTTAGGGGCGGGAGCCTTCGATGCCTCGCAAGATTTGCCACTTACACCCCTATAAAATGGAATTTAGGTCATTCTTCTGACAACGATTGATTGGTATTGTAGGAATGGATGTGTGAATGTTTATTAATTGGTATGGCTGAGAAATGTTTCGAATCTATTACAGAGCGGACGTAGCGTGTTTTGGTAAGATTCGCCGAGACGTGAAAGAAGAGTGAAACAGAGCACTTGAGATAATCGTGTGAACGGATAGCTGATGACTGTGTCTAGGGTGAAAGAAAATGAATGAGAAGAAGAATATATGCAAAATAACTGCAAATCCTACAGTATCAACGATCGAAGTAGAATAGGATAAGAAAGTTGAAACGTTTAATCCTGACAGGTGGCTAACGGTCAACAATATGGTTCAAACTCTAAACTCTAACGGACCGTAAAGGAAGAGGAAGGTCGTTCGAAAAGCAGGGACGCGAATCGATCGTGGTAAATAAAATTAAGGAAGCTCGACGTCGAGTTAAGCGACGACAGTGCAGGCGGCCGTAAACGCGAGGATACGATTCACCGCGAAATAAATGACGGCGATTCTTAAGCCGCGTGGTCGTCGCGATTCTTTTACGACGGTGGTCGCTGATAACGGGACCCAAGAACGCCCTGGTCTCACGGTTTAGGTGCCTAGGGGTCACGGGTGAACGGGTTACCGAAGAAAAGGCGACAAAGAGACAGCTATACGACGTCCGGAATTTCCTGTTAAGGTCGCGATACGAACGCCAAGCGGCCATCTTTTATCTTTTGTTTGCATTCTTGCGACCTCGAGCGCCTCGAGCCACGAATCGATCGGAGGATCATCGTTTCGGCGAGATTTAGGCCTAGGAAATCCGGGGACGAGAAGATATCGGACTCTGGAACGCGAATGCGGGAGAAAGGAGAGAAAAGGATCGTTCGATTCGAGAAGAGGCTCGTCGTCGTCTGTTGTTCGCTCGTAAAAAAGGGCGTAAACCCGTGGAAAGGAGACTGTTTGTTCGCGAGAACAATATGTCGCGAAAGGTAAATGTTCAAGCACGATATGGCCCGACCTCGTCGTTTCTTCGCGAACGTGTTCTTTGTTCCTTAACTCGCGAAGGAAAATTGATCGCGATTAGGATAGATCGAACCTGTCGAGTATCGTTTTTCGACGCGAACCGTCGTGCTCGAGAGAATTGGTTTTAAACATTCACGGGACACGCGTGCAATTGAATATGACTCGACGAACGTGTCCGTCCATTAGTCGGCAATTCTACTAGCATTGACGTTTGTAGATATTGTCGATGGCGCGTATCGTCTGCTTTAATTGCTCGCGACTAGTTCCGAGGGCAGTAAAATCGACGGAAAACAGATAACGCAATAAAACTGTTCATGGTCGTAAAATCAACGCGGTAGAAATAGCGATAAATAGTTAGACGCGACTGTCGAATCGCGCTCGAAACAAATTCTACCCAAAATTTTTTCCTAAATGGTGAATCGTTTCCTTTTATAAAAGTTCCTTTCTTGAAAGCAAACCTCTGCGCGGAAATCGTCCTTCGTTTCGAATCTGGTCCAAAATTCTGTTACCTCGTACAAGTTCTACGATCGTTTATTTTCAACGGCGCTATCTTCTTCCTCTAACGGAAAGAAAGCGACAAAAGGGTAGAAGGGGGACGCATCCGGCGCGTAGTTCTGGAAATCATCGCGACGTCTCGAACTTTTCGGCTTCCACGGGTCCCCGACGTAGACGTAAAGTGCATCGCGCGACTCTCACGGCGAACAGCGAGACATTTTTTCCCCCACGCGCTCCGTAAAAGGGATTTCGCATCTCCGGTGTCCTCGGGGATTTCACGGGAGAATTGTCCCGAGTCCGCCTTTGTATCGACCGGGTTCGCGCGAGTCCGAGCCACGGCGAAGAGGATTCCCGGCTCGGTCGAGGAATCGGGGCGATCGGCGCGAACTTTAATTACAGACTCGATAACCAAACCGCGGAAAATTCGGTCCATCGAGCGTTCTCTTTGTGCACCTGGCGAGCGAACGTGGCCGAGATTCGCAAACTTGCCGCGAGAAAACCGCGATGTTTCCTGCGCCTATCGTGCACCGTACACGTTGGTCCATTCGTTCGCAGAAGTCGAGGCTGAACTGGATCTCACGACGCCCGTGGCTCTGCTATTTTCGAGGCTATTTAAACTTTGTTTCTTGTTTTATCCGCTCGAGATAATCGCGTATAATATTATACGAGCATACGAGTGAATTTGTTTTCATTGCGTAGTAGTTAGGAGGACGATTAAGTCCCCTTATAACTGAATTAGTGGAGTATTAGAGCAATTACGCAGAAATTCGAATTCATTACAGACGTAAAAGGGATTAGTAATGAATAAAAATTGCAAAAGCATCGATCTGACGCGAGTTTTGGACGTCCCCGGAAGCGTAGAAAGTTGTCTCTGTTTCGATACGGGTATTAGTTTCCGGGTAAGTCACGCGCCGATAAAACCCTCCAAGTTCGCTTTCCGCGGCGCAACGATTCGCCCTTGAGCGTAAGATTAAACTTTAACGAGCGTCGCGAGGACCTCAAAGCGGTGTATTCCTCTTTGTTCGCGCGGGAACACGCGGGGGAGGATCTTTCCGCGTAAAATCTTGAGAGGAAAGTCGAAGATAGGCGCGTGCAACGCGTAGACGCGTAAAAAAAAGGTACATTCACCGAGGCAAATAAAACTGGAGAACCGTGGAGGAATGGGGCGTTCGAGTTTGCGAGGCTCAAAGGAGTCCTTCGTAGCATGGACCTAACCAACCGTAAGTGCTCGAGAAAAGTACCCGCGTAATTGCTTTCCATTCATCCGTTTCGCGTGGACTCGGTTCTTCCCGGGACAAGCTGAAAGCGCTCTTCTCGCTGCAGCCTCGAATTTGCTACGAATTACTTGCCAAAATTCATTTCATACCGCCGGAAGGATGAGCCCCCGCGCGCTATCTTCCCCGGAAATAAACGCGGTCCTCGTCAAAGGAGGACGGGTACCGTTTCCATCGATACGTGCGTCAAAGATCCTTTTGAAAATCAATGCGTCCGTGAAAGTTTACTCAAAACTCTTGTCGCCCGGATGGAATCGGAGACAAGGAAGCGGGAAAAGAGGGATCCGAAAACCGAAATTTTGCGGCAACGATCGGGCAAATCGGCAAGTCGATCGGTTTACCCGATCTTGAAAACTTGTCGTTCAAGTTTTGTTGAATTAAACGCGACGGGGATGATAATGAGCAGGGAACTTCCACGCGGAGGATTCCAAACTGGAGTGGTTTTATTCTGCCTCTGTGAATTTACTTTTGCTTTCAATGCCTTTCGAGATTTAACCCTTAAGTGGACTCTGAATCTCAACTGGATTATTTTACTTAATGTTGATTTTTGCCAAGTTGGTAAATGGAAATCAACATATATAATCAAATAGGAGATTACATAAATTTTCAAATAATTACATTGACATATATTAAATAATTATTAGTTTGAACTTGAAAAGGCCCCAATAATCCACTTGAAGAAACACTATTTGAACTTTAAATATCTCCAAATGCTTATGGACGTGCGAAAGAAAAATGTTCAGAGTAGAATTGGACCATTTTGTATTTCCCGGTCTGGCAAGTATGGTTTCGAGATTCCATGGAACGACGCCGTCCAGAAATCTGGAAGGGTAGGATGTTTTTGAGGGTAACAAAATTAAATCAAGCAGACGCGAAGGATTTCTAGCGTGGAATCTTGTCCCGGGCGTTCGATAGCCAGGCGATGCCAGCTTGTTCCTCGACTTGTGGGTTTTCACGTGGTGGTAAAGCGGTACGACTGAATGGGTATTGTGTCGCGGACAACGATTGTACAGGCACGGGGTTTGGTCTTGAAAGGAGGAGGTATCGCATTGTCCCCGATGACGGGACGCCTCCGGAGAAAGAGAACCAGTGAGCCCGGAGAAAAGGAAGGCGAGAACAAGTGGCGTTCGATGTCCTCGATGCGCATCCTGAAATTTCTTCCTCCCCGTCGCTCTTACCCCCCGACTCTAAATAATTCCGACCACGCAATCGACGTTCAGGACCGATGGTTCCATTTCTTGCGGAAAATGTAGCCGATCGACTTCTTTTCTACGCTCCTAGATAAATTAATGCACGATCAAAATTCCTGGATCAGTGAATCAGTGGATTAACCCTGCAGTAGTCAGACAAACAATTTTAGACGATAACATTATAGAGAGATTCAAAACCTTGCGGGTAAACGATTGTCTTTATTCTAACTTATTGCCTCTTACGTATAATTTTAATCACGGTTCGACGACTCTCCCGAAAGCAGATGAATGTTCTATCACACCCGAAAATTTAACGATGAGAAAAAAGACTTTCACTCGTGATTTTCTCCGGTTCTACACCGTAACGTATGATTCTAGGAAAGAATACAGCGAGGAGTTTGAACGTTTCCATGACGCGGTAGCGCCTTGTTTCGCTGCCAAGGTAGATTAGTCACGGGTAGACGTAACGAGAACGAGATTAATCAAGCCGCGGCGCTATCTGGCGAAGAACAGAAATTCCCTCCGGACTTTTAATCTCTTCGCCCGGCGTCGAGTGTATCAAAATCCGAATTTACATAATTAAGGCCCGACGACGCCGAATTACGAGAAATCTCGCGCGGTCTTTTTCGACCGAACGACCGACCGCGAGAAAACTTTTTTATTAAACAAGTTTTCCGCCGCGAAAATACACGGGCTGCCGTCCCGGTCTCGCCGGAGACGCTAAGCTCCTCGTAAAAAATCGCGCAATCTTTCAACGGGAGCGTGACGCTGTCAGCCTCGTAATTTCGAAAGATTAATTAAAAAATACGAAGCAGCCGGAAGCGAACAGGCGAACGGCGTACGCGTCGATTCTCTCCGAGAAAGGACTGGGCGCTTTCTGCCACGTGGATGGAGGACGAAATCCCTGTAATCCTTGATCCGGATGCCGGGACGAAAGGATAAAAAGGCTTCCACTTTCTTCCTTTACCTCGATTCTCCTCGAAAGCGCTTTCGGGGGCTGGTTACTTATGCCGAGTGTGTTCCTCCGGTAATGGAGCCAAATTATAACCCCGGGATTACGTTATCTATCTATCCGCGATATCGGGGACTTGGCCCGACCTTCAACCATCCAGGATAAGGCTTTCCTGGGAATTTATTATCCGCAGTCACTTCCGTTACCCGTCCGAAAAGCGCGAGAGAAGCTTCTCTCCGACGTTCGTCCTTTTTCGCGAGACGTCCTCGACGCGGATAAAAATCTTTCCGACGGTCGATCGAACGCGATTCCCGGATAAGAAAACGTTGACTTCGAGGCGCGAAACCGCGAATGGAAAATTTAAACCGACTGTGGCGTCGCCTCGATCGACTTCCTAAAAATATCCCAGTCGTCTAAGGCAGGGCCTGCTAAAAAGCCTCACTGATGAGTCGCGCCCCCACTTTTCCCTTTCTATCCTACGATTTTCACGAGTTTCCACACCGCGGCGAAGCAGCGTAACACCGACGAACCTAACCCTGTTTTCTCGGTGGTTGCGTAAGCTTGGGCTCGCGTTGTGTCCTTCGCTTTAACGAAGGGAACCGATAAATTCCAATTTCCCGTCAGCGATTTTCAATTAATGTCGACTGTACGCGTCCGATATACCCAGTTGCGGGACGGGGAAACGAGTTACGAAACGAAAAAGGAACGAGTTCGCGAGAAATTCCAATTTTTTTGATCGAAAGTTTCAGGTGTCGTTAGTAAATTTAACTTATTTTTAACGAGGAAAAATTTGAAGAAAACGGAAAGAATTAGAATTACCACACCTTTCTCGATTGTCGAATTTATTAACGCGTGCTCTGATCGTATCGAAGAGTTGTAATTTTTGCATCGAGTTTTATCGCAATTTGCGATACATGGAATCGTCGTTCCGATCGTTGATAAAATGGACGACGAAAGAAGTTCGAAGGGTCGGTATAAATTCCTCCGAGCGTCTTCGAGCGTCGGTTTGCGGGTCAGCGGAGCGACGGAAAAGCGTGGCTATAAATAACAGCCGGATAATGTAGCTAGGCGCCGTTTAACCCAGTCCCGAGCCCTTGTTTTTTCGTCCTTCTTGCACGTTTTCGGGAGTCTAAGACCAACGGAAGCTCGCGCGTTTCGAGTCCCGTGGAAAATTCCGAACTTTTACTGCCGGCCATACATAATTCAGCGTGTCCTCTGGCAGTCGCGAGGAAAACTCAAACCGCGGTGCTGGAGGGAACGAAATACCTTGCTTTCTTCGGAAGTGGAAGCAACAGTCGAGCAGAATCACGTATCATTTCGACGCTGCGAACGAGTCCGGCGGGCCAGAGAAGGATATCGACTTGGAGCACTTCCGTCTTGAAAGCTCTTTCGAGGAAAATCCTCTCCAAACGAGACGCGAAAAGGGAATTTCAAATGTCTACGCGAAATAATGCAGCCGGGAACATAGCGATACGGAACAGAGAGGCGTTCAGCGATCTTTAGAACCGTAACGATCGGATTTGCCGAAGGGACCCATCGTGGATACAACTTTTCGTCTGCAAGCTTTTTACAAGGGATGGTTTTCAATTTGGAGATACAAAAAATCGTCAAACTTTGGGGATACAAACAGTACAGAAACCAAAATAATTCCTCCACTTACTGAAATCTAAAAAATTTTAATCTCAAAGGAAAAATTTAAATTTGAATAAGGAGCTTGAAAATCTTTGAAATTTAAATGTCTAATTATCGCTATGTCAATTGCAACGATGTAATAGTATTTCTGACACGTGGCTCGGGATCGAGGGCGACTAGGAATGTGTCTAAATATCATTTTTCGACGACGACGAGATTCTCGTTCCGCGCATAATTTCTCCGCTCGAGCGAACGCGAGGCGTTTGCGAACAAAAGTATCGATCGAGCAACTACGAGCGACGCTTGGGTAATTGAGATCGTAGGTATCGCGAAGACGCGAAACCACAGACGAGGTATACGGTTAGGCCTTTCACTCAATGTATTTTTCCCACCCATTTTTATGGGGCTCTAAAGCCCATAAGAAAGACGCAGCCATTAGCTCATATTATTTGCTATGTAATTAACAATTATATTAATTACATAGTAAATAATAATCTCCAGGTCTCACCGCGAGGAGGTTGCTGCGTAAGGAGACCCACCCCAGCCTCGCCCCAACCACCCTTCCTTTGGCGAGGAATTCGAATACCCATCTAAGAAAGAAGCTATCGAAAAGCTAAAAATGAGCTACAAAAGGACAAGTTCTTAAAAGAACTGTCCAATCAAGAGATGAAAAACCTAACAAAATGTCAACACATGTGAGATGATACACATGTTTTCTAGAAACGAAACTGAAATGTGCCTAACAAAATGTTGATACATGTGAGTTAATCCAGCACATGTTTTTAAGAAACGAAATTGGAATGTGCAACTGCGCTCTAACCGATGAAAAGATCAAAAACCTAACAAAATGTTGATACATGTGAGTTAATCCAGCACATGTTTTCTAGAAACGAAATTGCTTCTTAGAAACGAAGTTCCTTCTTAAATAAATACTTGCATTATGAGAGTTCCTAACAAGACACTGAAGATCCAACCAGAAATGTGCAACTGCATGTTACCTTGCATATTAGAATACTAATATGTATCTTAATATTAATTATTCCTACTTAAATTTACGCACACGTTTCGGTAACATTTAATAAACTGCAGGAGAACGCTTCTTTATCTTATAATCTATATACAATGTGCACTTATATTCTAACGCAATCTGTATGAACATGAGGAAATATTTTCTTCTTGATGTCTTCGTCAATTCCACGATGTTTTTCTAAAACATATGCTCATATACAATAAATATAACCGACATAAAACAAAGAAATATGACAAGATATTTTCTTCTTGGTGTCTTCGTCACTCTCGCGATGTTTTCCTGAAACATAAACTCAGACAATAAATAGAATTCGATAAAACATTTCTCTAAGAACGATCAAGATGGAATCCGTGTACCATTTCCAATTCCGTTCTTCAATGATTATATATCCTGTAACAAGAACTTGTTCAAAAATTAATAGCTGAAATGAAAGTGTATTAATGGACACAGAAAAATATAATTATGTACCGTCAAAACAGATTCATGGTCATCGATCATAGTTAAAGTGATATTGCGAAATTAATATTTGAACTAAAGCTTCCACGAGTAAAAATTGATATTAAAGAGTCTAAAAACATAAATATTATGTAATTTAAATTAAATGAAAAGTTAAATTCGTCTCACTGTTAAAATAAATACGAAATAGATTGAAAATTGTATTCATTTGTTACCGTAGATTTTATTTTTCGTTTCCTTTATGAACTAAAAATTTGTTCAAAACGAATACATTGCAATAATTATATTTTACGGTATTCAAAACTAAATTAGGTTCATACGGAAAAAGCAATAACGAACAAATATATCGATTTTACGTGGAAATTAACTCTCAATATGAAATATCGAATTGAAATTTCCATACCCTTTTGATGCAAGCATTCAATTTTTCATCAATCAAAACATTGATCGCGAACAAACTTTGATACATGCAAAGAATACAAAATATTTATAACAAAAATCCACTATTTAAAAATAACAATTGGGTTGAAAAGGTTATTATATCCCGTAAAAATGATCAACTCTGATAATGAATAATTAGTGATATAGATATATATATATTGGAATCATGAATTTAATCACAAATCTATGATAAAAATATATTCATAAAAATTACCGGTTTTAACACGTTCTGAAAAAGGAAATAATTGGTCTATTTACACCAGTACTTTCAAGCAGTATTTTCATTGACAAATATATAAAGAAAAGGATATATTTCACATAGGTAGGGTAAATTTTCCACTCATAAATTCAAAAAACAACCCGTGAGTGAATTTCTCTCGCAACTCTAATTTATAAAATATAAAAGTATACGCGAGTGGTGCTTATTATTCGTCAAATGAACCACACAGGGTTCCTTTATTAATTAAATCGCGTGCACCCATATTCAATCATGCGCAACATTAATTTTAATAATGATGTTGAGCCATTCAAGGCCGTTGTGATGATCCTGGAGCAGTGTCTCTGGCCAGCTTTTGGGCATTGGATCGCAACTCTAATTAATAAACAACGCGACAAGTCAATATCGCAACGCTAATTTATAATATAAAAATTCCAAACGCGATTTATAACAATAAAAGGAACCGCGAATGGTGATTACTCGCAACACTACCCTGAAAAGTAAACGCGAAAAATAGTAATTCTCGCAACATTAAGAGCAAACCGATCAGTTCATTCGCAACACTGTTCTTAAATAACAATAAAAGCAATCGCGTATGGAATTCGCAACGCTATCCTGTAAAGGAAACGCGAAAAATAGGAATTCGCAACTGTATAAGCAAACGCGATTATTGTATATTCGCAACTCTATCTTTAATGGAAATATATTTATGTTTCGCAACGCTAATGCAAATCGCGTTTTGCCCAAAAATGCTGAATCGGGTGCTGGCGTCTTCAGTTGTAGCTACAACATACATGCACGAAATAAACTAACTACTTCAAGCTACTTCAAACTACAATAGAGTGGCTCATATGGGGATGAAGTTAGATGTTTTAAATATCGCAATACTACG
The DNA here is from genome assembly GCF_051014445.1 of Colletes latitarsis. Lineage (NCBI taxonomy): Eukaryota > Metazoa > Arthropoda > Insecta > Hymenoptera > Colletidae > Colletes > Colletes latitarsis. The sequence continues at coordinate 24,407,126 of NC_135141.1, read as the reverse complement.
GGGCAACAACGCGATAAATCAACAATCGCAACGCTAATTTATAATAGAAAAATTCCAAACGCGACTTGTAACAATAAAAGCAACCGCGAATGGTAATTATTCGCAACACTACCCTGAAAAGCAAACGCGAAAAATAGTAATTCGCAATTCTAATTCGCAATCGCGTTTACTAATCAATCGCAACGCTATTTTTAAAGCAAACTCCCGGTTCCTAAGTTTGCATGAAAAATAATCGCGAATCGTGTTTAGTCGCAACACTAACATACCAACGCGATAAATATTAATTCGCAACTCTACGAGCAAACGCGAACATTGTATATTATTCGCAACTCTAACTTTAATCAAGGGAATCATGGTACATGTAATTTCACATGTACTGGCCACAAAATAAACTAACTACTTCTAATAATACAGCTGGGGAAGAATTTTGGCATTGAAAGTATCGCAACGCTAAATAAGAAATCGCACGATAAATCAGGATCGCAACGCTAATTTATAACATGAAAATTACAAACGCGGTTGATATCCATTATATGTATAAAAGAGCAAAAAAGCAACGCGAATCGTGATTATTCGCAACATTACCCTGAAAAGCAAACGCGAAAAATAATATTTCGCAACTCTAAATGCAAACGCGTTTATCAATAATTCGCAACGCTATTTTTAAAGCAAACATTCAGTAGCTAAGTTTGCAAAAAAGCAATCGCGTATCGTGTCAAGTCGCAACACTGCCCTGAAAAGGCAACGCGAAAAATAACAGTTCGCAACTCTAAATGCAAACGCGATTATAGGATATTCGCAACTCTATATATACCATAACCGCGAGATGCCCTGATGGCTGACATGTATGGTGCAATCATGTACCAGGTACATGCATACGTGAGCCAGCCAACAGAATACAGGGGAAGGATGGCTGGCATGTATGGTGCAATCATGTACAAAGTACATGCATACGTGAGCCAGCTAGAAAAATAAACTAACTACAACTACAGACGAGTTAAGTGACAAAGTAGTAACAGGAATGATTTTCCATCCTCATCCGAGGATGAAGATGAAAAGCCATTTGTTGTAGCCCACTCTTGAAACAATTTGTTAGGGCCTCTTCAGCCCATATAGAGCCTTTTCTTTCTTCGGTGGTCCAGCCGAAGCCTGAAACTTACTTAAGACTTGGCTCGAGATTTCGTGCAATACGTAGTCTTCCAACAATATACGAATTGTTGGTCGAACATACGTGGTGAATCTCGAGCGGGACGAGCGTTTCGTAAGGGACCTAATCGCGACCGCGAGCGCGAGAGAACGACTTTAAGAGTCGCGCGATTCGAGAAGTCGAAAATAAAGCTAAAACAAACAGCATACACCGTTTGAATCAGCAAGATTTCTACTCTCGAAATCGTAACTACAGGAACAGAACTGCCACGCGAAAACGCGCCTACCCGAATTACTAATGTGGACAGTCCTGCCCTGACCCTACCTACTTAAATCTAACTCACACACCAGAAAGTTACCTACCTACCTAACCCTATATTTAAAAAATTGCAAAACTCAGTCTCTCAAACAAACACTCCACGGTTCTCATTCTCAATGTCCGGGCGCGACCTAAACTAGAGAGGACTCCCCGGGGTTCCTCCGACACCCGGACATAACTGACTTCAATCACACTCTAATTGTGTACGTACCAGTTTTTGCAGTGAACTGACAAAGGCTAGTGATCTTTGCGTATTTTTATTATATAGAAAAACGTTTTATATGTTTGAATCTAAGGAATATAGTCTTTAATAAAATATATTGTATGCATGTCTAATTATGCAAAATTGAAAAATATTAAGATTGAAATCCATTAAAATCGACAATTTTCAAATAAATTGTAAATTGAAATTTGATATTATTATTACAATTGATAAAAATCTAATGTTATAAAATTTTGTATGTGAATTACAATTATAAAAACATCTGAAACGACGCACTTCCACAACCTAACCACACACACAATGTGGACAGTACGTCGTGCACGATTCACTAGCCATACATTATTATAAATTGTTATAATGTAAGTCATCGTGCCCGTTGCCTTCGCTCATGCAAGTAGCACCTGGGCGTGTGCATGAACTTGGGCAACGAACACGGAAAAAATAATCTGAAAATCCTAACTAGAAAAAGTGGTTAATTAAATGTGGCTAAGCGGTATTTATTATTTAATTTTTAATCAAAAAGACTCGACTTGTTATATCAAATATATCAAGAACAAAATACTTTAATATTGTAAAATGTTATTCAAGAAAATTATAACGTTTGTAATTGAATTATGTGAAACAAAAGACTTTATTTGAGATTTTACGATAATTTACTTTCAAATTGAATTAATTTATTTGAAAATTGAAATATATTAATGAAATAAATTTAATAAATAACATTATTTAAAAAATTCAACAATTCATAATCGATTCTATCGTCAAAGTAAATTTTTAAAAAGATGAAACTAGTATATAATACATATTACTTTGACTCAAAAATCGATCAGTCGCGAAATGTCTTCTTGCACATAAAATACATTAAATACGATCAATATTTAAGAATTATATTAATGTTATTAAAACTACTATACAATGTTATAGTAGTTAATATTTATATTCTATTCTATCATACGATTAATATAATGTTTTCATATTATATCGATTCATATTCTATTCAATCTATAATTCACGTGAAGTTAATACAAGTTGTTTTATATATTTTCATAAAAATTGTATAATAATTATATTATGTAATATTTATTTATAACATTAAAAAACGCGAGTGCAAGAAGACCCTAGCCTGCACTAAAAAAATATGACAATTTGTGTTACTACTCACGGGTATTGAAAATACCCGTGGTCACTTGACTCGTCAAAAATATTAAGTATACAACTGGTCACCCGTGTTGATTCGGATCTTTCATCCTACAACATGGTTGGGGACCAGAGGAACATAAATGCATGCGACTTACTCAATTGTAGAATGTAAATGCTCGGATGACGATGTTGACCACTTGAAGTCATCAGCGAAGTCAGCATGGTCCTGCTGGTTTCCAGGATGAGACTGTAAGAAGAATGCAAGAAAACAATTAGAATCTGTTGTTAAAATTATAGAGATTTTTGATTAAAAATTTCAAAGTATAAATTTATACTTACGTTGTTCGCTCGTGGTCCATCGCCCGATACCCCCCGGTTACTGCTGCTGGTTTTCAGGATCAGGTTCAGAGACTGTAAGAAAACTGTAAGAAAACAATTAGAATCTATTGTTAAAACTAGAGAGATTTTTCATAAAAAATTTGAAATTATAAATTTATACTTACATTGTTCGCTCGTAGAGCACCGCCCAATATTCCTCTTCAGTGATTTACTGACTCTAACCACGGTAACGAAGAATTTTGATTTCAAATTAAAAAGATAATCAAGTTTATTAGATACTAAATTACGTTACCGCGACCGAACATTCATATCGACGAACAAATGATTCTATTATCGCGATTCAGAAAACAAGAAGAGCCACGATGCTCTGGAAGTAATTTAAAAGTACGTAGAAAACACTGCTTCTATTCTCGCGTTTGCCTAACACCGAGAACGACAACGTACTTGAGGTCACTTTGCCCCGAGAAACAAACTTGTTGCTACGCACAATCACTGAATCTACCGGCCGCATTGCGCGCGGCCAACAAATTTCCTGGAAAGAAAAAGCTGGATAGAAAGGGACAGGAGACAAGAAATACAACAAGCACATCTGTGCTTTGCCTATTGATTTTCTTTTTTCTTCTTACTAGAGTTTAACAACGAAAACACTGCTTTACTTAGTACTGCTGTATACATAGTTTGAGAATTTCAGCGACGAAATATTATCTACGAAAATAATTATTCAATTTATAAATATTACATCACCAAGTTTCATAGTTAGAGTTGTAAGCATGATTATGTTTACTTTACCGAATGTTAGAATATCCCGTAATTTTTATAAATATTCCGAAATTTGCAAGAATTAAAGTTTGTTGGTTATTTATGCTTCATAAGCATATTCCAACTACGCAGCTTCTACGATTTCTTAAACTTGCATCGAAATATGAATGCAAATTCCAATTACGACGATTCACAAAGAAAGAAATATAAACAATTAATTAAATGATACTCGGAAATATTCAATCGCGATCAGAATACAGTTAAATATAAATTATTCCAATTTATCGTTGATATCTACCGTCGCGATTTCTATATGATCGAATATTCGATATATTGAAGTGGATAAAAAGTTTGTTAACGATATTCATATTTTATCTTAACAATGGCCGATTAGAAAATTATGATCATGCTTGCAACGAATTTCATAAAGAGAAAGAGATATATAAATATTAATTTGCACGTTACTTTTTGTTTAATAGTTTAAACGTTACCAATATACCCTCGAAAATGTGTCGAGTTGTCTGCCATCTGTGTGGTGTCGTTTGCGTGCCAATAAGACTTTCCAAGGCGTCGAATTCCAATAAGAGACTGCAACAGAAACGAAATACAAATCCATTGAAGTACATAAACGATTATTATAATTAAGTAATGATTAAATCGAAACCGTATTGAAAGATCAAGAGGTTAGAATCACGCACCTCGGTCGCGAAACGCCGATACGTCTTGAGACATCTTACCACGTTAATCGTCAGAGTACAAATGGCGGCCCCTCGGTAACGCTCGTGAGTTAGGTGGCGCGGTGGGGGAAGGCCCGATGTCTCACGAAGCTTGTATTACGAGCGCGAGAAATGCCGGCCGATTTCCGGACACGAAACAAACACGACACGGATAAGTATAAATCGACCTTACTAGAACAACGTAAATACCTTGACTTTAGAATTATATTGACGGATAGCGATATAATGTACAAATTAAATATAACCCGCACTTTTGTCGATTTATAGTAGCAGATGACAAGATTGTTGAATTTGTTAACTAATTCTAATTGTTTCCTTCGATTGTACTCGTCGAAGGGAGTATATAAAATAGTTGTGGACAAGAAATTCAGCTGTGACTTTTTGAAATAAATTTAAAATAATTCGAAATATTCCTCTGCCATAAACTCTCTCCACCTCCAACATGGTATATCCTTGACTGGGTTTTAACATAGTTCTTCGATCAATTTCTTTTTGAAAGAAATATACTTTTAGCTGTGTTGTAGGTTAAATAAGAATGATTCACGCTATAACCGATGATTCCTTACGGAAGAATAGATCGAAAAGGAGGGATAAAGTTTCTTCCTACGATGCTTTGTTTCCGAGAAGATCGTGCTGGAAAATTTATGGAGGACGCATGCAATCGTTTCGACGCGATCAGCGCAAGTAGAAATAGTGACTAATGGTCAGATGCACCAGACAACTCGTAGTCGCCACAATGGAAGACTCACCCTATGCACAGAGTGTTCAGTTATTCACGATGTAATCGTCAGAATCATTAAGTCAAAAAGAGAGATTAAAGTTGTTTCGTACGAATTTAATATACGTATTCTTTATATGTTGAATTATTGAATTATTCCAAAACATACTCGATTTCTCAACCTCCGTAAGCTACCCTCGGTTTTCTCGACTTCTGACTGGTCTCTTTTTCCTGTCGAGGTCCGCGAACATTCGTTCTTGGAAATATCGAAACAAAACGGTGATATATTTCCAGATATCTGCGTTCTGCATATCGCGAGATCGACGATACCTTTACTCTGGAGTATTCGAGAGCTCGGATTGAACGATGTTGTCCAGTTAAGGGACCAAGCACACGATCAATAACATTGAATCACAATATTATTGTCAACCCTCTTCTCTCTTTGCACCCACGATCAATATTCGTGACAATATTTTCAGTTCACTCTGTACAACTTATTATTTTTCTACTTTTGGGTGTACATTCCAGGTTTATTGTGTATTTTATGCAGTGTTTCGAGCACTATAGAAGACACGAAAGAATAAAATTTTGTCGTAGAATTATGAGCATAGAATTATGCTCTGATCATTATGCTCTATTACTATTTGCATCGATGTCAAAGGATTATAGAACTTCATAGCATACGTACTCGATGCTTTTACGAGTTATTTTACAGCAAGTAGAACACCTTGTATGCAAAGTAAATCTTCCAACATGGCGACTGACTACAATGTTGCTATCGAGTCTGACCATTATTCTCTATTACTACTTATATCGAATGAAGAAGCTCTCTTCTTCTTAATAAATTGCAGACGAGTGCAAATTTTTCGTCTTACTGACAGTGTTACCAACTGTTCCTGATGGATAAAAACAAAATGATTTCGAAGCAGCGTAAATTTTTCAGTGAAACAGAGTTCTCCCCTTAATTCATGCAATATGTATCAGACGCAAGCAATATTCCATTGGTTTTTTATTGTCATAGAACGTTCGGCGTTTCTCCGTGGTCCTTTATCAAAGGCGATCCCATGGGTACGCTTTACCGTTGTCCTTGAAGCGTGGCTCCATTTTTACGCGCCGTGAGGGGAAGTAAGCACGAAGAAGCTTCCGGGACAGTAAGGAGCCACGGGTGGCCTCGTAATTTTCGTTTAGCTACCCGGGGACACTTTTGATCGCCTCCCATTGTCTCCCTTTTCCCGCCCCTTCGCCTTCCCTGCCACTATTTTTCCCCGAAACTATTATCCCGCAGGAAGGAGGGCTCGACTCGCCGGAAAGTCGTCTCACCGCGTCGACACTGCGATAACGCTTCGCCATTGACCTTACTCGATTCTAACGCGACCCGATTGCGTTCGCCAACCGTCGAAATTTAACGGCCATTTCGCAAAGAAAATTGGTGAAAAACGATGAAACTGAAAAAATAGAAGGTAACTTGTGTCGAAAGCAAAATAAAGAACAGAGTACTTTACTTTTAACCCTTTGAGGGAATCTCGAGTCTTGAAAGAATTTCGATGTACCCTCTAGGGTAACACAACGATATTATTGTTTTGAAGTGTTTATAAGCGGAGAATGTAAAAGAAAGATATGTTTACTTGGATATTTACTATTTATTTCGTAAGAAAGTGTGTTAAAATATCGAGTGTAAAACCATAGGGAATCGATAGCAGTAGCCCGTGAACGTAGAGGGTAAATAAATAAAAGGAATAAAAAGGATCGAAGCTGTTCCCGGCAGATGTTCGAAAATAATTCGGTGCGGAAACCGAACGGGTTATGTCATCTTTTTCTTTCCGGATTATAGAACCGTAGTCCCGCGAAGAGAAAGCGTAAGCCGCGCGTTAAGCAAGAGGATAATCCCAAGATGTCCGAGAGTCCCCAGGAGCAGCCAGTACGGATTAAGACGATCCTCCGGAGCGCCGATTAAATTCTCCCGTTTCGATGGCCCATTGAAATCTACGCGAACCCGAGTCTGTTCTCTTAATTTCAATGCACGAGCGTCGACCGTGGAAAGAAGAAACCTACGACTCCATTCTTAACAATGGCGCCTCGTTCCACGGACAGACATCCCGTCCGAAACTCGCCGCGGACGTTAAGCTTTAATGCTTCATTAACTCTTTCCGGTCCGCGACATACTTCATATTCCGTTCCGGCGAAAGTTTTCGCTTCTTTCCGTGTCCTGCGCTTCCGTATCGCAGTCTCCTATTTACGGTAATTGATACGCGACAACTTGGAGAAGTATACCTCGCCGGAATTCACCGTCTAAAATTAGTCTGAAATCGATTATCAGAGGGTGAATTTCCCGCCTCTTAAATTTCCACGACGCTAAAAAAATTCCGTAGTATCCGAAGCTACAGAATTTTTGGAATTTTCCAGGCGGGGATCATCCCCGCGTTAATTAGAGCAATGCAATCGTACTAATATTAAATCGTACGCCTGTATGGCACTTTGTTCTCTTAATTTCCCGTTCCGTATCGACGACTCTTGACGATTAGCGAGGCGATTGGAAATCAACGACGAAAACTCGGGACAGATTTTGTTCGTCAAAATTAATTGGTTCCCTTTTGCGATCGTCCTCTCGTTTCGAGCGATCCACGGCACGTTTGGCGCAATCTGCCCCGTAAAAGGCGAAATTAATAACGAATTTCGTCGCGCTGAAAACGGAACCACTTGAGATTACTATCGGCAGTCGACTGTCGCGTTCGACGCTTCGGTTTATTTTTTCGGAACTCAAAGACTCCGGGGGGCTTTGCGCGACGTTCGTGTCCGAGCTTCCCGCCCCGGAAGTCCATTTCCTTAATTCGAACCTTTATATCGCGGTTTAGCGCCGACCGACCGAAAGGGAGAACAGGATCGCAGTTATCGTTACCAGCCCCGACTACCGTGGCCGCCGCTACTCCCGCTGGTAAAATTAATTCTACAACCGCGATATTAAACACGGCAGAGTTCTCGCGGTACGGACGATAAAAGAAATTATTATCGCGTTCGAGTGGCCGTAGAAATCCGCCTGGATTTTTCGAATTCATTCAAACAGTGAAAAGCAGCCGGTTTTCAAAACTTTCTGGAAGGCTCTTAAACTTCAATTCCGTTGATCAACGTATTGAGTGGCTTCTCTACCTTGTTGGTCGAAAAAATAGGCCACATTTAATAATTTTGTTCTTCAAACTACCCCGTGGACCATTTTCCGTGTTTCATGGATATATTTATTCGCTTTTCCTTCCGTCGTGCGCAAATTATTAACTAAAAATAGCGAAAGTTCTGGAGCTTCGAAACAACAGATACATTTTTTTAATTACGCGCTAGTGTGACGATACGGAGCCGAAATATCGACAATCTTTGAAGTATAAGTTTGATTATGCGAAAAGAAAGTCGCACGATAATCTTTCGGAATTCATTTTAAAAGTCGAGACTTTTACAATGGAGAACGAGCGAGAAAGCGACGTTCAAACGGTTCACGGAAGTTTGAGAAATTTTTTACGCAACCAGAGTTACCATGAATTTGTGGATTCGAAGATGAATTTTACAACGACCCTCATAAAAGTTGATATACGATTTTTTTCGCCATTTTATTCCATCTTTTACGAGGAGCGTGATTTATGGGACGCTTATTCCATAAGACATAATAGCGACCGAACGATGCAAATTTATTATGGAATCGATTTTATGTTGTGAAACACACGCGATTTGAAAGTGTGCTTTAATCAAAACTAAAAAAACGAATGTGTTCTGACTAATAAATTCCTCGTGGTCTAATACTTATGCAAATGCAAAGACGTTTCATCGAAACAGATGTGCATAAAACCAACCAAGAAATAGTGTAAAAGTATAAAAGTACATTACCATTCGTGTCTCTGCAAATCCAACATGGAGGAAGGGATGATGGACATTTAAAATAAATAATTAATAAGAAACCTATTCGAGGTGTTTCAATCGCCCAGCTAACTTGACACGAATAATTAGAAAGTTTTAAAATAAATGGAAGAGAAAGATTGCTATATCTGTACACAGTTACAAGTAGAACTAATAAGTAAAGAGCGGAGTACATTAGCCGAGTAGTATTTTAGTACACTCCGCGAATTTTCGACATCCATTTTATCCAGAATGTTTTTAATAGAAACTACTCCTACACCCAATGTGAAAATGCACTCCCACGCCATTATATTTTTTGCACCATGCTCGGGGTCCTCAATTTTGTTATTTTAGTTCGTCGCTAACTCTCTACCGGACGATACCTCCGCCATCGGTGCCGAAAACGTATTTTCTTTCCATTTTATTTACTTCGCGACGATTTTTCTCCGACGATATCGTTCGATAATTTAACTATTCCCCCATTATAAATTACGGGTTGACGTTTATTAAAACTGTCGGGATGTAAATGGAGAGAGACGAGGCGGTGTAACATTTTAAATTAGAATTAACACCGAACTGGACACATAAATTTCACGCTTTGACCGAACGCAGAATTGTAATACAAATCGACTGTTCGACCAAACGAACCGTGTAATGAGTCGTAGGTTTGTTTCCTCCCACCACCTGTTATCCCAAATCGTACGATATAGATAATCGCTGACTTTGAGAAGAATTAATATTCGCTATTCGAATTTAAATGGCCGATTTCAACCCTTCGACGGTGAATTACGGCGCCTACGAAAAATACGTCTGATCCGTGGTTGACCTATTCTACTTAAACACGAAATTTCATAATTCCATTGCAAGTAAAATACACGTCGTTCGACTCTTCTCGTTTCGAACACGGACATCGAGTCTGTAGCTCCATGAAATTTGCCTTGTAATTCTTCGATTACAAGGGGAATCGGTATCGGGCATTTCTTGCGCTTCTCCGATCGAGGAACCAATCAAGCCCGACAGTCGAATAAAACGGCACCGCGATAGAGGGGGCTTGTAATAATCGTTAGCAGCCTTCTTGTTGCCGGAATTAATTCAATTGGCCAGACCGTTGGTCGCCCGGTATCAGCGGATTTTCGGACGATTGGAATAACAGAGCTTATCTTCGCATCGTAGTTGTAAACTGGCTGCTCGCTGCGTGCTAAATTACGCTCGCCGTCCAGTATCGCTCGTTATTACGCCGGAAAAATAAACGCTCTCGAGCGGCGACGATCAATTTTAAAAAGTAAATCTCTCGAACGCGTATCGGATGTTTCCCCGAGAAACGTAAACACGAGGAAATTAAGTTCCCCGAGAAAAGAATTTCGAGAGAAATTTAAAATGCGAATTTTCCTCGCGAGTTCCTTAGGTCCTTAAAGACATTGGACCGTACCTCTGGCGCTAATTGGACCAGCAATCTTTTTCCCGCCGGAACCAATGGATTTCGAAATTGGTTCGTTCGGATTCCAATTACACGCCGCAGATGCTACCTTTTACCGAAGATCAATTTACCCCCAACAGACGTTTTTTTTTTTTTTCACCCCCTCTTCGCGAAACGGTAATGAAATTGGCGCATCGCTTGGCCCGATCCGCGGTGTTAATAATTTTCGTCGGATAACGATCCGCTCGGCAAACAGAATGGAATTAAATTACGCGAGATCGCCGCGGTGCCTCCGGGCTTCGGTTTCCTTCGTTCAAAACGCGTCGAAAAACTGCGAGAAACGTACCGGGGCAGAACGATGGATATCGTTTTTCGCGTTTACGTCCGCGGATACGGTTTCCCCTGTATTTTTTTCGCACCCGGACCGGCGACTCAATAATTCTGTTCGTTAATTTGAAAATTCGTTCGACGAGCAACGCAACGGGAAAGCTGTTTGTCCGATAATTCGCTCGGCAAATAATTTCCGGCGAGCAAACGGACAGCCGCCATCGATACGGGCAAAAATATGCATTTACCGTTCCATGGAAATTCATTCCTCTCGTAAATTACGAAAAATCCAGAGGTGTCGAGAGCCCCGGCGTGGGAAAATCATGCGAAAACATCCTCTGGCTGCCGCAATTTCGCAAACAAAAATCCATATAGACTGATCCGTCGTAAACCCATCGTTCATCCTCTCTCTAAATAGCTACACTCCAGGACAAAAAGATAGCACATCTTATCATTTCTCCCGTTTGGTATTATAAATTGAAAAAAAATGAATATTTTATTATGTTCACATCTATGGGCATGCTTATACAGGGTGTTTGGCCACCCCTGGGGAAAATTTTAATGAGGGAATCCAATGGCCAAAATAATTCGAAAATCAAAAATGCCAATTTGTTGATGGAGGATTTGTTGCAAAGTTATTAACGTTTAAAGTTCCGCCAGTACTGAATTTTTCTCTCGAAAATGCGCAGGATTTTGGGGGTATATCTATTCACCAAAAATGATTGTAATTGACCCCCGCAACCGAAAGTAATTTTTCCAAAACGATTTGAAATTTTTTTTTTCCGTCGAAAAATTTCACACCTTCCGAATTTTTTTCTAGAAAGTGGATAGAATTTCAGGGGTATGTCTATTCACCAAAAATGATTGTAATTGACCCCCGCAACCGAAAGTAATTTTTCCAAAACGATTTGAAATTTTTTTTTTCCGTCGAAAAATTTCACACCTTCCGAATTTTTTTCTAGAAAGTGGGTAGGATTTCGGGGATATGTCTATTCACCAAAAATGATTGTAATTGACCCCCGCAACCGAAAATAATTTTTCCAGAACGATTTGAAATTTTTTAATTTAATTGTTAATGACTTTTTAACGAAGCCTCCATCAACAAATTGGTATTCTTGTTTTTCGTATAATTTTGACCTCTAGAATCCTCTATTAAAATTTTTCCCAGGGGTGGCGGAACACCCTGTATGTATAGTGCAATGAATATCATTCGCAGTATTTACTTCAACAGAATTCCAGGAATGAAAACGTAAATATTTTGACCCACAGCTTCTCAGTTGTGTATAAATTACTGAATAGCGAACATTCCTTGTAAAACGTGGTTGATAATGTGTGTCCTACCGTTCTTCGTACTTATTTGATTTAAAAAAAAACGCATTAAAGTGTTAAAAATGGGTCATGAAAAAAAGCTAAATGAACGTGAAATACATACGATATTGATGTTGAAGAAAGAACAATATTCAATTGCACAAATATCGAAAGTTGCAAATAGAAGTCGTAAGGTTATTATGAACTTATTAAAAAATCCCGAATATTTCGGAAAAAATAAGAGTTCTGGTCGTCCACGAAGTTTAAGTACTTGCGAAAGACGTGCAATATTGAGAATAGCATCAAATTCAAGGATGACTGCGAGACAAATTGCAGAAAGTGCTGGTGTAAACAGTAATATAAAGAATGTATGTCGTGTTTTACAAAAATGTAAGCATTTAGTGCGAAGGAAATTGCAGAAGAAACCAATATATTAACGATTTAAAACAGTGCATTTTGGACGAGTGGGAAAATATTAGCCAAAAAAGTATTAAACAATTGTATAAATCTTTACCAAACTGATTGATTGAAATTATTAGATGTAAAGTGTGCTATCATTTTGTCCCTCTACATCTTGTCCATAATTGCATTTCTTTAAATAAAAATAGATAGATTAAGGAAGGTTCGTTTCATTTCATTCATATGTATCAACAAGGGCAGCCTGGAAATATATGCATACAAAAAGCTGAATTTGTAATGTTTAATAAACAGAAATTACAATAATTTGGAAGTGTGCTATCTTTTTGTCCCGGAGTGTACGTAACGAACCGTTTATCAAAACGACACGACTGCGTCGCGACGAACAGCGAATCTTCGACATCGAACGACAAATTTCTAACGCCCGGAAATCCCGTAGCATCACGTTCAACGCTGCGCATAATTTCGCGCGTTCCTCGTCCCGAGGCTCGGGGCTCAAGAGATCAGGTAGACGTCCGCCACGCTACGATCGACGAATCTATTACCGTCGAACGAACTCGTTTTGTTCAATTTTCAACCCCGTCGTAATTCGACGCGAGCCTGAAGTCAGGTTTTCCCCGAAACTCGACGCGTTGACAATCTGTCGTTCGACGGACAAGCAATTTCTTTAAAACTGTTTTCAGAAAATTCTTTGACGATAAACCGATACCGAAAATATCCTTGTTTCGAGCGCCCTGGCAGCAATTTTAATCATCCCCTTGAAGTACGATTTAAAAGCAAATCATTTTTCAAACGTCCATTATTTAATTTCGTTTAAATTTGTTCGTACAATGGTCACGAAAAAGTGAATGTACAAATGTGTTGATCTAACGAGTGAGGGTACGGTAAGGGGTTAAATTAAATATTCCATTGAACGGAAATAAAAGTTTCGCAGAGACCGTGTCCCATCGCGTAGGAAAATCACGGATGTCCACCCACAATCGCGTCGTTTGGAGAGTTTAAGTTGATCGCGGAGTAAAAGATTCCCCGCTTGTGCATTCCCAGGACGATCGAGGAATCGAATTCTGGTTAGAGGGTCGATCCACGGCGCAAGGTCCCCATCTGCGGCGCGTCCCTTGAAAAGCCCATCAGCCGGCACCGCGACGCTTTCACGATGATCTCGTAGCCCCTGGTACTTCGTCGAATAGACCGAAGGGAAGTCCATCGTGCTGATTCGCGGCGCATATTGATTCGAAAGGTTTCTTCCCCCGCGTGTACTCTTCCTTCCCGACGCTATCCTTTTCCTCCCGTCTCTTTGCACGGCTCACGCGTCCGTGAGTCTGCTTTTCGTCGGAGCTAAGCCGTGATTAGATTGCAGATGCCCCTCTTCGCCTGCGCCTTCTTCTTCGCGGATGCTTCGAATCGCAGCCGTGCGTTATTCGAACCGTATTATCCGTCGCCTGTACGCGTATTAATAAATTTCGAGGGTCGAGCGCTGTTACTTATTCGCGGGGGTGTACTCTCGATACGCCGTACCGCGCGTAGCACGGAGAATCGATAATCGGTAATGTATTAACACGATCAGAAGCTTTCGGGTGTAAGCCACGTCCAATGATATCTGGATAATGGATACCGACGTTACGACACCGCTCAGTCGGTTTCCTCGGGATAGACGAAATACCGATACACCTAGATCCCGCGCTATTAGCGATCTCTGTTGATAGATCGACCCCGCGAGACGTATAATTTTTTAGTCTACCGTTGTACTGTTTTTGCGTCTCCTGTTTAAGTATTCCTGTTTTTCCCCCAGCAGCGAAATTCAGTTCGTTAGCCTCTTCGTCTATCGTGCGCGCCAGAGGAAGATCGAGACGGTTCGAGCAGGGATAACCGAGACCCTTTCAGATTCTAGTTTAAATGATAATGGGCAAGGCACACCAGGGACACTTAAATCCTCCCTTCTGCTTTCCATAAATAATTGGAGGTGGAAATGGAGCGGATTCCCTAGTGTATTAGTCCGCGACCCGGCGCCTAGAATAGAGTTTCGTTTCCTGATTGCGATCCGATAGAAGCCGCCAGTCTTCTTCATAGTTTCCTCTGAATAATTAAGAAGTCGGCCGGGACCTTTCTGAATTATGTAACACGACTGATTACCGATTCGTCAAACCCTCCGCAACAACGCGTGCAAGGCCCTCGGGGGGGATGGCTATCCCGAGACAAAGGGCGAGACACAAATTGACTTTTCCTATTTGTGCGCCTCAAAGGGCGCCTCTGAAAGCGGCGACCGGCACACGTCCTCCACAGAGTGTTCCAAACAAAGGGAATTATACCCTCCAGGACGTGCGCGGCGATGCCTCAAAAAGGCAGAGAATTTTTGAAAATGTATACGACCTTTAAAAAAAAGTATTCAGGCTTCTCTCTTCAAAACAAAAGACATCAAAATTCAGTCAAGCTTCACGATCACGAGGCTACTCATTGCCAAGTCTTATATATAACCCTTAAGTGGAAAAATTGGCAAATTAGTAAATGGAAATCAACCTTTCTTCAAAGCACTTAAAAAATAACGAACTAATAGAAGATTACATAAATTTTGAAAGGGTTAAAATTAAGGAATTTCTATTCCTAAATTAAATTAAATCGTACGTCGAGGAGTCGATATCATATATTTTCGTTGAATTAAAATCGAACCTTATATATAACCCTCAAGTGGAAAAATTGGCAAATTGGTATAGGGAAATCAACCTTTCTTCAAAGCATTTAAAAAATAACGAACTAATAGAAGATTACATAAATTTTGAAAGGGTTAAAATTAAGCAATTTCTATTCCTAAATTAAATCGTACGTCGAGGAGTCGATATCATATATTTTCGTTGAATTAAAATCGGACTGTAACTTTCGGGAACGCCCCTAAAATGGTACTTTCAACAAACTTATTAATAATAAGGCTTTCCAGTTCGAAAGCCTCTGTACGCGTGGGAAATTACAGGGGCGATTTATCTGCATTGGAACTAAACAAGCATCATTCCGTGAAACTGCACGTTCGCGTAACACTGTCTAAAACCGAGTCGAAACTATTAACGAGCGGCAAAGTATTACGAGAGCAACCGACCGCCAACAACAATACCCGATCATTCGTCTTGAAGATCGACGAGCGGTATTTCCGCGAAATTGCTGGAAATGGCCCGAAATCACGGCGATAGGATTAAACAGGAAGCTCGTTTCCGCTCCTTCGAATGAGTCCTCGGGATCGGGCGTGTTTCAAGTCAGTGCGGGCTTTTGGCTCGACGTTGTTGATGCTGATACCGACGTTGTTGTTCTTGTTGTACTTGTCGTGGATATGCTTGAGGCTCGTCCGTCTCGTGTTACAAGCGTTGGATACACCCAGGACGATCCTCCCAGGCACATAAGGTACACATCGCGCCAGCCTCGTGCCCATTCAGGATTTAATTGGTATCAGTTACGCCTTAACCATGTTGCGGGTACCGACGTACGTTACACTTCCTCCTCAACCCTCATTAGACGCGTTCGAATTAATTGCCTTTGTGAACGCCTCGCGGGCACCTACGTCGCGCCCTTTTCTTTTTCCAACCACCCTCGACTCGATCTCCCCACGCGTCGTTGTCCGAGCTTTTTATTTATCGAAACGAAACGTGGCCCCTGTTACTTTCTCCTAGATTTTTCGTAATAAAATGTTCAGCGTCTACTTTTAAGGTAGAATCTGTGACTCGAGGATAAAACGGAAGTTACTTTCCGGGTCTAGCGGCGAAATCAATTCGAGATGCTGTGAGAAACTACTCTCGCGAAGGAGCCGATTCTCCTTAGCGGCGCAGTTTGGATTATGCCCCGGCAAATATTTGGCCGGCAGCCGAAAGTTGATTCCAGCTTCTCTCCGATCGGATCCTCTTTATCGTCGGCCACCGCTCGCCGCCGACGGGCATAAATCTCGTTTGGCGAAAATCGCGAGATCCCTGTTCGCTCCTTCCTCTTTATCATTCATTTGCCCGCTCCGGCTACCGTCCCGCGGACAAGATCGGCCCTTTCTTTCCGCTTTCTTTGCCTCAATTTTTCTCCTTCCTTCCGCAGGATGCGGAGATCGAAGTCGAAGTCGAAGTCGTTACGTCAAAGGGAGATCGAACGGAAAACGGCTTCCGCGTGTTTGCTATCAAGTTCGTTTCTCCTTCTAGAATTTCCTAGCTACTAACTCCGTATAGCTCGAATTTAAGGGGAAGAAAATCTCAAACGAGTCAGACAATTTCCAACAGAAGAACTGCATTGTTTGAGAAATGTATATTAGTGTATACAGGGTGTTCGGCCGCTCCTGGGAACAAATTTTAATGGGAGATTCTAGAGGCCAAAATAAGACAAAAATCAAGAATATCAATTTCTTGATTGAGGTTTCGTTAAAAAGTTATTAAAAAATTGAATTAAAAATTTTCAAATCGTTCTGGAAAAATTATTTTTAGTTGCGGGGGTTAATTACAATCATTTTTGGTGAACAGACATAACCCCGAAATCCTACGTACTTTCGAGATAAAAATTTATTTCAATTCGCATGAAATTTCAGTGAAACATATCAACGTGTGGTCAGACATTATATTTTCGTTTAGGAATTTTTTTCTCGAAAACGCGTAGGAATTCGGGGGTATGTCTATTCACCAAAAATGATTGTAATTGACCCCCGCAACTGATAATAATTTTTTTAGAACGATTTGAAATTTTTTAATTTCACCGAATTTGACCAGCGTCCTAAATTTTTTTTCTCAAAAGTACGTACGATTTCGAGGGTATGTCTATTCACCAAAAATGATTGTAATTGACTCCCACAACCGAAAATAATTTTTTTAGAACGATTTGAAAATTTTCATTTTCGCCGAAAAATTTAGGCACCCTACCCCTGTCGATTTTTCTTAAAAATTCGTTTTTGATTTTTAGTAATTTTGTTTGACGCCCTACAGAAAAGTTGTCTAATACTTTTTTGTAGGTACCCATGAGCTCTACTTCAGAAAAAAGTTTCATTGAAATATATTCACAATTGTGGGAGTTATGCCTGTTTGAAAATTGGACCATTTTTATGGGGTTTTTCTCATTTTGCGAGGTCAAGGACCAACTTTTTGAATATTTTTGCGATTTGTACATATTCTCCATCAAAATACGCGTAGTTTGCTTTTTTAAACATTAAAATCGTCCAATCCATTCAGAAGTTATGACGTTTTAAAGATTCGCATGAAAATTCGGGCAGACATTTCTGGCCAGAAATTAGATTTTCGGTAAGGAATTTTTTTCTCGAAACTGAGTAGGATTTCGGGGGTATATATAATGAACAAAAATGATTGTAATTACCCACTGTAATTAAATATAATTTTTTTAGTATGATTTGAAATTTTTTAATTACATCTAAGAATTTCAGTACCTACTCGAATTTTTTTCTCGAAAGTGAGTGGGATTTCAGGGGTATGTGTATTCACCAAAAATGATTGTAATTCAGCCCCGCAACTGAAAATAATTTTTTCAGAACGATTTGAAATTTTTTAATTTAATTTTTTAATAACTATTTAACGAAGCCTCAATCAACAAATTGATATCCTTGATTTTCGTCTTATTTTGGCCTCTAGAATCTCCCATTAAAATTTTTCCCAGGGTTGGCCGAACACCTGTGTTTGTTATCCAAGGAACATTGACACGAGAAGGAAACGTTGTCGTTGATGTCGACGATGAAAGTGTTTAAGCTAAGATCAAATGCATATCGATGAGTTACTCTTTTGTTTATGATACGTGGATAGGAGTCCAGATGGTCTGCATCGAACTTGTATCGAACTTGTGTCAAATAGATTATCGTAATATTAAATAATATAGTTTACATCGTTAAATTTGAAGTGTCCGAATCATTGAATCTGACCACATGCCTCTAACCATCCCTGACATCGTTACAATTGAAACAATAATTGGAAATATGATAAATACAGTACAATTTCTGAATAGCCTTAAAATTCAGACCTGACCGTGAAGTTTCGTAGTTTACGTTGGACGATGGACAAGATCCGAGAAACCGCAAGAGGAGCGACATCGAACAAAGTGTCGTCTCCTGTTAATTAGGGGTGGGGGTCGTCGGATCGGTAATGAAACTCGGGTTGGTCTTAGTCGGCCGGTGTCTTGGAAGTCATTAAGTGTCATTGTATCGTCGGGGGTGTTCGGTCGTTGACCAATAAACGTCCTGACGGGGACGTAAAGTTGGCAGTATCGAAGGAACGGCGGGCTACGGGGTCTGAATTAGCGCTCGGTGTGAATGTCACGTTCTCTCCGGGCGAGTTCGCGATGAAATTGGAGTTGTCGGTAAGTTTATAAACTTCGGTAACCCGTCGCGACACGCTCCGGTTCGTGCGCTTTCTACCTTGAAATCGAGACGCGCGGCTAGACGTTAATCGAAGAAGAGAATCGGCCGAGGGCGCAGGCTGATAGGAGGAACAGGTCGGTTGATTTAGACGCCCCGGAGACCGTAAACGCTGACGTCGACGTCTGCCAGTCCGACGATAATTATTTGTCAGAAATCGGGTAGATGGCCAACCTCCGGTACCGCGTTTCTTTCCGTTTTCGCCTCCTCCGTCTCTTACGCCGACTCCTTACCTCGGTGAATAATGAATCCCCGAGATCGATGGTAACAACTTCTCTTCTCTTTCCTGCGGGTATCCCCGCCCGCAGGAGTATTACCCTTGCGGAGCGTGATTACCGTTCCTGGCGGGAAAATCTACGACGTCGCGAACGGGGAACTATCGGGCCGGGAAAAGTTCGCGCATTCGAAAGGAGACCGTGAGACCTGAACTCTTTTAATTGACCCTCGGTAACCGACTTGCGCAATCCGCTTTTCATTCCACGAAACGAACCCACCAATCTTACAACTTCCACCGTACCAGAATCGCTGATGAAAACATTACCCGTTTAATATAGGAATTTCACTTGACTCGTTTCTTTTTCTGATCACATTGGCAGACTCTAGGCTTCCTCGCGAGATCGTGTAGCAGATTAAACAAATTCTGAAAGCTACGAAAGATAGTCTGCTGATCCATGAAATGGGAGCTTTGCAGAGGGTTGCCTCAACCCCTAAATATAATGTAATCTCTCGACAAAACTAAGAGCCAAAAAACTCTGGCAAAGCGAACATCGTTGATGATCTTTTCGGTAGAATTCACGATTCCACAAAGTTTTCGACTGCTAAGCTCCGAAGCTGTCCTTGGCTCGTCGACCAGGGGTGCCGATTTATGGCCCAGCTCGGTAAATTTGGCTCCCGAGCCCCTAGCATGCGACACCAGATGTTTAATATCTATGGCTTAAGGTAAACCCTTACCGGGTAGCTGGGTTTGCGGCGCAACAATCAGGATCAGTTTCGATCTGTTCCGGAGCCTAATCAGCAAACTCGCGACGCACACTACCGGTGAACAGGCTTCGATTTTTCGATTAACCATACCTCTGAAATCTGTGAACTCTTTGGAACGTCGTAGAATTTTCGAGCCTCTGTGTTTATGTACGCTCGAACAATAATCTTTGCAAGGTTCTCGTTGGCGTTCCGGTTTCTGGGCCAGTGGCTCTTTCTTCCCAGTGACCCCCTAACCTCGACCCTTGAATAATTAATCTTTCGACCGGTGGAGAACTTGGGTTTGCTTACCTGAAAGCGCCTCGCAATTGCGCGAACGTTCCCGACGCGAAACTACTTTCGATACATATGCATGGACGCTTAATTGTCTTACCAGTAATTTCCAACGCGGTGTTTTCATATTCGGCGTAATTGACACGGTGAAATTCCCGTTTCGAGCTTACGAAATTCGGAGTACATCTTGGGGAAGATACTTTCTTACGGAGGCTAATTTTACTTCGAAACGGAATACAAGGTATGGCAGAACTACGAGCGGAAGTCGTAACTGGCTAATGGAACTCGCGGAAACAGACAAGACGAGGCGAATAGGTTTGCAAACTAATTGTCTCCAAAATGTGTGTTCAACTTTCCTTTTCCGAAACTACGCAAACTCTCTGTAACGACGTGCATGTCATGGAACTATAAGTGATTTTTGCTAATTAATCTCCAGTCGATCTACAATTCGGAAAAAACATTGGGTGAATTGTTTCATCGCTTTAATGTAATCGGTATGTAGATACAGGTTGGATCGTATCTGCAGAGTAACTACGGTATCAAGAAGTTGGATCGTTAGTGTTTTGTACTATCTTCTTGCAACATTCGTTTCGAACAAGTTGCTCGGTGGATTGTTTCGATGGTTATCCAGACTAACTTTCCATCTACTCCGGGTAGCTTTTTATTTCTTCCCCGACCGATTTCATCCCTGGATCTCTTCGAAGATCCTCGTTACGAGCATCGCTACGACCGTGCACAGAATTTTGAATCGCAATATTTCGTTACATTTTGTAACATTTCTGGAAAAGGCAGAATTTTCTTAGGAAAAGTAATACACCATTGTTTGGATTATCCGTCGTCACGGCAACGGGATTTGCCTCGAAGTACATCGTAAGCCGACTAGAAAGAAACCGATATGGATTCAAAGAAAGCCGTATTCGTACCATGCTAGAACGCAAGTACATTATCGTAACGTGCCCTTAACCAGAGTATGTTACAGGGCAAATTCACGAATTAATATTACATTTTGTTATTTATATCTTGCTTTTTCGAGGCATTTTCGAGACCAGCCAGTTCGCGGATAATCTCCTCGATAAAATCGCGTAATCTCCGTGTCGCGTATTCCTCGAGATACTTCCGGGAGCTGGATTATGAATCTTAAGGCGATTCGACTTTAAAGTTTCTCAAGAGTCAAACGTTTCCGTTTGCTCTGCGTAAACGTCGTAACGTGACATCTTGGATCGTGACCCTCGAGATCCCTGACCGTCTGTTCCTTGATCGAAAGCACTCGTGAGATACGAGCAGTCAGCGAAACGTCGCGAAATAAGGATTCGCGCGCGAAATCGAGGGTACGACGAAATAAAAGCGTCGAAAGAAATCGTGAAGCTCGATGGGGCGGAAACGAAACGAGACCTCCGAGGGACGCCCAGCATCTTCTGCCCTTTTCCCTGATTCCTTCGACACATTTATTCCGGGAGCCCCGCTCGGGGATGATAAATCAGAAACGTCCGCTTAGTGGCTAATAATATCACGAGTGGACGACTTTTTCGCCACTGGAATCGGTTCATTCACGAGACAGACATTTTGGATCCATCGATGAAGCTTTATTAAGCTCAATTATTCGATGGTAATCGTTTAAATGAAGGAGATATTGTAGTTTGCAGAGGTTCGAGTTGCGACGCGGTATCTCGCGATCTAATAAACCGATTGGCTCCAAATTTCGAGGGAATTTTCAGCAAACGTGTCCTCGAAACCCCGTACAATCTTTTAATTATTTGCATTTGCGGTGGATCGATCAAAATTTCGTTGCCGCGGGTAAACGCTAAAAAAATCTTGATTGGTTCTCGTCGCGGATAAAAAAAAACAATCAAACGCGCGAGTCGCGTGATTTATTCGGTTCGTCGTCCGTATGCTGGTCAAATTTTTAAAAATTCCGGCCTCTCGACGACGGGAACGACATTCCGCGGTACCGGTGATATTCGATACGAACAAATCACGAGCTTACCTCGACGTCTCGCGTATCAGATATTCATCTAACGCGCAATGAAAACCATTCGTTCGGCTTGCGGGATGTAACGTCGTCGAATAACGTGTAACAGCGATATCCGCGATAATTGTCGTTAAAGCAAACGTTCGAACGTTCCGCGCGTCCCGTACGTGCATATCATTGCAATCCACGGCGGTTTAATTCGACTCTGTACTCGCGTGCACGTCGAACGATCGCAGTTTGCCGTTCGATCGCGACGATCGTCCTCTAGATTTCAGATTCGTTCGCGGAGAAGCTTGAATATCGATTTAAAAAATCAGAAACCGCTTCGAGTTTGCATGTGCATCGATTACGTTCGAGGTAGTATCGTCTGGACCATCGACAGTATTTTAAAAATTATTTTTTCGAGCCACGAGAAACCACGCGAATGGAGAACGCTGAGCGTCTCGTGTTTTTTCCTTTCTCGCGATACTCCCACGAGGAACGAAGCTCCGCTCAAAGATTTCTCAAGAGCTGAAATATTCATTTCGACGATGGGGCTAAGCGCGAAAGCACCGTACGGGACCAACAAAATTTTCCAAAATTTACACTCGAACGCGGAGGCTTCGCTATCGATTTACCGATGAAATAGTGTTTTTACTACCTGGTACTGCGAGATTAAACGATTTTCGGATTTATTCGGTATGCGTGCGGCCTCTCTAGCGCGCGGTTTGTTAAACAGTGGCGTAATACCGGGCAAAAAATTTAAAAAAACTCGATAGAATATTCCTAATATAAACGTTGCGGGTTTTTATTGCCGGAGTAAATTTCTCGCGAAAGGTAACCCCTAAGCTTTAATACCCGTTCCGACAAATCCAATTTGCATAAAGCTCTTCGAGTTTTATTAAAAAATATATACGATTCCGGGAACGTTACACGGACTGAATATTTCTGAAAATTATGAAATTCTAACCTCTGACCTGCAATCATTTTCTCCGCGAATTAATTTAATTAGCTAATACAAGAAACAGTTTGGGTCGGTGGTGTTCCAAAACTGTTTACATTGTTTACGAAAATCATCCGGCTGTTTATAATTCCGGTTTAGCTTAGATCGATCGCAAATGAAATAGATACAGGGTATCCCGTGCTACGAACGGAGATTCGAAAATGGCAAATTACAACGAATGCGAGAACATGCTATTAACATTAAGCGAACGCCGAGTAATTATCGACCTGCTAATGAAGTATTCAACCAACAGAATTCGGAGAGCGTGTAACGCTGTAATTTTAAAAACACTGACAGCCGTTCGAAATAATATCGAGAAATTATTTCCCTCTATTTTCACGAATCCAATAACTTCCGAGCGGCAGCTTACGCGAAGCAGAGTCTCGATTTTCCCAATCAGCGTTGACTAAAAATCGGGTTTAAATCCGTGAATAATAAAATGCACCGTCTCGTAGGTCGTGGCCGGAGAGTACTCGTGTTTTCTCACCGCGGAGCGTAGATTAACGGAAAAGTAACGGCCGCAAATCGGTTTAAAGCCTCGGTTACATCGAAAACCATTTTCGTCGATCGAAAATCGGTCGGGCGGGTACGCGACACGAACGTTTACGTCGCTCGCGCAAACGTTAATTGTTTGGCGTGTATTTGTTTCGTAATAGAACTCGCCGGCGGTTTGCATAACAATTGTACGGATATGAACTAAAGCCGATACCGTTTGACGATCGTTCGCCCGCCCCGTGACCGCGTTTACTATTGGTAATCATTGCCCAACGAAACGGTGACTCCATACGCGCGTACAGAGCTAGACCAAATTTACCGAACGACGGGAATCGAACGCGTCCATACCGAACGGATGGTTACGTATCGTTCGTTCGTTTCGCCTCCCGTAAGGCGCTACGTAAACACGCAGAAATATTATAAACCGCGAACCTGCAACGCCGTTACGTGTCTCCAGCGCGGACAGGGCTCGAACCCGTGCTAGTTAGTTTCGGTAAATTAATTTTATGCAAACACTCCAGATATGGAACAATAGCCAACGACCGATACCCTCCATTCGGCTCGAAATTTACGTTACACAGCGGAGCAGTTCGCTCCTCGACCAATTCGATACACGGTTTCCAACCATCCTGCACTCGAGGTGCTCTCCCTTATCGAACAAAAATAATTTCAGAAGCATTATAAAGTCGCAATGTCTGTTTTCGAAACAAGAACGATTTTTTTATTTCGAATATTTATCGCGTCCCGGGAGGTTTGCGTTCTTCTCGAGTCTCAAATTGCCGGCCCCTCCCCGCGAAGTCCCCTTAAAAGATGAGAACGGCGAAAGCATTAGTGTAATTGTTCTCGATAGGAGAAACCGAAGGTGCGCGGAAAATAAAGGGGAAACAGAGCCCGGGCTGAGTCTCCGCGGGCTCTCACAAATTTCCGCTTTTTGTCAGCGATTCTTCCTTGAAATATTTCCACCGTTTTACAATATTTCCGCCATCCGTTTGGTTTATCTCGCCCTGGCCACCCCCGACTACCCGCGGGAAGATTGAATCGGGGGTTTATCTTCCGCGAGGAATTTTATCAACGAGCAAATTTTTTTCCGTTCGTCGCGGTCGCCAAGCCGGCTATATAAATATTTGACGAACTTTCCATCCAGACGCGGACAGATAAAAAAAGAAAACAGCCCTTCGGTGTTTAATTTAATTTTCGCAAATATTGCGCGCGCACGCGCGACAAAAATGGCAGACTTTTTTACGAGCCCTCTTACCGCGCCCGTAAATTCGCGCAATGGACGGGTACGTGTGCAAAGTCGCCGGCGAACCTTTTTGCGCGGCGTTCCCGACTTCGAGGAAACGTTTTTCCCTTTTGTATCAATACATCGGCGTTCGACGGTTAATTGCGCCCGCCGGTGAAAACAAACGCGGGGGCAAAATCGTTGGTAAACCTCGGACTAAGAAGCAACGTTAAAAACTTGGGACTGGCAAACATTTCGCGATTTACACCCTCCCATCATCATGATGCACACGGAATGAAAAGTAAACGAGGACACTATTCGAGAACTATATTCTCATGTTGTCTCCATTGTAAGTCTATGGAGGGTGGAGCCGAGAGGGGTGATTACGCGTTATAAAATAAAAATCGCCAAAAGTTTCAAGCGCGACCGAAGAAACGGTTTAAGAAAGCTCGACAAACACAAGGGATGAAAACAAACACGAACGCAAACCACCGCTAGGAAAAGAGCGTGTAACGCTGAAAAATTGAGGCTGGAAATATTGCGCGATTCCGTACCGTCACGTTCCGGTTTTACCGCCACGTGCGTGGAACGAACAATAAACGGGAAACGCAAACTTCGTAATCTCCCCGCGTTTTACCGAACTTCTACGCGAATGGGTGTCTCGGATTTTTGTTCGGGAACAACGAAAATCTTGCTACAGCGATAAGGAAAGCCCGCGAATAGAACTTGCCGGGACGGTGTTAAAAATTCGAGAAAAGGAAGAGGATTCGAGGTAACGAACTAGGAGAACCCGGTACGGCACGAGGTGCAAACTGGCACAACGTTTGGAAAGCAATTCTCTCAGGGAAATTGTCGTCGACGGAGACGCTTAAACAAATATCCCTAGGGTCCTGAGTAGTTCGAGGCCATGGTAACCCTGAACGGACCCGCGCAAAGTCACGGAGTGGAGCGAAAGAGCTTAAAAAGCTGAAAGTTCACCCTCGTTCCACGGTTCAACTTCTGCGGGTCCCTCTGTGTGCACCACCTTTCGCCAACTCTCCCCTATCGTGCAGTTACGTTCTTTCGAGCGTTCCGCCACTCTATTTTACCCCTTTCGCTTCTTCTTTTTTATTTCTTCTTTTTTTGTTTGTTCCTCGAAAAGCTCGACGACGAGATAAACCGGTATTGCCGCGAACGGCACCCGGAACTCAGAACGCGCTCTTATCGTTAGTGCCGTTGACGACGTCGTTGTAACAACGGAAAAAGAACAAAAAGAAAACCCCCCTCCGAAAATTACGCGCGAAAACGAGAATACAGTTTTTTAATAGCATAACTCTCGAGTACGATCTATATTGTCCGTTGGGAAAATTGATGCAGATACAAATGTAGTAAATGAAATCGGGGATTGATTTTTGTCGTGTTTCGAAATGAAACTTGCGGTCCGGAAAAAGAATTCCATGACACGATGGACAATTTACATTAAATCTGTGCACAGCTGTTTCCGAATTGTTAGTTTTCCAACTGTTTTAACAATTTCCTAGTTTTGTAATAAATTTATCCGTGCTATTTTCAATTTTCCATTTCCCAGGTTCTCTCTGAGTAAACTTCAATGAGGTAAACAAAGGGGCGAGAAAATACGTTGTCCGTGGGTTACCAACGTTTTTCGCGTCTCGCGGAAATCATAACGAGAGCGCGGTAAAGCTTTTCTCTTTATTCGACCGTCGACCATTTATCGGGCCGGGAAAACCGTTGCGGTCGAACTTCGATTAAACAGACCACAACTCTTCATTTTTCGATCATCGATTAGCCTTGAACTTTCGTTGCTCGCGATTTCAATTACACGCCGCATTAACCCCGACGGCGAGTATTTCAGAACGTTTCCCGACGAGCCGGAAACATTTCGATACCGGGGAAATTAACTAAAAAGCTCTGAAATTTTTCGAACGAACACTTGATACAGAGAACGGACAAGAGGATGGGAAAAATAATACTCTCGTAAAAATTAGAAAACGGAATATTCACGGGAACGTTTGGTCGATCAGGACGCGTTTATCGGACGCGTCCGTTCCGAAACAAATAAATTCGCAATCGACGGTTATGCGTACCGGTCGTGGGAATGATCTTTGTTTCCTCGGCGCCCCGATAGGAACCCGGAAGAACTAAAGTTTCGGTAAGATAAAAGTTTCCTTTCCGGCGGTGGAAGCGAGCTGGTGGTCGGGTCGAGTCGAATGAAAAATACAGGGTGGCGCAGTTGCCGACTACGCGTACAGATATAGCTCCGACTAAACAACCTCGGGGTATAGATTTATAGATGGACGATACCCGCTGGGAAATCAGCATCGTCTGTGCTCTCAGCGACGCCCGGCGAGCGGCTGGGCCATTCGTGAAAATGAAAAAGCACGAACTTTTCAAGTTTTCATTGCCGGCCCGAACAATTCTCCCTCTTGCTCGTTGCTTTATGGTGTCGGGGATTTTCCCAAGTCGACCGATCGTTTAAACAATACCCCGCAACGCGACCGTGCCTCGATAACAATTGATCCCGCCACGCCACATTTTCCCATCGGCAACGAAACTTCCATCCCGTGGAGATTCATTTAACTATTTTTCAACCGAGTCCTTTGCGAGCCCGCTCGACGACGAGGAACGGAAATCGCATTGTTTTCACCCAACGTTCCTCACAGTTTGCGGATTTATTTATTAAAGGAATATTTATTTTTTTGTTTAACGGGTAAACACCCTTTATGAAAAAGTGGAAAAATCTACCTAAATACGCAAAAGAAGACTACAAAGTTACAATAGTGCTTATAACAAAGACCCTAACAATCTGATTGCCTCCACTTTAAAACTATCAGAGGATAAATTAAAAAAATTTAAGTCAGCAAGTGAGTCATTTCTTCCATTTTAAAGATATGATTTGAAGTCACTTTCGTTCCTCATAAACTATCGCGAGCGTAGCAAATTGATATACACTGTTGCGTTGGCGATAATGGCGGCATTTATATTTACGAACAAGATGAAGAAAAGTACATTGCACCAAAGGCGAAACGGTAAACAGCATCGGGTCGAACGAGGAGAGAAGTTTCTGGGAGGGACAGGGAGTTTTTGAGGGCGGAAAAGGGTATCACCGACCGGATAGAAAAGTTTTAAGCGAACACGAGGAGGCTGGAGTTTGATCGGTGTGCGCGACGAGGCGTCCCGGCGCTCGAAACACGCGGGGGCGACGCGTGTTTTCTTTTCGAGAACGCTTTCCATCGAACGCATCGAGAAACGAGCGATGAAATATGTTTCGAGAGCAAACGGGGGTTGGAAGGAAACTGTAAACCAGCCCGCGGCAGCTCGTTACCACCTCCCTTCGGTCTGCGTTAAAGTTGCAGCTTTCCAGTACCCCTCGCGAGGGATAAAATGTTTAGGATGAAATTTCTCCGCGCGTTCAACCACCCTCTCGTGCAACCCTGCTCCCTAAATAGCTCGCGGGTACCACGAGTCTCGCCCTTTAATGCTACTATTTCGTCTCTACCCCTAATTCTAATTTGTTGTTACAGTCTTCCGCCTAACAAGTACAAACTTGTTAATGCGGTTCTGCTCGATGTTAACGATAACGGATAAACTACAGTTTAAACAGAGTTGTTGTCGATCACTTTGCACCATAGGAATAGTTACTCTGTGTTTTCTACGATCGACGAACCTTAATTAGCGAAGGCGTTGAAGGGCAGAATTTTAGTAATAAAAGTATGGGGGTCGATGAGACGATCTGATCATGGACCAAGTTTCTCTTAAGTGATCTTAAATATGTATAGTAGTAATTATAAGTAACGTGAGATTCTACGATTCTAGCTAACCTTTGCAATGTTCGGTATTTCTGTTTCAGTGTCCCGGTGCAACCTCGGGAGACTTCTCGGAGCGACTGGCGGCTCTTCTGCAACAGTCCTCCTCCACTCAGGACGACTGCTAGTCCTCGTAGATACTTTCTAGATGTTCAGCTTTCCCCCCGGACGGAGAAATAATCGATGGAGACGCGAGAAAAGATCGTACGAGGTCGCGAAACTCGCGAAACGTTAATGATTTTTCAGCTAACTCGTAAGCTTTAACGCGTTTAAACGTATCGTCTACACGATTAAACTTAAGGCTCACTTTCCCCAGGCTAACATGACTCCCAGTATCGCGAAACACCGAGGAAGACGCAAGCCAATCCCGTCGTCCCGCGTTAACGCCAACTATCGTTTCGTATATATTTCTGATCAGGTCGTTTTTCGCAAAACTCTCCTCCCACGAAGAAAATAAACGCGCGCCGAATAACAATGTCCAAGCCCCTTTGAAATCGCGGTAACCGTACCGTTGTACTTTTTCTCTTTTATAATTATCTCGCGGCGAGTAATCAATGGCGGAAAGGCGAAACAAAAGAGGATTCGTTAGAGGGCTACCGTATATATCGCGATGTAATTATATTTCGAGCAACTTTCGCGGCGGCTGGATTTAACGAGGTTAAAGGCAGCGTAAATACGTCTATATCGGGCACGTTTTCGCGAACGATAATAATATTTTCGCGAAACTTCACCGCAAATCAATCAACGACGAAGAACTCGCGAATTCTCCGCCTTTGAGAGGCTTTCACGAAACGTTCAGCGGAAACACTGGCGAGAGGGTAGGGAGCAAAACAAGGTCGACGATGAGCCTACCAGTTTTCGGGAACAAACAGGGAGAGGGGAGACGACCTCGACAGGGTATTATTGTCACGATCGAAGACTGATTTCTTGCAATAGTTCCAAGGACGCTGATATTTTTTTACGAGTTACGATTAATTCGAGAACGCGAACGTCTGTAAAAAGCGACGATTTAAAAATATTTTAATATCCCGAATATTGGCGTTTCCAGGCGAAGAAACAATTTTCCGCAAAACGATCGAGGGAAATAGGAAAAACTGGCAGGCCACGGTAATTCGTCATAATTAATCGCGTTGCAATCGAACTCTATCGCTTTATCGGTCGCATTACACGCAACGCTTACCCTTTAACGGCGCCTCGAATTTCTCAACGAGTGAAAAGGGATCGTAGAATTACTGCTCGCGGTTTTTAATCACCGCAATCAGACGTTCCGTTCGACGGTGCCGGTTTTTCATTCTCCGATCGACAATATTTCCTCGGTACAATATTTAATGCGACTTACGTACGCTTTGAACGTTTCCATAAAGTCCGCGATTAAATATTAACGAGGTTAAAACGAACAAAATGTAAAATATTTCCGATATGGGAAATATTTAACGGAGCGTATTTACGAATTTTTTCCACCGCTCTCTCCCCGTTTACGAGCCATCGTGGCTTCAAACGCGCCGGGCGATAAAAAGCGTGCACAATTTCCAATTAACCTTTATAGGTGCGACGATTGTAGGGTCGCGTTCCAAATACGAATGAACGTCGTGCGGAAATAAATTTGCAACGAACGATTGACGTTAAAATCATTTCTTAATTAATTTCAATTCCACGTCCCACCTCGCAAAACCACGGATCCGCGAATACCATCGAGAATAATAAGGACCAGAGACGATCGCGTCCCGGTATTTACCGAGATCGCTTCGAGACTAGGGATAAAGAGGGGAATAATTTATACATCGACGTAACTAAAATACAAGTCAGAAGTGGGCGCAATAATGAAAACCGTTCTGTTTTCTGTCGCTGGTTGCTCATGAAACATTCAAGAGCTCAGACAAAAGCCAGACGATCGTCTCTCCTCTCTCCTGTCCCGATCGACGAATACCACTTGGGCTCAAGATGGAGGACGAGTGGTGCCCGCGTAGACGAAAAACTAGGGAACGGAATAAAAATGCCACGGAAGTCGTGGTTTTGGAGGGCGGCTATTATGCTTTCCAAGATTTTCGAAGGCTCGAGCATTGTTTCGGAATGGAAAAGGGCCATGCTGGCATCTCGAGTCGAGGCGAAACACGGGGCTACACTGCACGGAAGACAAATGAACGTTCTTTTCCAGCGGCGTGGGCCGAGTGCCAAACTAGAAACCACCCCTTTCGCGAGTCCTTCGTGCCTTTCTTCTCATACCCTCTACCGTTCCTGGTCATCCACCTTACCCGATCTCCTTCTTTTCCTCCTCCGCCCAGCACTTGCTCTTATTTCCCTTCTTTTGTTTAATCCCAGCTTTTTCGCCCGTGACTCTCCTACCCTTTCCGTTTCTCTTTTTTCCATCCCACCCCTCGTTGAGCTACTTTCAACGTCGCGTCTCCGGCACCAGCCACGTTCGATTCCGCCTTTTCATCCACGGATCAGAAAGTTCCGCGAAATTCATTAAAGACGCGTTTTAAACTTCCCTACCCGATTTGCCGCTCGTCGAACACGGGGCGGATCGGTTTTTCCGGTCAGCGTTCCTTTTCGCCCGGCATTCTCCAGCCGCCCGACTCGCGGATCTCACCCGATCCGACTTCCTGGCTAACCGGACAGGACAAGAGGGGATGATTCTTTTGTCCTTTGAGAACCTTTGTGCGCCGCGAAACTCCGCCCGTAGTTCCTTTGACGACGATCGCTGAAAGGAACAACGCTCTCTGCGCCCATGACGAAAGATCAATTTACACCGGGGACGGATTTCGTCGCCGAGGAGCGTACGAAATTGATTACTCGCTCGGAGTGTTCGCGAACCGACCGTATCGTATAATTTGTTCCAAAAAAAAAAATCACACGCTTCGTCTTATCGAGAGGGGTGTTACTGGCGCGTATTTATTCGCGAACAACGATCGCGTTTGCTCACTTGGGAAAAGAGTTTCCGAAGATTTACTCGTTTCACCGACGGTTGCTCCGCGCGTATACATCAGTAATATTTATTACAATGGGACCGAGATTGCTTTGGCCTAGCAGACACAGCCGCGCGAGTGCATGCATCATACGAACACACGCAGCGAACACGGAGAAATGCGGTTGCGCGTTACAGCGAGCGCGCAGCGTGTGTAAAGGACGCGCTTAATCGTACGTCGGGTTGAAGCGACCGCAAGATAACGCGAATCGTTACTCTATCGAGACTCGTCGGCCATTAATTTCGATTAAACGCGTTAAATCATTCCGCGCTGGTAAGTTCGTTAATAAATTTCTTGTTAAAATTTACGTTGCTCGCGCACGGCCGAAGAGAATCCAGCGAAAACGACACGCTGCGCGCGAGTCGATCAACGTTTACCGAACGATCCGTAGATTAATCGACCCTATTAATTACGTCACGCACTAGTCGCTAAGCTCTATCGATCGATAACTATTCGTAACGTTAAGGAAACGATTAATAGGCGTTATACATACAAATTTCACGGTTAAGAGATAAGTTTTGCTCACCGGGAACCCAGCTGCTTTCGCCTCCGTCGTCGTCTTCTTCTTCTTCTTCGTTGTTCGTTTTCCCCGAGCCGGCAATTCGCGAGCCAACCGAGCGCAGCTGGGTTAAGGATCAGAAGGATCTGATTAAATTGCTCCTATAAGATGCATCCGCAGGTGCGACGCCGGCTGGCTTCGGCGAGGAAATGCATATCCTGAAATCGACGATTTTTTACAGCGGCTTAGTCCGTCCAGGAAATTGCATTTTTCAAATTTTCCCCCGACAGCAACGCGTCCACCGGCTCCTTTCATGAATTAATTGGCGAACTCGGACCCGGACCGTTTGCTCGTTAAATAACGCGTTCTTCGCCGGGTTCCTGTTCACTTTGTTCCGCGATAGCTCGCTTCAAGCCCAAGACAGACCGAGAATTATCATTCCGTAGTCATTTTCGACGGAACCTGGAATCGTGTTCGCG
The DNA here is from genome assembly GCF_051014445.1 of Colletes latitarsis. NCBI lineage: Eukaryota > Metazoa > Arthropoda > Insecta > Hymenoptera > Colletidae > Colletes > Colletes latitarsis. The sequence continues at coordinate 24,374,370 of NC_135141.1, read as the reverse complement.
GTTCCATAGCACGCAAAAACCATTCGTGCGTCGAGCTGTTTCAGGGAAAACATTTTTATCAATACATTTCCCCAGCGCAATTAATTTTTATACTATTCAAAAGAGCCGAGTGAAAGCCCGAAGGGCTAAACGATGACAGCCGGCCGTCAAAATGTCTGTCGCCTCGTCCGAGTCCACGATTTAAAACAAACGCCGGCTCGTGCCTGCAGACCGCCGGGAGATTTTTTAATATTTCTATCGACAGTCCTCGAAAAGTATACTGAAAGTGCATAATCGGAACGTCTCGAGCGAATCGAAGGAACATCGACGGAAGGGGGAGGGATGATTTAAACGACGCGTCGGTATTTGCATACTCGAACCGACCGCCCCCGCCACGTCGTAATCGATTCGATCGGACCCTTCGCCTCTCAGATTTATCTAGATAATTATATTCGGTATTTCGTAGAAACCGCGGAAGGGCGCAGAAATTTTTCCGAACGTGTATTTATACGCGCACGCGCGCGAAAACATACACCGACGCTCGTAAATGTAAGGACGCTTGGTCGAAACGTAAATTTTCTGTAATTAATAAACTCTATACCCGAGTAATAGCAAAGAAACGATGGAAATTTATCGAGGATATAAATTTTAGTTTGTCGAGTGTTTCCCCGATGCAAGGCATTTTGTACGAATGTAATAGATCGACGACGTTCCGACCAAGTTTTCTAATATTTTTGGCAGTGTATACAGAGTGTACATAAATACACGTAGCCAGTCGAGAGCGACGAAACTCGAACAGAAAAGTATTATAAATATAGATATAAATATATATATATTATATACATATTACAAGTAACGCGTAAGATGTAACTATCCGTTGGTACATATCGCACTTACAACCGGTAGAAATGAAGGAGGACGAAAGTGTCGACGGAAATCGAGAGATCGCCCCGAGAAGAGGATCGAAAACATTTCGTGGTAAAGCAAGAAGAGAACACACGATGCAGCGAAATCTATTCGAAACGACAGCTCGTCCATAACAGTTTGATTTCCGGGCAATTATTCCGGTACATTCGAATCTCTTGAAATTTTTATTTCGTCGTTTCTTTCACGGATCTCGTCGCATCGTTCACGACCCAAGTTCACGCTCGACGGCATGTTTTGTAGATTTTATACCTTCGAAACGAGAAGTCCTTTCGATCTTGCTTCTCGCGGTTTAGTTTCGCGACCGATTCGAGATAAAAAAAAAAAAGAAAAGAAGTATAAGACAGAGAGTATCAAAATAAGGATCCGTTTGTTGCCCCCCTTCGAGCCGACTGTACAGTACAGAGCGTGTCAGAGAGCGAATGTCAGCGAGAAAGAGAAGACGCGTGTATGCGAGCGAGTGATTAAATAAAATTCGAATCGAATGGATGGCTTGTTGGAGCACACAATTTGTAAATGCGGACACGATGACATCACGAAGTCTCGCGACACAACGAATATAATAAAGAAAAGTTCTTCGTTTTCTACACACTCGATGGGATCTTTATTTTTAATAACGACCCGCCCTTCCCTCTGCCAAATATTCATCGAATATTCGCCGCCGTTTTGGCATTATGATTTTATTCCGCGGATTAAATTCGGGCCGATTTCGAGACGAGTAATTTCTACAGCCGGGTTTCAAACAGAGCCATTAAAATCCCGATGCATGCATAATCTGTTCAACGTCGAATATCAAAATGTAAGCGCAACCGTTGTTTGTCAGGATAAAATTACCGTGGCAACCATTTCATTATCCGTCATTATGTTACAAATACGATTTTCTAGATATAAATTAAAGTTAACGAGAGCCGAAAGATACAACATTAAAATCGACTACGCAACGAACCATTAACCTGGACCCATGTACCATTCGTCGTCGTCCGTTATAACGTCGAATATATTTTACATACATTTGTACGGAAATATTTGGCTTCGTTGCAGCGGCGCATCCTAAAACAAACTGATAAATCATCCCCGGACGCGCGCGGTTCTCGCATTGGTTGTTTACTTCATTCTCCTCGTCAGCTAGCGGCGGCAAAAAATAACAGAACCCGGTATACGTTTGCATATTTTATGCCGTTCCCGTGCATACGGAACCCGGCTATGAATTATATGTATACGCAACCCTCCTGCTGCTCTTTTTCGCCGACCTACATTACTCTCGACCCCCTTTCTTCGCTTTTTTAATTGTTCCACGGCCGGACGAGACGCGAAAAACACAGAAACACCGATTCCCCCAGCCAATCTCCACCTTTTATTTCATTGGCTTCGATTCAACAAGTTGAAAAAAAAACCAGGGAATTTGCAACATTATAGCCGTGGCTCATCTTGGCCACAATTTACGCTAACATGGAAAATTATTTTAATACACTGCCGCAACAACGTTAAATTCGTTATTTTTCAAGCGATGCTAAAAACTGTTGGCGAACCTGCGAATTATTTACTAAACTCGTGTCAGGATAAAGAATGGGCTAACATTTGTCAAAAGCTATTTTCTAGACTCATTTTCTTTGTTAAACATTAAGAACGAAGGGAACTAAAAATCCTGTTTCGCCAGCTAGTTCGACAAACAGCCAAACACTATTATTCTAAGCGAAGCGATCATGAAACTTGCAACGTAGATCGTTGAGATGCCGCTTTATTTGGGAGAATGGTGTCGTTACCATCTTTATTGCTCGATATCTGTACCGTTCTTTCGCGTTTCTTACGAATTTTACGACGTCGTAAATTTCACCATGCACGGTCGCGATGATGAACACAGTCTGCTGTCTGGTGTCGGATTAATATCACACTAGCTCCACTTAAACGAGAGACGATAAGTTAATATTCATTACAACCAGTTTAAACAACTTCCAATCGATGTGGCTTTATAAAAAAATTGCTACGAATGAAGCTTCAACCACTGGGGATCCCCGATCATCGCCATCCTCCGAAGAAGACGAGGGAAATATTGCGGCAGGTACGCAATTTTTTTAACTAGGCAACTCGGCGAAATATAATTTTTCTATATTTCTGCGCCCGGCGCGGAAATGAAATACACGCGTCGCGACGATAAATCGTCGGTGGGGCTTTCTAGCGTTTTGTTTTGGACAACGGTCGCGAACAAAGGATGCCCGTCACGCTCGGTTTTCGATTCAAATCGCCGGTAGAATTTCGCCGTTGAAAATTTTCATTGCGTAGCCGTACTGGGTATTTTTTTTTTTTATTTATTTTTTTTTCTTCTCTTTTTTCTCCCCTCGTGCTCGCGCGATTTTTTCCCTTTGTTTTGTTCTGCGCGGATCGGATCTTTCGGACGCGATCTCCAGCGGTAAATCATTTCGATCCGAGCGAAATCCCCGCGGCGAACGGGACCCGAAAAACGAAAACCGGAAGCAGTTTCTGCTCCGGTGGCCGTCGTCGAAAGTTCAAAAAATTCCACCCACTCACCCCATCGGATTTCCTGCTCGACCGGACAACCATTTGGTTAAAAGCGTCCAACGATTTATTTATGGATCGGTGCCGATCCTTCGACGGAATTCTATCCGGGCAGCAGTCGTCGTGGGAATTGAACATTCCAGCGCTGGAGAGCGGTAAAATTCGATTCCGCCAGTCTTAAATGACTATTACGGCTCATTGTTCGGGGAATTGACCGCGCGAAAATCCAGGACGGCGATAAATCAATTTTCGCGGAAAGTACGCGCAGGAACAGCGGCAATTAAAAGCGTAGCTACGGTTTCGACGCCACTTCGATCCACCAAGACGCCACCAATTCGTAAACTCGATCGGAAAGCCTCAAGTTCCTCCCAAAATCTACTCTGTGCTACTAAGTTCTCAGAAGTAGAAATTATTTACACAGGATTTTCACTTTCTAACGGTAGCAAATTATCTCGTACCACGATTCTCTGTCGGTTCTCCACTGTACCATGTACTTCTGCGAGGAGACACAGACGGTTTTCTATTCTGTCGAGTTCAACGACGAAGGGAAGTTGTCGAAGTCACGGGCACGGTTCGACTTAATGAACATTTCCCATCGTAAACTCGCAAAGCGGTTGGAAGTATTTCATCCCCATCGTCGTGGCACCGATGACTCGACCGAAAGCGAAAACTCGGGAAACTTCTTCCTCGCGGCTTTCCCGGTTCGTTTTACGTAGGCCCCAGCGTTTCTTTCGTCTTATTTTCGGTTCGACCTCGAGGAAAGTTGGTTGGACGGCGATAAGCGTCGAAACGGTTCGTTAGGCCGCATACGGACATTACGGGCTTCCGATACCGAAGTTAGCGTTACGACCCCCCAACACACGCCGGAAGCTTTCCACCATCCTCCACGGCCAGGTAAGAACCGCCGACTTTCGCCACGTCGTCGACCAACTTCCCCGACGCTCGTAAAAACCAGACCCGTGCTTCGTCTATCACGTTCCCGAGTCGTTTATTCGATTACGAAAAAACTGTTAACGTCCCGACGCTGACCAAAGCTGATCACTCGCTATTCTTCGAGGATCCCGAACAAAAGCAATTTTTAATAGCCTTCCTTAACGCTGGAACTGCCAAATCAGCCAAAATTACCCAATCAAATATCTATACACGATACACTATAATTGTTGGTAGTTCTAGTAACAAAAGCTAAGTTGTAAGTGCGTTGTATCGTTGTGAAATAAATAAGGGATGGATAATAAAAGAAACGTGGACTGTAAATTTAGTAATAAACAAGGTTGTTTGAGGTTGGCGGAGGTATCCGTCTTGAAAGGAAGGTTCCTTGGGCGGCGCGATTACCAGAGACGCGGGCTGAATATAAAGAAGGTCGAAAGAGCAAGGAAAAAGCGGTTTGGTGGATGGAAAAGTCACGGGCGGCGTTCGTCGGAGGGAATCAGTCGTCTTTGGGACGTCGATGGGGAGCAAAATCGTCGAACCAAAGGAAACACCAGGCCGACTTTACGAGCGGTTCGCCTTCGAAACGGAGGAAACCGCAGTCAGCAAAACGACCTCTGAGATTCCCCGAGAGATCCGAAGGACAGGGCCAGATATAATAGAACGTTCGAACACATATATACGAGCGTCCACTTTAGCCAAGAACGTTTCCCCGCGACGATCGAACGGGAAGAACAACAGTTTCCCCGGAGAGGAATCCACGGGGAAAAAGCTTACCGGGAAATTCTCGCAAAACGGTGACGATTTTCCGGCCGCCTCCCCGCTCGAGGGAAAATTAAATAAATGCTCGGTAACGCACGAGCGAACGTGAGTAATGAGAAAAGTAATCTTTCTCATCCCTTCGAAGAATTTTCCCTCGCGTTGCACCGCAGAGAAAATTCTGCGCCGGTTTACCCGTGACGAGGCAAGGTGGAGCCCGTTTCTCCGTGAAACTCGACGTCGCTCTACCGAGGAAAAGACAAAAGAAAAGATTCCTCGGGCACCGGTGAATTTTGTGCCTCGACTTGCGTGAAAGCCCCGGTTTCCAAAAGAAAGATCGAGTCGGCTCGGCGTTGGGAACCCGCGCAGCTGCCTCGATCCACGGCTCTTCGAAACAGTGTGGCGAATCGCGGCGACCGCTTAAATCCGCCAACGGTTTGAATTTTTTTGCGAGACTCCCCCGATGTTTCGCGACCCGTCATTGTCTACTGAGAATCTCGCCCGTCTCGTTTCGATCTGAAACGACTACCCCGTTTCGCCTCGACTTGGAATTATCTTCGTTTCGAGATCTCTGACTTCGAAGGAACTTCAAAATTGTCAATCGGTCCGTCGCAAATAATTAATTTCCGACTCGAAACGCGGCAGAAAATAAAGTTCCGACAGTCCGTGAGCTTCTACGGTTCGCTTCTTTTCTTTTGTCTCTCGTCTTGACTCGTCTAACAACCGAAGACAATCGATTTTCGCGCTTTTCTTTCGCCCCTGTTCCTCGTCCGGTCTCGCAGCGCGAAACTATCTCGAAAACTTCGTATTTTCTGAACTTCGACGCGTAATCGAGTTCCCGGCGAGTACGTTTTCCCGCTTTAATTCCCATCGAAGCGTGTCCGGGGGGCCGCTACCGTATTCGTGTTTCATTCCTCCCGGGCGCGGCAGCGACGGGAAAACTTATAAGTTTTAAAACTGATCCCGAGGAAATAATTAATTTCCGTCTGAAAAGACATTTTGAAACGAAATGCTTCGCCGTTTTCTCCGCGACTCGGGAACGTCCAAGTTCGTTCAACGAAAAATACGCTGCGCAAACTTTCGTCTTTCTCTCTCGTTCCGGGTCTCCGTGTTAAACAGGTAAAGAATGTTTCACGGATGAGTCCGGCAATTTTTCCTCCGTAACGTCAAGATAAATTTACTTCTCCCCCCAACCCCTTCACTTTTGAAAGTTATCGATGTCGAGCGGAAAATATAAAACGTAGCACGATTTCCACGCTTCAGCGTTGCCCGACCAACTAACGCGAAACAAGTAAATAACGTCGTTAAAAGGGTTTAATAATTTCCGTGACTGTAATTCGCGTGGGGCCACCTCCGAATCGCGATGTACTTTTTCAATTACTACAAACTTTTCAATTGACCCCGTGAAACTTTTAAAAAGCTCGCCGGAGCACGATCCCCGCGAAGAACAAACGCATCGATCGAGATCCAAACGTTTCCCATCGTCGAGGAAACTCTTCTCGTCGCTCTATTATTCGATCGAACGAAATTAGCGGCTCGACTTTCTTCGATTTTCCTTTCATTTTTATTATTTTTTTTTTTTTTGACATTCTATTGAATATATACGCGGGGCTCGCGGTCCAATTTTTCTTTCCCAGACGCTTTTCGCGGCCCTTAAACATTTACCAAGCTGTCTCGCTCCTTTCATTACGTTCCTCGATTTTCCTTCTTCCCTTCTTCGTGACTGGTGGGTTCCATTTGTACATTAATCCTCCGCGAAAGACCGATGGTTTTTTACCTCCGAGAAATCAAGCCACCTCGACGGCACGAAGTGCTCTTTCAAGTATTTTTATTTTCAACTCGACTTTCTCGAGGCTTTCATCTTCGTGTCTACGATAAGAATGGCTCTGCTAAGCCGTCGATGGACGACCATCGTGCACCCTGAATTAATTGTTCGAGACTCGAGGACCCGGTGCTATAGGAAACCGGATACCGATTCGATCCAACTTCCCAGTCGTAGAAAACCAAACTCTCGAGATTGGCCCGGTCGTTATCGAGAGGTAATCAGCATGTAAGTCGTCGGAGAAGAAACCTTCCACTCGATGTCGTCGAACCGTTAAAACTCCCAAACGATCCATGCCCTGTAAATAAGGCCTCGTTACGATCGCCACGCGTCCACCGAAACTTCTGGCAACTTTCCAACGAAACGCAACCTTCGAAAGGGCTCGCAGACACTAGTAACCCCTTAGTCCGGGGTGGGATTAAATTCTTCCAAGACGCAGGGAAATTCGATGATACTTTTTTCCTCGTCCCGTCTCGATCGGCGTAAGTTCGTTCCCAACAATTTCCACCGTAATATTTCCATGCTCGGCAATGTCGCCTGGTTTCTTTGTTTCCCCGAGCATTTCTAATATTTCCAGCGTGCTGCTTTCCCTTCGAGTCCCGCGGCAAAGAGGACGGAATCACCGTTTTTCCGACTGTTACAAACGTAAGCGCCCGTTTGCAATCGCTGAATCTTTTACGAGAACCAAGATATCCTCCCTAATTTTCGAACAGAAAGCGTACGTAAAAATCTTGTGGAAGTTTACAACAGTCGTATTTTATAAACGGTCCATTCTTTCGTCGGTTTTTTGCCGGGAGTCGACGAAGATGCAGGCTGACGCGACAGAATGGAAACTCTCGCGTGAAAAATTCGCGACGCAAGAAAACAGCACGAAAGGCATAGCGGAAAGTATTTAATGGAAACAGTTTTAATAATCCGTCTTTTGTGCATCGCGCAGAAAATACACAGACCGACTGGACGAACAACGAAGACTTCGTTCAACGCTTTTTACCGTATCCTATCCTGCCCGAGCCACCACTTTTTCCCGCCCTCGCGCTCGCCGACGTTCTTCGAGCTTTTCTGGAATTAATCCCTAGACACCTACTACGTCCTCCTAATTGCTTCCTGCTGGTAATACTTTCATTTCCATGCCTGCGATCCGACTTAACGTATCTTCGTTCCTCGAATCGTCCCAGAGGCTTCATCACCGGGTCATTGTAAGTTTCATCGACACGGACCTTTTTCCACTAAATTTCACCTCGACTCGCACAATACCTTCCGTAAAATGCAGACGAGTAGCAAAAGGGTTTGATTCGTCTCAGGACAGAATAAAAATATAGAACGGGGACCATACGCGACATAATAAGAATGAAACGAAGATTACAAGGGAGATTCGAGGAGCTGTGAACGTATTTCGTACTTAACGTCGGCAAATTAAATTCTTTTGCATCGAGAAACGGTAAAACATTCAAAAAGCCGCAAAGTAACGGGCAGAGAAACGAGCATCCAGGATCCTTTGACCCGCGTAACGAATTTCATCGGGGATAACAAACGTTACACGATCGTTTTTTGAAACCCCGATATAAAAGGGCGCACTTTTTATTTATTTGGAAGAAAATTGCAGGGTCGACGCGACTTCCCGTATCGGTTTCCATTTTCCATCGACGAGCGACACGATGGTTACGATCCGTTGGAATTAACCGTTTGCTAAACATCGCATCGAAATGAACGCAAAGCAACGAGCAACGCTTTGAGCAATTCCCCGTGGAACGACGACTCGTATAATGTTCCGAATCGACCGGCGGTTTCTAATTATTCGATCCCTGCGTCGATCACGCTGCTAAAAACCGTAGACGCTCGTAAATATTCCAAGAGTCGGAACGATTTACAACGGCGCGCGCGTTGACGATAACTGATCGACAAACGCGCCAATTAATGCGCGACAAAAAAAAAAAAAAAAAGAAGAAATTCGAGGGACGCGCGTTCTCCGTGGATCATAAATAATACGTTTTTATTCGTCTGCTCTGCTTCGCGCGGCTATATTTCCATCGATGCTCGGATCACGCGAAGCGAAACAATAACTGACAGGAACACGATATATTAACAATAAGCGCGATCGGTTGCTAAAAACGTTCCGGGAGTCGAAAAACATCTCTGGATGGATATAAAAAATAGAAGAGCAAGGGAAACCCCGATACCGGACGGGGCTGCGAGGAAAATTTCATTTTTAGAAGCGTACATCTGGTTAAAGTGTAACGAAGCGAAATTGAAGAGCGCTTATAGGATCGTAAATAATTAAACGTTCCGGCTGTGTTTTCCGTAGTCGGTGATGAATTAGCGATAAGCTATGGGAGGCTGCGCGAGGCAAAGAGTGGTTTATCCAAACCGAACTAAATGGAAGTAGGTTCCTGATTGTTTGCCTACTGGCTACAGAAAAGGTCGGGAAGTAATGAACCTAACGGGCGGACCTAAAAAAAAAAAGGAGAAAACCGCGTGGAGCACACGTCCCCCGGGGACCCCCAGGATGCGTTCTCTTTCTACGCCCCCGCTCTCCTCCTATCCCCACTACCGGTCGCTGCTTTCGTTACCAGCGGTTGAATAGAACGCGCAATTTAATTTAATTAAATCCCAGTTGACAAAAAAGTTTGCTTGAATTTAAGTGGAGCTTTTCACGCGGCACGGCGCACGCCAACGAAAACCGCCCGGCGAACAACAGGGCCAGAAACTTATCAGCAATTGCTTGGAAAAAACCGGGAACCGGCGGGGGCGGTTTCACGTTTTTAGTTTCAATTTTGTAAATGACATTTCAACCGCATTGTACGGGACGGGTCCATTAATTCCTGTCCGTTTGAAGGGAATATCGCGCGTCAAACGCACTAACCCCTACTTCCGGTCCAGCTTCTACGGGAGAGGAGATGATGAAGGAGAGAGCAGGAACACAATCTTTTGATTTTTGGTTAAAAAAGTGAAGTTCTAGGGTACCTAACGATATACAGGATGTTCGGCCACCGCTGGGAAAAATTTTAATGGGAGATTCCAGAGACCAAAATAAGACGAAAATCAAGGATATCAATTTGTTGATTGAGGCTTCGTTAAAAAGTTATTACAAAATTAAATTAAAAAATTTCAAATCGTCCTAAAAAAATTATTTTCAGTTGCGGGGGTCAATTACAATCATTTTTGGTGAATAGACATACCCTCGAAATCCTACGCAGTTTTGAGAAAAAAATTCAGGAAGCTGAACAAATTCGGTGGAATTAAAAAATTTCAAATCGTTCTAGAAAAATTATTTTTAGTTGCTGGAGTCCATTACAATCATTTTTGGTGAATAAACATATCCCCGAAATCCTACGCAGTTTCGAGAAAAAAATTCCTTACCGAAAATGTAATGTCTGACCACACGTCGATATGTTTCACTGAAATTTCATGCGTATGTTTAAAACATCATAACTTTTGAACGGATTGGAGGATTTTAATTTTTCAAAGGGTAAACGACGCGTATTTTGGTCGAGAATATATAGAAATTCCAAGAATATCGAAAGAGTTGTTCTTTCACCTCGAAAAGTGAGAAAATTACTATAAAAATGGTCCAATTTTCAAACGGCCATAACTCCTACAATAGTCAATGAATCTCATTGAAATTTAGTCTGGATATAAAGCTCATGGATAGCTACAAAAGAGTATTAGACAATGAGCGATCGAGACAACGCAGCTGGTAACGAATAGGCGAGACATTCGAAGGAATGACGCGACGGGCGGCGATAAATCTGCGAGACGAATTCGGCGGAGCTACGAGCGGAACCGTTCGACAAATTCGGTCGGTTTCGTGCGGCGTAGAGAAACACGTGCTAGGGAAGCGGCTATTTCAATATTTCACGGCGAACACGCGTTACGGAAGAGGAAGGACACGCGGAGAGGGATAAGTCGCCGGAACAAGAGAGATTCCTCGGGAGTTCGAACACGCCTGGCACCGTGAGTTAGGTAGTTAGTATTTACTGGCTGCGGATGGAGATACGTACACGTCCGAGGTGGCTCGGCAACCTTAGCACCGGAACCCAAATCCTGCGAACGGCCGTCTTCCACGAGCAAACTTTCGACTCGCGCCGCGATACAGAAATTATACCGGCATTACAAAACACCGGGCGGGTGTTTTGTCCGTCTCGTTTCGCGTATCTCGGGCTGGGAACGTGATTAACGGCGCCCACGGAATTCGCGTTGCGGTCGAACGTACGACGAAAAAAAAAAAAAAAACGCGAAGCAATCAGCGTGAGCAGAAACGTGCAGGGGGTATCGAAAGGATACTTTCCGTTCAGAGTCAACACCAGATAAAACGCCATTAATCGTTCGATTTCTTTTCGAGTAATTTTTTCTGATGCGCATAAAGGTTAAATTGATAATATTTTTATCCAACGGAGCGTGCCTTTCAGCGAACATCAAACGCACTTATCGTCCAGAAATAAAGTAATTATCCTACCTCCGACAGAGGTGAACTACTCATAATTGAAATTGAAACAGTCGGAGAAGCGTATCGCGTCGAACAAGCCCCAGGAGCATTTCGCGAGCAGACATCGACGGAAGAAAATTTATAGTCGCGGGTGTACGGTGTACCGGGTGACCGAGGAGAATGGTATTATTCCTGAAGGGGTCGTAGGAAGCTGATGGCGTTCACCACAGGCTATTGTTAGTGGCCGGACGAGAGGAACTATTAGATGCCTAGTTTAGTGGTTACTGGCCCCAGGTTGGTTCGTACCGTCTCGCACCGGCGTCGACCTCTTCGTTCAACCCTCGACTCTCGCTCGTCTTGGCTGTCTCGAGGAACGGGGGATGCCTCCGGGAATCGAAAGGCTCCGCACTGCCGCTAGCCACTCGTTCATTGTCAACGGTGTCTCGCCCGTATTCATGCTCGGATTGTAATAAGCTCCACCACCGGTTTTTCAGGCGAACCCTTTTGTTAAGAAAACTTTCGATCCCGTGTACGGATCCCGCTATCGTCCCCCGCGGATATTTCGCGCTTCGTTATTTTCGAAAGGGAGATCCGAGGGCAGATATTTTTTGGCGTTGAAATACCATTTTGTCAAAGGTGCAAGCTGGATTTACAATTATTCGAGCCGAAAGAAACGTAATTTTTTTCGAAGAAGAGGCAGAGTCGAGGGACAATCGAGGATGAAAAGTGAACAAGGAGAATGGTGGTAGCCCGCAGGTCGTTAGTCAGGATAATTAATTCCGAGAGCGAGTATTAGCGGCGGCTCACTGACTCGGCGAGTCTCCAAGGTGAAAGGCGAGATAGATCGTCCTGGGGGCAATTTTCGTTTTCGTTGATCATCTAGTCCTTCGCGCGACGCCAGGTTACAATTTATTTACGCGAACGGAAGTAATTTTTGCCTCCCGTTCCTTTGTACTCATAAACGTTAACAATCGGCAGGGAATTTCGCTTTTGTCGCAGTTGTTCTCGACGTGTCTCGATAACGAAGCACCGTGGCAACGTCGATCCAGGGGGGAAATCTCGGTCCTTCCGGGTACCGTCTTTTTGTTTCTTTTTTTTTTTGCCGCGACGGGAATCAGAGAGCGGAGTGCTTCGAATTCTATCGTCGTCCTTAGCGCCTCCGCGAACGGATCCAGCGCGCGAACAAAGATCGTCGCCTCGTTCCTGAATGGAATATTTCGAATCGACGGATATTCGGTGTCGTATTCTCCGTCGTCGAGGGGTGAAAGAAGCGAATTCCTACGTCTCCTCCGCAAATTCGTTAATCGTCCGACGTCAGGGAAGAAGACGTTATTCGGTGGAGATCTCGGCGCGTCGGAAGGACCAGATTCTCCAAGATCCACGACTGATTTGTTCCGCTGTAAATACCGCAGCGAGGAATGGGACAGAAGAGGGAGTGGACGTCCCTAACCCACTCGACTGTGGCTGGTCCTCGTTCTCCCGAGGGGTAACGGCCGGGAGAAAACTCGAGGGTGGAACGGGAACACGATGAAAAGAGAGGAGAGACTGGGGAAACAGGGTAAGAGACAGAGAGAATGGTCGGAGGGCAGAGTCAGAGTCAGGCTGGAGTGTTAATTACATCAGTGTGTGCTGGCACGTTGCCCACCCACGGATCTGCGTATACGTGCATCCCGTCGAAGGTGTGAGAGGGAACAGGGTGAATTTCAGGCTCGAGGAGAGCGAAAAGGCGAAAGGAGAGATGAGAAACGATAGAAGGAGGAGAGCAGAGGAGCGGAAAGAGAGGAAAGCAGGAGGGCCAGAGGTGGCGCGCGATCAATGAGGGGTTTGGCGCTCCATTGGCACGCTGCCCGTTTTACCATCTCCAGGCTCGCTAACTCTCCCTTCTGTCTTTCTTCTTACCTCTCTTCTCTAACCTCGAAATTTCTTCGGCATCCGGACCTGCAAGAATCCCGCATTCTTAGCCCTACTTTCGCGTCCCGCCCGGAAACTCGCCCTGAAACTTTCAACCCCGCTTAACGTCCCAGGCAAGAACGATGATTGGTTTAATTTAAATTTCAGTTTCGACGGAGTTTTAACTAGATTCCACGCGTCCTTTTGGCTTCCAGTGCGCGAGCACCCCGACAAAAAGGGCGCCGAAAACATTTCACGCCCCTTCTTCAGTTTTCTTTTTTAAAAAATAACGAGAACTAGAACTCGTTTTGACTGGAAACGCAACGCCCTGGCCTTTTCCTCATCGGTAAATTGCCCTGGAGGTTTTTACGAATTGCGGGGGAGTGGACCGGAGCACGACGCGGGAACGATTCAATTCTCGTGAAACGCAGAAGCGATTCGCGCTGGTTCGTTTACATTACGAGGTCTTTGTGACGTTGTCGCGGTAACCCGAGTAATTGTCCTACGGGAAAAATGGAGAAAAAAAAAATGGGGGCAAGGAGGGTGGACTCGGAGACGAAGAAAGTAATTCGCCCCGAGTTCTTAGCCGCGCGATCTCGATTAACGATTTCGTTCGTTTCGAGCTGTAAACTGCAAGCTGAAAACTGACTCGGAGCGGAATAGTTGGTCAGAGATCGAGGAAAGGGAACGAGGGTAAATTGAAATTGACGGGGAACAGGGCGAAGGTGGGCGAAACGAATCGCGGTTGTTTATTAAAATTGAATTCCGTATCGGACGGTTTGGCCGTATCGCTAACTGCTCGTCACTATATAGCATTAATAATGCAACGGTTGCACCGACAGCGAGTAACGCGAACTAATCGTTCCCGTTAACGTTGACTAGGATAAATCGCCTTCGAAGGGCAGAGGGTGGCTTCAGGCTGCGTGAAAAAAGAATCTGTCGCGAACGAGGATCGTTTCGAGGGACGATAGAAGAAGGCGGGAGAGAAATTCCCTCGTACAAATTCGTCGAAAAGTATGAAAAACGGGGCCGGGACTACGGAGATGGAGTCCGGTAGCGTAATCGTTCTTGCACGGGCCACCAAATCCGCTCAACGCGACTTGACGAACGACGCTTTTAAGCCTCGATAATGCGCGGCCATTTTTTTTCTCGCCGGGGCGAGATCCTCCCGAAAAACGAATTTCATGGGAAGACCTGGGGGAAAACAGCGGAACATCGCGCGCAGAATCTCCGAACGAGGCGGAAGTAACCGTCGAGGACGACGAGGAAGACGCTCCGAAAGTTCGAACAAACCTCGCTCTATGATCCACGATATTTTCGCAAACTGTCGCATCGATTACGAACAAATCGCGCAAAGTCGATTCCAACGATCTCTGCGACCACTTTCGAGTTTCGCTCGGATCGGTCGGCTTTTCGAAATTGCCAACGAACGGCGGACTCTCCACGGAATTGCAATCTGTTCTGCAAGAACGTGTCGACACGATATCCTTTTGTAAACAGAAATTTATTGGTAAATATGAATGCTCCCTATTATCCGAACAAGTGGCACGATATGGCAGGTGATTCTACGTAGGAAAATAAGTATAACGGGGCGAAGTACGAGTCTGACTTGGAAGCAAGTAGAAATAGCGATTAATAGGCAGACACGCCAGGTAAATCGTATTCAGTGGGATGTGACGTACGTTTAGCTTTGTTTCGGCGGTGTAAGAACAAAGTTTATTCGATGGAAAGCGGATGCACGGGACAGCAGACACGTCTGTTCTCCGACGTGACGCCTTTGTTTCTTTTTTCTACTGACGAGAAGACAGCCGCCGTCATGAATATGCATTAAAAAGCAAAGTTTAATTTCGCGGCGTGCTAATGAAATTTTTCGACTTAATTTCTGACTACGGTTTTCTTTTGCTCGCGGCGTAGCTTGTCAGACGGGCTATTTTTGTATTCGGAGCCATAAAATATTAAACATCGCGATCATCGTGCATTGAAACGAAATAAAAATGTTTAGAATCGCGCTGACATACAGTGGGGCCAGATTTGACATTTGATTGTGCGGAACGAATCGAATAAAAAATCAATCGAAAACGCGTGGAACGAACATTTCCTAGGTTGTACAATCGTTTGGCACCTGACATTCGAATTCAATAAATTGTGACAAGATATAACCGAAGAATTATCACAGTACAAAAGGACATGTAGGCCCGAGAGAAGTCTAGAATTGTATCGTTCGAGTAAACTTTGGCAAATTTTCAGAAAAATAGGTTTACTCGTTCCGAATTTCCCGAGTCGTGTACAGTATTATATGTTTTTATCCGTTTCCCATGCACTCTCCTTATGACTGAATTACAACCAGACTCTTTTATATGATAATGCGCCGAGCATAGCCGCGTTTTTTCAAGGAAGCTTTACTGTTTCTTATCTCAGCGACCCGGACACGACCCTTTATTCTCCGAACCGGCTATTCGTCCTAACAGAAGTTCGTTATGCAAAGATCGTTATCCTACGCCTGTAATACGAAACAGAATTTCCTTGGCCCCGAGAAATACGAAACGCGAACACGTTCGGAAAGGTCGACGACGTTGCGAACGTAATTTTCGTCCGGGCTCTTTCGTTTCCCGGGGCTTTCCCGCCCGACGAAAAAAATTAAAAAAGGAAAGAGGAAACAAAAAAAATTCATCCCCGTCGGGCGCAAACTTCGACGGGACGCAAACTAATTTTAATTGCCGACAGATTGTACCGCAAAAAGTTGATCGTGAAACTGATACTCTGAATTGCCGCGAACGAGCCGGAAAATTTGTAGAATACGAAAAAGCCGATAATTGCGAGCTCGTTTCTCGGCATCGTTTAGAGGGGCCACCGACAAGAAACGATCCAATTGGAAATTTTTATCGTCGTGACATCTTCCACCGTTACTTTCTCGACTTCGTTCGTTCTTAATGTAGCGTGAGTAACGTCGCAATTAGCGGCGATCCCGTGGTTTCGGTTTCGCGGTTGAACGAAGCGCTCTAAAATCACGATCGCCGCGTTTTAATTAATTCGATTCGGCTCGAGTCGAAATAAAACAGAAGCTACCGGCGAGAGGGATTCCAAACAGTGCTGTTCGACAATTCCACGGTCAAGAACTGACGGAAATGTATGCGGAGGTCGAAAGATACGATGGTCGAGGACGTTCGCAAATCGCATCGTTCGATCGAAACTCCTACGAATAGGTTGGATACAGCGGCGTAGGTCAACGTGTCGAAGGTCGATAAACCCGCGATTCGGGCGAAACCTTTGTACAGGGGTGGTTGTTCGTGGAAACAGCCACGGCGCCGGGTTATTTATGCAAGAAACATCAAGCCATTACTTAACTTCCAATTTCTCGGTCCTGCTCGTTTTTTAACTCCAGAACCTCGTTTTCCATTCGCCTTCCGCCTCGCCCGGCTAGTGTTTCGCTTGCATTTTATTTTTTTTTTTTTTCCACATTGAACGTCAAACGGGAACTTTTAATCGAATCTTCGAGGCACGGTAATTTACTTATACGTTTCTCGACCGCTTCCGATAAACAAAAACTGCGCATATCGTTGAATTATTTTCTAGTTTCGATCACGTATTCTTAGGTTTAAGTAACGGTCAGGTCGACGAACGAAACAGGTTTAATTCTGCTTTGATAGTAACAAAATTGGATCGACAATGGTCGACAAAGGCCCTGTCACGCGTATTATGCCCAGCAACATTATCCAAATTGCGAATGCTTGTGTTTAGTTGGCCAGAGGTTCAGCTCGAGGCTTTATATACAATGTGATCGATGTGACATCGAATAAGCGTACCGCGTATTACTCGCACTATCGTGAACACCTAGGACACACGAATTGCACCTTCTCAGCGTCCATCGAGCCGATTAATTCGGATCGCGTAAATACCCGTTGAAGTGAAAAATTTGGGCGGATTTAATGGCCGAAATCGCGTAGGAATCCGTAGCCTTCGATCCAATAATTGCGGTTTCTGTCGCGTCGCGGCATTATTCCTGTCGCTGCGGTCTTCCCGACTGTCGCAAAGCGTGCTTGCCAGCTGATTGACTGATAATAGCATCGAAACGTCGACGCAGCTTTGTTCGAATAATTCACGAGGAGAGTAATCCTACAAAGAAGGGTTTGCGAACTTTCGACCCAAATAACCGAACGCGGTTCGTTCACCCTCGTCTGTTTATTCTGCGTCGCGAACCAGATATTAATCAGATTTCAACCGAACGTCGAACCACTGTCGCTGTCCTGTATCTTATATTTACTTGCTCGTCGTGTAACGAATGCCGAACAAAGTTCACGATTAAACCAAAATGTACTTCCGCGCGTCACGGGCAGGTTTGCAGTGTCTGCATGATTTAAACGTGTCTCACCGGGACACGCCGCGCGACCTGGAAATGGGTCGTAGACCTACACGGATTACGCGATTCTTCCTCGTATTGTTAAGAAACCGCCGGCGAGAATAGACGCGCTGATCAAGACGTGCATACGTCGTAGATCGAGCTTCTGAGACAGAGTGAACGAATATAAATGTGTGTTCTTTGAATATATTCTTGCTATTATAGCGTATCGTTGTATTTAAATTCTCATTAATGTACACGAACGTTTCGAGGATGTTTTCGGAAAATGGGGGCGCAGTATTTCGTGGACGGGACAACGCGGATGGAAAATCGAGGGTCATTTAATAAACGAATACAGCGAACGAAGCGTATCGATCGACGGGACGCGCTCGATTGGATTTCTTTCTCGGAACGGTGAATTGCCAGGTTGTAGGTACGATAATGATGTCGCGTCGTTGTTAGAACCGCGACGGGAAACGTTTCTTGGAAAACTCGTGGTCCGAGGCGGTTATTTGACAGACTATAAAACTTTCTGGGTTACATAGGGTGGCGCGCGCGTTCCTCGAAGTAGTAATACGGAGCGTCGGGCCAGACGGCGCTGGTCTCTTATTCAGAACGCATAAGTTATTCGTTTAGCCTGCACCGTAGCGGCGCCGTGGGTCCGCGTAGTACGTGGTTGGCGTGTCACGAGAACTGCACACGGCTGCACACGTGCGCGGCTTTCTAAGTCGGCTAACCCAGGCCAACGAGGCGAACAAGCTATCCCCCCCCGCTGCACCATCCGCGCGCGTTTACCACCGAGAGGCCGTATTTTCGGCAAATGATCCTCGTGAAACCATCGCGAGCCGACATTAGCGATCCCTTATTCCCTCTTTTCGCCTCAGACGATACCGTCTATTACGCGAATTTACATTTCCGTCGCGCGTCTGGCGTTGGACTAAATTCGTTCGAGCGTCTCCTGTACGTGGCTTTCGATCGAAACCCGTTCCCGGCACGTAATTTCCCAGGATCAATCGAACGATGCACTTATGCGCGAAACGTGTCGGACGGTTTCGCGTGACACCGGCCATTCTGGAGGTCGTTGTTGCGAAAAATGGCTTATTAACGATATAGCGGGAACGAAGGAAGCCTGGAACAAAGATATTACCGGCGTTAATACGCCGGGCCGTAATTGCCAAGGCTACTTATACGCGTAAGAGCCGACAATACGTTCGACGCCAGTAGTAACGCTCGACGTAATGTCGACCGGACATGCGACCGGAGGCATCGACACCGTTTTAACAGCGACCTTTCCATTTTCACACGAAACGCGAACCACGGTGCAGCCCAAAACGGAGAGCAGTTTAAACGAGAATCGTAAAGTGAAAATGTAGGAATCGAAAAATTGTTGAAAAACAACGAAGAAACAAATATGCTTATCCCGGAGAAATAACATAAATTACCGCGTCTTTCAAAGGGACGAAGGAAAAGAAATCCGACGATAATAAAAGGATTGCCACCAGTTTGAAGGGATAAACGAATATTTTATGTGTGTGTGTAACGAGTAAGTAAACCTTAGAAAATGACCGGTGGTACAACACGACGCCATAAATAAACAAGCCGGTAATGGTCAGAGGTACGTAGCATGCGGGGACTCGGTAATAACGACGCCGTAACGGTTGGGTTTTCGATTATTTCTCAGCGAGAGTACACACGTAACCGGCATAACTATTTTTAAAGCTTCCTCTACAAACTTCGATATTACAGGCGGAAACTACCGTCCGTGGCTGAAACTTCATGAAAAGAAGTTTAACGTTCCTCCTGGTCGCATAAACGCGACCCTGTACACTTTTATCTAAAAGTCGAATCGCTTCGAATCCGATGCCGCTTCCGTACGAGACGGAAACGCTGTTATAATCCGTCGTGGGGGTGATTTTTTTTATCGCGCAACGCGACGATTACGCGAACAAACGAGAAAATAACAGGTTCGAGGGGCGAAGTTTCCATCGTCGATGCCGGCAACCGGATCGATCGAACGAAATTTTCGTCCGGTGCTGGCAACGTGTCTGATTAATTTGTTACGAGTCGAATGGGTATTAATCGTGGTAATTAATTTTGCAAGAACAACCCAATTAGTAGCCGTGCATTTTTCGGCCGACTCGATCGCGTCCCAAATTGCGTCGCGCGCGAACGTCACGCTGCGAGACCCCGTCATCAATATTAATAAGTACCCTTTATTTTTCCGTTCGCGAAAGTTTCGCGCTCCGCTGCCGGGCTCGCGTATCGCGTTTGCGATAAATCTACCGAAAAATCTCAGAATGAACGTCGAGAGTCTGGCGAAAAAAAAAAATGAAAGAAAAAAGAAAATATCGCTTCGACTGGAACGGGAGTAAGAGCTTCTGCAACGACGAGAGATAGGAGACTGAAAGCAACGCGTGAATAATTCCTGTCGCGGGAAAGCCGGGAGGAGTGGGTGGAAAAAATACGATACAACGACGCGGAACGATCGATAAAAAGAACAAGGAGAAACGCAGCGTCGGGACATCCGTCAAACTGGAAGGAATGCCGTGGAGACAAAAGAAGCGATCGTCGACGAAAAAATGATCAACAACTGTCCAGGATCCATGCGTATCCGTCGGGACCGGTGGAATCATTATTCCGCGTAGTTATTTGTTATTCGTATCGCGCGACGATCGAGACGGAGACGAACAACGGCGATCGACGTTGTCCTTTTCGGAAAAATCCTCTCGAGAGGCTTTTCATCCGCTCCTCTCTCGGTCCTCGCCGGCTCGAGATTCGGCAAATTGTCCGCGTCACGCGGGGATTTATCGTTTTCGCAGTGGATCCCGGTCTATTTGTTCTACATTTCGCACGTATCGAGGAGGAACACGGGCTCGCAGTCCCGTTGAAATATCGCGACGGCAGGACGAGAGGCCATCAAAATCCACGTTGAACGCGCCACGCGTGCAAACGAAAGAGCCAAACGAACGGATGAAACGAGACACCGAACGGGAGAAAGAAAACAAAAAGGAAAATAGGCGGTAACGGTTTTGGGGATTTTTTCGGTCGGGCAGATTTCGTTCTCGCGGATATTTGTCCGCGACAATCAGAAACTGAAACGTCTCGTTTAGTAAATAACAAGTTTCGTTCAAACTCCACGAGCTCGAACGAGATTTATTATCGGGAAAGTTGTGAAAAATTGGTCGTTACGTAAGGAAACAAAGAAAAACACTCTCCAAGAGTCCATAAATCATTTTGGTCGCGAACCCAGTCCCTCCAAGGTGGGAATCTTAACACCCCGCTGATAGGTTGTCAGAATGTTCGGGGGCATAATTTATTTTTGCCAAGACCACCGTTTCGTTCTTTTCAACGGCTGGGGGTAAACCGAAATACAATTACGCGAACGCGAAGGGTAGTCGTTATAAATTTCAAGTGGTTCCCGTAATTACGCAACAGTGCCGGGTTCGAGGGACAAAATGTTCCGGATCCTCGTACCCTCGAAAGAATTCAGAACACAGGGAGCGAACGAGAGCGAAGCCGCAGGTCGCGTGTTACCGGGTTATTAGGAAACAATTTTCCGCTCGCCGAGGGATTTTAAATTTCCGAGAGACATCGGCCGCCCGCTGGTTGGCTCGCATCGATCCCCGCGATCGATCTCCCGCGATATTCCAGGCGATACTTAACGCTGATCAACGCTGCTTGCTCGCAGGATGCGCTACCAACCGGACCGATCCGATAACGCATTCGTTAATGCCCCGTCGAATCCTGGAAATGGATATTCCCTTTCGTTCCTCGATCGATTTAAATCTCAAAAGGTGGATAAACTCTATTTAAATTATTTCCTAGTGCTGTCCTTTCGAACTCGAAAGGACTCGATCTGTTCGATTATTCGGTTGCACTCGAGTCAATTTTTTAATGGGGGACGCAAGGTGACACGCGATCCCAGAAAATCAAGCGTGGAAATTCCTCGCGAGACAAATAAGATAGAGCCCTGTGAGAGGAGATTCGCCAGGCAACATGCAGCCATGTGTATTTGCTCAACGTGGAAACGTGTGAACTAGCCGGAGAACCGGCTTTGCCGTCGACTTAGCAAAATCTAAGGCAAGATCAAACAAACGATGTCTGCGTTCGGATTACAAGACCTCGTGGCTCGGCCATATTCTAACTGCGTCTCGTTATCCGTTCTCTGCGTCTGCTACGCTTTTCGTCAGACTGAAGTCTCTGTACTGTGTCCAAAAGACACCCACGATATGTCACACAGAATCAAAATATTTCATCAAACATTGCTAAACGAAATACTAAACGAAACACCGAGAATGTTTATTTTACGGGGAATAATGGCGGCGAATAGTACTTCCCGCCAGCAGTGCGCCGTAATGCGTTTCAAACTGCCCTTTATTTAATTCCTCTGGTAAACTTTTCTAACGTAAATTTTCTTGTCTGAAATTCTTTAAAATGTATTACTTCGCTCGAGTATGCGAGAGTACGTGTCACCTCTCGTACGAGCCGAGCGAAAAGTTTTAATGGAATCCGCCACCGCGTTCCTCGGCTGTCTGCCTATTTAAATTACGCGTTTCGAGTCCTCTTCTTCCTCCCCCTTCGCTGCACCGAATCCAACTATCCGACCACACTGAAATCAACCCGAAAAATTTGTTTCGTCCGCTTCCAAAACTCGTTAATTCTTGTTTCGCCGGCGCGTAATCGAAACGCTTTCCACCTTTAAATTTTCTTCCCGTCGAATTCGACACTGGTAAACGTAACGTCGCGCGATCCTCCTACCTTTAAGCTCTATTTATACGTACTTTCGTCGAGACTCTAATTCCCAAAATTGGAACCATCGTAATGTAAATACATTCTAATTACCACTTTCAAAGAGAATTCCAAGTTTAAACCAAATGAAGCCGAGCGACGAGCGCATAGTTTGCTCTAAGTAGATTGAAACGACAACTGAATCGATCAATGGGCACTCGCTACGAACTAAATGCCCGTTTCAGACGAGAGTCTCTAATAAATGCTCTTAAGTAGGAAACCCTCGACTTTTTCACGGACTCGACGCGACCTTCTCGCGCATTCTACCAATTATCTTCTTCCTTTACTAATTATACATTCTTAAATACCGCATTAAATCTCGTTTGGAAACGGATCAGGACCTAACGAGAACGAATAAATTTGTCAACAGACTATGTCGACGATCGCATCGATGATTTTCAGATTTTCATTCGAGATTTAGAGATATTCGCTTTGTATAGAAAACGTATGCGCATAATGTAAACTAATGAATGTTGATTTAATCCTCTCTGATAATTACGCCACATTCAAATCTTCGTTGTAAACACCTGTGCACTTTGTGAATTTCAGCCGCTATCATCCGCGCGGTGGCGAGTGAATGCTGCGTTTATTACTGTTAATTGGGATCGATTCGAGTACTTTTTAATTGCGCAGCTCCCGCGAAGGGAGAACGACGAGAATAAACGCTTCGAGTACGTGTTATAATTTTTAACAAACTTCCCGTGTAATACGCGACCATCCGACGATGGGATATCCGGACAATCGCTCTTTTATAATGTACGCACGTAGCTTGTCGATGTTTTCGACAAACGACGCCCATTTCTTACGATATCCATGCAACTTTCCATTCAATTAAAGTTGTTGTTTATTGAAAGAAACTAGGGGAACTTGCCCAACCGATTTAGTCGAGATCCACGCTGCGAATGCACAAACCAACTTAGAACGAATTATCGACAAGCCTCCATTGCCGGCGAGCTTTTCAGGTCAAATTCTGTTTCTTCTAGGAACTTCTCGATACGTTCGTTATAGCGGAATAAAGTGTCACGAGCAAAAAGACAGACGGACGGAAACGCGACCAAAGTTTCGGAGAGGTTTGGGCGACGGGTGGGGGGGGGGGGGGGGGGGGATCTCCCATGTCCATTTGTTCATATCAGACCGGTTCTCCGACTTACGATAAGTTTGCCGCTCAAAGTTTCGCGAGGGAACTTCCGTCTTCTCGCTACACCCTCGTTCCCCTTTCGTTCGCCAGTTTATCCCTGTGCAGGTGGACCGGATGTTCCTCTATTTTTTCCACTTAATTCTCCGGACACTTGGTCGTACCGGTCTTCGCCCGAGACTTTTCCAGCGGTAAGTGCTTCGAACGCGATCGAAGGACAGTTCGCGCGAACGTTCGCTTCGTCTAGGGTGCACAGACCGCCGTTTCCCGGCCGCTGTCGACCATCGAGTGCCCTTACCCGGAAAGAGTCGTGTAACGCTGTCCAACAACACGGCGAACAAAAGAATCTCCGAGACGTAGTAACAAGTTGCGCAGCCTTTCAAGAAACTCGTTCGCAGCGATTCCTTAACCCCCCACGAAACTTCAACGCTAGCGTATATGGGGAGATTTATCCACCAAAATAAAATTATCGGAGGACTTATTTTCTTGGAGTTGTAATAATCCAAAGTAGCGTGCGGCCACGGTCGGGGATGTTGCACTATTTACCGCGATAATCCCAGGGAAGAAAGAGTTCGTCAGAAACGCGCCACTTCGAGACCCCCGTACTCTTATTCTTCCCCATTCTCGTTCGCGTGAATCGCTCATTGTCCGTTCTAATGGCGCTTTCATTCCTCCCGCATCGTTCGACGTCACTTCCGTGCAGGGCTTTGCCAGCGTTTAATCGAGCTCGAGCAACGAGATTTTTGGAATCGGCCACACACGTCGACGACAGTCGGACTAAGTATGTGGCTGAAGCGAACGCGCGTGCGAACGACAGATTCGATTTTCGAGCCATTCGCGGAATTACGGTTTCCGGCTCTTCCCGAGCCCTACTTGCGGCCGAAAAGTCACCAACAACGCTTAACGTTCTATTTAATTCGCTCTGCGCAATCTCTCGCGAACTCTTATCTTATTATATTTAGAAAATATACTGTAATCGCGTTCAACGATCATTTCAATTTCGACCGTATTGCAGAATTTTAGCGTCGCGCAGTTACTGTCGCAATCTTATGTTACCAGTTTGCTACAATCCGCGAAATGCCAAGGGGTGAATTTGGGTCGGCCGCGAAAACAAAGGATACGTTCCAGACGTACGTTAACGCCGACATCGTCGTTTCTATTCGGCAATTAAACGCCGCGCGAATGCGATTTCGACGAGCGCGCGGGGAGCTTTCCCGGGGACCGAATTTCCCTCTATGATCTCGATTCGTAGATACGACAAGGATTTACGTTTTGCACGCAGCTTGAAACGCTTTCGCGTTATAATAACGTTGATATAAAAAGAAATATTTACTCGACAAACTTAACGCAACGATACGACACCGGTCTATTGACTTTGTTTTGAGAACGAAACGTATCTTTCGTGGAGATCGTCGAAGAAAAGAAGCAAAAGGTATCGCGAGTTTGTTTAGAAAAAGTTCGGTGCGCGACCATATTGATTTATACTTGCTCGCGCGTAGAGACGAGAAGGTAGGGAGAGATCGCGCTGCAAAAGGTGAGAACGACGAAGATCGTCGCCGAGTAACTAGATGTCTGAGCCCCGATGCCTCTTCGAGACAGCTCGGTACGAAAGAATCGCGCGAAGAGGGATGAGCGTCGAAAGAAGAAGTAACGGAAGGCGAGGGGATAAGAAGAAGATAGCGCGTCGCGGCAACATCTTAGCGAAAGAAATAACGTCGCTAAGGTGAAAAAGGTGTCTAACGAGCCTCGAGTCTCATATTTGCAACAAATAAGGGGCTGAATGAAAGATCAAGGGAATTCGAGGGGACGGAACCACTCCGGAATACGAGGCGAAAAAGAAAGACGACAATGGCGGGTAGATATAGAGAAAAAAAAGAAAATGTTTAAATTGTAACAAGCGCCGAACGGGTGGAGTCAGTTTCAGAGTCGAGAGTTTTAATTTCAAAGGATTTAAGCGTCGCTTTACGGTCTTTGCGCTCCTTATTACTTTTACGAGGGTCGTGATTCTGAATATTCCGCCGGTGTCGCCAGCGGATTAGCCGAACGAGCGTGGACGTTACGGTTGATATGTTTCAAACCTCCCCTCCCCCCCTCCCCTCCCCAGTATGTCGTCCAGGAAATTTCATTGCTCGCAACGATACAGCGTGAGATAAAAAAAAAAAAAAAAAAATAAAATAATCAATTTGCGCCGGAGCGAACGACGAAATAAATTTCCAACGGAATCGAATTCTTTAAATTCCAACGAGATTCCGAGCATACGTGATTTCGCAACGACTGTACGAGAGACCCCTATAAAAAATCAACCGCCCACTTCCGTCCATATTTTTGTACAATACATTATTCACGATCACGTAGACCGCTAATTTCGATTCGATTTCGCGTCTGCCGAGGATTGAACATTTTTTTTCGTGTTCGTTTTTTTTACCGAAGCTACCAATACCTGCTGTAATGGCTATTCCATTATCAGATTACGTGCACTCGATGGTTTTGGTTCATCGTTTCCCGGAGGGTTTTCCCTTTTCTTTCGTCGGTAAAAACAAAGAAAAAAAAAACTTAGTCGCTAGAATAGACTTTTCTATCGCGAGGCTGCACGGACGGCTGCGAAATTAATTAAACGTAGTGTTTGCTCGCCGTAAGGAAACGTAACCGTTATCCACGTGCATCGAAATTCTGTCCCCGTTCCATTTACAAATACCTCGACGAGGCCACGCTCGCGACTCCGCGAACAAAATACATATTTATCTAAGTTCTTAGGGAAGGCTTTCTTGGCGCGCGGAGCCACGGGTCTTTATTCGAAGCGACGGTGGCGAAGCGATAAGATGAAATGGAAATAAGCGAGACGCTGACTGTGGAAATTCGCGGAACGAATGTAATGGCGTCTAACGGCGGCCAGCTGCTATGGTATCTTCCTTTCCACGGGGCAAAGAAACAATTTAAGGAAGCAAAAAGGGCCGGGAAACCGTTTAAGCCTTTGTGAGGCCAAGCCGCTCGGAAGAGGCCACTGGTCCGTCGTTCGCATTTGAAGTTCATTGTTTTGCCACGCTCCACCCTCGCTTATTGTCCCGGGGAAACCCTCTCGAATGCACTCCAGGTGGAAAAGACGCGAACCTTCCATCCTCCGCCACCCCTCTTTCCATCCCTATTTTCGCCAAGGTGCATAGAAGCTTCCGGAGAGAAATGAAACTGCATCAGGAACGCGAACAACAATGGAACTTTTTGTTTCGGTCTATTACGGTCTCCAACTCGTGATTACAGCCGCATTTTCAACTTGTTTACGTTCTTACTGTACGCCTCCCGATGGGACGAGTCCAACGACATACTCGTTAATTCTTGTTTCGTCGTTAAACGATCAAAACGACCGCGAAGAGCTTCAAGTTTTCGTCATTTTTCTCGCATATTTTTATAACCCGTCACCCACAGAGTATCAAATACACCTACAACTATGAAGTCTCTTTAACGAAATATAGAAAGGGCGTCAGAAATCGATAGACCGAAAAGATCAAAGATTTCCTCGTCCTCTGTTTCTCAAAAGAGACACCGTAGTTTCGTTCTCGAAGAACCCGTACGAATTCCTCGCTTAAGTTCGGTCCGAGCTTTCGACGAGGAAGTTTCGGTCCCCGTAGTTGCACCGCAATTACAACTCGATAGGTAGAGGAACGCGGTATTCGTCCGTCAAAGTAACCTCGATCCTTGGCCCCGGCTTCGTGTGGGTCCGTAAATTTTTCCTCCGCGTCGCTGCGGACGATCCGCGCCGGGGAAACATTTCGAAATCCTTCGGTAAAAGCTTTCAATCGTTCGATAAGGAAAGCCAATTCCTGTTCTACTTTATCGCTTCGGGTGACGTATCTTTTTTTAATGCGAATCCACAGACGCGAATCCGAGATACGCTTTAGATTTCCGCACGGTTCTACGAACGACTTTTTCTCCGTCGAGGAACGTTCGGTAAATTAATTTTTTTAATTACGGTACAGCGCGGAACGAAAAGAGAATAGGAGAACGATCGCTTTTTAATTTTAGGCGAACGATTCCGACTCGTAACAAACGTTACTTTTTTGCAACCCCTGTGTCAATAACTAACTTTTTGAGTACCCCAAGCGTTTCTACTCGAGCAAATGGGACATAAGTCTTCCCCTCGATTATATTTTAGACCTTTCACTACTCGTTAAACGCTAGAGTTGATTCGTAATATAGATTTTCGTTAATTATCCATTCCTGGATAGTTGGAAAAAATGTTCGGGGGAAAAATCTGCGTCTCGTCAGTCCGTACTGTATAAATAAAATGATTCGTGACAAGTGAAACGAGAGCGTACGACCCGTTCGAGTTGATCTCGGTTTACGAGCATGGCCAGCGGAAAAGCGAGGAACGAACGGCGAAGGTGGAAGAACGGAGGCGGGGAAATAAGAGAAAAGGGAAGACGAGACACAAGACCAATGAAGTCGATTCCATCTAAACTACGGAAAAGTAATAAAAAAGAATACGTCGAGGCAGGGACAGTTGTTTTTCCCCCACTTGACCTTCCATCTTTTCCTACGTTTCCCCGGTTGGTCTTGCTTACCCGGGCAACGAAGATCGTGTTTTACGTCCGTGTTCGTCCTCCTCCGGCACCGTATACCAACGCAAATCTTGTCAAGAGTACCTTCTACAAAAGAGAAAAGTAAACGTTGTCGTCCTAGTTTCCCCGTCTTCATCGTCTTTTCTCATCGACCTCGTTTTTTTATTACCGCGCTTCAGCGAGCCAATTGTACCGAGCACTTTCTGTTTCCGATTTTCTTTATTTTCACCGACACCAAGGGACAATAGAGATCTCGCGGACAACGTGCCCGTAGGCCGAAATCAAATTTAGCTTTGGGCAATCTTTCGCGGTTGCCGCGGCCTTTCGAGAGCATTCGATTCTCGTACGATTCCGGTAATCCCTTCGATTCGAAAACACCGACGGTTTTCCGTTTTTCACTTGATACCTGGCCCTAGTAATCCCGTCCGTACCGCTCGAGCTACACAAAATCCTGTGTGATTTAAAGTCAATATTCCTCCCTACAATTTCAACGGCGGGATTTTCGATTGAATTCCATCTCCGATATTTCATTCTTCTCTCGATTAAATCTTACTTTCACCGCGTCGACGTTGATCAACCAAACGTACAGGATCTATGTAACTGTCGGCGCGCGATCGATCCTCGCGATCGAAACTAACGGCGGCCCCGTACGAAAGACGCGAGAGATAAAATCGCATTCCCATCGCCCATTAATCCCCGAGTGATCAACGAGCGCGTACCGGTTCGCAACAAGAAACAAAAAAGAAATTAGAAAAACCGGAAATTCGAAAATTAATTTGCAGACCCGTCGAACCGACCGGACCCCGCCCACGATCTGCTGATAAACCGCGCGGGTTAAATAACTCGACGGTGCTCGTGGAGAAAGAGGGACGCGAACGAGGGTGCGAAACGCAACGAAAAAGACGAAAAATTACCCCGCGGACCACACCGCCGTCTATAAAAATGGTAACACGAGTTCCCCTGGTTCGGACGATTGCCTCGCGTCGAACACCTCGTACGTATACGTCGACGACTTAGAAAAATTACCCCGAGGGGTGGTCCGAGCATGAGCGGAGTCTTCCGATAGAACATTACCGAAACTTTGCAGCGTTCGACATTTTCAGGGCTGTTTCGTTTAATAAAAATTTGACGCCTGCGAGCGATAAAACGCAGTTCAAGCCTCGCGCGTTGTAAACTCTGATCCTCCCCTGTATCCATACAAACACAGGGGCTGCAGACAGCGATAAAGTCGGGTATTTTTTACCTTTGCCTCTCGCCTTTTCGCCCTTTATTCGGACAACCTCTAAATTCGCTTGATCCTGAGCCGCGTACGTTGTTATTTACTCGTGGACTCGCGAGAATCTAGTCCGACGTTACCACCCCGCGTAGACGGTATCTTTGAGTTTAGAACATTTTCAGAGATTTCGACCCTGCGAGGGGATTACGTTTTAACGACCATTGTTCTAGAAACCTTCGTAAATCAATTTGTCGCGTGTCTTGGACCGTTGCAAAGAAATTATCGATGAATCTCGAATCGGTGGGACGACAGAGCTCGCGCGTATGGTGGAAGGCTGGTAAATCAGGAGGGTTATTTCGTCACCCCTTTCGCGAGGGGTTGGCCGACATGGTTGGCAACGTTGCTAGTACTGGAAACGCTCGAGAGAGGCCCACTTGAGCTGAAGGATCCTCCAACCAGCACGTACGAGGCCGTCCGCGTCTGTCTCTTCGGCCAGACGAACTCGACGACAGTTGTTAGCAAAGGAGCACGACACTCGATCATCCGCGTGGCCGAGTTTCGAGAGACAAGCGAGAAACGCCGGAAACTTAAAGAAACAGAAACCGCGGCACGAGTTTCAAGCTTGTTTGATCGTCGGTTAGGGTTTCGTTGATAAGAGTCGATCGACCCTCGGCTTTGGAAAGGTACGAATCAGGGGAGAAATTCTCATTCTCGTAACGAATGCAGCAACGGTTATACAGCGAGCGTTGCTTCGCGTGCCAAGCGTACCTGGCCTCTGTGGCCTATAACCACCCGATCAGGAAGATCATAAGCATGTAATCTACCCCCTGGCCGCTCCACCAACAGGCAAATACCCGGAATTATTAGCCCTTTCGACGTTCTACGGTATCATCCAGGAAGGGTGCATCCCCCAATTCAAGTGCTATCGCATGCAAGGACGTTTTTGGGGGGCTCTTTTCATGTACTACAGAATTTAGAATACATCCTACAGAGTCTACTGTCCGTTTAGCTTCCCTTTAACGTCGAAAAGATCGAATTAAGCAGGAACATCGCGTTATTTAAAACCCCCGTCGTTCCTTTAGTTTTATGTAAATTACAACTTCGGTATTATTTAATCTCGGCTAAAAGTATTAAAACCGACCGCATAATTACGCATGAAAATTGCCAAGCTTAACGCCGAGGCGCGATCCCGGTAACCCCGGAACACCTTCGACGCGGTTAATTCGGTTGGTTAAACTGTTTTCTTTTAAATCTAATCGCGCGCCGCGACGGGAACACCTTGATGAAAGAAGAAAAGAGAAAAAACGAACGGAAGAGGGAGGGAGAAGTTTCTAAGCGTGGGTTGAAATTCAACGAAGAAGATTAAGCGATTTGTTGGAAAACGGCTCACTTCTTGCGGTTATATGTACAAAGCAACGGGCATACCACTGACCGAAGAGTCATTGCGAACCGTGATACCGCGCCACTAAATCCTACAAAATCCCCACCTATGCTCCCCAACACGCGAATCTTTTTTCCTTCCGGCAACGTATCTGACTCGCGTTTTTCTCTCTCCAATAGCGTTGCAGCGTTGTTTCCGCTCGGACCTTTTTTTCCACCACCCCCCTATACGGACAAGACAGCTTCGCCGGCGTACAAACCACCGACAAAGAACGTATTTATTTTTGCAAATGCAAATGTAGGAAGAAAATAAAGCCGGAGAAAAGTACGGTGCGCGAAAGCAACCCCAACACGCGGACGCGTCAATATGTAAACTAACCCCGTGTTAATTTCCTCGAAACGAAGCGTATTCTTTCTTATCACGCACCGACTACTTATCGTCTCCCCAACGGAGCAGGGAAATATCTAGCTTTCAAAAAACGTCGTGTCACGTAATATGTATTTAAGTTCAGAGTCTTCTTTCAAATTTGTATTAAGGAGATAAACGCATTTTTTTTATGTTTTCTTTGATATTTTTCCATAAAGAGACTATGCAAGTTCCTTGCATCGACGTTTCGCATACACATTCATTACTCTTTCAATAATATTCATAAATTTTTGCAACGAGAAGTAGTCAAAATTAGACTTTCGAAAATTTCTCGGCGAAATTAAAAAATATCAGATCGTTCTAGAAAAATTATTTCCAGTTGCGGGGGTCAATTACAATCACTTTTGGTCAATAAACACACCTCCAAAATCCTACGCATTTTTAAGAAAAAAATTCCTAAACGGAAATGTAATTTATTCGCCACAGATACTGCCCGAAAATTTCATGCGTGTCTTTAAAACGTCATAACTTCTGAACGGATTGAAGGATTTTAATGTTTAAAAAACCAAACAACGCGTATTTTAGAGGAGAATATGTAGAAATTGCAAAAATATTCGAAAAGTTGGTCCTTGACCCCGCAAAATGAGAAAACCCCCATAGAAATGGTCCAATTTTCAAATAGCCAAAACTCCTACAATTGTGAATATATTTCAATGAAACTTTTTTTCGAAGTAGAGCTCATGGGTACATATAAAAAAGTATTAGACAACTCTTCTGTAGAGCGTCAAACAAAATTACTAAAAATGAAAAATGAATTTTTAAGATAAATCGACAGGAGGTAGGTGCCTAAATTTTTCAGAGAAAATGAAAAGTTTCAAATCGTTCTAAAAAAATTATTTCCGGTTCCGGGGGTCAATTGCAATCATTTTTGGTGAATAGACATACCCCCGAAATCCTACTCAGTTTCGAGAAAAAAATTCCTTACCGAAAATCTAATTTCTGGCCAGAAATGTCTGCTCGAATTTTCATGCGAATCTTCAAAACGTCATAACTTCTGAACGGATTGGACGATTTTAATGTTTAAAAAAGCAAACTACGCGTATTTTGATGGAGAATATGTACAAATCGCAAAAATATTCGAAAAGTTGGTCCTTGACCTCGCAAAATGAGAAAAACCCCATAAAAATGGTCCAATTTTCAAACAGCCAAAACTCCTACAATTGTGAATATATTTCAATGAAACTTTTTTCTGAAGTAGAGCTCATGGGTACCTACAAAAAAGTATTAGACAACTTTTCTGTAAGGCGTCAAACAAAATTATTAAAACTGAAAAACGAAGTTTGAAGCAAAATCGACAGGGGGTAGATGCCTAAATTTTTCGGCGAAAAAAGAAAATTTCAAATCGTTCTAAAAAAATTATTTTCAGTTGTAGGGGTCAATTACAATCATTTTTGGTGAATAGACATACCCTCGAAATCCTACTCAGTTTCGCGAAAAAAATTCGAGTAAGTGCTGAAATTTTTCGGTGAGATTAAAAAATTTCAAATCGTTCTGGAAAAAATATTTTCAGTTGCAAGGGTCAATTATAATTATTTTTGGTAAATAGACATACCCTCGAAATACTACTCAGTTTCAACTAAAAAATTCATTATCGAAAAGATAATGTCTGACCATGAATGAATGATACTCCCAAAATTTCATGCGTTTGTTTATAACATCATAACTCCAAACGACGCGTATTAATGGTGCTGTAGAGCCTTAGAAAAATGGGTCGGAAAAATACATTGGATGTAAGGTCTACTCGTATATCTCGTCTGGGCTATAGCGACACGTGTACTGAAGGTACACGCCAAATCGGTCAAGTAGATCTTGAGATATCATGGAAGCCAATTCAGAAAAGATAGTTTTGAGAAAAATGCATTTAAACAGAAGAATCCGACCATTTAAACAGGTATAGCTCGACCGAGCAATACGTATACCTTCGTTAATTTTAGAAGTTCGGCGATATGCTTTTGCACATATATTTCTAAGGCTATATCCTTTAAGAAAATGCAAAAAAAAAGACAATCGAAGTTTTTGGCGGTTTACAGTAGAATTCATCCTTAAGCAAAATATATTGTATGTTTCACGACGGATTTAAACAAGGAATCAGTAGCTTAAAAAACACTCACCGGAGGAGTCCCATCTGGCCTTAAATCCGCCGATACGTCGACGGTTCCTATCGGTCGTTCAGAATGGCTGGAAAATTTCCATGTTCGAATTAATTGCGGGGTGGGTCGGTCGTTAAAGCGTCAATTAACGGTCCTGGTGAAATCTGAAAACCAGAAGGATTCGAATTCAATCGGTATCCTTTATGTAGGATAGTTAACGACTCTCCCATTGACGAAGGGGAAGGGAAGACTCTCGACTATCGAGGGTCGTCGATGTGGCTGTATCGGAGCTGTTGTTGCTCGGTTCTGTTGGCTGCGATTGTTTTTGTTACAAGCCCATCCGAAAGGTCCCGGCAATCGGTTAGCAGCCCGTGGTACGCTTCCGAGTGGCAGCCTCCTCTCCCTGGGCTCTCGAGCAGACGGCGAAAGCGAGCAAGGCGGAACCGCCACTTAAAACCAGTAAGTGGTTTGTACCGTTCGTTGCCGATTGTCTTAAGTCTGCACGCCTGATATAGGTAAACCAACACTAAGTCTGTTCTATTTCTCCGTTTCCCCGATCCCGTCCATTTCCCTTATTTTTCCTGCGCCCTTATTGCCGCGCTGCAACCGCTCCTCTACCACTTTTTCTCCACATCCGCGAACGTCTTTCCAGTAATTGACGCGACTAAAATTTCCCCTTTCGTTTGCCAGTTTTTATCTTTTGTTTGCCACCTACGCTACTATCCATATTTTACCTTACGCCATGCTTACAGTAGGATAAATGGCCCATTCACCACGCTAAACCGTTTTACTTGAAACATCGACTAAACCTTACAAACAAGAATCATAACGGGGTTTCGTTTCTATTTAAATAATAGCTAGAGAACCACTTTTCTATAACTACAAAAGCCACTCGTGAATCGTGTCGCGACGCTCGACATCCTATCGCATCCACCGTTGCGTTCTCAATCTAATTTCCCTTTCCATCTCCTATTACACACAGCCTCGCGAAGCCCCGTTCGTCACGCTGCACCAGATATATTACTTTTGACAGCTCCATCGTCGTATATTTTGTTTAGCCTCTTTCTCTTAAACACCCCGTGCATTTCCCTATCTGTCAGACAAACCTGCGCCACTCGCTGGCGCATTTTCAGACCACTAATGCATCCGGCGATGCCTCACCTACCTTGCAAACGGCACACAAATGCTCTTCAAGTACCTCCATCTTCGTCGAAAGTGAAGAAGGGAAAGGCAAAGAGAGACGGCGAGAGAATAGGAGCGAAGTGATTCTGGTTTGCCTGTTCTAGATTCCTTCTGTAAATACCGGTCGGGGATCTACGAGCGGTCTGTCTGACGATGAACGTCTGTTTCTACCTCTACGGTTTGCCGACGCGGGAACGAACCTCTTTCCACCGTCGGTTTATTAGGTGCACTGATTAAGACTCGGAATCGTTCGATGCGATCAAACCCTCTGCAGAGCCTGGAAGCCTGTTACGAGGCAATAACCAACGACGAGTGTCTGTCGAGTAAATATTAATCGCCTAATTACGTTACTCGTAGAACGCAATAGCCTACGCATCGAACCCATCCTCGCGTGTCGCGATCAGGTGAGACAATATATTTGAAAATAATAAAATTGCTCGAGCGATGCTCGATCGGCAGAGAGAGGGTTCCTATTCCAAAACGCTGCGCGCGCGGCTATCCTTTAATTCCAAATCAGTCGATTCGATCGACGCTGGTTTTCGCGTTAGCATTTGCTCGAATCAGCGAAAAGGAGCGGGGACGCGAAATAACGCAAGGGCGAAACGAACCGGAGGCAAGAAGAGTCACGGAGGACAGGAAAACTTGTTACCTCAAATCCCAAAGTAGCTTGGGCGCTAATGTAATATACATTCATGAGCGCCAAATCAACCCTTTTCATTGTCCAACGAAATTTGCCAGTGAACACAATGGAGGCCATCCCATCTAACGCCTCTGCCTGCTTCGTCTGCTTTTCTCTTTCATCCTTCGCACCTTTATCCCACCGACTCTGTCTCCTCCGCCCGCTGGCCCGCACCAGTCATACGTTGGCACGAAAAGCTCTGTAGATTTATTTTCAGCATGTAATTGGTCCATTTCTCTCGAGACTCTTGTCGACTAGAGCTTTAAGTTCTGGTTCGCGTTACCTGTTTTTGGCTTTCGGGAGCTCGTGAACACTTCCGCGAGATCAAACAGCGCACGCGATTCTTCCAGCTCTCTGTATTTGATATACCATCGTTGAGAAAAACAAATTTGTTAGAATTGTGTACGCCTGATGTAGAAAGAGAACGAAGAGGACTCGCGGGACCATCTAATAGTAACGGAAACTCGGGAACAATAGATTATTCGCTTGCAAATGGCCGTGGTATGAATGCTGCGTAAATCAATTCCCTTAGTCGCGATAAGTTTGTACCGAGAAACGATCTTGTTGACGATAGACGGCGGCTGCCAATGGAAAGCATTCCTTCCTACTCCTTTTATTTTCCACTTCTCTCCACCTTTCGCCCGGACTCGCTGAGAAGTTAAGCCCATTGATCACGCGCTCGATTACTCGGCTGGAGCTTGCCAGACACTCAGGGACAGCCATTCCCTTGCATTTGTCACCTCCGCGTTCCTCTTTTTCCCTTCTCCTCCTTTCCAACCGATGAACGCGAACGGACCCGTCCGATGTAACGTTCTTTTCCAAAACGATCGTCAACGAATCTTCGCGCCTTCTCGTAAACCGTAAAATCTTTGTCGATCGAAGTAGATAAATACCCGAAGACAATGTTACTATTCCGTGGTCGAAGCGAATCTGTAGCTCGGAATAGCTAGCCTAAATTTCGAACGTTCGAAGCAGTTAATAGGATCCTTTCGTTGTACGTGAGACGAAACAACAAAGAACGCGCGCAGCGTAGAAATTAGCTACAATCGTCCGGGTTTCGCGACACTTTCGTTTATTTCTTCGTTAAACGCGGCGCCAGTCTCCATTTCCTCTTCGTTTTCATCATTTTTGCCGGAACGATCCTTCTTGCTTGCCACTTGTTCTCCAAGCGCAGCTGGCGTTCATCAATCTTCCGTAATTCCGGCCATACGCTCCCGTGAATTTCACCGGGCGAAAATACGCGAAGAATACCCTGTACATAAAATGTTAACGCATGTACTTCATGCATATTTGATTCCCGGTGCGACTTGTACGTGTCTTCTCGAGGGGAGCACACGTTTCGCGTCAACTTTCGGCATACGTTTAAAGTTTCTCCGTATTGCGGTCTGGGGCTATTAAACCTAGGTAAAGTTTGACGAGAATAACGTATGGTTGTATTCGTTGCGATCAAACTTGAACCGTTTTTTACGTATCAACGATATCGAAAGGTTCGACGTACGCGTACAGACTTTCGAGAGTCCTGAATTTCAAAACATCGTTGTTTATTCTTTTCGTTTGAGCTTCGTTGACCCGAATACCAAAGATTTGCTGTTTTTCGTGTCCCTTTCATTTCGCGGAAAAGTCATCGTGTCCCCGATAAGAAGGAGAAAACAGGACGAGGAAGGTTAAAGGGCAGACCGTATAAAGTAGAGGTCCCTAACAACGATGTGTCGTCGCCGATGAAATAGGCATCTCCGGGTCAACCTCGTGGAAAACGTCGAAGCAACGTCTCGAAATATTGCAATTCCGGTCACAACTCCGACGTCCTGTGGCGCACGGAGTCAGATAAAGCCGAAAAGGAAGAACGTGTAAGTTCTGCGAGAAGTCGACGCTCGAGTTTCGTGACCTGCCTCGTATCTCGATATTCCTGGCCCCTTTTTTCCTTCCCTCAAATCGCGTAAAAACGCCGTAACGCGAACACGGACGCGAACACGGAAACACGTCGACGGCCAGTTTCCAGTCACGACTCGTCAAACGTCCACGACGCTTCTCGGTTCGTTAATAATTGAGACGTTTCAACGACTTGCTAATGGCGCTTCAAAGCGTTCCACGATTAGTAAACGCAACTTACACAGACTAAACGAGAATATTACTAAATTATTCTTACGTTTGAGCATATTTAAAAATGAAACTAGCGAATGATTATAATGCTCCGCCAACGACAATAAACAATGGTACCCAATTACTCCACAATACTGCGAAAATATAGTTTTAAGTATGCCTAAACGCATCCAACGCACCATTAAGGCCAATGGTTTATGGACGAATTATTAAATCTAGATAAAACTGAAATGTTTATTTACAAATGCTTTATGGTGCAAAACCAACTACACAAAAAAAATTTGTATCAAAATAATGAGGATATTAAGATCGTTGAAAATTTTTTTGGAAAGTTAAAACATTGTACTTAATACTGTATATTTCGTTTCTTTTGTATTCTACATGCAAACAATGAATAAAATATTATTTACGCAAAAATTTCGTATGTGTGTTCAGTTTTGCTCTTAACTGTACAAGCAACGTGAACACAACGTGTAAATATTATAGCGAGAATTATAAGTATTCGCATTTTTTATTCGAGTTATTTATTTTCAAGCACCTTAAACGAGCAAGAACCCACTAAGACGAGTATTCCCAACAGCTTGAAGTACTCTTTTAAATTAGCGTTCAATTCATTTCATTACCTTTCAACCAGAACCTTGTAAAGGATATAAACATTGTCGGATATTTACGGATAAAATCAGCCACATGCATATTTACCATACGATAAATGAGATATTCTATCCCAACTTAAAATAAAATAACACGCAATCGCGTTTACGCTAATAACCTTATTGAACTTTTCTAGTGTACACGAAGCGAACGTGTTCGACCCTTGACCATTTGCATAACCAGGATTCTGATAATCGACGTTTTACGGACTAACCTAACAGTAAAAGAAAAGATTCGTTCCGGAGGAACGTCTATCGCGCAAGTTCGGTTCGACTGCGACTAAAATAAAGAGAGATTTTTATAATGAAAACCAAAGTTTGTTACGATTGGTTCTTGAGGGGGGGCAGAACTGTACGGTGGGGCAGTACCCGAGCGACGTTACGGGATTGATTCTACGTCTTCTAGTTCTTTTTCTCGTTTTTCGTGGAAAAGTTCCGACTAACGGTGCTGGCTTCCCTCCGGGAGTTTTATTACGCTGGAGACGCGCTTATCCCGGCCACAGATTCGCGCCAACATATCCCCGACT
This sequence comes from Colletes latitarsis, assembly GCF_051014445.1. NCBI lineage: Eukaryota > Metazoa > Arthropoda > Insecta > Hymenoptera > Colletidae > Colletes > Colletes latitarsis. Next base: position 24,336,069 of record NC_135141.1, on the reverse strand, counting down.
GTCGATACGCCTAGGCTCGTACAAGAAAAAAGAAGTGCGCCGTGAAAAAAAACAAGTAGAAATAACTGGAAAGCGCTGCGGGGACGGATTTCGCGGTCATTTCGCATTTCCCCGATGCTGGGCTTTATTTCTGTACGTGCACGCAACGCCGCGGCGGAACAATCGTGCCGGAAATAAAACTACCATTATACGGGAGCCGCGGACGATTCGAAATCTGGTCGAACGACGGTGTAAAAGCCTGGGAGAGAAATCGCGGCTCGCGTGAGTCTCGAGCCGCGAGAAGCGATAAAATATGCACGCACACGTGTCCGCATAGAAATGCTGACGTTGAAAAGAAGAAAACACCGGGTACTTTAGGCGGCGGGGTAAACACAAAGAGGATGCAACCCCAAAAAAGGAGAGAATACCTCTCGTGCCAGAGATGGAGATGCCAGGCAGCAGAGAGCTGCTTAGCCTGGAATTCCGTTGATGGATGGAATTCACTTCGTGCCGACGAGTAAGTATAATAGAAGTGAAGTTGGGCCTCGCGGTGCCTACTGTTGCTGAATAGAAGCTTCGTTAGGCTTTGTCTAAGCGGAGTGCTGCAGCTTTACCCCTGCCATCCGCAATTTCCACCGCCACGCAACCCTCGCCCTTATCCTTCCAGTTTCTACCTACTTGAATTATTCTCTGCCGCGTCTGTACGAGAGCGGACCACCCCGCCGCGTTCCACGGTCTTAACATTCGCGTTCGCGGGTCTCTGACTCGGTAGTCTGCAATTCTACTCGCCCGTAACCTTGCTTCGCGCTTTTTTCACCCTTTACAAAACCATGTCCGACGATCTATCGACGATTTCGCCCGGGCAGAAACTCTATCGATGTTCGTTCGCTACGGTACCATAAGGTTTCGCAATAACAGAGACAGAACTTTTTTGTTTATATTTGTTAGTCGCTTCCACAAGCCATCGTGAACACACATACGAGGTGTGTAAATTCAGTAATGAGACTGATTTTTTTAAATTTTTTATTCGAATAGAATTCCAGTTCAATATTGTCGCCCTCAAAATAACTTTCTTGGGAAGCCACACAACGCTGGAGACTGGAGGCTGGTGTAGCCTTCAGCGGGTCGGTTACAGCCGCTTCAATGTTCTCGAGTGTCCCAAAATGACGTCCATTGAGGTGATTTTTCAATCTCGGGAAGAGGAAAAAATCACAAGGACTCAAGTCAGACGAATAAGGAGGCTGAGGAGCCACAGGAATGATTTTACTGGTCAAAAACTCATTTATTGAAATTGCTGTGTGGCAAGGCGCATTGTCATGGTGCAACCTCTCGGTAAAACTGTTGATTGACTGTTTGGCCTTGAGGCCTTGAGTTTCTAGACGATTTGACTAATTTTTAGAACGCACTAGAAAGAACTGTTCTACGAAAACAATTGCTATGGCCAACCAAATGACTCTAGCGGGTACAAACTTGTATCGAAGGCGTATCACGCGTTCACCTACGTTGCCAGTCTCATTACATAATTTACACACCTCGTACGGTTGATATTATTGAGATTTATTATGAAAAAACAAGACTGATTTATAAAACCGTTGAAATCTATCTAAATCCGGTAGACCTGTATACAAGCTACTTCGAAGGACGTTAAACCATTTTCTTTGATCCGTCCCGGATAAAACGTGAGAAATTACAGAGCAACCTAGCATTTTAAGAGCTTCTACGAACGAATGTACCGAGCAAATAATCAGAGAAAAGGAAGTGTGGACCGACAGGAAACGCGTTTGATACGCGAAAGAACGTTTCGAGTGGAGAAACAGTACCGCTACACGTTTCCATCGGGACGTTGAATTTCTAACACGCGAGAAATTAAAAGGTCGTTATATTTTGGCACCAAGTATTCGACAGCGTAGAAGTAGTAAGTCGACGGTTATGAGTCAACGACACTTCCGTTGTCTGATAAGTTCTCGGTAAGTACCGGAAGCCTCTGGTTGAAACTACGACGGTGATGCATTCGAGTTCGGTTACGCCGAGACAGTTGTTCGGGGTAGTTTCCCGGCGGGTTGCAACTGGAGAGAACCACCCTGATAGTTCCTACAACCTTAATGTAGTTCCCGGTACACCAACGATTCAGTCGCGATGGAGCGTAACAATAAAACTACTATCTCCGTCCATCGTGCGCTTACGTATTATTTATCTTTATCGACACTGTTGTTTCTGTTTCCTTCCAAAGAGATAGCGCGATATCATTGCTCGCAAACAAGATTCTCTCTTGCGATATACACCTGCAAAAATAAGATTACGGTAGAAAGTCGATTATCGGAATTCCAATTAGTGGAACGATCGATCAACGATTTTTTCCTGTACATGGAATTGTATCAGCGTACAACAACCAGTATCACGGTATAATTATAACGTGATAGGTTACCGATATAACGTTCAACATCCAATCTGCAAAGAGGCTTTCATATGTTGTAACGAAGGTTCCCGCAAAGGCACCACTTAAAGGATACGGGTCAGACACGCTATTAAAACTTCGATGTGGTTCGTCAAACTCCTGTGGCGAACCCAACAGATGTCCCGGAAGTTTATACTGGAGTGACCTAATTTACTTTAATACATTAATCCGGGTCAAGGTACCTTAATCTCGCTATTGACTGGAATTAGGCAACAGAGAGGGGCTGAAGCTTGCTTTATTCTAATTAAAATTGACCTATCCCAACTCTGATCTACATATTAATTAATTGATGCCCTACAATCGAACGTCTTCTTTTTGCTAAAAATTATACAAAAGATAATTATGGTCGTGCGATAATTCGAAATTACGTAGTTTATCCAAGGAATTTAAGACCAGATTTCAGTACTTACGAAACATTAAGTATCTTCTGATGTTTGTAGAAAATTCCTGGCACTTGGAAACACACGTATGCAAAACTATTTGTCAAATTTATCGAGTTAAGAAAAGATTAAAATTAAAATTAAAATATTTCTTTTCATTCGCGAGAGAATGAAAATGGTTATTAATTATTCTTGCAAGTATAACATCGTGAGGATGTAGTATGCAACGCGTTTTCTTGTTGAATGTAGGAAACCGTTCGGAACCCCACGATATGAATATTAAACATTGTCTACAAATATCTTTGTTACATATGCATAACCTCTCGCTCGAATCTCGGGACGAGTGTAACATAACCACGACCTTAACCTATATCTTTATCGTTGAAAATAAACGCGCGTTTGTTTGCAACTTTTTTTCAATCACGAATGCAAATTCTAAATCAAAAGGACAGAAAATGAATTTGTTTGGGTGGAACATTAACTATCCACCAACGCGAAGTAGCGAAATATCGGTCGTTGCAAATTCGCAACCAAGTGCTGCGTCGTATCTTAACCTAACTTTCGAATTACTTTAAACAATGATTATTTTGCACTTACCAGAGGGTGACGATCCTACGTGGTTGCAGTAAACTTTCAAGATTGAAATCTCGTTACGTCCGCAGAACCCAACACAGTCTTGTTTCCAACTACAACAGAGCACATGATTTCTCTCACACACGAAACGAATACGTATAAGGTAATATTACAATTCAGCGTAGGGCTATTCGATACGATATATAAAACACTAACATTGATATCACATGAAAAAGTCAATTGATAAAAACGCATTGAAAAATGCTACTTCAACAAATATCGATCAAGTACTACGTTCTGTCGATGGAAAACGCGCGAAAATCTATTTAACAGCCATCTAGTGGCGGGTTCAAGAAGCCTGATTAAAAGATGGCTACCGGAAATTACTTCCGGTCGCATTTCCGGAAGCTTCAAATCGAATTTTTACATTACATTTCTCGACTATTCAAGAAACAATATTCTTTCCAGTTTATTCACGAAAACTATTTTTGTACAAAAACTATATTAGCGAAATAAAAATAAATGTACTTTTTCTTTTGAAAATATTGCTGAAGGTCTCAGAGTTTACAGCCCAAGGGGTTCATAAAATCTTAATTGGTGCAGGAGCCATTAAGAGTCGTACATACACCCAAACTACGTGTACAAGATGAACAGTATCAGATTTGGAATTTGTCTTACCATCGATTGAAATTCTTAATTGATCCAAAAGCATCCTTTTGCTCGAAACACCCTGTGGCACTACTAGCCAGGCGGGAAAGGAAACCGGATGATGGTCTTTTGGAGGGAAGAAGATGGCGGAAACTCGCGCATGCGCCGTAACCGCGTTGCTTAAGTACACACGCGAGCACACGACACACGATGGTTTCATGCATATAACGTTGCACGTATATTTGGACGATGTACAGGATTTTAGTATGCAGAACAGGCCGCCTTTAATGCTGAAATATCGCCGCGAACACTGCAGCGTCGTATCCTCATCTTTCCAGCCGGCGAAATTTCATACCCTTTTACGACACCGCTACGCGGTTCAACCGAAATCTGCGCCCCATCGAGCACGCCAACTCGAAACGGTACGTGACGTGAAATATATCGTTGATATTCGCGTTAACCTGTCACGTGATCGTACGCGCGCGAAAACTGGATATTTTCGAGAACGCCCGCGTGAATCATTTTCCACTCTTTATAGACTTTCATGCGACACCGACTAAAAAAAGTTTTCGACAAATATTTATTGGTATCGGGAGTACAACGAATGACAATACATACGAATTTCGAAAACAGTTTTATTTCACAGAAAAATCAAGATCACGACATGACATGGAAAATCAAGATCAAACAGATGAATATCTATGTAGGCACCAAGAAATTGACCGAATGATGCCAGCTGCCGGCACCGTATTAAAGGAGTCCCTGTCTGCATTCCTACTCTTAATCTCCTTTCAGCGGCAGCCAGCTTGTTTTTCCAAGCATCCGCTTCCAGATGCTTTACCGAACTCCCTCGCTTCTTGTTTTCAGCGTTGTTTTGTCTCTTGGCAGTGTGCGCCGATTGATTCACGCCTGAACGAACACCTGCGAATTTCAACCCCCTTCCATCTATCGACCTTTTCATCCAAACCTCTTTATCTCTCCTACCCTCCCTGTTTAGTTATTCTAACATTCCTCTGATGATTGACGAGGCTGCATCGACCGTGCTCGTATCACTTGTTTCTAGGACAAACTCTACCGCGTTCGAGCACGCTTCGCTTAACATTTGTACCATCAATTAGTCGATAACTTCCACGCAAATGATAAGCCGTAGTCGGTGAATGGAAATCAGATTCAATTGTTCTTTATATAATTGTCGCTTCTTTCCCCCTCGACAAATACACGGTTCAACGAATTCTCTAACAATCGAATCGAAATGGAGAAATATGGGGTATCGCGTCTTGGAATATCCTGGGTGTACATTGTATACTATCGCGTATACCACAAGATGTTCAAAAAAACGTGACGCAAACTCAAAAGAGATAAACACAATTGACAAACACAATTAATTAAGTAGCAGAGATTAATCTTTCACCTTTATCTTTATCGATGAAGATTAGACGTATCAGATTACACACGCGCGTGCTATCTTTAATTTAATGTTACAATTAGCACGCGTATGCTATCTTGTTTAAAAATATACGAGTGCCACGCAAAGAATAATAACTGTGGCGTCACCTCCCATGCTCGCCACCAGAGGGGTCGTGCTCTCACAAGCGCTCGACCAACCCCTCGGTTGCTATTTGCGTATACATTCCTCGATCGACTTCCCAATATCAGTCGTCTAAGGCAGGGCCTGCTAGAAAGCCTTGCTGATGAGTCCACTAGCAGGCTCAGATGAAACGCCTACGAATTTCCCGGGTTCCTACCCGCAGCGAAGCAGCGCCACATAACTAATTGTAAGTTTATAAAATAAATCATGATATTCTCATAAAACTTTCGTCCGCTGTAAAGGTGTACAGTATAACGTTTGTAACAAGACTGAGTAATTACTGTTGATAATCGATCGTTACGATTTACGCGATGAAGTATTTAGACAACTTTTTTCCTACCGGATGAAAGTCTCCGAAACAAAGTCTATCAAAGAGATGGAGGAGCCCGAAACGGCGATGAAGAGCGGGCCGAAGTTCAGTCGATTTCTTGAAATTTTCATTAAAGAGCAAATCGTTCCTCTTTACTTCCGCTTACTAAACCTCGGCTGCTTTCTTTTTTCTTTCATTAACGGCACGTCGAGCTACTCTGCAATTTCCTTAGGTAGACAATAAGCACCGTCGAGAAAAAGGAAGACGAAACGAGAACTCGGTGCAGGAGGAGCCGCTACTGCCTTTCATAAAATCCAATTTAAGAACTGCTTCTGATCCCCGTCGTCCGTCCTTATTCCACGGTAATAAAGAACTACCGAGACCTCTTCTTTATACACTCGCAAGTAAACTGCATTTAATATGACAGTTATTACTTTGTATACTCGCATTGATGTTACGGAAGCTTACGATACGTATCGACGAAAAATATCCGCTGTACAGATATTATAAGAATTCGATGAAAACGACGCCGATTCGCGATAGCGTATCGTCGGCGCATTTCGTTCCGTCATTACGACAAATATAAACGTGTAAACGGCGGACTGCACGCTACATTCGAACGATCGTACAACTTTAGAATCGTTGTCGACGCTTTCAATAAATACGCGTTCACACCTCATTCTTGTACGTTACAGGCATACTGTAGTTAGAGCTAAATTAGTGCTCAGGCACAATGCCAAATGTATATCTAGATAATATCTCTGCCGTGCTATCATCTCTCGCAATTTACCGAAAACAATAAGCACACTCGCAACGCTCGATGATATGCACGTTTACACGAGGAATATTATAAACAGGACTTTACTGTTCGCATATTTCTCGCCTGCCGCCTCCGACTCGTGTACGCGTAAAATTCACATTAACAAAGAGAATCACGCGGCAGCTCAACGATTAATTGCAACAATTTCATTACGCTAGACAGAACACATACAAAGGACTGGATTATATTTAATCGTAATTAGGAATCTTATTTTACGTGAAATCAATTTATTATACTGGAAGAATACGTTTAATACTGATACCGAGTATCGTTTGCTCGGCACAGTTTCTTACGAACGCGTTTAAATTCCCAGTATTTTCCCAAAAAAGGGAAAACGTCACACGTTCACTTATGAGAGCAAGGCTCTACATCGTTTATAGCGTTCCGATAATCGCTCCATAATTGTGCCTGCTTGAAACACAAGGCTCCGCCGCCTCGAGAATACTGCGTATCCTATAAAGAAAAGAAATTCCTCAAATTCCTTGAAATCTTTACTACTTAAATATTTAGAATATATATTTACGGCTCTGTTAATATCAGCGACGCAAACCCAATGAACGTTTGTTTTGTTGCTAACTGTTATAGACCACTTAGAATGATCGCGACTGCTCGAGAAATCGACATTGGCTGCCTCCATCACGAGGCTCTTTACGTTGTAAACTCTGTAAAATTAACTCGTGTGAAGAATGAACTGAAACGAAAAACGGTAAACGGTAAAATGACGGATGTTACTTTCTATGACTGCACATGGATGGAAGCTTTCCACGACCGTTTAACCACGACTGCACGTACAGATCTGTCTGCAACTGTGGCGCAACGTAATCGGTGTATAAACCTAAACAAATGAACGTCGTACAATGCAACGAATTAAATCTGGTTCCAATTCAAATTTAATTACCTTTCTGCCACTTGCTGCCCTTGGCAAATGAAACAAACTCGACCGATCCCAAGGATCTTACGACAGCTTTGTTGTTATACGGGGGCGACCTGATCCGTTTCTGATCGGTTGCGTTCCTTAACAACGGATACGCTTTATCGAGCTTTTCGGGAATATTTTTCGCGTACACTACAATTTCGTTGTACATCAACTGTTCACCGACAGAATTAAATTGATCCCCCCCGAGGGAAACGCAGAGAAAACTCTGCCCGTACAACTTTCCACTCTCTGGATAATCGTATCTGCCCGCGATAGTTACGTTTTTCCTGTTCGAAGGGCGGGTCAGCTCGCCGCTATTGGGAACCGGAGGGAAATTTGGCACACTATGAATTAACCAGAAACCCTGATCACTGTTAACCACCACTACGCCCTTCGCGTGGCCATATTTAAAAACGGTCGGCGCATCTGGCGGATCATCGTTGTACAAAGTCCACATACTCTTGTTCTCGTTTTTCTATACATGGTGCAAGAATTAAGATTTAACGACCGGTTCCAAGTATACAACATATTAATTCTATACGTATGTAATTATTTGTACAGTAGGGCCTCGATAGTTGCAGAAGAACGGGATTAAAAATATCCTGTGGCGTCGTCTTCCCTTGGTTGTCATATACAGGGTGTTCGGCCACCCCTGGGAAAAATTTTAATAGAGGATTCTAGAGACCATAATAAGACGAAAATCAAGAATACCAATTTGTTGACGGAGGCTTCGTTAAAAAGTTATTAGCAATTAAATTCAAAAATTTCAAGTCGTTCTGGAAAAATTATTTTCGGTTGCGGGTGTCAATTACAATCATTTTTGGTGAATAGACATACCCCCGAAATCCTACGTAGCTTCGAGAAAAAAATTCGAGTAGGTGCTGAAAGTTTTGGGTGAAAAAAAAGACTTTCGAATCGTCTTGGAAAAATTATTTTTAGTTGCAGGGGTCAATTGCAAGCATTTTTGGTCAACAGACATACCCCCGAAATCCTACTCAGTTTCGAGAAAAAAATTCCTTACCAAAAATATCATTTCTGGCCAGAAATGTCTGCCCGAATTTTCATGCGAATCTTTAAAACGTCATAACTTCTGAACGGATTGAACGATTTTAATGTTTAAAAAAGCAAACTACGCGTATTTTGGTGGAGAATATGTACAAATCGTAAAAATATTCGAAAAGTTGGTCCTTGACCCCGCAAAATGAGAAAAACCCCATAAAAATGGTCCAATTTTCAAACAGCCATAACTCCTACAATTGTGAGTATATTTCAATGAAACTTTTTTCTGAAGTAGAGCTCATGGGTACATACAAAAAAGTATTAGACAACTTTTCTTCAGGGCGTCAAACAAAATTACTGAAAATGAAAAATGAATTTTTAAGAAAAATCGACAGGGGGGTAGGTGCTTAAATTTTTCGACGAAAATGAAAAGTTTCAAATCGTTCTAAAAAAATTATTTTCGGTTGCGGGGGTCAAATACAAGCATTTTTGGTCAACAGACATAATTGAAATCCTACTCAGTTTCGAGTATAAAATTCGAGTAGGTACTGAAATTTTTAGACGAAATTAAAAAATTTCAAATCATACTAAAAAAATTATTTTTAGTTGCAGGGGTCAATTACAAACATTTTTGATCAAAAGACATACCCCCAAACCTACGCACTTGTGAGAAAAAAATTCGTGTAGTTGGACAAATTATATTAATAATTTTGTTAATAACTTTTTAACGAAGCCTCAATCAACAAATTGGTATTCTTGATTTTCGTCTTATTTTGGCCTCTAGAATCGCTCATTAAAATTTTTCCCAGGAGCGGCCGATCACCGTGTATACAATATATCGATAAGAACCGACGTCAAGTTACGCTCGACACACTCGATGTTCGAAGTCGCTTGGCTTCTAATAATTAACGGAGATAACCGTGGTCATTTATATGAGCAAAAATCCAGTCACTTATGTGGGTACTACTGTACTTGTTAAATAATTCTTCCAGTTGTTAACACAGCGCAACGAATGAATGTTCGTATGCAAGTATCAAAGTCCTACTGTTGTCGAATAATTGAGATAAATCTATATTAATTAATGCATTTTGTTCATGCTTACGTCATTGTAAATAGGCGCTAATGTGATCCCAGGGATAGAATTGTTTGAAGCGATAGACCTAGTAGATAATCGCCACCCGGTTCCGACAGTTGCGTTTGTTACGTACAAATAAGCATTACCGTCTTTGATTAAAGGATTACTACTCATTGGAGTTTTCGGTAACTTATAAATCACGTACCTAAAATAACATTAGTATAATCGCAGTAGTGAAATCGTTCGATTCGTATTGTCGTCGCTAATGACTTTCGAACTGTTAGAAAAATGGCCCGAAGCCAGTGGCGTAACCAGCAACACTAGGGCCAGCATGCTAAATTTATGGTGGGGCTCTGAGTCTCGTTTAATATTAGACAAATATAATGTGTTATTTTTAAAAAAAGCGCGATGTATTTCGTAATCATTCTGAATAACAACTTTGGAAACACTTACCAATCAACCGGTGCGTTGTTTTCGTCTTTACATTGCAGTTTATTGTCAGAATCGACGCTTGCGACATTACACACGATTAGGCACGTGATCACATAAAATATCTTACGCATTGTCGCTTCACTAAAATAAAAAAAGAATATTCTCAACAGCACCCTACCGGAGATATCTTCTTTATGGTTACGGAACAAATAATATAGCCTTTCAGGTGAAGTTAAACGTTATTTGAAAATATTCATGAGATGAAATCACCCTGAAACGTTAAAATACCCACGATGACGATTACAATCACGCGCGTCATTCAATTCGACACAGAGAACTCGACATATCATGCACTTGTATAGAAGAACGACAGTAACCTTGAAAACTCATTGAAAGAATGACCTTGACGGAAAAGAATATTTTTACAACATATTAGTCCCTTGACACAGAATTATACAAAAACGTTAGCCTAATCGAAATGTTCTTCAAACACGCTGTATTAGAATACTTAAACGAATTGACATATACATATTCGACAAGTAATATGAACTGTTTACGAACGGGCATCGATCAATTATTTAATCTATACGGCCACTTTAAACGAATGTTCGAATTTAACACATTGTATATGTTTACGTACTGAGATTTATCACAATTAAAACACAACACAACTCTGTTTACGTAAGGAAATTACTATCATCGCGATCGGCCAGCTGCACGACCACTGGAACGACCGTAGAATGTAGCAAGATCCGTAAACGAAGCCTGGCATACGTCACGCAACTTTAACCATCCTATTGGCTGACCGATTACACCATTCCCTTCTGAACAATGTACACTTTGTATTTCTGATACTAATTAGAAATCACACAAGTTTCAATTCGTTTGATGCTTTTTATTTCTGTCTACGTAACGAAGCTTGATAAATGGATATGCATACATTTTAAATAGATTCCTGCACGTGAATATCATTGTTTCCTTAATTAATGCGTGCGCAATAATAATTGTTGCAATTGTTACGATTCTCTTTGAAAGCACATTTAAATTTATTCGTCATTTACAACGATTTCATTGTTACGTTCTAGCAATTGTATGCAGCAAGATCTTCGTATTCTTTAAATCGATTCTAGATTTACGCTATACATGACAGATATTTATAATATAAGCACAAGAGTAATTATAAACTTTTTGTTAATTTATGCAACTTGCATTTACAGGAACATACAGCCCCATCTACTACTGTGCATTCGAAACAAAAACTGCAACAAAATTTATGATATGACCGACTGCAGTGAAGTAGCAATATGGCGATCGTGAGCTACAGTGGGTCGAACGTCATAATATTACAATGAGAAAAGGAGGCATATCGAGCAAAGGAATAACGTATTAAAGTTCTAGCTTAACGAAATGCTTTCTTAACAATGACGCTACCAACAGAACATTTTAAGCGACGTTACGGATTTCGTTGAGATATCATTAACAACTTACACGGAACACAATAATGAGTTCTTCTATTACAGAATATATCACAAAATATTCTTAACACTGACAAAAGAACGAATAAACATCTCGCAAATCCTCTGGCGAATGGAGGTATGCGTTTATAAATATTATTTATATTAGACATACTTCTTATATTAATATAATTCTGATAATTTTATCAATTAATGTTGCATTTCTAGATATGGCTTATCTTTATTTTTTATTTAGTATTAACAGTGTATTTACCTAAATTGTTAATTGTAATAACGATTGTACATTTTTACAGTCTTTCAGTGTAAAGGAACTTGTTTAGAAAGTCTTCGTGGCCTAATGTCTTACAAGTTAAAGGAACCTTCATCTTAAACCTTTAATATTCTGCTCGTTAAGAAGAGCAAAAATGATCAGATCGGAGAGCAGTTCAGATAGTGGGAGTGGTTGGCACGAATGTGCCAAATGGTTAACCAGATGTGGAGCTTTAAGGGCTGATCACAAAGCAAATTGGCCAAAAGCAGTAGCAGTTGATTTAGCATATACGTTAAGAGACGGTGTATTGCTATGCAATCTCCTAAATACAGTGGATCCTGGTTGCATAGATATGAAAGATGTGAATCAAAAACCACAAATGGCACAGTTTTTGTGCTTGAGGAATATAAAAGTATTTTTATCTGCATGCTCAACCACTTTTGGCCTATCAAACTCTGACTTGTTCGAGCCCTCCATGTTGTTTGATCTATCAAATTTCCATCGTGTACTATGCACTTTATCTGTTCTGTCAAAATGTTCCCGTTTAAGACGCAGGGGTATTCCGTAAGTAATTTGTTGCACTATAATTGTTTGATTCCAAGTTATATTAATTTGACCTAACAAGAAATTTTTGTTACAGTGGATTTTCTGTAGGACACAGTAGATCGCAAGAAGATATTTATAAGGATTTACAAAGTGCTGGTGCAGGGTAAGCATTTCAATCTCCATAAAATTTGGTGTATTCTAAACCAATTAAGCGTTACAGCAAATTATGGTAGTTATACTGCAAACAGATTTACTTAAAGTTAAAAGATTTATAGAATCGTTATAAAAAACTGATGAAGAATAACAGATCATCTTTGTTCCTTGCACATTTATAACTCTATAATAACTTCTGTCAATGGGTTTAGCCCCACAACAGGAGTGGTGGCATTTACCATGAAACCTAAGGGTATGGATGTAGATGAATCCCAAGTATATCAGGAATTACTCTGCTTCTCGAGTAATTCCCATCACGACTGGCCTTCCACAGAGAAGGTATCTGTTGTCAGAAATTTGAAAGTTCAAAATATTTTGTGAGAAAAGTACCAAACATCACTGTATTTCATTATTAACCCTCGCCTGGCGATGCCTGGGTCTCTTCGGACCTGTGCGTTGCACCATCGTACGACTGTTTGAGTCTTAAAAATATCTCTTGATTATATACAGCATAAAAAATTTTTAAAAAACGACTAGAATGTGTATCGAAAAAAAGCTAATACGAGTCCAAACGGACCCAGGATCTATCGTCCCCCATGCGGCCCGTCAATATAAATAACATACGCTTACATATATTTATTAAAAATACAACTCAATACAGTGATAACTGGCACTATTTTAAAGTTAAATTGTTTTTGCTCCAGTTGTATGTGTTAAGCTATGTTTACTGTTAATAGCAAGATCTTCCGTCGCTATAAGTAGTTTAAGTTCGCCAGAAATTTTATTTTTTTCGTGCATGAATAGTGCATGGCTGTTCATATTTTTATGCTAAAGCCGTGAGGATGAAGGCCGCCGCAGGAGGTTTAGAAGGCGAGAAGGGAATGAAGCAGGTGGAGGAGGAGACAATGAAGATCCAGTTGGAGAGGAAGATGGGTACGGAGTATTTTGCAGCCATGCCCAAAGCGAAGAAATCTACCAGGACCTTTGTAGTCTACACTTGCCACCTCCTCCATCTGTTGCACAGGTCGTTATATTTTTGTGTTTCTTGTTATCGCAATCTAAATGGCATTTTATAATCACATTTGTCTTAACAGTACTTGAAATTTGTAAGTCACGACGCTAATAATTGGTCTTGTTTCGCTTCATAGTATTTGTATTTCACCTCGTGTATTGTAAACGAATTTTTTTTTTAATTAATTTGGTTCCTGAAAAACAGGACGGTGCAATCTCTGGAGGTGAAAAAAGGGATTATGTGATCCAGGAACTCGTTGAAACAGAACGAAATTATTCGGACGTCCTTAACAGTTTGCTCAGACATTTCGCTAGACCTCTCTCATCGTTACTACGGCCTGAGGATTCAGCACGAATTTTTTTTGGCATAAAAGAACTTGCAGAAATTCATGCTGGTTTTCATAGCCAGCTTCGAAAGGCAAGAGCCGGTGCTGCTTTAGCGCAAGTTTTCCTCGATTGGCGAGAAAAGTTCCTGATCTATGGAGATTATTGCGCAAACCTTACACTTGCGCAAAACACATTACAGGAAGCTTGCGCGCGAAACGAAGTAGTAAATCAAGAAGTTATTGTACGTTTTCCAACATGTATTTTTAACTTGGTATTTTTTATAAATCGACAAATTTCATAGGAACATTAATTACAGAGGTGCCAACAAGAAGCTAATAATGGTAAATTTAAGCTACGGGACATACTGTCTGTTCCAATGCAAAGAGTATTAAAATATCACTTATTGCTGGACAAACTAGTAGAAGAAACTCCTTGTGACTGGCTAGTAGATAGACATCATCTTGGAAAAGCTAGAGAAGTTATGGTTGATATAGCTCAATACATTAACGAAGTGAAACGTGATTCCGACACGTTAGACATTATAAAAGATATTCAGGCGTCGATAATTGATTGGGTTGTTCCTGTAGATGCACAGTTAAAAGATTTTGGCCGCCTGCTTAGAGATGGAGAGCTTAAGGTATTATTGTTTTAACGAGTGAATTTTTAAATGAAATATTAATACAATATGGTAATTACGTTTTAGGTAAAAGCTCACGGTGACCAACGAGTGAAGGCTCGTTACGCATTTGTTTTCGAACAAGTAATATTAATTTGTAAAGCATGCAGAGGAGAACAGTACTGTTACCGTGAAACTTTAAGACTAGATGATTATAGATTGGAAGATCATATAGGAAGACGAATAATTGGCAAAGATTCTCGACGGTGCTATCAATGGTTACTTGTTCATAAACAAGAATATACAGCATATACTTTGTCTGCAAGAACAGAGGAACAAAAACAAATGTGGATTAAGGCATTACAAGATGCAATGGATAATGTTAATCCTGCCGCATGTCGCAACACGAACCATAAGTTTAAAGTTACTACGTTTGATAGTCCACTTAGCTGTCAGCGATGTGGCAAGTTTTTAAAAGGTCGCATATTCCAGGTAAAGGGTCACCGATACGTGTTCGTTAAATATTATAATACAAGTTTACTACCAAATTGTTTATTCATACAGGGGTATCGGTGTGAAGTATGCCACATTTCCGTACACAAACAGTGCATTGCACATTCGGGTCGATGTATGCCGGCACCACCCCCGCCACCACCTCCACCACCGCTACCATGTGAACGGGCTCTTTCAGTGAAATTATGGTTTGTGGGAGAAATGGGTCGAGATACAGCTTCAAATAAATTAGAACCCCGCGAAGATGGTACATACATGCTGCGAGTGCGGCCAGCAGGACAACCGCGTTTGAAACACGAAACTAATTATGCTCTTAGTATCAAGTAAGATCCTCGTACAACATATCTTTTTTATTGAGTTTTTTTTTTAAGTGTTCGTCTTAAAAACAGAAAAATTAATTACTATTGTAGGGCAGACGGAGCAGTAAAACATATAAGAGTATTTAAACGCGACGTCGATGGAGCCGATTTATTTTATCTCAGTGAATCTCGTTTCTTCAAAAGCGTAGTCGAACTCGTCGAATATTATGAACGAGCTTCGTTGTCGGAAAATTTTGAAAAATTAGATCAACGTTTATTATGGCCGTACAAACGTGTATTAGCTAAGGCATTGTTCGATTTTCGTGGAGGAGAACGCAATCAACTGAGCTTGCGACGGGGCTGTAGAGTCGTAGTGTTGAGTAAAGAAGGTGATGCCAAAGGATGGTGGAAAGGAAAAATAGGCGATCAAGTAGGATTTTTTCCAAAAGAGTACGTCGAGGAAGAATAAATATAAATTATATTACTTACAATACTTGCTCGATGTGGTGGCACGACGATCAAGAATATTTTACACATTAATCACATCATCGTGCAATCATAACACTTTATTAAAACGCCTTTTAATGGAGAATAGAAGAAAAAATAAATTATATAACACATTTTTACATTGTATAAAATATAGATAAATTAATTTTCATACATCAGCATCATTATAAAAATAGAAAGTACATATGCGTGTACGTAAACGGAACATAAAAATAAATGTATTTAGCGAGTTGTATAGACGAAAAAAATTATAATTATTTTTCGGTACGATACGGCAATACCACTAAGTTTTTAAAAACATAAATCATAATGATCCAAGTTGTCTAATCTTGTATATTCAAATCACGTGAAAAAGTTACATTGCCAAATGTATATACTTTTAGACAACTTTTTTCTTTATGACTATTTTAAAGTCAATTGCCAAGCCTCAATTGTATATATTGTAATTCTGTATTGTTAACGATAAAAATTTTAGCTATTTCCTAAATATAAAAATACACAAATATATGAATATCGCTACACGCATTACTGTAACAAATTAATTGTACTATTTTTTTTAACTGTTACACATATTTTCTGATTGTGCCAATGAGAATAATCAATAAAATTTAGACCTTATTAAAATGTTAACATAACGAGGTATTCCTTACACAATCCTACAATTCTTGTTTTATTGACTTCTTCCTTTGAGCATATATAATAGAAGCTACTTTTTGCTCTAATCTTTTACAGCCAGCTGTTGCATAAAGATTATGTGGTGGAGGTCCAAAAATCACATAAGATAATCCTTCCTCCATCATAGCATTAGTAGGAGTAGTATCTCTGTTTAAAAAAGCTTTTTTTAAACACTTCTTCACATGTACCTCTTCCAGTGGTAAGAAAGGCACATAATGGTCTATAAGGCTAGTATCTATAGTTTCACTATGATAAAGGCCACCTTTTTCATTAAAGGCTCCAACACTTATTAAATTCTCAAAATCATGAAGTTTAGTTGTATGCCTGTGTTTCCCTTCTCCCCATAAATTTAACAAACGTTGTATGATTCGAGAACTGCCAGTATTAGACAAAAATATATAAACTGCTTTCCTTGTGTTTAATGAATTGCCCATTAATTTCCATGATTTGAACCATGTTGTATAATCCAGAAATGGTACAAGAACATTCAGTAGACCTTCTGGCATTTTATCGACTTCATCAAATACAAACAATGATCTTTCACATTTTATTAAACTGTTAATAATAGTTTTACGTAATTCTTCCTACAAGACACAAAGTAATATGACAAAAATAATTTAAATTTAAGCAAGTAAAAATAAGTCATATACATGTGTTCATTGATTTGAAATTTAAAGCCTGCTTGATAATTATGTACCTTGTAATGCTCTACATCTCTTTCCAAAGGAAAATCATTACGACCATTGAAAAGATGATAAAACTGACTACGATCCCCATTTTTATAAAAGGACTTAGCAATCATTTGAGTCACGTAAGTTTTACCAGTTCCCGGAGGACCATGAAAACTCATAGCTAAAGCTTTTGGAGGATTAGATGAACTTAGGTGGCCACGTAAGGCATTTACAACTATATGACGAGCAATTTCTTGCCCATATAATTCTGTGCTAAGAGTATCATCTAATTCTACAAAAAAAATATATATGTAGAATTAATGTATACAAAGAATATTTTTAATAAATGTATTTACAATGTGACATTTTTCTTGTTAACATACTTACTGTTCATATCAGGAGAAACATATTCATCAGAACAACATTCCATAAATCGACACGGTACATACGAAATTGCAGTATAAAATGTAGAAAAAATAGTTGTTAACGTTCCTGACGAGAATAATTCACATTTTGCACAATTCATTTGAAAACTAACAAGGATCCCGAACCACAAGAAACCGCCAAAATTCATTTTCTATTATTTGGTTATCGTAAAAGAACTGTATTTGGTAAAACTGAGACATTAGTTGCCAAAATCTGAAATCAATCGTCGACAACTCTATACTGCAGTACGAATTTATGAAAAAGTACATTCAATTATATTCATTTCATAATATAAAGCCATCGTATTCAATTTAAACACCAACAATCAACCTGCATTAATCTCTTAGATATGCACGTAAATCGAGCTTTCTTATTGGTCTGTTTTTGAAATATATAATACTTAACTATCAATTCGAAAATATAGACAGATAATCATAAATATATAGCTAATTTATATATTTAATATGTATAACTTTAAGTAAATCATCTTGCCGCATTTACAAAAATTGAATTCGACTATTGATCAAGATCAATCGCAGCAGTGAAAAGAAATTTTGACTACTTTAAGAGATTGCAGATATTATTACTAGAAACCATATTAGTGGCGAATATTACTATTATAAATACGCGTGTGTAACATTCGCATCATTTACTAATCGATTCGCTAAATTCAATCTGTAGCAATATGGCCAGATTTGGCATAATTGAATGCATCGACGGCGACACTAACAACGACGAACTTCCTTAACGTCTAACGGAGTGGTAAGGAAAGCAGACATATCCTACCGCACGGGCCATGTTACGTGAGCTCGGTACTTCACACAACTTCGGGAAATCGAGAAAGAAGGCGAGTGTGAGCCCTTCTTTCTTGATATAATGAAATACACGTTTTAAAACCTCCTGACCATGTTTTAACTATTGAAAAAAAAGAAATTTTTATTATTATTTCTATGAACGAGCATATGTATATATATATATATATATATATATATATATATGTATATTATTAATACGATTGAGTATAAATATCTGATTAAATTCATTCTCAAACGTGAAAAACAGATTTTGCTCATGCTCATGTCATGTTCAAAGGAACCAGAGTTGTTCGTTCTGATTGCTACTATTGGTTCGGTGAAGTTCGGGTCGTATACGCGAATACAGGTTCAGGAAAGTTTAAACAAAGCGGAAAAACAATTTATTTTGACGATTGTTTCGATTTTAAAATCTGAAGTCCGTGTTTGGTACGCTGTGAGAAAGATATTTTTGTCGTAATCTTTTATTTGAGGTTAAATCGGTTAATATTTCCTCCTGCGTATTTCAGGGTCGTTGATAATGGGTTGCTTATATTTGTTACGTTGGTGAAAATTTTGGTGGACTATTTCTTGAAAACTTCAAAAATGACAAGATTCTTGGAAGGGGCAACTTGTCAATAACGTGTGAGTGTACTTCGTCAAGGCTTCGGAGAATACCACCAGCACGTTAAGGATCATCTATTCTCTTAATCATCAGGGTTTCGACTCACTGGTACGATAATCGCTGCGGAGCTCAATTACAATCATTTTTGGTGAATAAACATACCCCTGTAAATCCTACGCACTTTCATTATGGACTTTGCTTATGTGTATGTGCCTATATAGCTCGAAACGTAAAAATGCCTGGGCAGTCGAGATTCGAAATTGTATGCTATTGACGCGAGGACGGCAGCTATTCAAGGCCAAGAAGGAAAAGCTCCCATTCACGTTCTTTATTGATTTTTCGAAGTTGCGTGAAGCGCTGACCACGCGTAACATGTGGTTCGTGCGGTAGGATATGTCGACTTTCCCCACCACTCCATTAAACGCTAAGGAAATTCGTCGTTACTAGTGTCGTCGTCGATGCACTCAATTATGCCAAATCTGGCCACATTGGTCTGTAGCTGTAGTTGCAGATAGCCGATAAGATATTGAACAAATTTTTGTGAATGTTAGTACTTTCTAATTGAAGGTCACTTGAACTAACGCGAAACTAGCATAAATAATAGACGATCGTCTGTACTTAATACTTTATTCATTTCTTCCAGTAGTATCTACATACTATTCGAATGCTTTGTAAAAACTATTATCTTTTTTAAGAAGAAAAAATATGGCGTCCGAGAACACTTCTACTGACACCACTTCTACTAAATTCTACACGACGGCAGAAGTTGCTGAGCACACAAATAGCAGTAGTTTGTGGATTATTATTAACAATAGTGTTTACGATGTAACTCCATTTTTAACACAGGTAGATATTATTATCATTTTATAACTAATAACTTGTACTTAGTATATCTTCACTAACATATTTTGTTGATTAAAAGTTGTATGAAAATGATCGTTTTTGTATCTGAATTTAAGCATCCAGGTGGGAAAGAAATTCTTTTGGACCATGCTGGTCGCGATAGTACAGAAGCTTTTGAAATTATTGGACACTCCAGCAGTGCCAGGCTAATGATGGTCCAATATAAAATCGGAGAAATTCTCAAAGTAGGTGTAAAATTGAATATTAATCATTTGTAAATAATGTCTGTTACAATGATCATGATATTATCTATGAAAAGGAAATGTTAGTTTTTACAAAATAGAAATTATTTGCCCATCTTAGGAAGGAGAACCAGAAAAAACTACAGAATCAGATGCAATGTCCAAAGAAAATAATTCTAAGTAAATATGCTTCTATTTAAAATTGTTTTTTATATTGATTAATGTTATTGTTTGAATATAAGATGAGGCTTTTAAGACAAGTCACAATAAATAACTTAGCATAAAAAAAATAAATAAGTTATATAGATGGCCTGTTTTAAATACCTCATCTTGTAAATTCATAATATTTGAATACTTTGTAAAAACTATCATCTGTTTCAAGAAGAAAAAATATGGAGTCTGAGAACACTGCTACTGATACTACCAAATTCTACACGACTGCAGAAGTTGCTGAGCACAGAGATATCAATAGTTTGTGGATTATCATTAACAATAGTGTCTATGATTTAACTACATTTTTAAACAAGGTAGATACCATTATCTATTTATAACTACTATCTTGTACTTAGTTCATTTTAGCTAACATGGTCGTTCTTGTATCTGAACTTAGCATCCAGGTGGGCCAACAATTCTCGTGGATCAAGCTGGTCGTGATAGTACAGAAGCTTTTGAAGATATTGGACACTCCAGTGATGCCAGACTAATGATGGTCCCATATAAAATAGGAGAAATTCTCAGGGTAATTAATTATAATGATTATGATATTACCTAAGAAAAGGAAATGTTAGTCTTTACAAAATAGAAATTATTTACCCATTTTAGGAAGAAGAACCAGAGAAAGCTGCTAAATCAGATGAAGAAAGTAATTCTAGGTAAATATGTTTCTTTTATAAATTATTTTTTATGTTGATTAATGTTGTTGTTTGAACATAACGTGAGGTTTTTAAATCAAGTCACAATAAATAACTTATTTAGTTTTAAGGATAGAAAAAATTTGTTTGATTTTCATGTCACCTATGAAATTCATCTACCTGAAACATTTTTTCTATCGTAAAAAGTAAACAAGTTACTCGGATGACCCGTTTTAAATACTCCATCTTGTATATTATTGATAAATTTAAACATTACAAGTACATCATAATCTGTGTCCATATCGTATTCATCATTTCACATTTTTATGTTACTATTTATTGGATAGCACAATTGAAGATGTAACTTTTGTCTATTACAAAAACATGCTTATTAAAATTACAACAATATGCTTATGTGTTTTGCATTTGTACATAGCAGTGGGGTGTACCATATTTGTGAGTTAAGCTTGTGCTATCCAGAATTGTGACATTATAAAAATGTAAAATACATGATATGTAAATAGTCGATGCTGCATCGTGTTGTGATGATTAGCAATTGCAGTGGTTCTTGGAGGTCGTGGCTGATTCCTATTGCCCTCGGAATTCTGGCGACTCTTGTCTACCGTTATTTTATCAAAGCACACTGAATCATTCCTAATATATACATTTTTGTAATTTGTATTATACATAAATAATTGTTATCAGTGATTAATAGAAGAATATTATGTATATGCACATTATTACAATATTTTTACGACATAAAATTGCACATACAAACTGGCCTATCATAAGGAAAACATGACACGAAAGTTCATTTATTATTATGAAACTAAACAAATCTATGTATAAATAAGTACATACATACAGATTCATGTACATGTAGTATGCCAATAATATACACAATGTATTCATTATAAATATAAGAATAAATCAATTTAACTTATATCATTACATTGGTCTTCTTTGGGAACAAAGGAACAGAATTTACTCTTACATTCGATAAAGAAAAATGAACACATAAATAATGCACACATTACAAAATATTAACTGAAAAACTGTAATAAAGATTTAAATTAATATTATATATCTGTTACAATAAGAAGGGCATTTAAAGTTAGTTGATATCTTTATATTTAAATAGTAAATGAACATACACTGAAAAAGTGGGAAATTTTTACTTTTTCAACGTATCGCAGATAATTGCATTTTACAGATGAAATCTATTGAATATTTATTGTAAATTTATGTTTATAATAAAAATAAACTACTTTTTGTTATGTTTGATGTGTTGTACACAATAATTTATACATACCGCACCTATTAATACAGGAAGAAACCAAACTTCCAATCCATTTTTTTATCCACCGTTTGTTGAGTCCTAAGATCCTATTACTATCTTAGTATCACGTATAGTGAGAAATATTTTTAATTCCATATTCTCTAGCTAGTTCCACGTAGTAGTTGAAACGGTTCTAAAAATAACTGTTTCAAACTGTTATATATCGGTTCTAAATTAAAACAGTTGTAAGAATTAAAAAAATGTTATAACTATTACAGATATATCGATTCTAGTCTATATTGATTTCGACTACGGTTCTTTATATAATATCGGTTCTATAACTGTTATTTTTCAGTTCTGTCTATATACATTCTTATATCGATTTCAATATCATCCTTAGAGAGTCAATAGTTCGATAACAACAATAAAAATATTTTAATTTTTATTGCAGCATATGCATTGTATAGAATTGAAAATTAGCAGTTATAATATCGGTGTAATATAGGTTCTGAAGAGTCGAAACCGAAGCTAGAATCGATGTATCTTTAACAGTTATAATAATTTTTCAGTTCTCATAAGCGGTCAATTTTGCAAGTGAGCTAGTCAAATGCAGTGAACTGCAGCGGTTGGCGATGCTGCAACGCGCATATGCGTGTGTCGTATTTTGGCTCTACCTGTGAGTCTAGAAGCTGTTTTCTCAGAAACCAATGAAGATGTCGGCTTCATTTTTTTCACAATCAAAAAAAATGGTTCAAGTAAATATTTAGTTTCATAAGAGCTGTACAAATAACAGAAAACTAATGCCATCTTTCATTTTAAAAAATCTAGGGGGCCCTTTTCTTCTGCCTGACAATCGCCTTGAAAGAATTTGTTGCACCCCGATTGCTACATTTCTGGGTGCACCACTGGTCGCACATAGAAGTACACGGACGAGGAAATGCACAGCAGCAAACGGATTCAAGATACGCGCAAGTGCATAGGCGGTCGAACGCGCGTCGACGCGGGTGCAACCCTCTACAGAGTATAGAAATGATAGAGAGAGGCCGATAGATGAGGGTGTATCGAGGTAGCCAAAGGTGGTGGCTCGGTAGTCGACTCTAGACAGCCGGTAGTTGCGGTCAACTGCGGTGAATCTAGTACATTAAAAATTACGGATAATTGCAGTCGGTTGCAAAAGATCGTGTAGCGAGGCTCCTTTTAGCAATGGAGTTGCGCGAAGTGAATCGCATATTCGACAATGCGGAAGAGACTACGGAACTTCTACCGCCATCCCATCGCGATAACGCGGAAGTGGAAAGTTACTTCATCGAATATGCTATTCAGAAGGAAATGATAAATCGTAATCGATGCCCTGCCAGTCGTCGTTTGCTTAGTCAAACCGCGCACTTGGCGGATTTCAATCTTGCCAATGGTAATCATCAAAAGGTGGTGTATCGCGTCCATCCTTTGCACCTAACCCTTTCTATGATCTTTACGCGTAATGCTAACAGACCGAAAAAACGCATCGAATCTGGCGAATTTCACCGATGCACCTAATACAACGATCGTCCCTGTTTCACGACGATTCGTTAATCTGGTTTGGAACGAAACTTGCGTTGCATTGTCGAACGGAGAGACAGAGTAAAACGCTACACTTATCGTCGTTTTCGGTAACCCGCTTATTCTCCGCAGGAACGAGTAAATTTTCGCTTCGAATCATGTTCGACCTGTATGTTCTTTAAAATCACGTCTTGCGAGCCACTTAATACGCTCGTACTTTCGCGAAGCCGCATTGAAATCGAACTCCGATTAAATCGTGTCGAACGATATTTCTACCTCGTACGTAAATGTTCGCGCAATCTATCTTTAAATTACACGCTGTATCTTTTCGCGCGTTTGGATCAGCGGAATTGATGACGATCTGAAAAAAAAAAGAAATGATAAATTCTTAAACCAACGATGTTTGCTTTTTTTGCATTTTAGGATTCGCCATGCGTTGGTATCAGTATGATACATACTTCGAACGCAAATTGGCCTCCTTCTAGAAAGAGAGAAGAGGCGAAAGCATTGGAAAATCTTCGAAAAAGAGTGGAACAATCGAAATTGTATAAAGCGAATCGAATTTCAGATACCTGCGGATCGACCTCTGCCTCTATGGTCTTGAATAACGATCGAGCCGAGCGGCTCGATAATCGGCCGAAGCTCTTAAAAAAGGTGAGAGAACGAAACCGTGGACGATGATCTAGGTCCCCGATGCGTAGGACGATGTTCGAGGACAAAACGCGGGTGCCTAGATGTTTAGCTGCTTATTAAAGAAACGGTACGTTTTTACTGGTCCTGCTCTATTTTTTGTACCGGTACCACGTAGATCCTGAGTAACAGACCGATGAGTATCGCGCATGACAGTAACGATCTGGAGACCGACTGGCGAGACAGCGAATTTATTACCGAATGTTTGTGCTGGCATAATGTGTATCGACAGAGGCACAACGCGCCACCGTTAACAATGTCCCCGCAAGTAAGTATAACAACATTTTCAGAAACCGTAAAATCCTACACGTGTATAGCGCGTGGAACAAATTGTATCGGCGATCAGCTTGAGATACTCTGATGCAGAAACGAATATTCGAATGATTTTTTTAATCGATATAATAGATAGATATGTAACCGATATAAGTGCAATGTCGTATGAAAAAGAGCTTAAAATTTTATATCGCAACGCGCGTCCACCTTGAGATACCCCAAACAGTCATAATTCCAGAGCTCAATATGGATCACTGCAGGCTGACCGTGAACTGTTGACATCTTGCACTCAAGGGTACTGCTGTTTTCGTTCCCTACAGTTTTCACGAGATCGTTATATTTGTTCCATGCACTATACCTATCATTGCAACGTACATACATATACATAATGTGAATGCATAGCGCGCGTACGGAACTACGGATAAAATACTTTGTATGCGGTATACTCGATAACCGACGATACAAACGGCAATATAATACCTAATGAACTTTTAACGTCAGTTATTTCGGAAACAAAGCCTCGCGCGAGAAAACTTTGTTCTATATTTTCGATTCATTTTACGTCTATAGCAGCTTGACATTTAGAAACTTCTGAGACAGTAACCGATCATAACTATTCGATAATACAATTTCAATGAAATTCATGGCCGCTCGTACTGAAATTGCAGGAATTAAATATGTATACAGGGTGTTCGGCCACCCCTGGGAAAAATTTTAATGGAAGATTTTAGATGCCAAAATAAGACGAAAATCAAGAATGCCAATTTGATGATCGAGACTTTGTTAAAAAGTTATTAATGTTTAAAGTTCCGCCTGTAGAACGGTAATCTGCAAACAGCTGCGTGCATGCGTTAGATTGCCGTTCTACAGGCGGAACTTTAAACGTTAATAACTTTTTAACGAAGCCTCGATCAACAAATTAGTATTCTTGATTTTCGTCTTATTTTGGCCTCTAGAATCTCCCATTAAAATTTTTCCTAGGCGTGACCGAACGCCCTGTATATTCCCGTGCTTTAATCAATCTTCATCTGTGTTTACAGTTATGCGAGTATGCACAAACATGGGCCAATCACTTGGCGCATACGAACACATTCTACTACAGAAACGATCGAGAAGTAGGACAAAATCTTTATTGTCGACCCGGAGGTGCAGTTCCTACCGATGTAACTGGACAAGACGTCGCGTCGTACTGGTATTCAGCGGTGAAACAGTACGATTTTTTAAAAGAACCGGATATCCTTCATGCCAACGTGAACGCAGGTATTTCCATGGTACAGTTAATTAAATAAAAAATTGTCTTGAGATCCGACTACGGCACTGTAAAAGAAAGATATACGAAATGTGAACGTTTTTATCTCCCCTTGACATTTTATTCTCTGTAGAATCAATGCTAGAACCGTTATAGAACCGAAAAATAATTATAGAATCGGCACAGAACTACCTACAGTTAAAGAACCAATATTGGAATCGTAACGGGAATCGATACGTTCAGTTTTTTCGGTTCTCTATTTCAGTTATTCCCAGAGGTGAATCCGCCATATAGATAATGAAGCTACAGTTTCGAGTCCTTACATAGAAAGGGCATCCCAAAACTTTTTATTTATTAATTTTTGTTAATTCAACTGCTACTCAAAAGCATGGAAAAGAAACTTTTCTTTTAAAACAGCCTGCATAATTATTTGAAGCATTTGTATCTGGAAGAGCTTGAAACCCTAGTTCTTACGAAATGTATTTCTCGTCGTAGGTCACTTCACGCAACTAATTTGGGCGAGCAGTCGTTACTTCGGAGTCGGAAAAGCTCGCAGCAGAAGCGGAAAAATAATCGTGGTAGCCAACTATCGACCAGTAGGTAATATATCTGGACATTTTCAGAGTAACGTGTTACCACCTTTACCGGAAAATGTGAATATGACTTTGTCGCCGCCGTCTCAGTCGTCGGCGAAAATCTTTCGCGAACATTACGTTGCGTCTGATTCGCCGCCGCCAGCGTCGTCATCCGCGCCGCTTTCGGATACCGCATCGACGGACAGCGATCGTTCTTCCATCGGTTCCGCGCAATAATACAGACGACCGAATTGCCTCTTCTGCGTTTGCACGCGCGGATGGGACGGACGTTGATCGATATCAATCAGTACGTTTGCACCGTCCAAATTTATTCTAAAGTTTAAACATCGACATCCCTTTGAGAACGTAAACTCTTGCCCTGTAAAATAAAGTGATTAGTTACACGAACCGAGTTGAGAACTTTGAATCTAAACATCTCGATCATTTTTAACAAAATTGTTAAACACAACAGTTTTAAGGGGGAAATATACGTACATGGCTCATATATGTTTTATTCGTTGAACTCTTTCAAAGTTATTTGAGCTTGAATGTTTTAACTTTGGCGTAAATTCGGACCGTGCAAACGTAATCAATATTACCGTCTTCCTCGCATCCAGCCACCTGTTTTTCATCCCGAATTTCCTCACCTTCTCTCTACCCTCACCTTTCCTTGTGCGTACATTAACATATTCGAAACCGATGACTTACTCTATAAATGATGCAACATCATACACGATTTGCCGATGACGCATCACGTTAGTCAGATAACAAGAACATTAACGGCTATTGGAGAGATTCTTGTAACAGTATGTCAGTTTTGAATGTGTTAATCGAGAATACGTAAACTTCAATGAATATGGCTACGAAAAACAGGCCTAAGGGGGGATCTAATTTTCGTGAGGAATCGAAGAACTGAGAGAAAGAAATACGCTTACAAAGTATACATAAATACATATACATAAATATAAATATATACGGGTGAATAAGTATATATAATCGTTTCTTCGTATATATATATATTTATTACTTGTTTAATCGAGCGACGTGAGAACGAGGGAAAGGAAAAGAGAGAACCTTGAAAATCTCGATTTAAAACTCGCGTGCAAATTTCGTAGAGCAGGCATTATGCGTTGCGTGGGTCCTAATACTTTTTTATCGACAATTCTCACGCATAACGCGCGTATTCTAAAAGACCTCGATTCGTGACAAATAAAGTGTGATAAAAATCGCTAAGAATGATTAACGCGGACGTTACAGTTTTACAGATATTGTGTACGAACCGCGCAAAGTTCAGAATGTGTTTAAGTCGCGCAAACAATGAACGAAAATATTTTCCTTGACCAACGACGAATGCAGTCGTCGAGGAAAGAAATCGAAATCTTTGTACTTGCGTATATTATTCGCTTTGAATGATTTGTGTAAGGACGGGAGATCGAAAGACCAGTCCTGGGTTGAGGGGAATGCAGACAGTGTCGAGTAATGTTTTGCTTAATCACGAGCCTTCGGAGTTGACTGAAACATCTGACCCAATTCGTCTCGCAATTCCTTTCATGTCTAACTTTTCAATCTTCCGTCTATACATAGTAGTGAACTGCGTGTCAAAAAAAGTACAAACTGCATGCAGTAATAGTCAAGTTCCATGTAATACTGCATACACGCGAGTTAAGTCTTCTCTTGAAGCAAAAATGTTTTATTCAGACATCGATCTTTTCCCGTTACAGTAATATTATGCAATGTATGTTTGTATACGCGTGTTGCAATGCTCTAAAAATTCCTGATACTTTTATACGCCTTTGCGTTTTTGGAGCTTCCACTTTCAAACACATATCGTGCGTTTGAATAAACGTTGGTGTTGCTGTTTCGGACAAAGATCGATCAATCTTTTCGTTTAAAAAATCAGTATATTGCTTTGGAACCTCGAATAGGACGGGCGCTGGAAAGAGGTCACAAATATTTTCGTACGATCCAGCTGTTTGATCCGATGTTTTAATAATGTTTTAATAATGCCCAAATTTGGCTACTGATCGATAGTTAGCCAGGTTTTCCAAATGCGTCGGTGAATACAATTTGTCAAAGTACTTCCACTCTTTCCACGTCCGGCGTGAAACGTCGTTTGCTACGTTTTATGCTTAAATAGTGTTAACACAAATACGTAACGAACCGCTCAAAATTTGATACAATTTATCGCGAGAATGTTTGTTTTCTTGCTTCGTAGTTTAAAACTAACGCAAATAAGGTCGTCATTATTTGTCGCGCTTCTACGATGAAATTAACGTTGACATCTCATCCCCTCAAGATGAGATCAATTCGATTGCGATCAAATTTGGTGATTCGAATGCGAAGAACGGTATACTATCTTACGAGATGAGTAAAAGATAGGCTTTAAGAACTTTTAATCGAACGGCTTAACGAGTATACTAACAACGAGTGTAATCAAACGAAAATAAGTAAAATGGTCGCTAGGCGAGTCTAGCGTCTTCCGATCGTTGTACCTCTAAATATACTGCCAGTAATCGGATTTTGGTGAGCGGACATTCGTCCGTCGGTCAGATTCTCTAAAGGCACCTTGTTGTTGATTGTATTGTTCTTTTACATATAATTATATAGGTGTATGTTCTGTAAGTCTTCCGAACTCTGATACGATTTCACAATCGCAAAGAAGTCTGACAAAAATATTAAAAACTGTTAAATTCATCGTTCGCTTAACTCTTAGCGGCGCAAAAATTTGAATAGTATTGAAACCTTTCACGAACTTAGAAGGTGAACAAAAAATGAAGATGTGGTTCTCTTGCAAGATGATAAAATAAGTAATGATCGATGTTAACTACAGTACTTGAATGGACATTTTTTAGGCGGTCACCAGAGATGAGCAAAATTCTTATCTAGTAATAAACAAGTGTTTATCCGTTACTCGTTAACTAATAATTAAAATTTCAATTATATAATGAAATATTCAACAATGAACAAATACAAATTTCACTGTTAAACTGAGTAAACGTCACGAATGAATTACTCTACGTTAGTCTTTATGGTTCAAGGAAAAATTTTGCCCATTTCTATGAGTCGCACAAAACTAGCCACCGTGTTGTAAAGAGTTATGCTAGATCTACACATTCGGTATTTGCTAAATGCCGAATATGTAGAATCAGCATTAGACTAAATTCGAATCGCCGATAATAAACAACGAGATAAGAAAATATTGTCGACGTATGCGTGAATGTATTCAAATTGCGTGAAACATTATTATTTCATAATCAAAGTGGCTACGATCTCGATAGGTAGAGCGCGTGAATGAAAGAAAATTTTGTACCGAATAAATACTAGACTCGCACGAGTTACTTGACCGACGATGACGATGTTCGGCAACGACGATGGCCTCTAAATGGAAAACAAATATTTTCTACGTTTTTCTTGTAATTAAATATATTGGCGAAAGGTACGACTTTTATGGATCGAATCGAAATAAATTCGTGCGTGCTTGAACGGAGACTATCGTTTGTTATTTATCGTACGCGATAAACAATATTGTTAACTCGAGGGATACTCGGCGAAATTGTACGAATATAACGTACAGCTGTGCCCTTGCAACAGCGTTATCGTGTTATCGTTACAACGCGAAATGCATTTGTTATACGAATATAATTTGTTATCTGTCGATGTAGTTCTGTAAACACGATGTTACTACTGCAATCGAAAAATTGTTCGAATTTAGGCTGATCGCTTCTTTGTATGTATGTGTATATATACATATACTCGATGTATATTATATACTTGAGTCTACGAGAAGAACAAAACGTAATACTCTGTTTATGGGAGTAATTCTGGCAAACGGAAGAAAACACTCGAGTTTTTCGACGGTGCTTTAATAATTATGATGATAACGGCGAAGCCATCCGAAGTATGTACTGCGTTGTTTTCCTCGAAATCGTTTACGTAGTTAGCACAAAGTTGCCAAAAGTAGCAATATCATTTGGCCTTATGTCACTGAGCTCCATAGCTGAGCGAACAATCAAAACAGCAGCACGTGTCGCTTATACGAACGAGTTGGACTTACGATTAGACGTAAATTTTGAGCTATTCGAGCGTCAAAATAAACTTAGATAATTTTGAATTATACGCGCTTATAGTCACCGGTTACTTTGAGAAGAATATACTTTTTACCAAAGCGTGAGGCTCAATTTTTTGATGTATTTTCTTAGATAGTACCTTCCTTTTTCCTAAATGTATTTTGCGGTTTTATAAATGGTTAAGTAATTGTTACCGTAAATGGTTGATCCCCTAATGGCATGGCTCACCGCGTGGCATCGGTTCCCCTTCCAATATTCCTTAGTAGTAGTAGGGAATACAAGACGTAGTAGGAAAAATGTGGTAAGAGAGCACAAAATTCACAGAGGAGTGAACCAAGAGCTTGAAGAGTGCGGGAACGAACAGTTTATCTAACAATCTAATGAGTCTTAATGTATTCGCAAGTATAAGAGTGTTTAGATGGTTCATAATAACGTAAAATGAATGAAGAACCTTTGTGCGTTCCTTGGGCTTCCCATTCTTCTTCTGATTTCTAAAAGGTTGCTCGAGGCCAATGTGTGAAATGCAGTAACAAGAGTCGACAAGCTTATTGTTTTGCTCACTAGTCGAATATTCTGTACAATTTATCTAACGCCATCTAGCGTTTTATCACTGCGGAAACTAGAAGTTTATTAAGAAAGGAGGGGATGTATTTGCGTGGTCGTGCCGTCAGCCGTATTCCCCTCAAACGAAACGTATTAATATCTCTGATTGTTCACACGAAAAAGTGACTGAGTATTTTTGACGAGGAAGACAGACTTTTTTTGTTTAGTTGGATTGTATATATGAACGTGTGACGACCGATATCCTCCATCTATCCTTCTCAACTGTTTTGTGTTATTCATCGTCGTTCTTTATTTACTTCTAATACGTTGTTTTACAATAAATAAGCATAGACACGCATGTGGATACAGTTCACTATAAATATGTAGAGATTCAAAATTGCGCAGGTGTTATCTGTGTGTATCAAGGCAGAGAAACTTGAAGGAGTAAAGGTACGTGATACGTAAAAGAAACGTTTACACGACATACGTAAAGGTGTATAGGTAAATTGCTGTCGAGGAGGACTGAGTTTCGAACAAAGTCGAACAGTTCCGAAAATGGCGGCCAAGAGTGGAGGTAACGACGAATGGTCATCAATAATGAAACCAATATTAGCGGTTTCGCAGGGATCGTTTGACAAGACTGAGATAATTGAATTGGCAAAGAGTATTGTGAAAAGGTAAGAATAATTTCGCTTGTCGAAAAGACATTTTGTCGCGGAAATTTTGATGTTTCCAAGAAACGTACTTTCATCAGTGACAGCCCTGAAACGAACGATCATTAATTTAAACGATTTCTCGATTGATTTTGCTTTACGTTCTCATTGCATTTTTAGTGAAAATAAATTTGTCTCCCACGAAGAACAATACGAAACATTTTATACGGCAGTAGCAGCCCTTTCGGCGGATTACCTCAGCGGTTGCGCTAGTACCTGTAAGTTTAATTTTCTCGCACCTGCTGCACAGTATGATTCTTCGATTATTTAATGCGGTCTTTAATTTCATTCTTTGTGTTTTACAGTTTCTAAAAATCAAGTATCAATAGTTTGTCAAGCATGTAGAGTCTTACTTCGTCGTCTTGTAGAAAAATTGTCTCAGCATAGAGTTCAACTGGGTGATGGCACTCCTACTGTATTCAGTACAAAACAATTGTTGCTTCCAATTCGTGCTCTTTGCATTGGACAATCTTTCCTTTCATCTGCTGAAGAAGTAGCTTTAATAGCCACTATAAAAAATTCTAAAATACCTTCTTATATTAAATTACCACCATCCGGAAATGAAAAAGATGCTTCCCAGTCCTCTAAAGATTCTGTACGAATTCGGGGGGATTTATCCAGTGGTATTCTAAAGCAATTGACTATGCCCCTACAAGACTTTACGTTATCTGTGCCTCTCATTGTTGACAACTCTAATGATGGATCCAGTAAAACTACAAACGATGGTACTAGTAATGAAGTTTGCTTTGACACAAAGGTTGGTGTATAAATATCATCTTGCCTAGAATATTGTATTTCTATTAGCAATGCAAAGAATAATTTTGTTGAATATATTGTTTTATTTTACAGACTACGTTTGTTGCAAATAATATAAATATCCTTCGAAATATGGGTGCTGGTGACACCCTCTTGGACATGTGTTTGAACCTACCTTATTTATCGCGATATACTCGCAAATATCACGCATATTTGAACAAAAAAGGTTTCAGTTTACCAGCAAATGCTTCGGAAGCGCACACTGTACGTCATAGTCTGCATTCTGTGGCAAGCGATATTAATGTTGTGCACAATGTAATGTCATTACCTTTATTGGAACCCTTAACACCGACAAAATTGGAAAAGTTGTCCGCATTGACCATGTCTTGCCTGTATTGTTCGATCGCGTATGCAACCGCGTCCAGTATCGTTGGTATAACGAATGCCGTGTCGCCGAAATGTAGTACAAATGCTTCTGCCGGAACTCAAACCAGTCAGAGCGCCAAAAATACAGAAGAGGAATACGATGCTTTAGCTATTACAGTCGTCGAAAGGAGTTTGGAAATATTTGGACTAGTTTCGAACGTCATTAAAAACAGCACGCGAGCAGGCGGTCATGTAAGAAATTTTACGCAAACACTGTATTTCGCTGATTTTCGTATGAGTAATTTACTAACTATTCGTAACAGATTTTGCAAAATCATTTGCTCATTGGAGTATGGCTATTAGTAGCTGGTTTGCAAGCTCAACTCTCAGTGAGCAGTTTCAGCGCGGCGGATAAGGGAAAAGAAGAAAAAGGAAAATCACCGAGCAAAGCACGCGATGGAACGGCTCGTGTCAATCTCATGAAAGTGTAAGACATTTACTTCCTCGCGATATATTATATTTTGAGTTTGCATCTTCTATTGTGGTGTTAGCAGTCGATTAGAACGAGAAGAAAATTATATACATTTGGATTTCAGCCAGCAAGGTTTCGGTGTATTGTCTGTAGCCTTAGCTTCTCACGCCCTCACGTTAATGAGTGCTCTTTTAGAAGATGTATCGGTCGAAGCAGTTACCGATTATACAGTTCCTCCTGATCCGGCACCTTTAGATATATTGGCCACTGCTAGTGCGCTTCAGAGAGCTGTAACTTTTCTCCAAGCTGTACCGCTTAATCATCTCTTATTTTACTTGGCTACGATCAGTTATAGAAAGGTTAGTAGTAATTCGTAAATTTCGTTGGTCTTTTTGTAACGAGCTTTCGTTTTCTAATTCCTTTATAAATACATTGCAGGCCTGTACCTTGAAAAGAGTGCAAAAACATCCTTTCGAAGGTGATGCTTTAAGTCAATCTGATTCCACGACGTATTACGAAGATCTACTGAGCTGTTCGGATAACTCTATCGACGAAGGTAAGATATTTATGCTTGTACGTATTATACAAAATAGAAACACTGTCTTTTACTTTTATGATTGGCATTGTGTTTTAACGAGATGATTAATAGAATAAACGCGTCTTCTCGCTATACAGAAAAAACTGTTCTGTCGATAGAGGAGGACAGCGAACCTATATTGGGTTTATGGTTCGAAGAAACTATCGCTCCGTCTGATGGGTCACCCGCAAATGGTGCAAAAGAACCTAGCAACGAAACCAGCGTCGAACGTACAATGACTACTATCGTTCCTGATAATCGCGAACCTCACGGCGTAAGAAATCTTTGTTTTTCGTGTCTTCTATCCTTTCTTTCTACATTTGCGAATGTAGAAATGAGAATTTAATAGAACAGTTGGATTCTTCTTTTATTACAGTACATTTCGTTGGCCACTAAAATTTTTCAATTTATGAATCAACATTTAATCGGCAGCAGAAGTTCGTACGTGCGAGAATACGTGGTAAATGGCCTGGTCGAACAACAAATGGTCATATTAGCAGCAATAATCAGAGATTTAGATCACGAAACAGCTAGAACGGAAACCGGTAATTCTGAATTTATCTCAAAATTTATCGATGGCTTCAACGCGAATGGTTGATAATATCATTGTTTTGTATTCACTGTGTTTTAGGCACCATCTCGGTATTTTACGGTGCTACGTTGGGCACAATGTATTCCGAGTTTTCTCAAGCCTTGAGTCGTTACACTCACAATTTACTGGCTCGAAATACATTGAGCGAAAGTTTACAAAACACGCTCCTTCATCATTTAGGAGTAAATCCTTGGTCCGGTACTGAAGGCACAACTCCTTGTACGTGGCCGCTCCAGGTGTACCCGAGGACCTTGAGCGTGTTAGCGCAAGTGTGTATTATTTTAGAGTATTCGTTTTTTTCAATTTCTTTTTTCGCTGTTACTAATGCGGAGCGTTATTGTCGGTAGGTACTTTTATTGAAACCTCAATCAGAAAAAGAAGCCGCTTGCATAAGTATATGGCATCGTTTAGTAACGACTATGGTAGAAAATGTATGCAATCCACCTTCCACGTTCGAAGCGGAAAATGAAGGTATGAACACAATTCTATAACATTTCTTTCTCTTTTCGACCTCTAGATTAAGTTCTCGTAGAGAAATCATGAGACACCTTGTATATACACGTATATAAAATGGATGATGTCGATGTTCGCAGATTTAAACGTGGAACACGCTCAATTAGTTTTGATACTATTACACTCTCTGAATTTGATGCAAAAAAAATCGGTACTACTTGTAACCGGTAGCGGTGCGGTACGTTGTAGCGAAGCAGTCAAAACTCCAATGAAGGATTCCCAGTTACTACACTTATCGCGTTTGTTGTTATTGCTCGAGTATATGATGAAACACCTTTATGACGCGCCTCCTGTGTTACTTGAACAAGTAAGTGACTTATATAATTTATTCGTTGATTGTCACTATCATGATAGAAAGCATTTGATATTATTTCCCGTTCACTTCCGTTTCTTTCTAGAAGTTCATTCCACCACTTTTATTCACATCATTCTTTACATCGTCACATTTTCTTTTCTTTTTTTTTTCTTTTACACGTTATTCTAAATATTATACCGAATAACATGAAAATATCAAATGCAAAAGCAATGTTGAGTTCGTGCATGAACGAGACACAAGATAACAGGGCCACCGAATCGAAAGGCACGTTTGAGTGGTAGTAAGAGTCTTGTACATTTTTTCCCACCGTATGATTCCAAATTTTCATATTCTCAGTACGTGAGAAACAATTTATTGACAATATTTTGGATAATTACGACGTGCAGGTTCAGTGGAATCTATTTTCGGCTACCAGTTTGGTTTGCGACGCGAAAGACGGCAATAAACAAACTGCTCGAGTTTTTACACCGTGGACAGATATTGAGGACAACTACCGTAAATTCGGCACACAAGACGAATTTTCAATGAAGCCCAGATTCTATAATCTTTCTACCACGGATTTCAATAATCAAGATACTCGGAAGTTGGATGGATTGGTTGGTATCGCGTTTGAATTCTGTGGAAATGAATTCATCTCAGTCCTAGAATGTTTTTCGCGGATACAATCAGCGGAATCACCTACTTTACAGGCATGCAATTTCATTCTGGGCGCGCCGGATAAGATGAAATACCCGCTTTTGGTCGACGCATTAATAGATATTTTGAACGTTTTGAATCAAACGGATATGCAGAAGAAAGTGGGGACCGACGGCAAAGACAAAACGCCCACATTTACGGGCCTGTGCGCGATTCGGTACTGCTTTTCCATATGTTGGCGGTATGTATCGTATTAATAAGGACTATTGAAGAAATAATTACCAAATTAATTCATCCATTCAGGTTTATTTATAAAATCTATTCACAGACTATTGTTAATGTTACCGCCTTCTACACCGTACATGGATAAATTGGCTCTCGGTGAAGAAATCCCTGCTGGGCCGATGCTACTTCATTCCCTGATTTGGGGACCCAGAGCCGCGTACAAAACTTTCACCAGCTGGATGAAGGTAAATACCATCGATTTCGATCGTAGCATTGACAGATCTTCAAAATTTTCATTGCATTGTTCTGCAGGACTGTTTAGTCAGACAGGGAATGTATACCCAATACGCGGAGAATCTTCTGAAAACGGTATCGTCTACCGTCAATTCCGTCAAGTACGATGTTACAGTTGCCAAAAATTGTATTACTGCCTTAAAACCGGAAATGAGTTTCAGCGATAAAGTAATGCCAAAAAGTGCTTTGCCGAAGCTTAGTTCTTTGTGCATTTTGGCTGCGGTTGTTGGAAAGTTACAAGTTATTTTCGATGAAAGTATATCGAAGAGTCAAAACGAGAATATTGAAAATTCGAAGTAAGTTGAATCGATCGCATCCTAATGACAGTTTCGGTAACAGTCATTATTCGAGAATAAAATTTGCCCAACCCTGACGATGCACTAAGCAATCGTAAACGTTTTTAGGAGCTCGCAAAGTTCGGAATCCGGTGGCACGAATGCAACCAAAATGATTATCAGTATTCTTCCTCGTGTTCTCTCGCTGACCGAGTCTATTTTAGCCTCGTGTCGATCGAGTATACTTCACGAAATGCTCGAATCCTTGGAACAAGATACCAAATACGGTATTCGAGATTTCTCGATACTCGAGGACGTTGTTGCTATGGCAGGCGCGAATTGGGCGACCGAAGCATCTTTAATTACATTTTTGCCAAACTCCGTAAAGTCGATCCTTGATAAATGGAAATCCATCGGTGTTGCTCATATTCCTTGGGTGAGTATAAATATTACATAAATTAAATCATTATAGCTTTTAGTTCATTCCTTCTTATTCTTCTTAAATTTCTTACACTTTTTAATCTCTTCAACATTAGAACACATATGCGAATGATATCATACCAGCAGAAAGTTACATTTTGGCAACTGTGAACCATCACGTAAGTTCGTTGTCCGAATATCCAACGTTCTCCATTAATCCATCTTTGAAGAATTTATTGCACAGCTTGGTTGCTTTTATGGTGGAATATGTCACGTAAGTTACAATCCCGTGTCTGTCTTTCATTCTTTCATGTTCCTTCGTTGCGTATCAAATAAGTGTAAGATAGGTTTTCTCGTTAGTCCAGCCACAGCGCCGGAA
The DNA here is from genome assembly GCF_051014445.1 of Colletes latitarsis. Classification (NCBI taxonomy): domain Eukaryota; kingdom Metazoa; phylum Arthropoda; class Insecta; order Hymenoptera; family Colletidae; genus Colletes; species Colletes latitarsis. The sequence goes on along the minus strand of NC_135141.1, from coordinate 24,298,324 downwards.
AACTCGGACGTGCGTTCGCAAGCATTGGATATTCTCGTCGCATTGTCTATGGATGCTCGCACGGATTATCTTCGAGATATGGCGAGCAAAACCTTGACAAAGCTGCTGGGTGAAAACGACAATGAAACGCTACAATTGCGAGAACATCTCTATATTTTACGTCACACGTACAATTTGATAATCGAGTATACGAACGATGTCCAAGATCCTGTGAAGTAAGTATTTGTAGGCTACAGTTTCTAGAAGAAAAACATGATTCTATACATATAAAAGTATGAGAATGTCTGATGTAACAATTTCACGGTTCGATATACATTTCAGCATAACCGTGGATGAGAAAATCTTAAAACGGTCTATCAAATACTGGGAACAACTACTGGACAAGCCAGTTGGATGTAAGGCCTTGGACTTATTTTTCGCACCAAATACCGACAGATCTCTTGTTTCCATTTTATTATGCGTAACGTCCCCACAAACATCTCGCCAATTTTCGACTCATGTTTTACGCTTTTTCAACATGGTGTTTGAAACAGGTAATCAATATGTTTCTTGATAATACTGCAGTAATATTTCATGTTAATGCGAGATACAACGAATTAAATGACATTGTATCTTTTGTACATAGCGGAAAAAGGAAGCAATGCGTCGTTGGAACGTCTTTGCGGATCTGTAACGAATTTGACGCACGTGGAAACGGAAAAATTACAAACTTGGTTGAAACAAGTCATTTTAGGAGCAACGAGTATTTCACCAAGCGCATCTTCTACAAACGTGCAAACACCCACTGTAGTAACAGCGAATGCGTAAGTATACGATTACGTCGTAAATATTTTTCTCTGGAGATGTAATTTGATTACATTTTACTCAATTCTGGATATAACTAATGAAAAGTGTGTAACGATAGGTTGGTTGCCGTTGCTGGTACGACTGAAGATACGCAAAAATTGGACGATGTTAATAATGCACCAAACAATGAACAAGTTCAATGGGCAATTTTGTTGTCGGACGGTTCCGTAAGTAACAACCAATCTGCAAGTATCACCGACGATCAACAGCAGCAGCAACAGCAGCAGCAGCAGCAGCAACTTCAACAACAACATTCAATGCATGAAAATAGTCGACTTTTGCGAGCTCTCACGAATTATATAGTTAAAGAAAAGAGGTAAAGTTTTTCTACTTTTTTCCTAAATACTCTGCACATTGTGCGACGTTATTTTCATGTAATTTCTTATTTCATGAATATCATATAGCGGTGTGGACGAAGGTGTACCAGTTACGATTTTACAAGCTCTGATACCATTAGCTTATCACATTCTTTCTCCCGCGATCGAGGGTAACGGTTTCCCTGAATTGATGAACGTTATGTCCACGTTGGCCGACGCCGGTTCCGAGAAAGGACACACTTTGCTATTTAAAGCCGCGATCGAATGGATCGAGCTATGGTAACGTTTCGGAATCCCTATGACACCATATTTTTTAACTTTCATTTTGAATAATTAAACGAGATGTATTCATTCTTGTATAGCAAGGAACAATTGACGAACAAATATCTTCAGAATTTGGATAAACCGTTGGCATTCGTCGAAGCTGGTTGCTGCATATTGAACTACATAGCGGATGTGATAAGTGCGGTTTGTCCTCGATCCATCCATTCTCAAGATCGAGCGACTAGTCCTCCTTGGGAAGGTACTACACCGATCAATGACGTAAACGATAGCGACTGGGTCGATGAAATTCCGCACGAAGACGAAGATAGCGCCGCTGAGGATTCCGACGAGGACAACCTTTGCAATAAACTTTGCACCTTCCTCGTTACCCATAAGGAGTTCATGAATCAACATTGGTATCACTGCCACACTTGCCATATGGTAGACGGTGTCGGTGTTTGTACAGTGTGTGCTCGCGTATGTCATCGCGAACACGATGTCACTTACGCAAAATATGGAAACTTCTTTTGTGACTGCGGTGCCAAAGAAGACGGATCTTGTCAAGCTTTGATTAAACGTAGTCCCCAAGCATCAGAACACCAGAATAATATCGGTGGTGTCACTGGGGCTGGAAGCACGAGTGCGTCGGCTAGCGGTTCGACCGGTGGCATCGGTTCAAGCTATAGTAACGCACACGGAACATCTCTTGAGAACCGGGATTTGCTGCTCGCGAGTAGCTTGCGTCGACGAACTTCGAGCCCCTTGTACTTTTACGACAAACAGGAGAGACAAGGACGCGAGAAACAGAGACATACACATTTGGCCAAACAACTAGAGGGATCAAAAGACTGGATATGCAGTTATCTCTGGAAAAGTGGCTTGGTATCATCGTTGGTGGATCTAACGCGTCCGTTGGTACCCGCCGTGGATGCATCTTGTAGAAAGAATTCGGCAGTCGGTTGTCACGCGCGTGCACAAACTGCACTTAAACGATTACACACGATTGATAAGAAATTCGAATATACCGATCAATTGATGCTTCCTACATTGGGGTCACAAGAGGGCGCGTTCGAAAATGTACGAATGAATTATTCGGGAGATCAAGGACAAACCATCAGACAGTTATTATCCGCACACATGATTCATCGCGTTGCAATGTGTTGCCTATCATCCCCGCACGGCAAAAGACAACACCTGGCGGTCTCGCACGAGAAAGGAAAAATAACAGTGCTGCAATTAAGTGCTTTGCTAAAACAGGCTGATTCGTCCAAAAGGAAATTGACTTTAACAAGACTTGCTTCTGCACCAGTACCTTTTGTCGTGCTATCGGTAACTGGTAATCATTGGAACGAAGACTTCCTGGCAGTCTGTGGTTTCAAAGATTGCCATGTGTTAACTTTTAATACCTCAGGGACAGTATCTGATCATTTGGTGTTGTACCCTCAGCTAGAAAGCGGTAATTTCATCATAAAAGCAATTTGGCTGCCTGGGTCTCAAACTCGTTTGGCATTAGTCACCGCAGACTTTGTGAAAATCTATGATCTTGGGAAAGACCCGCTTTTCCCTCAATATTACTTCCTCCTGCCGATCGGAAAGATAAGGGACTGTACGTTCATGTGCGCAGAAGATGGTAATTTTTACCTACTGATTATGTCTTCGCCCGGCTATATTTACGGTCAAAGGATGGACGAGGAAAGTTTGGCGATACACGGATCTTTCTACGTGACCACTACTTTGAAAGTGTATCACCCCGAAATAAAGAATAATGGTCAGGTTGGCGGCGAAGGTGTATCGATATATTATTCGCACGCTTTGCAATTACTCTTCTTTAGTTACGCGAGTGGTAAAAGTTTTATCGCGCCTCTAAAAAATATGGATCTCGATGTGACGGTTGTATTTCAAATCAATCTCGCTGGCAATAAAAGTTTCAACGGAAACAAATCTAATAACAATCAACCACAACCACTGTGCCAATGGAGCGAAGTACCAAATCATCCTGGACTGATTTGTTCGGTTTTACAGACAAGCAATAACCCTGTGATATTGATGATCAAGCCTGATACAATAATGATTCAGGAAATTAAAGTTATTCCCGCCAAGGCTAAAATAATGGATATGGTTGCAATAAGACACCCAAGCTCGAACGCCGAACACCGGACTACCCTGATACTGTTGTGCGAAGACGGAAGTCTGAGAATTTATATGGCGGGGATGGAGCAAACTGAATATTGGATGTCACCTACGGTTCAACCAATAGGTACGATGGCTGTGGTCAAACCCACACGAAAGAAGAAAGCAACGAAAATTGGAAAACCGTCGGGTTCCGTTGTCTTCCCTATTGACTTTTTCGAACATTGTCAAGTGATGAACGATGTTGAATTCGGTGGCAATGATTTGCTACAAATTTACAATGTCGCGCAAATCAAACATAGGCTTAACACCCCTGGAATGTACGTTGTTTCCATAAAAGCAATGGGATTCAACGTCGAAGTTACCAACAATGACCCTGTTCTTGTTATAATGGGTATCAGAGTATTGCTTGGAAGTCAGGATGTTAAAAGAGCTCCAGTTAACCTCAAGGTATCTATAACAAACGAATTTTGCCTTTGGTGTTAGTTAAATGTCCCGGTTCCTTTATTTATGCAAAATTATGTTATTGTTCGCTTGTTTCTGTCGCACGGAATCTCAGGTATTCGGCAGAACTATTTATACAACGGTCTTGAACAAAAGTCGCTGGTTTGATGTTCCCTTGACTCGAGAAGAGAGTCTTCAAGCTGACAAGAAGTTAACTATCACTTTCGGACCCTCCCAAGATCACGAGGGTATCGTTATGGTGGATTCTATTAAGATGTATGTATTATCATTGCACGATATTAATGATGTCACTATGTTTTAATACCTGACATGTAAAAATTTTTATGTCTTCGCGCATTCAGATACGGTAAAACGAAAGATGCCTTTGGTTGGCCTGAAGAAATAGAAGATACTCCAGTGACTGGTCAATCGACATCGGCACCGGTAACAACGATAAACAGCGATACAGACAATGCTCTCGCCACGCCTGCCCCTCTGTCCTCTGTCGATAGGTATGTAAAGAATAATGATTAAAACGTATTCAAATTCTATCTTGAAATATAGTAAATTCGTTTATCGTGTAAAGCGAAATCTTTTATCGTTACACAATGCTTTAGCTCCACGAAGGACAATTCCCTTAATATCGAAAGGTAAGAAGAACTTGAATACGATTAGGTTTTGGTAATTTGGAACGATAGGAAACATCTAATAATTTACTATACGAACTACAATCATACTATTTGAAGTGTTGTTTTATATTGTAGAATGATCGCAAGCATCCTGGAAGTTCTAGAATTGTCATTCAGTGTACCATCGAACGATGAAAATAAACTGCCGTTGAAAAATACGGCTATCGAAATGGCATCAAGGTTACTAATACTACCGACTCCGCCATCGGTACAAATGCATACGACGGCGCTCTTAGCCTCTCTACATCAATCTAAACAGGGATATCATCTTCACAATGTAAGCTAAAACTATACCATATTTTGCAAATGAATAAAACGGTCTCCTAATTAAAAAAAGAAAAACAACTATGTTTCTAGGACCACGTACTGTTGTCACACGTACTGGCGTCTTTAAAATCGATGAGAGAGATAACCGATCCACGAGATATAGACGCGGAAAACTTCTACAGACTGGTGCTTATTGTTCGAAGTATTTCCGTTTCGCGACCGCAAAATCTTGCCAACTTCACTGAACAGTACACGAATAAACTAATAGATGAGGCCGATGGTAAGACGAATAGACTTTCGTTTTTCGTTTTTTGAAACACTCTTTTTAACAACTTGTATATTTTGTTCGATATTTAGTACCAATTTTGGAAAAAGATCGACTAAATGCTGCTAACCAGACACGTGAAAATGCGGACGAAAGTCACCAACAGCATCTGGTCATGCAACTTATGGAAGTGTTGTGGTCTTTGCATATGGCTTATCCGAAAAATATGGCTCTGGCGCCGGTAGTTGTTCCGGGTCTAACTCATGCCGAAGGAACGATTCACGCAATGGTGGAAATAATTCACGCATTTGCAACGTGCGATGTTGAGAAAAACGTTTCTTTAGCTGCGAAACTGTATCTCCAAATGCTGCTTTCGTCGGACACAACGACCAGTTTCGGTGCTAAACAGGCAATAATTCGTGTGCTCAGGCCAAGGTGTAAAAGAAGGAGAGTTTATATACCAAGTCCCCCTAACTGTAGTACTCCAGGTAATAAAAATTATCAACGGCGACAATCGATTTGTTTAGGTTTTTCGAGATGATTAATGGCGTTTTATGTTTGAACGTGTAGGTGCAGTCGTGGACTCGGAAGAAAAGTCAACATCGTCAGAGCAACTGCATCGAGATATTACAACGGCGGCAACATCGGCTACATCAACGATAGATCAAGAAATGGAACGAATACCTGACATCGAACCAATCAGGTTGGAGATTGATTCACTGAATGTTATGCTTGCGACAAACAGTAATGAAGGTTCCAGTAGTGGTTCTATGACCGGTGCAGCAACGTCGTCCATCGCTACGACCAGCAGCAATTGTACCGGTGGCTCCAGTTCCGTTACCGATAGTAGCAGTGGACCATCGACAAGAGGAACAGTAAATTCTTTGGAAACATTACTCGGCGCTGGAAATTTCCCGCAAATACTAGACGTACCATCGGATACTGATGACGAAGCAATGGTAGAACTAGCGATCGCGCTAAGTTTGGAAGATCATGAGGGTGGGGGTGGCGCTGAATTGCAAGCACTACGGCAAGGATTCCAACAAAGTTTGTCGAACTTGCAAGGATTGGAGAGTCTCCAAAATTTGACTGGACCGGCGTTACAGAGCTTGCAAGCGTTGGCGGCGCAAGGATTGGTTCAAGTTCAGCGAACCAATCAGGTAAACGTACAAATATTTCTGTTGAATGAAATCTTATCGAGATGTACATAATGTTCGTGTTTACGCGGAATCGTTCAGGGTCAAGAAGGCGGAGGACATTATTCAGATACGACTGCCTCCGCCGGTGGGTCGGACGACGAGGGATCGACTGCTGCTACCGATGGGAGCACGCTACGGACGTCCCCGGCGGAACAAGTGAGTTTACTCCACTCTAGCTTTCCCAACTCGTACTCGAGGCTGTTTGGCGATTACTTTCACTACTCTCTGCTCTTGTTGCTATTTATTCAGAATAAGAGAAAAACAGCGAGAGAAGGGGGAGGGAGAACCATGAAAAATTGTATCAGGTCGTAGTAACGTATGGGACACATTTTATGTTAGGGTCGTAGTGGTGGTAGCAAGGGTAGCGAGAGCAGTGGAAGCGAAAGCGGAGGAAGTGCCGTAGACAGCATGATGGGGGAACATAATGTATCGGGAAGGAGCTCCGTGTACGGAGACAACGTTCCCGATTCTATACCTCCGATCGGAGGAATTGGAGTCAGTCAAGTGCCACGTTCGGAAACTAATTCCGTGGGTCTTCACGCGACTTTAACCGTAAGTGTTATCGTCATTGACGTCGTCGTCATCGTCATCGTCGTTGCCATCGCTGTCGTCCTCCGTTACTGTTGCCACATCGTTATTTGCTTACCTTCTTCTTATCTTGATGATGGTAGACTGTCAATATTCAGTACGGTGCATAACTATAGTTATGCATCGTATTGTATTGCACCAATTTGCACACAGAAGTTCTTAGTCGAAATTGTTTTTGACTTTTTTCTATCTCGACCTCCACCTCCCTCTTCCGCTCATATTGTTCCAATTTATTAAAAACTAATTCCTATAAAATGAGAATTCGATTGAATAACAGAAAAACGTGCCCTAAAGCAATTAAAATTTCACATGTACACTGTCGTTCATAAATATTACGACACTTGGCTGAAACGCTGTTAATCTTTGGATTATTATAACTCCAAAGATAGAAATTGTCCGATAATCTTCAATATTGCGGACGTAGACAATGGGTACCCAGACTTCAATCAATGCAAAAGATAATAGTACTGCTTGGTATTTATACATATGTAAACCGAAATTTTACTTCTCACGGATCGTCTGTCTCGGTTGCAGAATTTGAATTACCTGGTGTTTTTAAACATATTCAACACTAATTACAACTGTTGCTCTTAACGTACGCCACATATTAGTGAAATAAAATGCAAGTATCGGTTCTATTCCACGTTCCCTATGTGACACTGTACCCAACAGATAGCAGAAAAAAAACTATTTATCGATTTGTTGTGTCTAAGTCTCATACCTAAAAAGAAGTACATCACTTGTACAATTACCCGAAACTGACTTAAGTAAGTTGCTATATTTGTTTCATCAACTATAAATGTAAACGTCTAAAACGAAAGTTTACCAGAGGTGATTCGTATCGTGTACTCTCCATATTTTCTTCTTTCCTCTCATTGTATTTTTTTTTACTAAAACTAAAAATCGAATTGTACAAGAGCTAAATCATTCTGTTAGGTCGCCGAACAAGAAGAGAACACGGAACAGGAACGCGCTGTTGAGCAAGAGAATGATACAACGAGCTGCGAAGTTACCGCGAAACTACACACCGTGCGACTGTTACTACTCGACAAGCTCATGCAGTTTGTGCCAAATCTGATGAACGTACCCGGAGTTTTGGCCATTCCACTTTTGCAGGTATGCTTTGTTTTTATTTTTTTTTACAAAATGTTCTTTCTAACATTTTTTCCCTTAACCTTCATATTCATTTTAGGTTCTGTTAATGTTAACGTCAGACTTGGACGGACAAGAGGAGAAAGACAGAGCTTGCGTCGAACGATTACTTCAAATATTGGTGAAAGAATTGGAAATAGATAAACCAGACACGACTAATATATGTCAACGTACTAACAAGAGAGAGGTTCATTTGGTTATCATGCGATTGCTGAGTGAGTGTCGAGTTTAATAATGCAACAAACGCGCGTAGACAATATTGTTTCAACGTTATCCTTATTTTTGTTTGTTTTTGCTTTTTTTTTGTTTAGGCGTATTAATGTCCCGTTTGAAACACACTGCTAAGAGCCAAGCAGAAAATTCAAATTTCGTTTCTCAAACGGTAGCTGCGGTACTTGGTAAAGCGGGAATAATCGACTATTGTTTGACGTTGTTGAAAGCATTATTGGAATATTGGAAAACGTAAGTTCGCCTCATGCGTGTCTGTATTACAGATAGAATATTATGCTAACTTATACTACATTTTCTTCCATCTCTCATAGGACATTGACTGAAGAAACAGGAACTGCCCTCGGTGGTCAGCTGCTCAAGGAACATTTTTCAACTTCTCCACCGGATATGTCGCCATTCTTTTTGCGGCAGTACGTCAAAGGACATGCCGGTGATGTGTTCGAACCGTATCCACAGTTACTGACGGAAGTAGTACTACGGTTGCCATACCAAGTACACAAATATTCTGAAAGTGCAGCAGCCCAACCTGCTTTCGAACAACCGTGGTATTTCTATCTTTGCGAATATATGATGTCTTATCAAACACCAGTCGTTAGACGACACGTGCGCAAGTTACTTCTCTTCATTTGTGGCGATAAAGAAAAGTACAGACAGCTGCGTGATTTACACGCTTTGATCTCACACGCTCAGGTAAATTTGTTGCTGTCGTATAGCATATAAATAGAGAAGAACTTTTGTTGAAATATAGTACATTAAATAAATAAATTTTTGTTTGTTAGTCAGTACAACAGTGCTGCGCCACTGGCGGATTTGAGCCCCATCAAACGCGTCCACACTCCATCAACTTACCGTATGATTCGTTGGTAGAATTGATCGAACATTTAAAATGCTGCGTCGAAATTGCTACTAGCCGTACTGGAAATTGGCAACAGTTTTGCTTGAAGCAAAATACTGTGTTATCCTATTTGTTTACTATATCAACGCTTTTGGACGAAGGCGTCAGTCCTACAGTGCTACAGCTTTTACAATGCGCTATATGTTCGAACAATAAGTCGAAGGATCCAAAGGATACCAAAACCAAGGTAAGTTACTTTTACTAAGGTACAATGCAGTGATAGTCACCGATTCGCTTATTTTCCGTTTAGGAATCAAAATCCGCAACTATAGGAACGACAAAGGAGAGACGAGAACGCGAAAAGTCCGAAGATTCTGATACAGAAGCCAAATTTGAGGAAACTCAATGCTTAGCCTTGGTCGAACAAATTCAAAAACAAGTGTCGCCAAGCTTGTTAACAAAATTCATTCAAGCTTTCTTACTTGAAACCAACAACACCAATGTCCGTTGGCAAGCACACTCACTGATACTAGCTATTTATAAGTAAGCAACTTTGCAAATAATACTACTCAACATGAATGTTATTTTGGAACTTTACTAGGAGCATCTTGTGCTAAATCTGTCTCTTTATAGGAATTGTGGCCCGGCTGATCAAGAAATTCTACTGGACTTGATGTGGCGACTATGGCCCCTGTTACCTGCTTACGGTCGAAAAGCTGCGCAATTCGTGGATTTACTCGGTTACTTTTCTTTAAAGACACCTCACGCTGGTAAAAAAATGCACTCTTACATGGAGCAAGCAGTTTTGGTATTACGCGCGCAAAATCAGTTGCTTGCACGTCATCCGAACGCTAACCTGTATGCGAATCTCGCACAATTCGTCGAATTGGACGGCTATTATTTAGAGAGCGAGCCTTGCTTGGTCTGCAATAATCCCGAAGTTCCAATGTCGACGATCAAGCTTTCTTCGATCAAAGTTGATTCCAAGTTTACGACGACCACGCAAATCGTAAAATTAGTTGGAAGTCATACGATCGGCCGAATCACACTACGGATAGGCGATCTAAAAAAGACGAAAATGGTGCGTACGATCAATATATATTACAACAATCGATCAGTTCAGGCGGTAGTCGAATTAAAAAATAAACCCGCCATGTGGCACAAAGCGAAAAAGATTACGCTTGCTCAAGGTCAAATTGAGATCAAAATGGAATTCCCCCTTCCGATCGTTGCTTGTAATCTAATGATCGAATACGCGGATTTCTACGAGAACATTCAAGCGTCTTCCGAGACTCTGCAATGTCCACGGTGTTCCGCAAGCGTGCCGGCGAATCCAGGTGTTTGCGCCAATTGTGGGGAAAACGTGTTCCAATGTCACAAATGTCGGGCGATTAATTATGACGAGAAAGATCCATTCCTTTGTCACGCTTGTGGCTTCTGTAAATACGCAAAATTCGACTACACGCTCACTGGAAGACCCTGTTGCGCCGTCGATCCGATCGAGAGCGATGACGATCGAAAGAAAACGGTGGCAACGATCAATGCTTTGCTCGAGAAGGCTGACAGAGTATACAAAACTCTTATTTCGAATAAGCCAACATTGGAAATGTTACTGGTTCAAATATCGGAGCATCGCGTGTTGGAGGACGGCACCGGCACCCCCGCCATTCAAGTGTCAAGCGGAAGTACACAAGTCAACAGAGCTATACAACTCTTAGCTCAAAGATATTGTGGTGAATGTAAAACTTCTTTCGAAGAACTAAGTAAGATTATACAGAGAGTTTTAGCCTGTCGACGAGAACTCGTGGCTTACGATCGTCAACAACGAGGTCAGACTGTGGTCGTTGGTTCTACATCGACGGATACAGCCACGCCTACCGTCGCCACAGAAGAATCGTCGCAAGAGGCGACACAACCCATCGAGATCGTAGCTGCTGCGACACCGCAAACGGTTGGTCGTTGCTACGGTTGTGCAACCGCTGCTACGGAACACTGTCTAACTCTGCTACGCTCTCTTGCTACCAACCAAATCGCCAAAGAAGTTCTGTGCAAACAAGGATTAATTCAAGAACTGGTCGAACACAATTTACGTAAAGGTACAGTACAGATGCAAGAGGAGGTCAGACAGTTGTTTTGCCTTGTTACCAAAGACAATCCGCAATCTACCAAAGAACTTTGTTCTCTGTTGACTGGACGTATCACTTTGACGCTTCGTGGACGCGTGCCTACGTCGGATCTGTCTCTGGCAGTGCGTCATGAAATGGCGCTATTAGCTGCTCTCGTTCAAAAGGAAGATTCTTGCTGGGAACAAAAGCTACGATGCGTCATGAAGTTGTTCTTGATGGCTTGCAAAGAATCCAAAAGCCCTGTCGTTATGGAGAACATCATTTTGCCGTGTCTAAAAATACTGCAAGGTCTCGTGAAGCCGGATCAACCGGTCTCTAAAAAGAACAAAGACAAATCTATCGAAACTCTGGCAACCGTACAACCACCCGAAGGTAGTATAACTATTGATGTAAACAAATGGCTAAACGGAGATCTGAAACATTCGTATTCAGAATGGATTCGTCGTATGCCGAGTAAGAAAATCGAACCACCTTCTGGCGGCAAGCCGCTGAAGAAGGAAGAGACTCGTGTGCTCTATCTAATGGAGAAATATGGACACAGGTGGCGTAATCGATGCGCGAGACAGCAAGGCATTCAACCGTTAAAATTGGCCGACGGTGCTTGGTTGAAGGAAGTTCTGTTCAATCCAAGTTCGCGACTTGCACGGCAGGTTGCTTGTAACATGATAGAGAGTCTTTGTCAAGGCACGGAACGAAAGAAGGAGGTACTGGTACTGCTCACATGTTATTTAGAAGAATTGCGCTCGGCCGGCGAGAGTAGCACCGAATTCCTCACATTGTACCAAAGTTTAATCAGACAACCGCCTTGGAAACAATTTTTAGCAGTACGGGGCGTTATGACCTTGCTCGCAGATCTCTTGACCAGAGAGATCGAAGAACTCCATCGTTTGGAGGAGACAACCTTGACCAGCGATTTGACGCAAGGTTACTCGCTGAAGATGCTGACGGAACTCATGGCGTCGTTCCTCGAACAAGAAAACATTAAGCAACAGTATAAAGGTCGATTGGTAGGAGCTGTCCTTAACGGTTATCTTTCCCTAAGAAGGCTGGTCGTTCAACGAACGAGGCTCATCGACGATACCCAGGAGAAATTGTTGGAACTTCTCGAAGAGATGACCACCGGCACCGAAGAGGAAACCAAAGCGTTCATGGCGATCTGTGTCGAAACTGTACAGAAATATAGCCTTGAAGATGTGCGCACGCCGGTATTCATCTTCGAAAGACTCTGCTCGATCATCTATCCGGAGGAGAACGATGTCGGTGAATTCTTCCTGACCCTTGAGAAAGATTCGCAGCAGGAAGATTTTCTTCAAGGCAGAATGCTGGGAAATCCATACAGCAGCTTAGAACCTGGATTGGGACCACTGATGCGAGACGTTAAAAATAAAATTTGTCAGGATTGCGAATTGGTCACGTTGTTGGAAGATGATAACGGTATGGAACTGTTGGTTAACAACAAGATCATCAGTCTCGATCTGCCGGTGAAAGAAGTCTACAAGAAAATCTGGGTGTTGGAAGGCGGAGATTGCGACGCGATGCGCGTAGTGTACCGAGTGCGAGGACTGCTTGGAGACGCGACCGAAGAGTTCGTTGAAAGCTTGAACGCAAGTACAGAGCAGGAAGTGAACAACGAAGAAGTCTATAAAATGGCGAACGTTTTGGCGGATTGCGGCGGCCTCCGAGTAATGTTGAACAGATTAGCTGCCATACAAGACGTGAACCGAGCACGACCGCTTCTACAAGTTCTCCTTAAACTGTTCCGACTTTCGGTTAAAGTTAAAAAGAATCAAGAAGTTCTAAGTAAGCCCGAGTTAGGAGCGGTCACGGTATTCCTTGACGTTCTGCAACGTTGTCTCGCGACCGAGTCTGAGAATTCACAAGCACAAATTACGGAGCAGCTGTTGGACATCATAGAAACAATTTTAACGCACGCAGCCTCGCAACCGTTGTTTAGTTTCGAAGCTTTCTCGCGTACTCTAGGTGGGCCGGACCACGTAAAAGCGCTACTTTCATGTACCCAAACTACGGCAGTCAGGCAAAGCAACAACGTATTGGCACATCTCGCGCGCGTATTGGCTGCACTTACATATGGCAATCAAGAGAAAATGGCTCTTCTTTGGGATTACTTTAAACCTGTACTAAATTTTTATAAATTCGATTTCGAGCACACAACAGAGGACGAGCAGAAACTCGAATTGTTTTGCATTCTCACTCAAGCCATCGAACGTAACGCCATTGGAAATACCCTGAAAGATTATATCATAAGTATGGGAATTGTAAAAGACGCTTTCGAATATATAACAGTGCACGCACCTTGCGTAAAACCCACATTGTTGCGAACGGATAGCGACGAACTGAAGGACTTTATATCTAAACCAGCACTCAAATATATTCTGCGATTTCTTACTGGCCTAGCAACTGATCACGAGCCGACTCAGCTGACAGTATCGCAAGTTACCATCAGTATAATACATAGGCTGGAACAAGTATCTTCGGACGAACACGTCGGTTCGTTGGCAGAAAATTTGTTGGAGGCGTTATGTACAAACAAACGCGTGGCTGAGTTGATCGAGGAGGCTCGACAACACACACGCAGCGAGAAGAAACGCTTGGCAATGGCGATGCGAGAAAGACAACTCGGTGCGTTAGGCATGCAGACGAACGATAAGGGTCAGGTAATGGCCAGTGGAACGATCCTTCAACAAATGGAAGATCTGGGTGATGAAACGGGTCTGGTCTGCGTTATCTGTCGCGAAGGATACAAATTTAAACCAAACATGGTAAGAATTTTTCTATTTCTGACAGGGATCGTAACCCTAATCTACCGAACTTACCGTCCAAACCACTTTGAATTTAATTGTAAAACCTTGTTTCTGATGTCTGAACTCGATGGGCTTTCAAATTTACGCGTGCATACATATTCTGTGGGTCTCCCTTCTCTGTATCAGCTGCTAACGACGAACGTTTATTTGTTTACAGGTTTTGGGCATTTACACTTTCACGAAGCGCTGCAATGTAGAAGAATTTGAAACGAAACAAAGAAAGACAGTAGGCTACACGACTGTTACACATTTCAATGTTGTTCACGTTGATTGCCATATGTCGGCTATAATATTAGCACGAGCCAGGGATGAATGGGAAAGCGCAGCCTTGCAAAATGCAAACACCAAATGCAACGGACTCTTGCCTTTGTGGGGTCCTCAAGTTCCAGAATCTGCTTTCGCTAGTTGCTTAGCGAGACATAATACTTATTTACAAGAGTGTACCAGTCATCGCGACATATCTTACGCTTCGACTGTTCACGATTTGAAATTGTTATTATTACGATTTGCTCAGGAAAAAAGTTTTCACGAAGATACAGGAGGAGGAGGACCTCAATCGAATATGCACATGGTTCCTTACCTGATTCACATGGCCCTTTACGTAATCAATACGTATGTAAATTAATTCGATTATACGGTGCTCTGAAAATTGTCGTGCTCTCTCTGCAAATGATCAGCTTATTTTATTGTGTATTTTTGTAGCACACGATCGGCCACGCGAGAAGACAAAGCACTAACCGGATTTTTGCGAACACCTCCCGGTCCCAATTGGCTCGAAAGTTGTTACGATGCTGAAGGACCGCTTTATCAATGCACCATTTCTCTTCTGCTTCTTACGCCGACCCGGTGGAATGTAAACAGGATCGCTCTTTTGAACAGATTAATCGTTCTTGCTCACCAACGATATGTTTCGCCTTCAGCTGCTACAAAGACAATTGTCGACATTACCGTCAAGGATTATGCGATATACAAAAGCGCCTTAATCTTCTTTGGACTAGTTAACTGTATTTATGCTAATTTTTTCAAGGTACGTTTCTCCATTACGTATTTCTCTAATTGGATATTAATTAGCTTGGTTCCATGTTTCAAGACGTTAGCTTCATTCTTCATTCTTTCTTTTTTTAGAAAGTTAATGTATTGTCGGATGATCAGTGGCCTTCGGTTTTGGCCGAATACATTAGGCACAACGATGAAGCCATGCTAAAAGCCTCGGAACGTGTGCTGGCTACTTATCGCGACGAATTGTTACTCTGTACGTCTTTTAAAGAATTCTGTGACGTCATCGGTGAGTGAAAAAGGTTAATGTAAAAAATAATTTTACAAATTTTTAAACTCTAATTTGATTTTCGTTTCAGACTTGGAGGAAATGGTGAATCCTTCCACGTATATAAGTGATATTCTGCGAAGTTTCAATTAGAGAAAAAAAAGTTATATTAAAGAATACGAAATACGAATACGGTTGAAAAAAACAAACTCTTTTACATAAATATTATAACATAGCAGTTTTCCTCAAACACCTGAATTTCGTTCCTTTTATTTTTTGTTCTTCGCTTCGTACTTGTTGTTCGCTCGCGTCTACCCTTAGTTCTTTCGAAGAGTCTATGAAGATTCGTTTGGTAAATTACACCGGTTATCTTGTCGATTAATATAGGTAATTATAATCAATATACTCGCTTTGTAAATTGCGAGTTAACTTTTGCTTTCGATAGGGAAGGAATTCATTTATTCACTGTACCGCGCGTGTTATACGATTCTGTAATTGTACGTTAAAAAAATCTGTGCTTTAATAAAATACAAAATATCAATTTGCAGTTTTTACTTCGACCCAAAGTTTGTTTGATTGCATTTGACCTTCAATTAACCCTTCAACTATGCATTTCGATTAAAAGATAGAGCTAAATGAAAGAATTAATCATTCAACGAAAAACACTGCAGCATTCTGCGGGTATCGTGGGATACTCTGCTGAAGAGTTAATAGCAATCGCAGCATTCTTTAATCGTAAATAAAAAAACTACAAATTCACGATATGTTATTTCAGGTACGAAAATATATATTTTATTCTCGATTTGTTTACATAACTGCATGTTACAAGCATTCGTTTTGATTTGCTTGTTTCCTTTTTCTTTTTATTTTTTTTTTTAATACATATTAACTGTTTAGTAATCTCTACGCACTGTTTTATTTTGGACTATACACGAAAAACTATATACGTGTTTTATAAGTGGCGCATAGATGCAAGAATAAAGTGACTAACTATACGATAAATATCAAAAATGAGGGAATTGTTCATCTAAGCATATAATTTTGCCATTGACATTGTATGCTCGTGTCCTTTTACATTTCAAACCATTAGTTCAAGCGTTACTGTTTTCTATAGTCAGCTTAATGGATTTTAATTAGAATCTATATAGATTAGATCGTGCGCGCATTCATGTATGGCGTCTGAAGTTGCATTTTCCGAATTAACGTTCGGTACCACATCAGAGCTCTACGCGTATGAAACTGAAATTCCACTTTCCACAATAACACGAGAGACGAATCGACCGTCGAAATTACAGATAGTGTTACGATCGAGAATTAAGAAAGCCTCGGAGACAAAAAAAAGAGAGTGTGTATTCAACAAGTGCAAAAGCACCTTGTAAGTTTCAATAAAACCATAACCGACATGTCCCTTCTACGTGTCGCTTTTCCATAATTTAATAGTTTTGTCATTTTCAAGAGCGGCCGAAGCTATAATGTTATCCGTTGGATGACACGTTGTGCAAAGTACGACATCTGCGAATCAAAAAAAAAAATTGCAATTAATGTACCACCAAAGCGTTAACTGTAGTTCATTTGCTGTACCTGTATGACCCTGCAGTTTTTGAACGATCTCTTTGGTCTGCAAATTCCAAATATATACCATATTGTCTTCCGAACCCGAAACGATCCACTACGAACAATACAATAAAATTGAATAATCTACAGAAAGCATACAACAGCTTCCACAGAAAACGCAGTACAGCTACATACCTTTCCTCCTGTGACGGAAAAATTTGCGAATATACAGTACTTTTCGTTTTTATGGCCAGTGTACGTTTTTAAGCATTTTCCTTTGCTATAGTCCCAAAGTTTTAACGTGTTATCTAATGTTGCAGCTAAAATGTATTTTCCATTTGGTGAAAACTTTACGAAAGATACTGGGGGATTATCATCGTCTATCAAAGTTTTTAAGCACTGGCCTGATGCTGTGTCCCAAATTCGACTATATAATCGTGTATCGTATAATTATATATACATGATACATCCACATGTCCATGTAAAATTAAAAATTATATGCTTACCATAATCCGTCGTAACTACTAGACACAATCAACGATCCATCCCTGTTAAAATGTACCGCGCTTACGGGATCCGAATGAGCGGGTAACGTTTTTAAACATTTTCCAGTCCTTACATCCCATATTCGAACACTTTCGTCGAACTAATAATATACGTCATATCAATATTTTAGGCAAACGTCCTTTTAAACGATTTATGCGCACAAACTTCTTTTTACGTGAACACGTAAGCTACCTTTTGTGATATTTAAAAACATTATAATTTATTGCACGTTTTTTAAGATTCTCTACGTTTTTACTTATTAACTCTGTCCACGACGATACGCCTTGCTACTCTGTACAATATATATAAAACATTATTTTACATTTGTTTTTTTACCTTTTTTTACTGATTTTCCTTTTGCATTAGAAAATATAGTTTCCGATTGTTGCGACGTAAGGTACGTTTACGTGTACAGTAATTCAGAAGCTTGCATACTCAGCAATACATGAAGCTGTATATACACAAGGATGTTTATAAAAATACTTACAGAGCCAGAAACTATAAGATTCGACTGTGGATTAAAATTACAACAGAAAACATAATTACTATGACCTTTCAATGTTTTTAAACATTTTCCCTGGAAGCAAGAAAGACAAAATATGTTAACAATTTTATTGCTATCAACAATGCACAAAATGGAAGTCCCTGATCAATGTATTCCCAGATGAAAACTTACGGAACTTAATTCCCAAATTTTTAATGTTTTGTCATCTGATGCAGATACCAATAGTCTACTATCGCTAGACCATGCTACATCTGAGATACCAAGCTTATGACCAGATATGGTTTTCTCAAACTTTCCATCGTAGGATCCCCATATCTTTATTAATTTGTCAGCAGCTAGAAAGACAAAAACAATCACTATTAATTTAACTTAATTATTATAAAGCAAAAAGTAACATTTAAATTGAAAAAATTTTTATTTACAAGAACTTGCAAGCCACTCTCCATTAGGACTAAATTTCACGGAAGAAACTGCTTTAGTATGACCTGCCAAAGTATATTTCAGAGTATAATTTGGTTTCTGGAAAAAAAAAAATTGGAAAAATACAGTTCCTTTATATTCTATAAAAGAAAAATAGTACTAACCAGTGTGGAACTGCTTTTTGTTCCAGTGGCAGGAGGAGCAGTTGCGGTATTATTGACGGATGACTGATGCCCTGGTGAAGGTCCAAGTGGTACCATTTTCGGATGAGTTTCGATCACAATATATCAACGATTTACGGAATATTAACTGATATGTGCATATGAATGAATGTTACGGTAGATTACACTTAGAAACACTGATGATTCTCAGTGCATTTGCCATTCGAACCTCGTTTAAAGATCCAGAAGAAATGTATAACTTCACGTTAAAACGACCAATTATTGTTAGTTTATTCGTTTAAAATGAATATATCATGTTACATCTTAAACTCGTAACATATCCAAACATCCTTAGCAAAAGTATCTTTTCATTCTTTTCGAGTCGCTAACGCACATGTGATCGAGGAACCGTTTTGTTGACTATTGCTACCTACCGAGCGTTAAATCACGAAATCGTAGTTCATAAAACTTTCCAACTCCGACGTATTCTATGCTCCTATATGTAATGTTCGTTTTCGTCTCTATTTATCTATGCCTCTATAAAGAAAATAATTTTCTCATGCGTGAAAACTTTTTAACTATTTACAGCTAAGTACCAAATCAGGTACTTCATACATACGTACAGTATGTACGTAATAAAAACGGAAAACAATAAAACCGCTATATTCGTGACATTCGAGAATTAGCTACAGCCAACGCCATCTTTTACAAACGTGTAAAATAAAAGGCGCGGAAAGGGTTGAAATTATATTGGTTAGGTGTGTTCCAATTTCGGACGATGTTAATCTTGATCAATTATCGATATCATAGATAATTTCGTCATCTTTTCATAATAACAATTTTCTTCCAAATTATTTCAAATATTAGAACGACTGTAGTATTTACTTGTAAGTATACGGATATTATTACGGTCTATATAAAATCTACATCTATTTGCAAAGTTTATCGAATTAAATCTTTTGCTTACGAAGTATTACATTGATCAAATGATTGTCGTAAACGATACACGATGCATTGAGTCTATTTCACCATAAAGTTAAAGCGTGTCCGTTTTAGAACGAAACTTTCGTTACTGCTTAAGTAAACGTGTTTAAAGAAAACAAATAAAAAAAGAAAGGAGAAAGAAAAGTAAAATTTATGCAATCGGAAATAGAATCCGGTGCGCAGTTGCTTGTAAGATTAAACAGTAAACCGAGCCTGCATGGACTCGATGATACTTTATTTCTCGAAGGTCTTCGAAATACGGACATCATAGAAATCAATGGAGAACGTTCAACTGGAAAGACTCTTCTTCTCTCTCAAATGCTTGCAAAATGTATCCTACCAGATTATTATGGATCTGTTCGAATTAAAGGCTGTAACGCTTCAGTTATTTTAATAAATACAGATCACCATTTTCAAGTCTCAAAATTAATCGATATAATGAATAATATCGTGGACGCTGCGTGTACTGTACCATTGAAATCTGAAACGTTCAAGACAAATTCAGAAAAAATATCTATTGTACAAAATTCCTTGCGTAATCTGTACATCATTAATTGCTACAACAGTGAACAATTTTTTCTAACATTACGTACATTAGACGATATATTCCTTGACAATTCTGAAATTGCCCTCTTAGCAATTGACAGTATAACAGCATATTATTGGCAAGATCGTAAAAATAATAGCAATATTACAGTTAATACTTATATAAGGAAATTGCTACAGCTTGCTACAGTACACACAACTCGATTCAATGTTGCAACAATATATACCAGACCTCCTGAAAGTATTGTTAATTACAAAGGAAAGAAATTCATGACAGATTTCTTAACAGATGCTGTTGAATATTATAAGATACATTTGCATAAGATACATGATTCACAAAATCTGATGTGTACATTGGAAACAGAGCGAACTGTCAGAAGAGTACATTATTCTATTTTGTCAAATGGTATAAAATGGAAAGTGAATGAAGGAGAAGAAAAAGGATAAACTCCATTGTATTTACAAATTTTATTTCAAGATGTATCATTGAAACAGTATTTTGTCCACTACATCCAAAGGATTTAACAATCTAGATCCTGCTAACATTATGTATGGTGTCTTATCATCATTATGCTCTGATCTCATTTCTTGAATTATTTTTGACTCTTCTGCAGTGATTCCACCAATAATGTATATTAAAATATAGGGATTATCGCGAGGATGACGCTTTGCTTTACCCCTTAACAGTAAACTACAATAAGAAGGAATTTCTCGAATTTTAACATATTACATCATAGTTAGACAAATTTCATCAACCATTATAACAATGCTTACTTGAAACCAGCAGAAATAAATGAAGATGATCTTTGACGAAAATCCCGCAGCTCTCGAGCTACGCCCATGCAAAGTATGTCCCTAGTTATTTGCTCCAATATACTGACTCGCCGAATTGTCTCTTGCGAACTTGGTTTTATTATACAAAATCTGAAAATGGTTGTAATATCAATGAAATTTCGTGTAAATCAAACAAAAGATGTCCATTATTAGAGAATATACCTAGTATTGAATAATTCATTTTTTCTTAAGCTAAAGAAAATTGAAAATTTACTTGTAATCTTGTAAATTCGAACGTTGTACCGCGATTGATTGAAGTATACTAATAATACGTGCTGCTATCCTGTACGAAGTTTCTCGTGCTGCGGCTACGTCATTCACTCCTAACATGGAAATAATACGGGAAAATTACTTGCAACTAATGGTATGCAAGTAGTGAATATTGTATAATGCATACCTAACAGTAATAAAGTTCGTTGATAGGTTGATGTTGTATTAGTAGATGGATTTTCTTTAAAAATTTGTAAGTCCTCAAAAACTGCATCCGCGATTGATTCTTCCAATTGGCGTTCTTGTTGTGCAGAAAACCGGATTTGCGTTCCCGCAAGGGCATAAACGTGTATTAACAGTGCTAATAGGTTTTCAGTGTCGAGTCCTCTGTCAATTCGTGTTCGTATAACATTACTCAGCTAAAACAATTAACTTATCTTACTCGGTGGAACATAAGTCGTGCGAACGTGACTGGAATCGAACCATTGATTACTTGTGCAAGTATACTCGAAGATTCACGGCTCACGGAGAGATTTTGCAACACTAGTTTCTCTAAACTAGTAAGTAATTCAAGTTGACCTGTCTTTTGTGACGTCGTTGCTCCAGTTATCGCCAAGATACTCTGTGTTCCAGAAAAATATAATTAAACGCAATTGAAAGATATCGAATGTATATGCAGAAAAGTGGAAACGGGAAGCTAGAAAATCACCTGCAGTTCTTTTCTATAAGCCATAAAAGAATCGATATTGTCTGTAATTCGAATTTTACTAAGAGCTTTCTCTAAACAATGACCAGAAATTCTCGTTGGTGTTCTCAATTTCGGATTATCCTTCGTAGAAACCATATCATTTAGCGACTGATGGGCCATGGCTAGTAACTTTTTCTCTTTTTCCGAAATAAAAAGATCGATTGTAGTTTTCTCTATGCTTGCCAAACATCCTCGTATTTCGCATGCTCGTAAAACTCCCTTAACACTCGTGAGAAAAAATGATTTAATCAAAATAATTAAACTAAGCTGATTTTGTAACAAGCTATACATAAACATATTGTGCCTGTACAGAAAACAAATTTACCTCCACTGTTCCTAGTATAGGTGCCATGCTAATTGCTACGTCATTATTGTGTTGCGGTAAACGAGGAAACGTTCGTAATATTTTTGTAAGAAATGATTCCGTATTATTACTAGTTGGTGTACAAAGGTCTAATGTCCTGTCCAT
Source organism: Colletes latitarsis (assembly GCF_051014445.1). NCBI lineage: Eukaryota > Metazoa > Arthropoda > Insecta > Hymenoptera > Colletidae > Colletes > Colletes latitarsis. The sequence continues at coordinate 24,275,908 of NC_135141.1, read as the reverse complement.
TAAAATAAGGGATACCCCAATTTCTTGAGCTCCTAACGAATGCTATAAAAATAATTATAAGTAGTTTGTCTTACATATTTTCCTTATTCTATCATTTCACTACTCACATTTCGATGATCTGCATTAGCAATGCAGTTTTCTAAATTCTCTGCAAGACGATCGCTCAATTTTCCAATTGCATAAATATCTAATCTGGCATTTATACTAGCAAACAATTTGTAAAAAGAATTTGCTAGAAGATTTAATTTAGCAGATGTATCATGTGGAACAGTTGTGTCTAAAGGTGGCATTAAGTCCCCAAAAGGAGGTGTTACAATTAGATCTTTGTTTAATAGTGCTATAAAAAATGGAACATGGATGATGTTAACAGAAGGTTCCTAAAAATAAATTTATTTCATTTAAAATTGGTTATTAATATTGATAAATGCTTGAGAATTGTAATTATAATAATAACAAAAATGTGTAGTGCACAAACTTGTAACAGATTTTTTGAAGACATCCAAGCCTTAATATCTCTTCTTAATTTATTATAATTCAATTTCTCCTCGGTTGGAAGAATTTCCAGACAATCAGTAGTGCAACAAGGAGTACTACAGTATATTGTACAGCTTTCAAATGCATTTTTTGCTAAAATCATTTTGATCGTTCGTTGATAAAACACTGGATCATCAGCAGTAGACACGATAACAGCTTTCTTGGTTTCTCTAACCTCAACATACTACAAACAACGTGAAACTTGTTACATTCATAATGACATTAAAATGCAAACTTCAATGATTAAATATAAATTGTGTATACCTACTCGAAAATGATACATGCCGAGTTCATGAACTGCAATTGCTCCAGCATCTTTTAGTGCCAAATAACCTTTACCAGCTGTGTACCAATGTAAACATTCGGCTGCACAATGATCTATGTAAACCACTGTACCGCGTACTTCTGCAAATATGCTTTCCCAACATTCCGAGATGAATTTTCTCGTTTCAAACAAAATATCTGTCATTATTTTTTTGTTAACTTCACTATGGACAACTTTCCTCGTTTCTCATTATACAAATGTGTTGAACAGGGGCGAATCGTATTGGAGGTTCCAATTTGAAGCGTATCTATAGAGTAGCTCAATTTCAAATCTAAATTACACAAATTACAAAATTCTTGGTGCGAGGGGGAGTTGTGAGAGCATAATTATAAATATAAAATACAAAAATGAAATGCTATTAAATAAGTAATACAATTATAAAGCAGAAACCAATGAAACTATTCATGATGAATCTCGCGTACCTTTACTTTAAATTACATTTAGAATAAAGATATACACGTAACAAACGTAATTGCAAATTAAATTTTTATGGAATCGATAATAACTGAGATATTGACCGATCCCATAATTTTTGGATCTATACAATTTTGTATACCAGACAACGCTAGGTAATTCAGGTAGTAGTTACGTAAACAATTGTAATATGATTGTAATTATTTAAAACATTACAATTATTCAATATTGAAAACTCCTGTATAACAAATCAAATAGAAGAACAGGTAGAAACATTTCGTTTGCCTAGAATCTCTTTTAATGAAATGTAATAAGTATCTCCGATTATTTCACGAATAGATTACAATTTATCAACGTTTAGAAAAATCAAAATTTTCAATTTCTAATTGATTGTGAGCATTTTGATTCTTTTTTAAAACTCGATATGTTCTCGAATAATCGAATAACTAGTTATGTATCGACATTTAATTTTCGATTTAAAGTACAAGCACAGCCATTTGTCATAGAAAATTCTAACCTAAAACAGAAAATGATTGTGTGTCGGTGGGGGGTGTTGTTTCGAGATAAAAAGGACAACAATAAAGTACTATGATTCTGTGAGCAACGCTTAACTACGGATTATTGAAATACGTTCATCGATTGAAGAAATATATACCACGCTTTGAGAAGATACGGAGTTTTCACCAGAAGCAATTTGTTATAATTTTTCTTTTGTATTTTCCAACATTCGAACCATTCTGTTTTATCTCTTAATCATTTTGTAGAAATTTTATCTTATATAAGAAGATAGAAAGTAAAAATATTGCTGATTGATACAAAACAGTGGTTGTGTTGGTTGTGGCATAATACATCGTTTTTGGGTATTTGAGTGATATCTTATAAAAACCCGCAAACCATTAACTGATTATCAGTTGCTAAAACCAAATTGAATTAATTTCGTGATATTTGTTGTTTCCCTGGGTATGCTCAGCAATGTCGTCGGCAAACAGCATAGAATCCCTAGGAACACTACAGTGGGATATGATCGAACTGGCCAGTCATCTGCGTCAAGAGCGTCTGTTTGTCAGTTCTGAACAACAAAATTTGCAAATACTCAATGAAAAGGTACATGTTAATTTTGCTTATTAGAAGAGAAAATAGAAAAGTGATAGAACAATGCATGAAAAATAATATCAACGAGTTGTACAAATTGTTTCAGGTATTATACGCATCATCAAATTTAGCACAACAGGCCTGGATTACAGCACAACAAAGAGTTAATCTAAATCGATTAATAATGTCTAGACCAGATTGTACTCCAGCATCTTGTTGTCAAAAAGCAAATACTTTGGAAAATTCACGTTTTGTTGATGCGTATAAGTATTTACGTTACCAGGCTTGTTTGTCTTATGGAGAATTCCTAGGCACCCTTAGAAAATCTCCTAAACTTCTTGCATCATGTTTGGTAGAGGGAGATAAATTATTACCAGATTTAGTGCAAAATATCGTTCAATCATTGGCAGCAGGTTTATATGGCAATTGTTTATTACCAGAGGATAAAATTTTGGTTCTAAAATTACTTAGACATCTGATGCTGCTACAAATTGTTCCCTCGGATAATCCTCGAAGGTTACTCAGACATGGCACATGTGCATTTTCTAGATTTTACTCTGTCTTTCATGAGAGTGTTTTTTCGGCCAAATTCTTCCTAACAGCTGCTTTACATAATCCTATTGTACAGTTACTAATGGAGGATGAAATGTTTCTTGATATTGACCCAGATAAGGCACCTGTAAGATTTCCTCCATCAGAGAGATTGAAGAAGTTTGGAAAGGAAGGTACTCCCGAGTATGAAATGAAGTTGCAGCGTTACAGATTGTGGACGATTAATTCATTGTTTCGCATAACTCAAAGATTCATAGTTAGTATACAAGAAAATATGCATTGTTTTCCGAGCAGTGTATGCTGGTTGGTTAGACAAATGGCAGGACTTTTGGTAAAAAATGGGAACATCGATCCAAAGGAAGTGCATGCAATGTGCACTGACTTGGTTTTCACATATTTCATATGTCCTGCTATAGTAAATCCAGAACCATACGGTATTACTGACGCGCCTATCAGCTACGTTGCTAGATTTAATCTTATGCAAGTTGGACAAATTTTGCAAATGCTTTCTTTAATGAAGTATCAAACAGTCGATAGTAAAACGTTCGATCTTTACAAGAAATTCGACAAGGATTCTGTCTCTTCTATAATAGATGCAATAGTGGATGGTACAACAGAAGAACTCGAGGACGAGCCTAACGTCATTGACAATAATAAATTTCGAGGCCTTTCTCGTTCTGCCGCCTTATTTACGGAAACAGAACTAAACACTTTGATTATATTTCTTCAATCCATAGCTGCTGAAACTACCGCAGAAAACGTCTCACGATCCACGACATTCGATGCAAAGCAATTAATCGATATGCTTTTTCAATTACCTTCCGGTTCATTAATCACTAATAAACTGACTAATAACGTCAACGTCGAAACAAGCAACCGACGTGGGGGCCTTCTAGGGAAAGGTAATTATGTTGTAAAATTACATCTATTCTTGTTCATCTTTCATTATACAATTCATCAATTTTTAACATTTTTGGACGTTCGACGCGTAGAAATGTCCGTCAGATGTTCTTTAGATACGTATTATAAACAAACAATATTATTTTGCAATTCACAGTTCATGTATGCCCTAAAAGAATATGTTTTACGGCCTTGAAGACTCTTACATCTCCTTAATTCCCATCTAACTATCTGAACAACTGATTCTTATTTCCTTCCTGTACCTTAAAGATGAAAGAAACGCAAGAAAGCTGGAAGTATAAGAATAATGGAGAAGAAGACGTATTGAAGTTTGCTTTCTGCGGTAGGAAAAGGACGAGTAGTACGAATGTCGGCATCGTCATCATCGTCATCGTACTCGTCTAATGCAACTAATGATGGAGGAGACGAAATGAACGGTACTTCAACCCCCGAGGAAGAATCGACCGAGAAAAATTCTCAAGATGTTCTCGTTATTCCGTTTGAACCAAATACCGGAGAATTCGTGGGACTTCTTAGCGAACAGAAAGTACGTAATGTTCTTTTCTATTTATAAAACATTTTTTAATTTTCCTTGACTCGTAATTTGAATCGATTTTGTTAAATGAAATTTCTCGATTTACAATTTGATAGGTCTGAATATATTGTTGATCATTTTTCTCTTCGATATTATAGGTCCTGTGTATGGAACTTGGATCCAATATGGAAAACGGACCTGTTACTCTGAATCTTTCGGATGACATACCAAACGTACACGACAGACGGGGAAGTTGTGGGGTTGAACGGATAGAAACTCAAGAAAAGAAGACTCGATTTTCATTGTCACATGATGAAGGTATTTTCATTGGAATTTATATTTCCATTTATATCCGGTACATTGAAAAATCATAAAAATTAATCAAATACAATTTACATTTCTACTTTCCCTTTAAGGGAAAGAAAGTACATGCAATGATATTATGATAATTATTTCTCTTATAAGGGACAGACGTTAACTTAGAATATTGTTAGTTTTGTTCGAAGGTTTCATCGGAAATACCTCGGACAATTTGGAGGCTGTTTCAGAAGCTGCTTCAAATCACAGCGTTGCTTCCTCTCTTGAACTAGAAACAGAAGATCAAAACGATAATTTATCGGATATGGTGTCTGCCAGCGTTTCAGGTCGAGGAACGCCCAATATATCAGGTTTGTCAGCATACGTGTAATATATAAAATAGAAAAAGGTTAAAGTTCTACAGATATTTTCGCGTTTATGTTTGTAGGTCGTGATACGCCATCATCTCAAATCACCGAAGGAGACGAAGGACGTGCTGCAGGCGAAGCACGACAATTGGATTTACCTCCATCGAATATACCAACGAAACAAAGTCGGTCTGAAATAGATGACAAGTTTTGCAAATTTGAGATTAAAAAGCTGATCGAAGGTATAGAGAAGAAGAAAATACGCGTAATGTCTAGAAAAAGTCAAGTTTCAGCCATTATATTAGCCAGTATATTTTTAGGTGACGAGACTGTCTCGATGGTGTCTGATACGTGGTCGACAGATGTTCTAGCTTCGGATAGTGAAATGGTTGAACAGCAAGAAAAGATACAGTATCCTCCTCTGTCGGAGCAAAACCCACCGGTTATATCGACAACGTCGGAATCAATGCCACATATGGCATTAGATGTCAGTGAAACTGCGTCCGAAGCATGGAGTACCGATGTACTAGCTAGCGATTCCGAGAGATTGACCGAAGTTGACACTGATGATACTGCTAGCGTTGCAAGGTATGTTTGAAATAAAACAGTCAAAGAATGAAACGAAGTAGGTAAAAAGTGAATGGGAAGAATCTGGCAGTCGTAATACATTTCATTTACGTGTCGCCGCATTTGTTTTATTTCCAGGTCCGATGATACTGCGAGATCTGAAATTGAGATTGAAGCACGCAGTGAAGCAGAGGCTACGGAAGAAACACTTACACAGGCGATTCCCCGTAAGAACGGTTTTATCTTAAGCGTCATCTTTTACGTTGAGACACGATTGTCGAAATTGCAATATTTATTTTGTATTTCATTCGTCTCTAGAAAACACAACATCAACTGAATGCACGGCAACGGGTTTTCAATCGATACCAATTAACAGAGAAGATACACGATCTTCTGCAACCGGTACTCCTTCGCCAACAACATCCCCTTCAGCATCCTCTTCGAATATAACTGGACAAAATGAAAATAGGTCTGATTATCAAAGAGGTACGATAGAATATGTCGACAAAAATGCCAACAATATCGGCAGTGTTAGAGATTACGGTAAATCGTTGCGCGAGGATGGATTAGTTCATCTCATGGACAAACTCCACATCGACGATGGAAAGGGTCAAATGGAACAGCAGACTTCGACTCATAATCATATTGGGGTAGCAGCTGTTGCGCCGGCTTTGCTGTTAGCTAATCATATTTCACCACCGGTTTTGTCGAGCGCAGAACAATCGCGAAACATCGACGCAAAATCAGAGGTTTGTTCCTAATTATTATTATTATCATAATCGGTATTGACATTATTATTATTATTATATCTGCTGTCATTTTCATTGGTACATTGACGATACTTAATTCCTCCAATATAACAAATAATAATAATAATTAATTTCTCAAAGCGCCGTTCAAATAATTTTGTAGGAATTAGAAAACTGCATTGGTTCGGCTAACGAAACAGTTGGCGAAACTGACCTAGAAGGTGTTGGATTGGGTATTAATAACTTGATGTCCAGAGGTAGTTCTGGTTCTGAATCTCGAGGGAAGAACACAAGTTCAGAGTTACCATTGTCGGGGACATTATTGGTTAATGGAAACTGCGACTCTCCAAAACCTAACGCATCTAGCGGTGCCATACCAAAAAGTATCAGTTTCGATATGACCGCGGAACGTGGAGACAAAGAATTGTTGGATGACGAACAAAAGAATAAAAGGAGCTTCTTTGGGAAATTGAAAATGTCCCTGAGAAATCGAAGGGGTAAGGCAATCCGTAGTTCTGACGATGGTACTATCAGTAGGTGGTACGAACGAGATGTCGGCGTAGACAGTGTTGATGTAGGGCGACACAGATTACGTAGAATAATGTCCGAAGATGTAACATCATCTGGTAACGCGATTAATGGTAAGTATGGTATTCTTTCACATTTAGATCATCGATATTAAACATTTGTCACGATTGTATACATTAAACCAGGAGCTGAGATAATCACAAAAATAAAAATATGCAAGAGAAAATAATGAAAAAAATTGACGTATGAAAACTTTTTAGATAGTACAGACGACATATTGGCCAAATACAGGAGGAAACCGAGCACAGCAAGCGATACTGCATCGATCGAGAGCAATCACTCTCGTACAAAGGAAACAACAGAGGACGAGAGACTGTTGATAGATCCAAATAACATTGAACTCTCTTATGCATTTGCCGATGCGAAAAGGAAATTACGTATGGTTCTCAGTACCGCTGATCTTCAGCATATTCCCTGGACTACTACATCTGAGGTAAAGTTTCCTGCGTGCCTGTTAACTTCGTTGCTTGTCATTGAACTAACCTAAAACACGACGATCTTTCTGTTACAGCGAAATTCTTGGTCTCAGAAAGAGAACGAATTGGTCGCTTTTCTACAATTACAGCTAGCAGAAGCTATCAATTTACAGGACAGAGCGTTAATAGCTCATCTACACGAAACACTGCGTTGTGTTAGATTGTTTAATGACGACGGATGTAGGAAATTGTTTAAATCCTTGTGCGAAGATTATCAAAAACGGTCACCTTACGTTGCATATTTAATAAGATGTCGACAAGGATTACTTTCCACGTTGGCTCACTTAGACAGGTATAATTCCACATCAATTTAATTTAAATTCGGTGTATTGTAACAGTAAGGATTAATGCTAATTCCATTAATGTTATGCGATTGTGTAAAGGTTGTGTGTTAGAGTAAAATGCGACCGTGATGCCGTTAACAATCATCTCGTATCCGTTTGCGTAAGAGTCTTTTTAGAAAAAAAAGAGTCGCTCCTTTTGCATTTTTGTGATGAATTCAAAAAACTGACTTTGGCGGACGAGAAACAAGATTTGGTAGATACCTTCCTGGGAAAGGTTCACTCGAAAATGGACAATGATCCGATATGGCAATGTAAGTAAGAATTTCTTCGACCTCGAAACTGACTTAATAAATTGTGTTGATTGATTACGATCGAGTGACATTTGTAGGCGCGAGCGAAAATCAACTGGTATTAGCCAGAGTTGTGGTTGAAAGAACTGTTATGGCGCGCGTTTATCATAATGCACTTTATCCAAATGGGGACGGTGATGTTTACCGGGATCAGTTGCTTCACGATCACATTAAGAAATTGGCCAAAGTTGTGACGCCTAATCATAAAGATCTACGAATTCCTAAGATATACCATTATGAGTGTCCCTGGCCGTGGGCACAAGCCGAACTAGCTGTAATATCAGCGTATAAAACTCCTAGAGATAAACTACAATGTGTATTTCGTTGTGCTACAACTATCATAAATTTGCTTTCAATGGCAACGGAGAGAGGAGTACCCGCGGCCGACGATCTTATTCCTGTTTTGGTCTATGTTATCATAAAGGCAAGTTATGTTTGTTATTATTCGCAACTTATTAATTTACCATATAAACTATTCTTTTTTTGGACTACTTTTTTCAGACTAATCCACCGTCCTTGCTTTCAACTATACAATACGTGGATAGTTTCTATGGAAACAGACTAGAAGGTGAAGAACAATATTGGTGGACGCAATTCTGTTCTGCAATTGAGTTTATAAAAACAATGGATTAAGTCACATTTAGTAACAAGATACTGTTGGAACTGTAGAAATAGTGTATCATAATTTTCATCATCATTGTCATCGTAATAATCACCATTGTTATAGTCATCGTAATTATCATACTCCTCCACCTCCCTTCCTATGCCAATCAACGTCGTTATCATCGTCATCGTCAGCAACATTAATATTATTATTGCTATTAGCACTGCTGCACTTCACTACTTTTGCTAAAGCTGCCACTGCTATTATTGCTATTACTCCCACCACTTACTTGTTTTATGCCCATTATTCTTTGTATTATTATTGCTTTCAGTACTACAAATATCGTAATTATCATTTTTAACTTGATTTTTAATTAAACATAATGATCCAAATATTATTACTGTCATCATCATCATCATCATCATCATTATCATTATCAATATGAATGCTATTGTCCTTAATGCTACTGTTGCTATTACTATTATAACTAGTATTACAATTATTCTCAACCTCATTGTTACATGTATCATTATTTTTCCTGTTACTATTGTTAGTACCTATATTAGAACCATTGATAATGATTTTTAAATGTCAACCAATTCCATCCCACTAAAAAATCGAATATTTTCGGTATCTTACAAAAGTAAAAATAATATCATGTACTACTTAAATGTAAAAGAAAAATTGCCAACTTTTTTAAGGGATGCATTCATTTGATGTATTACAATTGAGTTTTACCCTATGCATTATCATGAGAATGATTACTCTATTTTAAACTAGCAAAAATAACTTGCTTTTATATAAAAAGGCTTTATTTTATTAAGGAATACCCACATATTGTATTTTTTCATACACCTCGTTGTTAGATTTTTAAATTAGTACATACCCACATTACTCTATTAAATTCGACTTAGATGTCGAAAAAGATTCGATGCTGTGTATAAACAATAGATCACAAATTGCAACAGAACTTAGAAAAGTCGTTTCGAGTAATAGTATATAGCATTATAATTTCTTTTAGTTAAATACGTTTCAAATTTGCAAATATAATGTATTTTGCGATTTGTTACAATTATATATTATAAACTGTCTGCTGTACAAACAATTTTATTTACCTTTTATTATTAAATTAGAATAAATATCGTATTTAAGAAATATACGTTTTAAGACTCCCTGATCATGTTTCAACTATTGAAAAGAAAGAAATTTTTATTATTATTCCTATGAATGAGTATATGTATACATATATATGTTATTAATACGATTGATTATAAACAGCTGATTAAATTTATACTCAATATGTGAAGAACAGACTTTGCTCATGTTCATGTTCAAAGAAACCAGAGTTGTTCGTTTTAATCGCTGTCTGCGAAAGATCTTTGCAAACCAGAATTCTCGACCCTGAATGGAACGAATAATTATTTTTCTTACTCAGTAACCGAGTTCAGAAAGAGATGTTCAATCTCAGAGTCCCGAAGTTGCATGAAATGCTGACCTGGCGTAACATGTGGCTCGTACGGTAGGATATGTTGGCTTTCCCCACCATTCCGTTAAACGCTCAGGAAGTTCGTCGTTACTAATGTCGACGACCGATGTCGATACACTCATACACTCAATTATGCCAGGTCTGGCCACACTGAGCCTAACCTTATTGTAACCAACTCTCATTAAAACGTGATCTGATCTTGAATAAGTATTTCAAAAGAAACTATTGTTAAGTGTCTTAACAAGTGAATTGTAGTATTGTTAAGTGAACTTAATTGCATCTTAAACATTTGTTGATATTAAATTATCCAAAGACGAAAGTACCAATGAACTGGAGTACAAGCCCCTTGTATTATACGTAATAATTCACTTTAATAAGAGTTTTATAAGGGAAATTAATTAATAAGGACAAGAAAAAATGTCGAAACGACCAGAACATTTAGCTCCACCTGAAGTGGTAAGATGAATTATATTCAATTTATTACTTTGTGATGCTTTACTGATTTTCTTTTATACACAGTTTTATGATGAAACTGAAGCTCGCAAGTACACACAAAGGTACACTACTTTATATTTATGTACATAGCTCTTATATTCTATTTAAATCATAGTAACAAGTATATCTTCTGATTTTGCAGCTCTCGAATGATAGATATACAAGAACAAATGTGTAGACGTGCTATAGAGCTTCTTTTGTTGTCAGAAGAGAAAACTAATTTAATTCTGGATATTGGCTGTGGTTCTGGTCTAAGTGGCAGTGTAATTGAAGAATGTGAACACGTGTGGATAGGAATTGATATATCTTTAGCAATGCTTGGTAAATACATATGAAATCTGTAATCATTTAATATTGTTGTGGAATTGTAGTTGTGGCAGTTGTACAACAGTGAGAGTACAATGTAGCTGCTTAGATTTTTTCATCAGATGATCTGACATATATTTTACTTCATACATTTTTCAGTTTGGAAAGACAAATGTTAGCTGTTAATTTGTTACCATTGATAGTAATTAGATATTTATCATTTGCAATCTTTTTTATTACAACCATAGGTGTAGCTTTGGAAAGAGAAGTTGATGGAGATTTAATTTTGGGAGATATGGGTCAAGGAATGCCATTTAGAGCTGGAAGTTTTGATGGGGCAATTAGCATTTCAGCTCTACAGTGGTTGTGCAATGCTGATAAAAGTTCACATAATCCATCAAAACGTCTATATAAATTTTTTTCCACATTGTTTTCATGTTTATCAAGATCTGCCAGAGCTGTATTTCAGTTTTATCCTGAAAACAGTGAACAAATTGAACTAGTTACAACACAAGCAACAAAGGCAGGTTTTTATGGAGGTGTAGTCGTTGATTTTCCAAATAGTACTAAGGCAAAGAAGTTTTTTTTAGTTTTAATGACAGGTGGACCTGCTGCTCTACCACAAGCTTTAGGCATCAGTGAAGATGACACAGTTATTTCTTATGCATCTAGAAGGTTATTGTTGTATTAAACTTGTAAATTTGATCATAGTTTTACTTTCATTTTGCGTTAAATAATTTATTTTATCTTTTTAGAGAGCAAATTAAAAAAGCCAGAGGTAAACCATTAAAAAAGAGCAGAGATTGGATTGCTGAAAAGAAAGAAAGACGAAGAAAGCAGGGAAAGAAAGTGCGAGAAGACTCAAAGTATACTGGAAGGAGAAGATGTAATAAATTTTAATATACAATAGTTTTTATATATTTTGCACAGAATTCAACAAAAATGTACATATATTTTCTAAATGTACATATAAAGTTCGAGTTCATAACTGAAAAAATTTTTTATTTACATTTATAATATTTAATTTGATTCAATAAATATATAATAAATCTCTGTTATAATCGTATAGCGAGTAAAATACACTTAAGGTAGCAGAAAAGGATATATTTTATAAATGTTTTATTCCTTTAAAATAAATGCAGAAACGAATCTGTTTAAATATAATTTTCTATGTGGAAATTATACAATTTATAATATACTTTAAGTAACTAGAGTTCTGTTGCACACTATGATAATTTACTCAGGTATCAAAAACTGGGATAAACTTTCGTGAATATTAGGGTGGACAGTTTTTTTTAATTCTTCTCGATCTAACCAACAGTAATTTACATTAGAAGAAATATCACCACTTATATATTTTGCCAGAAAGTAGAAAATTTTTGCTCCATTTTGTCCCTTATCTCGCATATCTTTTGGATATTTATATTGATAAAAGCCAATTGGTGCATTGCCATAAAATTTTACCTTTATATTATTCCCACATAATTCTTGTACAGTTCTATACGCAGTCTGAAACAATGGGGCAAAGTAATATTCTGTTGGTATTCCATTCAATAAAATGTAATAAATAACAAGTCTTACCTGTATCATTGTTTCCTCTTGTTTTCTTACACTTTGGGGAGGAATCCAAAAATTAGCATTTCCAATACTCTGTTCTACCAATAACATTAGATTTTTATCTAGTTTACGCTTTAATGATACAACCTTATTGTCTTCTTCAAATTCTATAATTTCAATAAGTATGATAGGAACTTCATTTTAGAAGGTATTGTACTTAAATAATTTTGAGAGGTAAAGTTATAGATGCATATACCAGATATTCTTGGAGCAAATTTAAAGTTCTTTAATTCTTGTTTATTAGCATCTTCATAGTCTTGAGCCGTTTGATGAACAAGTACATCATCATCATCATCATCATCGGTAGTCACTTTTTTTGTTAGCTGGCTTTCCTTTTTTAATCGTATCTCGAAGTCTGATAATAAACTATTTTCATACTCTTCCTGTAGTTTCAACTCTTTGAATCTAAATTCTATATCTTGCATTGATTTTGTAATTATTGGGTGACGTTCTAAACAAACGGCGCTTAACAGGTCCCATGTTCCTACAGTTTCAATATTTTGTGATAAGGCTCGAGATATAACCTTAGATGTTGATAAAGCACCTGTGTGAAAAATTTTCATTGATTTACAGAATTACTTTTACCTTTAACCTTTTCAATTTAAAACGATGTATTTACAAGATCGTGTTGCAGTAATGAATGATATTCAATGAATTCACAGAATATTGAAATCGATGAAACATATAACTTACTCGCCGTTACGAGGGGAGTACCGTTTGGTGTATGCATTGTTAAGATTTTTTTCAACATTGTTCACTATTAAATTAAAATGGATAAGAGCAGATAGAGTGTATAAATACTATACATATATACGCACTACGTAAGCGGTATGATATCCGAACGATAGTAGTTTTGTCGTTTATATAGTTTCAGAATTTAGAGTCTAAACTTCACCAATCCTGTGATGCTATCTAACGGTGAAGAAAACGGAATATTCATCTAGTTTTGCTGTAATAGAAGTATCAATCCTTATATAGCAGTGTCTTCTTTTTTATTAAAAATAAAAATAGGTTTTAGATCAGACTAATCCATATACTAAATATTACGAACTTATGTTAATGCACATTATGTTTAAACATACAAAACTAGTTTTAAAAGTAGTTTAGTTATTTTTTCTTTGATTAGTTTTCAAAGTACGTAGTACAATTCATTTGTCTTTAAGTGGCTATAAAGCAAAATTTAATTAGTAAAAACTTAATCACATTTGTTTTTTACATCAAATCATCGCATATAACACATCCATGCAAGTGCAATCATGCAACATAACATACACAAGTTTCTATATTGTTATATATGTTTATAGGAGGAAGTGAGAGGAAGTTTCCCCAGCAGAAATTATTTCAGCATAGAATGCAATGTTTTGATTTTAAGTCAACAACGTATCTGTCAAGACGCATAAACGAATAATACATACTGATCTAGATTATTCTTAATATTGTCGTTTTCTCTATTATTATTTATCATAACTATAATTTTAAATAGAACCTAACTTTTGAGCAATGTGACTGATAGATTCTGCTACGTAATACGTGATAAGAATTGGAAGTAATCGACAGTTGCATGACATCGTCGGCAAATACCTAAGTCTGTAAAAAATAGACTTGATTAATGCAGGAAATTCGTTTATTATTGTTTTAGCAATTTTCAATCTCTCACAAGATCAGGAACGATCTACATTGATAAGGTAATTTGATAAACCACCTATTAATTAGATTCATTGACACATCGAATTGTCGAGTTTATATTCCATTTCTTTATTATTCACTGTGCCATAACTTATGTATTAATTACAAAGTGCTTAAACATTTTTTTAAAATACAATCATAACAAAGTTAGAAGGAAAAAATAGAACAACAAATAAAAAAGAACTGAAAATTATTCAAGGTAGGATCAAGGATCATTTAACATGGTTGGACTAAATTTGCCAGAGATTCCACTGCCTTTAAAGAGTATCGAACAATCTTTAAGAATAGCATCAGTTTATGACCAACGAGATCCTGTTGTTAGTTATTGGTGTATGTGTTTGCTTTTGACCTAATTAACAATTTCAGATTGTTAATTGTTGTCAAAGTATAGCTATAATTTATTGATACAGGTCGACTATATGCTCTTCAAACAGGGTTAAAGCTTTCAACCAAAACACCAGAGGAAACTAATTTTTTATTAAAATTAATGGATTGGTTAGAAATGACCAAAAAGGAGTCACGTGATAATGAAGCTATCACAAATGATGCAGCGGCTCAGGCACATTTGGAAAATTGGGCAGAAAAAATTTTTCTTTTTGCAGATACAAACGATAGAGCTTCTAACATTACCAAGAAAGTAGCACAGAGTTTTTTTACAGCTGGCCTGCTTTACGATGTTTTAACTGTAATTGGTGAATTAAGTGAAAATGATATGCAAAAGAGAAAGTATGCTAAATGGAAGGCAACATATATTTATAATTGTTTGCAAAATGGTGAAACACCTATACCAGGACCAATTGAAGAAAACACGGACAACATTGATTTGGAGAAAAGTTTAGAAGAAGGTGAAGAAAATGCACCACACTTGCATCAGTATTTTTTAAATTTCACCATACTGCAGACCTATTTAATAAAAGAATTTTTTTATTGAATAGTATTTAAAAAATCCTTATTACTTAGCTTTTAGGTAAAATTACTATAAATAAGAGATCCAATAAAATTTTCTATATTTTGAAATTATAAAAACGTTTGTATTAATGACAAAATAGTTTGATTTTCCTTTATTGTAATAACTAAATCTCGTCTTACCTTTTTTTTGTCTTTTAATAGAATTGAACGATTCTGTTACCACAATGAAAACAAAAGAAGAAGAAGAAGCACCATTGAATACAGATGGATCAACTGATAGTCATAATATTGATTCGTTCGATTCAACGCGTAATTCAACTAGCAAAGGAAACGCGGGGAAATTGCCTTCTGATGTCAAAGAAGACGACTATTATACGACTTTAAAAACTGAAGGTAAATCACAAATAAATAATTTAATTGATTCGTATGCAATTATTTGAACGATAAGAATGCATATTCAATAGGAGGAGTTGAATTGTCATTAGAGCAGATTAACAACGCACAAAAATTTATTAAATGGGCTGGAGGTGCTTTGAATTACGATGATGTGCCTTTAGCTGTGACAAACCTTCGAAAGGCTTTAAACATATTGACACTGGCGAAGGACTCAGATGATTAGGAGTAATCTTGTTCAATGATCAACTTATTTCGATCAACGATTTATATTTCGCGATAAAATCTACATGCAGTTGGTTGACTTCTATTGCTTGTTAACAGTAATGTAAACACGAGTAACTGCAATTTAACTAATACAGAAGCAAATTCAATAAGTTATTTATTGAATCGTTTACATTATTACAGCCACGTCGAACATCGAGAATCTGTTGAATATAAACTTGTCTATTTTTTTTTAAGCTTAAGATCACACCAACCTGTTCGGTTATTAGTGACCATAATCAGATTAACCAGTAGTGATACTTAGAATGGAATGGTACTACTTAGATCATAATAAAGAACAGAAATGTGTATTATTTTAGCTAATATGGTGCAAGCATGTTTAGCTGCTATGTCTATTTCTTCGTTTCCAACTATGCCAACATGAGCAGAAATCCAGAAATATGTCTTTATAGGCAAATGTAAGTTGTAGGAGTTAGAAACTGAAAAGATCGTCGGGTGGTTTTAGTAAGTTTTTCAATTTTGGTAAATCAATTCTTAATAGCAGAATTTTTAAAGTGGGAGCATAGCATCTTTGCTAGCTCTTTACAAACAATTAATAAACCTAGAAGATCACTAGAATTATCAGATATTTCCGACTTTGTATGTTTTAATGCCATAGGTGGTGAATCTACGTCCATATTGAATATTCCGTCACTTTGAATGTTACTTATATTATTAATTGGTTCTTCAGCTGGAACTATATTGCTGGAACTTAAAATCATATTATCTCCTTGGTTCTTGTTCGATTAGTTAGACATCTGATAAGTTTTTATTTTCATTATGTTTGCAGTGCCTTGCCCACATATTTTTCCAATTTGCAAATTAAGCATGTTAAAGAGTTTGTAGAAAGATAAATCCAATAGGTAACCTTGGTGGAGTCCAGTATTTTGTAACAAAGTTCAGAATGTGAATAAACCCATCTGTTGTAATGCCAGCATGTAAAAACAAATTGCTGCCTCCCTTTGCTAGAGCTGCTTGCTAGAAAAAGCTGCTCTGAACTATGCTTGTATAGCTACGTCGTTAGCTAATAGTAGAAGCGTTGATTTCTTGATTTGATGCCGTTTCGGTAAAAAGATTGCATTGAGGTGAGCACTATAGATATAATTAAACAGTAAATTGAACAATAAAGTATTAGGCACTTTACATAATTCACTTAAAGGAATGAGTATCGAAAACTCGTCCTTGTACGCGTATAAAATCGAGAATGAATCGGCGCTCGAGCTTGTTCTTGGATGTCGTAGGAAAGAAGGCATTAAAAAATTTGTAATGGATATTGGTAAAAGTGAAAACCAAGCATTGATCGCCTGGATGTTTCCTTTGTTATTTAACTCTTATACGTTTATATGTTTAATTTTATGTTATAATTGTATTCACTTCGCACGTGCGTTCTTTAAAGCGTGTAAAGTTCGTAAGTGAAGGTAACTAGTACTATCGTAAATATTAGTTTTTCGTAATTAAAATATTTCGTGCCGTCCTTACGTGCTAAAAATATTAACCACCTTAGAAAACGAACAATATTCTCAATTTATGAATGGTTTCCAAAAGATTGTACATATTTTTGTTCGTAAGTGTGAATGTGCTGTGCCTGCTTTACTCTTTATTTTCACGTTACTCTCTCAATAAATCTCCGTCCCTTTCGATACAAAAGTTGAAATACTAAAAATAAATACGATTAAACCGAAATGTGCGATCGTCAAATTATTATATTTAAGGTCGCAGCTGGGTGAACCACTGAGTAAGTAAACGAATTTGGTTCGGTTTTACTTAATGATCGTTTTTACATATTTTTGTTCATACGATTTTAAAAAAGTGCATATCTAGGAAGAAGAAGAAGAAGCAGAAAGCAACAAGAAAACAGAGAGAACACAAGCGTGTATTACAATGTCAATATCGTTAATCGTTATCTAAGGACATGTACATACATACATCTTAATACGATATCAAGGAGAACACATTAATTCAAATGGCAGTTAATACCTTGTGTTTGAGCTAATTGTGTTTCATGGCCCTCCATAGGCGACTAGACTAATATACCGATCGTGTTTGAACGAAGCGATACTTTTACTCTTCGAGGTACGAGGTTAATGATTCAGGATTTTTATGGTTATGAGTTTGTTTTCGAAAAATGTGCTCCGTAAGCTGAACGAATACAACTCGATCGTCGTGTATGCATTCACAGCTAATAAATGAGAAATCGAACGTCGATCGAATTCATCGGCATTTGCGCGCGCTTCGGGATGAAGAAGATCATAACGTTTACTCGTTTTCTCTTTTATCAGTAATTATTTTAACACGAAATAAAGTCTTGACACACGAGTTCAATCCTGTTTTTTGGTTTTATCGTCGACTCCGTTCGCCGTTACTGGTTGTGCGTCCTCTCGTCTAAGTTGCCAATCTATCACCAATCGTCCTGTCAGCATGAAGAAGAATACCTAAAAGAACGGTCGAATTCGAACAAACTTCTGTCATTAATATTACGGAATATTTAGAACTCTCTTTTTATTCTCACCAATGCCGGAGCAATTCTCTCAAATTTATCGTTGACCATATAGTGGGAATATACGGCCATTAACATCAGCAACAGTAATACCGCGTTCGATGCGTTCTTTATTTTGTCTGAAAAGATAATAGTAAAATAGGAAATATTTTGATAATGTATTGTTTATTGATGATACGGAAGTAGACACGAAAAATAAGCGAATTGGAGGAACAGGAAAAAAATGTTTTCTTACGACTTGGTACTATCGCCATTGCAAGTCCGCAGATGATCTCGAGCGATCCGACAACTCTTCTGTACCATTTGCTCGGTACTTTAAAATCCAGGGTACCAGAAAGAGGAAACACCTTTGCATATTTGACATACTCCTTTCTCTAGAAACATAGTAAAGCAGTCGGCTGAGAAACAGCCGCAGATGATGGGCAGAGAGTGGATTACTCGATGCGAGGAAAATTATTACAATTTCTGGCTATAGTAAACATCGCACGCTGGCACTCGGAGCGATATTTGGCGCATCACCAAAAGGTTGACGGTTTACTAGAACTTTGGACATTGGGTAACAACAGGAGACAAAAATAATCTTCTCACGAGGCGTATCGAGGAAAACGAATTACATACATTAAAATTTGATCACGTTAGAAGGAATTTCAGATATTCGAATGTTGACAAAATCAAATGTTTTATTATTTCTAGAACATCAAATGACTGCATAAGTTTTAAAAAAAGATACGTATGAAACGATTTCGAGTAACAACCGTTGAAATATATTTCGACTGAATGTGGAGTTGGATTATGTTTTGACAAGTGACAAATATTCAATGTGGCTCGTAGCTAGAAGACTATTGCTAAATTCCCTCCTTTTCCTCGTACGTTTTACGTTTTCAAAAAAATTATTTGATAATATAAAAAATAAAACGAGAATATGTTCTTATTAGTATTTATTAAGTTTTGTTTCTTGACATGCTTGCTAATGAAAAGAACAAATGGGCGCGAGCGCGCGCGCGTTTGTACATGTTACGCATCGACGAGTATTTTTTGATCAAATAGATAACGGCTGTGCGAATCGAGCAGAGCACCGTGTGCCGTCCGGATCTTTGAAACGAGAGGGAACGAGTTTTACGCGTGAAAAAACGGAAGCAAAAGAAAGCGAGGGACCACCACGAACGTGACAGAACGAAAGAGGGAAATGATGATTGGTGAAGTTGACAGCTAGCACACAACACGGTGCAACTACGATTAACCGACTAAATCGGAGAAAAGGCAAGGAAGAAAATACTTGTGGTGCGGGGCTACGAAAACCAGAGACAAACGTAACGTAGGAGTACATTCGAGAGTCGATCAAGAACCGAAAATTGAACATGGAAGGAAAGAAGATTGCGCGGTGAAACGCGAATCATAACATAGGGTGAATTTCTGTTACATAATTACGCGAAGAGCAAGCTCTGACTCACCAAGTCCTTGTGAAGATCCTTGCTGATATGCGAAGTCAGCTTCATGGTACCGACGAAGACAAAAAAAATACCAAGAAGGACTGAGAGAGATTTTAGAACGATCGAGCCCATATTTCGACAACGTGAAACCGTTTGCGACGCGAACGCTAGTCGTACGGAAGAATCGATTCGGAATCTGGGCTGGACGGACGACGAGCTGTAGCCGCGAATTTGGGGAGTTGCGCGACTTGGGTACGCTCGGTAAAACTGTCCGTCTCTTACCTATATGTACATATCTACGGATTTTCAAAACTTATTCTCACGAGCGCCCTTAAGAATTATTCGAATCTTACAAATGACGGCTATGGACACGATATATTGGTGTTCATACTTCCTTTTTTCTTTCTCTCTCGGTTTTGCTCGGTCTATTCCGACTGCGACAGCGCAGAGCGTGTACGACGCGACGCTAGGACGCTGTGCGTCGCGTCGCATTACCTTCTGTCCTGTAACATAATTGGTGGGGTTTCTAGAGACAAGTTAGCCGTCGTGGTATTTGTTGCAATTATAACCATATATACATTTCTGTTCAATTTTCCGCCAGCTTTTCGTACAGATTGTAATCGCTAAACAAAAGGGACAGAAAAATGATTTCACGATATTATTTATTTGAAATAAATGTTTAAGGAAACATTTAATGGTTTCCCGGGAGCATAGTTAATCTTAACAATACTTAATGGTCGGACAGCTTTATTGGTATTGATTATGTTGTATTATTTCAAATTAAAGTCTTTACACTTAGGATAAAAAAATAGCACGCTCGCCTACGTCAACTACGTTTGAGAAATTGTTAGGAATCACTCTCTATTTAATTGTTGTATATTATGCACACGTGTTATTTACAAAGTTTTATACAATTTTTTTTCTAACGCGAACAGTCGTAGAACCAAGTACAAAGTTCAACGATGTTGGTTCAATCAATAAGTATCGTATCCTAATGAATTTAGAAATGCGAAAAATACCAATTAAAGGCGCATTTTTCCTTGACAGGATTCTTCTTTTCCCTCGTATAAACAATTACTGTGTAATTGATTTTCATTATTCAAATAGAAACTACATCATTTTCTTCGCGTCGCGAACGCCTGCGGGCTCTTAATTTTAAAGGAAAATTACATTCCTTTTTATTACTTGTGTCGGTTGAATTGATACTAGAATCGAAAGTGTTATTTATAAGAACAGTCATATTCGCGTTGTTGTTTGCTAAACACACGGGTTTCTTGCGACGAGCGAATAGAATTACTTTTCCGTGAATGTTCGTTGACGTATACTTTGCATTTGTACCGTTGGATTTGTCGGTTGACATCTCTAACTCGTTTAATTGTTCTTCTTTAATCGGTCGTTTGTTGGTCTCATCTTTCTTCTCTTGGACCGATTGTATCGTAACACATGTATTTTCTATTTTACTTTTTCCTTTCAAATCATTTTTACGGTCGTTTTGAATGTTTTGATCATCGTTGTAGTTGATCAGGTTACTAGTGTTTAAATCTTTACAAACGCCTACATCACCGCCATTGACGTTACTCTCTTTTTCGTACGATTTCAGAGAATGATTTCGAAGAACTTCTGAGGTATTTTCTACAAATCCTTCTATTTTTAAACAGTCAGACTCCTTTTTCAATAATTCGATGGAATTTTGCAATACACATTTATTCACTTTCGTGGAATTTTCAATATGTTTCACAGGAGTTTCTAACGCTAGTTGCATTTCAATGCGATCGTTCTCGGTATAATGTTCGGAGCCACATAGGGACGTATCGCTCGGTTCAATTGTGTTGATTTTCACGTTCGTTTCTTGTTTTTCATCAAGCGGAAGAAGTTTACGAACATTAGATTCCGGTATATGATGTTCCCCAGAATTTTTCTTATATTTATAAGCATTATCATTCGTCGATATGCATTCTTTTGTGTGTTTGGAGAGGTTTTCTCTGCCAGCAGCTTCCGATACCGATTCTGCCTTCTCGAGATTTTCATCGTTGAAAGCATAGTTGCGAATAAATTTCTCAATGTTTTCAACATTTTCTACATTATCAATATTTTCGTTACTTTCAAGACATTGTTTGCCCGAGGATGCAATTGGTAAACACGTCGCAACATCGTTGGAAAGTACGTTCGAATCTTTGACCAATTCATCTTGTACGTTATTACATTCTATCTCCTTTTTCTCTACATCAATCTTTACGGAAACGTTTAGTTCATCACAATCGTGTTGGGGTTTTTTAAATTCTTCGCTTTCATTATCCTTGCTTGGGCTATTATTTGATGTAACTTCAATCTTCACCTTTTCTAACTCTTCCAAATTTTGCAGTTGATCATCGTGTTTCTGTGAAGTTGAGGCCAAATCGTGAGGTCTCTGTGGAAGTTCGTTTTCTGTTAGTACATGTTGTCTAACTTGTACAATGCTTGCCAGACATTCTTTAGTTTCGATGCTACTTTCTCGATTTTTTTCGCGGCTTTTTTCTCGACTCTTTTCACGGCTTTTTTCACGAACTTTCTCGCGACTCTTTTCTCGACTTTTCTCGTAGCTCTTTTCTCGACTTCTTTCACAGCTATTTTCATAACTCCTTTCACGTTTTGAAACTTCAGAATATTGTGAACGTGCGATAGATTTTACTACACTAGACTTCCAATGTGACGAACAGTCGTCGATTTCGTTTTGCTTCTTGTACGGTTTAGTTGTTCTGTCAACACTTTTCAATCGTCGAAATCCAGAATCATCGTAATGCTTATTACTTTGCAAATTATTGGTCTTTCGATCCATTGAAGAACGTTTCGTCGTACTTCTGGGATCGCAAGATTCCTTGTCACCACAACTGACATGCTTGCTATTTTTGTTTTTAATGTGTTTTTCTTCCCGATTATATTTATATGAGTTTGACTTTGTGCGCGATCGATTATCGTCTGTATCACTCCCGCGACGATCTTCTTTTCGCTTAGCTTGATGGTATTCAATAGTGTCACTTCGATAATCGTCTTTCCTCGCTAACTCAGTGCAACGATAATTCATGTCTCTTTCATTTAATTTAAACATCGGAGTTTCTGCGTGCTTGTAATGTCGTTTCGTAAAATGTACTTTTGTGACTTTCTTATCGCACGATACGTCGTCCTCGTCTTTTACATTTTTTCTTTTACCTTTTTTAACAGTATTGTCGATAAGGTATCCACGTTTCTTAATATCTGCATTCATCTTGTAGTCAAGTTCTGTATCTGAACTTTTTGTGACGCGTTCCATTTCGCCAAATTTATCAGAAGGCTCAAATTTATTATACCTCACAGAATCACGTTTTTTCTTGAATTCAACGGCGACATTCTCATTTCCTTCTTTATTCGCTGATCCTGAAAAATACTCTTCGCCCTCAAATTTTATTCGTTTAGCAGGAATGGATTTACTTGTGTCGTCGTTTGCTCTTTTCCCTGTACAGTTTACAGCAAGCACCGAATTCCGTTGTAGATTCGTATCAGTTTCATTTTTATCGCTAGCTAGGAAATCCTTTGAACTGATTCTTGATGTTATCTTAGGGCTTTTTGTACGTTCATTTTCAGAATATTGTGCGTCAACACGCACCTCAATTTCTCTCATATTACAGGAATTAGTATCGCGCATTGAACCATTTTCCTTATCACTTTCAGCTACATAACCCTCAACACACATTCCATTATTACCATTAACAGTGAACTTGCTTGGTTGTTTGTCCTTCCTTTCTAAATTTTGCTCATCTGCAATTCTTTTACGTAATCGTTCACCGAAAACTGTAATAGGTGTTAAGGTAGATTTAATTGAGTTAGGATCTTTAGTTATGTTACACGTTGAATCTACTTCTAATGGTTCCTGTTTAATTTCAATAGGTGGCAAAGGAAAGTCAACTGACTTGTGGCAGGTATTTGTAATTCCTCCACGACTAGTTGATTTGCGAGCCAAGTACTCGTTTGTTCTGGCATACATGCCTCTCTTGAATGCTGCATCGTCGAGCCTACAATGATCATATCTTTGTTAAGAAAATATTGTTATGATAGTAAAAGAAAAAGTATCTACTCACTGTCTTCTCAAATCCTCAATCATCTTATCTTTTCGTGCAATTTCTGCTTTTGCTGTTTTTAATAGCGAAACCATATTAACCTCCATATTTCCGTTAATTTTTCGAAAATTTTCCAATTGTACTGTGAGCTCTGCGATTTGTTTCTTTAATTCTACGTGTTCATGCGTAATGTTTTCTTCATTATTTAATACGAACTATAAATACCATATGATTTTATGATGTAAAACTTAACCTAATCTTGTGAGAAAACAAAATATTGCTTTGCGATACTTACGTCCCCGTCACATTTCGTTTCGAAACTTGGCAGATCTGCATAAATGTCGATATCATCCTCCATCTTTTTTATTCTCCCGCACGTAAATTTAATTGAAATACGATCATCCTGTTGTTTCTGCACCCTTTTCGATTACACCACACATCACAGCAGGTCTTGCATTTCTACATGTCATACAAAACTTTACAAAAACGCACGTTACACATTACATCTGGTTACATCTTATCATTCGTCTCTATGTATTAGAAATCATTGTGGTTTAATTAATAATGCCAATTACAAATTCATAAATAATTGTCTCTCTATATAACGCCTTAAACACGCGGTTATAAGGAGTCTAAATGACCAGACCAATAAAAAATGTGTAAACGTATTATTCTCACTATACCTATTAGTTATTATGTACTATAACATAACTTGAATGAAATAAATGGTTAAATATTATAAGGGCTGAGAATAAAAATATTGTGTTCGATATACCCTAAAAACATTGCATTTTATTTTGGATACATTTTTAATTTATTTATTGACTACGTAAGGTTGTATGTAATTGTTATTAAAAATATTTCAAATTTTCTTGGAAGCTGATATTTTTCGTCATACTTAATGTATAATTTTATCCTGTTTTTTTATACTCTCGTCGAACAGCAAACATTACTCGATCGAGAGATATCGTTGCGTTGTCCCTGATGGACGAATCGCGCCTGCGCGTTTCGTAATTTACTCAGTGGTCAGTGGTGCTCCGATACGTTTAGTTGGGCGGTTGGGCGAACTATGTAGTATGCGGCACGCGGTGGTATTGGACGGTACGTTTGCAATGGTTTCGCGTCAAAACTTACCAAAAGTTGGTTAAAGCGTCGACAAAGTTTAAAAGCGAGTGTGCGTATATGTAGATGACAAAGAACAAGTCTAGTAGTTCAGGAGTCGACGCTAACAATCGTAATTCTGGTCTTTGCGATCGTTGTGTCAGCTGGCAACGGTACCAGTGTGTGAGGCCGGTCTTGAGTAGAACCGCGTACCGGTTATATGTGTGCATGTGTGTAGCGTTATATTCGCGCGAGCATACGCGCGCTCTGCGCTTGCGTGCGCGCGTACGAGCATGCCCTGTAAGGCTGTGTTTGTGATGCTTACGCATTTATGCTCAGATTAATGTCATCGAAATCCTATTGTGGATTAAAGTGTCTGTGCCTTGAGTACTTGTCGAAATAGTGGTGGGTAATGTCGTGTACTCATCGAATGGAAGCACTTTCCCGCGATGCCACTGAAGTCAAGATCACGAAGAGTGGCGTAGACGCCAAAAGTATATTCTATTTTCCAAGAAGAAGAAGCGATTCGTTTAACGGAGGTACGTATAATTGATTTGTTTCATTTCAACAAACAAAATGAAATATATTAGATATAATATTTGTACTTTTATCCTTAACATATTGCGTAGTAGTAAACGTTAGGGTACATTCGTCAAACGTTTACAATATGATTCTCCAAAACTGTGTAAATATCATTTTATCCCGTGGATTCTGAACAATAGCACGATATTCGCGCGTAAATGTAACGTGCCTTGAATCTTTCAGATAGATTTTGCCGCCAAATATACAGCTTCCTAAGATTGATGTGATATTAAGTGTAAATAGAAAATGATTATTGCGTAGTAGGTAAAGAATAAATGTTACTATTAAGAGAGCTGAGAGGAGAAAAGAAAGGAACGTTTTTCACGTGTCACGATGGTCACATGAAAAGCCTGCTATGACTTTTATGACTTTTTTCCAAGCTCATCTTTTCGATATAGCTGTGAAAAGAGTTCTCTTGAACCCTTCCTAAAGGTTGCTTCAATAATAAAACGGATCGAGCCCGAGACGCTGCGACGTTGACCGCGTACATATACTTACGAACAGCCGTCCTCGGAACTCGTTTCTTCAGAGAAGCTCTCAGACTGGGAGTTTCCATCGCAAAAGCTTTTAAGTATGAACAAGTTTACACGTTTGAGAGAGAGACAAATTGAAGCTTTTACAATAAACTGTAGATGCAAAGTAAATGCGTGCATACGTATTCGTTTAACATATTCGTGTGAACGAAATAAGCAGGAAGCGGTTAGTTAAGGGCAATAAACAGACCGTCAGGCATCCACCCTCGACAGAGCTCTAGTAACTCGATGGCGTAATGTTATTACGTAGTTAAATGCGTTGTACGAGGACCATTTTGCGGTTAGATTTGTAGCTGTCCTGTGTCACGTGTCGTGTTCGGCACTACAAACGAACATTTCATAAAAATTCATGCGTTTTATCTCGAGATAAATTCCACCAATCTGATATATGCATTGTATGTGTTGCATTCATTACATTTTATTATCAAAGGAAGAAAATAGGGGGGGGGGGGGAAATGCATTTGAAGTCATCATCGAATATTATTACCTTTGACATTGTTCGATTTCATAATATGGAATACGAGGGGGTCGTTTGGTGTCTAATGGTGCAATACGTAATGAAGTTACGAGGGAAGCCATACAACGAAAATTAGATTCGTTTTCTAGCGTGTCGATATACGCTAGTGAGTAATATGTACTTTATAAGTTGAAAGAGAACAAAGAACGTATAATTTCTTACGTAATTTAATTATTGTTATTATTATTATTAGTAATAGAATAATAATTTGTTGTATGTTGTGTTTCTGTAAATATTTGTCCTAACTATCGTTTGAGGGAAAGTTTAAAATTACAAATTTTAGTTGATGCGAAGTAACGTAGTGAGAACAAAACGGGAGAATGTATTTTACAAAACAAATGGACAAACAGATACTGCGTGGAAAATAAAATTTTAAGGACACGAAGATGCGTTTACACATGTAAAATACAAGAATAAATATAATACAAGAATGAAAGAAAAGAACCGGAGAAGATACAGATTGGAATAAAAGGAACGGAACGGAATGGAGTGGAACGGAACGAAACGAATTATGTAGAGTGGTTAGGATCGGAGCAGATCGGACCAAACCGTATCGTTGCACGGCAGTGAGCAGTATAGGGAAAGGGAAAGTAGGACTAGAGAATGAGGGGGAAGAGAAGGGGTAACTGGAAGAGGGAGTAGGCAGTAGGGTCGGTGGGGAAAAGGCTATAGCAAGACGTAACGTTCTCCCACTCTTGAGGCCCCAGCTTTACCAAGTCCGTTCGCGTCGGCCAGTTCGTTAGTAATTACACGACGAGAGATACGTTTTGGTTGGGTATCGTACGTAGAACTTGGTTGTGTCTGAATACTGTTTGGGTGTGGCGGTTGTTTTTATAGGATCTGGTGTAGCATCATCGATAATTATTCTCATCGAAGACTGTTTAGTGGTTACAAAGGAAGAAAAGTTTGAATTCATAGTCGTGGCTGCAAGTTTGGACTAAGCTCACGTACTTGAAAGTGTTCCCGCTAACGGAGTGTGTAACGTTAAAGCCGTTGAATACCACTTGCTTTCCAAGATAGAAAAATGCTGCAATTTCGACGGATTTCGAGAAATATGTTTTCACATTGTCGAGTTAGTACAACGGGAAGATTGTTTACGTGCATTTCTCGAGCAACATTGCATTTTGTAAAAGCTGCAAGGAACGATAGTCTCTTGAATCCACGAGTATAGTGAAGATTTTGCATGCACGCAACCTTTCTTCTACAGCTCTGAGGATTCTCGAGTGCCTCGTAAGTCGGATCACATTGTTTCCGATACTTTCGATGCAAGCCAGTATTCTCCTTCCAAACCGACAAAATCTTCGTTACTTGTTTCTTGGAGGCGACAAGTTGTGTTTGGATCATCATATGTCTTTCGTGTCTGCCGTATTTTGTTCAACCGCATCAGAAGAATGACAGTCTCGGAAGAGTAAGTACGATGACGCATCGAAGTGCTTCCTGTCCTTTTTTCCTCTCTCTTTTTGACTGACTGATTTTTATACTTTCCAGTTTTAATAGCATTTAATACACGATAGTTTTGAGTTTGCGATTTCATACATTTGTATAATTTATTTCTATAAATTACTTATTTAACGCTAACAATGGGCGAGTTTTGCCATGTGTTTTTCGCGTTGAACGTTGTACGTTCTACTGTTATCATGAATAATAGCAAAACGTTCGTTTTTGACAAACTGTACAGTGCATTTTTTCACTAAAAAACTGTTGCTATTTGAACTACGTTTATTCACAAGCTATTACTTCTTCCTCCGTTTCGTGTTTGTGACAAATATTCACCTGACCTACATATCATGAATGAACAAGAAATTGGCTTGTAGAATAGAAAAAGAGAGAGTGAGAGACGCGAATAGAAATTTTCTTTAACGTATACCTAGTAATAGAGTCAACGGCTTATCGGAAATCACGGTATTACTAATGCTTTTAAGTAATTAGAGGGATAGTAATCTTGTAATTAGCATCGAACATACAAGAGTCTAATCGTTGTTGCAAATCGTGTTATTTTAAACAGAAATTGAAAGTACGAAATACAAAGGAAGAAAAGAACGAAAGGCAACATTCTATGAAATCGTGTAGGTATGTTATCCGGTGAGAAAATTTCGCGCCAAGAATGATCGGCTCTAGTCGGACAAACATCTGGTTCGGGTGAGCATTGGAACGATCGCAGACACTCGTAAGGGTAGTTGTATCATGCAGAGGGTACTCGAGCGTGTTCGAGTTACTCGAGCGCGCTTTTAAGGTTTTAAGACCGAATGCTGTCGAAGGAGATAGGAATGCATGGTATGCGACTTGTTCGTTGCGACGCGTTCTACTCCGAGTTGGCCCGATTCGATTTGACGACAACAGCCGAGAAGGACCGAGTCGTGTCGATCGCGACCGATTCAAACCGATCCCTTTCCTGCCGACTGTGACAAAAGTCCCTTTGCTTTGTTGCTCGACTGCAATTTCTCGAACGCTTCGTGACCCTGATTTACCGATCGTTCGAAGACCATGTCTGTTCCGTCATGCATTTTTCCTCGCTCACCTTGCTAGATGCGTAAACCATACGCGTCATAGGAAAATTCTCTCGGTAAGCCTTTCTTTCCATTTTTATTAATTTCTCGTGCCACGCGTAATTTCAAATAAATACATGCACCAAAAATAAACATACATGTTTCGAAATAATGCGATTTATCGATGATTCACTATCGCGGTTTCAAGTTTATAGATAAGAAACGATCGCTGGAATAATATCGATAAGACAAGTCTGGTATAGCTGCACGCTTGGCAGCGAATCGCGGCGAAATTGAGAAGCATTGATGTATAACGGTGCATCCTTTTTACACGAGTGACAAGGTGCACTGTCGTTGATTCTCTTACGCGTATTAAACGACTTGAGATTTCAACTGTCCATTAAAAATTTGACCGAAGGTAATTACCGATTCTTGATCTTGGCGAAACGATCGTTGAGAAAGGTCGTTAATGCACATCGTAGATAGTAATTGGCGCGTAAAAAGGGATAGAATTTGGAGAAACTAATGAAGAAATGCCACTGTTATTCGTATATGAAAAAGGTCTGGAAAGTAAAGCTTAATATCGTCGGGATATTGAAAAGCTTCAACGTGCATTTTTGTTCACTGTTCTCACTCGTTTTTATCTTTTTTTTTTCAGAATGGCCACGGAGTTGGCAAGTAAGAAGGCCGAACGCGAGGCACTGCGTGGCGTGATTCAACAATGGAATGCCAACCGCTTGGATCTGTTCGAGCTTTCGGAACCGAACGAAGTGAGTTTTCATATTGTTTTTCGTTAGTTCCGATGGATTTGAATCGCTCGATCGAGATCATTTCTGACGTTTGTCCGATTTTTCAGGACTTGGAGTTTCACGGAGTAATGAGATTTTACTTTCAAGACAGCGGTCAGAAAGTCGCGACCAAGTGCATCAGAGTAGCATCGGATGCGACAAGTCAAGCGGTGATCGAAACTCTTATTGAAAAATTCCGTCCAGATATGCGAATGCTTTCGGTTCCAGAATATGCCCTCTATGAAATTCACGAGAACGGTGGTAAGTAGATATAATGTATACAAGATAACGTGCCCTCTCCCCTTGTTCTGTTTCTTTTCCCCCATCTTTTTTCCACTCATATTTTGGAAGGACACAAACGAGCGCGACATCGATTTCGATCGAACGTCTTATACGCACGGAAGTTAAGCATATTTACTAATTGAGTTTCGTTTACAGAAGAACGTAAGCTCAGGCTAGATGAAAAACCGTTGCTAGTGCAATTGAACTGGCACATCGACGATCGCGAGGGACGTTTCCTTTTACGAAGAATCGACGACAAAACCAATGCTCAAGGCGTTGGTTTTTCTTGTTCAGACGGATCTAGCTTTCGCAGAAAGCTGAGTAAACGCGAGAAGAAACAAATGAAAAAGCAAGAGAAGCTCAGTCGGTTGAAGAGTCTGGAACAGGATGAAAATGCGGTACCCGTTGATCAGAATGGAGTGGCAGAGAAACTTTATACGGGTAAGTGGAATAAACAATGCATACGTGAGTGTACGTATCGTATTGTTACAGGTACGTTGAACGACTTGCGGTTTAAGACTGTTTAATGACTATCGATCAGATTTTGCTTGTTGACTGCGTCGTTGAAATGGTTTAGAAAAATATATTTAAAAACGAATACGCTTTAGTAAGGAAACGTTGTTTGTCATTTCAGAGCTACCAGAAACTAGTTTTACCAGAAGCATTTCGAATCCAGAAGCTGTAATGAGAAGGCGACGGCAACAAAAGCTGGAGAGAAAGTTACAGCAATTTCGCAGTAAAGACGGCGGTCCTGATACGGGTGGAACGTTGAAGATTTACGGCGAGGCGCTTTGTAAAGACGTCCCATACAAAACGTTACTTTTAAGTGTACGGGATTCGGCAGTTCAAG
Organism: Colletes latitarsis; assembly: GCF_051014445.1. Lineage (NCBI taxonomy): Eukaryota > Metazoa > Arthropoda > Insecta > Hymenoptera > Colletidae > Colletes > Colletes latitarsis. The sequence continues at coordinate 24,244,981 of NC_135141.1, read as the reverse complement.
TTGTACGGGAAATGCTCTCGAAGTACGGTTTGGAGAAGGTTGATCCGCAACAATATTGTCTTGTGCAGGTCAGTTTCTCCTTTTAATATCTCTTTTACTTTGTACTTTTCTTTTAACGAATACAATTCAATTAGCGTATCTCTTATCGCATTCAGATACCTATAAATACGATTATATTCCTTGATAATTCATATCAGAATTATCGGTCGTGGAATTGTACAGTAATCGAAAATTGAACGATCCAATCCTTTGCTATTTTATTTTGAACATTCCACAGGTGAACAGTGAACACGTGAGTGGAGGAACACAGCAGGAATATATATTGGACGATGATGAATGTCCTTTGGCCATTCTTATGAATCATCCTTCTGCGCGGGGTAAGTTGGTTTAAAAACTTAAATATTCCTCGAATCTTTTGCGTCAACGAATATTTAAGAAGCACAGAATTTATACGATGACTGTTCTAGTTAAATAAATCGAATGCGATTACCGTTCGTTGTAGGTATAATCTTATTAACGAGAGATATTCGGTGTTAATCGTCGTGAAACTTTTCGAACTCACTCGCTAAGCTTGGATATTTGATAGAAAGACCGGCTAATCGATTGGGTACCAAATCGAATACCGGATATATCAAAAACTTTGCTATAAATGGAAGAAATTTGTTTAGTTCAATAGATTACTTTGGAACAGAAACAAAGAGCGAGGCCATTAAGCGAAGATACAAAGAAAATTTTTATTTCTTTCTGCAGTAAAGTAAACGTTGCAAAAGAATGTTAAGTTAGTCGCATGATTGTTGCAAAGATTTGAAAAATGTATGGTTGTGTAGACTGTAACTCATTTCTGATTGAGAAACACTCCAAAAATTGCTGCTCACGCAATCAGTGCAAGAACCAACGAGTGGATAATTAATCATTCTTCAAACAAATGTGCTTATCTCGAAACGTAATGCTTATCTTAAAAATTATGGTGTATGTGATTAATCTCAAACTATTGGAGTACACGTACTCTCACATTACAGACTTTTATGATCCTTTCTTGTGCTCTTTTTGGCGCATACTACAACATAGTGTGTTCCAGGATTCGCTTCTTCCTTTCCGACTATAATATCTTTTCGTTAATTGAGGAATTTCGTTTGTAAAAGTTGATCGTCTATCGACTAGTACGATTTTTTAATCTACCGAATTAAATAAAAAAATCTTTAAAAGATTAGAGAGCCATGTGTTTACACTTTTGCTCGTCACTGTATACCGATAGGTATACGCGCGTGCGCCAATTCCTCCTCTGTTCGTTCATGCTAACCAACGACTGGCCACCCCCGTTTCTATCTGCAATGCTCAAGTTCATTCGCGCAACATTGTGATGTAATGCAACGATACTTCTTGTCAGTCGTGATTCGAACTTGGTCGCGACGCGAACAAGTTTCGGTGCAATTCTCGCTCGAGCAAGGAAGAGGGTTTGCTTTTGCCTTGGCCAGCAGTTTGAACTTCTGTGGAAATAGTTGTCACGATGAGACGAAATCGGTTGGCCGGTATTCAGGATTGTACGATATCGCGCGTGAAAGATCACCGCAAACCGTGGTGTAATGTAACGAATAGTATACGGTAAAGCGTCGAAATATCGGGGACGATCGCCTTCGAGGACGATACGTTTCGAAATGGGGTGATTGGAAACGTATTTCTCGCTGCAGCCTGCCCGGGTGTGAAAACGTGCCATTAATCGTAATTATTTGTAAACGAGGAAATCTAACTGCTCGACTTTTTGCGGAATACGACGGAGTTCATTCGAGTCTAAGAAAATCGAAGGATAAACGAAACGAGGGCATACGACGATAGCATCCCGGGCAGAGAAGAACCAAACCAGCGAAAATCGCTATGGTACATTAAGGGAAACGATATCATTTTTCATAACCAAGTTCTTTGTACGATTTTTGTAAATTCCTGAAAGGAATAAAGAGAAGACGACAGTATATATTTTGCGTTTCGCTCTTGTTCGTGTATTTTCTCGAGTATATTTGCCTTAGAAGAAAGATTGTGAAACGTAGAGGACCAAAATTCTGGCGGACCATCTTTAATCGTAAAAGGGACCACATCACGAAATCAGGGACCACAACTGAAATCAACGTGTTTTACGCAACATGATGGATTGGGGGATTAGACGTAAGACTATTGCTCTAAAACATTTTTCTTATAACGAATTTCGATTCACGTGTTTTCCCCTTTTCCTTTGTTGTTCTCTTTCTTAACCGTTGGCCGTCGAATAGTATTCTCGACAATTGGAACAGAGTGCATGAATATAAATATACACGCACGACGTAACCTTTGCATAGAGTAGATCAATTCGATCGTCAAATCTCCATGTTTATATGCTACAATGAAAGTATCGAAGAACGTATATATGTACATTCGACATCGATTTTACTGTCTAAGGTCTGGTGCAAACAAGCGACTTTTAAAGAATGTGACTTTTGATTATTGATCGTTTTTCAAATACGTTCATCCTACAAAAGTTTCCATTTCTTTATTTTGTTTTCTTTATTGTTTGTTTGAGAAATGTCGAAATATCGCTTTCGTCCAATGGTAGGATCAAGTAAGCTTGGACCAGAAATTAAATAAATCAAATTATATAACCGTAGAAACGTTCCTGATTTTTTGTGTCGTTCCTTTATGTTTGCGTTGATTTCGCAATCTCAACGATGGGAAGCATCGTTCGACGAGTTAGTGTATCGATCGTAGGAAATGGAAGTAAAAAGGTGCGCTTGTGTCGACGCACGTGGACTATGTAGGTCAGTTGGACACGCAACGTCTAAGACGTTACGATTTGGCGTCGATACCGACAATAAACATAAGGCGATCGTTGTTTTGCCGCTTGAAATAAGAAATCAAAAGGAAATGAATTAGATTTAAGGTGGAGAGGTTGTTATGGGTGTGGCGGGAATTTTTTTTCCTAAACTAGGAATTGTACCAGGAGAGTAGTGGATGTTTCGATTAAAACATGATTGTTATAGGAACGAAATGAACAGAGACGAGACACGATTAATTAGAATCTTTCGTATTGTTTTCAGGTTCAATTATGTTCCATGTACGTAGAAGACCCGCGGATTACGTGCCTCGGAAGCGCAAGAAAAAACCTAGCGGAAAGTGGAACGAGTTTGACCACAGGTTTGTAAAGAAAGCATCCATCGCCCTACGATATGGTTTGGCGAACAGATTTTTTTACAAAGACGTTGGATTCGATCTAGCATAGATCGAAGGGCGTGTGTCCGCGCATGTGGACTAGCTATCCAGACCTTAGGGACCATGGATGTAATGATTTACTGTACGATAGTCATAGGTCGAGTTGCAATAATAGTATGGCATATGTTCTGTGATACAATACGACCGCAATGTGCGACGGATTATACACTAATCTTACACGTTTACAATTATTTTTCAAATAGTCTTCCCAATTATAGTTGTTTGAAATATACATATAACGCGTAGAAAAAAGTAACTGTTTTTTACTCAAATTCTAAGAACATGTACAAGGCGGTTTCATTATTCAACGTTTCAGTTTACATTGTACGAGTGCTTTTCAAGTATATGTACAGGTTAATAAAATAATTAGAACCATCATATAAATATCATAAAAATTAAAGAGGACAAATCGTTACGTCTATAGCTTACGAAAGTTGCGGTACCGTGAGTAATCGATGCAACGAGTCTACGGTTCGCGTGGTTTGGTTGTCGCAGGTACGAGGACGAGAGATTACCCTTTTTACTCGAATTAAATCCTGATGGAAGTGACGTTCCAAATGGAGCCGGCATACGACACCGGTTGCAGCCTAACGTGACGGAGGTAGGCTCGGAAAGGCCCATAGGTCCACAGGCTGTACAAGCTCAAACCCTAACTTTGACTGGACCGATGGTCATGCCGAGGCATTGTGTGATTGCTTTTACTGAAAATATTGTTACACTTACGCCTTGCTCCAGAGACGCTCACACTTACGTTAACAATCAGAGGATACATCAGACAACGATACTCCAGGTAATGTTTCATTGCATTGCGTTGTGTGTACACGTTTGATGGGCAGTATTCCAACCATTCTGTTGATATAAAACAAAATAGTACCCTGCATATATACATTCTTCATGATTCTTCATCTTTTCACCAACATTTTTAGAACGGAGCTATCGTCAAGTTCGGCAGACTACATACCTTCAGATTCATCGACCCAGCACCCGAGGAACGCATCAGACAACGACACGATTCTGGGAGGCAAATCGAATACGGCTACGACCGGTGAGTGCATTTAGTATGGCTAGCAAGGAATAGTCTCGCTTGTTCGTTGTTTCGCTCGGAATGAATAATATGCGATACGCGATACGGGACGCACGATGCACGTTAGAACAACGAATAAACGAATAGATGGATAGACACGTTAAAAGCGGCCACATAGCAACTCGTGGATAATCAAGAAAATTTAGGGAGTAGGTTAGAGACTAAAGGTTAAGGAAAAAGGAGAAAAACTCCCGGGGAAGTGTCTTCTGCGCTTAAAGTATCAGGTGAGAGAGTAAAAGGATGTAGCGAGTAGACGAGATTGTCCGAATTTGGCTGCTGCGATGGAAAAAGATCATCTCGTATGAGCAAATACGCGTTTCAAGAGCACGCTTGTTTTTATTATATAGTTGACGAGGTCGGTGTTCCGGTGAGCCGCGCGAGCGATCGCGCACAACGTAGAGTCACCGAAGGCTCTCATCCCTGGCACCCTCAAGTTTCTTTCGTTTTTCGTTTCTTGGTTTCGCTTCTTTTTCTCCTGCACGCGGCCTGCTTCTGTACCGTAGACGCTCCCCAGACTTGACCAATCAAGAGACGAACGCGGAAAGATACGGGTCTGCGTCCGGAACTCCGAACGGGGGTCAGGTTCAAGTTCAAGGCCAGGGCCAGCCGGGTCAAGATCAACCGTCCCATCCGTCTAGTCCGAGCAAGTCCGCCGCGTCTGGCTCCGCCGCAGTTTGCCTCGCTCGAAGCCCGAATCACGCGCCGGAATCCACGCACAATTATGAAACTACCTTCGATCTCGATGGGAACGTTGAGACTGCCAGTCTGACCAGCAGCAGGGACGGTAACAGGTAACGAGCAGTGGTTTACCACTGGACGAAAAGCTTTGCTTTTGTCTCGAAGAAGCGTGATGTGCGCACGGAGATGCGTGCTTCCGTGAGTGGATGAGTGTGTGTGCGTGTATGCGAAGGGGATTGGAAAAAGGAGACGGGGCACGAAACACTCGGTCGCGATAAAGGAGCGATTCGCTGGAATTTTTTTTTTTTTTGGCAACGACGAATTTCGTCAGATTCCCGATTTCATTCGAGACGGGAAAACGAATGCAAGAGTAAGAGCAAACAATAACATCGATATTTGTTCCCTCTTTCGATAGAACGTTGCAAAACGATCGACAACCACGCGGAACGGATCCGATTTTGCCAGCTGTGCTAGAGTTTCTTGAGGAAACGGAAGAGACCTTCTTCCATGCTGTAATCACGGATGTGGAGCCGTCAGCGCCTCAGTTTAAACTTGCGCCAACGTACACGCTTTACTTAGCGGCGAGATATCGTGCGAGTACGCATTATAGACCGGAGTTGCAACCTACGGAGAGAGCGCATAGATTGACAGTGATGTTGGCGAACGTCGCCGGTATGATACAACGAGTGATACAGGTAATGGTAAAGGAGAAAAATAAGAAAGGGAGATTAAAATGATGAGTAAAATTAAATACATTTAATGAATTGTTTGATAAATAATGATAAATTTCGAAACCGTGATAGCATGTTATAAATGTTGATAGGAACGGTACATGGACGCATCCTCCTTGGCTCTTTGGTTAGCAAACGGATCGGAACTGCTGCACATGCTGAAAAATGATCGACACGTCGGGGCGTTCTCGACAAGGGCGCAGGACATTTTGACGGAGGCAGTTCACGCGGCATTCGCGTCGTTGGTGCGCTGCATTTCTCTTGAACTTGCTCCGGCGATGTCGCAGTTTATGGCCGACGCCGACGAGCCCGCCAAGGAAGCCGGAGTTCTGCAAATATTTTCGAGTACGATGGCTCTGCTGAGGCGGTGCAGAGTGAACGCCGCCCTCACGATTCAGTTGTTCAGTCATCTGTTTCACACGATAAACGCAACCGCGTTTAACGCGTTGGTTTCGAACACGAACTTGTGCGTAAGATGGTTCGGTCGTCGACTGAAAGCGAGATTGAACGCTCTCGAGACTTGGGCCGAGAGGCAGGGCCTCGAGCTTGCGAGTCAGTGTCACTTGGCGACGATCATGCAAGCGACCCATCTCCTCCAAGCGCCGAAATATAACGCGGAGGAGCTCGCTACATTGAGTTCTACCTGTTTTAAGCTAAATTCCCTTCAAGTCAGGGCATTGTTGCAAAAATATCAACCAGCCGCGGACGAGCCGAGACTTCCGGCAGAGTTAATCGAAAACGTAGTAAAAGTAAGTCGATTTACGTGCGGTTGTCGCGATCGCGCGCGAACAAATTCATCATCTCTTTTATCGTATTACAATAATGTTACGTTATCTTACGTTAGGTTACGTTATACGTTACGTTGCGTTACGCTGCGTTGCGTTCAGTTGCGTTGCGTTACGTTGTGCGAACATTTCAGGTGGCGGAAAGCGTGGCCGATACGCTCGCACGTGCCGATGGGAGAGAAATTCGACTCGAGGAGGAACCCACGCTAGCGTTGGCTCTCCTTCTCCCAGAGGACGGATACAGTTGCGAAGTAATACGTGGAGTACCACCGGGTTTGGCTGAATTTTTAGCTCCCTTACAACGAGATGGTCTGTGTCGGATGGCGCCACAGCCTACGAGCAGTGGATACTGGACCATATATATGATAGATCATCACAATAACGTGAGTAATTTAGTTTCTTTAGTTTTGCTATCCTTTCGGAAAACTCTAATCTCGAGAAGTGACCTTTAATATTTAACCAGGATGTTTAATCGATTTTTATCGCAGTTTCGTAGTCCCAGTGCGATGAGTAACAGGTCTGGAGGCTATTCGTGTCACACTGGACCTAGTTCGGCTCAGCCAGAGATTCACGTAATAAAGTTACATAAATCGACTAATGGAATGGGTTTGAGCATCGTCGCAGCAAAGGTTCGTACCACCACGATTCTGAAGCTTGACAGACAGTTCTAATATTTAAAGATCGATGTAAAATTTTTCGTTCGTGTTTTGCAGGGTGCTGGTCAAGATAGGCTCGGAATATACATAAAAAGTGTTGTTGCAGGCGGTGCTGCTGATGCTGTGAGTACAGATTTACGCAGTTATATATAGAAAGTGTTTAAACAAATATGTTATACTTGTCATTCAAAGTACGATAATTCGGTAACAAAAAATCCAACATCGACATTTAAGGGATCCTTATAAAGGTTAGCTTATGAAATTTGCACAGGACGGTAGATTGACAGCAGGCGATCAGTTACTTAAGGTGGACGGACAAAGTTTAGTCGGAATTACTCAAGAAAAGTGAGTACACGTTGGAGACAACTGGTGACCAATTTTAATGTAATTTTATGCACGTCCACCTATTCTTTAGGGCTGCCGAATATTTGGTGCGTACCGGACCGGTAGTAACCCTCGAAGTTGCCAAACAGGGTGCCATATACCATGGTTTGGCCACTCTACTGTCGCAGCCTTCGCCTGTTATGACCAGAGGTACGTATTTTTTCGTTTACCGCGCGATATATCTGGGATCCTTCCTCCTCTTTTTCGGTGGTGTTCCATCGATTCTCTTACATGATCATCATGATTCCGTTCAAAGCCATTTCGATCGAAACGCGTATCGCGAGTCGAGCAACGAGCTCGAAAGAGAAAAGTGGCGCGAATCTGCAACCAGACCGACCGACCGACTTTCTCGTGTCCAATAATCCCGCTTTGTTCCGCGATTGCTCGAGGGGTAATGTTCCATGCTTTGATGCTTTCTCTAATCGTTCTCGCTCGCATTACGTATCTCGATCTGTCTCATGCGAGGCCGCGAGGTGTAAATAATCGCTTGACTAACGCTTTACTAACTGATTCTTCCCGAGCAGCGCACAAAGTTCGACCCAAGTCCGAGCATTTGGAAGCTTCGAAGGTGCAGGAAGCGAACGAGCAGCCGTCTACATCCCATTCGATGGGTAATTTGTTGACCGTACCAAGGCACGCGATCGATTCGGTCCGTTCAATTGATCCAGTACCATCAGGTGCGACTATCACCCTGATTTCCGAGGGTCAATCTTACAATTACGATTCCTTGAATCCCACGTGTCGTTTGAATCGAACGAACGACTCGTGGCGCGTTTTACCGGAGGATTCGCGACGGTGTTTGCGAGATGAAAATGCGTGGGGTTTCATAGATCATGGGTCGATCGTCGGGCGCAACGAAGCAATTTTGGTACAACGAGTTTGTCCGTCGCGGGAAGAAGAAGCTTCGCTTCGTACGGCTCTGTGTTCGTCTCTCGGGACTCTGCCTGCGTCTACTCGAGGCCATTCTTACGTACCGCTTAATAACCCGCGTTGTTGGACCGATCGTCTCCCCCCATCCGATACAAACGTTCAACAAACCTGTCCGCAAATCCAGGTCGCGAATAACGATCATACGTCTACCGTCACGACTTCGGACATCGTGCGCGACGCGAACGAATCCTCGACCGTGGAAAGCAAACTCGACAGCTTCTCTCTCGACTCGATACCTTACATCGATCAAACGGATGATACTTGGTTGGATGAATCGAACGATAGCATAAACGATCATCGGATTGGGACCGCGACTACCATATCAAGGTCCTGTTCCATCGAATCGCTACGTCGACTTGACGTGGAGGTGGATCGCGTGCGAGAACCAACGATGACGACCAAGCAACAGCCTTTCGAACAAGAAACGTCGAGACGGAAAACGAGAGACACTGTTCTAGCAGACACTGACTTAACATTGGAGAAGTTAGAAATAGAAACGCCAACCTCGACGAGTAGTTCATTGGATGGGAGAGAATCGATGGAATGTGAAACGAGAGAGAAGAACCAAGCATTTAATGTTTCAAGGGTGTACACCACGATCCCAGAATTAAATCTTGATTTGTCTGGCCTGGACAGTGACACGTCTAGCGACGTGTCGAGCTTCGAGAAATGTTGGAAATCACCAGAAGAAGTACGCCTTGGATGTGGCCGGGTGGCAGCTCTGGCTAGACATTTTTCCAAGCTCGGAAACGCTGAGTCGATTGTGTTGAGATCAAACACAGTCAGGCTGGGAAATGATTCTAGAAGATTTGCGTCTGAGCCGAACTTTGTCTCGCCTGAAGTATACGAGACAAGACCGGGTCATCGTTTCTCCGTTGTTGGCAAGGAATATTTATCTGAATTGGATTTGCGGATGAGCACCGAAGAGTACGCGCGACATGGTAGCGCGATCGAAGATATGATGACCAAGAGAAATGAAAAATCGACAAGCAGCAAAGAGAAATTGTCGTTATCGGAGCAACGACAAATAATAGAACAGCTCGAAGAAATGTCTAATCTCGACGACGCATTCGTTCATCCCTGTTCATCGTGCGAAAATATCGCCGCGTCTTCGGATGATGTTCTTTATGAAAATTTGGATCACGTACCACAGTGGACAATGAACGTGAACGAGCACAGTGACGTTCAGGATGACTATACGGAGGAAAAGTTATTCGACGCTCGATTTCCAAGGCAATTTTCGAGTTCCTATCCATGTTTAAAGAAAATCGATTTACTGAGGGACAGAGAAAATAAGATAGAACGACGTTCGCAAAGTTCTTTCGCCGATGGTGAATTTTCGAACGCGAACGTTAATAACCCACGACAAGCGAGTGACGCAAAATTCTATTGGGTTATCCATGAATTGAAAAATAGTTCGTCTCAGGATTTGAGGTCGTGCACCCAACAAAACGAGGATCGTATCTCTAGCGAGACTCGACCAAAGAGTAACAACGACCAGGAAGAATGTACTATCATTCCTGGTGACAATTCAGCCAACGATTCGACCAAATATCGACAGAAATCGATCGATCGGACGATTTATCCAAGATCAAATCGAACCTGTCTAGAAGTTGGTTCTCTTTTACGTAAGCAAACGACGCATTGCTCGCGTTTCTTGAATGTTTGCCTGCCGAATTTGGAAATGATCGTTGTATCCAACACGCCTGAACATCCACGCCCAGCAATTATATGTACACGTTGACGAATTTTTTTAATCCAAGCCATCGGTTTTTCACTACGCATGGCGAGATTTTTTTCATTAAACGGTTTCGTCAACCTCAGTTTTTGGTTCCCTCTTTGGTTAGCAATTTATTCGCGATCGAATTTAGTGTCGGAACCATGACAAAACGTTTTAGTGTAAGAAAAAATTATCTTCTGTGTAGTATTATCTTTTTAATTTAGTTCCTAGTAATGGCCCGAGCTAGTTCTACGTGCAAGCAAGTCCGTTTGACGTTCTTTCGTTCGCCTCGCCTATACTGTTCGTTTGACATGCGTTCTCATTCGTATTCGTGTTCGTGTTCGCGTTCGTTTTCGTACACTAAACATCTGCACGCGTATACGCACTACGTGCACGTTGCATGCTGTCTGTTGGCTTGCTCACGCTAGCTCTAGATGTTATCTTCTCGTACGGTCTCGTACGAGAAACCTACAGATACGTGTTTTTGCATCTTGTGCTTATCGCAGGACCTCGTCGCATGAGTGAACGAGATTTACCGTCACGACTTGGACGTGACGCAACCGCTCCTCAGCAACAAATACATACCAGCAAGTCCGTGCCAGCGTTGCACAGTAAGTAACAGTATGACTGACGTTGGCCCATCGATTTGCTATCGTATTTTTACAATACCGTGTTCGTCGTTGCGATCGCCTTTAACTCGTTTATTCTTTTCTGCTCTGATTTTTCGACGTTACACTCCTGAAAGTTTTCACCAGACACATATTTACATAAACATTTGTTATTGTTATTGTACTTTTAACTCACATGTTATAATAAACCGTGTATGTTCGCCGCGTCGTTTCATTGTATCGTGTTCATGATATTCGTAAAGAGGAATGATTGGAAAAAAGGGAGTGTGTTGTATTCGCGACTCATTACAGACGTTGGCACCGACGGGAAACAGCAACACGAGGTATTCAATCCTGGTTACAGTAGAGCATCATCCAGCAACAGCGTTACACCACCGGTTACCCAACCACCGTCGATGACCGCAATCAACGGTACTACATCGCTGCGTTCTCGGCAAGTACAATAAATATCAAATGCATTATTATTCGAATATGTTATTTTTACTTTCGAGAATATACAACGTTATCTTTCTCGTCCTATAAAACAGCTCGAGTCATAATTTGCATGACCCGATAAGGATCGGAACACTACCGCCAAGCGGACTTGTAAGTAGACAGCAGTCATCGCCGAATTTAAATCCCGGTCAGACGACCGCGAGTAGCAATAGTTCGACGACTGCTATCGGAACAGGCTCCGCAAATATTCTTCAAAGTAACGAAGCCGAGAGATTTTATCAGAACTTAAGTGTCTACAGAAATCAAGACGCAACGGCAAAACAGCGATATAGCCCTTCTCAACATTCGGACGAAAGGTAAGATTTAGTTTTGGTCTTTTGCTTACCGTGATTTGTTCGTTGATAGTACGGTGATCGTATTTTTCATGTTTTAGAAATCCACTTCAGTTGCAGAAGAGTTCGAGAGGCTCTCAGAATTCTTTAAATCGTCCAGGTACGTTCGAAACAAGCCAACCTAGGGATCGACCGATATCCGCCTACGTATCGCAAGCTCAACAACAATCTTACTTTGGTGGCCAATCGCAACAACAAGGCAACGCAGCACCTCCAAGATCACAATCCTCACGGGACATAATACGACAAGAAGCGAAGCTTCAAGAAATGCAAGAAGAAGTCAGGAGACGCGAATTGCGAGGTGGCGTACCAATCCCGCCCAATCAGTGTCGACCTACCACGTATAACATAAAATCGAATATGACACAACAATCGACTAATACAGTCGTTCGGCCGACGAAATCGATCAGTTCTCAACCAAATTTCGGATCAAATACGCCAGTGGCGGTGTCTTCACCGACGATTTCGACAGCTGGTCATGCTGCGAGGCAAACGACCGCTGCAAATTACGGTTACATGGACTCGCATTACGGGCCGTACGTAGTCCAGTATGGTAAGTCTCCGCCTACGCATCAGCATCAACATCAACATCAGTATCCACATCAGCACCAGCACCAACATCAACTTCAGCCGCAGCCTCAACTTCAATCGCAGCATCAGCACCAGCATCAACATCAAAATATGCAACAACAAAACCTTGGACATATTCAGTACAACACCCAACCGTCGAGGGGAAAAAACGATTCGACTCGATTGCAACCAAACGGGATGTCACTTGACTACGGAAGGGATCAAAGTGGTCAAGAAATTAGTAGACCGTATGCTGACCAAACTCGGCACTTTGCTGCTGGATCGCAGTATTATTTGAATGGCGGTTCGGATGTGCGAAGCGATCAATATATTAGTGAAAACGGTACGAACAGAACGCAAACTTTACCGGAAGGAACCGCGTCCATCCAGCCGAATGAAATTGCTCCTATACGACCTGTACTTCCTGAAGATGGATTCAGAGAAAGTCCTCCGCCTCCACCACCGAATACGACTCATCCTCTCTACAACAAGCAATCGGATTCGAGATACACCGCGAGCATGCAAGATCCTCCTCGAGGTGGATATTACCCAGCAAATGGAACGGCGGGAACTACTTTACAACCGCGACAATATCAATACAGCGCTACAAATCCTTGGCAGCGAGAAGAAAGGGAAAAGGAACAAGCGCTCAGGAGGGAAGCTGCAAGACAGTGGCGAGATCAACAAATAGCGGAATTGAGTGCATTACCTCATAGAACCTCGCAACAGGAAGAGCAGCTTCGAGCTCTCCAGTTGGAAAGAGATTTCCAAAAAAGAGCCGAGGAAGTTGCTAACCAGCAAGACGACGAAGAAGAAAGTAACGATTTGGATGCTGAAAGCATGCAGCGAGTTCAGGGTTTACTTCGTCCAACTACGACTCAAGAGCGAGGAAATCTGCCAGAACAACATAATCCTAATTTGTCCAGGGTCAACGTTGCCAGTCAATCTGCCCGGGGTAGCCACGGTGTTCAATCTCTCGGTGCATCGATGCATTCTACGAGTGTTACCGCGCACGGTGTCGGTACTCAGCAATGTTCGCAAAGTATTTCAAATATCTCTTTAAGCCAACAAGAAAACTCTGGCTCGCACTTGTCCCAAAATCTGCAACACGAACATACCAATCAAGTACAAAATACTGTCGGGCAAATACCGATGTCATCTTTGATTCAGTTGGCTACTTCTCAGAAGTCCTGTTCTCTTGGCATTCCTCAGTCTATCGAAGACAAAGAAATTCAACGTAGGCAGGATGAGATTAAAAGAAAGCAAATCGAATTCGACGAAACTCTAAAACGGAAGGAAGAAGAGGCTAAACAACAACAAATTCAACACATATATCAGCAGCAGCAACAGCAGTATTTACAACAATCACAATCCCATCTTAAGAATCAACAAGTATTACATCCTAGTATGTTGCGGTTGGAGAATCTGGTTATCAATGGACCGAATGCAATCTGTAAGTACATACTACGTACGATAAATTAAAATGAATGAAAAATATACTCATATATGCATAAACTAGCCATCTACATATTTTATAGCAACCCAAAATGGTAATAGTGACGCACCTTTGCCACCGGAACGGGGCTCTAGCTACGCTGTGATGTCGCAACAAGGTGCTCTCAGAACGAATAGTGTGAACGCGTCTAATATGATGCCGTTGGCCCATCCTCAACAGTCAACTTCCATTAAAAGAGTCTCATTTCACGACTCGAACGCGAATCCAGCGGAAGCTATGCAACGAAACGTTTCGACTGGAAATTTAAGCACGCCACCATCCACAACTATGGATATTATTGCGGAAGATCCAAATGTAAGATTCTCGAACTGTTTTTTCTTTTATTTGTATAAAACAAAATTTCTTAAATTTTCTTGTTGTATATATTTACCGTCTTCTTTATTTTAGAAAATGTGTTTTTTTTTTATTTTAACCGCGTATGTCTCATGATCGTCGTCACGTTCTACATATAGGCGATAAAAGTTTCATTTGAATTTGATTGAACATTTGTATTTCAGAATTAACATGTCAGTGGACGATCGTAAAAAGATTATCAGTTTCTCGCCTGATTCCAGAATTTCATCAACGATGCAGAAAATTTATTGGCATCTCCAAAGACACCCGAAGGATCTGGTATTCCAAGTACCGGCAGCACACCTGGCGTGATAGGTGCTCAGGAAGTTTACAAGTAACACCACGTTATTGTTTTTGTTCAGCGTATAAATCGACCAATCACATACACGGTAAAAAAATTTTGATCGCTCGATCGGTTTGTTTAGGGATCCGAGGCAAAGACGATTGGCTGAGAAGCAAAAACTGCAACAGAATTCTCAAATTGGGCCAGTACCTGAGAAACTCAGCTTTAAAGAAAAGATGAAAATGTTCGCAATGGAAACCGGCGAAGACGGGACACCTCGGGATAAAGTGAAGATTTCACGCGCCCAACGCGAAATTGATAACATAGGTAATCCTACAGCTCTAAACAGCAATAACAACAGTACCAACAACAATAATAACATTGGTAGCAATACTTCTATCGCCAACAATAATAGCAACAATAGGAATTAAGACTGAAATCCTAAATCAATTTCATTTGTAAGCACGTTGTGTAGTTACTGGCGCAACTAGATGGGGTGTTACGTGAAATCATTCCAACCACCATTTGCAGAGTTTCTGGCTAAAACTATGTACCTACGAAGAACGCATACGTAACGATTAATAACAAGAATTATTTCAGACAAACGTAATTGTACACTGTCGAATCATTTCTCATCCTCGTGGCAGACCACGTTCGATGTGCTCGATTCATAATCTCGTTCTCTTTTTTTTTTGATTAATTTAACGTTAACATTGAAAAATTTACACGCAACGAACAAAGCTTACGAGAATTATCGCTCCGTAACTTAAAACTATTACGTTGACTTTGCCTAGGCAGCGTACAATAAAGATTATATTTTACGAATGTACATAGATGGTATTAGTTTAATTTTTAGAACTACTTGTTATTTACGATGTTGTTTCATATTTATATTTGATATCGCACGTATCGTACCGAGTACGGAGTGTCTCGACGTTACGCGTATGCACGTTTTCATTATTCAGCCAAGCGGCACGAAAGCTTTAATGCGATCGTTCGATAGAACGTGCGCGCGCGCGGACTAATCAAACAGGCAGCTTTAAAATAAGACTATACAAGTAGAAAAAAGATACGCGTCCGACCTAAAGCAGTTTAACAATTTTGAACTACGGTTGGCTGTTGCGCGTTGTAGGCCTACCGCGTTGATAATTGTCCGTCTTCCGCTTTCGTTCCATTCCATTTTGTTTTAATTAACCTGTAAATACTACGCCAGGTTCTAGGGGCCCAGCGTATATTTATTTTTGGTATTTCAAAATGAGAAAAACGCGTGCGCTAGAGATTCTATATATTTTTCTTATAGACGGATGATTTTCTTTTTTTTTTACGTATTTCTTGAATGGGTTCTCAAGAGCCCCGTGTAATATGAACATCAAAAGTTGTGTGCATAGTAGTTACAGGTTCATTCTATCGACGGTCACACATTGTTCCATTCCACGTCTATTCTTATCGACGATGACCAACTAGATAACTATGTTTTCTTAAGTAATTTAAAGAAAAAACCTTTGAAGAAAGATCATAGAATAACGATTAGTGTTAATTGTGCAAAATAGTCCACTTATGCTTATACACGTAATGCGCGATGAGGTAACAGTCTAGTTATTACGTTTTTTTTTCAGCATTTTTGTTCATCACATTGGTTTTTGCTAGTATGTGGAGCAAGCGGACGATTGCGACACGCGTTAACGAGACATGTGTAGTAAAGTATCTTCTTTGTTGTGTATAGCAAGCATGTGGTACATTTGCACTATATTTGTTGTAATGTACTTCACGTTCTGTCGAAACGAAATTGATTTCGTTGGTGACTTAAAGCAAGTACTCTGCGATAGTAAACCTTATTATCAAGTATTGTCACAATTTATTATCCTATACATTACCGATTATATTTTTAGAGATCACATATTTTTTAACTATTGTAAAGAAGTATGATGTGAATGAGAAATATAAGAGTCACTTGTAATTTCAAAAATGGTGGAAAAGATACGCTAGACGAAGTTAAAGTTATTCGTCCATTGTATTTCGGTGGTATGTGTGTATAAACACAATGAAATTTTAACAACATTAGGAGTAAAATCGATAACAGATTTTTTGAAGGAAATGCAATATACAGGGAAAAATCTTTGTTAAAGGATCAGAAGTACAATTCCTGTAGTGCACGCAAAGGAAGGCAAATATTTGTATACACATTAGTAAATTCGTAAAAATAATAATACAGAAACGCATCTCGTGTATCGTCCATTTGCAACTGTTTGGAGTGCTGTCCAATCTTCAAAAATGGAAGAGACTATACAGTATTTATCTTCTTTGAATATTTTAAATCATCACTATTGGAAATTTTATATTTTCTGTGTAGATGTAGTTACCGAACGACTTTAACATCTGTACAAAATATAACGAACGAATAAATTTAATTTGTCTAATGTGTAATTACCTTTTTCATCACCGTGTATTTTTGTAAAGTATTTTAGCGGCTACAGAATTTCCTCATCGTTTTATCAACCATACTTCCCGATTATTAATAAATTCATTGTAAGTTTTACGCGGTGAATTAGGTTTTGTTTTAAATTATACTCGACAGTCGTACAGCCAATCAAATTACATTTAACACACCAACGTGTTTCGTTACTGGAACCGTACGGTAGAGAGCGCAGACGCGAGTTACAATTTTGCTGACATTGACTGGAAATTTGCCGAGGGAGGCGGCATTGTCGCGTCAGTCGAAACGACGAATTCCTGTGTTCGATTTGTAAGGTTCGGTGGGGCGTCTTGATCCAAATTTAGTCAAACCGCAGCAATTGATTTGGACGGATCGAGAGAGACTACGCAAATTTATTCGAATTCATAACATTTATAAAAGTGAATTGTTCGTAATAACTAAGTCGAGCTACCTTCTACATATCTTCCTATCGACACGTTTATGAGTTGCCTCTGGCAAAATTAAGCAAGGAAACATTCTTTCAGCGTAAATACTTTGAATCAAAAATCGTTCGGATCGTGTATATCGAGATAAGCATTGGTTAGAAAGGTAAAGGAACAATTGTTGGGGCGATTAAGGGTGGAAACGAAAAAAGTGGGAACATCGATAAAGGAGGTGAAATAATTGACAATCTCGCAAAGTAACCAAAGTGTAGAAAGAGCGCGCGCGCGCGCGCTCGCGTGCTATTCGTCGGCGACACAACTCGAAAGGTAAATGTGTTTTTTATTTATTTATACGATTCGTATGTGATGTTTTTGGTCCGAATTTGATTGAATGTAAGGAAACTATAATACTATGTGAATACTATAATAATATGTGAATTGATTAAACGACATTTATTCGAAGAATGGTAATAGACTAGAGACGCATAGAATCCTTAGAAATTTTTTTGTTTTAGAAATGTTGTTTCTGTACGATCGTACAAACTAAAAACAAAAGCTAAACAACTTTATACGCGTGCGTGCGGAGAATTTCGAGTAACTACAAATTCCTTATGTTCATTCCTATTGATCGTAAAAGTATACCTATATCGGTACATGTATATGTAGAATGTTCAACGCGCGTGTGTGTTATTTGCAAAATGTTACAAGCCCGTTTACGTGGCATGTGTCTACACTCAGTAAAAAAACTGTACTGCTCGTGGAGAGGTGCGCATAAAATTGTTGTATTCTATTTTTACAAAGAAAGTATATGAGAATCCTGTTGAGTAATTGACATTCTTCCTCTGAAAGTATTGTATTTTCAAATGCTACGTTTTCTCTGCTGGTAGTGACCATGCATCTGTGTTATTGCGGTTAGGTTTTTTTTCCTCGAGTCTACGCATGTATGTAGGTCGGTCGAACTTCGATAATTATTACGCGTGAAAAATTTTGTTTAACACTTTAACTACCGCCTGTGTTTTATTCTATGATGACCGAAGGTGCAATGCATTTCATGTTTCGAAGTAAATGGTGGCACATATTTTTTCTATATTGAATCTGCAAGTTTTAAAGTGTCACCGTTATGCTATCGATTCCATTTGCAGGCGAACAAATTCGTTTTCGATGGATTTAAAAAATTGCAGACATATTTTATGCATTATAAAATTGATACAAGTATTTAAGGAATTGTGTAGCGTCGTTTGCAAAGAATGGATGATCGATCTTTGAAAACAGTAAAGATTCGGGAGAAAGTACATGCATGGCGGTTATATTTGTTTTTATTTCTTACGACTACATATACACATTGTGTTACGATTAAGACGAGAAAGAAAATCGAATTGATATTGATCTTATCAAAATGATAAAAAAGCAATGCGTGAGCCTAAGAGCTGCTTAAATATATCAACTTCTGCATTTTCGGTGGAAGTTTCCGTTTATCTTTATCAGATTAGTATCACTAAAATTTGGTGAGAGATAATTGGTCTCGAAGGTCATATCGTACTTGAAAATTTCGGATGAGTAAGCGATTCACGGTTTTCAATGACTCGTAGTAAGAATGCCATCGATCGAGTGAAACTGTACAAACTCAAGATCTTAATTGCTGGTTGGACAGGAAACAATTTAAAATCTTTAGAACCAATGTTGACATTTGCAACGATATGTAATTAATAGGAAGAGTATTACATACGTGGTAAGAATTCTTAACTATTAAAATTTTGCATTACAACTTGATGCTGTTCGAAAGCCCAACAATCAACAGTAGTAAGTCATTCGTATAACGATGATAGAATAAAATCGTTATCAATGACTGTCACATTGCTAAAATAGAAATGTATTTTAGGGAAAACCTAGAGTTTTCCAGGTCCTATTGGCGCTTTGGCATCAGGCCAAATATAGCCGCCAATCGCCAAGCCTACCTATCTACTGAGTTGCCGAGTAAACGGAACATATGGGCGATGAATCGATTAGCCGTTGAAATCTGCCATCTCGAATATACTAGTATTTTTTTTAAACGTGTACCAGAATGGAACAAAAAAGAAAGATCGTAAGCGAGTTGCCATTGGATTATTATCCTTGTCCTACTCTCGATTAGCAAAGAAACGTGTATCTCTGCTTTGTAATATTGTAGCTTCGTAACATTGGCAGTATCCCGAATTATATCTCTACGATAAAACTACGTTATACACTATTTGATCATTTACTATTTGATTAGTTGTTTTTTTTTCTTACGAACCCAATTTGGTTCTTAGGAACCAAATTTTTATGTCTAAAAAATAATTCATTTACTCTTACGCTAAAAGTGACAATTTATTGGTTAGGTTCCTATTTATATGTACCTCGTATTATTTATTTAAAAGTTTAGGCATAAATATCTAATATACTTTCAACTTATTTATTTCCTTTATTTTCAATACAATTAAGTACAGTTTATGCAATATTAGATTTTACATTTTGTCTGTTTGAAATATATCCGTTGAATTGAATTATTCCCCTCGTATGTATATGTGTAAATGCGACGCAGTTAATGCGTAACTGTTTAACCTTCGAGACGAAGAAACTGTCGATTAATATTTTTTGTTAACGATAATCACTTCGAAATGGTTTTTCCGTTTTCAATTTGAATAGATAAAAAACTAAAAGTTGCACAATCGATTTGTAAAACAAAAGATATTGAAATTTTTGACAACAACGTATCAATAATGATGATATTTCCGTAAATAAGAAAAGTAGACCGCGATATGTATCTTGATCGAAATCAAACTGTGCGATAAATACGCGGTGTTTTGGTAACGAAACGCAAAAAGGTTCCGCAAACGTTCATAAGAGCGATAAACATAGTTGGGTTAGGCGAAGCGCGGGGTGCGAACGGATGCAATCGGAGGAAATGAAGAGGAGGGGGTAGGGTGGTAGCATGGAGGGGGAAGGCGGGGCGAAGCTAAGCAAAGCTTGACGGGTTGAGTGGGATATACCGCGGTGTGAGACGAAACAGAACGAGAAAGGAGTAGTGAAGTGGGGTGCGGTGGGACGAGTCGAAATCCGGCGGCGATACGTAGTAAACCGAGCAAAGAAACCGAAGAGTTAAGACGGTACGGGACAAGATAGAACACGGGCACAGCGAGACTAGAAGGAAACGTGGAATCGACAGGGCTGAGCTATCGGTGGGGAGAAAACACGACGCAAGTCGCGAAAAAATTGAACGGGTGAACATAGAGAGGGTAAAATGGAAGAAGGGAAGGGAAGATGAAATGCGAGCAAGGAACGACGGTAGTAGGCCGGAAGCTTTTTAGTAGCAGTCAAAGGGTCAGGAAATCAGTTGATGCTTGAGATTTCGAGAGATCGGTGTTTCCTGAAATTACCTTGCTATATCGAAGAAACACGAATCAAACGAAAAGAAATTTGTGTGTCGACGCTGCCGCGCACGAAACCGCGGGGGTAAGCATGTACAATTAATTACTGTACCGCGATAGTCATATTTTACGAGCCACGCGAAGACCTGGCTGTAAAAACGATTCTCAGAGAAGGCTTGGCAGCCATCTTCCGTAAGACCACATGTCTCTGTTCGAGCGACAGCCAACATTCTTCAAATTTGTCTACACTTAGCGTTATTGTATGGACGATTTTTCGGTAAACCGAATTTCCTCTAGGGCTGTCACCGTTTCATAGTACAAAAACCGGAAATTCTAGTAACAAAGAATAACTAGCACAGATGTAAGAAGTTCATAAAATTTGTGCGAAAGAAAACGCCTTTATTAAAAAGAATGAGCGTACATTATATCTAGTAATAAGTATGAAACAACAAGGAAATTGGCTAATGTTTATACTACAACTTTTTTCAATCTGTTTTGTTCATTCACTTGTACGACACTTGGACTTTTTCACGGTAGATGGCGTTGAAATCATTATTCTTAAACTTTGAAGTCTCGAAATAAAAACGAAAGAGGTGGCAACACTATTTTTCTGTTACATTTTGGTGCTGTAAACTTTCGTTTGGCAGTTTCTTTTTTACGTATATTGGGAATAGGTGACGAACGATTTACCGATGATCTAGGCTCGATGTAATTAATACAACATTTTCGTAATGTTCTTCTGCGTTCTTGTTTTACATTGTCTAGTGTATGAACAAAATTGTTGTAATTGCTTAATTTAGTTCGATAAGAGTTTAACAGATAAACAGGGAAATACATATTAATAAGGCAAGAGTACAAGATGATGCACTTTTTCATGAAAAAAGGCGAAACACAAAGGTAGTATGTAGACATACAACATACCCAAAGCATCTTGAATATAATCGATATGTGACGGGTGGGCGAGGTGAGCCAAGATGAGACAAACATATTATTTTTGCAAGTCAGCCTTTGTTGAAAGTAACTATCCGACGATGTGTATGCAATTCCGCTATGTGACGAGTGATGTACGAGATCTACCGGTCTCTTGCCCGATATTTACCATGAGGCGACCGATTTGTCATGGCATGAAACGCGCAATAACTGGATTCAGTTTCTCGCTAGCTCGAACTCGACCGCAGAGGTGAACTCCAATGTCAACTCTATCGATTATTTTCCGGATCGGATTCGCGACACATCGTATTACAACTTACGCGTTCTAAGAGAGTGACGAGGGCCACACCGGTTACAGAAATAAGAAACTTGATGGATATGTACACGTATTTCCTATCGCCAATGGAGAAAGGCGAGGAACATCACAACTATATCATATGCTACACAATCGATCATACTTCGTTATAGTCTGTATATAAAGGCAGGATCGACCATTTGAAAAATTTCGCGTCTCCAAACAATCCGATTTGCGTCTAACTGATATATCGAACTTAATACTTATGACGTCGTCACGTACTCCTTCTCTGTGTTCTTCGCAGTTTCTTTCGTTGGATACGGTTTATCTATTGCATTAGATGATTAAGAACGCGCACGACTTTACGTAATGACTGCCTCGGATTCGCGCGCGCCGGCGCACGTTCACGCGTTCGATTCGATTTTCGACGGCGCATAGTGCATCATGTAGGTTCGTCCAGTGCAACTGCAACGATAAGGGAGAACCCTTGAACTCGCATGCGAGTTCGTCCTACCTATTGACTGGCGTTTATTAATCGTGTAATATCTCTTTTATCGTTGGCTCGTCTTATCTGATCTTTTACAATTCTTTCGTAAATAGAATTTCGTTCCATGACTAATTTGTGGGTTTAAACTCTCCAACACCATAACCTGTTTCAGATTGAAAATATGAACGAAGCCGAGCCCTGGTCTTTACCACCAAAGCAGGCTCTCTACGATCCAACTCTCGAGAAGGATGCTTGCGGTGTTGGATTTATCGTTTCTATAGATGGACAAAAATCGCATAAGGTAAATCTTTAGCACAAATTACTTTTATTGTTTTTCTAACGTACATTTCTTGTTTGGTGGTTTTCAAGCATACTGTAGTTTTTAGCAATATTTAAACGTACGTATTTTGAAGGATGTATTCAAGATGTTGTAGATTGTTGATTTTAAAGTTGTTTGAAAAATAATACTACCTTTTTCTCAATGTTTACAGTAAAAAGAATTTAAAGAATTTGTATTTAATATTCCTATCTTTTTATTATGAGCACTTAAAAATTCATTCTCATCCGGAAAAGGATGGATAAGTACACTGCTTTTAAGATATGTTTAAGTATCTTCAAAATATATAATATATCCAAGTTTCAGCAAAATTTAAAATATTACTCGAAAAAAATGTTTAATTTTGCCTGAAATAATCCTTACGCGCTGCCAATTCCTGCCATCGCTACGCGTTCTATTCTGTTTGAATGGAAACGATTATGCAAGTGGACGACGATTACATTGATATGTTGCGTATTGCGCGATCTGTTTACAGATTGTTCGCGATGCGGAGATCCTGTCGGCGCGAATGAACCATCGCGGGGCTTGTGCATGCGATAACGACACCGGAGACGGTGCCGGTGTTCTTTGCGCAATTCCGCATGAATATTACGCCAATGAAGTTCGGTAAGAGATAATCAAGATTCATGGCCCTTCTTTTTTATCGTGTTATCATTCTCTAACGTATTGTTGGTAATGACGCGTCTGATTTCATAATTCTTGCGGGTCGATGGAGTTATTTGTAGGTTATCACGTTATGCGCATACGTCGTTAGCCGTACAGAAATATTGTGTGTTTACCTTCTTATCACCACCATTAAGCGAACAATGTCTACCGCTATATGACTAGTAGTATTTACCCGTCGTTTCAACCTATTTCTCGTTTTTTCTTTGTATCACGTTCTTGTTCTCGTTCCTCGTATTTACGCATTTGCAGCATGATGCTAATAATAGCTTAAATGCGTTGACAAACGCAAAGCTAGATACGTACACGGTATACGGAAGACGTTCGCTTAAAAGGGGATATATTGTACCTGATATTAATTTTATTTATATGAAATAGACCGAGTGTAATTGTCGATATTTCTAAACGAATACGATGTTGAATGCCTTGAACACTAATAACAGGATGCGAATACCTTTTATCTTTGAAGTATCCCCACAAGAAAATTAATCTCATATCGATTTATAATTAGACTCATGTTTACAAACATTGTAATGCGTAGATAAAGATAAACTGAAATAATTTAATAAATGTTAAAGTGTTGCAATTCTTGCACTATTATGTTTATGAGTACCTTTGTTTAGAAATTAAAAAATAAACTTTTCACATGAAATCATTTTTTAGCGAGGGACAAAATGTTGAATTGCCAAAATTTGAGCGTTACGCTACCGGTATTCTGTTTCTTGACAAGAATACACACGGTGAAGCCGAGGCTGCGTTTGAAAAATTAGCTGAAGAATGCAACCTGAGGGTACGATATCATCATACATGTATTTACGCGTGCTCGCCTATTTCCGAATGTTATCCTTTTAAACGGATATTTTGTTCCGCAGGTAATTTGTTGGCGCGATGTTCCAACCGATAACACACGGATTGGTCAAGTGGCGCGAAAATGCGAACCTTACATGCGTCAAGTTTTTGTAACTGGCGATCAGGATGATGTCAGTCTTGAACGGCAGGTAAACAGCATTGCAAATAATCTTTTGTTTGAATCTTTCATCGCGTTTGAATTTTATTCGTATGTCGAAAAATAATTCTAGCTCGTAATATCGATTAAGTAGAAGAATTGGCGAGTTCCAACCAGCATATGTTATTTTTAACTGCAGGTTTTCATCTTAAGGAAAAGATCGTCTCATTGTATACCACGACCCGGAATTAGATACTACATATGCTCGCTTTCTGTACGGACGATCGTATACAAAGGTCAATTAACGGCAGACCAGCTGTGGCTTTATTTTTTAGATTTGAAGGTGATTAGAATTTGTTAAAATAGTATACATACGTATATATGTATATCGTTTATATATTCGTCAGTTACCGGAGTATTCCTGTTTCATTGTAGTCGCCAAGATTCGAGACATATTTGGCGTTAGTTCACACGAGATTCTCCACGAACACATTTCCAAGTTGGGAAAGGGCACATCCTCTTCGGTAAGCAATCGTAGCAAATACAAATTACCATTCTTTCTTATTGATCGATTCTTCGAATAACATACAAATAATTCGTTTTTCGCAGGTTGTTAGCGCACAATGGTGAAATAAACACTTTAAGGGGAAACGTAAATTTCATGAAAGCCCGAGAAGGAGTGATGAGCAGCAAAATCTTTGGCGATCAATTAAAGCAACTTTATCCCGTGGTAGAACCAAACTTGTCGGATTCCGGAGCTGCCGATTGCGTGTTGGAATTCTTAGTGATGGCGGGACAACGATCTTTACCTGAGGTATGTGCCTATTATACGTTAAATTTGATCGAATTCAGTCAAATACAGATTGAACGAAACCTGTTGAATTTAGGCGGTGATGACAATGGTACCAGAAGCTTGGCAAAATGATTTAACGATGGCGACGGAAAAGCGTCACTTTTATCATTGGGCCGCTTGCGCGATGGAACCTTGGGATGGCCCTGCCCTATTGACCTTCACAGATGGACGTTATGTTGGCGCTATTCTCGACAGGTAGAAACTAACGTTTTTTATTTCGCGCGATTCGAGTCGACATCCACTTTCTACCCGTTTTCGTGCAGCTTCGTTCTAGTCGAATATACAGGTCCTCGATCGATTTCTCTAGCGTAATTATTTCGAAAAGGAGTTGCGACAAAACTACGCACGCATGGAATTTCTTCGTCGAACTAACGGTGTTGGAAACAACTAAAAGATGTGCCTGCGCGGTACGTGCACGATAATTGACGTTGTTCATATTTGTGTGGTTTTTTGTTCTATTTGTTGTAAAGAATTCGAGGTGCCGTTTGAGAGAAACTGTTACGAAAACGGTGTACGAATCAAATACGACGATTACACACGAATGTCATAATAATCGAAAAATCGTGTGCGTGCGTATACATATATGTCATCTCGTACTCGCGTACAGGCATATACGCTTTTGCAAAGCGTAACCTCTATATATCTACACATGTAACCAGAAAATCGACGAGCCCATGCTATGTACTCTGTGTTATATGTATATAACAAGATTCGAGTAAGTCAAACATGAAGGATAGCTAAACATAGATTATTGAGGTTCTGGAGGGAAGCAGGTAGGATCGCCTAGATTTATTGCAACATGGAATGTTGAAAGGTAGGGAAGAAGTCGAGACGCATTTCCAGAGGATGTATTGTGATTCGGCAAAGGAAGTATCTAAACACATCGAAACATCGTAATAAGAGAGTGTTCGCTTCCCTCCGAGGCTCGTAGGCAGAGGAACACGCGGAACTCTCACTCGTATCCAGTGCCTATAAAATTGATGTTTATAGAGATATAGGTATACTCATCCTTCTTTCAAGGTTGGGTGACTAATGAGTGCGAAAGGTAAATGGGCAAAGTTTAGGCAGAATGTGTGCATGTGGGTATGCGTGTGCACGTGAGAGAATATGTATATACATATACAGGGCGTTCGGCCACCCTTGGGAAAAATTGTAATGGGAGATTCTAAAGGCCAAAATAGGACGAAAATCAAGAATACCAATTTGTTGATGGAGGTTTCGTTAAAAAGCTATTAACGTTTAAAGTTTCGCCTGTACTGAATTTTTTTCTCGAAAGTGCGTAGGATTTCGTGGGTATGTCTACTCACCAAAAATGATTGTAATTGACCCCCGCAGCTAAAAATAATTTTTTTAGAACGATTTGAAATTTTTTAATTTTGTCGAAAAATTTCACACATTCTCGAATTTTTTTCTCGAAAGTGCGTAGGATTTCGTGGGTATGCCTATTCACCAAACATGGTTGTAATTGACCCCCGCAGCTAAAAATAATTTTTTCAGAACAATTTGAAAATTTTTAATTTTGTCGAAAAATTTCACACCTCGAATTTTTTTCTCGAAAGTGCGTAGGATTTCGTAAGTATGTGTATTCACCAAAAATGATTGTAATTGACCCCCACAACCAAAAATAATTTTTTCAGAGTGATTTGAAATTTTTTTATTTAATTTTTTAATAACTTCTTTATTTTCGTTGAATTTTGGTCTCTAGAATTTCTTATTAAAATTTCTCCCAGGGATGGCCGAACACCCTGTACAGACACATACATATATATAAGCGAATGCCAACAGGAAGGCAATGCGAGAAAACGAACAAGAATATAGTCACAGTTGATAACAGCGCGCGAGACTGAGGTGGTAATACAAAAGACTTTTTTGAATTTTTGTTTGGCAGAAACGGCCTGCGCCCGTCGCGCTTCTACGTCACTAAGGATAACATGATGGTGATGGCGTCCGAAGTGGGCGTCTATGATACTCCACCCAGCAATGTAGCCCTGAAGGTAAACGAGGAAATAAATGCATCATCGGACAGGCCTACCCTCCGGATAAGTTCCCCAGCCGAGCTAGCTCATGACGAGCGATCGTTCCCGTCTATATGATGCTCCCTCTGTATTGTGTTCGACATAGAAAATTTCAGCTCTAGGGGGAAGATGCACGGAGGAAACCTTTTTTTCGAACACGGACGGAGAGAACGATGCGCGCGGATCAGAACTCGGACCTCGCCATCGAGAACGCGTTGTCAAACACACCGGTTGCTCTCGATAATTTAATATTTTGTGCTCTCTTCAGTCTCTATACGCTTCGTTCGTATTTCTTCCATCTATCTATTAATCGCGATTTTTTCTCGTCTTTATCCATGTGCTTGTCTTCCAACGAATCATTTTGGGACCGATCAGAAGCATAGTGAATGCAATAGTAGCACCTACGCTCGTGACTGATTCGTATTTAAAAAAATGTTTTCGCTTCGAAGATAATAGATATAAACTCGAAGGACAGCTTACGAATCGGTCGTGCGTTGCGAGTACCAGCGCTTCACCTTTCTATCGAATGAATCTTGCAGATGAGGTATCTCTCGATAAAAACGGACGATCCGATTCACCGTCCAATTCATCCACATGTTACCGTCTTGTCTCATCTCATTCGTTCTACGTATCGCTTTAGTTTTTACGCATATAGACGGTCATATTGTATTTTATTTATTTTTAAACATGTCATATGTGATGTATAATTTTTCATTTAGGAAGTAGGTTTGTATAGAGTCGTAGGATCGTCATCCAGAGCCGTCCTGTGAACGTTGAACGGTCGTAGATGCTGTTCGACGATTATTATTTGCGTTTTGTTTTATTTGCAGAGCCGTTTGAAACCCGGAAGAATGCTGCTCGTCGATACTCACGAACGGAGGATTATTCAAGACGTCGAACTGAAGCTACAGATTGCTAGAAGCAGACCTCATTCTCAATGGCTGAAAGATCAGGTATCTTCGCGTTTCATTATTTGTTATCATCGGTTGTAACGATTCCTTCGTTACACATCAAAATCATATTGTGCTTTATACATTTGTTTGCTCTAAGCCATTACCTCCGCTGCTACTCGTATCACACACATGCCATCCTAGTATCGTGTAGAAAATTCAAGTAACCGATCATCCATGTCGATACGTCTAATACAAAAGGGATTTGTCTTTTTTTCCAAACTTACCTACGCGCGGTCATCGTGCTGTATTGCACGCAGATGGTGAGTCTCGTCGCATATCTCTTGCCGCTTTTACCGTCTACGCAGAGTTCGTGCATATGCATCGTATGACGTAACACAAATAAAATTTCATTTTCTTGTTGTTTGCGAATGTTTGCAATTCACATTCGGAACAACTATTTTTACAACGATCATCTACTTACTCTGTCGTATCCGTGCACGGCGGTGGTTCGAGAGAATGAACGCGACCATGTACCGAAGTACATCGTTATGAAATTGAATTTGCTCTCGCCCGTGCAGATCACGATGGAAGAGCTACGTGCTGCCGACGTCGGTCACGCGGCAATGCCATCTGAAAACGGGTCGGCGGAAACCAAAGACGAAGCTATGAGAAAACTCGCGGCGGTCGACGCAAATCCAATATCTGCTGTGAATCGAGTTTGGGGAGGCGACAAGAGACTATCCCTCTATGGATACACGCTAGAAACCATTAATATGTTGCTTCTGCCAATGATGCAGAGCAAGTATGTATTATTTTATTTATTCTAGTCTCTCAGTTTTTATAACTACAGTAATGAACGGTTAACTTTCACTGTTGAGTCCCAAATCTTACAAAAATTAGTTGTGCATTACTGTTCTTCTCTTGCGTCGTCATCATTGACTTACCACGCGTTAACAAAATTATGGGCTTCTTGTTTAGAAAAGAAGCACTGGGTTCCATGGGTAATGATGCTCCACTGGCCTGCCTGTCGCAATTTCAGCCGCTCATCTACGAGTATTTTAAACAGTTGTTTGCCCAGGTAGAACCACCTTTTACAAGGAACAATTTTTTTTGTTAATTTTAATGTTACTAATAGTAAATTATATTTTCTTTTCC
Source organism: Colletes latitarsis (assembly GCF_051014445.1). NCBI lineage: Eukaryota > Metazoa > Arthropoda > Insecta > Hymenoptera > Colletidae > Colletes > Colletes latitarsis. The sequence goes on along the minus strand of NC_135141.1, from coordinate 24,215,805 downwards.
CTTATCCCGAAACGTTCTTTAGGTTACGAATCCTCCGATAGATCCATTTAGAGAGAAGATCGTAATGTCGATGCTTTGTCCCATCGGTCCCGAGAGTAACATCTTGGAACCAAACGAAATGCAAGTGCATAGGTTATTTTTGCCGCAACCAATACTATCCCTAGAAGATCTGGAGATAGTCAGACGGACTAAATACCGTGGATGGAAGACTAAAACAATTGATATGACTTACCCTGTACAAGATGGTCCGCCTGGGTTAGTGAATACGTTGGACCGTGTTAGCCAGGAGGCGGATCAAGCTGCGAAAGAGGGTTATCAGTTCATCATTCTTTCCGACAGACAGGCTGGTCCAGAAAGGTGAGTACGTTGATCATCGCTGCTTGCATATATTATAATATATGTATAGTACGTAGTAGTGTTGTTAAAATAAGACGAGGGTGCAACTGTACCTTCTTATACTATAAATATCCATAACTTCTTTGTTAGAGTACCTGTGAGTAGTTTGTTAATACTGGGTGCAGTGCACCACTACTTAATTGAAGAACGACAGCGTATGAAGGTTGGTCTTATTCTCGAAACCGGCGAAGCCAGAGAAGTGCATCACGTTTGTTTGCTACTCGGTTACGGGGCGGATGCTGTTTGTCCGTATCTTGTATTCGAGATGGCGAGAAATCTACGAGCAGATGGTGTGCTAGATTCTTCCTTGACTGATAACGCTTTATGTGCGGTAAGTTAAAAATGTTTTTTGCAATTCATTATTAGTAGTTTGATAAGAAGAAAATAGAAAGAGTGTGTACGAATCGCATTTTACAAATGTTATAGAACTATGCAGAAGCAATGGAGAGGGGTATAGGGAAGGTAATGGCAAAAATGGGAATCTCTACGTTGCAATCGTACAAGGGAGCTCAAATTTTCGAAGCGGTCGGGTTATCCGATGAGGTCGTCGACAAATGCTTCAAGGTATGTTATTGTTTTACCGTGCGAAACGCTGATATAATACAATTTAATAGAAGTACGTATGATTAGAAATTGGATCCAATTAATGAATGCAATGGTCCGTGATTAAATATTTTCAAATGACGTGCTACTATCGTGGTATCATAGAGTTTGATGTCTTTCATTGACTTTTGCGGTATAATACATTTTACGCTTACCAGCTGTAAATTTTACAGGGTACACAGTCCCGCATTGGTGGAGTTACCTTCGATATTTTGGCACAAGAAGCATTCGAAAGGCATCAACTTACATATTGGAACAAACCTATGGATATGCTCGTCATTCGCAATCCAGGCATTTACCACTGGCGTTCCGGCGGAGAGAAACACATAAATGATCCTGATAGCATTGCGAATTTGCAGGTAATTTCGTATGTTTATCTTTCTGAGGAGGGAATGGAATATTTAAAAATGCGCGAGTTTAAAAACAAATATTCTATCTCACAGGACTACGTGAGTTCGAAGAACTTGAACGCGTACGACAAGTATCGAAAAACAACTATGGAAATGGTGAGGGCTTGTACGTTACGAGGTCAATTGGAATTTGTAGACAAGACCGAGAATTCCATACCCATCGACGAAGTTGAATCAGCATCCGAAATCGTGAAACGGTTCGCAACCGGAGCCATGAGTTTTGGAAGTATTTCGATAGAGGCACATACGACTCTAGCGATCGCGATGAATCGTATCGGAGGTAAATCTAATACTGGCGAAGGTGGTGAAAATTCTGACAGGTAAATATACGCGAGTACGTGTACACCGAAGAGTATGTACGATTCTTCCCTGATATCCGTACAATTTCGATCATTTAACATTCTCTTTAGATATCTAGATCAGGAACCAGAATTCAATAAACGATCAGCTATTAAACAGGTTGCTAGTGGTCGTTTCGGCGTAACTTCGAGTTATTTAGCAAACGCTGATGATCTCCAAATTAAAATGGCACAGGGAGCGAAGCCGGGAGAAGGAGGCGAGTTACCTGGTTATAAGGTTAGCTGATAATGAACACGTAGCGAATAAAATAATCGTGTCTAATCAAATAGAGCGTGTATGAGTTCTTTTGACGTAATTTGCTCAGGTAACCGCTGAAATTGCTGCGACCAGATTCTCAGTAGCTGGAGTGGGGTTAATATCACCACCACCTCATCACGATATCTATTCAATTGAGGATCTCGCAGAGTTGATTTATGATTTAAAATGCGCTAATCCTTCGGCTCGTATTTCTGTAAAATTAGTGTCGGAAGTAGGAGTAGGCGTAGTTGCGGCAGGCGTGGCAAAGGTAATATGTTATAATAGCAAGCAGACTGCTATTTTAACTATTATCTATGCAAATGTTGAAACTCTTCTCGTTGTACTGAAACAGGGAAAAGCAGAACACATCGTAATATCCGGTCACGATGGCGGAACTGGAGCTAGCAGTTGGACGGGAATAAAATCTGCGGGTTTACCGTGGGAATTGGGAGTCGCGGAAACTCATCAAGTTCTGACTTTGAATAATCTTCGATCAAGAGTTGTTGTTCAAGCGGATGGACAATTACGCACGGGATTCGATATTGTGGTAGCAGCTCTCTTGGGTGCCGATGAGTTTGGATTCAGTACTGCACCCTTGATTTCTATGGGTTGTACCATGATGAGAAAGTGTCATTTAAACACTTGCCCTGTAGGTATTGCCACACAAGATCCTGCACTTCGCAAGAAATTCGAAGGAAAGCCGGAACACGTCATAAACTTTTTCTTTGCATTGGCAGAAGAGGTACAGGCACTGAAAGAAAAACAGAAATAGAATTTTGCTAAAAACAATTTTAATACTGACATAATTTCTTTATTTGCTCTTATTCAGGTACGTTCACATATGGCCAGTCTAGGAATTCGTAAATTCCAAGATCTAATTGGCCGTACGGATCTCTTAAGAGTTCGAAAAAATGTCTCGATCGAGAAAGCCAAAACGCTAAATCTCGATAATATTTTGCGCAATGCGCTCGAACTTCGACCAGGAGTCAATATTAAAGGCGGATCGATGAAACAAGACTTTCAGTTGGAAAACAGATTGGACAATCGCATGATCGAATTGTCGAAACCAGTCTTTGAAAGAAAACAAGATCGCGTCGAGATGGAGTTGAATATCAATAATGAATGTAGAGCGTTTGCATCGACTTTGAGCTATCATATTTCTAAGTAAACACTCTTCTTATTCCATTTGAGTCTCTAAATAATCTTCAATGATTTCAGATTTATCAATCGGTGTTTTGTTTATAGATTGTTCGGCGAAGATGGACTGCCAGAAGGTAGTATAAACGTAAAGATGAAAGGTTCAGCAGGTCAGAGTTTTTGCGCTTTCATGACTAAAGGGGTGCACGTAACTCTTGAAGGAGATGCCAACGATTACGTCGGAAAAGTAATAAACATCTTTCCTCCCGTTTTAATGCTTTCTTTGACATTTGAGGTCACTAGCACTGTTTATAAATGATTATTTTCAGGGACTGTGCGGAGGAGAAATTGTCATATATCCACCGAAGGATTCTACTTTCGATTCCGAAACAAACGTAATTGTAGGTAACGTTTGCCTTTACGGCGCAACTTCCGGGAAAGCTTATTTCCGAGGGATCGCTGCCGAAAGGTTCAGCGTTCGAAACAGTGGAGCAGTAGTTGTAGTCGAAGGCGTAGGAGATCATGGATGCGAATACATGACGGGTGGTTGTGCGATCATTCTAGGACTTACAGGACGAAATTTTGCTGCTGGAATGTCCGGTGGAATAGCATACGTATTCGATGTGGACGGATCGTTCAAGAGGTATGTTTCTTTTGTTACTAGTATGCATCGTGTGTTCGTACCCAGAATGGGCAATGCAATAATAATACATGTACAATGTACATAATTTTTGTACAGCAAATGTAATCCTGAAATGGTAGAGCTGCTTCCTCTAGACAAGTCGGAAGATATAGACTTCGTGAAACAACTTTTAGAGGAATTTGTCGAGAAGACCGGTTCCTTAATCGCAAAAGATCTACTGACGCTTTGGCCTGAACCAACGACGCGATTTGTGAAGGTACAATCATTTTTAATCATCTTTAAAACAATCCGTTTGACCAACTGGATGAACTAAACATTCTTTAATCATTATTTTGCTTCAAGGTATTTCCGTATGAATATCAAAGGGCATTAAAACAAGTCGAGGAAGCCAAACAAGCGCAACCAATCTTGAATGGAAATTCCCAAACATTGGAAAGCCAAATCAAAGACATCGAAGATGCCATTACGGATATCAATATGGAACAACGTAAATTGGATAAGATAAAGTACTCTTCAACATTAACATTCTTTTGTTTAATTCAATGAATCGATCAAATCATTTATTTTCGTAATATCGTTGTAGAGGATTTATGAAATATAAGAGACAAATAAGCGTTTATCGACCGACTGAAAACCGAGTAAATGACTGGGACGAAATATATAATTTCCAAGGAGTCCGTAAAGGACTACGCGTACAAGCTGCGAGGTGCATGGAATGTGGTGTGCCATTTTGTCAAAGTAGTCATGGTTGCCCATTAGGGAACATTATTCCTAAGTGGAACGATCTTGTTTTCCAATCGAATTGGAAAGAGGCACTGAATCAATTATTACAAACAAATAATTTTCCAGGTACATACAATAACTATTTTTCTAACTCTTTTTTCGTGTATTATTTTTGTAAACTTTTATTAACTAATAAATTGAATCTTATTTAGAATTCACAGGGAGAGTTTGTCCTGCTCCGTGCGAAGGTGCTTGCGTTTTGGGAATATCTGAACCAGCAGTTACTATAAAGAACATCGAATGCGCTATAATTGATCATGCGTTCGAGCAAGGTTGGATAGTGCCACATCCACCCACAACGAGAACCGGTCGACGAATCGCCGTGATTGGTTCCGGTCCAGCAGGATTAGCTGCAGCTCATCAACTAAACAAGGCAGGACATTTGGTAACTGTTTATGAAAGGAATGATCGAATAGGGGGTCTTCTACAATACGGAATACCAACTATGAAATTGTCGAAACAAGTTGTTCAGCGAAGAGTCTCCCTTCTCGCCGCTGAGGGAATCACTTTTAAAACTGGCGTCAATGTTGGAAAAGACATCTCTGCTAAGGTTAGATTTAATTTTAGCTTAAGTTTAGTTTTCGATCGTCATTTTTTCACTTTTTATATTTGTGTACAGGAATTACGCGAACAGTATGACGCAATGTTACTTTGTACTGGCGCAACCTGGCCAAGAGACTTGCCAATACCAGGTCGACAACTGGAAGGTATTCATTTTGCCGTAAGCTTTTTGGAGCATTGGCAAAAGAAACAAATGGGAAACGATACCCCGCTCGATATGCGTCTGATGGCCAAAGACAAGGATGTCATTATAATAGGTGGTGGTGATACTGGTTGTGACTGCATAGCTACATCTTTGCGACAGGTATAATTTTATGGTAGCTTAATGAATTAAAAAAAAAAAATTATTAAGAATTTTTATCTTCATACGCTCTTATACTTCTCTCTTACAGGGTGCCAAAACAATCACAACTTTTGAAATTTTACCAGAACCACCGAACAAAAGGGGAAGGGATAATCCTTGGCCTCAATTTCCAAGAGTGTTCAAGGTAGATTACGGTCACGAAGAAGTTTCCTTGAAGTTTGGACGCGACCCACGTCAATTCAGTACGTTGAGCAAAGTAAGTAAGATCGCAATAAAATAATAATTTTCGCTTAAAACGAAGTCATTATTTTATATTTTCCGCATTTTTCATAGGAATTTTTGGACGATGGAAATGGACATGTGAGCGGGATTAAAACGGTGTCAGTTTCGTGGACGATGGAAAATGGTCGTTGGAAGATGGAGGAAGTTCCCGAATCGGAAAAGGTAAGTAGGACATGCTGGATGAAGAAGTAAGAACAATCTGAGATTCATTCGTGAATTGAATTCCTTAAATCTTAAATCTCTTTTCCGTTTTCTTTTCACAGATATATAAATGCGACTTAGTCTTACTCGCAATGGGTTTCTTGGGTCCAGAAAAGTACGTAGCAACGGAGCTAGACACGACATTGGATGAAAGAGGTAATTACAAAACTGCAATTGGCAAATATGAAACAAGTTTATCCGGCACGTACGCAGCTGGAGGTAAGTTTTCTCATTCTTTTATAGCTACTCTTGTTTTATTTGGTAACAATTGCATTAGATGCAAAGTTAACGATGGTATGGCGTTAATTCCACGTAGATTGCCGGCGTGGACAGTCGTTAGTTGTTTGGGCAATTACCGAGGGCAGACAAGCCGCGAGAGAAATAGATATGGCTTTAATGGGATCGACTGGTCTTCCCGTATCTGGTGGTGTTATAACCAGCGTTGTCGCTTGAATTGGCTGACACGGGATACGAAGAGGAACGATTAATCGATTTTTGTTTTCCCTCTTTCCATTCCCTTATATCCCTCCGGCGGTGATCCTGCGATTGCGATGCGGGCGGGTACCGTTGAACGAACAAGGGAGAAATGGTTTACGCGGGGACAAGTCAACCAGTATTATCGTAAATTTACGAGTGTTCGAAAGCGAATCAAAAAAGATCGTTCGGCTATCCAACAAGAATTACAGCGCGCACGAGATTTTTCTAGCATTTTCATTCCGAGATGTTGTCGTTGTCGCGTTGTTCATTTGTTAAAGAAAAAAAAAAAAAAAAAAAAAAAAAATTGGCGACGGTATTCGACATTTTGTTCGCCGCGTAACCATAAATAACTATGTAAGCTGTCGAGGAAATACTCGTAGATATATTGCAAAATCTACCTCGTATCCTCCTTTGCGTGTCTTGTTTCTTTTACGAGGTAATACAAATTATTACGTAATTAGTAATAGCCTTTCATCGATTAATGCGATTGTACGAAGAATCATTCGTTGGAAAGCTTGTTCGACTCGAAAGTATGAATCGCAAATGCTCATAATGGTATTTCGAGGCTGACACTATCGAGAGAGGCACGTGCATTGCCTAGCGTAGCGTTCGGTTTCGCGTTAAATCTCGTGATTTTTTTTGTAACTTTTGTAGTTTTTAGTACGTCGTTAGTGTATTGTAACGTGGTGTACGTGTACGTGTGCGCGTGCGTGCGCGTACAACTTCAGAAATTTGTCGTAGGATATTTATTTATGAAGTACGTAACAATGCGCGTACAGATTTCTCAACTGTATACAAGTTTTTCGTACACCAACGAACTTTGTTTGTTTGTTGCGCGTATCATTGTAAATTCTACACAATGAAAAGAAATACTTTGAGACAATAAATGACTACCGTATAATGAACGTTGAAATATCAAGGATATAACTTTATTTTATGAAAGTTGTAACTGTAGGCATGAAACGAATACAATAAATAGTCCTGACGTATGCTATCCTGGCAATTTTGACCGAACTCCGCTGAGTAACAACGATCAGCGTTCAATTTGTCACAAAACGGATAATGGGAAACGAAAGAACTATTCCATCGGATGATCCATTTTCAACCATGTTTCGTTACGTACCTTTTGATATCCCGGACTCGAAGTGGCAAGAACTCTCATATGAGCAATCTATCGAATATGTAATCGCTTCTATTTGCGAAGAAATCATAGACATTGCAGCGACTGTAATCGAAGAACATAATATGGAGAAAAAGGCGTTTGAATTTACCAGTCGCTGTCTCCGTGTGACATGGATACGATTATTTGATGCAAGTTATTATTATTCGTTTACGCACCCCAACCTCGAAACTTGGTTCATTTTGTAGTATTTTCGTTTATTTTGTAGTGGATGTTCCCAAGACTAGAACCTTATTTGAAACGCGATAACTCGAGGAAACCTCTAATTATCGGCGATATCGAACCGCAACCATTGCCCATCGATTCGTGGACTTTTGGTAAAATGTCGCAAACTTTCATTCAGAAATCACCATCTCTCGAGAAAACCGTACTGTTACCGTCAAAAAATGCCATGAAAACAACATTAAAGAATCGTATACAAACGAAGCCAAGCAGTATTAAAGTTGGGAAGCTGCCTAAACGATTCATTGAGAAAGATGCATCTATCAAAGACAAGAACGATCGATCTAGTGTTATTGAAAAAAGAAAATTCATCAAAAAACAATCTGCTGTTGAAAACTCGTCCAGAAAAATACTCGGAATGGATCATCCGATGGTAAGAAATTCAGAGCTTACGTACCATCGCCATACATCTACGTCTTTTAATTTTTTTCATGGCAGCAACCGTGAATGGCAAAACGATATGATAAATAACCATCGATCGAAAAAATATTTAAAACAAAGCAAAGCAAATAACATACCACTGTGAAAATAAATTAATCATACGACTTGAAAAACATTCGCATCAGTAAGTCTTTTAATTTATTAATTTCTACATTGAACGCGTAAATATAGCCAGGAAACAGAAATATGGTGGATATATGTATTTTTATTCAAGTTAATAGGTTTACTTTGATCTTACTTTCGCACCACTTTCTTGCTCGTAAATACAGCAAAAGAAACCGCTGCACATAAATAAATAGTTGTACATAAATAAATAATTTCCAAAGAATTAACAGTATATTTATTAAAAGTTTCATAATTCTTTATTTCTTGTCTTTCTTATTTGTCAGTAAGATCACAAATTAAAATTAACATCACATATAGGCGGTAAAGGGTTCAAGAAAAAAATCACAAACGTCTCGCAAGAATAAATTTCTACAAAGTACTACATACACCCTACATTAGTAGGTCGAAGTTAATACAATTTTCCGACTACAAAAAAATATGAGGAAACTAGTGAAGAGTTGAAGCGAGCCATGAAACGAGTGCAAACTCATTAACGAAACCGCTTTTCTTACGTAAGAGGAAAGACAAATTGCAGAAATTGATCAAAGTATATTAAAAATTTACACTATTAGTAGCTTAATTTCGTAACACAACTTTTGTTTCTTGTTCAACTTTCCGCCATGTTTCTCTATAAGCAAGCAATACCTAATGGTAATATCGTATATAAAAAAAAATTAAATATTCTACGCGTTATGCTTCTAATGTCTTTTTGTTATTTCTAATTTTTTAACGAAGTACAAAATATACGTAACAGCGTCTTATATACTCTGTTTTCTACGTAATCAATAATGACACGAACATCACACATACGTCATATTTTTTTTTTTTTGTTTTTATCTTTATCTCCAAAGTGATCAGGGAGATCATTTTGTTCAACGACACAATCCGCGAAACCTCGCCAAGCGATCAGTGTTCCACGTACATACAAATTCTCAAAGTATCCCTGTTATTATAAAGAAGATATACCGCATGCACATCTGTTGACTTGTATGACTTGTATGAAAACTTATTCTGACAAATTTAGTATCTATCGCTGATCAGTCTTATAAATTCATACATATAAATTTCAGCGCGCGTGTGTGTATATATACATATATATATATGTATATATTACACGTCCTCCCGGAAGAACTGATACATATTTTCTTCGGACGAAATGATTTCAATGTTTAAACAAAATATTCTATTAAAGTCGTCAACTATGTTAATTCGCGAACAGCAAACATAATTGTTTTGTCCTAGAAAACTGTTGCTAATACAGGAGAAGTTACGTACGTGATTGTTTAATATGTTGCGCGAATTAGATATATGTTATTTATTAATCACTTTTGTTTTTATTAATATCACAACATCATTACCAATCGATACCTAAATTATCGTGATTAGACGAGGCGTCAGAACGAGGAAATTTGATTAAGATAAGTGTATCGATAGATAATCGACATCCTCGGGTGAAAAAGCGCAACGTGAACCAGAATGATTGAAACAAATTGTATGAATATGTATCAAACGGGTGTCAGTTTAGGTATCAGATGGCGATTTTCAAACTAAAAATTATAGCGTATCTAACTAGATACCTAGACTATTATGACTAACCGGTGTCGTTAGGCGTTATCACGGAGAATCTATAACGAATCATCGCTTCGTCAAATGAAGATACGTTTTCTCTTATAACGTGAGAATGTATCTGTACGCGACCCCGGAAATTTATTATCATGTTTATTACACTCCCAATAAGTTCCATAAACAAGTTGCAAAATGTAGGTTTAAAATAGCATTATAACAATCTATCCGATTACTTTATCTTTCGTATATTTATCTAAAATGCATTACTACTGGTTGGATACGTTTGCATTTTAGATTTTCGCGCAACAATCCGAAACAATGTTCCTTGTGTGGATATACTATGACATCGGTACCTTGTTAATTTTACGATTAAAGGAGCACGCAAAGTTCAAGAATCGCGTATAGAAACTTTTCGCCTTTAACAATAGTGAAATTTATGTTTTGTCTTACTATCACAATAGTCGAACTTTGTCTTCAAACCGATCGCAATATTAGCGGCTAAAAACACAGCCAAATCGCACGATCTATCTCGAGCCATCGCAGATTGGACTAAACGTAGCGTTATTAATTCTGCATTTTCACAACGAGACGCGTTTCCAACTTTTTCTTTGCAATCGCTTTTTAATATTATGGTCTAGAGATATATCGATATTTTAAAAATTTAGCATATCGAATTTTATATCGCTCTTCCTCTATCTCTCTTTTCTCCGTTTCTCTTCCTTTTGTCTTTGACAACTGCAAAATATGCACACATCGAAAAAATCGATCTGCTATTCTGCGTGGAAAATATAGGCTCTAAGAGATGATCACCTTCTTGAGCCTATGAAATTATTGGAGGAGCTTGGAATAACTGTATCTACCAAGAAAATCGAATGACACAGAAACAAATAAATCGTTCATTGTGTCTGCTGGTAAGATCTGTACAATTTCTTTTTTTCCAAGGTAAAATCTCTACTGATCATGATGGTACCTCCTCGCGTAAGATTTCTGCAAAAGAAAAAAACGTGTAAAAATTAAAAACTCGCATTAAAAATTATTTGTTCTTGTTTCGTTTGTTATCAATTTTTGCTACTTACTTTAAAAATTGAGGTAAGAGAATGTGCCACGACGTATGATCCTGCTTCAACGTCAAGTAAAGTTCGAAGGTTGATACTGCATTTGGGTCGCATTGTATTTTTGACAATTTGCGACACACACTGTCGGTTTCAAAACTGATAAACAAGGTGCAACCTCTGTAACGATCAAAACGCGTACAAATTATATTTCGAACATTTGAAAATAAAAGTAAAATCAAAATGTCATGATAATTAGAAATAACTTACCGAAGACCACAAGGTTCATTTTCAGCCATGCTGAGAACATTTTTGGCTATTCTAGGTAGAAGATCGGCAGGTAGCAAAACTTCCCCGCAAGCCAGCTGAGCGTGCTTGGCCCTCCTTAGTTCGACTTCCAGACGTTTCGCCAGAGCTTGGCAAGCTCCGTCCACTAATTCGTCAGTCACAGTTCCAGCTACAATCGAGTAATAACTAGACGATTAGAAACGTCCGTCTTTGCTAATCTTTTCCTACGCGCTTCACGCTATTCTCCACGATACGTCATTATGACCGGTAAGTAAGCTCGCGTTCGTAAGATCTACGAATACGTATCCTATAGAGAACATATCTTCATCATCAGAACGTATCCCACAGTGTATTTATGTACACGCATATACAGCTCGACAACACGATGACGATAACGACGCCGCTATACCGGCGACCAAGCTACTATTATTCACAGACCCAAGGCTTTCTAACCATTATTCGAAAACGTACTAATATAACGATACGACCATTTTTTTACTCTTTTAATAAATACCATGTCACACGTATAAAAACAAATTACTGGACAAATACATATAAAAACATTAAAATAGGAAAATAGAGGAAATAAATAAAATCGAACGTTATCAAAACTGAAAAAAGCAATTACATTTTTTTAAACAATGTCGTCAGGAGTAAACGGAATCTATTTCTCTGTGAAAAATCAGCTGACGCAAAATCAGCTGAAACGAACAACTCCAACACTAGTTCCCGATATTCGACGATCGATTGTCTCTATGTACGCAAATGCGTGGAAAAATGCCGGTAATGTTATAAGCGAAAAAACGGACAAAAGATAGAAAATAATGCAACATTTACCTCTTGTGTTGCTGAAATTCACATTCACGGGACATGGTAAAACCTCCATGTTCCAAAGGCAGATACTACGAACGTCAGAACAATCTTTTCGGATTACAACACGGAGGATATTGTTTCTTTGACGTTACGAACGTGTTTAATGCTTTAATTGTCCCCGATAACAATTTTCCGGTACTCTTTGTAAAACGAGTAATATCACTTTTTCCAAATATCTGAATTCAAACGGTGCTATTTCCTAAACTTTCACTTGAACTAACACTATACAATAAAAGACAAACAGCTTCACATATCTCATTCGAACAACTGATTCGCCGGCATCGATGACGCGACTTTTATACCAACATCCCCCTCTCTGTCAATTTTTCCCTTGCATCGCCCTCCGCAAGCCGCCTAGCAACACAGACTACGTGATGTTTCTCACTGCATCCACTTCGGGTGTTTCCGTTTCTTGTCGTTCGGTTATCTTCGGCCCTTAATACCGTTTTCCTTCGCCATCATCTACCGAACGATCAACGAAACGACCAAGACAGTCCTATCTCGGCTTAATCGTGGCCTACCGGTGTTTTCGATGTTTATTTGCCCTTTCTCTACATCATGGCTTTTCCATGTTCGTACCAATTTTTGAAGCCGTCTAATTGTAATTGGCTTCTCAAATGATCATGAGTCATTTATTTTATTGTATACTTCTTGTAATACAGTCATCTTTCTTTACATTTTCAATCCTACTGCACGATATCCATATTATTCCAGCCACGATACATACTTGAAACGTTTCGTGAACTCGTTCTTTTTCATCTACGTTCTCACAAAATCAATTACTTATTTTCTCATAAATAACAGCAGTAACTTTGGCAATTCTTAATCGACGACGTATGGTTTCTTTGTCTCTTACCCTTACTCTCACTCCCCCCGTCCCTGCCCCACTCACAACCTCCTGCCTTCTCCACCATGTCTTTATTTGTTACTCTCTTTGCCCAGTGACTTGTTCCTTACTCTTTTTGCCTTATTTTATACTTCATTCGGTTTCTCGGCTGAAGCTGGACTTGAGAATTACCGGTACTATCTCCCATTTATAGTACCTACTACTCAGTGGATTTATTTTTAAAAAAATTTAATATGACAAAATTACAATTTTTTATTTCGTCAGTATTATTGTACAGTTTCTCGTTCGAACAAGGTGGAAATAATGTTCAGAAACGATAGGCAATACTAATTAATTTGGTAAATAAACGAAAGTTAAAAGTGTACGACGAAAACGTTGATCAACGAAATTCTAGATTCTTCGAAACACACGATCTAGTAATATAAAGTGTGCGGAACTATAGTTATAAGCGTAATTTAAAACAGTTAATATATAAGAGTATTTATAATATTATATGTTGATGGATTAACAATTGATCCTTTGTTATCACAAATTTATAATTTTATGCTTGAGTGTATACGCGTATCAGAAAAACAAACGAATTTTTACGTACGTTGTCGACGTGTAATCTATGTTTCTAATCTCTGAAGTATGTATAATTTTAAAAATAAAATAATTCAGTAACATACACAATGAAGACAATTGAGCTATTACTAGAGCGATGACTTCACATTGAAATACGTGGACACAAAGAACGACCAAACAGTAAAACCACTTGTCCTATAAATAAATAAATCTTTTAATTCAATTTTCTTTGGAAAGAAATGGCTGAAAAACGTGATGCAATTGTAGCATTGAAAATATGTAAGAATCACAAGCATTCGATACCATGTTAATTATTGTTTAAATATTATATATTATACTAAAAAATAAGTAATTGATAATAAAGTTTCAGTTTAGCATTTTTACTCCTTCCTAGAGAAAATTCGGACTATGCCTTTGGTTAAAACGATTTTCGTGTATATACGAAAACAAACTGTAGAGAAACGAAGGGTACACAAAAGAAGGAGCAAAGCAATTTAATGAGCAAATGGAAAATGAGATTTACACGACCAAGTACCAGAATAACAACGAAAGAGGAAAGGAGTAAGGAAGGAAGAATGAAAGGAGGGAGTATCAACCACGTAATCACATAAGAGAACAGAGGGACGATAGTAAATTGACGAAAACGGCGACTATATTTAGTTACGTTTTGCGACAAGAAAAGGATAAAGAGCAGAATGCAGCGAAGACGCAATAGGAAAATCAAAGGATGGTGTTTCTCGTAAACATCGGTAGATAATTGTTACTTTATTTTAAAAGGGATTGCAGAATTAGATATCGCGCCCGTCATATTATTAATTACATGTCTCAACTACCCTCACAATATAATTGAACCGTTGGTAAGAATTAGAGCAATATCGAATTGTTAGTTTATGCGTAAACGACCATTGGCTTATCTCTGATTACAATTTACAACTACATTGAGATTACTTAATAATAACTCAAAATGAATATACAACAAGGATGATACAATGATAATAAATATTTCATAAGCAGAATGTTGGCAATTGTCATGTATTTGTTTACACAAATTTTGCTCATATTCCGATTACTTCGTCTTTAATTGGTAATCCATGTGCTTCTTACTCTGCTGAGTTTATCAAATGAAAAATCCACGTAGTTATTCATAACAATTTTGTTTTTATATTAAATTATATTCGTGTTAATTATTCGAAAAGTTCAGAGTTTTCTATCGCTATGATGATGCAATAACAACGGATATTGATTTGGCTTTTCTTACGTCAGAATCGTCGGAACAATATTGTTTTCACCTATTGCATCATTTTTATAACTCTACGCGTAAGCAGCTCATAATGTTAGAATAAGTAAGCGCATATATGTATACGTATATGTGTTAAACGTTTAATGTTCCCGCCTAGTAGCGAACGGGTCGATCGTTAACGTGTAGCACCACGGCCATTGTGTAAAAAGAATCCACGACGCTCGGTTAGTGCACATCAAGGATAGAACGTGTCCATTTAGTTTTCCAAGTTTTGCTTTTGTGATATTAAACTGTGCCAATATAATTATTAACCCGAAAGTTTTAACAGGTTATGGATCCAGAAAAGGAGAAACCAATACTAACACTATCTACAGGCT
Organism: Colletes latitarsis; assembly: GCF_051014445.1. Taxonomy (NCBI): domain Eukaryota; kingdom Metazoa; phylum Arthropoda; class Insecta; order Hymenoptera; family Colletidae; genus Colletes; species Colletes latitarsis. The sequence goes on along the minus strand of NC_135141.1, from coordinate 24,200,656 downwards.
CTCATTTTAATGAACCCGACACTGTTACAATAGATTTTATTTGTGACTGAACAGTAGCCTGTTATAACTTTAAGATAGAACAGTTTCTTTACTCTTAATAAAAGTGTGATACGAGAGATATGTGAAAGATTTCATCCTTTCACACATTTGCGTACAACATAGTACTGTCAATTTTATAACAAACCCTAGCCTGATCTAATATAACAAATCAAATGTGTAATATATGATCAATAAAACATTTCGCTGTTGTTGTAATTTATAGCTGCTCTGATCGAAACCAAAGTAGGTTAAATTGGCGCGTTCGAGTGGAGTGAATTAGATATAGATAGTACTATAGTAGTGTAAGAGGGAGCCACTTCGAACGATATGATCTAGCACCCAGAGATGCCAGACGGAGCACCGGGGACACTTCATTTTACTTTCTCACACTATGCCAGATTACGCATACGTGAGCTCGTAGAGTTTCGGAAAGTCGACAAAGGCAAACTGACGCATGTCCTCTTTCTCGATTCTCCGAAATTACTCGAAGTAATATCGGACCGCCTCGTGGGAGTCGAGAGCCGCCCAAGTTTGCATAGAATAGTTCGGTACCTTCAACGCTAGATGGCGCTTATTTTTCGACCTCAAACCCTCTGGTGCTAAAACGCCCAAGTTTGTCGTGGAATAGTTCGTATCGTCTACGGTAGATGGATTTCTCGACAAGCTTGGGCTTTTTAGCACCAGAGGGCCAGAGGTCGGTAAATAAGCGCCATCTATCGTTGAAAATAACGAACTATTCCACGCAAATTGGGCTGCTCTCAACTCCCACGCAGAGATGCCAGAAAGGCACCGAAGGTACTCTCTCACATTATGTCAGATCACGCGTACGTGAGCTCGTGGAGTTCCGGAAACCCGACAAAGACAAAATTCTCGCTTTTAAACAACTAATATCCGACTTCCCGTCAACAGGTCTCCACTGGCCTCTGCTGACCGCTGCTGACCACTCTTGGAATTTCTGACAACGTATAACGATTACGACTGGCTACTATTAGTCTCTCCCAGCCTCTGCTGACCGCTGCAGACCACCGCTTATATTTCTGACAACGTACAACGATTACTACTGGCTACTGCCAGCCTCTGCTGACCTCTGCCAGCATCTCCCGACCTAAGCTGGCCTCTGCCAACATCTCTCGACGTCAGCTGACCATCGCTGACCACTGCTGACCGTTGCTGACAACTTGTGACATGATGTAATATAATATAATATGTTTATATGTATTAAAGTTTTATATAATGTAAATCTATGACAATAAATGATATAATTTCAAAGAATTCTATGTATTCTCATCATTTTTTACCCCTCTTTCCCTCTCCGAATTTCCCACCGCAGAAATTCGCAGAAATTCGCAGAAATTCCTGGAAATGACGTCATTTCTAAGAATTCCCGAAAATTCTCGGATCCCTGAAACTTACCGGCGTCCCTGAAACTTCTCGGAATCCCTGAAATTTCCAAGAAGTTTCAGGCAGTGACAAGAATTCCGGCCTGAATTTTTCGGCAAAAATTTTAAAAAGCCGTTACGTAATATTATGTAATATTACGTAACATTACGTAATAGCTCTTGAAAATTTTTCGCGGCCGGAATTTTTCGGCAAAAATTACGTAATATTACGTAACATTATGTAATATTACGTAACATTACGTAATAGCTCTTGAAAATTTTTCGCGGCCGGAATTTTTCGGCAAAAATTACGTAATATTACATAATATTACGTAATATTACGTAACGGCTTTTCAAAATTTTTGCCGAAAAATTCAGGCCGGAATTCTTGCCGCTGCCTGAAACTTCTTGGAAATTTCAGGGATTCCGAGAAGTTTCAGGGACGCCGGTAAGTTTTAGGGATTCCAAGTGTCTTGAAAAGTGTCTGGAAAAGATTCGGAGTGTCTTATAACTAAAGGAATGATTTCGATAGGAAAAGAAGGGTAAAAATGATGAGAACACATAGAATTCTTTGAAATTATATCATTTATTGCCATAGATTTACATTATACAACACTTTAATACATATAAACATTTTATATTATATTACATCGTGTCACAATTTGTCAGCAACGGTCAGCAGTGGTCAGCGATGGTCAGCGATGGTCAGCTGACGTCGGGAGATGTTGGCAGAGGTCAGCAGAGGGTGGTAGTAGCCAGTAATAATCGTTGTACGTTGCCAGAAATATAAACGGTGGTCAGCAGTGGTCAACAGCGGTCAGCAGAGGCCAGCTTAGGCCAGGGGACGCTGTCAGAGGTTAACAGAGGAGGGCAAGAGTCGTAGTAATCGTTGTACATTGCCAGAAATATAAACGGTGGTCAGCAGAGGCCTGCAAGTAGTAAGCGTTATACATATGTTGTCAGAGGCATCAGAGGTGGTCAGCAGCGGTCAGCAGAGACGAGCAGAGGCATGCAGTGGCAAACAGAGATCAGCAGGGGCGAACAGTAGCATGTAGTAATTGTTATACGATGTCAGAAGCGTCAGGGGGCTGGTCAGCAGTGTTCAGCAGAGGTCAGCAAAGGCATGCACAGTTGCATGCATGTCAGTCGTAATCGTTATACGTTGTCGGAAGTAACAGGAGTGGTCGGCAGCGGTCAGCAGAGGCCAGTGGAGACCTGTTGACGGGAGGTCGGATATTAGTTGTTCAAGAGCAAGAAGGCAAATGTGAGCCTTTCTCCCTCGACTCCCACGAGGCGGTCCGAAATTACTTCGGGCAGCTTCGGAATAATCGAGAAAAAGGGCATGTGTCAGTTTGCCTTTGTCGACTTTCCGAAACTCCACGAGCTCACGTACGCGTGATCTGGCATGTGTGAATAGTACACCGTGGAATGAGGTGTCCCCGGTGCAACCGGGGCTCCGTCTGGCATCTCTGCCTAGCACCAATTACAATCGCCAACGGGGTTCGCGCTCCTCTGATTTGAGGCTTTCTTATGACGTGTAGTATCATGTAGTATACAACTGTTACTAACTGTTCTCTGCTACATTGTCAACAAAATGGAATATTTCAAAAGTAGTTTGAAGTCTGTTTTAGGTTCTACACCAGTAGAAAATGAACCAACGGGCGCTGATACGGTATTTTCTATTTTCTATCAATTTATCTTTACGTTTCGATTTTTACATCTGGTAACACATGGTACTTATAATTTGTGGAATAACCAATGTAAAATAGACCGATTGTAAACCACGGTTTAAATAAATGTTAATATTTTGCGATAGACTGAAAATCTTCATTGTTATTTTTCTACTTTTCTATTATTTGTCCTTTTTTTTTACTTTTTTCATTGAAACATTTAACGCAGGTAGAACGATTGGTAGACAGATTACAATCGTCAACATTATTAAATGACAGACGGGATGCTTGTCGAGCACTCAAAGCTCTTTCACGTACTTACCGCGTTGAAGTGGGTGCTCAAGGGATGGATGCCTTAAAACAAATTTTGGAGGTGGATAGAACTGATTGTGAAATTATTGGTTTAGCATTAGACACTCTTTGTAATATAACTAATCCCAAAACATTCGATGAAGAAGGTAGTATACGTAGTTGTATATATACTTTTATTTATATAAATTGTATATCAAATTCAATTGTATATCATATAAATATTTCTTTTAGTGGATAAACTTGGACCTGTGAACCAAGTAGGAGAACAATTCACAGAAATATTTATTAAAAATTCAGATAGCGTGGGATTAGTCTTAACACTCTTAGAAGAATTTGACTTCAATGTCAGATGGCCCTCACTAAAATTACTAATGCATTTATTAACTAATAGGCCAAAGGATATACAAGAAATAATTTTAATCAGCCCAATGGGTGTTTCTAAATTAATGGATCTCCTGAGTGATACCAGAGAAGTCATACGTAACGATGTACATTTGTTTTTAAGTCAAACTATACAATAAATTTCAGTTTTTTAATAATTTATTGAACAAAAGTTGAAATGCACCTAATAATGTTGCAGGTTCTGTTGCTTCTTATTCAATTAACAAAGGGCAATGCAAATATTCAAAAAATTGTTGCATTTGAAAATGCATTCGATCGCATCTTTGATGTTATTGCACAAGAGGGTAATGCAGAGGGAGGTATTGTAGTGGAAGATTGTCTCCTGCTTATGTTAAATCTTTTAAGGGGCAATATAAGTAACCAAAATTTTTTTAAAGAAGGTAATACACACTTGATTAAATGAAAGTGCCAAATCTGGTGTATTTAATACAAATGATAATGAATCGTTTATTTTGTAGGAAGTTATATTCAAAAGTTAACACCAATGTTTCAAATATCACCAGAATCTGAAGATAGCCCTCTGAGTGGGTGGAGTCCACAAAAAGTATTAAATGTTCATTCCATGGTACAAGTGATACGTGCATTAGTAGCACCAAGTGGGCCTGCTCAGGTAAGTGCAAGAGTACAAATTACCTTGAATCATTCTTTCTCTTTGTTTCTTTGAGATCTGTTATGTTATTACCAAAAACCTGTTTGAAGGCTGTAGCAAATTGTCAACAAATCATGAGAGCCTGTGGATTATTACAAGCTTTATGTAATATTTTAATGGCCAATGGTGTTCCTGCGGATGTGCTGACAGAGACAATTAATACGGTAGCTGAAGTTATTAGAGGAAATACGAGTAATCAAGAATTTATAGCAGGTGTGATGGCACCTAGTAGCCCTCCTCGGTAACATTACAGACTTTCTACTTTACCAATTTATTATAAATTGATAGAAAAAAAACTGTTCATTTTTTTAAAACGCGTATCACTTTACAGACCTGCAATCGTAGTTTTACTTATGTCCATGGTAACTGAAAAACAACCATTTGTTTTAAGATGTTCTGTTCTCTATTGTTTTCAATGTTTCTTGTATAAAAACGAGGTAGGACAAAATCAGCTTATTCAGACTTTACTGCCACAAGGTAATGAAATGCCATCTTTGACAACAGGTTTGTGGAAAGCTACATTATTTTTTCTTGCATGCAGATTTCTTTTTTATGTCTTAATGCATAATGAACAAGAAATATTTTACAAATGTAATATTGCTAGGACAGTTGTTATGCCGAGGTTTATTCTCCCCGGATTCTTCATCGAATTGGTTTTCCGCCGTGGCATTATCTCATGCATTGATTGACGATAGTACACAGAAAGAACAACTGTTGCGCGTACTTCTCGCAACTAATATTGGGAAGCCACCAGTGACTTTGATGCAACAATGCGTTATGTTGTTGCAGCAAGGCAATAAAACACAATGCAAATTAGGTCTTTTAATGCTGCTTTGCAGATGGACCGCTCATTGTCCAGCCGCTGTTAAATCGTTCTTGCTTATCGATTCTTCTGTAGCTTATTTAACTGCTCTATTATCGTCACAGGAGAATAACGATGATTTGCAAGAAACTTTATTACAAAGTATGTGCGCCATACTCATTGGATTATGTATACATTTTAATGATAACAGTGTTTCTAATTATACAAAGGTATTTATATAAAACCCTAAAATGAATATAATATATTCATGTATAGACTTAATTGTACTCTTCCAGGAAAAATTATGTAATTTAGTCGAAAATAGAATAGGATTAGAAAGATTCCAAGACGCCATTGGTAGTCTCGGTAGACACGAAGTATATTCTAGGACATTGAAACATCCTCAACCTTCGGCAAAGAATCCTTCAGAGCTTTTATTGGACCATGAATTTTGTAGATTATCGAAAGCGCTAGAGGGTATTTATCATTAATCTTCACTGTACTTTAATAACAAACTCTAACAGTCCGTTCACATGATACAATTTTTTAATCGAATCAATAATAGCTGAAAGCAGTTGAGAGGAAGTAGGCTATATATACCACTCAAAATTAAATTTTAAGTAGAGATATAGAGCTGCGTGAACGGACTGTAAGAAATAGTTTTATAAAATTTGAATTTGATCACATTACATATTTTAGGTGTGATTACAAAGTCAGTTCTAGATGGAAGTAGCTCGCATCATAAAAGTGAAAATTCAATACCCATACCGCCAGACTTTGTTTTGGTCGCACAATATAAAGAAGTTATTCGGGAGCAAGATTTACAAATACAGAAACTTAATCAAATTACGGCATTACTCGTTAAAGAAAAACACGAACTCGAAGTATAGTGCAGTACATATTTATAAACGATATTCACGAATGAAATTTCATAACTATATAATTAGGTATTTATAGTATTCTGATCACCGATTGTTTCTACAGGTACAAGTTCATGATCTTCAGTCAACCATTAATCATTTAAAAGATCAAAATTTAGTATTACGAGCAACGCAAAGTAATATGTTATTGGAAGAAACAGAATCTGATGGCGCAGTAAAAAACGAAGATTCTGCAAAAGAAGTAGAGAAATGTAAGAATTTTATTACAGAACTTGAAAACCGTTTAACAGAACACGCTTCAACGATAAAGGAATATAAACAGAAACTTGAAGAAAAAAATGAGACTGATTTTGAACGTAAATTACAAGAAAAATCCGAAGAATTAGAGAAACTGAAAAAAGATCAAGAAGATCTTTTAGAACTTCTAACATATCAAGATGGTCAAATTATATTATACAAGGAAAGATTGGCTGCTCTAGGTGAAACGGTATATATATATTTTTTAAATACATTTTTTTAATCGTTTTCATTGAACGACGTGACTTATAATTCCAGTATATTTTCTGTTAGGTTGAAACGGATGAAAGTCTTGTCGAACTTGACATTGACGATCAACCAGAATCCAGCAATTCAGTAGATCGAATTAATGACCGTCATCTTCAAAATCAAGAATTATTGTAGTAATATTGACAATGGAAAGATTTTAATTTCAAGCATTCATTTTTTTGTTATTGTTACTCTCCTAATTCGTCTATAGCAACAAATTACACGCATAACACTGTAATGCTATGGTAATGCAACATGCAGTGAAAACTAGAAAGCAAATATAATTTTTATTCCGAGACCACTATTCTATGTATACAGAGATCCGATAATTCGTTCTATGTAAGAATTAAAAGTTTGTAATAGATTATTAATCAAATCAACAATTCGAATATTTATTAAATATGTATCATGGTACTTTAATATATTCCTGTATATATCGTTTAAATAAAATACGCAAAATATTGTTTATATGTATATGAATTCATGAGTACCACAAATGTTTTAGATTAATATTGTGTAGAATATTACTCATTAATTTAATTTATTTATAAAACGTACTATCAAGATTTCGAGCCATGTTTTTATTTAATAGAGTTAGAAATGTGTAATACATTCCTTATGTTTATATTAATAAACAGTCAAAATCATAATAAATATTTTCCATGATTTTTATTTAAATTCTCCTCTACCTTTCCCAATAATTCCTTAATTTTTATGAATACTAAAGTTTTATAATTCCTTATAACTACTCCAAGTATTATTCCAAACTAATTAAGTTCTTCAACCATCTCTCTATTCAAGTAATTAATAAGTTATAAACGATTACTGAAAGCGACAGGTATGTATTTCTCTTTATATTGACTTTTATTCTATCCAAGATATACACATATGTATTTCAATTATTTGCGCCAAAAAGTGACAAAAATATGTGTCGCCATCTAGTAACAGGATTCGAACTAAAAAATTCGTGCCAGGATCACAGAATGTGTAAGGAGGTATCCGGAGTACAGGTTCCCCCACTCCTGCTACTCCTGATACGCAATACCTTGATTAATCGCTAATAACTCCTTTTCTGAGATTAAAATATGAACTTTTAGAATTGAAGAATATAGTATAGACCCTTGGCTACATTCAAGGATACTTTTTATAACCATTCCGCCCGTAATTAACAAATTATTAACGAATATCGGAAGTCGGAACATTTACGGCTGTATCACTGTCTGCTTTAATCGATTAATTATCAACTTTTCAACAATAACAGACACATTTTGGCTATTAGAGAACCAAGTAGACATTCCTGGCAACATTCAAGGACCGATTTTGCAACGCTCCTCGCTCTAATTAATTAGTTATTAGCGATAGATCCCTAGGATGTCGCGTTAAAAGGTTAGAAACAGTGCGCCGACTTCCGATATTCGTTAATAACTATTTAATAACTCATGGAATGGTTATAAAAAGTATCCTTGAATCTTGCCAAGGGTTCATGCTATATTCTTAAACTCTAAAAGTTCGTAACTTATTCCCAGGAAAGGCGTAATTAGTAAATTAAGGAACAATAGTTCATTAAATACGGAGAAATACATATTACTCTGTTTCCGCCACTAGTTGGCGCCACATGTAAAAATCAATAATTCACCGGTTTTAATGAATCACTGCTCGTTAATTTACTAATTACGCCTTTCCTGGGAATAAGTTACGAACTTTTAGAGTTTAAGAATATAGCATGAACCCTTGGCAAGATTCAAGGATACTTTTTATAACCATTCCATGAGTTATTAAATAGTTATTAACGAATATCGGAAGTCGGCGCACTGTTTCTAACCTTTTAACGCGACATCCTAGGGATCTATCGCTAATAACTAATTAATTAGAGCGAGGAGCGTTGCAAAATCGGTCCTTGAATGTTGCCAGGAATGTCTACTTGGTTCTCTAATAGCCAAAATGTGTCTGTTATTGTTGAAAAGTTGATAATTAATCGATTAAAGCAGACAGTGATACAGCCGTAAATGTTCCGACTTCCGATATTCGTTAATAATTTGTTAATTACGGGCGGAATGGTTATAAAAAGTATCCTTGAATGTAGCCAAGGGTCTATACTATATTCTTCAATTCTAAAAGTTCATATTTTAATCTCAGAAAAGGAGTTATTAGCGATTAATCAAGGTATTGCGTATCAGGAGTAGCAGGAGTGGGGGAACCTGTACTCCGGATACCTCCTTACACATTCTGTGATCCTGGCACGAATTTTTTAGTTCGAATCCTGTTACTAGATGGCGACACATATTTTTGTCACTTTTTGGCGCAAATAATTGAAATACATATGTGTATATCTTGGATAGAATAAAAGTCAATATAAAGAGAAATACATACCTGTCGCTTTCAGTAATCGTTTATAACTTATTAATTACTTGAATAGAGAGATGGTTGAAGAACTTAATTAGTTTGGAATAATACTTGGAGTAGTTATAAGGAATTATAAAACTTTAGTATTCATAAAAATTAAGGAATTATTGGGAAAGGTAGAGGAGAATTTAAATAAAAATCATGGAAAATATTTATTATGATTTTGACTGTTTATTAATATAAACATAAGGAATGTATTACACATTTCTAACTCTATTAAATAAAAACATGGCTCGAAATCTTGGTAGCACATTTTATAAATAAATTTTAGAAAAAGAATTTTTTTTTTAATAGTTAAAATATGATCATGATACACATGTTTATATTGACATGGAACAAAATTAAAGTATTTGGCACGAGAATTAGTATCACATAAACGAAACTGATGTCAATGATGATAGAGCGATTTTTTCATTGAACGAATAGCGATTTGGTCGACTACATTATACATGGTGTTCAGCCACCTCTGGGATAAATTTTAATGGGAGATACTAAAGGCCAAAATAAAACGAAAATCAAAAATACCAATTTGTTGATGGTAGCTTCGTTAAGAAGTTATTAACGTTTAAAGTTCTGCCCGTATTGAATTTTTTTCTTAAAAGTGGGTAGGATTTCGGGGGTATGTTTATTCACCAAAAATGATTGTAATTGACCCCCGCAACTGAAAATAATTTTTTCAGAATGATTTGGAATTTTTTAATTTAATTTTTTTAATAACTTTTTAACGAAGCCTCAGTCAAGAAATTGATATTCTTGATTTTCGTCTTATTTTTGCCTCTAGAATCTCCCATTCAAATTTCTCCCGGGGGTGGTCGAACACCCCGTAAACATACAATATTATGGTTTATTATGGAACTGACCTACACAAACATATACATATACATATAGAAACACAAGATCTATTGAGTAACATTTATTGTATTAATACTGGGCTACTATTTATTAAATATACATCACTGCGTTTTACAAATAAATTTTAATACATATCACGGCAAGCACTACGAAGTATGTATTTAACTGTCAACAGCTCCACGATGTTATCTTTTTTATAGGTTATCAATCTAAAGGAGACATTTTTGGAACAAATTCTGATATACGTAAATAATACTTTACACATTTTACTTAAATGACATATGCACGAGTGTATTCACAAGCAACAATACATGGATAATAAATAATAACACGTACATTGAATTGATAACTTATTATAAAACTTAAGTAACACCACCTAGCGTTTCATTCATGCTACAACTAAAAGCTTTTAGAAGAAGAAAGGGTACATTTGGTATATCGATTTTTTGCTATTTACTGAAGTTCTGCGTACATGCATACGTAATGAATAGAAGTGTGATCTGTATTTAATAGTATGAGGGTTCTCTCATTGCTCGTCACAAATCGGAAGTGTCAACATCTGTTTCTCAACAGTAGCTACTGGCAGATACTGACGTTGGGGTGATAAAGTTCTATGGCAGGTGCACGTCGAATTAATTTCTTGCTCGGTATCACAGTCATACTCTACGACTAGACAATTCGTTCTTAAAGAGGTTATATCGCTAAATCGCAAGAAATGGCAAGTGACGCAATAATTTTGTTACCTGGGGAAATAATTATATGCATTTTAGAAGATAAACAACTCGACTTCTTGGATGTGATTAATTTCAGTTCGACATGCAGAAATTTATACAAAATTGTCAACGACAATAATCAACTTTGGAAGAAAAAGTTTTTTCAAAGGTACATTCATTCGTTATCGAAAGTATCAAAGTGTTGCATATAATACAAAAAAAAAAGGGAATTATTATACACAGTGTTGACTTTTAAGCGACCGCACCTTTTCATCCATCTCAACTATCGCGAGATTCTCAATAATTCCCTGTGTAAACAAGACACTTCTATGCTTTGTTTAACTAATTCTGTAAAACGTAGATTGTTATTTTAAATCGTGATATAAATTTCTACTTTTATATACTGGGCATGTATATGCGTAATTCATATACATGCGCTTGCACTTCGTTTTGACATGCACTCGCTTGTTGTTTCGTTTCTTTGTTACAAAACTGAAAATATAAACATTTTAAAAATTATCTTTTAATACGAGAATTAATACAAAAGAAATAGAATATCTTCCTTTTTTTGGGAAATTAGTTGTAATTAAAATACGCCATTCTTTTAAACAATAGATGGCCTCTTCTGAAAGATGCTTATCAAACAAACACTGAAGTAGAAGGTCGTATGATAAACTGGAGAGAAGAGACAAAAGCTAGTTTAAACATTAGAATGAAATTACTTTACCATTTATCAATGATGTCTAGTAAACACTATAAAAAACAGGAGTTACCAAATTCTGCATTTAAAGAATTTGATTCTTTGTTTCTTTTGGAAGAAGGTGCTCATCCATTAGCTTATTACTTTCTTGTGGATGAACTTATCAGTTTAATCAAAGGTCCTGCAATGTAAGTATAATTTAAATATGATCTTCGCACATTTTTTCTCAGAGTATTGATCAATCATTTTTTTTTTTTACATATATTTCTAGGGCTAGCAATTTAACACATAGATATTATGCTCTTAAAGTTGTCAGATATTTAAAACATCGTCATTTGAGAAACGAATGGGAAAAGTTTATATCTCTACAACCAAAGGAACAAACCTTAGAACGTGGTGCAGCTATTGTAGCTCAATGGAGTCAACCAAAAAGACATATATCATACTCATATATATCATCCTTATTAGATAATATTGCAGAACAAACTAAAGAAGTACTCAAAGAACACTACCCAGCTCATTCCATATTTTCAACTCCAGTGGAGCAATTTAATTTTTGGAAAAATAGTATTATTGATGACAATCAATGGAACCCTACAGAAACTAGACAAGTAACAGATGCATTGTGCCAAGTATTATTTCAGAAATTAGGATTCTATGGAAACAGTGAGATGTATTACTCATCAGAAAATTCATTTATAGATCGTGTAAGTTTCAAATTAGAATCATAATATTAATAATAATTTTCAAATGTAACTTATTCTTACATAAGAAATAATATATATATATATATATATATATATATATTGGAATAGGTCTTAGAACAGAAACGTGGAATTCCTATAACACTGGCTATAGTATTTGAAAGTGTTGCACGTAGACTTGGTATACGTTGTGAGCCTGTTAGCTTCCCATCCCACTTCCTATTACGGTGGAAGCAGTCGTAGTAAGTTTCCAATCATTATAAATATAAGTCATATCAAATAGATATATGAATATTCAAATTTTCAGCTGTTTAAAAATTTTGTTAATATTTATTTAATGTCATGCTTCATCTAATAATAAATTTCATTTCTTTACATATTGCTATATGTTTTATTTTAGTGATTCTGAATCCGAGGATGCAGAAAATTATTATATTGATGTTTTCAATGGTGGTCAATTTTTAACTAAGAAAAGTTGCCCTAGAATTGGTGGGGTTTCAAAATGTCCAATAGAAAAGTATAACGTCCATGCGGCAGCGACTGCTGTGGAGGTCTGTCATTTTTTTAAAAAACTAAGAAGCATTATTCTCTATAGTTACTTGAATTTAATAATTATAATTTCTAACAGGTAGTAAGAAGAATGGCGAATAATTTAGAATTAGCTGCCCGACAACACACTCATCCTTATGATAGAACTGCAAGACTGTTATCCGCTCTTGAACTACAACATATGGTATTACCCAATGATACAAGTATAATTTCAAAACTAGCTCGCATATATATTTTACAAAATATGGATGTAACAGAACTGATGGAAATATTAGAAAAAATAAAAAATGAAAAGGTATTTTATGGTGTTAATAATATACATTGCAAAAAACTGTGTACAAATTTGAATGAAAATTATATTAAAAATTTTTAGACCTCTGAAATGATATCAAAAAGGCAAGCAAATATTATTTTACAGACACTTCAGCAACATGTGAAAGGTTTACCACCAGAGGTACAAATAAACGAATTATGTTTTGTATTATACTTTTTCACTAGTATCAATTAAGATTTAATAAATAATAATTGTTCACATTTTTAGAAAGAAACAGAACCTAAAAAAAGAGTACCGGGTGTAAAATATGCAATAGGATTGATAATGAAGCACAAAATACACAGATCTTTTTGCGTAATAACAGGGTGGGATGCACCTTTTAAGGCAACCACAGCATGGATGGCTGAAGTGGATGTAAGTGACACGGACGAAGGTGTGAATCAACCATTTTATAATATATTTGTAGATGATAATATATTTGTAGACGCTGGATCGTGTCATTATGAGGCTCAAGGTAACACTGATTTTATATTCATTTTATAAAATAGAAGAAATCAAGCATTTTTATGTAATACATGAATTTTTAAATTTAGAAAACTTGTGTTTGGCTTCAAACCCCGAATGGATAAATCATCATGCCCTTGGTAGATATTTTTACAAATTCAATGGTACTTATTATGTACCAAATGAAGAAACAGCACGAGAATATCCAGAAGATGAAAAAGCTCGCAATGAAATACTTGTTACACATATGCAAAGTGGTATTGAAAATGATACCACGTAACAACTTTCTTATCTACGTGGAATGCAAGGTAACGTTAATAGAGCAAATGTTCATTTCTGTACAACGTATTTTATGCTTGATGCTAAAGAAGTCATATTTTCATAGGAAAAGAAAGAAAAATCAAAAAATAATGTACATTAATTTCTTTTTCATTTTTCGCGTTTCATCAAATCTGAATTTTTATTCGTTTACAAATGAGAAGCAAAAAATAGAAAGGTTTCGTTTTCAAAACTGAATGTAAATTTAAATTTGAATATATGTGAAAGTTTAATGAACAATAATAAAATAGTACGATAGTTATTATTTATTCTATGTATATCTTATAGAATGCTCAGGAGTTATGTATAGTTTGAGTCGTAATAAGTTAAGGTAAAAAAAAGAACTCTACTAATTACAGATAATACGTATTATATAGAATTAATAGTACTATATAATTGTTCAGAGAACAAAGAGTACCTTTTGATTTCTAGCCCATTCATATGTGATATAGATGTATCTGAATATAATTATTATCTGTAATAAGAATGAGAGAGTGGTCAATACTTTTATGATGGCACTACGTTATATTCGTAAGTACCGTGTACTAATCAATTTATACTTTTTATTAAATTAAAAGTGACTGCAAATTAATGAAGTGGCGTTTAAATATACAACCAGAAAAAAATAGCAAAATATATTCATTTAGGTGTGCTTTTTATTCTATTTTAATGTCGTGGCTGTGCTCCACTTACGTATATTCACAAGCAATCAGATATAAATAGTACAAAATTTGTTTTCATAATACTTACAATACCATAACCATCTGAAGAAATAAAGTAAACGTTTCGAGTATTTTGATACTATACATTAATATTCAAGTCTAAAGAAAGTGGAATTTTTCTGAAAATGTAACATGTGCGTGTAATAAATAATGATAAATAATGTAAATTACACTACCTAGTATGGAATGATATTGAAGTCATATTGTTTTGTGTATGCTTTTCAAGCTGAAAAAAAAATTGATCCGTGTTATCAATATCTAATTAAAATCAAAAAATGTAAAATTTGTCAAAGTAAATAGTGAATTATTGTTAAATAATTATAAAATATACGCGCAATATGTTATATTTATATAAAATGTTTTGTACCCGCTAGAAGACATTGATTTCATTAAATAATTACACTTACCATGGTAATACGTTCAAATATCAGATCTCTAATCTGAGCATTCTCACTTCTTTTTTATCACTTCTAATAAGAATAATTAACGTTTAAATGAACAAAAATCACAGTACACTTGTAATATTAAGTATGACAAATATAATTCAAGGAGAATTTGAAGAATTAGTTTCTTCTAATGACCTGTAATAATAATAATGTAATGTTACATTTATAAGTATTCTGTATTGTATAATTCTGTAATATTGTGTTAAGTATCTTCGAGTATACATTTAATCGATCCAATGTTAAAAAAGTACTTAAATTATTAAACATATGTATCAATCGACTGTGAATAATATTTCTTTAAAAATCAAATTTTACTTACTTTTCGGTAGTAGATTTATTGGCAGTATCGTTAGAAGAGGGTTGCATAGTTACCTCCAAAATACTCTTTTGACCTATGACATTTAAGAATGTTGTTTCAATGACTTCGTATCATAGAAACTTCGTATTGTTCTTACAATATAAATTATATTTACTGTGTTTGTGTTGGTACAACGCAGGAGCCCAACTGTAATTGTTAGGACTCGGTACAGCATCTGTTGCGTTGCTCGTTGATGACGATGCAATATCATGGCTTAACGAAAGGGCAGCTGATTTAATAGTGGCAGTGGTGCAACTATTACTTTTTCCTTCCAAGGAAATATTTTTTCTGTGAATAATATGTAAACAAAAAATTACCACTTATTTTAATTTTTTTTCTTTTTTCTTCACAATTGTTTTAAGGGATTACGGTCTTATCGTCGTTAAAGTGATATAACCTCTTAAAAAGAAAGATTTGTACCTTAATTTGTTAAAACAACCGACGGTGTCCTTTTGAGATATCGGATACAGTTGAATGGTTTCCAGCAATTGTTCAAATTCAAATACTTTACTGTTTCCATTGCTTATCACACTAACGTTGACAGAGGATGACGGCGATGATTGTCGTCGTGACAACAAATGTTTAGATACAATTTTATTGCTGTCCAACACTACTGAAAATGCATACGTTACGTGTTATGCGCATGAAATATAGTCAATTATAAATACGGTAAATTTTCGGTATTTCAGTTACCATTTGGCACTATTAAGTCCGATCTGGATGTCTCCACCTCGTGGTTAATTCTATTAACTACAGATATCTTTGGAAGATCTTTCTCGCAATCTATTGAATTCGAACAAGTCGCGGGTTCAGACCTCGTTTGATTAGCACAAGCTATTAATCCAGAAACTTCTTGCTGGCAAATGTTCGGTAGTTGCCCCAGTTTGGGTCGACCGCTACATATAAGTTGAGGTTGACAAAGATGCGAGGGGCACGTAGAACGTTTGTCAGAGAATTGCTCGTTGCACGTAGAGTCGAGCTCATGATGTTTATGCAAGAATGAGGACGATCCATGAGTCGGCAGTGTAGGAGTGTAATGCAAAGGGCTAGCATTATGATGTTGTAAACTCGTTGAAGAAGTTCTCGAATCACTGGTGTCGTCTACATGTTGATTAAAACACAAAGAAGTCCAAGCAGAGTTCCGATCTTGCATTTCAAACAAATGCAACAACATAATCTCGTCTTCCAAACTATCATTGCCTCGCAATCTGTATAAAATTTGAAGTATTTTGGAATATCTGCCGTGAGATTCATCAGTCAGGGTTGCCAGAGTTAGGAAAGGTTAGGAATCGATACTATGCGGTGACTCGTCTGAACTGGAGTATCTCGTCATGTTGATAAGCAACTAAATTACATATTCCCTTCAAATAAACTCTTTACTACTTTAATGAGAGGGAAACACGAAATTTATAGAGGATTACGAAGTACATGTGGTGCAATGAGGCTGCAGTCAGGTTTTCTCTGACATCCCTGATCACAGTCCTCTTACTTTTTACTTATTTTGGGTCAATTTTAATTTTCAATTTTTACTTTCAACATACCTACAAGTATCTCCTGTACTGTCTCGGTTGTTCTGTTGCTTTGTGCGCTGTTTGTTTTGAATCCACGGCGTTAATGATTCTGCAACTTCTACGTCGTTTTCTCCTATAAACATTACAGTGACTATTATTAAAAATAAAATTATTATTGATTGTTAAAGTAATGAATATAAGAAGCTAAAAACTTGTATTATAATTGGGAAAACTGTGTCACTGCGAGACGCAAAGTAGTTCATTTAAACGGTTGTTTCAAATTTAATAAAATGAATCTTCTACTCAAAACCTGTGACTTCGATTATTACAGCACAAATATGAAAATATTCTTTATTATAAAACCAAGCGTAAGAAGAAGACGGAGATTATTTAAGAAATAGACGGAAATTTTGTTATGAAACCGCTTGAAAGTGATCGGAAGTAGGATTCTTTTTCATAAAATCTTCGTCTGGCTTCTCATTCGTAGGTTTTTCATTTTTGACACCTGTATCTAACTTGCATTGTCGCTGCTTATGTCTCTGCATATCTATAGAACCTCTGTTCGAACTCGTACCTAATTTTAATGCAATTGTATTTTAATATGTAAAATTATTCCTACATAAATTGTTTCATTTTAGATAAACATGTGCTTTTTGCGTCTGTCCTAATAAGCTAAATAAAGTACATCATTCATATTTATATTATTTAATACATAAAGACAAAAAAGGATTTCATTTATCTTTTCTATTAAGTTACTTAACGATGTTTTCAATTCGTACCTGACATAGTTTCATCATCCACATCATTTTCGTCATTAGAGTTATCATCTAAAAGTGTTAAATGTGGCTCATTATGGTCACACTCTTCCAAATATATATCGTGTTCACTTAGTTCCTGAAACAAATAAAAATTGTCAATTTAAATATGTAGTCATAACAAAAGATGTATCTGTATTCCAGACTATATTATAGAACATTAACTGAATGATCTTACTCCGCTATCGCTACTGCTACTACTGGAGAGAAGATTCAATGGTTGCTGATTAAGGACCGTCGGTGAAGAAAATGATGGGGATGGAGAATGAGCTCCAGTAGTTTGACAATCTCCCGGAAGATCGTCGTTCGTACTATGCAGGTTGGGTGATTCAGGTTTCACTCTGTGTTGTTTTAGACTCGTTTTCGACGAGATAGAGGATAATGTCGAAGAGGATCCAAGTGGACGTATATTTGACAGCTCTCCTAATTCACACATAGGCATTAATTGATCTCCTGACATGACGGCATTATTATTTCCACTAGGAAGGACATTCTGTACTGATCTACTAGAAAAACAGCTGTTAAGATATACAGTTTTCGTTTCCAATTTTTGTGATAAATTATTGCTGTAAAAAAAATACGATTCACCTTGTCGACGTGCCATTTGGATACGTTTCCATCGAACGAGTAGAATTTGAGATAAGTAATGGATCTCCAGCAGCTTGCGACTGTTGCTGCATTACCAAAGATGTTACATTTGATGTTGATCCACATAATGTAGCCCCACTGGATACTCTGGTTGCTGTGATAGCATTTCGAGACATTTCGATTGCCAGTCGCTATGAATAAATGTTACAGTTACGCATAAATGCGGGGCTGTAAATTTTTAATTCAGATATTACCTCTTTCAGTTCATTAATTTGAGTGGCATATTGAT
Organism: Colletes latitarsis; assembly: GCF_051014445.1. Taxonomy (NCBI): domain Eukaryota; kingdom Metazoa; phylum Arthropoda; class Insecta; order Hymenoptera; family Colletidae; genus Colletes; species Colletes latitarsis. Next base: position 24,182,230 of record NC_135141.1, on the reverse strand, counting down.
TTTGGACGGTAACTAATTGACTAATATACCATTGTTGATCTCTGCAACGCTGATAGAACGTTGGTGGCCGTACCTGAAATCTATTGTCCATTTTTATATTATAATTTAAACGATAATAAATTGAACCATCATAGACAAAGGAAATTATTATATACAGTAAAACGTTATTTTACGAGTTATTACGATTTGAAAACATTAGACGTACCGCAATATGAGAGTATCCAATTCTGTATTCAAATACCCTTCGGTTGCAAGTAAATCTAATCTGAAAAATCTATTATAACCCCAGCATTCACCGATTTCAAAGTCAGACGCGAATTCTCGAACAATATTCTTACTTGTATCACGAGATCCTTGATGTATCATTTCAACTCGATATTCGTATCTGAAAAATAGAACAATAATAAAAAAACCTAATTAAAAATTCAAAGAAACAGGCTGTTTAATTGTTATATTTTTAAAACGTGAGAATGATATTATTCATTGTACTTACTTTGATGTTTCTGGTAGACCAGCACTTAATTCCAGAAAAACAGATAAATAATTTCCGCGTACAACGCCGTTTCCATCTGGATATACTTTTAATCGCCAGCATAATCCGTTAACGTGCAAAGGTGCAGAATAGACTGGATCTGCTTTTAATTGTAGTTGAGTAAAATTTTGCATTGCAAACGTTGCACTGTCGTAACCTGGTACAATTTCGCTACGATAATAAACATATGATTATATTTTTGTAAACACATAACATTATATTGTAAATTAAGGTACAGGAAATTAACGCTTTACCTATGAAAATCTGCAGGAACAGGTGCGGTCACAAAACTCGTCATTGGTTTTTTTCTCACTTGGTGTATCATCCGTGAAAGATCCGCGCTTTTAATGATAAGCTCAGAACGAGTACAAGTATGCAACTGATGTTCCACTTCTTGTAATAAAGCTTCTAGTTGTTCTGTTTCTAATGTCAAAGAATTCTTCTGACCCATTAATGTCAGCAATTTAGCTTTCAATTGAGAATCTAAACGCGCTATCATTAATTCCACCGCATTTCTAATTTCTCTAACTCTCTCATCCTTTGCAGCTCTTACAGATTCAACATTACGTTCCTAGTAAAAGATTGGTGGTATATTAATTAGAAAATCTCAAAATATTTTTTATAAAATTTGTACATACTACTTCTTGGACAAGACTTATCAACTCCATCAATCTTCGTTCCAATTGTCCTACTTCTGCTTTTATTTGTGTGACATGCTGATCATAGACCTCTTCTAATGGCTTGAAAGTATGTCCTGAATGAGTTCCACCCCATAGGGCACACTGATGACATATACATCTACGGCAGGTCCAACAATAAACAGATAGCTTCTCATGATGCACAGTACACCTAAAAAGAAATATATAGATGTTGAAACCAAACTTGGACATCAGTCAACCAATTCTTCTTTTCATTAGAACTAATCAGTTGATCAATTATAGATGGCGATTTTTAAATTACAAAAAGATACCTATCTCTGTTGGAATCATCGTGTCTTGAATTTGATATACCAACAGCTTGAAGCGTATCAAGTTGCTGTGTCACTTCTTCTACCCATCGACAATTTACCAATTCATGTAAGTGTAGAGAAGCTCTACAATGGGGACACTGAGAACGCTGTTCTGTGAGCCATCGTCTGATGCAGGTATAACAGCATAATTTACTGCAATGAGGACAAAGATGTGCATCCCTAAGCTTTTCCATACAGATGAAACATCGGAAAACTTCTGCCAGTGTCTAAAATAAAATTAAGAACTTGTAATGATTATATATTATAAATTTTAAAGTAAATAATCTATAATTTGACAGGAATATGTAATGGTTTTATTTATATTTGAAATCTCTATGTAAATATGCTTAAAATGTACTTAATGCACATCTCGTTACTTTTATTATAACGTTAAACAAACAAAATGGGATAGCAAGAGATATATAACTTTCATCAACATTATTATACAGTTTCGAACATAAAAATATTATATTGCATATTTACAAACCTCAACACTGTGGTCATCCGAATTTTTTGAATTAATAGATGTTTCTCTACTAGCCATCCTGTCTGACATTTATTAATACAAAATTTAATCGGATGTTATCGATCGTTAGATGTATCACCAGCACTCAAAGCTACACGAATCTCCGACATTTCATCTCGTGCGGTTCGTTCAACTATATAACCGATTTAACAAAACGTTATTTCCTAAACGTGTTCATTATTAATAATTGTTACTTATCAACTAGTCGGACATACACGAAATGCTTTCCAGGTACTCTGAAAAATTTATAGAGGAGAATTCAATATTGTTATAAGTGGTGATTTGCCATGAAGTAAAAATATTCTACGGTAAGCAGTCTAGGAAACATTTGATCCCGTTAGACCATTTCTTTTGAAATTATTTTAAGAATAATACCGAATTTATTTTGATAAATTATTCCTTAATTAGGAATAGAAAAAAAATGACATATGAAATAGAAGATATTTGAAAAATATTTTTATGAGTTTTTATGTTCGGTACATAATCTTTGTGATTTGATATCTGTTTTTCATTTAAAAAATCGTTCTGGAACCAGCATTTGGCATTTTAAAATGAATTCTACAAAATCAAAATTTTTAAATGCCATTAAACAAGTAATAAAATATTCACAAGAGATAATAAAATAGGGATTATATAGAATATAATACTATAATCTTAGATAAAAAACAAATGATACGTGTGTACAAAAATTTCATGGGCTTATTTTAAAGTGCAATTTTATCGAAATATGTTATTATTGGAAACTTAAACATTATTTGGTATTAACATTCTTTTACGGTAACTTTTGCAATCTGCTTTTACGTGTCTCTTAATTTGTATTATTTTTATTTATGTATGTATATACATATGAATGATAAATGAAAAAAACAAGGGTGTACACATAAACACAAATTCGTATTAAAAATATAGAACGTTTCAAATATATGTGGGAAGTATATAATACCAATGCAACTGCACTACTGCATATCTTCACAATTAGTGACAAATGGTGACGAAGTTTGTTTTGAACCGTGTTGATATTGTATAAAATATCATTTATGAAAAGTACAGAAGAGAACGCACTAACATATAAATAATATTATTTCTTCGTTTCTGAAAAACTTTAATGTTTATATGTATGCATACATAATTTATACTACATATTTAAGAATCTACGAATGTTTAACTTTTAGGAATACCAAAAAACTAATCGCGTTGTATCGTATGAAATTATTGTAAAAGTAATCATAAACAATATTTATCATTTTTAACACCAATAATTTGAATGATAATTGATTTGAAATGTGAATTCAGTTGAAATATTATTATATTATTGAGGTTATATGCTTTCTTTCTTTCTAGGACTTACAATATGAATTAAATGTATATTGTTTAAAGAAGACTACTTCTTAATGTAGTCCCATATTTGTTAAAATTTGGATTATTTTAGCGTGCATAAAATTAATAAATGTAATTGATTTCAGATTCAGTTTTGATTATACATATTCAATTATATTTATAACAAAGACTTACATAATGGCTGCATTTCCATTGAAAAAAGTAGAATTACAAACTGATGTATACATGGCATGTTTACAGCATGCCTTGTCAACAGAAAGTTTTGAAGTAATGGGACTATTGATTGGGGATGTATGTTTATAATTATATTTTGTTACCTGATGCAATTTTACACATTTTTCATTTGTGCAAAAATACATCTATTGCTTCAATGATAATTTATGTTAGACAGTATGTGGCATTACAAAAATTATTGCTGTTATTATTTTACGACGTTTGGACAAAAAGAAAGACAGAGTTGAAATTTCATCTGAACAATTATTGAAAGCTGTTGTTGAAGCAGAACGATTAACAGATGAATTAAACCGTCCTGTCCGTGTGCTTGGTTGGTATCATTCACATCCACACATAACTGTTTGCCCTTCACACCTTGGTAGGTGTACAAATTATATTTACCACTCATACATAGATAAAAAAATAAATAAATTTTATTCAACACAGCATTCTGATAATAAAAATATTTTTCTAGATGTTAGAACTCAAACAACATATCAGACAATGGATCCTACCTTTGTGGGTTTAATATTTTCAGTATTTTCAGAAAGCAAAGAATCTAAAGTAAGTATTGAATGAAAGTTATCTAACTATTATGATACATTTCATTTATTGTGCTTGTTTAAATAACAGGAGCAAGAGATCTCTTTAACTTGCTTTCAATCATATAATGGAGAAGCAACGGAGATTCCATTAGAAATTGTACACTCATCTCTGATATCTGATAAATGTTTAAAGGTAAACTTTTATAAAATATATTTATAGCTAGTTTTAGATATAAATGTAATTTTCAATTAGAAATAGTTAATTTTCATATATTTGATTTAGACAATGACGGATTTACCGAAAATTTTGGTTCAAGAAGAAGAAGAGATGGCAGAAACATGCAAAAATCATCAGGATATTCTTGCCAGTATACATAATAATGCTGGTTAGTTTAATTATTTAAATATTCTTGATTTTCGTTGTAACAAAGAAATAATGCATTTGATTATTATTTACAGTGAGAACACGTACATTGGTTCACATAACGGATATAATTACGAAGCCTTTAGTATTGACGTTTCAGAAGAGGATAGCTTTAAATAAATTACGTGCTGCGCTTCTTCAAAGGCAGCTACAGGAATTGCAAAAAGTGAGCAATGAATAAAAATTTCTTCCAATAAAAAACAAATATTTCTTTCTTTTTCTTATGTGTAATAAACGTAAGTATATTAAGTTCAGTATTTTTCTACTTTGTACTAATACATTTCCATACAGTTTTCGTATTATTTATTGTGCAAAGTGAAAGCAAGTTTCATGTACAAAATGTAAAGTTATTTAAAATAACAAAATATAATAATTTCTTTCTTGTTTAATTTCCACGAGTTTTTTGTCAACTAAATAAGAATAGACAAACAAACCTTTCAGTGATTATTTTTATTTTACCTTTCACGAACAAAGTTCTGGCAATAATTGCACAGTTCTATATTTACACTACGAGAACAACAGTGTATTTAAATAGACTTAAATGTATTCAAAACACGGATTCTGCAGAACGAGAAAGATGTATAGGATGAGAAGGACTACGTGCTAACCTTTTGCGAGGTAGCTTTTCCAGAGTAGTTAACAATTTCGCAAAATCGGGTCGATTTTCTGCATGATATGACCAACAAAGCATTAGGATATCCTATAAATATGTGAAAAAAAGAATCAATGTTAAAAGATTATAGAAACTATAAAATCGAACAAGTTGACGAATATTTTAAGCAGCATCTTGTAAAAATCTGTGAATAAAATTTACAACATATAATATTCAATTTAATATACCTTTACATCACGGGAGGCTTGTAAATTAGCTAATGTTTGCTTCATTCCTTTACCAACTTGCCAAATAATTGCTTCAGGAGGTTGTCCTTTAAACGGCCATTCTCCGCATAAAAGCTCATACCACACGGTCCTATGATAGGACACTTTTTTTAGATACATTAAATAAAAATACTTCGAATAGTTGTTATATTACACTCAATGTTTACATTACTTTGAGACCTTGCATGTTGGATTCAAATGCTAAAAAGTTTTATCATGAATAGGAAAAAAGTAGAAAAATTTATTTATATTTAATAATAAGATTTATTCATAAATATTATTTCAAACGTAGAAAGGTATTAATTGATTCCGAAATTGAGTTGATACGTACCGAAAAGACTTACCCAAAAAACGAAAGAATTTTAAGAAAAGATCAATATTCTTTGCAATGTTTATCAGATAGAATGTATTACACTCATAAAGTAAAGTTATATTTGATGCCAATTTTTTATACTTACCCAAATGCATAAACGTCAGAAGCCTCTGTAAAAGGTAATTCTTCCTGATCTCGATTTTGTTGCGGTCTCAGTCGTCGAACAATTTCAGGAGCTAAATAACATAACCAACCAGGTGGTATACTCAACGCATTTCCTTGTCTGTGCAAGAAATAATAAATATACATTAGAATTACGATTTACATTAAGTACATCGTTTAAAATAAAAGTTTACCTATTTCCATAACAAAGTTTTGTGACACTGAATAAACCGAAATCAGTTATGACAACTTTTCCGTTTTCTAAAAATATGTTTTTACTCTTAAGATCTTTGTGAATTATTCCACGAGCATGAAGATATCCCATTCCCTAGATAATAAGAAGCACGTTTCATGATTTGTTTTCTTTTTAAATTTGTTAAAAAAATGACGATAAATTCTACCCGGAATGATAATTACACCAAAGGATTTGTTTAAATGCTTTTTACGTGTATATACCTGAGAAATCTGTTGAGCGATGATAGTGGTTTTATTCATATTAAATTTATCTTTACGCAGGTGAATGTGAGTGTAAAGAGTCATGCCTTTGCTCATACTAGTCACTATCGCCAAGCGAGGAGGCTTCATGCAAGCTCCCATAAATAAAACTAGATTTTCATGTCTAGTTTTTCGGAATGTAGCCACCTATAAATTTGAACGTAATATAATTTAAATAATGAACGTTATGATATTACATTTAATTTGAGTAAATGATGTTACGAGAATAATTATTTTACAATAAGACATGATATCATGCTACATTTATTAATTTATAAAATTTTTATTTGAAAACAAAATGGTGCATTAGTATTTAAATCAAGAATAATAGTTTCATGCGATACATTAATTTTATATGTACCATTATACTAAAAATAATAATATATAAATTCTCAATTAAGCTATGAAATTAATCAATTCATTATTTTGCTCGTGTTATAATTAGTAAAAGCGAAAGTATAAGCGTTAGAACAAGCTATTCCCAGCAGAAGAATACTTTTTATAACGTGTATGAAAATTTCACGGCCGTATTGAATTAGTAAATGTAATTTAACTGTAAAAAATTTATTATACCTCTAACTTGAATGCTTCCAATGTTTTATCATCGTCTAAATAATAGTCCATGTTCAAGACTTTAATCGCAACATTACCATGCCAATAGCCTCTGTACACTGTACCAAATCTTCCGGTACCTATAGGTTCTCCAATTTTCAATTCGTCATAAGGAATGTCCCATTCTCGCATCGATAACTGTAATAATAAATCCCATTTAAACGCGATTGTAATACAAGGCGACTCTAAAATTTGGGATAAGCTACAGTTCTCTTCTAAATATATTGATGTTACATACACTGTTCTGCCGCGGCCAACGACTGTCTCCTGGTTCTCCGTCAGAGACTTGAGAATCTTGAGAATCAACCCTAACAGGTGTGCGTTCGGAATCTGTGCTAACGCTACCAGATCCAGAAACACTTACTGTTCTTTCACTATCACTCGACATATTTGTACCTTCGAGTCGATGAGTTTCTAATGTAACACCTTTATCATTGAGCACAACATCTGGAAGTGAATTGTGATCAATTTTTTCTATATCGCAATAAAATGCATTGTACGATAATTTTGGTACCTGGAAAATGGAACTGTTGTTTGGCAGGTGCCTGTGGAGTTTGGCTCGTATTGGCAGGTAGCAAAGCTGGACTAGAAGGCGTTGAGCTATTACAGCTCGAGGTATTTGAACTAGAATCCGCGCCCTGATGAATATACATTCGTAAAGTATTAAGTGTTAAATGGATTTCATCTCGATTGTAATTTCAAGGTATGTGTTTCTAACATAAACAAGGATTACATTGACCAAAGAAAAAATATAAAGAAACGTGAACCCATATTTAACACACCTGAAAAGGTATGTTCACAGAAGAATGTGGATGGGATCGTTTTCGATCCCTTCGATTTAAAGAGCTCAATAAATTTGAGTTGTGATGATTAGGGGATGTTATACCAGGTTTGCTTAATATTGGAGAAACATTTACCATACCTAAAAAATTTTGTTTTAATCAAACTTGTTGGAAAGAATCGATAAAACTTTAAAGCTTATACGCACCGTCACCTTGTACAGATCTTTTAAACTCGTCGAAGAGTTCCTGAGGTAAGCCACAAGAAGGTGGTACTTTGGATTCGCATTCCCGGTGACATTTATATTTACATTCTTTGCACTTTAAGCCAGTGTCCATAAACATTTGCTTTTCGCAATAGTCGCATGTTGTCATCATTTTGAAAGTTTTGGTAAAGCGGTGAGCAATTATATGGCCCATTCCTCGGGTTACAGTCGGAGTACGTGGTGACTTTGGCACTTGAAGACTTGTTACTATGGAAGATAAAAGTAATCATTTGCAATGTATTTTAATGATAAGGAGCACTAACTACATCTTTTGATTCGGAAAGCCTAACGTTTTTATTATTTTGTTCTTCTTAGAAATGCATTTACCTGTTCCCTTAAAACTGTTATCATCGCTTTCTGCACTAGAATAAGGTGGTGACTTAACGGGACTACTACTATTCAGTAACAGACTTTCCCCTGTAATGTCTGCATTACTGCTGCAAGATCCTGATTCCGTAGGCAGACGATTTCTTCTTCCTACTGAACCAACAGGATCGTTCCCGTAACTATGGAAACGATGAAGGAATATATAATATTTACATTAATTTATTAAAAAAGAATCGGTCTCTGATATTGCATTATTTTTGCTGAATAACGATCTAATTTTTGGTTATTACTTTTAAGTTTTATAAGAAAACTATTAGGAATTAAAGTATTACCTTGAAGCTGTATCTCCATTTTCAAGACGATTTGCTAATTGTGATTCATGAGATTTTGACTTAGTTAATGGAAACACTTCTGGTTGCGATATTGTATTTTGTAAACCTATTTGATGTTTTTTACAAGGAGGAGGAGTTGTTGGAAACTTGATTCCTATTATTAGAAAACAAAATTTCAGTGATTATAAAATTGTATAAGTATATTATAACATGAAATAAATTAATACATTTGAAAGACTTATTACTTACCACGTCCTAGCCTTTGTAAAAGAGGAGTAGAAGGAGGACTAGTTGAAGATAAAGACGTAATGGAAGAAGCTTGTGCTAATATATCACTGTTAAGATTATTGTTGTTATTATGATATGGAATGCTGTCTTCGGAAGGAACAGAACATCTGGTTGTACGGCATCGAGCTGGCCTAGGAGATGCTCCTGTACGTACATGGTGTCTATCCCAAGAATCCCAATACAAATTCATATCACTATTATCCATATCTCCTCTTAAGAGAACATCTAAATAAAACATAATATTAGATAAAAATACACGAAAAATACAATGTGCACTGTTCCAATATAAATGAACTCTTACCCATATACCGACGAAGATTGTGCAATGCCCTACAAAGTCTACGAAGTTCTTCTTCATGTCTAACATTATTTTCTCCCAACATACTACCTAACTCATGTTCAGACTTCTCTTTGAGAGCTTCCAATGAGTTAGCCTTAGAGCAGACCATCTGAAATTTATTATTAATGCACATATTTGCTAAAGTCAATGCATAGTTGCTATGAAATTTTTAAAATAAAGATTACAGAAATGTATTTTTGAAAAATTATTTGTACCTGTATAGACTCTTGTGTAAGTCCTACTACCCGTAACCATTGCTGCAAAGATGGATACTGTCTCATCTCTGCAGGCAATGATTCTACAGCCAGTTTGGCTTTGGTTACTAGTTGCTTTGAGTATAATTTGATAAGTTTTCCCTGAAATATGTCACTTATATTCATGATAAGAACGAATAACAACAATAGATTCACAAAGTAAGTATGCAATACCTTTTTTAACATCAAATTAAAAAGATAATGAAGTTAGTGAAAACATAATTACAATTTCCACTTCGATCGCTTGAAATTGTTTTACCGAAACAAAATATTTGAAAAGTATTCCACACCGGAGGAAATAAAAAGTTCAATATTTTTTTCGACGCGACATTGTATCATTGTCTCGAATTAAAGTATTATAATGCGGTAAAAAGATAAAATAACAGCAGAGCGATAATGACTGACCGCAAACGGGGAACAAAAGCGTCAAATTATTCGCGTGCATGCAAATGTAAATTCAAAGTCGATAAAGAAATGCATTTGCAACTTGTTGACAATCACACGGAACAGCCCTTCACGAGGTCAAGGCGATCATGTTTGAAGGTAACGAAACAAGAATGAAAAAAAATCGAAGGGGCTGCGAATTATTTCGCAGTACCTCGAGCGTACGAATTTCCTGTTGCGTGAGTTCTGCGCTGGTGGAACATTGGGTCCTCAAGCCTTCGAGCCGATCGGCGGAGATGTCAATCATGGATTGAACGACATCTAAGGCTCGACGAATCTCTTGTTCCGCATCCTCACCGTCCGCCATCCCGCGCCACGATGACGGCCCCCTGTTTTGTTGTCCGCGAACCTGACACCTACTTCACGGGCATAATTCCTCTCGCACGGTGTCCGTATCGGTCACGGCTTTATCACTGGTTCTCCGTGTTACCAAACCACTTATCAACATTGACAACCATCTTGGCCGCCTATCGGTGACGTCAATCGGTGCCCAACAATCCGGGATCTCAGCACGTTCATTCGAGCAACTTTATGGTGTTCCTAAAAACGCTTTCTTAAGTTATCGTGACTCACATGATTACAGTGTCCACGTTACTGCCAACCACGCCACTCGCTGGTCTCCCTAGAGTGACTACATGCTCCCTACAAGGCTATTTGCAACTTATGCTGAATTACATAGTTTTGGAAACGTTTACTGAATAGAACGTATATAAGCGCCACTTGCAACATTTCCTTTTTTCATTTTATGCACTCAGCATGCGATTCGGAGTTTCTTATCTAGCTGTCTTACCCGGTCGATGAGTAGTGGTCATTTGCTCGCCACATATCTGGCTCGGTGACATGTATTCGTCTGACAAAATTCTGTGTCGTGTGTTTGAATTGTGGAATTTTGTATAATTACTGGTGTTATATGTCAGCGTTAAGAAGGACTCAATAGAAATGGTGAATATAGATACAATACAAAAGAATTATCCGCTGCACTGGCTCGTATGGAATAACAACTATCTAGAACTCGAGGATGAGTTATCTTCGAAGCTGGTTCGTACGAAAAAAATGTCATCCGATTATTAAACCGCGTTCGAAGATATCGTCAGTTGCATCTGTCATTAAATAGATGTATTAATGAAGATAAGAATCTTAAACATTTGTCGATTGCTATTTTTTTTCTTACTAACCGAATATGATAAATGACATTTCCCTTATGTCTCGTTTCTCTGTTCATGTATTGGATAATAATAGTGGTAAAATAAAAAGAAATGTGTGATTCTAAAAGATAATAAGAAAGTATGTTTTTGGAATGTTATTTTATGACAAGTGTTACTAACTAATGTATGCAAATTTAGTAATGTCTTCTTGTATTGATATACGTAGATATTTAAAAAATCTCAGAATTGATGAATTTATTTTAATCTATTAAAATCAATTACATCCTATTGATTTGAATACATTATTTGGTATGCTGTCAAGAGAGCTTTATGAGTGAAGCCTCATGTATGTGGGAAACCATAAATGTTCGCTGACTTGTAACTTTCGATATTATACTTTGAATATATCATTGATTGATTTGATATAGTATAATAATTGTATCACAAATTATTAACCTTGTCAATCCTTCTTCTTTTAATGTTACAAATGATAAAATAATTATACTGTATTGCTAAGTTCACATTAAATCAAGTATATATTATACAATGAAATTTATCTGATCTGCTCATAAAATGTTCATAATTATTTTAAGAATATACGTATAAGTTAATAGAAACATAAGAATCATAATTAATAAAGAATCATTTTCATCTAGCATGACATTGAGAAGCATGATAATAGGGGAAGAACACCACTGATGTTAGCTGTAACTTTGGGTAATATTAATTGTGTTGAAGTGTTATTGCAACATGAAGCTAATGTCAACACAGAAAATACTCAAGGATGGAGTGGTAATAATCTTATTTGCTACATTTTTCAAATTTGTATAAAAATATGTACATAATTTGTAATTGTTTTATAGTGGTCCATGAAGCAGTTGGCACAGGAAATCCTGAGCTATTGCAGATGGTGCTAGCACGTAGAGATTATCAAAGATATTGCAATCGGGTAGCTGGTATTCCAGAATTACTTCATAAACTTAAACAAGTGGGTTCGTTAGAACAAAGCAGAAAGCATAGTGATATTTCGCAGAATGTAAACCAAAATCAAATATTTTCAGGCTCCTGATTTTTACATAGAAATGAAATGGGAATTTACTAGTTGGGGTAATTAGAAAAATACATAATTCTATCATTTTCTTTAAGTACAGGCATTAAACTAATATTTTGCTTATCGTTAGTTCCTCTTGCCTCTAGAATGTGTCCTAGTGACACTTATAAAGTATACAAACAAGGCAGTAACGTGAGAATCGATACAACATTATTGGGATTTGATCATGCCAATTGGCAACGTGGAAATCGCAGTTATGTTTTCAAAGGACAAAGTAAATATTTTTGAGATCATTATTTTGCATGAACATTAATATTCGTATAGTTTATTTCAATCTTCAGGTTTTTTTGCGTGTTTTTTCTTTTATATTAATAGTAGAATCATTTATTTGTTCTTTAATTGTGTATATTAAATGCAAGCTGCATCAAATGTACCTGTGGCAATTAGATGCGAACGGAGTTATGTGTTCAGTATGGTGGGACAAGAGTCAGGTGACAGAATTACTTTTTCAATTAATGTGGTCTACAGGACTTTAGAGAACATACACTTTTACAAAGTAAAAACAAATTTATTCAATAGATTTGTTATGTAGATATTTACTTTTGCATTCTATTTATTATTATTTTCTTTCAATTTTCATTATTATTTAAAAGTTTATGTAATACACAAAAGCTTGCAATGGTAAGCATATGTGTCACTTAGTTATAGTTATTATAATAATATTTATATTGTTGTATAATTATATAAATAACTGCATCTAATATGTAATTTATTCATATCCTCGTACAAGTAAGTACTTAAATATACATATATATTTAAATATAAAATATTTGAAAACATGTTATTAGACTTTATACAATTACTAGTAGTTGTTATCTATAAAATTAATTAGTTTGAGTCTTACATTGTAGAACAATATGTAAGTTCTATTTCAGTAATTATTTCATAAAAAATTATTTTAATATAAAAATAGAATTTTTGTTTATACAGACGATGGAGCAACGATGATGGAAGTAGATCACGAAACACGGAAAGTATACGTCGAGCATATGAAACTCATAGATGTGGATAATATGCAACTAATGGACCCTTCTGAAGAAGGTGTATTAGGTCGTCTTACAAATCCTATAGTTACTACATATATAGATACGGATAAGATTAGTTTTGAACGGTAATTATACTTTCTATTTTACTGTTAGAATCTTTCATATATATCTTTTACAACGTTTTCAATGTTTAAATAGAAATAAAGCTGGTTTATGGGGTTGGCGATCTGATAAAAGTGAGGTAGTAAACGGACACGAGTGTAAGGTTTTTAGTGCAAGTAATGTAGAATTAATAACGAAAACTCGATTAGATCACTTGTCCGAACCTGACAAAATAAGGGCACGCGCTCCTCGTACGCCTCTACAATCATTTCTTGGCATAGCAGAACAACAACAAGAGAATTGCATTAGTGCAACTACTAGCGTAACTTTCTTTTCTTAAATATTTTATGATAAACCCAACGATAACTTCGGAATTATATTTAATAATATATTTGCTTTAGGAAGAATATAACAATGTTGGAAATCCGTCTAACATTACTGCTGAAGAATACTTTGATCCAGATGTTGATTTAAATGGAAGAGATATAGGTAGACCAAAGGAAGTAAATACAAAAATTCAGAAATTTAAGGTATTTTATGCTGAAATTATATTTTTTATGAGAATGTAATCTTAATCAATATTGGTTAAAATGTAATTAGATATCAAATGAACTTATAGGCAACTTTGTGGCTAAGTGAAGAATATCCATTAAGTCTTCAAGAACAAATTATGCCAATTGTTGATCTTATGGCAATATCCAGTTCACATTTTGCAAAATTAAAGGATTTTATTCAAATGCAATTGCCAGCTGGATTTCCTGTTAAAATTGGTAAATATTGTAGTCTCTCAGAGTAAAAAATGCATTTGATATACTAATGTTTGATAAACGTGTAGTTATGTTTTGTTATTTTAGAAATACCTCTGTTCCATATATTAAATGCGAGAATAACGTTTGGAAATATTTTTGGCATGGATCAAGAAGTACCACATGTAAGTCATTTAGAAGAAACTAATAGAATGACCTGTTTAGTTGATGACACTTGCTTTGAAGCACCAATGGGATATGTCAAATTGGGTAAGCATGACTTATACTTATAATGTATATGATGTATAAAGCTCGAGGTTCAAGCCTAAAGAGCTTTAGTGAAATCTAGTTTAACACTACTACTTATAATTATAACTTGTTATAAGATATTCCAAAATATTATAATATATATTTTTTACAGGTGCTGAAGTTCGAACACAATTCAGTATTGAGGAAGAAGATGATCTGTTACAGTTTGCTATTCAACAGAGTTTACTAGAAGCTGGAAGCGAACGTGACGAGGTATGCATATGCTTAAGTTTCCAACGTTTATATTTAAAAAATCGAATGTTAATTTACATGAATTCTAACATGTTATTCAATTTGAATTATTAAGGTTGATATATGGGAAGCTTTAAGGTCTCAAAAACCATCACGACCAACGACACCCAACCTGACAACAGAAGAGGAAAGGGAATTTCAAAGGTACGAAAATATAACACTCATAGGAATGTCGTTTCGGATACCTTGCTTTTATTTTAAAGGTTCTAAAAAATTTATTTTGCATGTGTTCTTGCTCAACAATTCATATTCAGGAAGGTGGGTGAAGGATACCTCTAACAAATGTTGGTTCACGATAATCATTCAAAGCGAATTCCAAAAAGTATTTTGTTAGCCATTGATAAATATTTAGAACGTTCGTGTAACAATGTATACAAATTCTTGCGTTAAATGCAAGAAGCCGAACGATGTGTTAGAAGAGAAATAGTTTTTCAATTTGTTTAGAAGTCCCATTTTTCGTATATTTTAGCAGCCTAAATCTTTTGTACGCACTGACGTACATAGAATAACAATGCTAGGCAATATTTTTATTGTGCAACATTTTTATCAGAAATGGGCAAAATTTTATTCGAATAATAGATGACTAATAAAAACACCATATATCGATTTATTCGTAACGATTATTATCGAACAGTTTTATTTCGATTTCATTTTATAATTGAGTTTATTTTCAGTTATCTTTTAATACATTATTAGTTCGATTTGTTATTTGAAATTTTTTATCTAAATAAGAATTTTGCCCACCTCTGATTTTAATGAACAACAATAAATTTTTGATTTTTTGTTTAATGCAGAGCTATTCAGGCAAGCCTGGCGCTGTATCAGGAGAGTACTGTTGCATGTGCGAGTGGTCGAAGTAATATGAATAAAGCTAGTGACGTAGAAGATTCTGATGCGCCCGAAGATACGACGGAACAATTAAGATTAGCCTTAAGATTGTCGGAGCAACAACAATTAGAAGAAGAGCAGCGCCGATTGCTGGAAGAAGAAACGTTTCGGCAAGTGTTGGAGCTGTCTCTGACAGACAAGTGAACTTTAAAATGTGCAATAGTCATAAATGAAACTTGATCAAGCTATACTTCCACGATCACGAGAAATCTTCCGGCCGCGCAATATCGAGACTGTCAAACAAGAAATCATTTCCTACGATTCGTAAAGTAAAACTGTTGTTTGCAACAGACATTTGTTATGGTATATAGTTACAGCGTACAGGTCAAATGGTGAAAATCATATAGCATTAACTATGAAAGTAAATGATTTTAACTTATGTTATTTATTTCTTAGCTACATTTTATATGGAGGAAATATGTAGTAGTATGAAGATTGTGGTACATAACACTCAGAAGTCTTGAAAATTACAATATAGCTCTGGCGAAAAGTTGGAACATTTTTCTTTGACTCAAATTATGTTTGAGGTTAAACAATACCCAATCAAATACAGATAAAATCTTCTTGTTGAAAGTACGTACTGTAAGTTACGACTGTCAATATTTAAAATAAAAAGCTTGTAATTCTCAAGCCTTCAACAATTATTCGTTTTGTCCTCTCTCCTAGCATTAGATTTTTTTCGAAATTTCTAGCATCAACGTCTAATTATATTTATTGAATTACTGTTTTAATTAACATTCTGTGTAACAATATGTTAAAAACTGCCTCTCTTAGTGTTTGGGCAATTAAAACTATTCCAAGTTCCTTTTTATACCCGTGATAAAATAATTGTAAGTAGCGCTCCAATTTATTAAGAGTAGTAGTAATATAATAAAAGTTTGTTATTTATTCTTTATAGTTTATTCATTCTAGATAAATAATTTCGTTGAAGTTATTTTATTATTCAAACAAATTATGTACAGAATAAGAAACCATTAATTAACCTGTTGTTATCATACAGCAATTTGTATCGAAAAACAAATATAATTTTACTACATATCACTGTCCTTCAATAATTTCTATCGAAATAAAAACGAATTATTGCTTGTCACGCGATTCCTTTTATATAACCTTATAAAATATAGTTGCTATATATTAATTGTACTGTAATAAAAAGGTATATTTCTACAAGTAGTATACAACAGGTATAATTAAGTGTATAAAATAAAACGTATGTAGAAAAATCTGAAAAAAATGTTATATGCTGATTGAGCACAGATTTTGTTAATGAATAGCCGACAGTATCAATACTGCCATAGATCGGCTACTCAAATTCTGATTGTGCCCTAAAACAGAAATAATAATGTTTTTATAATAAAGTGCATCCTGCAGCATAAAATTTAATCTGAAAAATATTTTTACAGAATTCCAATTAATAATTAGATATAATCCCGTCAACATCTTTGATACAAACCTCTTAAATATAGTATTTAATATATTTGCACTCTGTACAAAACGTTGTTCATTCTTATGCGCTTGCTGATGCCATTTTTTACGTACAGTATTCCAATGTATTCTATGTTCTCTTAACAGTGTTTCTCGCGTTTTCAAAGATTGTCCGTCCTAGAATATATTATCCATAATATATACAGATTTATTACGATAGTTAATGATCGTACTTTCGCGTTAAGATAAAACATGTGAATTTATCTGGGTAAATATCTTACATAATCTAAATTTAATTCTTCCTTTTCTCTAGATATTGGCGAAGGTATACGATTTCTAGGCATAGCTTCTTCGCAAGGCAACGGAGGTGGCAGATAATAAACATCACGAACATCTCCGTTTGTGTCCAATATATTATTACTTACATTAACTTCGTTTACTATTTCGGGACTTGGACTGCGTACTCTAAACGTAAATACAAAATGTAAATTGCGTTGTTTCTGTATAAATCTGTATAAATATTCTACGAATAATATTCTTAAAATTATGTTAATGTTAACATAAATACATATGAAAATGTAATAGCATTAATAAGATAATTAAGACTGTTATGTATGAGCAAGCATCAAAATGAATGAATAACATTTAGATATTTGTAATTTTTCATTGTTTTGCATTTCTCACTTTGGAACAAGATTAGGATTCCTTGGTTGATTAGCCATCCAAGCCCTACATATAGGATAAAGTGGTGTGTCTTCTTGAAACTGTGCTAAATCAACACTCCGATCAAATAATTTCATTACATAAGTATGATGAAATGCTGTATCCAATTGCACTTGTCTGCGACGTCTTACTTTTCGTGGCTGTTGATTACCCATTGATTTTGTTTTAAACATATGATCACTAGAATAGTAGATCCATTAGTTTATATAAAAGAAGAATATTTGTACATATTTCGGTAATATTACATTCTTTTCATTTGATGTTTATAATCTTGTGATGAATTTTCTTCGCTTGAATCTGCTGATGATCCTGTATCACTGTGTTGTAACAGTTCTCTAAGTGCTCCTTTTAAACGATCTCTTGCCACAAGTACATCACTATCTCCTATAGCAAAATTCATTTCAAGTTTATAACATTCATATTGCCAATAACAAAGAATACAGCTATTTTGAAGATTAATGTAATTCAATAAATTATTATATTAAAACTGTAATACACATAATGAATTAATAATTATTGCTAAAATTGGTAGATATAAATAAAATATTTTCTATTACCCAATTCATCTTTTATTTCCACTTTCACACGTCCAGGAAGGGGAGTAGGTGGTGGTTGAATATTTCTTTTCTTTCCCATCTAAGTTGCAACAAAAGTTAATTAATATATTGATTATATGTTACAAGTAACTGCAATGCTTTTTAGTAACTATAGTATAACAATAATTTATCATAAACATACCTTTGGAAATATTCTATTTCATCCACATATGACACTATAATTTGTAAATAAAATAATTTTTTTTTAAATTTACGAATTACTCGAAGATATTGTTACAAAGAAAAAATAGGAAAAATTAATACATAGATTTATTTTTTCACAACTTTTATATTGTTGAAGATTCGAATGTGCTAGGTTAAGAGAACAAATATAACTTGATTCGGCAACATGCAATATTTTGAAAATAATGCAAAGTAATTTTGTATTATATTTTTGTTTTAGTTTCAATTCTTTTGAATGAAAGTTACTGTCATGCTATTTGAACAGTAAAATGATCATTCTAAAAAATTACAAGTAAAACAATTTCGAGTAACTTCGTACATTGAATCACGTTGAATGTCACACGTTGATTCTTTTCAAAGATCAGCACAATTCACTACTGGATCGTCCAATTTCTGGAGGTTCTCGTTAGTACGTTTTGACTTTTTTAATTTTTTTAAAATGATTTTCATTACGTTTTCTGTATGTTACGTATAAATTCGATCAGTGATATTTTTATAATGTAGTATGCAAATTTTGTAGTGCTAAAGATTGATTCAAGCTGCTATTATTTGGTCAATACAAGCATTTGAAACCAACACTTTATGTCAGATACAAACTTTGTATATTGTAGATACATAAAGTATTGATAAGATGCAACAAATATCGAATATAAAAGTACTTTTGATTTTAAGCATAAGTATAATGGTTTCTGTTGCACATAACTGCTTTCTACATAACAGTGATTATAGATGTAAATTAGGAACAAAAACACCATACAGATTTATAGCTAACTATGATGATTCTCCATTTGAATATACAGGTATGTAGATTATTTAATTATTACCTATGCAATAAATTAATTTATACTAATGTTATTTTTAGGTTGTGTGCCAAAGAAGATATGGTTAATTTTAAGGCATGGCACAAGATTTCCTAGTATGAAGTATATGTCATCTATGACTGAAAAACTGCCAAATTTACAACAAATTATTTTAAATAATTATCAAAAAAATAAAACAAGTCTTACGGCCGATGATGCAGTTTTATTGGCAGATTGGAAAATTACCTTCACCAAGGACAATATTATGAAATTAGCAGAAGAAGGTGAAAATGAGATGATTGATTTAGGGGAAAGATATCAATCTAGGTTCTCTACTCTTATGCCAGATGTTTATAATAATGAGACTTATAGGGTAAAGAAGAATATAAACTTTATTCTCAATGTATACTTCTACTGCACGTATTAAATATTAATATTAAATTTTAGTTCAAATATACTGCTACACAGCGTACCAAAGAAAGTGCCAGAAACTTTGCCACTGGTTTATTTGGCAGATACAATAGTCACAAAGTTTGGTATCCAGAAGCAGAAGATAAGGATCCTGTGTTAAGAGTAATTTTCAACCACCTACTTTAATCAGTAATTGATTTTCTATTATTTAATTATTTTATTTTAAGTTTCTAGTTTTACAAACGTTGTCATCGTTGGTTAGTTGAGGTGCACCAAAATCAAAGTGCACAAATAGAGAGGGAGAAATTTTTGAAGAGTGAAATTTTTACTAAGATGTTGCAAGATGTCTCAAAACATACTGGTCATCAGATTGATTATGGTAATGTATATAAATTTAACTTTTGGCGTGTGTGCATATTGTGTACAAAGTACACACAAATCAGTTTATGAAGTACTTGAGACAAAAGTGTATTTCAGAAACTGCATACTTGATGCATATGATATGTGGGTTTGAAACAGCATGGCAACCAAGCACAGAGTCACCTTGGTGTAGAATGTTTTCATTGAATGATTTTAAGGTGAATTTTATGCTTAAACTTTTATCATTGTAATAGTTACACATTTTCTTTGTGAAATTCTACCGACAATCTAACTAAATTCCAAATATAAATTTTTCAGGTTCTGGAGTATGCAGAGGATTTAAGAAAATATTGGATCGACGGATATGGTCACAAATTAAGTTACGAACAAGCATGTTCTGCATTGAGAGATATGTTTACCTTTGTCGCGTAAGTATACATTTTTCTTTTAAAATTTATCTATGTTAAAAAAGTACATTTTATATCATAAACCCTCTGAATCGCAGATCGGTCGATGGACCATTAGTATCAGCGTATTTCACCCATTCAGGCACCATTTTGAAATTGTTGGCTTTATTGGGCGTTGCAAAAGACGATCAACATTTAATGCATGATCTCTTTTCTCTGTATGGAGATGATAGAGCATGGAAGACCGGTATTATCGATTCGTTCTCATCTAATATCGCGTTTGTTTTATACAAGTAATTATTAATTATTATTTTGTACATAAAAGATAATTATGCTTTTTTACATTCTTGATGCGTGTTACTTTTGTTTTAGCTGTTCATCTAGCGGTCCAAGTATTCTTTTCATGCATCAAGAAAGACCACTCTATCTCCCAGGGTGTCCTTTAAATGTACCATGTCCATTGTCCATTATGAAGGCACTGTATCCTGACCACGAAATAGAGTGTCAGTTCGATGCAATGTGTAACATAGAAGAGAACACATAATTTTTAATTGATTTTGTAAATTATACTAATATTCGACTATTTTTACATTATATTTAACGTATACAGTTAAGCATTTTAAAGAAATCTCTAAATAAATTATTTCATACTTTTAACAGTTTTGAGTCATTGAATTGTATTAATAACATTTATACCTCCCATATATTAGCGTTGAACACTGTTGGAAAACCCATTAGTACAAAATACGACACGAATTTATGCGACGATCTAACAGATTCGCGTCTTTTTGGGTTGTATCATCGGCTCGGAAACGCCCCGTATATGATTGGGAAAACTTTTTTCATTATCGGGTCATTCCACGTGAAATCGATCACACTTTCAATCTATATGATTGAAATCTACTTGCGTTTCGTACAAGGAGAATGAATTCACGACTGAGTTGGTGTACCACCGATTGAAATACTATCGATGATGGCCGCGTCAAGCAACTACCGAACGTATATACGGTCTTATTCCATTATCCAGGGATGCTGTTCCACCCGTGAGGTTGGGATCCATGGAAATTGGGGGCGCGGCTTTAATAATACTGAACGGTCGAGAAACGCGAGGTAACGACAAAAAAAAGGACGCCGGGAAGTTCAGCTTCCTCTTAAGGAGAATGGTTTTACCCTCTGCCCCCTCGCAAGCTGTCCGTTACCTTCGGATTGGCTTCCACCTTTTTACGAGGATAAACGGCCCGACGACGGAGAACCCGACGATTTTCCGTAAATCGATCATGGCTCGCAGCTCGTCGATGTAATATAGAGCAACGCAGGGCGAAACTTTTTTCTCGGGAATCGTTCGATCCACGCTTGCCACGGGATCGATCTCTTGTTCCTTTTCTCAAGCGGATCTATCGAGGGTACGGACCGGGATTAGTTCGCGGGTTTACCAAACGGGTTTCAAGGGTGAACGGATGTTAAAGCTGGACTTCTATTTCGAAAAGGTCTTTCACCTCGCGGCGTTCGAACGATGAAAACTTTTTTCTCCCACTTACTCGGGATGGGACTCTTCTTAGCGTGGTGTTGAGACACGATTGTATCGTATTCTTCGAAAAAACACTACGTTACGAACGCGATCTGGACTGATATTATTTTCTGCGTGCAATACATCGAACATATACGATAAGATTTACGTAGAAAGGATTTCGAGGGTATGCCTATTCACTAAGTATGATTATAATTGACCCCTTAAACTAAAAATAATTTTTTCAGAACGATTCAAAATTTTTTTGTCGCCGAAAAATTTGTTTACCTACGAGTTCCTTGTCGATACTGTCATTTCTCTCGTACTTGGGCTTGAAATTCTCGAACCTAGAATATTGACGTTAGCTTCCATAGAACTCGTGGGGCTAAAATAAGCGTCTATTTATTTAACGTTCCGAGCCCTTGATTGGGGATATTTCTTATATCTTCGACAATACTTTGGTTGGTTAAATTGTGAAAAGATTACGTTACAATATGAACCAGAACTCGTAGAAGTTTTAGCTAAGAAAGGGCGAGTCAGATCGTAAATTTTGGATGTCGAGGGGACGATGATTCGACGAGATCATAGGATTCCGGTGTTTTCCGGTATAATGAATACCGTTTAGCAGGTTTATCGCTCGATAGCTGGACAGCATCCTTTCGTTCCCGATGCCCGCCTCTACCGTGTCTCGGGCGTCGAATCGTGCCACGCACGCTGACATAAATCTGACAGTCGTAGAAATCTATGGACAAAAGTGGAGCCACTTACATGCGCGTTAAATACAATTTATGGAAGGTGTGGGAATATAAATGCGCGACGTATCATAAATTTCAGTCTCGGTGGTTGAAGAAGAGGCAGAGGCGTAGACAGAGGAGGGAGGAGAGGGACGAAGACTAGCAAAAGGGAGGCGAAAACCAGCTCTCCTTCAACTCCGAAGGTACTAACGATATTGTTCGGGGCATTCGCGGGCACGAAGTTCGTCCTCCTCGAATTCTCAAGAGGGAACAACAATTTATTTTATCGGAGCCACGGAAATACCCGAAGGACCAGTCGCAAATCACTGCCTCCGCGCGTTGCTTTACGATGGAATTTCTCTATCTCTTTCGCGCACTCGCGCGTCCTCGTTTTGCTTCGCTCTATACTCTTTTCGTATCCTCGTTCCTCTTTATCGGTTCCTTTTCCCTCTTGTACGTCGTTTTTGCCCTTTCGACGCGGCTTTTCTTGCTAGTTTCGAAGCGGTATTAAAAATCGCGGTCGGATATTATGCCTGCTATTAATCGGCTCGTCACGCCGCGAAATTGGAGTAACGTGGAAATGGCTCCTTTCGTATTTCCTCCTCGCGGATATTGCGAATCGCGGTGACGCTCATCAGCGTCGAACGCGTACAAATAGCGACGAATGTGCCGAGGGATTAGGACTAGAATTGATCGGTTCATTTGAACAAAATAAGACAGTTATTTCGACCAGTTGTCTTAAGAATAACCATCGAATAATTAACTGAATAGGTACGACATGAAACTTTACAAAAATTTACAAATATATTGTAAGAATTATTGTTATTAATACGATGACTATTGAATGTCTCAAATCCCTCCATGGAAATATACGGTTCGAAGAGAAACGATCGTTTTATGAAGGGAAGTGTCCGTCATCGAAGGCTGTGAAATACACAATGAAAAGGCTCTGAGTGAAAAATGGTGATAGGTTTCGAATTTTCAATACATGGCACGTAAGGCCGTAGTCAGAATCTAAAAAGCAACAAGAGAAGGCGATATAAATATGAGACATACAAACGCCAAACGTCCAATATATCGACACTTGCCCCTGGTCCAGACGACCCCCTCGGGCGACCAAGAAAGATTGAAGCCACCTTCGGGTGTGCTCTTTCGAAAATTCAACTGCAAACGTGTGACTTTCTCGTTTTACCGGTAACCACCGGAGGGAACGTAACGTGGAAGGGTCTGCTGAGTCGAAAGTGGATTTCCTAGCCAGTCAAATCCTCGGAAGGTTTTAACCGAAAACACGTACTCAAACTTACAAGGATGAGGTACCAATGAGAAGGTTTAAAAGATTTCGTGACTCATCGAATCGGACGCAAATTGAAGAATAATTTAAAAATTACTAGTGACCGGTTCGAAGCAACGAAACTATCGAATCGATCTGATAGGAAAATGGTCGAATAGAGGAAATCCGTGAAGAGATTATCGAGACTCGCGAAAGGGGAAGTTGGGCGTCGGGAGATAATTTGAACTCGATATTCGCAGATTATGTTTCTCTTTCGAGGAATCTGATCGTCGCGGGATACTTATAAACTGGAAAAACGTTGATTCGAGACACCGAGCACGCCGGTGGCCCGGTTAACGAAGTAGTCTCGCTTCCCCGCGCGACGCATTCTGCACGGCCAGAGGTAAATTGAAATTGGACGCAGTGACGCGAATTATTATAATCCTGAGGCTGCTCGGCTGTCACCGGATGCCCCGCAGCGTTTTTCCTGCCGTGCTCTCTCCTTGTGCGTTGCCGGGAGTATATAAAATTCAGATCCAACGTTTCCATCTGTTCGCGTGGATTCCTCCGGCTATCGTACCATCATCATCCGTGTAAAGTAAAAGTACCAGTAGCTGACCACGTACCCAGTGGTTGACGCTTTCGGTAAAAAGACTGAACGCAAGAGCTCTCGGTGATTAAATTTTCCATAGTAAGTTTTGACGTATTAGCAATATTTCTTGCCAAGTCTTCTTTTCGTCGTACCAGGTCTTGCAATAGTTTATTAATCCAGATTTGTTCAAACAAATTGCGCGAGCCACCGTGCTTCAAAAACAGAGACTCTGTCGACGACCGAGTACGTTGAATAATTCTTCGTTTCAAACGCAGCAACAGCCATCCGGCTATCGATTTTTCACGGGAACCTTGTAATGCTTCAACGTCGGGTTCAGAAGCGGTTTAGTCCTTCGGTGTAAATGTTCCCATTAGGCCGCGGCAGGCAAACGACGAAAGGAGGAAATCCTGCAACGATAAACTACCGGCAGGATGAACTGGCTCGCTCGCGCGTGCTGCAGTTTAATGTTCGATGCTGCTAAACTGCATGTACTAAAGCATGACACGCGTTTCACATTAGCAACGTTCCTTGAAAAGTTTCTAATTTGGATTTTTGCATAACGATAATATTACAGTGACCGAAGAAACAAACTTCAGATTTAGATTCTTTTCAAATCTCATAATGAAAATACTGGTAAACTGATATGCATTTTTCTCGATTTAGATTTTGTAACACAAACAACGGTAGAGGCTTCACCTTTTAAAAAGGCAAGAACCCTCAACGGCAACTCTTAAATAAATTAAACGCGGTGCCTCGCCATTCAGCTACTGCTATTACGTTCAATTATCCCCGAGCCAGCCATATTTAAGCATGGCAACACGTGTTCGTCGTCAAAATGCAGCGCAGTTTCCACGATTTCCACGCGATTCTCGCGGCAGCAATCACTTTAATGATCACGCGCCGCTCCATTAACGAAGCGTCCCCGAAGGGTTAGGCTTTCTGAACGAACGAACGTCGTCGACGGCGGCCGTGACACGTCGTATCGAGCCCTTTTGAACGCGCAAAACCCTCTCTATAAACTTCACCCCGTCCGGAGCTGTTATGAACGCCAGCGAGAACGGGAGTCGATGGTTTCCGTCGGACGACATTTTCCACGGAACAACGCACCTATTCACCCGATCGAAGGTCTCCAACTTTGCCAATGGAAACGCAAAGAAGGTAACAATTCGAGCATAATTACTGATACAATGTTATAGATTTTACTGGAGGGTGGTCCGAAACACAAGCTTGGGATTAATGACAAATTTAATCCTCTTGCGCATAATTTTTCTTTCAATCGGTTAAACTATTCTTAGTAAAAAGTTCTACGGCCAAACGCTACTCAATTCGAAATTCAATTTTGCTGGTCAAATATAACCAGACGTCCATTATGCGCGATAGTGTCGCGCGTCCCATAGTTGGAAGGTTTTAATTAATAGTTATAAAGTACCCTTATCAATGGTTACAGTATACCAACTTGGTTCATAAAAGAGTGATTAAACCGTACCCTTCGGCGTCTGCCACGTTCTACAGATATTTTCCCTTTAAACTTCTGTCACGATACCGGGAGTCGTCGAGATGTAATTCTGTATAGAAGTCTGTCCGAGTAATCTCGTCGACCACGTTACTTCATCAACGGAGAACAGACTACGCTCCAGCTGAAATGCAACTTAATTATACATTCGGCGTACTTTCATCGGCGTACCTGCATCTTCGCGTAATCCCGTTTCTAATTAAACGAACTTCCCCCTTTTCTCTTTTCGTTACGCAATTCTTCTCTCAGCATACTTTTTCCACCTTTCGAGTTTCCGTTCCGCGGCGGAGCCTTCGTCGACGGTTTGAACGAGATAATTACGTAGAATCTCCGAATAGGAGGAACATCTTGTTCCCATAACGACATCGAGACGTCTGACAGACGCGAACGTTTCGAACTGCAAACTTCTCGGAAGAGTTGGCGCCTCGACAATGGCACGAGTACGACTATTGTTCGGGACATTTGCCGCGATATCGGTTTTTCGTTAAGGAGTCCGTCTAGTTTGGAGATAAAAAAAAAATTTACCCTCTTTCCTACCTTCGCTTAAAGCGTCAAGTTTTAAAAACATTATTCATCTTATATATTCGTAATCCTATTGCTTTACAAATTGTACAGAGTCAGAACATACTTCAGTATGCTCAAGTGTTTAAATACAGAAAGTAGAAATATCGAGTAATAGTCGGACACGAAATCCTACGAATATTCAAAATTATTTTTTTCAAGAACAAAGTACGAAAAGAGTCGTCCCATAAAAATTTCTTCATTAATAACACCAAGCTTTTCGATAAAAATTACTTTACTCGTGATTTTGCGTTGTTATTGAAATCGAACGTTTCGTTAAAAGCATTCCTTTCGTTGTTGACATTGTTCTATCTTCTGTATCGCGTTACTGAAAATTTCTCTTCTCGGTGGAATGTTTTGTCATCGCGTCCCGTCGAGCCAATTTTGTTTTACACTCATAACGAGATTTCTTTTCAGTTGTAACGTGTCGAACAATTTTCATTCGTGCGTAATAGACTCTAAATCTTTTCTTTACCATATTTCGGATCTACGTTTGTTCGTAGATGCGTGATCTCTGTTGCGATTCAGGATATCCGTTTCGCGGGTCAAATAAAGCGAAGTTATAAATTCGATTGCCAGAGAGTACATAGTCGTTTGAATTATTGGGAGCGCTTTAATTCGCGCGCATCGTTGGAATCGCAAACTTTACGCGCTCTCTCGAGGCATTCAAGACATTCGTCGCGCTATATCGACTCCTTAGACTCATGATGCATCGCACGTGCATCGGGAGTCAATGCGGTTACACGGCTGAACGGAGTTAAACACGCTCTTCAGCCTACATTTAGGATGACGTTTACGCATGGTCGCGCGTGAGCTTATACATATATCCTGTCCCAATCGAACATGTTCTCCGCCGGTTGTCTCGTTTCGCTAATCCTCTTGTGTAAAGAGCGTCGCTCCGATGGCAAGGAGAACGTTTATTCGGAATCCAATAATACGATTCACTAGTCGAGTTACTCAAAGTTCCATAGAACAGGAAATACCGTTCGAATGCAAAAGCTTATTTTATACTTTCTTGTACTTAATATTACATACGCTCCAGGTTTCATTACGATTGTTTCATAAATGATAATTCAAAAGATTCCAACGCTCGACAGAGGAAGTCGTATGGCAAACTGATCGTAAAAAGATAGAAGAGGCACGATAGAGGTTAGGCGATACGGGGTAAGGTAAAAATAGGTTAATAACCCTAGACGAAGGAAAGGAGATGGCGGATTGATCAGCGAGAGAAAGAGGAAACCAAATTGGGGCAACGACCGGATTAAATCCTAGTTAGTAGGTGAAATAGGTTAAGCCGTTAGGCGTGCAATTTTGGTGCAGCAAATGTTCTCCGAGCATGGAAACTTGCGGCCACGTTTAAATTTGCAAATACTTCTATAGAGATTTGATATTGTCCAAATTGAAGAAAGGTATAGATCTTTATATTTAAAATAAAATAAAAAATCGAGCAAACATAAAAGTCAAGCTGGCCGCGAAATTAGATGGATCGGGTCGCGTATTTGACACGTTCGTCCTGAAGCGCGGAACGCAGCAACCCCGGATCGCTAACGAGTACGGTTGTCCCGAGTTTTTGCCGGGACTTTTCGCAGAAGTCGAGCAGAAACGCGTGATTTAACCTCGCCTCGGATTCCCGGGGCATTATATTCGCGGCACCCGTAAATCCGTTTTTACGAGCTTTCGATACCGTATCCATGGAATCAATGATCGCCTATAAAAAGGTATCTTACTCGGGCAGCGCACGTTTCCGTATTCTCTCGCTTAAATACGCGGCATCTATCATCCGGTATATTGTACGCGATATCGCGGGCACGGTCGCGCATCTATCAGCCGAGCAATATCGCTTACACGGCCCGCTAAAGTCAACCGTATCGGTGCACATCCAACGGATGTCCATCAATTTATTTGTTTTACGGGGGGCGGTACGATTTTCTTTTTTTTTTTACGGGAAAACCTCGGATCACCAATAGACTACCGATTCTCGACTGATTGATATTAAACGAGATTCGAGCACTTTTCTTTCCATGACTTTTATCGACGCTGTAATTAGCGACGAATCGTTACGGTACAAAGTTTTAATTATTTTGTTGATCGAACCGAGTTTCCGAGCCACTGGAGTGCAAAGGGTTAATAGCGTACCAACAGAATAAACATGTATTTGTTTACTTATTCAATGGGAACACGTAAGTAACGATATTCTGGAATTAACATACCAATTTCTCACCAATTTCACTGTTAAATTCATCTCTAGGCTACATACAATTCCATTCCATATTCCCTTTGGTAAGTGGATCGCTCGCGAAAGACTAATTGTCTGAATACATTCGATTGTTGTTTGTGAATTCACTTATGGCATGACATTGTTTAGGGAAAGCAATTTGATACGACTGAAATCGTCGTGTCGTCTATACGTTAAGGCAATTAATCATCCAGCAGACTATTGGTGTATCAAAAAGTTTACACGATATACGCGACTACATACACGCAGAGAATTCAATCGATTCTTGACTAAAACGTCGAACCGTTATTTCCAATTTTCAGCAGAAATTCATCGAGCAACGGGAGTCTCAATAATTTCGTCGACGAAACGAAGGATACCCTTTTCCATTCAATTCCGACAAAAATCGAACCTATCCCAGCGGGAGACTCGACGTCCCGCGAAATGAAAACAATGAGTCCTCTCGATTACTCTAATTGCGTGCTTAAAAAAACGAGTCGACGACCGGGTCTCTGAACGATTCTTCATTAAATCCTCGACTGGATTGCACGAATTCATCGACAGCATCTCTTGTTTACCACCCCTCAGGAAACAAGGTCTGCAATCGAGGCACGCAGGTGCGTGTGCGTAGCTACCCAATAATTAATTACTCGAGCGACGGTGGATTCTAGCCTCGTTGCAATCGTATAATTATTCCTTGTATTAACGACATTATTTTCGATGGATGAATGCGTTCTTTAGTACCTCTGTGTCTGGAAATATGTGTATAAAACCAGATGAAATCTACTACGGGCTATATTACAATTTTTAACCCTTCGTTCCGGTGGTTCTTAATTACTGCGAAAGTTTTGGAGTAAATTAAATCTTTGGTGAGCAACAAAGGAGTTAATCCTTGATAACTGTAACAAGAAAGAAATTATTCTTCATTAGTGACGAACTAACGGAAATGTAAATTATTTAAATAATTTAATTTCGTCATAATCAATCGCGTTTAGTGTCTTCCGAACTCGTGAAGAAATTTTGTTCGAAATCGTCGACGTTTTCGATCGCACGCTTCATCTTCGAGCGCAGCTTAAAAACTTCGTCGAAGTAAGAGTCAGTTTTCAGCGGAGCGATGATTTCATCCCCTCGAAAGGGGATCTCCCGACGTTCCACGACAAAGAGACTCCAGGATCGAACAATCGCAACCCCTCGAGCCGGTAACGCGTACGCGAAAAAGCGCGACGCTCGACGGAGTCGCGAACGAGCGAGGGTGGCGGGCTCGTTAAGCTGGAAATTATCAGATAATTAATATGCAACTCGTCGGCTGTGCCCCACCCTTTCGTGCCCTTACGTGAACCTTCCCGTTCGCCTCGGTAAACCAAGTCAATACATAACGCAATTACCTGACAAGTGGATGGAGGATGCCTCTGTCGGTGCATCAACGTAGACGTTAACGCACCCCCTGCAACCACGTGCACGTGCAGCTGCACACACAGCACGGATCGTGATTATTCGAACGTCTCTGCGCGTCGAATTAAGGGAGGATTGTGCAGGGTGGTGGAAAAAATTCCAACCAACATTCAACGGCCGTAAACTCTTCGTAAAACCGATTTATTCCATGAAATACAAACTAAACTTGAAATTTGAAATTAAAATTTATTTACCTGTTTGTATAATATTTTAAATAATAATAATCAAATGCTGTTACTTTCATGTTGATTTGTATTTTACAAATACGACGAGCAACAGAAATTAAACGTTTTACGACGACGATCGTATATTAAAAACTCGCTGAATTTGTTGAAACGAAACAGAACAGAAGTTGTGCAAACACAAAATCTAATGTCACGTAATCGATTGAATATTTCAATCGAAGTAGTGTAATAATTTTTCATAAATTCGATTCGACTTGTCGAAATTTGTTATTGCGTTTAATATTGATGGGAAAAACACACTAGCCAAGCGTCAGACACCATTTCCAATTAAATCGACATGAATGTAATATAAATACGAACGCGTATGCACGTCGACGATATAGACCAATAAAATGCATATTTGATTATTTATTTTGAATATGATTGGAATTTTAAACCGACGCGTTCCGCTGTCGATAGATTCATGAATTTCAAATACATCGACATCGACGGCGTGACGCCCTCGTCGCGGCATAGATAGAAGAGTAATTTCGAGATGTCGAGGAAGATACCCGTGCATTCGAAAATAGTCGTTCGTTCAATTTTTTCCTAAGAAAATTGGAAAAATTCATAGTACCTCGAGTAAGAACAATCTTTTCTATTTTACAGCACGGATTATCGTATAATTTTAACGACTTGTTTGCGCGACGTTCATGCGTTTCAATTATTTACGAGACTCAAATACAACAATGGACCGAAGCTCGAGTACACAAAGCTTTATGTAAATGACAATTATAATCAATCAGACACGACACTCCGAAGAAAAATTCCGCGCGTTAATTTAGGAATCACTCGGAAGCCACCCAAAAGAAAAACAGAAATTAGAAATATTGTGCCACCGTAGACTGTTCTTTCAACGTGCCTCTACGCTTGTCGGTTTATTTTTTCCCCGCTTGCGTTCCCTCTGTGTTGACTCTCAACAAATAGAACCAGGAAAGGATGAAGAATAATTTAATTTCTCCGGGAAAAATTGTTTACCGCCGTACAGGCAACTCCTTACGCCCCTATTTCTCAGAATTAATTCCCCGAGTTTTGTAGCAAAAGGCTTCTCTCTTCGCGATAATGTTCAGTGGACGAAAGGGTTCTGAATTGTTCAAACAATCCTAATCGAATTGTAAACTTACGATTAAGCGATAAGTTTTTATAGTTGAAAATACGATTTCACAGAGGAATATCAGGAAGAAAGGAAGAACAGATTCAGATTCCAGGAAATATGGTACTACGAGTAAGTAGAATGTAGACAGGATGAGTAATTTTTATCTACAATGGCTGACTACAAGGAACGATCTATACGAGCCACATGGAAGCTCTTTTCTTCTCGGTAGAATAGGTAAATCAAAATAATATTGCTGATTGTTCTATTAAAAATGTTCGATTTGTTTACGTTCGGTGTTAGCCCCTGCGGGAGAAGAGAAGAAAAATATTTTCATAAACTATTCTGGAACAGGGTGGTGCGCGCGTTCAGCTTCGCTCGTTGTATATCACGGGATAAAAGTTTCCGTTGTTTATTGCTGAAAAATACAGCCAGTTCGTAGACTCGGCGAGAGAAAGAGAGAAAGAACGGGCGAGGGAAAAAAAAGAATTAGTAAAATGTGGTTATAGTTGGGGGATTTCCACGATGCGGATGAAACATTGTGCTTTCCAAACACGGCGGAGTGTTATTCATCGCTGTGCGCTCGGTTCTTCGGTTGTCCAAAATTTTTCCGACGATTTCGATCTCGTCTCGACTCTCAGTTCTCGACGGAGGCTGCAAATTATTGGATTTCAGACGCGTGATCGAAGCTTCGTTTCGCCCAACCTCGTTATCGCGTTCGTTTTCGATGATCTCCGAACGTGTAACTCATTCCTACCCTAATCAATTAGCGAGCAGTACTCGTTGCAAGAGAAAATAAAACCAAAACTAATATGTCAATTCTAAGCACGATTTAACAATATTTAAATAATTGATTTTCACTATGTTTCAAACTGTAATAAAATTATTAGCAGTCTGAATATTCTGCGAACGAAACAAAATAGCAACAATGATTTAATAGTCTTCTCCGCGCGCTATTCTATTTTCCTAGCCCCCTGAGCTGGATATTTTTCTTTGGATGGCAGCTTTAGTGGAGCTGCTTTTCTTTTGTACTTCGCATCACCCAAGGTCTGCTTCTAAAGCAACGAGAGCTTTAAAATGTCTAGCGATGTTATTTCCAGAAACATATTCTTCTTCCTTATCCTGACAGTCTCAGTAACTGCTAACAGTTCCCTGGTACTTTGTCCGTTTCGTTTTTATATTCCATTAACATTCTATTTATATTGATACGTGCATCTCAACGAAAACGTATAAGGCGAATCGTCGAAACAAATTAATAGTTGGTTTCCTCGTTTCAGCATCGCTCCTCGTTTTGAGGCTCTGGTTGTGGTTGTTTTTGTTTTCCACGCGAGGCTTCGGCCATCGGGGGTGTCTCCCTTCGATCCCACGATTTTCCTTCGAATGTAAAAACGGAGGGAAGACGGTGGAGCCGGATAACGCAGACGTCGGTCGTTGAATTTTGAGGCTGCCCGTTCTCCACTCTTCTACTTCGTCTTCAGAGGACACGTACGCGAGCGAGCATTATGTATAAGATACGATGCCGTGTTTTCGCGGTGCAAAGCACACAGAGGCCATGCAAATAAGCTGGCTGCTGGTTCCTTGCTCTTTCACGTGTAGTTAGCGCGTTTCCATACAACTCCTTCGAGAAACCCTCGAATCGTTTTTTCGAGTGGATCGTGGAAAAAGGAGATACCGCGGTTTTACCGATAAACTTCAATTGTTTATAACTTCAGGCTGAAATTACGTAGGGGTTTTGTTGTAGGAACGAAGCATGCTCGTTGGAGATTACTGAAGTTGAATTTTGTAGGACGTTGGAAGCAACAATATTGTGGCGTTTCGTCCTAAATTCGCTAGAGAACTCATCAGTAAGGCTTTTCTAGCGGATCTTGCCTTAGACGTGCTTCCTTAGTTGGGAACAGTCTCCTATAGAAGCCCTTAGATCAAACTGTGTGGCGAGAAGTCTGTTACAGGAAACTGGTTTCCAACTGGGAGGCGCATCTCTAAGGCAGGATTCGTTAGAAAAGCCTTACTGATGACCCTTCTAGCACTGGGATTTTCAACGGGGCCCATTTGGTCCCCCAGTGGACTGGGGATACAATAATTTGCATCATTTTTTAAAAATTCCTTTTCGTGAGTCCATATATAGGACTGCCAATTGAGAAACTTCCCGATATCCACAATATCCTTCCGAGAGAAAATGAAACTCCACCGTTCGATCTTCGTTTCCAAAAACGTCTCACGTTTCAGAAAAATCTCTCACGAATTCCAAACAGTTTTTTCGGTAACTTCGTTAAATTCTGAAGAAGTTAGCTGTCTAACCGTAGGAAAATTCTTTGTTTCTTGTTTCGAACAGGTTAACAAGCCTCTACAGTGATTGATAAATAATAAAACGAATCGACGTAAAAGAATTGTATTCTTGTTCTTGTAGTTATCATTTTCCATCGCTTGTCGTTATCGAAAAAGTAGCCACTAGCCAGTTTCATTTCGTGAAAAATTCAGCACCGAGCAAAAGTGAAATCGAATTTGGAGACACGCGAAGACTCGAAGGTGGAAATCGAAGTCGAAGGGGGAGAAATTTCGATTAACCCGAGGACGAATGTATTCTTTCGAAAGGAATTGAAATTTTCGCGTTCAATCTTCGCCCTGCGAGACCTGGTTCCCCTTCGGTATCGAGGGAGCTTTTTATTCAGCTTGAAAAAAAATTATTCCAGGGGATATACTTTATGCGACGAAATGAAATCCAAAGGAGAGGGTCGAATAAGATTTTTCCTCGATATTTCGCTCTTTCTCAGTTCTGGAAATTTCTTGATTCCCGGCGTCGCGTCGCGTCGCGTCGTTCGAGGAGTTCTTTCATTGCCATGCTAGGCCAAGATAAGCCAGCAAGCTGTGGGCACAGAGGCGGAAGCTATGTCTTCTTCTGGTTCGCGGGGCGACAGGAAAACCGTGGCAGACATGCAAATGCGGCATAGCGGCCGCTTTCTGCTAATTCGTTTTGCGCTCTCGCCAGCGGTAGTCGCGTCGTCTCGCGCCCGGAATGCGATTTCGCGGAAGTTCCTCGTTGTTATCGTTCATTCTCACGAGGCAACGCCAGGCTTCTGCTCCGTTCTGAGCGATTAAAATGCCGCGTTTCATTCAAAAACGATCATTGTACGCGTGGCTGTTAAGCATATTCGTTTCCCGTTTAATTACGATTAAATAATAACAGCGACATTGTGCATTGTACCCCGGCGAACAAATACACTCTTCCATTGATTATTCGCAATTTTGGAAGAAAACGTGTTTCGTTCTTTGTTCCACGGCATTTTGTAGGCGACTGCAACGTAACAAATTGTACCGATTTGTGTAGAGCGCCAACGTTCGTTGTAATTAATTAGAACGTGCTGCACTTTACGAATTTCCTTTCTTCTCGTATTTAATAGGGTGGGGTTACACGTATTAAAATGTTATTTAAATTCAAATAATCGAGACACAAATGTCCTTTGCTTTCATTCTGCAATTAAAAATTGTTAATTCATCGTTCGGTATATCCTGCACGGTATTGGAATTAAGGATGCTAGGACTAATGTGATATTAATGATTCGTCGATGACGAAGTTGATTAAACCTGGATTAGTTATTACATTCGCGTATAATCAGTTATGGAGATTATGTAATCGAGTCCACTCGTGCCTATACGTCCATAATGATTGAACTGGGTCGTGGTACATCTACTGACAGTCACATGCGCCCGTTCATAGTCTTTTTAAGTAATTTATTGCCATTAAAACGCGACAAAGCGCGGGGATCGAAATTTTGATCGCGAACAACGATATCGGATAAGTTATTTTCGTTCCGTGATAAAAAAATTGTTAATTTCAACGACTATTGAGAATACCTCGCACAATATAGCAATTAGGTGTGCAATTTCGCGGGCACTCCGTCGCGGAATACGAAGAAAGGCGACTCGTGTAGCATTAACGAAGCGTCGGCGGTGAAGTGGGTCACACCTGACTGCTTCGACGCCCGGAGAGCTGCATAGCCATGCAAATGCGCCAGGCTTTTTTTGTTGTCTCGCTTTCAGTTTTAGTTGAGCGTGTACAGTTTATAAAAGGCACTCGGTAACTCACTCCGTTCCAGCTCCCGCGATATGGCGGGCTTCGCGAAAGCGATACACTCCTGCGGTAACGCGACGTCCTCGTCTATTAAACAAAAAACAAGGGAAAAAGGCTGCCAGCACACTGGGATTGTTTAAATTTCAGTCGGTCAGAAACGCGAGGGAATATTATCGAGAAAGACCGTTCGAGTGTCCTACGATTCGTTTCGAAATTGTAAATTGCATCTTAATTGCTCTTGGAAGATCGTCCAAGCGTTCGATTTGCCTCGCTTCTCTTTCGACAGAGCGTGTTCTTACCGCCAGGAGACTTCGGGGTCAGGGAAACGTCGTTCGTTCGTTCGCTTTGTACTCGGCTTTCAATTAAAAACTGTTCGATCCCAGCTGCCCCGGAGAAAATTGTAAGTGCGCGTCACGATTCCAGAATTCATATCTTGCTTTCTTATCGTTCATAGATCGCGATATAAATAGTAAACGAATCGAAAATTTGATGAGCTAGGCATTGTTCTCCAGAAAATCGAGGACCGGAAGTTGGGGTCTTCTTCTTGCAGCGAAGGGTTCACCAAGTAGCTTTATCTACGAGTTTCATTGCACTTGTTCCTCGTTATATTGCCATAAGACCGACTCAGGGCCTCGACAGGGAAGGGTTGAAGCAAGAACTCGAGCAAATAATACGATTATTGAGCAGACCGAGGTATTTTCCGAAACGAGAATAACACAAATCCAGCAATTGTGCGTTGTTCTATACAGGATGTTCGGCCACCTCTGGGAAAAATTTTAGTGGGCGATTTTAGAGGCTAAAATAGGACAAAAATCAGGTAGATTTAGAGTTCCGCCTATAGAACGGCAATCTGTGAACTTTTTTCTCGAAAGTGCGTAGGATTTCGGGGGTATGTCTAGAATCTCCTACTAAAATTTTCCCCAAGGGTGGCTGAACATCCTGTTTAAAGTCACTGTAAGTTAATTATACAGACTTTACTTGGGACTCCTGTACAGGTTAACCACACGAGTGGCGAGCAGTTGCGCGAAACAAAGAAAGGGAAGTATTTATGAAAATTTATGATAACGGAATAATACGCACGATGGAACGTTCCGCAACCCTTTTCGTTGCACGCGCCTGTAAACGTGCGCGGTTTGCTCGGGAATGGCTGCAATTTCAGCGCAAAATGTGTCCCTCGAACGGACACGCGACGTAGTTTAATACAAACTTAATTGGCGCCAGAGAATTACTTCGAAAAGTATTCAGCAGATTCAGCGGAGTACTTTGCGCGCGGCAAATTCTTCGAATTACAATTTTCACGGTAACAGTCGTGACCGCGGAGAATTAATTTCGCAGTATAATATACGTCCCACGCGCGTATCTTTCACACTTTATATTTCCCAGCCGGAACAAAGCTCACGACGGGTCTTTTATTCCCCTCCGTCGAATTCGAAACATCCAGACTTCTGCAAACGAGAAATTGAAAAGCTCGCGGATTAATTGCTTTTCAGTCGCCCGGAGCTAACAATACCGTCTGCTTCTTGTTTCTCCTAAAATCCTCGATTGTTTGGACCCTCGAGTTCTCCGACGATCGATCCGGGGATATTATATTTCCTAGGCATTCGAGTGCTGCCAACGAACTTCGAATATTATAATTCCGATTAGAAAGCGTTCGTATACTTATGTATTCTAATACTGTCGATAGTATATCTGCAGCCTTTAGTTCGCGCAAAAGAGTTTCGAGAGAGGAACGAGTTTTTCCGTTGCTAGGGTGAAACGATGGGCGGTCTGGTTCTGCATGCACAATATCGCAAACCGAGTTCAGTTTATTTGGAGGACGGTGGCACATCAGAAAGTGCCGGCGGGTTCACAATACGAGAGAATGCACGGAGGAGGACAACGCCGGCGACGACAACGGGTAGCGCGGGATGGCGTAAAACTGTGAAGCGAGACCGACATCGTAATTTACTCTTTATGGCCGGACTTTGCTAAATCCCTTCTAGTATTCTACGGTACGCACACGGTCGTCGCCACCCCCGGGCGAATCCAACGCTCGGCGTCGTCGCTACGTGCCCGGCTGCGTCTCCGTGTGCGGCCAGGGTGTCCCATTCTTCTCCCGTACGCGATCCCGCACACGCCACCGAACGAACATCTTCCGTACGTGTGCGAACGCGGGGGAGAGATCATGCGGGTAGCTTCTGCAAGGAAGACGGGCTGAAGCACAAGGGAAAATAAACTGCGCGCGACAGCCAGTACCGGCGGTTACGTAACGAAAATAATGACGAACCATTTGTTAAATGTTCGGATTTAAAGCGGATGTAGTTTGCGACGATTGCGACCTTATAAATCGCCAGTTATATTTGATTCGAGGGAACATCTTGTTGGGTGACTCGGAACATATGGGTCGTATCCCTGAAGACGAGTCTCAAACTAACTGGAGGCGATGGACATTCCGGTTAGGGGGTAGATAAAAATATAAGCTACGCTAAGAAGAAGAATATCCAATGTTTTTGAGAGTCGTCTACATGCTCTGTCGGAAAGGAGTCGTTACAGTCGTACGCTAGGCTCAAATAGGTCTCCTCTAGACTTGTTCTTTTTACGACTCGGTTTACGAAGAGAGGACTAGTTATTCCGAGTCTAATAATCTCCTGGTAATGGCAGAGCCAAGGGGTAGTCTTTTGGACCAGGAGGTTAGAGGCTGCATTTAGCCACGGTACTCCTAGAGCGTAATGGCGTTGAACGACAATGACTCGGGATATCCCCGGAGGAATTTTATTATGCTCCAGCAATGAAAAGAATCCAAGGGAAACTTCCTGGCACCAGCTAGAGACTGACGAATCTTCGATAATTCGTTCCTTTATGACTCGCGTAACTATGACGGCGGCCAATACCCTTGGCAGCGGTGATTTGTTCTCTAACGATTCGGTATTGTCATCCGTGCAACTATAAAAAGCTGATATCGATGACTCAAGGCTAAGGATAGTGGATATTAACGTCGAGTGTCCTTACACTAAGTAACTTTACACTGAGAAAATTCGATAGCTACAATTTCTAACCCGAAAGGGCGGCCGCGCGCCACCACCAAACCACGCGTATTGGGCAAAGGCGCGTTTTCACACGCGACATGTTACATCTTCGACCGAGGAGAGCATATATCGTCGATGACTGATTTACGAGCATGGATATTGACGTCTCTTCGACTCTAGAGATTCAGTAGCGATAACCCTACTTGAGGAGATCGGATTACCATAATTCCTGGTTCGGAATACCAGGTATCGATAACTCCTTATTCAGCGGAGCCTAATGGTATTCGAATCAATAATAGCCGCTGATTGTTACTCGAGCGTGTCTTATCGTTTCTTAAAATCTAAGAGTTTCCTTCCGATAGAGGGTAGTTTGTATAACGAATCTTATCGTTCTCCACTCTTTCGTCTAAAAAAAGGAAAAACGTCACCGAGTAAGCCAAACTATAAAGGAAGGGAATTATCGAGCAATGGCAAAGGTAAGCAATAAATTCGAAGCAGTTTTAACTGCATCGTCGTTACGGACCTTTCCAATTTTTCAAACGACACGCTTCCGCCTCCTTTTTCCCGGTTATTCCTGTAATTCTTCCATCGAACTCGCTACCGCGGCCGGAAGTTACACAATTTTACGACTCCTGTTCCTTTTTAAACTGCACGGTTGTTACACTCGAAGAAAGTTCTCCCGGCGTGCACCATATTTCACCCGGATTCCAGATATACGTTCATCTACATCGGGCGTAACCCTCGTCGCGAAGAGCGAGGCGACTACTCATAATTGCGACCTCGTAATTAGCATGTATTGTTCGCAGGCGATGCTCTTAATGCAAATGTCGGAACGGTTTGATCGCGATGAGAACAAA
This sequence comes from Colletes latitarsis, assembly GCF_051014445.1. NCBI lineage: Eukaryota > Metazoa > Arthropoda > Insecta > Hymenoptera > Colletidae > Colletes > Colletes latitarsis. Next base: position 24,142,616 of record NC_135141.1, on the reverse strand, counting down.
CTTTCTCGAAAGGAGCCACGGAATCGTTGCGCAAGATCGCGTTACGCCTTCGAATTCGATGAAACAACTCGAGGTGGGGCTTCCAAGTGGCTGTAAAGAAAAGAAAGGGCTTCCGTCGGTACAATTTCTCTTGCTATCACGACCAACGAGGGGATAACTATTATTATTATTTCCTTGAACGCGGGGGCATCGTTGAAACGACGCATCATCTTGATATGACGCAAAGTTTGCTGCTGCAATTTCTTGGCAATCGAGTACCGACTAACTTTCGTCCATATAATTTTTTTATTACTTAGTTTTTAATAATAAGGACATTCATCGAAGGGTTAAGACATGCTACGATACCTGTTTACGCTTTATCTAAAGTAAACCTGCATAACTCGGTAATATTGTATGTCCATTTAAAAGATATACTACAATACTATCTGTTAGAATAGCCGTTTATACCTTATCTAAAGAATAAAAGACCTAGATGCTTGAGCGATATCGTGTACCCATTTCTAAGTGGTCGATAGATAGATTCCCCAGATTCGATCCGACGAAGGATCGCGCAGAAGGTCCATGTTTTCTCAGCACTTCGTTCCCAAAGTTGGAATTATTGTTTCGTCGGAATTCCACGACGCTCTAAGAGGGAAAACACGACTTCCACGTTTCCGTGCTGGTTATTCGAAACGCTCGACGGGTCGAGATTAAAGTTCGAATTGAACTGGAACTGCTTGCCGGGAATTGGTTCGAATTGGGGTTAATTAAGGATTAAGAGTAAGGAAGCTTCCGTGCTACGGATACGAAACAGGGCATACGATTGAAAGACCCCCGCAGATAACGGAGGACAGGACTGGCTGCCGCGGGAAAACTCGGAGAAATATCATACACACTGCTTCGGAAGAAGCGGCTGTCGTCGAGAAAGTTTCTAACCAGGCCAGAGCGGAAGACGAGTCTTCCCGTGATTTGCATTCGCTTCCTGTTGCGTATTAAAGGGAGAAAAACGTTCCTACAAACTTTCATAATAGTCCCGCAAATTGTAACTCTTGTAAAAATTTCCACCGCGTCACGAAACGTGATTTGTGCCCTCTTGAGTTCCACTATTAGGCGGAAGCTTCCGTCGAGGACACATGGATTGCAAATATCTTGAAACCGAGTTAATACAAGACGAGTGGTGGGCGTAACCAAACGCAGGGTGGGGGTAGAGGCTCTCAGTGACCTTCAGCGGCCAATTGACTCTGTCCAGACTGCAATCAGGGGGTCTCGAGCCACGAGTACGCACTCGAGACCCCCTGTCTCCATCAGCGATCTTGCGAATGATTTTTTCTGCGACCGCGCGCATCGAGGTTTCAATGTTTTACGGTTCCGACAGCCTCGCGAAAGGACGCATAAATATGTAAACGTACGTCGGGGCTGGCCCCGTCGATGAAAATGGACGGCGTCAAAGGGAGACGCTCGTAACGAATTCATGACACTGAACGAAGAATGCCGACGTCGTTGATACGTTTTGACGTTGAGGTTCGCCAGCGACGCGGGACTAATTACTATAACTTATTCATCGAGCGTGATGCAGCCCGGATGCATATTGCATCGATCGTCGCGCGAATAGACGAAACGCCGCTAATCGTGATCGAATTTCGCGATGTTTAATTCCGTTGCTTCATCGAACGCGTTGATTAGAAACGATTAGACGCGTTCGAACGGATTATCGTGCCTCTGGATGTTTCGAGTTTGGAACACGGTGTGAAAATTCACGAATAAAATATTACTATTCGTTTTGTCACCCCCTAACGTTCTCGTAACCCGGATTCAATCGATTACTTCTCCCAGCTATAGAAGAGATTTTCGAGCCAGAATGAAATTTCGCCCAATGGACGGACGTCGTTGCGACGAATTTTTTTATCCGATGCACGAAGTCGATTGGTCCCCGGGGGTAAAAACGTGCTTCTTCGTCCGGTTCAGCGAGCAGACGTTCCAATAAGGTCGAGAGGAGGATTGGCTCAGACAATCGCGGCTAAGAAATTAGTCGGTGTACGCGGCGGGACGAGCAATTTTTAGGTCGCTTTATCGGTCCCCGGAATTAATTACTGCGTCGATTGACAAGGACGCGGTCTAGCCTGTGACTCGGGAAACGTAACGAAGAGATAGATGGGTTGGGGGAGACCGGAATCGATTGATCTCTTGTCTTTGAACACGAGACACTATTTGCTTCTGAGTGTATACGTAGTTACCCGAAGCTTTGGCGGGTCAATGCATCGAATTGCGCTATCGAATTTCGGCTGTGCGCCCCGGCACCGACTGCCCAGCTTCCCGTACGTGCATTACCAACCTTGTAGAACGTGCTATCATAAACTAAGGCCCGCAGATAGGTATTTGTGGCCAACAGTTCCATTTCCTAACGCGAATACATTTACGACGTAACGGCTTGGCGATTCCAGCCAGCAGCCGAAACTTGGAATTTATACCAGGCTACGCAGTATCTGAATCAAGGGTATTTCCGTGTCCTGGCCACCTAATATTTCAACCAACTGCGCCTATTCTCTGTCGTCGAACTCGAAGCTTTTTACATTATCGACTATCCAAAATGTTCGTTCGCTCTGAAAGTTCTAAATTCATATTTCAGAATTTCTCTTATAGACAACGCCAATTATTTTCTCTAATACTTATGCTTTGAAAAGGCGAAAAAATACGATTTGTCCTTCATTTTCGCGGGCTAGACAAGTTACGGTAACCGATCATCGCCGACGCGACTAGCTCCTTGTAAAACAAAGCGAGTCTCGTTAAAGCTCTCGTCATCGAGCTTTGCTTCGGTATTCCAGCTGAGGCTTGTACAATTACTGCGGGCTCGGTGAAACCTACACTAGACACGAGTGGCAGGGGGATGTAAATTAATTTTCTGATCTCGATGGGTGTGTATCGAGCCGGGATGGATGGCTTTTGTGGGCCGTGTGTCGGCGTTTAAAGCTGGCACGAGTGCAGCATCGATTGCGTCTGTTCGCGTAAAAGCGCGCGCGACTGCGGATCGTTGAATTGTTATTGAACAATTATTTGCATGTGAAACTGAGCAACACGTGCACGACAAATTTCCTTGTTGGAACGCGAAAAATACGTTGAATGAAAATACTAACAGCCTGTAAATGCGTTCGTTAATTTGTCTCCTTTTTTTCAGCGAATTCGTAACATTGGTAACGTTCGTTTAAAAACACGCGACACTTGGTTTTACCTCGAATCACGTTATAGTATTAAATCTTTTCGATTCAAACTTTTTCCAATAAAGTTCATTCCAAAGGTAACGGAGATGAATCGAGCGATTGGAATTGTTGCTCCTAGCAGCGAGAAAGCATCTACGGGTTATTAATTAAATCGTCGCAACAATTTGTTAAATACCTTGGAGATATTAAAAAGAAAAAGTTGAAGCAACGAACAAGTAGGATCGTAATCGAAGGGGTTGGAGAATCGATCGAATCGATCGTAGAGGTTCCCTTTCGTTCGAGATACATCGACGCTCGAAATTGCACCTTTTGCAGGATTTCGTATTTTTTTGCAGCACCGCGCGCGCGCGCTCTAATCCTTCGTAAGTACTTACAAGAGCTGACAGGTCGGGGGAACAAAAAAACCGATTAATCTTCTCATTTCAAGCCGTTTTACGCGACGGATTAGAAGCTTGATTAGCAGTATTTTCGAACAAATGGATACCCATTGTGGACCGCCGGCGAGCCGATTTTATAACTCCCTCCGCGTAATCCCGATTTGCATTATCTGCTTCGTTTTAGAACGAACAGCGGACCGTGAAAAATGGAACGTGCAATTTTTATCCGTCACCCGCGTTACGTTGCCTCGAAAAGTTCACAACGGAAGAACAAAATTCTATTTCTGTACGATATAAAATGATAAACAAATATGACGGATGATGTTCTAACGCTCCCATTGTAGAACCGTGTGGTGTATTATCGGATTGGTGCCATCGGTAGTTCCAACATCCCCATCCCAGGTGGATGGAAAAGAAAAAGATGACGGCCCGATCGGTTTCGAAAGCGACGCCTTGCCAACAAATCAAAGTGGTAATCGTTTCCTCGGGACAACGCGTGGTCGGCGTACAAAAGAGTGGTCGGGAGGAGGCGGCGGCCTCCGGTTAACATCCTCATTTCTCGTCGACTCGCAGATGAAAGGGAAGAACGCGAGGGAGGGAAGAGGCTGGTTTGTGTCGGGTATCGACACTCGAATCCAGGTATATCGCCGGCGTGTTCCGCATTGCCGTAGGTTCGTCGGCGTTTGGTAGGGTCGCGGTGCGGTGTGACGGACCATTGTGCGGTTTCCTATGGCAAATATCGTTGCGCGCACGAGCGCGTGGATAAACACAGACGACGCTCACAACCGTGGCCGCGACGAGGCTGTGCGTGCACCGCGTGGTCGACGTTAAAGCAGCGTTAACCAGCTCGGCGTTTGATCGCGCGCTTTGTGCGCCAGGACTCCTCGAGTTATCGATCAAACGTCCAACTCCATCCAACACCTTTGTCACCGACCCCCTTCCGTAACCGGTCTTCCCGCGCGGCGGCTCTTTTCCGACTCGGTTTCACCCACCCTTTTGTTCCACGCGCCATTGGGGAGCTCAAGAAGAGGATTGCGAGCAGACACGCTCGTAGCTTCGCATTCTAACGGAACACTTTCCGCGTCCATGTCGGGGGCTATCGATTCCAACGATCCTCTTCAACAAATATTGTTAGCTGTATCTGTACTCCGCGGATTCCGAGACAGAGTTTCCAAAGATGGTTGCGAACCACTGTTCTATGAAATCGATAACTCCGTCTAAAAGTCTTTCGCAAGTAGAAAGTGAATTCGGTACGAGTTTGGTCGGACATCACAGAATCGATAGCGCATTAATTAATTTGAGAATAGTTCATTGTTATGCAAACGCACACTAGAATGTGTCTCGGTTAACCAAGTCTGAAAAATATTTTCCATCGAAAACTTCGTCCGCAATGGAAAGTGAAATTGGTACGACTTTGGTCAGACATGTCCGGACAGTGTCAGCATTCTGATCATACTTTCGAAAGTGTGCTGGCCAGAACGAGTTCGTATGCATGCATAATAGCAGCCAAGGTCTCTCGTTAACTAATTGCAAGCCTGGAAAGTGTTCTCCATAGAAATTTTTTGGAAACTTTAAGTGGAAAGTGAATTCGGTACGACTTTGGTCGGACGTGAACGAACGGTATCAGAATTCTAATTATTAAGAGAGCAGATAATTGCGTCCATTCGAAACCGTGTCAACTAAATCGTGTTCATATGCATGCATAAACAGTAGACTGCTATTAGAGCGTCCATTTGAATTAGCTTAGTTTGGTTGCGAATCGTTGGTCGATTGCTCCGCGGTGCGTGAAAATCGGTTTCGACTACTCAAGGGACCGTGTCGAAATGTTTCCTCGTGACAATTACCCAGCTCGATGGGAACAGAGCTAATAGTAGTAGTCGTCTGGAAGTTGTTTGGTGTAGTCACCGTACCTCTGTTAATCGTTTTAAACGACGAGAAAATGCGTAAGACTAATTACAATCGATTCAAGTTAATTCAGCGGAACGTCAATGTCTATAAAATAATTCGAGACCTTATTATTATTAATTACCTTGCGCGGAAAGTATCGCGAGATATTCGTCTAAAAATTCATTTACATTTATAGTCCAGGAAATTATTCGAAGCGCGTAGAGAAGATATTTTTCACTCGGTTAGAGAAAAATCGTGAAACCAAAGAGGTTAAAGGGTACACCTTGCATAATAAATTCCTCGACAAACTCGAATTTGGTCGGAAGATCAGCACCGACTACCATAAAGAACACTCGCCTTTAACTTTTCCTTCGAGATAAGGCAGTTTACACAGAGTCGCGATGATACAGTCTGCGCGCGAAATTCTAGCGGGACAGGACCTTGAACTTTTCCACACGGACGGTGTAAATTATTCGCGATATTTTCCCAACGATATAAGCAGAGGCTGGTATTTCCAAAGGATTTTCCACAGGTGAAACTTTTTCGAGCGACAAACGCGACCGACGGTTACCGCTTCTCCGCGGAAAAGAGACGAAATCGAGAGCAGGTTCGAAGCGAAAAGAACTCTAAACGGCAATGAAAGACCGAATACCGAAACTCGATGCTGATAATCCACCAAGGACTTCCCTCCTTTTCGCGCAGTTTGTTTTCCCGTGGAAAAAGTTTCAACCCGACACGCGAGCTCGATCGTCTCGCTTTTTATTCGGGTTCCTTCCGTTTGCTTTGAAATAGACGTCCGTATCAAACTTGCCGCGAGAATGGGAGTAAAACGTTACGTCGATGCACTCTCGAACTTTGATTGCCGGGGCTGAATTTTTTTTTCCCCCCTCCCGCGACGCGGATGCATCCATCAAGTGGCCGTGCAAAGTTTATCCGTTGAGGATTCGACGCGGAATGGAATCCTCTTTGTATCCCGTCGATAAAATTTATCTTTTCGCGAGATCGATCATTAACGACGAGCACTGAAAATTCTCCTGCCCCACGCCGTTTCCTACGAACCTTGGAGAATAATTAACCCCGTCAGCGTTTCAGTGAATACCTCGTTGGCCAGAAGATCGCGAAGGTAGAAGAAAATAAAAGGACGAGGGCTGTAACCTTAATAAAATAAATAATATTTTCATACTGCGCAAAAACGCTAAGAGACCCCGGCGGTTCAACCGCAAAAAGTGATCGATTGCTGGCGGAACGACCCTAATAGGTAACCTGGAGGACTACAGTGGTTCGAATCGCCGCATGCAGAGTCGGTAGTCGTTTGGAATATACAGGGTGTTCGGCCACTCCTGGAAAAAATTTTAATGGGAGATTCTAGAAGCCAAAATAAGACGAAAGTCAAGGATACTAATTTGTTGATTGAGGCTTCCTTAAAAAGTTATAGAAACATTTCTGGCCACACAGTATATTTTCGGTAAAGAATTTTTTTCTCGAAAGTACGTAGGATTTCGGGGGTATGTGTATTCATCAAAAATGATTATAATTGACCCCTGCAGCTGAATATAATTTCTTCAGAGCGATATGAAAATTTTTTTTTTCGCCGAAAAATTTAGGCACCTACCCCCTGTCGATTTTTCTCAAAAATTCCTTTTTCATTTTTAATAAATTTGTTTGACGCTCTACAGAAAAGTTGTCTAATACTTTTTTGTAGGTATCCATGAGCTCTACTTCAGAAAAAAGTTTCACTGAAATATATTCACTATTGTAGGAATAATGGCTGTTTGAAAATTGTATCATTTTTATTGGGTTTTTCTGATTTTACGAGGTCAAGGAACAACTTTTCGAATATTTTTAGAATTTCTATATATTCTACACTAAAATACGCGTAGTTTGCTTTTTTAAACATTAAAATCGTCCAATCCGTTCAGGAGTTATGACATTTTAAAGATTCGCATGAAATTTCAGGGAAACATTTCTGACCTCACATTAGATTTTCGGTAAGGAATTTTTTTCTCGAAATTGAGTAGGATTTCAGGGGTATGTGTAATGACCAAGAATGATTGTACTTGACCCCTGCAACTGAAAATAATTTTTTTAGAACGATTTGAAATTTTTTTTTTTCGCCGAAAAATTTAGGCACCTGCCCCCTGTCGATTTTTCTCAAAAATTCGTTTTTCATTTTTAATAAATTTGTTTAACGCCCTACAAAAAAGTTGTCTAATACTTTTTTGTAGGTACCCATGAGCTCTACTTCAGAAAAAAGTTTCACTGAAATATATTCACTACTGTAGGAATTATGGCTGTTTGAAAATTGGACCATTTTTATGGGGTTTTTCTGATTTTACGAGGTCAAGGACCAACTTTTCGAATATTTTTGCGATTTGTACATATTCTCCATCAAAATACGCGTAGTTTGCTTTTTTAAACATTAAAATCGTCCAATCCGTTCAGGAGTTATGACATTTTAAAGATTCGCATGAAATTTCAGGGAAACATTTCTGACCTCACATTAGATTTTCGGTAAGGAATTTTTTCCTCGAAAATGGTTAGGATTTCGAGGGTATGTCTATTGACCAAAAATAATTGTATTTGACCCCCGCAACGGAAAATAATTTTTCCGCGAATGATTTGAAATTTTTTAACTTAATTTTTTTAATAACTTTTTAACGAAGCCTCAATCAACAAATTGATTATCCTGATTTTCGTCTTATTTTGGCCTCTAGAATCTCCCATTAAAATTTTTCCCAGGGGTGGTCGAACACCCTGTATATTCCGTAGCGCCGGAACCTTACAATTTTCGAAATGAAAGGAAAAAGAAAAGCTCTCGAGCGTCGCGCGTGCACCATGGAAACGAAACTCCCGCCAGGCTTTGATCCGCGGGAAGCTCTGCTCGACAAAGGTCTGAATGCCGCGGTGGCTTTCCAATTTACCGCAGGATGTTCGCGCGACGGGCTCAAAAGCACCACACACGCTCGCGCCCGTTGGAAATCATTTTTCACGACGGTCTGCGCCGTACGGTTGTCATCGGTACAAGGATTTAAAAAGGTGAACAAGCCCGTCTGCGTGTTCCCGCGTAATGGGGACGTCGTATTCCGCGCGACGCGACGAGACACCGAGCGTAGAAATCGCCTCGTTGTATCGGGGCCGCCTCGTCGTTTCGTCGTTTCGTCGCCAAGATCGCTGGAACGCGGTTCGTCGGTGCCGTTTGCCGTTCATTTGCACGCTCGACTGCCCATGTAACTGCGAATATTCTGTCTTCTATGCATCTGTTGCTCTTCCCTTACGCTCGGAGGGTTCGCGTAATTCGGCTCACGGTTTTGCGATCTCGCAATCCCACGGCTTACAATTCTGCTTTAATAAGCGCGACTTTGATTGTACACGATAATTACTATCCCTTCTTGTCTGTCGAGTCTCAATCCCGGCGATACTGCTTAACAACAATCATCGTAACCTGTCTGTTTAAGTCGGAGGAAGTTCGTCGCTGGTATAAAACGCTTTGAAATTTTTTGGTGGATAATTCGGCCTGAAAACGAGAGTCGAAACGTTGGTAGACGCTTGCTTATGTTTATCAAACTCTTCTTATATCAGTAAGCTGATCATTTCACACAGATATATGGACGGAATAATAATTATTCAAGAGGAATATTCTATACTCTCTTTTGCTCGTTAGAGCAGAGGAATATCTTATTTTACGTTCGTGTTTCGGTCCTCACTAAAAATTCGATTTTCACGAAATAAAAATACAAAAGCCTCGTAATACGATAAGAATAAAATATTAAATTCATGATTAAATTCACTGGATTTTTATTTCGGGAGAATTGTATTTCCAAAGAAGAAACTACCCGTCAATGAATGTAATAATGTTATTGAGCATTTCCTCTAATTGGCAAACAAATTTGACAAGTCTGATCGTTATTTACCATTTCTACTTGCATGTTGCCCGTAGACGTTGGCTAGTTCTAACTAGAAAACAGTCGAATCGATGGAAAACAGATGATACCTATCAATGTTTAAAAGCTTCGATTTAAGTAGAAACAACCGACAATGGTCAGCCGCGCGTACCTTGGGAAATCGATGTTTTCAGAAACGAAGCTACGTACGAACAAATGATATTATTCGCGAACTCTAAATAAGAGGAACTGGTTTTTCGCGCCGGTTGGAGGTGAATTATACTCGGCAAAATTTCGTTCGTGTATCTACGCACGCAACTTCCTTCGTAACTTCGTCTATCTCCTGTTCCGCGCGTGTCAAAATTATTATCTCGTTAGTAGCAAGTTTTCGGCCGGGACACGTTCAAACTACCGCCCGGCAGGAAGTGAGCGTCGAGAATATTCGCGGGCTCCGTTGCTAGGAGCGAAATCAGGAGCCGTCGACGTTTTGCGAATTAATGTTGCCCGGCACGACGACGCAAGCGAACGTGGAAGCACAGTCGTCGGTGGCTGTGGTCGGGACCCAAATGAGATTTCCGGCTGAGCGATATACATTAACGGATTATCGATGTCGCGTTTCCGAATATTGGCTTGTTAACCCTTTCTGTACCAATGATTTCGCTAACTTTAAGGACGGATTACTCGGGGAACGAGACAGAAAAAAGCAATGTCTAGCTTTTCAAATTCCTATCAATTTCTCAGGACACTGTTGGTTAGTTTTCCCGAATGGGTTCTTCGAGAAGGTATCAGCTGGCACAGTTTGCGCAGGTTTCTTGCAATAACCAGGAGAAGAAATTCAACCGAATCGTTGGAACGCGTTGCGCTTTTCTTTCGTGTTTCCTCGTATCGATTAGCGGATTTAACGTGCAATTTAAAAAATTCATTTATAAACCGATACCAGACCCAACTAAGAGGATTCCAATGGGTATTTTCCAACAGTCTCCCTCCTCCCCCCGGAATGATTTTTTGGAACGGCCGCGCGATCGACCAAACAAAAGTTTTAGCCCCGAAAATCCGCGTATTGATCCAGTATTTGCGTAGAGCATTTTTACGTTATCTCTATTCCGCGAGTTTCGACGGGGCCAGATGCGTATTTTACATTTGAATGCGAAGCTTGTTTTTTCTGCTATCCGTCGGTAAATTTGTAATTGAAAGGATAGCTGCGCGAATCGACGCCATTGCGTTCGATATTCTCTTTTGCGCGTCCTTCTAGGCGAAATTCGGGGAAAATATATTTACAAACCCGTTCGCATAAATTCTCGGTGGCCGTTGAAACGCGTATGTTGCGCTAAAAGTCAGGTAAAAGCCTCCGGTTAGATAAAGTTCTACAAATTGTACGAGAAGAAAAATAATCTATGTTACCTATTGTGCGTCAGCGAGAAATGGACTAGTGGGACTAATAATAAATTAATTACGAAAATTGTAAGAGCTACTATTTTCTCGAGGCTCGTTTTCTTCCGCGATGGAGATCTTGGTCGACAGGTTGGAACAACACAGGCTTGACGAAATTCGGTAGGAGAGTGTTCGCGCCATTAGGGAACGAAATAAAAGCTGACGCGGGGGAAGAAAAAGATATCGATATTGGGTGAAAAATCCATCGGTGGAAGCGTGGAAGCGCCGAGCTGTCGTTACTGGGGAGACCTCTTTCCTTTTCTGGGGTGTCTCGCACCCTCGGGACGTATAGAGAATGGGCGCATCGGGGGAGGAAGAGGGGGAGGGAGGGCTGCTCACCTCTTCCTATTACGTCGAGTGACATCCAGGCTAATATCCTTCCACTTCCTGTCACTCCATCCCAGTGTGTCTATTCCCTTCGTAGCCCGGTGTGTTTGTACGTGTGGGTCGGTTTGCGCACGGTCCTCGCCCAAGGGGGAATATTCGAGGGACCGCCACGCTGGAAAAAGGATGTCGTTGCTTTTGCAAACCCGAACGGAATTCCCTCCGGCGATTTTCGCCCCGCGGCGTCCAACCATCGACGCTTCTTAACGTCCGAGTCGTGACGGTTACAACCAAGAGAAAAAAAACCTAAACGCTGCACCCGAGTAATTAAGGCGCCGTGCCGCGACGATTATTGGATCTCGTCGAACGAACACCGAAGATTTTTCAACGGTCCGTTTTATTTATAGCCTTCTGTTTTCTATATTGAAAAGTTCTATTGAAAAAATAAAAGTACCCCCGTATAATTTGACGTCGAAACGACGGTCCTCCTTAACCCTTCGAGGGACATTAAAAGATCTTCCGCGAAAGAATTATTTCCCCCCCGAACATTTTTCTTGATTACAAATACTTTCCACCCTTAGGTATCCGGCGCGTTCGATTTCGATCCGCGTGTACAGAAGAGTTCCGCGTGGCGTGACACCGAGCGGATCCAATCCCGTGCTTTGATCCTCGCTTTGCATTTTAATGACCTATCGTCTGGCTGGCTTTAACTCGCGTCGCTGACAAAAAAAAAAAAAAAAAAAAAAAAAAAAAAATGCTCTACAGGAAGAATATTTCGTCGGGCACCTGGCGAGCCTCGCTTTGGTACAAGCTGTTTGAAAATCCTCTCGAACCAGCGTAAAAACAGTTGACAGCCAATTCGCGGGGATAAAAGGACGAGCCTCGGATAAAGAAAGAGTGAGAAATTAAAGGGAACCGGTTGATTAAAAAAGTTTCTCCCGGTCGCTTCGATATCGTCCTTCCCCCCCCCCCCCCCCCGACGCAGAACGAGCCTTTTTACCGCCGGCGTTAATTGTTAATTAGATACATCCGTTGGTCGCGCGTGGACGTATCGCTCGTTCGATCGACGTCGCGCGATATTATGAACATTGTCGAGCCGCTTGGCAAGTTTTAACGAAGCCACCGGTTTTGAACCTTGAATCGATGTAACGGTGATGCTACAATTGCCAGCAGCGGCGAATTGTGAGCTCGCGTGTCCGACGCTCCTAATTAACCATCCCCGAGCGTCCCTCATTTGCGAAGCAATTTGGCGACTCGGCTCGCGGGATCAAACTTTGGGATTACTTCTCCTTGCGCCACGCGATAAGCTGGGCTTCCAAGGTTCACCCGGTTCGACAGCGAAACCACTGATCCGCGTATAAATCTGCATCCTCTTATTATTATTATTATCGCACGTTTCTACTTAGCCCACCGATCGCAAGTATTAGGACGCGTCGAAAACTTTTAAACTTGTATGGGATTATTTTAAAAGCGAAACCACATAATTTCACGTCGTTAAATTCGATTTTCTCAAACGCGTATTACCAAAAATGTGAACGAAACACATTTCAAACATTTGTATGGACCTAAATATTGCGTACAATGTTTTCGAAACAATTTCGAGGTAAACTCCGTCACGCTTTCCATCTTTTGTGTACACATTTCTACTAATAATGACGCACTGAATGGGGAATGATTGTTTGTCACGGCATGCATTGAAAATGGCTCGAAACGAAGTTACGAAATTTAACAACCTTCCGAAAGGATTCGAGTACGTTTCGAGCCTCGATTTTCAAGTTTTTATCGGTCTCTCTGCGATTAAAAAAAATGTAATACAATAAACTTTGAGCGACCGACCGACGTGTGTAATTTCTTCCCGCATTTTAACGATCGAAGAGGCATTTCGTACGAAAAAATTCGACAGTGTTAAATCCGTTGAACATGGAAGGAACTTTGTTTACAGCGCAAACAAAATCATATCAGTATTCGTTCCTGGAGTCTTGTAACTTCGGAAGTCACTATCTTTCGAACGGAAGCGTTTGCGAACGCACTTAGACAGGAAATTTTTGTTTGTTTTGAGGTCTTAAATTCATATTTCAACTTTGGTTATTTCACCCAGATTTTTACCGTAGCAATCATGATTTCTTAATACGTGAAATATCCACGAGAAAAACACGAGGATTATCTTTAACTGCTCCGAGATATGTAGAGGGATTCTGTGTTCCGTATCTCGAAACTAATTCAAGAGTTTGTTACGAAAGGAACGAAAAGAATATAGTCGTTGTTCAGTCGCGACATTACGTTTGCAAATAAGCTCCGTAAACTGCGATCCCTTATTAATGGAACGTCCGTTGCATACGTTTTCAGATTCCGCCCGATTAAAGGGGATTTCTCGTAATAATTATTGTATACGACGGGGTTTGGGGAGGGGAGGTGGAAAGTCGGGACAGCGATCCTAATTAGCGCGAGTCGGCGTTTCTCATTTTCCGGGCAATTGGCTACACCATCGCGTCGCTGAAACTTCGAGATCATCGTTTCGACGAAGCTGGATCTGACCACGGGACCTCTGCTCGTTCAATGCACGCTCGAGCGTCCATAACTAAATTTATAATCGCGATAATAACGCATCTTTATCGAGTCGGAGTTATACGCAGCATGAATCTACCGATTAAATAAAATATCATCGGTACAATTGGAAATGAACGCGTACAGTGGGTGGGTAAGAGTATTCGTACAACTTTGTACACCCAAATGATGCTATAACAAAACCTAAACGCGTCAATAAACGATCTATTTTCTCAACTAAAATCGTGGATGAATATCCGAAGAGAAACGTTCTTATCAGCATTCTTGATGGCACGGGTAATTTGCGCTCGACTTCCAAAACAATTGTTCAAACTGTACGTTCACGAGCGAACTGCTTAAACGCGCTAATTCGCATTAAGTGGTTTTTCGATGGGCCGTGTCGTTAGTGCGCGATTAAAATTCAAACTCCTGCAAATTACTTTTTCTTCCATTACCCTAATAGCGCGGTTTAAATGCGTTTAAAAGTTCGGCCGGCTTCAGCAATTACTAACACCTTTCACGACCTCCGCGCGCGAGAACTGTCTGAATAAAAGTCGTACGAGTTTCATCTTTCAGTTAATTTCGTCCCGTTTCTATATTCGCCCCGCGTGCTCTACACAGTCCCGTATTTTAAAGCGGAAACACTCAATCTCCTCGCGTTAAAATGTAAAAAGCTACCTTGGGCCACTTCTGAAAACGTTTCAGAGTGAAAATCCACCATCTCGACGAACTTTTTCTCACCGATAGAGAGAAGGCGTTTCCACGTTCGAAAATATTTCTAATTAAAAGCCGCACTTGTAATTAAAGTCGTAGCTTCTTCGTCGGCGAAACGTCTTCAATTTTTTCAGAGGCGATCGTTCAGAAACGCGTTGTTAGCATCCGTTTCCGGGTTTCAAAACGGCTGCTGCGTTTTGCCAGTCATGGCGCCTCGGTACTTCTGGCAATAATTATTGTCTAGGAGGTTGAGTGGCCGGCCTCTAGTGGTTCTAATTAGCGTTAGTCGACGTTTCTTCTTCGCGAGCCACTTTCGAGGGCCCTGATCCTTTGATGTGTCGCGGGCCACAAAACAGAACAGAGGCTGTACACGATGCCCTCCAACAGACGTAAATAAGGACAACGAGAGGAGGGAATAATCAAATTTTTTGGATGACACGACTCTGGTTTTCTACGGAAGCAGATCGTTCATTACGAAACGTGTCACGAACTAATTTTTGGTGTTCCAATCACGAAGACTATGAAAATGTATATTTGTTGTTAATAAAAGGCCCCGTTTGGTAGTTCAATATTGTTGCGTCGAATTTAGCCACTGTTTCAGTATCGTTTATTATGTATTACCGGAGAATGACGAGAGATCCATTAGATAACACAAGCTACAACGTGGTCGCGTGGAAACCGTTTGATCTACATGCATTACGCATGAATATTACCGTGTAACCAAATCAGCGTCGATAATTGATTCAGTTGCATTAATTAACGAGACGATATTCAAATTCTATTGCTATATAATAATAGGTTTTTGTTCGACGTTACATGGCGAAACGGTCGGTAATTATACAAATCATTACTCTGTATATGTGTTTTATCGATGCGTTGGTCGAATCTCGATTATCGCATGTCGAAAATTCCCAGTATCGAATGTCACGTGGATTTAAATTAAGTAATTACGTAGGAGGATAAACGTCGGAAATAACATTACGTATTGGTAGCCTTTAAAAGCAACGTCGTAAAGCTTTGGTTTTAGTTATTTTTATTCTACGCGTCTCTAATTTTGCAGATTCTTGAAAAACTTAATAAAAATAATTGCAGCATCACCGTAACAGAAAGCGATAAAACGTGATATAACTCCAATGGGATACTTTATGGTACATAAATACGTTTAATTCGAATATCGTGAAACTCCATCCAAGTATTGTCTGAACCATGAACAATAACGCCTGTGCGTAAAACGTAAACCGTGAAACGAGTTTGAACTTTGAATTTTTTGAATAGAAGAGTCGAACAAAAACCTCACCAATCCATTGGTTATTCTCTCGCGATGATATATTTAACGATATATTTTTATTTTCATTGGCACGTAAAATTTCATCTCGTAAAAGTCTAATGACAACTGTGAAAATTTTAACTTTCATTAGCGAATGAAATCCGATCCGTTGTTCGAATCTAAATTTTATTATTTTACATTCCAGTACACGGTTATCGATAGAATTTCGTTGTTGCTTCATATATTCTTTATTTATTAAAAACCATATTTTACGACGCTTAAACATTTAGTTCCATAAACAAAATGTTGTCTAAAGTCTCGATTGCGATACCCTCGTGCTTTCTAGGTCGCCAAGTAGCTATTGTTGCTCGAAAGTCGGAATTATCTTAAATTGTTGCGTCAAAGTTTCAACTTCGTCGGACAAACTTCTTTCACGAGGAGCTAATCAACGTTTAACCGCGAAGATTAAGACCGAACAATTTTCCCGTCGAACGAAAGCTCGCCAGGAACAATTTTTCTCGGGGGGGTCCCTGAACTTCGAGAAAGGAGGGAATGGAATTAAAACTGCCGCGAGTTACAAGGAGGTATCGTTACTGGACACTTTTGCATTTAGACGACCATGTTAACGAGCTGTATTATCCCGTTTCTTCTCTGACGTTCGTTTCCTGTTACTCCGACCCTTTCCGCCGACGAGGGACAGCAAGTCGTGGGAAAAATTCCTAACTGGGACAACCGAGAACCTAGGAAACGGCCAATTCTCTCTTCCTTTGACACCGAATATGTGCTTATGTAATTACACGACGAACAAACGACCAGCTCTGGGGGTAATTAAGTCCGAAGACACGTAGTCGAATTACACGTTAAACGATATCGAATTATTTCTCGACTTACACGTATACTTGGACAAGCTTCTAAATGAAAATACAGACTTGGATTAGAGCAAAAAGACCAGAAGGGAAAAAGTCCTTAGTTTCGATGATACTCGAGAAGATTCTTCTAATAGTGGCTATTACAATATGTATTCCAGTATCGAAAGGGTTGGAATAACAAAATATGGAATTGTGAAAGAATTTCTAATCGGGGGCAGTCGTGGTGTTTAAATCTGTAATTGGGTCAGTTTAATCAGCGGCATCGGTGGCCACCGATTCAGCATCAAATGACAGATTACGTTGCAGGGAATATGATATTCGTAATTAACGATAATTCCGCGCACGAAATTACTCGGCTAAGTCAGCCCCGGTTTAATAATGTAAATCAGGAAGGTGGTGTACGCGCGGCGGTAAACTTCCCCGACCCGGAATCAATTTCGGCGAAAGCCCTCCAGTGTCAAATTGCTTGAACAAACTTCGAATCACGCTGCGACAGCACCGACAGCAATATACACACTATACGCTCATAAGTGTTTATCCACTCGAAGGACAATGGGTAAGTCTTACGGAACATTCTGGACCCCGAGGACGCACAGAGATTTCGATACGTCCAGAGAACGTGGGGAAATTCGTGTTACGATACATACATCCTAATATTAATTTTAATTAAATATTTTCCGCGAACAATTATACGCCGAACGTGAGTATTTTTCCACGATATTTTCGACCCGATCTGCATCAAACTCGCGTTGTGATACTCCGCCCAGCGACACGCATAACTTGAAAAAGAAAAATATTTGTAACACGAACTCTCGCAGTGTTTATTTGCTCGTGTAAAAGCCGAAACGTTCGGTTTATTCCGCCATCGTATACCCGCATGGAGCAAACTAAAATATCCCGGGCTAACGGGAGCGGAATATTATTCGAATTTTATTTCGTTTCGGCCATAAAGAGGAGGGAAAAACGTATCGGCGCGTCGTCTCGCGGGGAACACAATAAAACGTCGTCGCCGTGGGACGAATCCTTCGATGGCGAAGGAAATTGAGCAGCGATAAAAAGGAGAACCACATTTTTTCCATGCATACTCGATCCAGTCGCGCAGACATAATTGCGAGCTATCGTTCAGAGGATTAGAATGTTCCAAATATCTGTCAAATGGCCGGTTGAATGATTTATATTTTTTTGTAAAAAACTGGACAAAATTTGGTACCAAATTCTGGTTAGCTTCCGATGTAAAGAGGAAATATATGTATAACAAAGATGAAAGGAGAGAATCTTCAGTTTCCACTGTCTTAGAACAGTCTAACAACGCGTATTAAAAATAGTTAAACTTTAGATGCGTGCAGTTCCGAAACTACTAGTGTTTTATTAATTATTGAGCCATTGTTAGAAGCGGCAAGGCCTCCCTTTTAAAATGGTTTTTGGTTTTTGGCGATCCGACTTCCCGTTTTCGAGATATCGTAATTTATGTAAAGGGGTAATTTTTCTAATTCGATTATCTCTGTCTTCGTCTGACGCGTTGCGCCGGACCTCTCTTTCTTGTACGTGACTCGTGACCGAGTGGCCGAGTGACCTAGTTTCTCCGAGCACGTGCCGGTCAACGACCTTGACAAGGCCGTAGTAAACAAACGCTTCGGACCCTTATATCTCCGTAACTAGCCACCGCATCGACTTGAAATTAAAATTGCGATATCTTCGAAACTAATAAAACTATCGACTCGTACAAACGCTCATTTTAAAGAGCATTTAATCCTCTACCCTGTGAACCTAACAACTATTATAATTTATGCTGTCTTCTATGTTTATTTTGACATTCACTTTGACGCTACATACCCAAAGAAGTTTCAGCAATTCCTATCGATTATGAGATTGGTATACGATAAAACTAGATCATAAATTGTTTATTTAATTGAAAATTAACACTTTTTCTTAAATAGTTGTTTTCTCTAGAACTAACTACGGTATCGACTTGGAACAAGATTCGTTTTCAAGGGCGTTTGATCTTCTATCCGATGAAAATTAAAAAAATTTTTTAACATAAAAGAGGATATCTTACGAATAAACATCAAAACACAACTTTCTATACATATAATGCAAAAATTACGTTGCTTCGTAAAAGAGAAAAAGAAAGACTGGTCATTTGACCGGTCATGGTAGGAATGGATATACATGAAGTGCCGGTAAGTTTAATGTTAACCGGTCGCGGGACAGGCGCTAGGGCCAGGGTCCTGCGACGAAGAAGGGCAAAGAGATACTGCCATTTCACGCGTTATGGTTCGCGAAGAGGATCGGTCTCTCGAAATTAATTCGAGATGGACGACGAGAGCCAGGATGGAGGTAAGAGGAAGGGAAACTACGTTGGCCCTGTAATTTACATCGTTAGGTATCCCCAGGGTTGCCAGCGCGACGGTACGGTTAAGTAATGTTGGGAAAGTGTACGAGGATCGATTCGAGAGTGGCTGCGGCGATGTAATACGGGACATCCGTACACCCCCGAGCCCCGGAATGCGCCGCAAGGATCGTGAAATCCTGTTACAGCCGAGTGGATGGCCATTTAGAGAGACAGACGTTCCGGCCCGAGGATTAGAGGCCAGAACGACAGGACGTTTGACTCGAGACAATCCATTCCGTGGGCCATGGGACGTCTACGTTCGGAATCCACTTTGCCAGACGGATGCTGGGGAATTTTGAATGCTCTCCGCTCGAGACGTCGCCGGTCCGCGCATTTATGGCACCGGGACTTTGACCATGCCCCCCCTCCCCCCCCAAGTCGAATATCTTTGGAACTTTCCGGGGGAGATTGACCCGTTGGACGGAAACCATCGATCCAGATTTATTCCAACGGGTTTCCGTATCTTCGTGGGGAAATTTCCATTCTCAAAAATAAAGTATACGAAATTGTCCGTGGAACGTTCAAAATGAAAGGGCTGATCGTCCAATAATTTCGCTCTTTTGAGGTAAACTCGCGACTCGAGTAAATAGGAATAAAATAGAAAAATGATTGCGTCGCTAAAGGGTTGCTAAGAAGCAAAAGGATACCGGAGTACAATTAATTTTCGAGCGTCAGGGAAAGAGGCAG
This sequence comes from Colletes latitarsis, assembly GCF_051014445.1. NCBI lineage: Eukaryota > Metazoa > Arthropoda > Insecta > Hymenoptera > Colletidae > Colletes > Colletes latitarsis. The sequence goes on along the minus strand of NC_135141.1, from coordinate 24,123,049 downwards.
AAGGTATCGAGTAAGTTAATATTCACACCGGTCTGGTCACGGACCAAGGAGAACGTTCGCGTTAAAGTGGTTCGCGAAAGCGTGACTGGCTAAAAGCACAGAGAAAGTAGCAAGGGTCTCGAAGGGTCCTCGGGAATTTATTAAACTACAGACTCGCCAATTTACGACTCTGAGAACAACATAATCCTGAGGAACTCGTGCAGAAATTTCCTTGTCGATCGCGCGGATAGCTTAAACGGGCGAGCTTCGAACGATAAAGTAGAAAAGTGGATCGCGCGGCGCTCGCATTCCGTGGAAATTGAGCTTGCGGGGAACGCCGGCGTTTTCCCAGTTTATTCCCGTCCTTTCTTTCCTCCAACCCGGGGGGGCATTCGCTCCTGCTTTGTTCCTCGGGTGTGTTCCCAGTCTCGCGATTCTTCCCCATCGACCATCTTGTTCTCTCTCTCTTTCTCGTCGCGGAACTAATCTCGATCTCGGCGAATTAACGTCGAGCAGCCACTCCTCGAAGCTTAAAAAATTTCGCGAGCTTTCGGGACTCTCCGGAAGGCCGTTCCGGGAAGTCGTTTCTCGACCAACTCCCTCGACTCTTTCGTTAAAATATTAATCCTTCCAGTCCCACCCCCATCCCCGACGTTCGGTTCAGATTAGAAAACTTTCCGTTCGAAAGGTTTATGCTTAATCTTGGAATTAATCTTGGAATTATCGAATATTTTATTGTTCGACGATTTAATCCCGGACATGAACGAGGACGTTGGGAATATTATTAGTGGAAATTATAAAAGAGAATTGTTGCAGACACGTCCTCGTTGATTGCCCTCGATCGTTGGAGCCAATGAATTTTTACGCTCCCGCAAGACATTTAGATTCTCAGTGTTGAGCGTTAGGGGTTGATCGAGTTACTGATATGGTTTAATGTTCGCGAGATTTTCAGTGGGACTCGCCAGATTATTCGAAGACCAGCTGGCAAAGAGGACGCTCGAGAAAACAGCGGGAACAGAGCAGCGTGGTCGAGGCCAAGGGTCGGGAAAGAAACGAGAGGCCTTGGAGGAGACGAGTAGCGAGCGCAGCAGTTATGAATAACGAAATCTGGGCCAACCGTCGGGTGGAAAATCGCCGGTTACGGCTTGCTCGCCGACCGACAGATATTAAAGGCCCAGCGTCGTCTCCTGGAGTCTCTTAATGCCTCTTAATTAACGTCGACGAGAGGCTCGCTCGTGTGCATCCCTTTACCACCTCGCCGCCTTACCCACCTTACCACCTCGCTAACAGCCTGCGGAAATTGCTGCGGTTACGCGTCGTCGTGGAAATCACGAGAGACAGCGTATTCGAAAGATTCTCATCGTTGCGTTTCCCGCTTGCAGTCAGAATTAACTCCTATTCTTCGATAAAGGTAAGGTTCGAAAACGTGGATAATAATAAATACGAAAAGTCTGGGGTAAAGTCCTTCGTTCCGAAACGACGCGTCCCTCGAATGCATAAATAAATAATAAAGGGCACCGAACGGAACGCAGCTCGAAAGAAGGCCGCCCGTCTTAATTAATCGCGTATTCCTGTCCCGTTCAATTGTGTATTCAATCACGACTGAGGGTACATACTTTCGTTCCAAGGAACATTCTTTCCATGAAGAGATTCCTTTCCTGTTTCTCCCTTTGTGACAGAAAGAATAAAGGAAAAGATAGCTCGTTTATATCGCGACGCCCGCGCGCGGCCAACTTCATCTCCGCGGAGATTTTAATTAGCTTCCTCGTTATTAACAGGACTCCACCCTCCGGTAAACACGCCCAAGGAATCCTTTGTTCCCAGCCGTTGGACGTCGCGTCGCCTGTTTGGACTTAGGCATTCACCGCGGATTCCTGATGCCGTTTAAAGGCTTCCGGGGTCTCTAAAACTGGGTCTCGACGTTCCACGAAGTGCGTTAATCAGCGAAAACCTCCCGGACTCTGGGGCCGTCGGAGAAATCGATTCCGCGGCCTGAATTTTCCCCGGAGTTCGGGGCTAATTCCACGGAATTCCGTGATTACACGCTTCCTGTGCCCCGGCGTTCTGCCAGCGAAGCTCCCGAAGCTGTTCGAATCCCAGCGATTTCACACTTCGACAATCAACCGGCCACGCATCTGCCCGTACGTACCCGAAACTTTCATCCCTCAGGATGCATGGGACGCCCCAGTAATTATTATTTTCTTTTGGAAATTGGGAGTCGAACGGGACCGATTCGATTTTAATCTCGATACATTCGCATAAGATGCTTTGCGAGGTCTCGGAGGAAACCAAGTACAAATATTTATTCAGAGACGTAAAGTTATTTTGGCAGATGAAATTGCCTCTATTAGAGATTGTCTTTGTAATTAAATACCTCGAATAAATCTGGTGGTGTTCGCAAGCTCGAAGATCTGCGACAAATACGTCAAATGGAAGCGGTCTTATGTAGACACTTGCGGTACTCCACGCGTAGTTGAACGAACGGATAGGAATTGAGGAACACTAACATTGGCCATGATCTACCTTGCGCGATTAGTTAGGTATGAACGGAACCACAAGCTAGAGAGTGTCGACAAGCCAATAGCTCGGAATTTGGCAATCAACAGATCATGATCAAGCGTATTGGAAGCTTTGGAGAAGTCAAGCAGCGTGACGAACCTAAGATGTCTTGTGTTAATGGCTCGTAGTATCGCGTCGGTTTTGATACTGTATTATTGCCGGAAGTTCGATTAGAATTCCACGTAGGTTTGTGAAATATTAAAAAAGAAAAAGAATTTTATATTGACGAGACAGTTATTACCTCCTAAAACTAATTATAATCGAAAAAATTGTAAAAAACGTTGCGTTCGTCGCGTGAAAATTGTTTACCGCGCGTATAAACTCGATAAATTTAAACAGTTGTTTTTCTCGATAACAAAGGGTCGCGCAGCGGAATTTCAGTTCACATTTTCAATTAGTTTCTGCACGTAGAATCATCCGTTTCGCGGTTGTGTCATGATTACCGGATATACCCTGTGCACGTGTACGTAACGCGACCCTTTGAATCTTTTTCCGGTTGCCTAACGACCAATCAGCGATCCCGTCGAACTAGTTGCAAACTAATTCCGACCGAGCCGACGACACGTCGTTTCAAAAGCGACGGCTTTTCGAATTTCTCTCTTTTTCGTCCGTGGTACGAGAGTTTCCTGATGCTGATTACGAATACGTAAAACGCGTCTTTTCCACGCTGACGAGCTCCGGAAAACGATCGAAACGATAAACTGCTTTAATTCAGATGGTCCTGATAGATCGCGCCCACCATTCTCGCGACTTGAGAAAGGTAAAACTTTTACAATAGAGAAGACAAATGGGCGGACGCGGTGTTATGGTGCGGGCAACAATAGACTACCTTGGTGAAAACAATAATAAATTTATTCGTCGTAAATTAAAAACGAATAAATTCCTAAAGAAAATGTTATTACACGGAAACGTTCTTGACTCTGTGCTTTTCACATAGAATATCAGTTGAATGTACGAACAAGATGAACAATTTTCTCGTTAATCTTACTTGATATTTTAGTAACGAAATGTATTAAAATGTATAGAGTTTCACAGAAACATCAGCTAGCAGGAAAGAATATTTTAATGAGAAAAGAATGAACAAAGAAAACAAAAGAAGAATGAAAGCAGAGTCGTGGATACGGTTGGTTCAAACTCGGATAAAGATGAAAAAAAATTTTTTACAGACGCATAAACTACCACCTGTGCTGCCCTGTTTTTGTATCCTTAAAAATGTATTTTTCAAAAACGGGGAAACCCAACCCCTGTTTTAAACTTTAAATAATTAACTAATCGTTTCGTGGGGCATTTGTAAAAGTTTTTAGCCACTCCTTTAATCCTGGTCTGATTATGGGACACGTTGACGCGCAATCCTTTGGCACGATTCGGTCGTCCCCGATTGTTCGCGCGACTTCAAACGGAATTCGCCATTCTTTTTCAATCTTTGCGGTCCGGGCACGCTATTTCCAGCGATTCGGGATAATAAAGATCGTCGGTGGGTTTCCTATTGTTCCGTTGTTTTGCGGCGATAACGGAGCTTTCCAGCGTTCGTTCTAGACCGGCCATTGTTCCAGTTTTTCTCCCCCAAACCCCGAAATTACCGTGAAATACGTTTCAGCCTTTGCCGGCCAGTTTGCCAGCTGTTTAAATCTATCCACGGAATTATTCTAGGATCGACGCGAGCGCGCAGAGTACAATGTATCGGCCAATTTGCTGGATTTATTTTTTGGGATGAAAGTTGATCGAGCTGTTGCGGAATTGATTGATTTTTTCCCTCGCGGTCGGGACGAGTCAACGACTATCAGGAGAATTCAGCCCACTGTATTGAATGTTGGGTTCTCATGCTACGCCGCGCGATAAAAAGTTCATATTACGTCGCTACGGAAATCGCAAACTAGAGCAAACGACTGAAAGTTATACCGAAAGAAAAATTTCATACAAAAAGGGGCAAGAGTTTTTTGCGAAACGATGCGAAATTTAAAAAAAAATTCAAAACTCCCGTCGCAATTTCGCGTTCCTCGGATTTAACTGCGACGAAGACGTAAGCACGATCGCCATCGAGCATGCCACGGTTCGATGATCAAGAATTTTTTCATTACACTGCGTCGTTCTGTTCGATAAAATTATTCTCCACCCCGCGAGAGAGTTCTGCACGCTCGAACAACTCGCGAAGCCCATTACAGAGTCGAGTAATGCTTATCGACAACTACCCGGTGCAGAGATGGAAAAACGGGGCGTCCAACTTCCGGGATATCGCAAGAGATCGCAATGAAACGTCGACCGGGTCGATGATATTATCGATTTACGTCGGCTCGCTACTAATTCGCTAATATTACCTCCATGAACTGGATAACGCGAGGGGCGATGGAAGGGGTACGGAGGGTAGGAAGAGTAAATGTGTACCTACATCCTCGAGAGCAGGGTTCGCTAGAAACAACGGGAAACAACGAAGCCACTTCCTTCCTGGTCTCGTCGGGCTTTCTGCCCGCTGAGAACGGACGTCGACGAACGAAATTACTGTGCACGGAGTTGCCCATGGAAGTTCGGCGTTTTTCTTCCCAGTCATCGGGGTATTGATTCCCTACGTACGTGCACCCAACACGCTTATGACCGTCGACGTGGTAGTACGTTTCTTAGACCCGAGACGTAAAGAAAGAGGGAGGCCACTGGATCTTTTACTTTTTAAAAGTTTTAAGTCGCTGATGCGGTACTTGCGAGTTTCAATTCGCGAAAGTAGATGTTTATGAACGTTCAAGCATTGTAAACCAGGGAATTTCTATCGATGCAGTCGAGAATTTTAAGCTCGATACTACCATGATACGATAAACAACCGGTAAGCAACTATTTTATGATATCTAACACTGTGTGTGTACTTAAATGTTGGAGCAGGTAAATGGCTAAATATTATGTTCGAATAATAAAATTAAATAAACGGATAAATGTAGAAATATTGCAAAATAGTAGAGTTTGAATTTTTAAGTAGCACTCACCCCTGGTCAGCGCTGGTCAGCAGTGGGCGGTGACGATCCAAGTCGATAGATTGATCCGCTTCGTCAGTCCAGGAGCAACTGTGAAATGTTCGACAAAAGTAGTAATAATTCGTGGCAGGGAAGCGGAATGGTGGAGATGAGCTACGTCGACGACTCGGTTGTTAATCTGTCTCTCTTCGATTCATCGAAAAATGATGTTCCTGACAATTATCCATAGAATTAGCGATAAATAAAGAACCGGAAGATTTCCTTATCAAGAAATTAGAAAGCTAGGAGCGTACAATGCACGTTATAATGCAAAATTAATTCATAATGATGGTAGGAATGGAAGCGTAGCGTCGGAGAGTGCAAGGAGACGGAAAGAGAAACGGAGCAAACGAAACGATTCAGTCTGGAACGACGCAGTAAGAACGCAAAATGGAGAAGCTGAAGCAGAGTGGAAACAAAACGATCAAATTAGCAGGAGCGTGCTCGAGAGACGTGCACCGTACCAAACAACGGGACGAGCCAATTGAAAGAAATGACATACAAAGCTCGGCCGCGGGAACAAGAAGGTCGCGTGGAAAACAAAAAGGACCGGGCAACCGTGAAAAATGAAGGACTATCTGATGGGAAAGGAGAGAAAGACGGATGGCGGATTTCGACTTGGTGGATGACGAAGCTACTTTTACGAAGATCGAGTAACGGTCGAATGAAAAGATGAACGGACGTTCGCGAGTAAAAGATTTTCCACGGTCCGTTGAGGCTGTTTCAATGAAACTGGAGCTCCGAAACCGATACAACTAGCTATTCAATCGAACCATAGAAGGAGAAAAGTGACGAAATCTCTCGTCCCTTTAACTTCCATTCGTTTCTAGCGATTCGGTTCGCGATACGAACTTTATTTCTTACGAGACACGGAGTTTCCATGCATCTTTTCTTTATTATTATCTGCACATCTCTGATCGGGATTAAAGAAGTTTAATAATACGACTCGGAACTTTCCGTGCTTCTCAAATAATTTTAGTTGCACGGTCTCGGAGAAAGGCATTGAGAATTTCAATTATAAGCTGACGTATGGAAATATATTCGTTCAAGACCCAGAGCATTTGTTCGAGTAAATGTTTTCCGCTTCTGCAAGGGCTTTCTTTAGGTTATCAAACTGTCTGTAGAATTCGAAATTAATTGGTTGCGGCAATATTGTTCCTAATACGGGTATGACTTAGAATTAATGCAAATAAATGGCGATCTAGCATGCGCAGTTTAAAGTAAACAAAGTGGTGTTAAGGCCTTTGGGAGGGCCTTCTGTAAGCCGGGGTTTACGATACGGCCTCCAGGAACACGATATTTGGCAGAAACATCTGCTGGCAATATTCATATCTCAGTCAAGTAATTAAGCAGGGGATTAAGACCATAGAAGTTGCGTTTAAGATGGGATTTCCTATCAGCGTTGGACGCGTGCGTCCGAATCTATGCGTAGCAAATAATTTCTAATTCATTCGGTACGTCTCCCCGGAAGTAAACCGAAATCCATTTTGAATTTACATAGCATCAGCGCGACGATTAATTAATAAATGCTTCTTGACTACCTAACTTGGACTCGAGTCGAATGTTTGATGTTTTAAAAACACCTAAAACTTGGGAGTCCTGCCAGTGAATAAAATGTTTCCCGCGTTCTCGTCGGATTCTATTACCAGCTTCTTGCCGGTCGATTCGATTTCAATAGGACCGGGACAAAAACCGTCTGAAATCTTCTTAGTACGTTCGTCGCCGAAAAGGAAAAACATAACACGATATCGTCCCGGGGAAGGAAAGATAAGGAATAAAAGGAGAAACGAGAGATTAATCGAGCCGAAAGCGGTGACGCGATTACGAGTAAATTGGATCTTTCGTTTCACGATTCCTTCTCTCCTCCCTCTCCATCACTCTCCTCCTCCACCTCTTCACTTTCTTTTTTCTTCCTCTTTTTAAAGAAGCAGAGGAGAAGCAAAGAGCCCGCAAACTCGATTCAAGTGGCCATTAAACCTCTTCGAAGTAACTGCTCGGACTCGTTCGTTTCGACAGTTTCCACGGGCTTTTACGAGCGTTCGCGCGTTCACCTTGGCGACGAATTATATTAAACAAAACGATCCCGGTTAAAATACGATATCGCTGGGTCGAACGCTCTCTCCCTCCTTACGAACATTTCGCTAATTGTATTTGGAACCATCATTATCCGGTTGGTTCTCGAACGCTTTCCGCGTATCCTCTTTAAGTGATTATACGGACGAAGGCCATCGTCGCTATTGAATCTTGTTTTTATCAACTTGTACATTAATATTTTCAAAGAAACACGGATCTCGAAATTACAAAGGCATCGAAACGGTTTTATCAATATTCGAAGATGTTTCAGCGTTCTCGTTTTTAATTGCTCGACTCATTTTTCTGTGCTCGTCGCTCGAACAGCGTAATAACGGTGCACGTCGATGCTTTCAGAGCGTATCCTTGCAATCTCGTTTTTTTTTTTTCGACTCTATCGATTGTTTTTTCCATATCATTTGCCTCCCGACGCTCGCCCTAGAAAATGCATAAAGGGAGCAGCTTTCAATCACGCAGGATGTACCGCAAATGTGACAAGCAACGAAGGACTTAATGCAAGTGCGGCGAAAGAGGAGGCGACAAGAAAGAATATATCAAAGACGCTCGTGCATTTTCGAAAATTGCGCGGAGGAACGAGAATCTTTCAAGGTTTAGATTGATTTAAAATGCAAGTAATAATGTAGCAAAGTTATAGATTACGTATGTCTCCGGTAGAAAAATTTATAGAACAAACGTAGAACAAGATCGTACGAATTTGCTGGGAAATATGAAACGTGGTATTCACCGAGTGAAAATAAATTCGAAACTTCGGACCCGGTGAATTTACTTTCGAAAAGAGCTCTCTAAACTCCGATGAAATTCTCTTCGAGTAAGAGGACGAGAAAAACGGGTCGATCTTCTAAGCAAAAATTCCGCTCGAACGAGAATTACGAGGTCTATCGGTGCTTTCGTTTCAGAGACGTGTTTCGTCCCAGCGGTATCGTCTTCATCGAGTTATCGATAAATTCCGATAATCCGTCGACTTACTTATCCGTCAGACGCGTTCACTTTGGGAAAGATGAAGGGCTAACGGAATTAAGGATCAGCTATTAGGGCGAGCTTTCGGTATCCCTCGGGGTACAGCCACAATTCACATCGAGGTATTTACTTATCGAAAGAAAAGGGGATACCGGTATGTTTATACGAGGGGTTGGATCCTGTGGGACATGCAAATACCCTTGGAGAAACTCTTTTAGACATTCGGTGGTATCCGAAAACGATTACGAGGATAAGTAGACAGCATGAAACGTACGAACCCCGTGTAATTTTCTAGAAATGATCCTGCTCGTTAACATATTCCGTAGGGCTCGCAGTAAATGACGTAATCGAGAAGACACGGTTTGAAAATAAATCGAAAGCGTAGGATGTACGTTGGTTTCCATCCAGCCAGGGATTCATAAACGGAAGAACTACTTTGCCAGAATTTTTTAAAATGCAGTTACGATAGTGGTTACATTTTCTGCGAGGCCGACCCGTCGAAATTAATTTAACAGATGTACGTTAATTTAGCTAATTCTTGTGCAAACGCGCCATTACGGCGCACTCCGAGCGTTGCATGGTGCAATGGTTAAACACTGATTGTACTTATTACTTCATATTGTGGCGTGTATACTAATTAATTGAGAATTATTGCGTTTAACTGTGCCGCAAACGTGGCAAACAAATCGACCGGCTGCAAATTGCGATAATAATCGGCGACTAGTTTAAACGGAATTGATTCATTTCGTGACAGAAACACGGCTAACTAAAATGATTTTCCCAATTACCAGTGCACGGTAAACGCTTCTTATAATTCTAGTTTGTGCGGGTAATGGACGTCGAGCAAACTAAATTTGGTGCAGTTATGATTGATCTGTTCCACTTAAGAATCGGCTCCACGCCTGACCCATTATTGGTTCATACTACTTAAAAAAGTTGTTCCACCCTTTCTTCTGGAAATTCGATAACGATCACTTGCAATCCTTGGATATAAGTTAATTATAGGATTCGTAAAAGTTGTCAACTATAGTTTCAATCCGACAAACGTCTCGCTTGGCTGTCACGATTAGTTCTACTTGAAAATTGTAGAGAGGCACTTCGTTCGACGATTCGAATTTATATTCTTATTTAATCAAGAACGTTTTAACCAAAATTTGCAGAATCATAGAAGCGAACCAGAGTCGAAATCGAAGAGGCGAAATCGTCTTCTGAACCTTCCTAACAACGAAGGCGTGGACTCAACAGGGATCATTCCAACTTAGTTCGAAAGGGATCTCTCTCCGAGCGGCAAATCGTCGAAAGGAAACGGACCATAAGAAAGTTTTGCCGTAGATAATACGACCGTCTGAGGACTTGGACTCAATCGGGACAAGTTCCGTGGGGAATATACACGATTATCGTACGGGCAAGGACGAGGAAAGCCAGAAGGGTACGCGGAAGTGATCAACGTGTCGGCGGAGAGCTTACAAGATCCAGAGACGCGGAGGTTTTCATTACGGCACAATAGGCGGTCACAAAAGGGTCATGGTAAACCGACCCTCTCCGGCGAACGAACGTCATAATTTTCCTCCAAGTTTCCCAACCGATGGAGTTTTTCCCTCTTTTCGTCTCTACCTCGTCCTAAATCCCCCTCCGTTCTTCTACTTTCCTGCTGAAAAACAAGGTAATCGGACGGTGTTCGAAAGCAGCCGTCAAAAAACTTTTTCCCCGATCGCGAATCGGAAAAGGAAGGCTCCTCTTGTCGTCGAACTTAAATAACGTCCCGTCCAAGACGCGGATGGTACTCCATTTTAGAAAATCGTTGAAATTCTTCTCGAAGAATAAATAAAACTCGACGCGTCTGTTCTACGGTCTGAAACGTTACTCCGGTGATTTCTGGCGTCGTTCGAAAGTTCAAAACGTTGGACTACTTTTCTCTCGACGATTAACTGTTTTAATTTTACGCTTTAATCTTTTAGAATTGCAATTTTAATCGATCGACGAGCGAATCTGCGCTCTGTCCCCGGTTCGTTTCAACAGAAATTTAAATAGGTGCGCGAGGCAGGTGCTGTAATTCGTAAATTAATGCGTGTACGCGACAACGCTCGTCAGACTGCACGGGAATGATTCCATTTTCCGCGACAACACGTGTTCTCCTCGAAATGAAAATAACAGCTCGCCCACTCGACGGATTGACCCGGGTCGGGGATCCGATACTCGAAAACGAGTCTGCCAACGACTCGCGGCTTCCACCTTTTTCCACTCTTTTTCCAAGGCGATTTTCGATTCCCGACCGACCGGCACGAGGAAAAATCGACGACCGGCGAACTCGTAACAAATTGAACCCGCTCGACGCACGGAGAGCGCATATTTTTTGTTTCCCTTTATCTTTTTTCCTCTCTGTTTCTCTTCTATCCCGGTCCATCCCTCCCCGTTCCTTCGTCGCCCTCCACCTTCTAGCCTTTTTATATTTTTAATTTTTCTACTGCTTTTTCTACGCGCTTCCCGTTCCGCTTCTCCGTTTTTTCCTTTTTCTCTTTTTGTACCTTCCGCTTCGTCGATCCGCTTTAAATTTCTCACCCGTTATTCCGCGATTCTTATTTCGTTCCCTCAATTTCCCCGCCGTTGCATCAGTGTTCTCTTCATAGAGGTATTTTCGTTTCTGCTAAACTTTTACCCCGGATTCGAGATCCGAGATTATCCTAATCGCCGTTTTTATTTAACACGAATGACCAATTTTACGTTTTTCGAAAGCAGAAACTCCCCTGCGAGCGGCCATTTTGTCGACCGCGGGATAATCGATGATGCACGATAATCAACCGAAGGGCCCTCGGCGATACATCGATATAAATGGGATACGGATGGAAATAAACCAATACAAAAAATAGAGACAGAGGAACAAACTGAATTACAGCGGAGGATCGAAATAAATCAATTAATAAATTTGACGCGACGGACAGTTTTTCTGTCTCGCGCATTCGCGTATATGAACGAACGCTGGGACGATTGTTTGCGTTTAAAATAATTGTTTATGTCGGCTGTACGTGTAATCTGCTTCAAAAAACTCGTAAATTGCCCGTGAAACGAATAAAACGGAACAGTTGATATTAAAATATTACTTTGCCTTTAGACTAAATTAATTACATATATCGTATACCGAATATATTTCTTTATTTAGTACGTATACTTTATATAAGTTTGATACTGTGAGATTAAATCGAGTCATATATTTTGTTGCAAATGTGATTAACGATGGCGTAGAAATTGCAGCATCGAATGGTTCGTTCTGGAATAGTTTTCGCGACTTGTGCGAGCGTATTCGAGCTACCGTCGTTGTAATGAGTCGAATTCTCGCGCATTAATTAGATTACCGCGATACACGTCGAAGCCCATTTGGAATACTTCGCCTTTAATTCTCGTCAGCACGTAACTTCCAATTTCCCGTTAATATCGTTCCGTTTGGGACGTACGAGTGGATCCCTTTTACCATTCTGTAATTAATATTTGTCAGGTGAAATACGAGTTAACCGGATAGAGATGCGAACGATAGGACCAAGGCAGATTTTATTATTCCCTGGGACAATGTCCGCGGCTTTCTGCCAAAGGGAATTACTAAAGAGGAAGCAGGAGGACGATGCTTTCGCTCTCAGTCGCAAATACTCTCGAAGGTAGAACAACTTATGATCTTTCCCTCGTAAAGAGAATTAGGAATCTATTTAAGCATCGTGAAACTTCTGTCTCTGTTTGAAAATTTCCAAAGGGATCCCTTAATTGTCTCCTAATCCAGAACCTGACCATAACCGATATTGTAATTTGAGGTAGACGATTACAACGATAGTGTAGCCTAAAAACTCTTTGGTTACGACTACTTTGCAATTTTTTACATCAAGATGAAACTAAAACTTAAAGATTAAAACTCGTCGACTCTCATTTTCATTGGATCAGCCGATAGTGTTGGTAACGCGATGAGATTAAAACGGAGCAACGTCGAACGTTTCTTCTCCGTAATTAAATTTCCGCGAGAAATTGTTGACGCGGAAAATCCGATATGAAAAAGAAAATCACTCGGCTTTGAACTAGACGCGGTCCATTCTCTCTTTAAATACCGACTATTTACATCCCCGGGTCGTTAGTTCGGAGTTTCCCTTCCTGGATAAACAGAAACTTTCACCGGTAAGTTCCTCCTTCGCGGGGCTTCGAGTCGAAAAATATAATAGGAAACTTCCACCGGCTCGATCGAGAACCTAAGACACACAGAAACTTCGGAACTGGTCTATCCTGCACGAAAATTGGAAAAATTTTTATAATTCTCGCGCGTGATACTGTCAAACCTAGGCTTAACAGTAATTTCCATCTAAATTGCGACTGTCTACGGAAGTCTAGACTGGGTGTTCAATGCCAAACGCAATTACACAGATTAGGGATCGTATATCTATTACAATTACTTAAATTAGATGTCTAAGATCCCGTAGAACCACCAGGTTTGCAAACCTAGATATTTACCTGTATCATCTAGCTACTATATAGGCAAGGTACCCGATAGCAAATACAATTACGCAGATTAAGGACCTTGTATCTACGTATCCGAGGTCTTGTAGGAGCACCAGGTAAACCTAGATATTCGTTGTATCGCCAAGGGGGCTGACGCCTCGAAGAAGGTGCGACGATTTGATGAACAGGCGCTTTATTCGTAGAATTATTCTGTTTAAGGAACACGAGGTCTATTAAAAGCTCGTTTGCGAATGGAGGACCGTGGAACAGAGGGACCCCGATGGTCAAAGGGGTGCGATTTTGGTCAGACACGGTAGGTACGGCCGTGGAACGTCGAGGGGGAGGCGCGGCGGCAGAGGGAACGATTACACAGGTGGATGAAAGCGGGTCTGACCCACGTGCACCCCGGAGCTCCGGGTTAGTCACATATTTGCCGACGTACGAAGGACTAAAAGCTTTTCACTCGCGGCTCTATTTTCGACCTGTAAATCGTGTTCCGTTACCGCTCTTATGCGAAACAGCCGCGCAAAAAGGGCCGACCCGCAAATGGAACGCCAGAGACCAGCAGTCCAAGTCCTCTGACGACCAGACGACATCCTTGAATGCTAAGGCAATCTACTAACTCCTGGACAACGAATTTGCAAAGTTCGAATACATTCTCTGTCCATGATAGACGGTGCTTTGCGCGTTCTAATTTTTTTGGAGACGAAAAGAGGTCAGAAATGTAGGTTTGGAAAGTTTTGAAGTATGTCTCTCTAGATTTATGTTCGAAATCTTACGTCCAGAAATTGACCAAGGAATTAGAGAAGTTTGGATATCAAGTGCTTCAATGTTTTTGCTATCGAACAAGGTTGTTTTATCAATGTAAATTATTTACGAACGCGATTGAATTTAGGTGGCGGTTCGAATAAGGAAAACCTGACCGGGACGATAGCACGGGAAGTTGATAGGAGCGATTTCTATTTTCATCGCGACTTTCGTTCGCGGTCAGACGGTTACTGAATTTTTAGCTGGAGACTGGAGTAGCGCCCCGTGGGAAATTTGAGGATTCTCGACGATGCGTGGGCTAAGTTTCCCGACTGTCGTAGGAATTACAAATTTATGGAATATTTTTGAATAAAAATTTAAACGAGATACAGCGAGGGGCTGAATTATTATTTACGCGCGTGAAAAGTAAATTTTTAAATTGATAAAACGGACGTTCTCGATGGGGTTGCCTATCGCCTCGTCGAGGAAAAATATAAGATTATTTCTTTTTATATTAAAGACATAAACTTCGAAAGATTACTTTCATTGTACGCGTTATACAGGGTGTTCGGCCATCCCTGGGAAAAATTTTAATGGGAGATTCTAGAGGCCAAAATAAGACGAAAATCAAGGATACTAATTTGTTAATTGAGGCTTCGTTAAAAAGTTATAGAAACATTTCTGGCCACACAGTATATTTTCGGTAAAGAATTTTTTTCCCGAAAATGATTGTAATTGACCCCTACAATCAAAAACAATATTTTTAGAACGATTTGAAATTTGTTAATTTCGCTGAAAAGTTTCAGCACCTATTCGAATTTTTTTCTTAAATGTGCCTAAGATTTCGGGGGTATGTCTATTCACTAAAACTGATTTTAATTGACTCCCGTAACCAAAAATAACTTTTTCGTGAATGATTTGAAATTTTTTAATAACTTTTTAACGAAGCTTCAACCAACAAATTGATATTCTTTATTTTCATCTTATTTTGGCTTCCAGAATCTCCCATTAAAATTTTTCCCAGAGATGGCCGAACACCCTGTACATTTCTTCCAAATACCGTGTTTCTACTGTCCGCGCCATAAACTTCGGTTTGCAGAAGGCTTTACCGGTGGTCTTGTAGGAAACGCCAACAAAAGATCGTTCTTTTACGCATCCGACCATGTTACCGTGTGTTCTCCGCTCTGTAAGGCGAAAACACTCCTGGAACCAATATTAATGTAAGGTACACACTGGGTGGGAATTAAAGGTAAATATTTATCGAACCGTTTCGCAATCGTTGGAGTCGTGATTGTATTCTCGTTATCCGGTCGATCGAGCTCGCCTAAGTTCTTGCAGCATGTAAAATTGGTAGTGTCGCGTTCAGCACGGACGGCAGTCGACAAGAAAACGAATTCTAGCGCGTGTTTTTCGGACAATTTCCAATTGAAAAACATTCTGGACCGTTCCCGGGGTTGTAGGGGGGTCTTTCGATCGAACGAAAAATCGCAAATAAACTCGACGAAGCGTTGTCGTGGACAGACTGAAATTGAAAAGAACGGCAGGCTCCGAGTGGAAAAAAATAAAAGAAACGACTTGGGGGGGGGGGGGGGGGGGGAAATAGAAAAAACGAAATAATTGCCAGCTAGAAGGAAACGACGCGAACGCTCTCGTTTCAGCAATTATTTTCTCGAAAAGAACTGGCCGCTTTATTAAATTGCGCAATTTCTCATCTGGCCGGTGTACGTTCAGCTTTTCCTTCAGACAGAAAACCGTCCACCGGGGATAGATAAATAGCGAGATAATGTTCGTGGAATGAGACAGTAAGGGAAAAATTAACGTTCTCCTTGGTCTGTGATTTTTCAACGGTAGCTAACCACCCACGTTTTGCGCGATCATTTTTTTAAACATTATCCTCACCTTCCTCGACACGGAAAACACGGACGATGTTTCTCCGTGATCCTATTCCGCGAAATACGAACAATTGTAGGAAAACGGACCATTCGTCAAAATAAAGGTGCACCGTCCTCATAAATAGCAGCTGTTTTTATTACGAATACTATCACAAAAAGTTCAGAAAGAGGAAGTTTGGACAATACAAAAACCTGTATATTATGTTTTGTTCGAAGAGGAGGTTTAAAGCTATTAAAAGTTCTGTTGGAAGATAAAGTTGAATTTAATAACGTAGAAATACCCTATATTATAATAATTATCGAATTAAAATTGATTGCATGTCTTGTTTGGAAAGGTAAGTTTGGCTAAATAGTATAGAAACACTTTATATTGTATAAATTAATGAATTAAATTTTATTATACGTTCTGTTTGAAGAGGAAGTTTAGTTAAATAGTACAGAACATTCTACGATTATATTAATTCACGAATTGAAAGTTATTATACGTTTTGTTTGAGGAGGAAGTTGGGGTAATTATATAGGAACACGCTATATTATAATATGTTAATAAATGAAACGAAAGTTATTAAACCTTCTGTTTGAGGAGTAAAAGCTTCTGAATTGTACTTCCATCAGAAATATCCTGAGAAATGTTATTTCCGTTTTGGAAAAGAACGAGTTAAAATTTAATACCTCGTATTTCGCACAAAATAAATTCAAAATTTATCGAACGTTCTGTTACTGGTGCTAAAACTTTTCCATTCCCTTTCCGTTCCAAATGATCTAGAAAACAATTCATCTGTATAAAAGACGCGTGAATTAAAATCTATTTCGCCGTTTTCCGTGAGAAATGAATTCTGAATTTATCGAATCTTTTGCCAGGAGGGCGAAGTTTGATCGATTTTAGATCGATTTTTCAATCTAGCAGAGGAATAAATTTTTAAATCTTTAGCGTTACTAGCAAAAAAATATTTAAATATATTAAATGACGGTTTGTAGCGAGCATGAGCGTAAATCTTATTCGGATAATTGGTGTTTCGATACACGATGCTCTACCGTGCATGCGTGAAAATTCATCGGATGACTATGTCTGGCGTCAGATGGTGAAAATGATTACACGAACCACCGTGTGCATTGTTGCCATGACAATCCTAACTCTCTCAGTAGGTAACTGCGTGCACGAGCAATAAAGTTTCGTTTTACATGATTGAATGGCCCTCCATAAAGCTAGGTTTTCATCGTTCCCTCTTCCCATCTCGTGTTTCACTTTTGCTCCCTATGGTTTGTTGCTCGACCAGCGTACGCGTTCGAGTGTGCATTCAACCGCGTCGACAATTCGATCCTGAGTAATTTCCCTAATTTATTATCGCGGGAAGGGATGGAATCCGCTGATTGGCCTCCGTGACGTAAGAACAAACACATCATCGAATAACCCAGCAGTTACTTTGCCCGGTACCGAGTAAATATTAATCGTTATAAAAAGGAAAAGAACGCTCGATGCTACAATTTAGATAAGAACTGGCAAGGATTCATTGGTGGAATTAGTAATATAGAAACGACCCAGATAAGATTTAGCGGTTGAAACGAGAATACTGTCCCGGGTTGGATAAGATGTGTATCGAGATGAAATATAACCAGAATACGTGTGAAAAATTCTCTGCTCGACGGTAGACTGTATTCTCCAGTATTTATTTTCTCCCATAAGGTGGAATTGCAGTGAATGAAACACATTAAGGGAAGGATTAAAGCTCGAGGCATCAGAATATCGGTTCCCTGCGCTCGGAAATTAAACGCAGCCAAGCAACGCGGGGGAACGTTTGCAAGAAATTTCGGCTAAAGCTGATAACCAAACTCGAGGATTTCCTCTTCCACGTTTCTTCGTTTGCGATTACCACAGTTTCGATCGCGTGGAGTTTACACGTTGATACCGAATATGCTGTTGGTATAGATTACTCGTATTGCCTCGTGATTTGTTTTTAAGCGAGCACGATACGCGCGCGACGTCTCGAATGCGGAAAAAGGGGGACAAAGAAGCGCGGAGGTGAAAAGACGAGGGGCGCGGGGGCGTAGACGGCGCGCTATTTAATCACGCGCGCATTACGCGAGATTAGACGCGTCTCGAAAATTAATATCCAGCGTCGGGGCGGCGTGGCGCGGCGCGACGCCCTAGTTAGTACCCGGTGATACCCCTATCTCGTGTAAACAGCAACGAAGAACTCGCGGAATCTCGGTTCCTCAGCCGCGGCGCGTTACAGTACTGACATTCGCGCAGGAAGGTGACTCCCACACAACCACCTATGTGGGTACCTGCGGATCGCGGTATTTGCCAGCACGATACCCGAGAGTTTCGGCAACAAGGGCGCAGAAAGGGTGGGCAGACGGAAATGAATCGGAAGACGAAGGAGGCTGCAACCCCGATCTCGGCCTCCCTCCGACTTCTCGTCGACGGTTTCTCGATTATCGTTCCCTTCAAATTTACTTCCCCGGGTCTCCAACACGACCTTCGTGTCGGTTTTTAGGTACCGATCGTCTGATAATTCGACGATTACACCTGCTCGTGAAACAACGTCACGTCGCGCAGTCGGGATCTAATTAATTAATCGAGACAAATACGTCGCGATAGTTTAATTGAATTTACTAACGTCAAGTGCGTGGTTTTCGTATATTAATATATTTTTGTTTAACAGCGAAAACGTATTCTTCGCAATTTTTGTCGATCGCGATACTTTTCTCTATAAAAGAGGAAATGGGAACGTTGCAGAAGGTTTCGCGCACTGCAACAAATCCGATTTCGCCGAAACATCGATTATCGGACGCTAGCTTTCGATCCCCCGGTATGTCGGTTCTTTTCTAATCTCGTCATCGGCGTACTCGCGACAAAACGCGTGGGATCGATGATCGTCGCCTCGTCGAAAAAGCAACGATCCATCAAGGGGATCGCGTTTTCGCGCGGGTATCTGAATCGTTTTTACCAAATTGAGTCTCGTCTATCCAGCGATCGATGAGTCAGACGAACGGCGGCGAAAGGAAGCGGAAGGGAAAAAGCCGTTTCGCGGACAACGAGACGAGCGCGCGTAAATTATGATTCGTCCGGCGTACGTGACGGAACGAAACGCGGGTTGTCCGCGCGGAATAAAAAAAAAAAACAAAAATGTCTCCAGTGAACATTCTCAGTTTACTGTTTCAGCCTACGTTTACCAATAGGCGGAAGAGGGTAGAAGACGATGGATCGAAATATTCTGTTCGTTAATATGTAATCTACAATCTAGATTTTATTAACGACTTCTTATTTTGATAGTAGAAAGGAGAGACACGTTTCTGCGTAGTTTAGATAATTAATAAAACTGTTATGGATAGTAACAGAAGAATCAATCGAATAATCGTTACATCTGTGGTCCAAAATGGCCTCTTTCAAACAGTATTATATGCCATCCTCTAATCAGGGCATTCCCCCAGGGATTCTATTGAAGTTATCTAATACTGGCCTAGTAGTTGCGTTTCAGGAAGGAGTCGAACTAGATGCGTCTTTGCGAGACAAGTTGGAGGATTGCTTAACGAACGACACTGTTCATAGATCTTACTTAGCCACGAAGGGTTTCTTGAGATATCAGAGAAAATTGTACTCTGAATACATCTAATAAATGTATTCTTACAAGGAGAGTTCACGTGTAAATTGCTTCGAGGATAAGACTAGAATTCGTCTCGTAGGCTTTTGTGTCGATCGTGCTACCTACTGTCTGTACATACGAGCTCGAAGAGCTTCCCTTCATCGTCGTTGGCGCGAATTTGCGTAAATCGCGTCGCGGTAAAATGCTCGGGCTAAGAAACAGTCGCCTGTCGATATTCGCGAAACCCTGAAACCTGAATTAGGAGAACTTCGTTTCTCCCTCCTGCGACATCTTTGCATTTTTACCGACGAATTGCCACATCCGTCAGCCTGAGGATTTCCTCGAGCGGATTGGCGGACGTACGACGGAAACATCCACGGCAAAGAAATCGCGTGGTGAAATATACGTGCACCTCCGAGTAGATGCGCTACTGGGAATTGGATTTCTGGCTGGACACGTTTTCCCATCGCGAAGACGAAATTCTAGGTGGTATCGACGCTTACTTTTAATCACGCTTTTTACAAAGTCTGCGCGATAAGTAGTAAATTCCCACGATATAGTCGACGAAATATTTTCAATACATCATCCACGGTTGTTGGAAAATTTAACGAAATGTATATTTCATTCGCTGTATTGATCATAAATATCAGATAGAAAGTGTACGCGTCCATTATTTTTCGATGCCCCGCGCGGAAAATTTCGTGAAAACGGCGCCAGAGTCGAGCGATGTTCGTGAATCGTTCACGACTCTTTTTTCTGTTTGAGTTTAAAAATGGAGTCATTCAATTCGTACCCGCGCAAAATCAATATCCTTTTTTCCCCGGTTATACAAAATTAAGTTGGAGCGTACCAGCGTGTGAAATGTTATATTTCGCGCAGGAACAGCTCTCTTCCCACGCTCGTCGGACCGTGTACGGGTGTAATATGACGATTTTGTAATTTTATTTGCAGACGTAATGCCGCGGCAATTCCGCGCGGACATTTCCAGTGCCGCGGTCGTAATCGCATCGCGAACACGAATTTCGCGTTGCTGTCGCGTCAGGTATCAATCAGACTCGTGTTTGTCGCGCGTGATCTCGCCCGTTTCGCTCGCGCGGTAACGCGCGAGCGTGTAATTTTATTTCGGTCAGGGATCGCGTCGAAATTAATGGCGCGGCGCCACGGTGAGTGTGTTTCAAAATGAATCCGTGATATCGTCGCGTTTCGTTCAGGGCTGGTCCATTATTTGAATAATTTCATATTTGGATAGTCCGAAAGTTAGGTAAACAAATTCCATTCTTCGTACTCTGCCCCCGTAGAAAATTCCTTCGAAGCTCAAAAGTTATTCGGTGCCTATATAAATTGGACTTAGATCTATATTTATAGAATTCTCATTTGTTTATTCGTTTCGTAATCGTCTTTCCTCGTATTAAGGTGGTTCTCAATATTTCGATATTTGCGTTGGCTCGAAAATCTCCATTTTGTCATTGCCTGCTCTTTCCCCCAGAGCCCATTCACGAAAAATCTCTGGCTTTATATTATTACCCTGCGATGTTGTTGCATTTGCATCGGCTCTAATATGTGCTTTTTGTATCCTTTGGATCGCGAAGGTGGCTGTAGACGATTCGGTAGTATCCGGAAAACGTCGACGGTTGCAAAAGCGTATGCAAATGACGCGCGAACGTATAAAAGACGGGATCTGAATGGGTTTTGTGTTACTTTTGTTGCTCGTATTTCGATAAATCCCGAACGTACTTGTATTACGCGCAAATATGTGTGTTCCCATAGCTCGGTACACGCTTTTCCCAGATTTAAACTAGATTTATACGCCCCCGTTCTCGTGTATATCATATTGATACACGAGATAAAAATGTATAAGCATCCTTGCAAAATAAAAAAAGAGAAAAATATATACACGAGTGTATAAAAACCATCCCTTGTGGAAATTTATTATTATCTTGCGATAATTTATCGCGAACCGCCTTCAATACCATTTATTCTTATTCATGAAGTTTCGAAAGTACAAGATACTCGTGGATCAAAATTATACACTTATCTTGCAAAACGAAACTTCTCCACCTTCGGATATTTTCTATTCAGAAGCCTAGCAATTTGCTAAAATACTTCAAAGAGCATCAGTCATTAATAAGATTCGCGAATTCTCGACGTTTTCTTGCGCTTCGCGTTGCAGGAAGGTAAAATTATCCAAATCGTAGCTGCATCTTGTACAGTAACATAAATCATAAACAACCTTCTAGACTTCGATCTAACTTAAGCTTTTTTAAGAGGACGTAAAACTGAATACGTGATTGAAATTACGTTTCGTTAATTAAATAAATCACACGACGTCGAGCTATCGCAGCCAACAACCACGTCGAGCATGAAAGGTTAAGTCACGTTACGCGTCACGTGACTCTAATCTTTCATCCGATGATCCACGGACGAGCAGCCCCGGAGAAGAGTCTTGAATTAATTATGTCTCTTCAGCATATTACAGTGGCACGTGTTTACATCGTTTCTCTTATTAATTTCCACGCCGCGTATAATCCGACGGCGTGTATTCTGTACCGAAGTTCTTCCTACTTTATCGCGTTTCACTATTTTCTCTCTCGCACGAGTTTTCGGGGATGCAACGAGCAGCTTCTCCGCTTCTATCGCGAGAGTCGTTCCTCTCAGCCAGGGAAAATAGGTTGGAAGAAAAAAAATATTCACGATTCTCTTATTTTTCGCGCTTGTTACTTCCTTGCGTTCCCCCTCCGCCATCCCTCGCGTTCTCCTTTTCTCCGTGTCCGCGCGAGTCGTGCAATTTCACCGTGAAATTAATTATCGCGATACCATTAGTGGCTTAAAATGTCGGCGGCCATTTGCCTGCTTTTTTTACGAATATTCGATATTTTTAGAGAATCGTCTACTTTCTCCTAAATTTAATTTCTAATTATTTAAACAATAGGAAGGTCATCCCCTGATCGATAGCTTCTCGTACCCGATTTTATTGAAATTTATTAGTATTACAAAGTTATAAATGTAATTATTGTTCAAAGTTAAAAAGTCCCATTAAAACTTTCGAGACCGATCAAGACTTTCAAAGTGTACGGATTACGGATGGGAAAGTGATTGAGAACTTGTTTGCTATCGACCAAGAAAATATCTGTTCCCATTACGCAACTTTTGTTTTTGTCTCTTAAAAAATCTTACGAATTTCTATTCTCAAGGTCCAAAAAATAATCGACCTGCTTCCCTCCAGGTAACGATTTTCTAAATTTTACATTTTGCACTTCGTGGAATAATTACGAGTCGCCGAAAGGAAAAGTTGGCTTCAATTTTCCGTAATACTTTTGAATAGCTATGCTGGTAGCTAGCGATAAATCCAATTTAAAAATGTAAATTTCGTTCCCCGCGATGAACTTTATTTTGCTTTTTTTTTTTCCTCCCCCTCTCCCGCTCCTTTAACCGCCGCTGGCAATTCTCTATTTCGAATTCGTCCAGTTTCGGTGTCTCGGCGGTTACGAGCCAGACCGACTCGGAAAATTGAAATTTAATACTCGCTGATACGCGAGTGCGTATAATTCGCCGCCACGCGCTAATTACGACGAATTTTCCGCAATGAAACGGCCCGTGCGCGCGCCGCGTATTAAAAGTAATATTCGTTTCGAAAATTAGAAACGCAATTTTTTCCCCCCGTACACGAAAGTAACACAACGCGAGCTTGTTACGCATTGTTTGTCGCGGTTCTTTCGAACGTAACGATTTCCGATGCAACTACTCCAAACAAGGCTGGTTTAATATTAACCGAGTTATTCGAACAGCTTGTTTCGAAGGCCTAACGCCGCGTATAAAACTCATCGACCATCCCCGTTTGTGTACGCGTTCTTATCTCGTGAGCATTACATGCTTCGTTCTCGTTAAATAAATAAATATTCATTTTATTAAGGACAGTAGCCAGATTCGTGCGCTCGAAATTTACGATCCCTTTTCGCGCTATTCGCGTGTACACGACATATGTATATTTTGAATCCGGTCGTGGGTGGGGGGGAAAAAAAGTAGCGACGCGCCATGTAGCCCGTGAAAATCAGTAAAATGTTTCGGTCACTTTTCACGTCGTCGTCACGATACACCTCGGTTGAAGTGCATTTTTCGACAGGCTCGTAAAAAATGCGTCCTTTCGCGGCAGTCTTTTGTTCGTTTTGCATTCGATTATGTCTCTGTCGGCAGCGTGCTATGTTCCACGGTGCACGGAACCGTCTCTTTTCATTTTTCGGAAAAACGGACGCTTTCTATTTTCGAAGTCGTGTCGCGTCGGATACCAAAATAAATTTTTATGTTAATCCCTCTTGAAATGCTCTGCATAAACGAAGCTAGAGTTTACAGTATCAGAAAATAGATTATATTGTTTCAAATCGAAGAATAGGAATGTTCAGACTATAATAATAATGGTCAAAGATGGAATTGGAACAGCCTGGCGTCGAAACGCTTTTGCAGGTTGGAAAAACATAACGATGCCCGGGCAAAAAAGTAAATTGAATCTTTCCAAAAAAGTGGATTACAATATGACGCAGTAATGCAAGAACTGGGAACTTGAAATATTGGTGGAAACAGCTCCCACGCGTTAATGCGTGTTATTACATCCATTAACGTTAAAGTAAATTTGGCTTTAATAAATATTGAAGGCCGCGTGCGTACATCAGCCTTTAATGAGCATTAAAATAAATGTGCATTAAGCTTTTAGACACCTAAAAAGCATAAATATGTATGCCCGACGATACACCGGGTCCCTAGTGTCTAAAACTCTTTACACAGAGTTTGATTGCTGTTTCTCGTCCAACGTATTTAAAAAGGAAACAAATTACCATTTCGAAAGAAGAGATTTTCTCTGAAGCTAGGATAGCCTTCCTCTGAATTTTAATTAACGTCGGAATTAAGTACAAGTCATTTCGAATCAAGAGATGAAAGAAGTAGCAGAAGATACGTGCAGAGTGAAACGTTTTAATTAACAAAATTGAAATATTTCAGAAAGTATGCTCAGTTGAAGTAGCTGCGAGAAGAGGCGAATAACGTTTAGAATATTTCAAAGTCGTCTGCTTTCTTAAATAGTTTATCGATTCGTGACGGAAATATGCCAAGTGTTAAATTTTCTTTAATTTCATTCGACATTTATGCTATATATACTTCGTCTTGTTCAAATAAAGACTTCTGTAATTTGATTTCTGATCTCTGATAAAGTATTATAGATTATCTAATGTCGACTTAGGGAAATTTTTAAAATAGTTTGATTCTAAATAAGCAAACGAAACGTGGGCACATTCGCATTCACATGTTTCTAAATCCAAGAGTGTTGAGTTTTAATATAAACAACCTACAAACGGAATTATACACCCTTTATAGTACCTCAACAGTTTGAATAGTATCTCCCATAAATTTAACTTTCAAAGTAATTCACAAATCATGTCTATAAATTTTAATAACGCATATGTGCCAGGATAATATCACGTGCTCATAGAAATAGTAATTCGGATGAAAAAGGGTCAATATGATGAGCCAGGCGCAGGGCAACTTGCACGGAAGCTTAACCCCCCTCGAGGGGATAATAAATATTAATGTGCACCTTCCACGATAAAGTTACTTTATCATCGGTTAATTGCAAGCCATGAAATGGCTTTCATGTTATCCGGTAACGAGATGTATCAATTTTAGTAACGTCTGGTAATTTAATAAAATATGCTGAAACAAAAAGAACGAGGACATTTTCCAAAAATAATTTTGCTACATGTAAGCGTCGGTAATAGAATAGTTTTAAGCCACAGAGTGGGTTTGTTACGTTGAATTTGAAGCGTGAGAAAGCAGGGCATGCAGCATACATAGATAACGCGACCACATTTACGAAACTTCAATGTGGGACAACACAAATTGAACCCAACCGAAAGCACTGACTATAAAATCGATTATTAATTGTCCTTGGAACATATACGCGTTTACAAGCTTCGAGAATAAAATAACAGGCCTGTTAAATTATGGAGTTAACTATCCAGACCTCCCCCTCGATCTAACCTGACTAAAGTTTTCCATTCTTCTCATAATTTCTCCTTCCGCCATTTGCATACTCGCGAATCTGCCAGCGTGTGCGAATAGGAGGTTAGGGGAACGTCGCCAGAACACGCTGATCACAGAAAACCTGTCGCGTTTACGGAAAGCTTACGTATTCACTGATACGTTCCTGCAACATCAGCTTATTCGACGATCTCGCCGGGTTCGACCATCCTTTTCATCGCGATCGTTATTAAATCTTTGGACGTTCGCGGTAATAATGTCACCGGGGTCCAGGGATTTTCGACTAAGCCGCGAGAAAATGATTAGACCCCGCAAGTTTCTATTATACGCTTCCAATAACCATCGCGCTAGTCATATTCGACGTGTTCGATTACCTACGAAATTTAAACGCGATTTCCCTCACGTCCGCGTTAAAATACGTTCACATCAAAATCACATTGATCGCTGCTAGCAACAGCGTAAAGGACCGTTTCAGAAATTACGATGGAGACACAGACTGATAAAATAATTATTAGGAAATTATTAGGAACAATGAACAGATATATTGCACAACATTAAGATTTCAAGCTTGTTTTTGCTTCGCTATCATGTACTAGCAAGTACATCCATGCGGTAGGTAATACGAAACGTACTTACCAGTTCGAAGATCATACAGACTGGCCAAGCTTCGAAGCACGTTTCAGGCGATGCGAATATTCCGCCTTTGTTCAGACACGAAATCCCATCACGACACATAATACTCATCCCGCCAACGACTGATCGAATTAATAGGCTCAGTTGTCGTTACTTCCCGTGTTCTGCATAAAATATTCGATTGTCCGCGTACCGATCGCGCCAGCAGTTATTCCAGTCGACGGTTTCACCTCTAAGCATCGAATACATTAGCGATCTTCAAATATGGTACGCCAATTCAAATATGTACAAGTACATAGTTCACATGCATCGTTACTAGTTTTCTACGTGGGAGGATTACAATTTCATGGCTAGGACTTACCGATTCGAAATCTCATTACGACGTATAATAACTTCTTCAACAATCGACTGGTCATTACGGTACGTTCACTTGTCGTTACATCCCGCGTTCTGCATAAAATGTGCTATTCTTGCCGCCGTGCCGATCAGAGAAGCCGTTATTCCGCTCGGCGAACTCACCCCTAAGCATCGAATACATTTTCGAACTTTAAATATGCTCGTGTGCATAATTAACATGTATCGTTATTAATTTTTCAAGCACCGGGCTTATAATTTCGTAATTAGCACTTCTCGATTCGAAATTCCATCACTAAGTATAATAAATTTTCAATTATCGGCTGATCGACTTGGCACGTACATTTCTCGACACTTCCCGCGTTCCGAAAGAATTGTGCAACTCTTCTCCGCTTGCTGATTGGCTAGCAGTTATTCCGTTCGACGAAGTCACTTCCGGTATGATCGCGCACTTCAAGTATGCTTACGTACATAGTTAATAAGTGTTGTTAATAATTTTCTATGCGATATTGTGGCAATTTCGTGGCTAGGATTTACTATCACTCATCAGTACGTATAATATTCTTCCAACTATCGACTGATTCACGTAATAGGTTTAGTTGTCGATTCCCGCTTTCCGGTTAAGCTTCTCGACTTTTCTCTGCGTTCTGATTGGTCAAGCTTCTGATTGGTCCAGCCGTTATTCCGTTCAAGCTCGCCCTTAAACGATCGGAAATGTTCCCCCACTCCTTGTCCAGTCGTGCAGTTCGAATAGTCTCGCGTGCGAGGTTAACAAGTGTTATTTTTCACGCGCGAGTATTACAATTTCGAGGCTAGAAAGCGTTCTTGAATGTGACCTTTGGCAGCATCGACTGCATCGAACACGAGTATAGAACTTGTCGATTTAGTATTTAGGTTAAGTTATCTATCAGTGTCGCGTTCCGCGTAAACTGTTCGACTTTTGTCCGCGTGTCGATTGGACTAGCTGTTATTTCGTACAACGAACACGCCGTTACGCGAATGCACTCGTGCACTGTGAATACGGTCGTGCAATTCAAATACGTTCGCGTACGTAGTTAACAGGCGTCGTTATTAATTTTCCACGTGCGCGTGTTACAATTTCGTAGCGTGGACTTAGCGTGGTCGTGTGAGAGAAGACACACCATCGGTGGGTGCATGTTGGTGTTTGTCGCTGCCATGAGGTTCGGTGTGAAACTGTCTTCGTTGCGCGCGCAGCGCGTGCTGTTGACCCATCGTCATGGCAACCGTGCGACGAGTCTACGCTCGTCCAAGGTAGATGGACTACGGCCTGGCGCTACCGAACAGAAGTCAGTGCACGCGCGGACGTCTAGTTGTATGTTCGTATTTCGTGTGATTCTTCCGTGACGTTCGTTTGTTCTCGCGTTTTTCTTACGAGTTTGTACAGTGCTTTTGTGTTCTGCAACAGGAAGATCAGCGTACAACCGCAGGATCCACGAGGCCAGAATTCACTGTCGTCGAAGGATCATGAAGTGACTGATCGACGGCTGGATAAATAAGGTTAGTGAGAGCTTACTATTTTATTTTTCTTATATGCGTAAATATTCGCTTTTATGTCGTTTGAAAAAGCGTAAGCGAAAGAAAGGTTTTAACGAGGTCGGTGCTCGAAAACTCGTTAAAGGTATACGTGTTGCTCTCGTTACGAACACCGATTGTTGACTGGCGTTTAGTTCCACCGGCAAAGTTAAAACGATAAACTATGCAAGTAATTGAGAACGTTGTTCTCGCGAGAACACGGAAAGTGTGATAAAAAGATTGAATTGCGCTGGGAGGTTAACAACCGTTGACATTATGTTTCGAACGTAATAGTGGATCGACTAATATGTGGCGCGGCAGGGGGGAAATAAAAACGCGCGAAAAGAAAAAGAAAAATGGCTTCTCGTCTAACTAGATTATGCAGAATATGCATCGTTGGGTAGTTAATGTGTAAATCGATCGAAATTTCGCAGCTGATATACGCATTAAGACTAATAATTTTACAATATAATTACTTCAGGATTTATAGCTACGGGTACTGGTATTTTATCTGCGATATTTGAATAGTTACTAGATAAATGCCTTGTTATAACGTTGCCAAAAATATTATCAACCTTGTTATTGATCACTAGACAGCGAATATTTACGCATGTACATATTTTCATAAGAAATAATTTGATTAAAAACGTATGCAAATATATATTGCGTATTTCATTTATATTTATCGTATGTATATCTAAAATTCGATAATGTTAACTGAAGTTTCTAAAGAATATACTGCTAGTGAAATTAAAATCTCGATTTTAACGAGACTGGTACCACTCTATAACGTAAATATGATATATTATACCACGTAATTCTCCCGGAAATGGCAGTTAGTACGGTTCTGATATTCTTGAGTCTACACCATCGTGATAGTACCATATACATTTGGTATGATTAGAAATAGCATGGAAATCCCGGATATAAAATAATATTACGAAATACTCGCTCTTGAAATATAAACGCTAATATAAACTTAATATATATACCATCGTACATATCCACGCATACAGGATTTTGCAAACGATTTTATTGCTCTTGTTGGACTCGGGGAATCTTCAAATATTGAAAAATGCAAATAACCGGTTGACCGATAGCAATATTTCCTCTCCGTTATATTCAATAAGCCAGGAAAGTAATATACTAAATGGGTTATTTTAGACTTTAAACTGAAATGTTTTTATAAATTATTTTTAGCAAAGCGTTCTTGTATACATATTTGTTATTCGGTACTCGAATATTTTCGATATTGGGGAAATGCTTGATAAGCTTATTTTAATAATTTATTAGTGATATTTAGTTTTCGTTACGTATATTTTTCGTTGCCAGATAAGTAAAAAATTAACTAATTTCTAGCATACATTCAAGCCAATAAAAATGGCGCCAAAATGGAGGCGACAATGGCCATGGGTTCGGTGATTTCGTTATGAAAAGATAGTTGGAGAACGGATCACCGTTAGTCGGAAAACACGACAAGACATACTTTGCTGTTTGTAACGTGAAACTGTCGTCTCTAACCGGCGTCGTGTTGCGCCGGGACGCTAATGGAAACGAATGTTTCTCAAGTGGTCCGGTTCTGTCAACCATCGGTCGAGTGGTTCGCTCTGCTTTTAGTTTTGAAGATCAGGTTAGGGGCAGAGTGCGCCGTTTATCAAGTTACGATGAAAGCGGTCGTTATCTTCGAGCCGAATGCACTTTCGCGATTTTTCGGTGCGTTCATCGTCCCGGGTTTGGTTACATTAAAAGCTTTTTCCACGGATCTTCGATCCTTTTTAAATCTTTCGCACGTTTTTTTCGTTCGATATTTCCGCCATTCCTCGAAAACATCACAAAAAAGAGAGTAAAAGATGAACTCGTTACTCGAGCAATCGAAAGTATAGTCCGGGCCACGATATAGCGAGGTCGTAAACTCAAGTAGGCCCCAAAGTTTACACGTTTCAGCCCCCGAAACAAGTGAATTGACAAAAATACGAGCAGTTAAGGGCCTTAGACCATAGTCAGGGCCGTACGAAGAAATGTTTTATCTAGTGTCGCCATTTTTAGAGGTATTGTAACAGGTGAAGGTCTTACTCAAGTCTTTAATATCTTAATTTACCTATTTATAATATATTGTTGCGACGAATTGAAGGCTGTTCCGCAACGATGTGAAGCTGCCCCTACGAACGAGCGGAAACGAGATCCCGTGCCTTCCGGTTGCTGAGGAACCGGCAACGATTTGAAAGAGGAGAACTACGACAGAACTCCTAGATAACAGACGTTTTTAAAGCATTGTCAATAAAGTTCCTAGTTTGTGTTATAAGTTTGTGGTGTTATTATGAGTTATTTGAAAGGCACCCTCAAGCAAGATCTCATGTACAGTCCTAAGTGTCGCAGCAGTAGTCAGTCCCAACCCTCAAGAGTTTACGATCTCGCTATATCGTAGCCCGGACTATACATAAAGTATTGAATTAAATATTTCACAGCAAACGAATACAAAATAAACTGTCTGTCGAGTATTTTTAGAATCTCTTTCTTCTGGTTATTACCTACGTTTCGATTATCGATTTATTTATTTTATATTGGTAACGCGAAAATCTCGAAGAATAATCGAGACTCGTTCGTAAAGTTCGATTCAAGCTGGTAGGATTCGAACACGTGGAAGAAGACTCCTTTCGAGGCGTGTATTTATAAATACGCACCGGCGTAAAACGTTTCCGGGAATTTTAATCCGTCGACGTCGACCAGGCGTCGTCGGTTTTTCAAGGTTGGCGGCCGTTTAAATATTTTCCTTTCCGAACAGCGGCGACGGCGTCGTTATTCCGGCGGCCCCGTTTTTGTTTTCCTTTCCACCCTTCGAAAGGTTTCCTCGAACAGAGAAGAAAATCGTATTCCGTCCGCATTTGCATCCAGCGCGCGTAACTTATCCATTTACGCGAACGGCCCGGACGGAGAAGCAAAGCTCGGTTTTCCTTTCGTTGAAACTGTATTTCGAGCGAGCCGCGACGGACGGCTGGTTTTCCTCTCGTTCGAACGAGCCACGAAACGTGCACCGACGAAAGATCGGCAAATTTCGTTCGCGAACAATCAGAATTTCAGATCCATTCTTCGGACTAACTTTTCCGACCGTCTCGATGTCGGTTCAACGAACCTTTTAATGGATTCCCTGTTCTCCGACGAATCTTAAATATTATTCTGTTGGATTCCAATAGAATTGACAACACTTTATTTAAGAAGAGAACTACTACAACTATTAGGTCGACTAAATACTAGTATATAATACTATACACTTCCAAATTATTGTAATTTTTGCTAATTATACATTACAAATTCAGCTTTTCGTATGCATATATTTTCAGACTGCTTTATTGATACATATTAATGGAATGAAACGAATCTTCACTTAATCTATCTATTTGTATTTAAAGAAATACTATTATTAACAAGATAAAGAGGGACAAAATGATAGCACACTTTACGAAAAACTTTAACCATACGACAATTAATAAATAAAAATTAATGCTTAATATTTTGTGGAACTTCCTTTGCATCTATTAATTTCAATCAATCTGTTTGGTAAAGATTTATACAATTGTTTAATATTTTTTTGGCTAATATTCTCCCACTCGTCCAAAATGCACATGAAAAATTTTAATGGGAGATTCTAGAGGCCAAAATAAGACGAAAATCAAGAATACCAATTTGTTGGTGGTGGCTTCGTTAAGAAGTTATTAACGTTTAAAGTTCCGCCCGTACTGAATTTTTTTTTCGAAAGTGGGTAGGATTTCGAGGGTATGTCTATTGACCAAAAATGATTATAATTGACCCCCGCAACCGAAAATAATTTTTCCAGAACGATTTGAAACTTTTCAATTTCGCTGAAAAATTTAAGCACCTACCCCCTTGTCGATTTTTCTTAAAAATTAGTTTTTCATTTTTAATAATTTTATTTGACACCCTACAGAAAAGTTGTCTAATACTTTTTTGTAGGTACCCATGAGCTCTACTTCAGAAAAAAGTTTCATGGAAATATATTCACTATCGTAGGAGTTATGGCTGTTTGAAAATTGGATCATTTTTATGGGGTTTTTCTAACATTACGGGGTCAGGGAACAACTTTTTGAATATTTTTATAATTTCTACATATTCTATACTAAAATACGCGTCGTTTGCTTTTTTAAACATTAAAATCGTCCAATCCGTTCAGAAGTTATGACATTTTAAAGATTCGCATGAAATTTCAGGGAAGCATTTCTGGCCTGAAATTATATTTTCGGTAAGAAATTTTTTTCTCGAAAATGCGTAGGATTTCGGGGGTACGTGTAATGACCAAAAATGATTGTAATCGACTCTTGCAACCGAAAATAATTTTTCCAGAACGATTTGAAATTTTTTAATTTAATTGTTAATAATTTTTTAACGAAGCCTCCATCAACAAATTGGTATTCTTGATTTTCGTCTTATTTTGGCCTCTATACCCTGTATATTATTGCTGAAGATAGGTAGATGCAGGAACGATGATCAAGGGACAGTGTGACAAGGATGCGAGGTTCAGGATATGTAAGGATTAGATATCGTGACTAGGATGTTTGGATGAGTAATGTTTGTGATATGACTGAGTGGTGTTTGTATGGTCGTGTTGGTTATCCAACAATTCGTATAAATATTCGAAGACTGCCCCAAAACGCTATTACGTTAAAAATTTGACGAGCCTCGTCGACCAGGGTGCGTAAAATATTTCGCGTTCGTGCATACAGCGTCGCGTTATCCGACAATTTTCAAAGAGACAACTTTTAATCGTTCGCGAACCGCTCGCTTTCGATAGGATATTCGCTCGTCGCGAAATCGTTTAATAAACGACATCCACCCTCTGTGTATTGATGAATTTTGAGGGGCGGGGGGATCGGTGGACGTTATTTGCAATTTTTCACCCCCCAGGAGGGAGGGACATGCGCTGGGTTTCGCGTATCGCGGAGATCCCCGTTTCGTAAACACGCGAAATTTATCGGTCAGCTTTTTTTTTTTATACGAAAGCCAAGCTGTATCTTGTTAAATATTTTTTATTCGAAGCGTTTAAGCCTTCCCCGCCGTTATCCTGTTTAAATATTTCGCCTCGGGATTACGCGAAAATATAAAAATTCCTGAATTCGTGATCGATCGACCGATGAATCTTCTTTTGACTCTCTGTCGCTCCTCCGACAAATTAATACGGCTCGTTGCATCGGACTTAATAGACCGATGATGACAAATAGGCTATCGTGCGCGAAAGCTTTGCAACTGATTATGTTTACGTGATATTCGAATCGTCGTAAGTACGGAGGGTCGTTCTGTTGGATTCCAGTAGAATTGACAACACTTTATTTTCTTAAGAGAAACTCGTACAACTATTAGGTCGACTAAGTACTAGACTCTTTCTGCTGGTGTTTCAGTATTGCAAGTTTTTATATACTATTGCTGAAGATAGGTAGAGGTAGGGACGATGGTCAAGGGACAGTGTGACAAGGGTGCGAGGTTCAGGATGAGTAAAGATTAGAAATCGTGACTAGGATGTTTGGATGAGTAATGTTCGTGATGTGACTGAGTGGTTTGTATGGTTGTGTTGGTCATGCAACAGTTCGTTATTAACTCTCTATGGGCTGAATTTTTTTCTTAAATATAAACTTACAAGGTATTTATTTTGACATTTCAGGTTTATGGTGCTGCCAATCGTCATTAATATTATTATTGGTTATCTCAGAAATATTATATAATTAAGACGTATACGTCATATTGTGAAAAAATTAAAATTATTTGGTAAAATATCGATATACATACAGGGTGTTTGGCCACCCCTGGGAAAAATTTTAATGAGGAATTCTAGAGGCCAAAATAAGACGAAAATCAAGAATACCAATTTGTTGATGAAGGCTTCGTTAAACAGTTATTAACGTTTAAAGTTTCCGACCGTACTGAATTTTTTTCTCGAAAATGCGCAAGATTTCGAGGGTATGTCTATTCACCAAAAATGATTGTAATTGACCCTCACAACTGAAAATATTTTTTTTAGAATGATATGAAAAATTTTTTTTTCGTCGAAAAAATGAGGCACCTACCCCCTGTCGATTTTTCTTAAAAATTCGTTTTTCATTTTTAATATTTTTGTTTGACGCCCTACAGAAAAGTTGTCTAATATTTTTTTGTAGGTACCCATGAGCTCTACTTCAGAAAAAAGTTTCATTGAAATATATTCACAATTGTAGGAGTTATGGCTGTTTGAAAATTGGACCATTTTTATGGGGTTTTTTTCATTTTACGGGGTCAAGGAGCAACTTTTCCAATATTTTTATAATTTATACATATTCTCCATCAAAATACGCGTAGTTTGCTTTTTTAATCATTAAAATCGTCCAATCCGTTCAGAAGTTATGACGTTTTAAAGATTCGCATGAAATTTCAGGGAAGCATTTCTGGCCTGACATTAGATTTTCGGTAAGGAATTTTTTTCTCGGAAAGGGTTGGGATTTCGAGGGTATGTCTATTGACCAAAAATGCTTGCAATTGACCCCTGCAACTAAAAATAATTTTTCCAAGACGATTCGAAAGTCTTTCTTTTCACCCAAAACTTTCAGCACTTGCTCGAATTTTTTTCTCGAAAATGCATAGGATTTCGAGGGTATGTCTATTCACCAAAAATGATTGTAATTGACCCCCGCAACTGAAAATAATTTTTCCAGAACGATTTGAAATTTTTGAATTTAATTGTTAATAATTTTTTGACGAAGCCTCCATCGACAAATTGGTATTCTTGATTTTCGTCTTATTTTGGCCTCTAGAATCCTCTATTAAAATTTTTCCCAGGGGTGGCCGAACACCCTGTATATCGTAAAGATATACACATGTGTATCTTGGAGATCTGTTCAGTCTGAAATCGGTTTCTAAACTGTGCAGAAGGAAGACGAGAGTGAAGAGCAGTTCGCCCTAACGACGAACACTCATCTTCGTATAACAAACACCATGAGTTCATAGAACCCATGGCCACATCAGAAAAGAAACTTTGGTCACTGGAGATGATTTTTGTAACACCATGAGACACCTATAAAAATAAAGTAATAACCAACACTTTATTTTGCTGATCCTTGCGTATCGCTTCACTTTGTACTCTAAACGAATAAATACCGGGACTAAATATTGTGGTGCACGAAATGTCCGCCAGAAAAGTGTTCCATCTCTTTGAGAATTTATTCGGGAGCAAACCAGGGAAGTAATTTATAGGAGGCGAATGAAAAACCGGTGGTTGAAAAATCGCCAACGTCTGTGAGCCCCTTAAAGAATATTTGCAATTGTTTCGAACCGTAAAGCTTCCGTTCCGATTGGAAGGACCGATAGCGGCGGTCTCGTTAAGGAGACGGAAAAGTGATTTCATTTCGGATTCGTTCGTCGTAACCGCGGAACGGAACGAGGATCGTAATTCCATGGACGGGATCGCGAAAAAATAATCTCACGGTTTCCTATCCCGTGCAACGTGGGATAAAACCGTGCCTGGCATCGCGCGATTGGAGCCGATCCAAATCTTCGTATAAATATTACCGTTGCGTTGATCATATCTCGGAATGTTAATTCAGGAAGGGACGAAGGCGGTCGAAC
The DNA here is from genome assembly GCF_051014445.1 of Colletes latitarsis. Lineage (NCBI taxonomy): Eukaryota > Metazoa > Arthropoda > Insecta > Hymenoptera > Colletidae > Colletes > Colletes latitarsis. The sequence continues at coordinate 24,087,625 of NC_135141.1, read as the reverse complement.
TTCGTTCTTTCGTTTCCCCGAGATGCCGCGTTGCGATAAGAACGGGAACGGGTCGACGATCGAATCGAACTAATAGAAACAGCCGCGTACTTTTTCGATGGATTCAATTTCTCTCCCTTTTGTCTGACGATTATTTACGGCAACTTTGAATCTGACCACACGCTTGTAGCCATCCCTGGCATCCTTACGATATACGAGGTATGGCTATTAAATAACGGGGCTGACGCTCTAAAACATTTTATTTTGATTTTGTTCGCGCTCGAATATGCTTGGTCGGGATTGAAATTTGTTTGTGATTTTTAAAAACGTTTATTGTATAACGATAATAAGTGGACTGTATAATGTTTTAATATTAGCGCGATTGTACTATGTGAGAAACTGTTCCCCCCGTTCTAAGTTCAAAAATGCGGTCAACTAAAAACCTTGTGTAAGAAAGATGCTATCATGGTCAGGATAGCGGTCGGGCGTTTTAATAAAATCAACACGGAGTGGACTTTCTAAAACTGCATTTTGTGACTGCTCACGGCAAAAGCCAATACAATTCTGGGCCTATAAAATCCGCATTAAAAGGAACAAGATTTGAGTCCGTTGAAGCTGTGAAAGAAGAAGCGGCACGCGTCCTGAAGGAGCTGATAGGAGACTTCCAGCACTGTTTCGAACAACGGAAGATTCGCATAGAGCGTTGTAGGGATAAAGGCGGGGTGTATATTGAAGGTGATAATAAGTAAATATGCGTGAGATCAAAATAAAATGTTTTAGAGCGTCAGTCCCGTTATTTAATAGCCACACCTCGTAGTCTAAAATTGTTTTAAAAAATGTATCTATATTTTTTGTCGTGGTTTGGCATCGAGAGTGCAGTTATTCGAGCTCGAGTTAAAAGGTTAATGAGCCGATCAGCAGTCTGTCCAAACCAGCGACGTTCGTCTGGATCCCCGTCGTTTGTTCGATTAAAACGAATCGCCGTCCAATAATAGCGTGCACGTATAAATAAATGCAGTCGATCGGTCAGGCATCGAATTCGTCGTGATCGTCGTCTGGATGACAGCCGATACAATAGCAGTCGGAGCGCAACGAGGCGGCAGTTTTCACGGGACAAATCGTATTTCTGCCCGACGACGGCATCAACGCGACTTTCTTTCTCGCCCCCGTCTCTCGGTGACAATGGACGTAACGACGAATAAAAGGACGGAACGAAGAAACGGTGGCTCTCACGGTAACAGGACGACGAGGCTGCTCTTCGACCTCCCCCAGAGACAAAACAACGTTAGCGACACGATATCAATTGGATGTCTGATGGAAGTGCGTTCTTTCATTTCTCTAATTTCCGTCGAGAAATTGCTGCCCAGACTTTTTATTTATTTTATAAGGTGCACGCAAATTTCAATCGCAGAACTAATTGGAATAACAGATATCGTTTATCCAAAAATCTTAAACCTCTATGAGCCCGTATAATTTTCAGGTCATATGCTAATACAGGGTGTTCGGCCACCCCTGGGAAAAATTTTAATAGAGTATTCTAGAGGCCAAAATAAGACGAAAATCAAGAATACCAATTTGTTGATGATGGCTTCGTTAAATTCAAAAATTTCAAATCGTTCTGGAAAAATTATTTTCGGTCGCGGGGGTCAATTACAATCATTTTTGGTGAATACACATACTTCCGAAATCCTACCCACTTTCGAGAAAAAAATTCGAGTAAGTGCTGAAAGTTTTGGGAGAAAAAAAAGACTTTCGAATCGTCTTGGAAAAATTATTTTTAGTTGCAGGGGTCAATTGCAAGCATTTTTGATCAACAGACATACCCCCGAAAACCTACTCAGTTTCGAGAAAAAAATTCCTTACTGAAAATATAATTTCTGGCCAGAAATGTCTGCTCGAATTTTCAGGCGAATCTTTAAATCGTCATAACTTCTGAACGGATTGGACGATTTTAATGTTTAAAAAAGCAAACTACGCGTATTTTGGTGGAGAATATGTACAAATCGCAAAAATATTTGAAAAGTCCGTCCTTGACCCCGCAAAATGGGAAAAACCCCATAAAAATGGTCAAATATTCAAACAGCCACAACTTCTACAATTGTGAATATATTTCAATGAAACTTTTTTCTGAAGTAGAGCTCATGGGCACCTACAAAAAAGTATTAGATAACTTTTCTGTAGGGCGTCAAACAAAATTACTAAAAATGAAAAAGGAATTTTTAAGGAAAATCGACAGGTAGGTGCCTAAATTTTTCGACGAAAAACAAAATTTTTCAAATCGTTCTAAAAAAATTATTTTCAGTTGTGGGGGTCAATCACAATCATTTTTGGTGAATAGACATACCCCCGAAATCCTACCCACTTTCTAGAAAAAAATTCGAGAAGGTGTGAAATTTTTCGACGGAAAAAAAAATTTCATATCGTTTTAGAAAAATTATTTTCGGTTGCGGGGGTCAATTACAATCATTTTTGGTGAATAGACGTACCCCCGAAATTTTGCGTATTTTCGAGAAAAAAATTCAGTACGGTCGGAACTTTAAACGTTAATAACTGTGTAACAAAGCCTTCATTAACAAATTGGTATTCTTGATTTTTGTCTTATTTTGGCCTCTAGAATCCCCCATTAACATTTTTCCCAAGGGTGGCTGAACACCCTGTATAAGAATAAAGACTAAATACTCTACAGTTAAGTATTATTGTTTAATTCAGTCATAGAACCCATAGCCCTAAAATTCCAATATGTTGGTTCACAAACACAATCGATAACGAATTAAACATACTGTATCTAGATGTAATCCCTACAAAGGTCAGGATTCGACTAACCGATACAATCTGTAACGACCTGCCACGGTATACTAATTATGTACGATCGATCACATTGGTGCTTCCTTTTTTCAATATAAATACAGGTAGTCCTCCTACAACACTGCATCCTATAGCACGATTCATAAATTGCGAGAACCCTCCTACAACACGGCATCTTATATAAGAAAATTGCGAAAACCTTTGTACAATACTATACTTCTACAGCACTAGATAATATGATTTTTGCTTAACATATTTGAAAACTAAATTACCTTAAAATAATGACGCGAAGGAATAATGAACTATAGTGGCTTCACATGAAAAAATATAAACAAATTATAATTTATTAAATTAAGGTTACGTTAAATTAAAATAATATTTTGTTTTTTTTTTATTTTGTGTTATACATACATTTATATTTTTCGTAAAACTTAAATTGCTTATGTAGAATTAAAAAAAAATATTTGTTTTTAATAAATTTTCGGAACGTAACTTCCCTTTCTGTACTTGGTCTGGGTCATTTTCTAGGAACCTATCCACCGTGTTATAGGAGGGTTACCTGTACAGAGAAAATACTCTGATTCGTGAGATATTTTAGCAGTACGATGAATATAAGCGGCGATTTGCGTAATCGGGGCCTGTGTTTAATAAGAGGACGCAAAGTCAAAAAGCTCGGTGCCCCTTGACTCTTGAAAGTCTCTTATCTCGTCGAGGTCTCGTTCGAGCAAATTTTACTCGGCGATTTCGTCTTATTTTCAGACGAGGAATATTTCCTGCCGGTCGATCGAACCTGGAATCACATCGCGCCACGGAAGTTTCGAGCTACGTTATCGCGTCGGGTCGAATGCATACGCGTTAATCGGATTCCTCGGACCGATAAAATATTAACAGTAACCGGGAGACAGTACGCTTTTGCTCCGTGGCCACGGAAACGCTGGTAACCGACTCTCCGCGTAGATAATATCGCCGATGCAGCGAACTCGACCGAGAAGGTAAATCAAAGCGCGGCCCGAAAAACTCGTATCGGTTTATTAAAGCGCCCTGGGACATTTTCGCGTACTGATTACACGCCGATGGGGTTATTCACGATCTCCGTTTCCTTTTTTTCTCTCGTTCGACGTCCCTGCCGCCCCCGCCAATTTCCCGTCGAGCCGGTGAAACGTGTACGGGGGGTACGCGATCGACGCGAAATTGGTCCGATGCCAGATCGAGCTTAAAGCCTTTCTAGTGTCCGCCGCGAATAATACAGCAGAGATTCGTTGTTGGTCGGATATACTTGAAAAATCGCCACCCCCCTGCGCGCTACCCGTTAGAAAATATTTGCAGTTGCTACCCGCGTAAACCTTCCACCGCTCGTCCGGGGTATATCTGACAGAGCATACATCGCGGCTCTAAAGTTTTCGAGCACCCTTCGGTCTATAAAGCAAATCAAACTTTTTTTTTTAACCAGAAAAAAATCTCGATTCTAGTTTTGCTCGGATCATTAAAACGGAGAATCGCGCGTTTTCGGTTGAACGGTCCCGTCGCTGAATTTGCAAAATGTCGGGGCGACTAAGGTCTTTCTTTCCCCGCAATTAGTCGTCGGCACCTCGTGAGAATCCCCTTAAGACAGGGCGACTTCGTGGCACGTAACCACGAAGGGCCGGCTTAACTCGCGAGACGTAATTAAAGCGCCTTAAAGTTTTCCATTTTGCGTTAATTCCTGCTTCTATCGGGCGCGGCACGTTAGGTAAAACGTCCTTTTTAAATACTCCGAGCGAAGTTTCACCGGCGACGTTAAATAATGTGTCGATGGACGCCGGGAATCTTGCACTAAAACCCATTTTAATTTTCTGCCCTCGGGAATATATTCGACGGAAGTTAACAGAAAGAGACTCGTTGTTCGTCTTCGAGAGGCTTAACGATCTTCCTTTTCCTCCAACAGTTCGATTCGTAAACGTTCCACGGTTATATAATATTTCAGGCGAGGATTGTTTCAACATATTTTCACAGCATAACCTGGATCGTTGTACGATATTGAAATTTCTGAAATACCAGAATCTAAAGAAGGAATATAATAAATATAGTCTGAAAATAAGCACTCGAGCCACTCGATTTAGATTGTTTTCACTTAAAAAAAAACTATGGAACGTATCTTTTGCAATTTCCAAAGTCCTAGAAACAGAGCTTGCACGAATTTGTACTCGTTTACTTGGTAAACAGTATCGAATGTATTTGCTATAAATTATTTGCGTGTTCCCCCGTTTATACTGATTTCAATAACATCCAAGGTACGTCGTTAATTATTTAAAGCTCGTTGAGGGGGGCAGGATGATTCGCTCAGCAAGATAATTTCAATTGTAATAAGGTTATCTAGCGTAGTAGAACAGTAATTCGAAGGATGCTAGCGCCCGGAGTAAATTTGGACCAGCACGTGCGTCCGCGCAGATGGTGCCGAGCGACGACATATATAAACTTGGAATTTAGAGTATGATGGAAACAGTCTGCGACCTGGTAGACGGTATCAAGAGCTTCCACAGTTGGCACGGACTTGGACGTTGCGATATCCCTCAGACACGAAGCTTCTTTCGCGTTACCCTTGACACATAAATCGATCATTTCCGTAGAGACTGTTGGGTAGATGTGTTGAATGACTGAGACCCGTGTAGATGACACAGATATTCTTTATTTCTTGGTTAAAACCTTTTGGAACATCTTTACAAAGTTTGGAAGCTGAATTAGTTCTGTTCCGTGATTTTCTTCTCGTTGTCACCCCCGTTCGCACTGGTAAAATTGTTAAACAATCCACGCGTTGGGCCTTTCCAATTAGGGCCGTTTATTTTCCCCTAATCACCGCCTATTTCTTACTCCCACGACGTGCTTGTTTTCGGAACGCTTCGAGTGTCCTCCGGAAATCCCTAATTTACGTCTCTATTTGCTGTTGAGGGACTTAGGAAAAGAATTTACTAAAAGCAATCGCTATTCAAGACTGGAAAATATCTTCCTCAAAAACAGCTTCGACGAACGAGAGTCGTAAATTACGTGGGCCGTTTGCACGAGAGAAAAACTTTCCTATATGCGTACGACCGGTAGCTACAAGACGGTAACATCGAGATTAACTGGCGTCGATTCTCGCGCTTTGTGTTCTCGTTGCGAACATTTTCGATTCCGGGACAAACTGGATACGATGCCATTTTTCCGGTACCTCGCGATCCCCCATTTTGGCCGTTGAAACGAAAACGTGTCACTTAATCCCGTCCGCCCGATTTTCTCATCTAAACGTTCGCCCATCTTAGGGATCCGAGCCGGAGCCTGTGCCGTGTAAAAGCACCTGTTAACCCTTTGCGCCGGTATTACTTCTAAGCCTGGCTCTGAATCAGCTCTGGGAATGTATTTTACGAATCTTTACGGCACATCTGAATCACGCTTTGCGGGCAGATTAGTGCCAAGCGTGCTTTCGCAACGGGTTTCGTACGCCTTTTGGCAATCTCATCAAATTTAATAAGAGTTTGTGCCAAACGATTAGAATTTAGAACAAATTGTCTTGACCCTTCCCTTTATTCGTCGATAATTTTTTGGAAATACGTACGTAGCATGCTTGTAACGTTTCAAAGGCTTGTTCTGCGTTTTTCGAGGGCCAATCGATGCAAACGAGGGTAACGCGCGGATTCCAGTTCCCTCGTCGGTCTTGATTAAAAATAAATACCTGGGAGATCGCGTGCCCCGAAAAGCCAGTCGATCGATAAATTTCCATGTAAAGGAATATGTATTTTCCTCCTAATCTCGGGACCTGATTTCCGGGGTATCTGCGATCGTCGCTCGTTTCGTATCTACGTATATCTACGGGGCGCCTAGATTTCCCTCGAAGGGTCATAGATACCACGAGCAGAGGGTGGACGAGGCGTGGGAGGGAGGCTCGCGGAGATAAAAAGGGGATTAAGATGCGAATTCCTCGACCCCGTTCTTCCGTGCAATTGTAAACTTGTACTCGCGCGAGTCATAAATTTCGCCGGCGCCGGGGCTTACTTTTAAAATTTAGTATTCACGTGTACTTTCGGTGGCGGCGGCGTCCATTGTCCGTCCGGAAGAAAAGTCTAAAAAGTTCGAGTAGCACCGTCGCCACGGGCCCGTGCTTGATGCATTGATAAGGAAACTCGCAGAAGGCCTTTGTCTCGACGTCCTTTTATTCTTATGTTCCTGTCTTTTTGTTGCGTTCGCGTGGCCGGAAAATACGAGAAATTCTACGGGGCTGCGTTAAACCATTAATTACAAAAATAATTGTACGGTCATCGTGCATTTTCAGGAATAAACCACGGGAAAGTAACGGCCTGGTCGGTGATATCAACCCGCTTGCTCGACACTCTGATTTTTATTTAACGTTTGTCGTGACTTCTGGTCGAGGAGCGAGTTTGCAGACTCGTAATTTTCGCTAAAAATCGATCGTCTCGAAGACGTTTCCTCGGGGATGATCGAATCGAGGAACACCCCAGGCGCAGCGAATTAATTTCACCCTGGAATCGACAACGGTGTAGATCGATGTGTCCTAAGCACCCGGCTTTAATACTCACGGATCATCCGAGAACGCTCAGACAGAACTATACGAGAGCACAATGGAAATTGAAAGATATAAAATGGCGGAAACGATCCGACCCCGAACGAAGAATCTAATTTTTGGAAATGCTCCGACGATCCGGGCGCCCGTTACTCACGCTCGTTGGTCCCCCTCGTTCCCTTCTTCCTTGGATTTTCTCCACGACACCGTGGAAAACAAGATTACCCATTCCAGGGGAGAAAAAAAACATAATTTTCTGGAACCATCCACCCTCGACTCGTATCTCTCGCGAAACCGATTCGCCTGCTGATTGGATTCGAGACTTATTTTGATACGTTTTTTTTTTATTATTTTTATCCTTAGCTATCCGGGCGATAATGTTGGATTTTCTATGCGTATCTTTTCTGAAAATTTTCGACGTTGAATTTATACAAGGTATTCGGCCACCCTTGGGAAAAATTTTAATGGGAGATTCTAGAGGCCAAAATAAGACGAAAATCAAGAATACCAATTTGTTGATGGTGGCTTCGTTAAGAAGTTATTAACGTTTAAAGTTCTGCCCCTATTGAATTTTTTTCTCGGAAATGCGCAGGATTTCGGGGGTATGTCTATTCACCAAAAATGATTGTAATTGACCCCCGCAACCGAAAATAATTTTTCTAGAACGATTTGAAACTTTTCAATTTCGCCGAAAAATTTAGGCACCTACCCCCTGTCAATTTTTCTTAAAAATTCCTTTTTCATTTTTAGTAATTTTGTTTAACGCCCCACAGAAAAGTTGTCTAATACTTTTTTGTAGGTGCCCATGAGCTCTACTTCAGAAAAAAGTTTCATTGAAATATATTGGCAATTGTAGGAGTTATGACTGTTTGAAAATTGGACCAGTTTTATGGGGTTTTTCTCATTTTACGGGGTTAAGGAACAACTTTTTCGTTATTGTTAGAATTTCTACATATTCTACACTAAAATACGCGTTGTTTGCTTTTTTAAACATTAAAATCCTTCAATCCGTTCAGAAGTTATGATCTTTTAAAAATATGCATGAAATTTCAGTGAAACACATCAACGATATGGTCAGACATATTTTCGGTAATGAATTTTTTTCTCGAAACTGAGTAGGATTTCGGGGGTATGTGTAATGACCAAAAATGATTGTAATTGACCCCTGCAACTAAAAATAATTTTTTTAGAACGATTTGAAATTTTTTAATTTTGTCGAAAAATTTCACACCTTCTCGAATTTTTTTCTCGAAACTGGGTAGGATTTCGGGGGTATATCTGTTCATAAAAAATGATTATAATCGACCCTTGCAATTGAAAATAATTTTTTTAGAACGCTTTGAAACATTTTTTTTTTCACTGAAAAATACCACCTACACGAATTTTTTTCTCGAAGGGGGGTAGGATTTCAGGGATATGTGTATTCATAAAAAATGATTGTAATTGACCTCTACAATGAAAAATAATTTTTTCAAAATGATTTGAAATTTTTTAATTTAATTTTTTAATAAGTTTTTAACGAAGCCTCATTCAAAAATTGATATTCTTGATTTTCGTTTTATTTTGGCCTCTAGAATCTTCCATTAAAATTTTTCCCAGGGGTGGCGGAACATTCTGTATAACCGAATTTATATGATTGAGAATCGATAAGTATCGGTATTAATGAGTTGGATCCGTTGGTAGGTTCGTTGGAACGTGTTACTTTACCAGTTTCTTTGCTCACAACCCCCTCGGTGCGTTTCCCCATTGGCGCGGAAAACGAGATCGCGTTAGAATCGAAGGTGGGCGGCATAATTTTCGCGAACTCGACGTTCCTCTATTTCTTTACCTCTTTCTCTGCTCTACCGTAAGAGAAAAATGTTCTTTCTTTAATGACGTGTCAGTGCCGCGAAGTTGGGGGAGGGCGGTCCGTTTTCTATTAAAACTTACTCGGAATTGTTTTTCCACGGCTTTATCTCTGGTCGTCGGTGAAATTTCTCCCCTTGATTCGTCGGCGTCGCGCGACAACGCAGTTTAGAAACGTTGACGAACCAGAAAACAAAAACGAAAACGAAAACGAAAACGACGTCTCCGGATTTCGCTTGATAATTCCGTGTAAATATTCGTAATAGTTAACGAGACGGGTTTCGGAGTTGGGAAATTTAAAAGAAATTATTCATTTCGCGTTACGTTCTACAAATAGGAGCTTGCGAAGAAATTATGAATCTTGCAAAAGAAAGTTGAAGAATATACATTTACACGAATCTTTCGAATTTGATTCTGGGTTAAAGATATTACTGTCAGTGTATCGTAGCTATAACTACCCTAATATCGAGCCAAGCCTGTGGTCAAACACGATAATTTCAAGTAAAATGTACTAACCCTTAACCCTCGTAGCATCCAAAAGCCGAAAATCGGCTCGTGATCTTTATCACGAGTACCTCGAGGCAAAATATCGAGTTTTCGACGGGCAATACAATTTTAACACGCGTAATTATGCATTATTTTGATGCAGTAACCACTAACGAGGTTTGTTTAACTGTCGATAAGTCAACGGACAAATACAATTTAAGGTGCGCGTTATTTGCAATATTATTGTAGCTGGTTTGTCGGTACGTGATCGATAAATATCGAGCGTAGATGGACGCGGTGTGAGCGGTGTTGATGATCTTGTTGCATCAACACGGAAATAAATACGTATTTTGTTAATTAATGGTAGTCGGATCGCGTTCGCTCGACTCGACGCAAATATTGAAACGGGTTCCCGCTCTATGAATAAACGCTGAAATTCGAGAAACGGTGCTAGTCGAACCGCGCCAATTGTTACTCATTATATTTGACTATTTATGATTGTTTGAGTGGCAAATAAAGGCACGTATTTCGAAACCTCATTCATAATTCTGTGAACAATAACGTCAGCAAATTTCTACTTGAAATTTACATTTCCCGTTTCGATGGTCCAAGAATTTATTCGTTTCCAATTAATTCCAATCGAATCGTGTTGCGTTGCAATTATTATTATTATTGTTATTATTATTTGAACGGGAGTTGGGTTCTTGGCATATTCGATTTTCCTTCGACTGTCATACGTGCGCGACAGGATTTATCATTACCATACTAGAAAAATTAATTCTCAAGTTAAGAAGGCGAGGGAAATGAACTTGTGAATTTTAACAAGGTTACGAAAAGAAGTACTGAAACAAATTTTACATTTGCGGAACGCGTTAAAGGTTGATAATTTAATTAAAGGGAGGGAAGAAATTGGTTTTTAGAGTTTGAACGCCGGGGTAATCCCCGAATGGAGAAAAACCTCTGCTGGAACAGTGGCGGAAAATCTTAGCAGTTTTCGTGAAACTTGCGCGACGAAACGAGAGAGATAGTATCCCCAGGCGTGGGAGAGCGTAAATATCGGAGTGAAGACACCCTCGTAGGTGGCAAACGAGACGATCCTGGCCGAACGTAACCGCTTTTGCGCCCGCGATGGCAATAAACATCTCTCTTTCTCTTTCGGGGGTTGCGGTACGCGAAGGAACCGGTCGAAAGGAACCGAGGAGGAAACGCGGCTCGTTCCAGGGCACTTTTCGTTCACCGGGACTGCTATTTTCCTCCGTCCGCCCCCTGGCTAGACGGCTAACCTAGACACGTCGAATTTCCGGCTACCTTAAGGCGCTCGTTCTCGGTCGACGACGCGACGGAAACGCCCGCAAGAGCTCGGGCCACCGAGCAGCCACGAGATAAAAGATTCTCCGTGCTAAGGCCTTTATGGTATTAGAGTCGCGGAGAAAGGAGAGAGGATGGCCGTTTTGTTTGCGAGCCGACGGTATCTACGCGGAATTCACCACGGTTTACGTAGACAGCGCCGATGGGGGAAGGGAACCGACGACGACGACGACGTCGTCCCGCGACGAGATTATAAAAATAAAGTTTCTGTCGCCGCGACCGGTTAATGCTCGAGCAGCAAAATTGCTTTGCAACGGCGAAACCCTGTCGTCGCGGGTGTCTCCGGACACGAGGCGCGATTCCCCGGGGATTTATCGTTTTCGATTATGCGACCGGGACGCAGAAATTGAAACCCCGGTTAATTATACGGCTTGGAACGAATCCTATAATAGAAGAGATCAAGAGCTCGTTCAGCCAGTCAGGGTACAACGACTACCCTCGTCGATCTTTTTTCCTTTAACTTTCCATGCCGTGACGAGTCGGATTTAATTATTTATTTATTCACGGGATTAAATACCCATTAATACGGGAAGAGATAGAGGGGAGACCGAGGGAAATACGCGGAAGGAGCATTTGGTTGTTTCGTTTAAAAATATACTAACTCTCTCGCCGCGAAGGGGAGCGTAAAAATTGTAACGAGCGAACGATCTCGAGCGCGTAACTTCGCGGTATTTTCCCGGAAGAAGCAACCGAAGAAAAAGAAGCGAAAGGGGGAAGTAAATTTTTCCGTAGGCGAAATAAAAGGCCGGGAAACTTGTTAAGAACGTTCCAGAGCGTCGGGGTCTCGCCGAGCGATTTTCCGCGAGCAGGAATCGACGAAACTTGCCAGGAAAAGTTTCGCGAAGGTCGGACCAAGGTATTTTTCGGATCGTTTCGGGGCTAACTAGGAACTTTGTTACATCCACGATGGAACTGCACCGCGCTTTTAATATGGATAGAAAGGATACACTACCGGGTCTCGCAGAAATATCTTTTCCGAATTTTGGAAATTGGATCACTTTTATGAGGTTTTTCTCACTTTACGGGATTAAGGAACAACTTTTCGAATATTATTAGAATCTCTACATATTCTACACTAAAATACGCGTTGTTTGCCCTTTGAAACATTACGATCGTCCAATCCGTTCAGAAGTTATGATTTTTTAAACATACGCATGAAATCTCAGTGAAACATATCAATGTATGGTCAGACATTACATTTTCAGTAAGGAATTTTTTTCTCGAAAATGCGCAGGATTTCGAGGGTATGTCTATTCACCAAAAATGATTGTAATCGACCCTTTGAACTAAAAATAATTTTTTTAGAACGATTTGAAATTTTTTGATTTCGTCGAAAAATTTGTCCAGCTATTCGAATTTTTTTCTCGAAAGTGCATAGGATTTCGGGGGTATGTCCATTGACCAAAAATGATTGCAATCGAGCCTTTGATCTAAAAATAATTTTTTTAGAACGATTTGAAATCTTTTAATATAGTCGAAAATTTGTCCACCTATTCGAATTTTTTTCTCGAAAGTGCGTAGGATTTCGAGGGTATGTGTATTCACCAAAAATGATTGTATTTGACCCCTGCAACCGAAAATAATTTGTTTAGACCGATTCGAAATTTTTTTTTTCGTCGAAAAATTTGTCCACCTTTTATTGCAGTTATTCGGGTAACCGGATGGCGAATAATCTGAACACTGTTGTACCAGTTTTCTTGATTTCCCGATAAACGATTCCTGGGATATAAAGCGATACAGAGGTCAATTTAGAGAGGTTGTATTTAATAAATGTTATCCGATCGTCGAACTGTTCCAGCCGGTATCCTGTAGAACGCGACGTAATTTTTGTTAAACGGCCTTCGCCCTCGCTGTTTACCGAAAAGTTCCTCGAGGGTGAATCCCGTCGAAAAGTTGTCATATCTTGGCCAGCATAAATTTCTACCCTCTCGTCGTCGCTCCGGTTCTATCGTGCACCCGGCGATAAATGTTACGAAACAAGCAATTTCGTCGTTTCAAGCCGGGGCAAAACTTCGCTCCCCTCGTTCGCGTTCGTCGACAAACCGCGAAATTTGCAAGTAAATGAACGAAAGGGACGGAGGTGGGGGCGGGGGAGGCCTAAACGTCCGTCTTGGCAGGACCTCGGTTTCTCGGGTGCGCGAGTTTGAACGAAGGTAACGAGGACCGAATTTACGCTCCGGTTCTGAGGGGACGGACAGAAAAGAAAAGGGGATTCGAGAGGGACGGTCGAGACAGACTCGCTGCCACGGCATTAATTAATCGTCCGAACTTTTAACGGAATCGTACTTCACCCTCCGCCGGGTCTCTGTTCCCCTTTCGCTTCATTGTTCCCTCTCGATTTTTTCTGTCTTTCCCCGTCTTCTCGTTCGCTCTACTTTCCGTGTCCCTTTCGCTCCATTTCGCTTTTTCGCGTCTTCCTTCTATTTTTCTGTCTGTAGTTTTGTTAATCCCCCCGTCTCTATCCGACTTTGCGTCGCTATATCTTTCCCTTCGGGGCTCTTTTTTTCTCCTCTCCCACGCCACGCCGGTGTCTCCGCTCGTTTTATTCAGATTCCTCCCCTCTGTTTCGCTTTATTTCCACCCTCTGTTGGTCTTTCGCTACGCTGACCTCCGCCCTGACGATCTCTCGTCTCTCTCTGAACCGAACCGTTCGTCATTCGGCGGACGCGAACGTTGCGAAAATATAAATTTCTCCCGACGAGGGACAACTTTTCGAACTCCCCTCTTTGACCCCGGGAAGTCAAGTGCAGATTAACCGGTCAGGTGGGAGCAACTCGAATTTATTCTCTTCCCTGTTTCGAGAGTTCGCCGTTTGCGTAATTACTCGTTAAAGATCGACTCGGGCTGAATCCGCTTCACTCGACCGCAGTGCACTCGCGCTTTATCGTAATCGCGTTACGAAGATAGCAACGGGAATTCTTGCATTTCGAATAGACGAAAATTTGAGTTCTCTAACGTTTGTAAACTCATTCGTAAATCAGAATAAAACGTTTCTCTTTCAACGTCGTGCGACGATCGTACGAAAGACGACGGCTTTGTACGATTTCGGATTTGCATAATCCCGGGGGGACGAGCGTGTCTCGTGGAAATCTCGTTAATTGTCATTCAAATTGCTGGATTCTTGGCCCCCAGCCGCGGAATAACCCGGTTGAAATGAAAAATTCACTCCGTTTGGGCCCCATTCGCGCGAGTCAACTCGTTACAATTAAAAATTCCCGAAATGGAAACGATTTATCAAAGTAGCGCGACGATTCGCAGTCCCCGATAACGCGTAGTCGGCATTAATTGCCGTTTTAATTGCGAACTTTCCGGCCTCGAGCCTTCTCCGCGAAGATTCCATTTAAAGAAGCGCGAGATCGTCCGATTTTTCACCTCCCCGACGGCTCTTTAATCTCGTTCCTCTTCCCTTCGCTATTAATCTCGGAACAGTCGGCCGTAATCATTGCGTCCCTTTGCCTCGTCTGTTACAACGTCAGGCTTAATTACATTAATTAACGACGTAATGGTCGGGAGACGATTCGAAAGAATTCGCGATACCCGTTTTTGCGGGACAATATCACACCCACGCACTGAGAATTTTCCTTCTAATATTTCCAACGTATTTATTTTATTTATTAGCAATTATATACAGGGTGCGGCCGAATAACATGTACTAGCGGGCACGAGGTGGTTCCTTATGAAAAAATATGGAATAAAATTTTTTTATTTAAAGCTTAGTTTTCGAGAAAATCGAGTTTGAAAATCCTATTCGTACATATGCTGTTACGGTTCGTCGAGCATCGTATAACGCGTATCGCGTTTATGAACAATGACCCGAGGCTTTTTCTAATAGTTATTTGCCTAAGCAGTCAGTTTTCGTTGATCTATCTAACGATGACGTACACGATACGCGTTATACGATGCTCGACGAACCGTAACTTAGCCGTATCAGCATACGTACGAATAGGATTTTCAAACTCGATTTTCTCGAAAACTAAGTTTTAAATGAAAAAATTTTATTCCATATTTTTTCATAAGGAACCACCTCGTGCCCGCTAGTACATGTTATTCGGCCGCACCCTGTATTTCTGGAACGAGGATGCACTTTCGTATACGCGAGTGCTCTTGATTGCGAGGTTTTAGTTAAAGAATTCCCGGTTATCGCGAAATGGAGTAAAAACCTGGCGGCAAAGTGTAAATGGAAAAGGCCGGGGAACTTTTTCAGCCAGGTCCGCGGAGCCTTTGAAAAATTTGTAAACTCGCCGTGTGTTGTTAAACGCTGCCTTTGATTTAATACGTAGAGAACAGAGCGCTCCAACGTTGGAACGAATTACCGTTTAATATCAACTTTCCTAGTTGGACGTATGGTACGAATTAATTTTGTATAAACGGCGCAACGTTTTGTTTTTGTTCTTGTGCTCGAAACTAAGTCTAGAGAAGCGGAATGTTTCTTTGATACGTTCGAACAACTCTTCTGAATTTTGGAAATCAAATTCTACCGATAAACCGACGTTAATATACAAGTTGCTCAAACATGTCGGAGAACGTTCCGCTCCTTTTGGCCTAATTTCGAGTAAATGGATAGTTATGAGAAACCGTACGACGCAGAATATTCGGAAGAAACATGATTTTTTATGTTAGAATTTTAGTAAGCATCGAGGGTGTTCCTGGACGTGGAATGTCAGATTTTAGTCAGCCGCGGGGGTGGATGGAGGGCGATGGAAGCCCTAGGAGGACGTAACTGCACCCTCGCGCGCATTTGTCGCGGAGGTCGTATCGCGTGACGGGAGAGCAAAATTCTGCCACGGTTCCTTCCTCGTCAGCGAGAGAAACGTCGGAAAGGACATTAATTTCCGGTCTCTCGTTCGCGTCGAAGAGTTCCTTTTTATGGCCATCTTCGTGTCGCTCCGACCGAATGAGCGTGCAACTACGTGAGCCCCTTTCTATCGCTAGACGCATACGGAATGAGCCACTCCGCGGTTCCTTTTTCCCCTGCCCCCACCACGACTACCTAATAAGATATAATTATTTACTGGACCTGATGTCCTGGTGACATTTATCGTGCAAAGACTCCGGCTTCTTCGCGTTGCAATAACTCGATCGGTAGATTTGTTAACGGTCGAGAGTCGAATTACATTATCAGTGAAGGCAATTTAAATTTACTTTCGCGCGAGCAGAAGTCGAGTTTTGCAGATTATGCACAGTCATGGGGACTCGTGACAAGAATGGACGAAACCCCCGAATTACCTGTACGGGTTAGAAATTTTCGGTCGTCCGTGCAGACATGTACCAGTAATTTGCGAGCTGCTAACTTTGTTCGGGACTGCAGCTACTGTTCCTCTAATAGTTGGCGGGCCGTAGTATAAAGCCATCAACTCGGTTGTCGACTCTGATCCCCGGAAGTAGTTCGGAGAATTCGTTTTCAACAATTTGCTCTTGAGGTAATCGGATATTGCGATTACCCTACTTCTTTCGACGAGAAATTGCATTTTAATATGGCTGGTTGCATGCGTTCCACGCTGCACCTTCGGAAAACCGTTATCGATTCCCCGTGTTTCCCGCGAACGTTTTAAGATCTCGCGAGGCTTCGAGGCTTCGAGTGGACTCAGGGTGTCACGAATACTACAAAAAAAGAAATTAAATAAGCTGCTTTCGATAAAAATATTTACATTACTTCAGGAAGCATCCAGAAGTATTCCTCGACAGTGACTTCCGTTGGAATTTTCTTGGCGAATATCTTCGTGTCTTCGAGAGCTATTCCCGTTTTCTTTCCCCGCGAAGTTTATGGCACACGACGGGCCCTAATGGCACTTAAATCGTCCACGACATAATTCAGTTCCAATAATCGTCCCTGAATCGTTAATGTGTCGTTTCCCCGATCTCGTTAATTCTTCGCGTCGAGGCTTTACATATCACGAACCCATTACCTAATGGAGGTATAAAAATAAGAAAGCTCGGTTGGTAGAAGCAGCGTTAGCAATTCATTAATGGACCCTTTGTTTCCGAAACGCATTGGTCGATTATAATATTAATAATCCGTGTCGAAAGAAAACCACTTTTTGGTACTTTCCTTTCAAATGTCGCTTGTCAGTTTATTCGAAAGAGATATCGAATACTTGCGTTTCGAATTTTGAATTGTTCTTCGTAAAACATTACAGAAACCTCGCGTCATTAAAAGTTCATCAGGAATCGATGAAAAGCGCCGGGGTCGGGCCGAAAGAAACGGTTCGACGCGAGAAATAAATTACTTGGGAAGTGCAGACCGCGGTGGTGTAATTCACTGACGGCGTGCAAAAAAAAGGAGGGTGCAATTGATCGCGAAAGATTTAGCAAACGCTCGTTCCGGGGGTAAACACTCTGCAAGGTATTCCGGGGGAGGCGATAACTCGTCGCCATTCATAAATTACCGTTCGACGATTTATCAGAAGCGACCGCAGAAATTACCTGACTGTCTCGCCCCCGCCGAAAGGGAGTAGTTTCCTTCCTATCGCCATATCCCACTCGACGGTTTGCCCTAATGGCGGCACGATTACTCGAAACCTAATTCGTTACCTATCGTTAGCACCTGGATTTTGCGGTATGCTAAATATTTCACAAATTCAAGAAGACTTACACAGTTTCTGAGGATATTAATAAATCAAGATTTAAGTTTTAATCCTTTGGTATTGGCGAATCTGGGAAGAGGGTAGTTTAGGTACGCTAGGTACAAGTACAGTGACCGGCATAATAAAGTGACCATCCTATATTCTATCGTAGAATATCTTAAAACTAACGTTTTTAATGAAAGAGGATGCTATTATTGGGCTTTTTTGAAAGGTTTGTTACAAAAATTAAAAGAGTATTTGCAATAACGAGAACCTATAACATTATTTTAGCAAAACAGGCATTTTAATTTTTGTAATAAACCTTTGGTGTGACAATAAATCTTAACACTAGGTTTATGGTCACTCGTTGCGCATATTTTTATTATAATTCGCTACGTTGACAGTTGCATTAAAATGCAGTTTTTCTTTTAATTAGAGGATACATCCATATCATTACATCAATTCAATTCAACATAAATTGCTAACAAATAATATTTATGAGTCCTATAACGTTAAGTTTAAAATCTGAATGCGTCAAATTGACGCGTACCGTAAACCAAGTGTTAAGAAAAAATCCAATAATAGGATCTGTTTTCATTAAACACATTAGTATTAAGATATTCTACGATACAATATAGGATGGTCACTTTATTATGCCGATCACTGCAATTGCTTGAAGCAAGGAAGCAACTAATAATAGCGGTAGAAATATTAATACGATTAAAAATAATGTAAATAGCAATCGCGATGGAACGGTAGAACAAACCTGGAGCGCAGTTGTTATCGCATTACTATTAAAATCGCACCGTGAAAGTTGCCGTGAGCGCGTGTTAATGAAGGAAAGTCGTAACGGGTAAGAGGATATAAAAACCGTAGGCCAACGCGGCGAAACTGACAAAGCTAACAAAAGTTAGAGAAACCGAGGAGAAAGAAACGACGGAACGAGTTAACAGTCGGGGACGAATACGCAAGAAGCGATAATACAAGGGAAATTAGAGGTTTAAGTGGAATCCGACTATGGGCGTAGAGGCAGGAAAGAAAGCTTCTCATAATGCTACCTAAAGAGAGCATAAGTAAGAAACAAGAGATAGCATCGAAGATGGGTGGGGGATGGAGTATAATTACGCGAGAACAAAGAAGGGGGAGATAGATAAAAAGCGGGGAAAAGGAGCGGAGAAGTGAAAACAGAAACACGTAGAGGCCGGATAAAGAGCAGAACGATAAGCAGTCGTGATACAGGGGAGCGGAGAAAGAGATACGGAAACAAAGAAACGAGATAGGGAGGGAAACAGTCTGAGCAATAAGGTGGATGAGAGACGGAGATATCCGAAGAGGGATGGGAGGAGAGGTGCCAGGATAGCAAGGTGGTCGTGGGAGGAGAGAGAGAGAGAGATAGTCACTATCAATTTTCCTCTAATGGGAGTGCAGCGGCGTAACGAGGTCGTAGGAGAGGACCCAGAGAGTGTCGCGAGCGATCGCACTCGCGGTAACGAACTCAGGACACATTGTGTCGGCGACGTTAATGACGTAACGAGAGAATCGACGACGACGTCGACGTCGACGATGCCGGGGCTCGACGTCCTCGGATTTTCCCTAAATTTACCACGATTGCCTCTTTAGGAGGGCCTTCCGTCGACCGCAGAACTGCATGCCGACGTCGACGGGACCCCTTCCAACGAGAATGCCTCCGGTGCAACGTTTTATAATTGATCGCAAACACCGAACTCGTCGTTTTACACGGTCCAAACGAGAATTTCGCGGATACTCGACGTCCACTCGCTGCGTACGCGATTCCATCCTTTGACATATTTAGTTTTAAATTTGGCAATTGTACTTTTCGGCACCAACAATGAACTGGGATTGATTTGGAGCGAGATAAACGAGAGGATTCGAAAAGGTCCCGGGGATGGGAGTAGAGCGGGGGCGTATTCGAAAGTGCGAGGCAGTTTTTAAAGTTACCGTCGATTGGTCGTAACGAGGAGGGGGTGGCGGGAGTTCGAATAGTATCGCAAACGAGCTGACGATGCTAATGACGTAACGACTGAGTCGCCGGGCGCTCGACGACCTCGGGTTTTCTCTGAATTTCGTTCCGTATGTGAATTCGAGCAGTCTCGCAGCCGTGAAACTGTTCGTGCGTGCGCGACCAGAAAACCCGGGCCGCCGAGGGGTTAAAGGCGGCCAGGGGGGGGAGGAAAAAGTAATGCAATATGAGCGAAAATGGCTGACGTTTATGCCATCGTGCACACGCCGTTCGCAGTTACGACTGACAAATAAAATTTGCGTTCGCCTGCGAATGGCAATTGTGAATGGGTGTCACGGGTGCCCCGGGGCCTTGGTTGACATTTTCGTTTACGCGTATTCATGAGACGCGATGGAAGATAGAAAATTACTCTGTTTCGAACACGCGACCCTCGTTTGTTTTGGCCGGTTCCTCCTCCGAACGTTTATTAAAAATTGTCACGCTAGGTGCAAATTCTTCCAAAGTTCAAGTTTCAAATGATTATAAATTCACGGGAAAATTTCGAAATCGATGCCTAGCGTAGGAAATGTTGAAAAATCGGCAATTTGCGATCGCAGCGTAGCTGGCGTAATTTTTCAGATACCTTGGTCCGCGGCACAAAGCGGCGCCGCGAGTTTTCAGGCGTTCCGCGATTTTTTAATTATAAGTTTTTAAAGCGTTCGCTCGGAAAATGAGGGGGCGTGGTCCCTTTGAGGCGCGGCAGGGACGGGCCGAGCAAAAGGCGAAGTCTTCTTCAATTACTTGGTCGGCGAAAAGTGCGCCCAGCTCCGTCGTTTCGTCGTCCGCCACGCGTGTAATATCATTTTTCGAGACGTCCTCGCGGACCGAGCGTCTTCGGGGCTCGACTCCGCGGAATTAACGTGGAATATACAATGCTTTGACGACGCGGTTTTCCCGGCCCCTTTGAGCCACGTAACGAGGAAAGTGGGACGATTTCGTAGACGAAAACTTATGAAAAAACTGTCCCGCGCCTCTCGCCATTGCTTTGACCAGAGACACCGAAATCAACGTGGAAGAAATTCTCGCGTACTCGGAGCCGACTCTAGTTTGGCGCGGAAATTAAAATTATATCTGTAATTTTAACCGTGAATATTGTTTGAAGTGGAATTTTTGCATCTCGAGTCGATGCGCGTGTAATCTCTATGCGGTAAGTATGTATAAAACTTCGCTAAAAATATGGGAAAATATAACGTGTTGGATGTAAACGATATAGGGAGATCGTACAATGTTTTGACGACGCGGTTTCTGCGCCTTTGAGTCCCGTAACGAGGAAAGTGGGTCGATTTCGTCGGCGACCGTGTCCCGGGGATGAAAATTTATGAAAAACTTTGCCGTGCCTCTTGTCTTTGTGCACCCGCGCGTCGTAGGGTTTCAAGTCGCGGGACAAAGCCAAATCGGGGTAGAAGAAACTGTTTCGTATTTAGAGCGGCTCCGGTCTGGCCCGCTCGACAATTCGTAACTCGAAAGCTAGCGATTTTTCGAGGCAGAACGAGCGGAAAACGAAGAATCGAAAGTTTAGTCGGTCAGATTAGGCCCGGGGCATTGTTATTCAGAAACTGGAAAAAGTTGGCAAACTTCTGATAACGCGTTTTCTTCCTTGGTAGGAGCAGAGAAACGTTTCTCCTTTGGTATTCCTCTCTCGAAGCTTTTTTTTTTATACGCTTTTCGCTGAACGTACTGTTTAGAAAAAGTATATTTTCTTTGATATTAGGATAAATTTTACCAACATTCGTTTTGCTCCACTGCAGAATTGTTTCTTTCGCGAATAAGAAACTGTTATATACTTTTTCGCGAACAAGGGTGGACGATTTCTCGAGATTAAACCAGCTTTCGTCCCGAGATTCGCCTACCTTCCGGATTCGAGAAGGGAAAGGGATGAAATCTTCGCGTTTCTCTGCTTCTTCGGCAACTTCGTAATCTCATTTTTCGAGGCGCGCTCTTTCACCTTCTAGGCTCGTCTCGTTTGGAATTAACGGTGAATTCACGACGCTTTTGTAACCCTTTCGGGGGATGTTCGAATGAAAAAGCAGAAGCACCCTCGGTTGAGGTGTCAGCTAATGGCGATAAGTCGCTGCCCCGGAAACGAGCATTTTTTCGAGAAACTGATGACTTCAGCAGTTTCTTTCCTCGATTTCCTGTTGCAGGAGAAAACGCAAGGGATGCAACCCCCTCGGGTGAAAAATCAGAATCGGCCATATTTTACACCAACCTCGACGCGAATATATTTCTCATAAAGTTCCGGCTATAATTATCATTAACGCTTCTTTTTAATGCAATTTATATTTCGCGAGTTCATCCGTGGATCTCTAAATGGTGGATTTAGTGGTGGTCCCTCCGTAAATTTCTGATTTTCTTTTAAATCTCGATCATCCACCTTCCGGAACTGGTGTTTACATAACTTTGGAGCGAGGTATTATGTTTGGCGTTAGCTTGGCGTTAACCGACACCGACTGATGGCCGTTAGGCGAGAAGTTACAGTTTCAGGTGGGCTTCCGACGGAAATTATTATTAATCATTACCATGGCAACCCGTCTATATAATGTTGAAATTATCTAGACCAGAGTTTGCACAACTAACACCCAAACCTTAATTCTAAGAAACTGTATCTTATCTTAACCCGAATATTCTTGAACAACGAAACACGAAAAAAGCAACCGAGGCAACATCGAACCATCGAAAGAAAAGCGTCCCGAGGGGCGGGGAAAATTATTGCCGTAATCGATAAATTTCTATCACCGCGGTTATTTGTCAACGTGTGTTCGAATAAACGAAGTTCCGCCATAAAACTTCCACAATATGTATTTTACTGCAGCAACTTCTCCGCCGCGTTACATCGGGACATAAATTGCCATTCTTTTATCGTCCAGAAAAAGGAGACGTCTCGTGCGTTACTCGGCAAAGAAACTGCGCTGACAGTGGAGGATGAGGAGAAAACGGGTTGGCAGAAACGATGAAACGAGATGGAACGGAGCAATGAAAGATTTGACGAGGTAGCTGAAAAACGACTGCCGGGGAATTTTAAACTGTCTAATTTATCTACCTGCGTCCTGTTCGCTTCGCGGTTCCGCGTGCAATTTACATTTTACACTGTGTTCTTTGATCCTGCATAACGGTCTTTTTCCTTTCCCTGGAAAAATACCGATCGACCACGTTTCTGTTTGCTCGGTAAACTCGACCGAAAGCTGTCCGGTTCGTGACTGGGCTCCATCGTACTTGTGACTTTTATCCGGTATATCTGACTTTCTGTTCGAGTAATTCCCATCGTTAAGCCATAACTGTTTCACGGTTTTTTCACGAATCGTTTCTTTTCCTCTATTTAAAATTTATTTAAAAGCATAGAAAATTTGATATTATCCTCTAGTCTTCCTCCAGCGGGTGGACTCCTTGTTTCGCGATTCTTGTCGCGTAGTGTCGTGAATTTCGTGCGAGTATCAGGCTCTCGGAACGCGTGTGCGCCGGGTGCAAAGAGGGGGCGGCTATTGGAAAACGCTTTCCCATTAATTCTTTCTCCAGCCATTCGCGCGTACGATGCGCCGCCGGTCGTCGTACCGTTAATATTTAATCGCTAATTTTATTCGACTCGTAAACACGCACGCACACGCGTCGCGACGCGAGAATAATGGCCTCGTCGGGACGCGATTTCCCGTCGATTTTTCCTCGCCCGGTAGAATCACTGGCGCGATTCGCCATTGTCCATCGACCTGAGTTTTTTCATTACGTCGCCCCGGGGAAATATCGTTAATTTTTAACGACACCCTCGACGGATACCCGTCACGTTGCTGCATCCTGACCACGAATCGCTCTCAAATTTGCCAGACAAAATTGTTAAATTCGTTTCACTTCGGGATGCAACAACCCAAATATTTCACGGAACTTAGAAGACCCTCGTCGAGTGTCACGAAACATTTCCATGCACGAGAACCC
Organism: Colletes latitarsis; assembly: GCF_051014445.1. NCBI lineage: Eukaryota > Metazoa > Arthropoda > Insecta > Hymenoptera > Colletidae > Colletes > Colletes latitarsis. Next base: position 24,064,104 of record NC_135141.1, on the reverse strand, counting down.
GCGCGTCGAAGATCGATACTTCGTCCCTGCACTTCCTCGCGGGGGTGGTTCGTTTTTAAAATTCATCCAGCTTCCGCGATACGCGGAGAGAAGGGATTGCTTTACGTCGGTTTTCTTGCCGGCTGTCACGTGGCCCGATTATTTACGACGCGAGGGGTTGCGAGCGCCGGATACGGACGAGACGGAAGAACAAAGAACGGGAAAGGCTGTCTGAAAGGCGAAGGGAAGACTTAGTTATCCTGAAAGGGATGACGGAATGGGATTCCGCAGTCTCGGGCCGCGTCTCGCGCGCGTACCTTTTTTACGCGGTCCTCGATGAAAAGGATGCTCGACCAGCTGCCACTGGCTTTTTAATCGACCGTGGATTTCTTCGTGGCTACCAGCAGGATGAATTTTTGTCACCGGGGGGACGTAGAACTCCCGGGACAATTTATGAGAACGTACAAGTGCTTTATTTTTCTTGCATTAACATGGAATATTCGCCAAGCACCATCGATTTTCATGAAACTTTGTTGGCTCTTCGAGTGGCCAGAAATAAAAGGGATACTTGTCTTTTTCAATCGGGTAGTTTGGCCCCAGAATCGACAAGCCTTTTCAATCGTGGCAATCCTTGCTCTATCGAATTCATAGAAACTGTTTTGTGTACCTTTGAAAAGATTCAGAGAACGTTCTATCCAGCCTGTAAATTATCGTTCACCGCGAGATACGAGGTACGAGAAGACGGAATCCGCAAAGGGTTGTTCCTGAAATGGAATTTGACGTACGTAGGTGGAATTGGGTCTGTAACAGACTCCTCATTAGCTCGAATTTCCCTCGTAACGATGGAAGACGAGGAATGGAAGGAGGTCGCGTATCGGTGACTGGATTGTAAAATTCGCGAGTCGAGGAACCGAGGGGAGCTTCTTAAAAATTCTGCGAACGATCCCGTCGTATAAAATTCCCTCGCCCCCGGGAGAGAATCGGAGCTTTCGATAATTACGAGTCGCGAGTCCCCCGGGGATCTTTTATTTTCGACGACTATTCACCTTTCCTTTTTCCTTTTCGCTCCCTTTTTCTTTTGTCCGTGACTGTTTGAGAAGAGAGAGTTCGTTACATGGAGCAACAATGGCGAGCTCGCCCGGGACCCTTTAGCTTTGCTCCGTTGACCGAGGATGTTGCGCAACTAATTAGAGTGGGATGAAATTTAATTAAATTAACCTAATTAAACGAATCGCGGGAAACGCTCGCGCACTGTCAGTCGGGAAAAAGCGTGGGTGTAGGGTACCGTTCGCGTCGACGCTCGGGCTTAAATAATTAATCGACGATGCCCTTTCCCTGTTGCATTCGATTTCAGTTTTCCAGGGGAAAATTGAAAATTTGCTCGTTACGTTTGCCAAACTTTAACTGTTCAAATATTTAGTCGACAGAAATGTCAAGAAACGTATAAAAAGTTACACTTTCTTTTCAATTCGATAATATCCAAGGTGTTCCAACGAGTTCCCCTTTTCCATTCTATTTTCTGACCGAACATGCAGCGGAACTAGAATTATTCCGGGCAAAAAATGTTTTCAATCCGATTATCCGTTGCTTTATAATTACAAACGTTCGCGTGTCAAAGGCAACGATAAAAAAGGTCAGCGAAACGCTCGGAGAATTATCGAATGAACACATACATTAATATTTTCACTTCGCTTTTTTACTCCTGACACTTTTACAAATAATCTCGGTACGTATCGTAATTCATCCCTGGAGATATTAAGTCTCGCTTTTTATCGCGTATAGCAAATAAAAATATTGAAGAAATATTCTCAATTGTTATTTAATTTTTTAAATATTCCAATGGGGGCTCCATCGTGTGTGCAACAAGGAAATTATTATTCTATTAGCGAGAAACAGCGTTAGTGAATTTTCCAACGACCAAGTTGACGCATCGAGTTCTCGAAAGCTTTGAAAATTCGCCCTGCATCCAGTCGAAGCAGTTATCGCGCCGGGTTGCGTTCAGAACCGATCCAATTAAAGAATTTTGAGTCGAAGACGCGAAGTCGCGAAAGGCTTGGCGATTCGAAAAGTGGCGAGCTCGATGAAAGATTTTCAAGGGGATCTCGAAAGCCCCGGCAATTACGAAGTCGAAGAGGATCAGGAACGGCTGGTTCGCCCTCGTCTTCGAGGAAGGTGCTAACCTTAAAGACGGAGTCCTTCTATATCGAGTGACTTCGATGAAGCCAGATTAGTTCTTCCATGGCGCGAGAATATCTCGTATCGCTTTCGCGTGACGAGGGAAGCTCGAGTAGAAAGAACGTCTCAGACGAGGTTCGCGACGACTGCGACGTTCCTCGAAGCTTACTCGTCGCGGGGGTTCCGATCCTCTTTCAACCCTTTCGATTCTACGCGTAAAATACAACCGGAGAAAGACAACCAAAACTTCCGCGAAACATACCCGAGAGACTTCGTAGCTGCTAATTAACTTCGTTTAAACAAATCTTGAACGGAAATTCGTGTAAAGGGAAGTTGCTTCTCAAAGAACTTAATTTCAAAAGTTCGGTCGAACTCGTTCATTTTGTTGGTACGAAGATTTTTGTGATGGAAATGCACCTCATTTCTTTAAAGGAAACTTTCTGATTTCTACACATAAAATAATTTCTGGGGTTATTTTCCTCTCGAAAAGGATACTGCATATATAGCAACGATGAAAAGAGAGAATTTTCAGTTTCCACTGCCTTACAAAAGTCTATTAACGCGTATTAAAAATAGTTAAACTTTAGAGGCGTGCAGTTTCGAAACCATTACTGTTTTATTAATTATCGAGCCATTGTTAGAAGCGGCAAGGCCTCCCCTTTAAGATGGGTTTTGATTTTTGTCGATCCGACTTTCCGTTTTCGAGATATCGTAATTTATGTAAAAGGTAATTTTTTAAATTCCGCCGTCTCTCGCTTCCCGGCTTAGAAAAGGCTATTAAAAATACTAAAAGTTTAGACTCGTACAGTTCCGAAACTACTAGTATTTTATTAATAATTGAACCACTGTTGGCAGCGGTGAAGCTTCCCCTTTAAAATGGTTTTTGGTTTTTGTCGATCCGGCTTTCCGTTTTCGAGATATCGTAATTTATGTAAAAGGTAATTTTTTAAATTCCGCCGTCTCTCGCTTCCCGGCTTAGAAAAGGCTATTAAAAATACTAAAAGTTTAGACTCGTACAGTTCCGAAACTACTAGTGTTTTATTAATAATTGAACCACTGTTGGCAGCGGTGAAGCTTCCCCTTTAAAATGGTTTTTGGTTTTTGTCGATCCGACTTTCCGTTTTCGAGATATCGTAATTTATGTAAAAGGTAATTTTTCTTAATTCGAGTCTCTCTGTCTCCGTCTAGCGCGTCGGACCTCTCGCTCGCTCGTGCGTTGTGTTGACCTACCCTACGTACGTGACTGTCGTGACCTAGTTCCGCGTAGTGTTTCCAAGAATTTACTACGCGCTACTATTTACGCGCGCGCGCGAGTTCATTCATCATCAATGAAACGTAAACAAACGCTTCGGACCCTCGTATCTCTGGAACTAGCCACCGCATCGACGCGAAACTAAAATCGCTATATCTCCGGAACTAATAAAGCTATCGACTCGTACGAACGCTCATTTTAAAGGGCATTTAATCCTCTATCCTATGAACCTAACAACTATTCTAATTTATGTTTTCTTCTATATTTATTTTGAAATCTAATTTTACTTTATGCACCCAAAGAAGTTTCTATATTATAACTGGATTATAAATTCTTTATTCGGTTGAAAATGAATCTAAATTTGTATACAGAATGTTTGGAATGGGTATATACGAATCGTCGGTATTGAATTCAGGCGGGAGTGGCCCGTGCAACGCAAACGGTCGCGGGAATGGCCTATTGTGAAATTCAAATTGGACGGTTTAAAAGTTGCGGTTCCGCCGCAGAGAGCCGCGAATATTTCTTTCCGGCGGGGTCAAAAGAGCGACCAACGAAAACTGGAACCGATTCGTCTGATTTATGCGGCTAATATACCCATTAAGGGTGATTTATCGCGTCGAAAGAATGGCAAGCAAACGTATAATATTTACGTTTCCGGGCGCGTCGACGGCCGAGGGTGCACACACGTAGGGTCAAGTGCGGGAAACGAAGGGCGGAAGGTAAGGAAAATAAACGGACCTGTGAAAAAGAGGGCCGTGAGTCACACGAGGGTGCCTGCGGCCTTGCACACTTTTTCCTCGCTGTCCTTTCGTACGCCATGAAAGCGAAAGTGTCGGGGAAAAAAGGCTGCGAAAGGGAAGATATCATCCCCTTTGTGTCCACGGGCTGAAGAATCTGCTCACGGCGATCGTCGATTCGTGACATAACAATAACGACGATACCACGTTTCTATTCTGCTAGAGTTAAATAAATGCGTATTTAATGCAGCCAGGTCGAAAAGTTAAATTTTAAGCGCACGTATTATTGACCTAACCTAGAAATAAGCTCGCGAAACTTTTCATCGGCTTTCGTTCGCCTAGTTTCGCCCGGAGGCGGTGACCGATCGAAGTCGTTCGAGATCGAAAGTTTCGGTTCGAGTTAACGCCTTCGTCAAAGCGGAGGGCGTCGACGCCTCTGGTTTCCCTCCTCCTTCCTTCCTCCTCCACCTCCTCCTTCTCTTCGTTGGTAATTGCCAGTACCTTCGGGATCTTCCGGCGAGAGTCTCGACCGAAGTGTACCCAGATAAGATATTTCTGGCGCGTCGCCAGCTTCTGATTCCCCTCCGCCCCCACCGGCCCCGAAAATTCGCGGAGAGCTTCGTTACTCCGAACAAAAATCTTTCCCTCCCTGTACACGTACGCGCGAGAGGCGAGCCCCGATACCGGCGAGGCCGAAACTTTTTCACCGGAAGCAAGAACAAGATTCAGAAGTTTCCTGGAGCTCATCTTCTGCTCATGGAAAATTGTATTCGTGCTTCTTATCGTTCTGTGCATTCGCTGCCTCCTCGTTCGTTCTGGCCCATTGCTCTGGATTCCGTAGAAACGGCTGCGAACTATTGCCTCTCGAGCTTCGTTTCTCTTTCAAGTACTCATTGGACGTTATTCGCGAGCATGTATTTCGCCTCTATCGTTTCTGCTGCGGGTGTATCTGGGAAATTATTTAGGATCTTCGACTCCATTTATTATCGTCTCGTTTTTAAAAAATATTTTCTCACGATACCGCGGAACGCAACTATGAAAAAGAGCGTGCAACATCCAACGAGTCATGTGCCCGTATGTGCGAGCGAGCAACATTAGCTCGTGACAGTGACGGGTTGGACACTTAACGGGGGTTTCTACTTTGACGGCATGAAAAATTGGTAATTCTTGCAGAGTGAATAGAAATAAAAATTATTAGACTCCGAAATTTCGTTCGACGATTTATTAAAGTTTCGGTAATGCAACTACATTTTTATGAAATTTTAGAGTGTTCTTGATAAATTTTATCACAAGTATAAAAGTACTTTGTGTTACGCTTTGGTCTAAATCGTTTTAGATGCAATTGTTATTTAAGAACAGCTAGTATTTTTACGGTTTCTGGTTTTCCCGTGTCATTAATTCGCATACCTTTCACGAAAATGAATTGCTGTTGTGTCGCGGCGTTAGTTTTTACCGGAGAATTTAAACAAGGCTGATGTTGGTATTTTTATCCAGCAGATGCACACTTAGCTAATTTCCCGCCGGAGTGATTTAGATGGACAACCACAACCGGCAGCGTGGTGTTTGTTAAGAGGAAAGTTTAAAAATGTAACTTAATTAATTTACTCCGTTCGCGAACATGATCGTAGTTGCGTGGGATTACGGCGACGTTACAGCGAGTACGCGGGGTAATTGAATTTTCGTTACAATTAGGGAACGCAATAAGCGAGAGAAATTTGTTTCAATTGGACGGTAATGAATCTGGATGGAAATCGTGTGGGGGACGGATTTATATTTTAAGCTGAAAATACTGTACGTCGCGTTATTGATTTCATTTTTGCCGAATCTTCTGTACAATTGTCGTTTCAATTTGAAATAATGAGAACCGATATTAATTCGTACTAGTTACGGTAGCTTCGTAGTTTGGCTTCAGACGTCGAAGGTTGACGTACGAAGTAATTCGTTCGTTTCGATCATGGATCGCTTCCGTATTACCCCGTTCCTTGCACCGTCGCTCGAACTTGTTATTGTCAGGCCAAGGACTCGTGAATCCTTTTAACGACGTATTCCGGATAAGGGTGTTCCTGGAAGACCGCCAATGCTCGATTCCCTCGAATCAGGAGGGAGAGGGATTGAGAGACGGGGCTCGTGAGCCGCTGGAAACGGAATTCGAAAAAAAAAGAGAAAAGAGAAGCCGGGGGTTTCGTGGCCGGAACGACGACCTCGTGCCAAAAGAAAACCGTTTTCTCCATTCTATCCCGTTACGGGAATCAGCCACGTCCCGGAGGAACGGACTTTGTCAACGTTATGAAGAACGTGGACGAGATAAATTTGAGACGTCCAGACGTCGCTGCGGTTCCTTTCGTTCGCAAGATTCTTTTCCACGGTTTTTCGTCTTTTATGCTTCCATTGTTTCCTTGACGCTCGATTCTGCTTCATGGCTGTCCGCTGGGTCGAGGAAAGAATATACTTTGGGAGATTTACCATCAGTCATACCCAGAAAACAGCTCCTCGTTTCCTCCTCGAATTTCATTTATTCGTCGCGTTGTTGTTTCGAACGAAATAAATTTGATTTTTGGCGGCTAGATTTTCTGTTTAATACGTGGATTCCACTGGTGATCAGAGGTTGCAAACGGAAGGTCAGAATAGCTACCAAAGTGGATCCCAGATCTATTTCACTGTCACCCCGATGCAACTGGAGTCAGAACGTTTGATGTATCGTATTAATGTTCGCACCAGTACGCGTTCAGTTGTGTGTAGGGCGAGTGTAATGGGCAAAGTTACGATAGGTACGCTTCACCTATCAGCAGCAATCGGTGTTTCTATCGGTCCCGTTCCAAAGGACAAGCAGTAGGTTTCGCATTTTAGACGAGGAGCTCGCGTTTATCGGTTGCCTGCGGCACTTTAGATTACCCAGGGTTCGGCAGTTTCGAAGATAGATAGCTCCGATGAGGCCGTAGACTGAGAACGAGGCGTCGCGCGTGTAACCACGGCAATCTCCGGACGCTCTACGCAAGGCTTTACACGCCACCAGCTACGTTTCATAAGATTTCGTCGAGCAATCCAAGACGAACGCGAAAATATTTCATCGCGCGCTTTTAACGTAGTAGATCAGGATGATTTTAAACTCGCTAGTCCGCCGAACGCTGGACAAATATCGTCGGTGCTAATTACTAATGTAAAAGGCAAAGTCTGTGGGTTTGCTCGCGAATGATTTCCCTGTGGTCGACGCTCTAGACGGTAAAATGTCCGAACTCGTGGAGGAATAATCCCCTCGTTGGTGGCTGGAACCAACAAATTCTCCGTAACGATACCACCGTGCGATTCATTCGTATTTCTGACAATCTTAAGTAACCTCTGTCTGTATTTTTAATTTTATCTTTGGAGAAATCAATACTCAAATATTAAAATATTATCACGAGCGGAATTCCAAGTGGAAACTGTCAACGTTCGTCGCGGCGTATCGGTTAACGATTCTTTGGAACTTTTCTCGAGAGTTAATTCCGTCGAAGGAAGCTCGGTGCTGTTGTGCCATTGTCTCGGAACGTTCCTTTATCGCGTTATCTCAGCTTGGGGTATTTCTTTGGAATCGTTCGGAGGAACCTTGGCAGTCGATATGGCCGGTAAACGGAGTCCGAAAAACGAGCGGGTTCGACATCGGAAATTCGTGGCCGAAGTGACCATCTTCCGTGCCAACGGGAAACCGTTCTTCTGCTCGAAAGGAAATCTTTCTCGTTATCGACTACGAGGCGTCCAATGAGTCGAAAACGTGACGAGAACGCTCCCGGGGATACCGCCCTTTTTATTCGGCTACCAAGCCCCGGCAACGGTTTATTTATCATACGGTCCCGTTCAGATTCCAATTTCAGACAGAATCGAAACTGCATATTCCACCGAATCGAGTGTCCCGTTTCTTACGTTTTCGATTTTCATACCTTAAACGCGGACAGAAATTATAGACCGATATTTTCGTTATTTTTCGAACCTTTTCCCCGCGACGCGACGAATAAACAAATAAAGAATCGTTGCTCGTTACGATGGAAATAAAAATAATTCAATTACGGAACGAAACGTTTAACGTCGAACGCGTTTGTAAATTTAACCGTTCGGACGAGTAATCGTCGCGAATAAATTTTCGCGATCGTATCGGTGGCGTATAAAATTCCGATTCCTGGTACAAAATCCCAACCCTAAATTGTAATGTCCTCTTTGTCGGGGGCCTCTGTGTAATTGAATTAAACGCATCCCTCGATTGCTCGCTAATTGATAGGAATCACTGCTCGTGAACCCGCGACCCCTTTCACCCAAGAACAATGTGTTATCGCGAAGGTACACAGTTTCGAATTATCGATAACAACCGACCGCATGCTATAACGATCGAAAACAACGAACGGGATTACGATCAAACCGCGTTTAATCGAGCGCGGTGAATCAAATACGAAGACAAACAATCGCGCTAACTTTTCGACCTGAAAATGGGAACGCACCCGTTATAAATAACTGGCTACCGAAATACAGTTGAATCATCAATGTTCGAACATAACATAATCTTTTACCGAAACTTTTTTTATTCGATATTTTAAATACCTTAGCCATGTTTGCTATGAATTAAAAGATCTTAAGATCTTCGCGTGAACCTTTATTTTGAAAAACACCGCGTTGTCTCTGTAACAAAATTCTCTCCTGGTTCGTCATAATTTCCGCCGACGCGCGAGATACGCTGGTTATTTAACGCCAATTCATTGTTTTCGCGTGTTTCGTTCGCTGAAGTTCTCAGGTAATAAAGACGGTCGGGCTCAGACGACGAGAGAAAAATGGCGTAACGTCAGCAACCGTGGCAGTAATGTTGGAGTGTACATAGCAGTGCTTCGCGGGAGGTCTATACGGTAATCCCAGATGCTCGGAAAATTGTCGTGGAAAAGCGTCTGGTATCTTTTGCCAAGCTCACGAAGATGACTGCAATATATTAGCGTAACGTCTACGAGAAGAGTTCTCCGCGGTTCTCTGCATTTTACGCGAGTCTGCGCTTCTATTCGCGAGACGTCTTTTTCTGTCCGGTTTCGTCTAATCTAATTTGGATTATTCGCTTGGAAAATTGAGGACGCCGGGAAAATTTACTCGCTTCTTTCAGTAAGCTTTTATCCTTTGCATTTGCACGAATAATGGCGATCGTTACCGCGCAAATTAAGCATGCTAGGAGATCTTTGTACCTTGGATATCGAGTTCATTATCCGCGAATGGTCGCTGTTTGTGGTCCAAACAGCTTGTTATAGATAATTCTAACGATTTGATCAGGTTTATACAGGGTGTTCGGCCACCACTGGGAAAAATTTTAATGGGAGATTTTATAGACCAAAATAAGACGAAAATCAAGAATACTAATTTATTGATGGAGGCTTCGTTAAAAAGTTATTAACGTTTGAAGTTCCGGTCGTACTGAATTTTTTTCTCGAAAGTGGGTACGATATCGGGGGTATGTCTAATCACCAAAAATTATTGTAATCGACCCCTGCAACTGAAAATAATTTTTTTAGAACGATTTGAAATTTTTTTTTTTCGTCAGAAAATTTAGGCACCTACCCCTTGCCGATTTTTCTTAAAAATTCGTTTTTCATTTTTAATAAATTTGGTTCACGCTGTAGGGAAAATTTGTTTAATACTTTTTTGTAGGTACCCATGAGCTCTACTTCAGAAAAAAGTTTCATTGAAATATATTCACAATTGTAGGAGTTATGGCTGTTTGAAAATTGGACCATTTTTATGGGGTTTTTCTCATTTTGCGGGGTCAAGGACCAACTTTTCGAATATTTTTGCGATTTGTACATATTCTCCATCAAAATACGCATAGTTTGCTTTTTTAAACATTAAAATCGTCCAATCCGTTCAGAAGTTATGACGTTTTGAAGATTCGCATGAAAATTTGGGCAGACATTTCTGGCCAGAAATTAGATTTTCGATAAGGAATTTTTTTCTCGAAACTGAGTAGGATTTCAGGGCTATGTGTATTCACCAAAAATGCTTGTAATTGATCCCTGCAACTAAAAATAATTTTTCCAAGACGATTCGAAAGTCTTTTTTTTCACCCAAAACTTTCAGCACTTACTCGAATTTTTTTCTCGGAAGTGGGTAGGATTTCGGGGGTATGTTTATTCACCAAAAATGATTGTAATTGACCCCCACAGCTAACAATAATTTTTCCAGAACGATTTGAAATTTTTTTTTTTCGCCGAAAAATTTAGGCACCTTATTACCCCCTGTCGATTTTTCTTAAAAATTCGTTTTTCATTTTTAATAAATTTGGTTCACGCTGTAGGGAAAATTTGTTTAATACTTTTTTGTAGGTACCCATGAGCTCTACTTCAGAAAAAAGTTTCATTGAAATATATTCACTATTGTAGGAGTTATGGCTGTTCGAAAATTTGACCATTTTTATGGGGGTTTTCTCATTTTTCGGAGTTAAGGACCAACTTTTTGAATATTTTTAGAATGTCTACATATTCTACACTAAAATACGCGTCGTTTGCTTTTTTAAACATTAAAATCGTCCAATCCGTTCAGAAGTTATGACATTTTAAAGATTCGCATGAAATTTCAGGAAAGCATTTCTGATCTCATATTAGATTTTCGATAAAAAATTTTTTTCTCGAAAGTGTGCAGGATTTCGGGGTATGTCTATTCACTAGAAATGCTTGTAATCGACCCCTGTAACTAAATATAATTTTTCTAGTATGATTTGAAATTTTTTAATTTCGTTTAAAAATTTCAATACCTGCTCGAATTTTTTTCTCGAAAGTGGATGGGATTTCAGAGGTATGTGTATTCACCAAAAATGATTGTCATTGAGCCTCGCAAACAAAAATAATTTTTTCAGAATGATTTAAAATTTTTTAATTTAATTTTTTAATAACGTTTCAATGAAACCTCAAAAATTGATATTCTTGATTTTCGTATTATTTTGGCTTCTAGGATCCCCCATTAAAATTTTTCCCAGGGGTGGCCGAACATCCTGTATATTTAACTATATTTACGAATTTTTGCAACGAATAATATCTATTGATTACGCAGTTTTCGTTTTGTTTTGTTTTGGCGCCCGACTGCGTAGGTGATATCTTGCGAACAAGTTATCTAGAAATCTCCCATTAAAATTTTTCTCAGGGGTAGTCGAACGTCCTGTGTTTGTGTTTCGTGTGGAAAATTTCATCCCCCAAGCAGAATAGCACGTTTGCAGAAACTAAAAGGTTAATTAAATCGAGACAAAAGGGCTGTGAAACGACAGCAGCCCTAGTGCTGCTCGTGCAAGCCTATTTTCTTGCGTGCATAATGCAGCGAGCAAATTCCGGAGGCCAGTCGATGCCCACACCAGGTCCACTCTTCGTCCCTGGCCACACACTCTGGCGCGTTTCTTCCGCGTTATTAACTTGGACTAAGGTCGCAACCCAGTTTGTCCCTCTCGGAGACAAAAGAGCCGACGTTAGCTATTAAAGACGCCGACGCCTTCGGGTCTCTCACCCTCTCGACCTTTGACGAACCAACTCTACCCACGAAATTGCTCGCGCGAACATCGTGACACTGAATTTTTCTGGTCGATAAACAGTCTTTGTCCAGTGGAAGAACGCTCGACGCGAAGCAGTACAAATCCGTTAATATTTTTATCCCCAAATTCCATCTCTGGCCTCCGGATTAATCGAGGCGTCTCAGGTGTGCTCGTTTCCGTTCGAATTGCTCGATTCAGTTTTTCTTTGCTCCGCTACTTTTATTATTGCAGCTTCTGATCCCCGCTCGGGCCGTTGTCTTCCTCCGGGCGCGCTTCTCCCTCGGTTTTAATTACTTTAATGAGTCCGGGAATTAATTCCGCGAGCGCGGACCAACTCGGCCGCTCTTTATTTCAACGGGAATTTCGTCCGGCTTTGATTTCGCGCTACTCGACCAGATTTCTTTCTCCCTGGACGTTCGCGGCGATTAATCGAGGTTATCGAGCCCGGGAATTGATTAAGGAATCGCTCTCTTGGTAAAATATTTTCCATTCCCCCTCGCCTTATCGGCATTCGCGCAGCGTTCGTCCGCTGGACAGCGGAGGTGACCATTCTTATCGAGAACAACGAGTAATTGTTTCCAGCAACGGGTCAAGAAGCATTTACAAACCGTCTGGAATAATTATATTCGACGAGAAATTCATCGTCGAACTTTGGGTCAGAACGATACGGTCCTGTATGTTAATACGATTAGAGTTTCGGTGGTTTATGCAAACGTATTCAACGAGGTCTCTCGAAGGAGCATAATCCTCTCGTTAAACGCGAATTACAATTTTTCAGCCATCAGTCAAGCTCTCGTTGGCTTTTTCTCTGGAATCATCCTCTGTGGACGTAGCCACTTCTCACCTCGCCGTAATTTGGCATTTAATTCCATTCCCGTTGGTTCCCTTCGCCAGTCGCGAATAGCAAGACAAGAGGGTTGACTTTAGTCCTCGATGGCTCGTCGACCCTTTTCCACCATAAAACCAACCTCCCCCAAAAGGTCTTCTCGCGTAGACTCGGCTGCGCTTGCCCTCGTATCGTCTCTCGGTCTTTTCCAGTTTATTTTCGACTTGGTTGCACGCCACGCGCTCTTCTTCCCTCTTATCTGCGTCGTTCTTCCTGTTCTCTGGCTTCCGCCTGTAACGGAAATACGTGCCGGAGAGTGCACATTTTTCCGTTCCCGCGAAAACCTTCCGTCGAACTCATCGAGCGCAGTCGAAACGCAATTTAGTCGTTTCCCTCTTCTCTCGAGTGGACTTCCATCGTAATTGTCTAGAACAACGTGAACCATCACTCTCAATTTCATTATTATTGCACGTGCAATAATCCCACGGATTATTACGCGGGTAAACATCCTGCATATTATAACACAAAGAATATCTTTGCATAGCGACGAGGCAGAGCCGGGGGTTGTTTTTCAACCTCAACTCGGAAGCATTACGCAAACAGACGCGAACTATTAAATATAAAACTTTTACAACGATGCATGGGAATTGTTCGTCCTCTATATGAAAGCAACGCGATGATATAAAAATATAGTTGAAAGGAAAGTTATTTTACACGGTATTTCCAAGGGTGACTGAACATGTTTAATAAATTTTAAACAAAGGGACGAGATAAGAAGGAGGAACCCGGGCGCCAGGAAGTGGCGGAGTAGAAAATAAACCGAGAAAGGACGATACCAGAGGTTTTGGAGGTTTCTTGGTCTACTTTTCTGGGACGAGGAGATCTCGTGAGAGGAGGGAACTGATAAGATATCGAGGCGCCTGGAGCGGCTTCCGGTGGGCGACTCATCTGTGGCGGCGGCCGATTGAAAAGGAAACGCGAGCCTCGAACGAGGATACGAGGAGGTTTCGGAGCTCGCGGCTGATACTTTTGTCGAATGGGGAAGCTAACTGGAGCTTCGACGCCGAACACGAAGATACCAAGGGGTCCCGGATGTATGGATATGGATATATATGGATATAACCCAATAATCCTCAAAGGACCGCCCCCGCCTACCAGCGATCGTAGCTCTGGAGGGAAAACTGCTAGGGCTGCTTGATTCGTGAACGAAACGTTCCTTCGATGTCTTCGAAAATAGCCCAAGGAGACGTCTGTTTAATAAATCCAGCGAATATTGTTCCGCAAACGAAACGTTTGAACATGGAGCACGGAGTTCTAGGATAATATTTATTATTTTGTTCCAGAGCCGCGGAGATTTATTTTAATAAAGACGATATGAAGAATTACGTCAGGGGAATACGTAGAACCGTTGTAATTTAATTTTGCAACGCTTGCGTTCCGAATAAAGTAAATACGTGTTACAAACGAAGACAAAGGAACGATCCGTGATCCATATTTGACGCCAATTATCCACGCCCTTAACGAGACCATACGTGGTTCTTCTCTTATCAGATCCGGCCGTTCAGAATCCAATTTTTCGGTTGGTTTCTTTCCGGACACTCTGTCAATGGTAGTCAATTCCACCGTGGATAGTCAGACTGAATAGACTACAGGCAAAACACTCGCGAGGGACGGGCACGGGTGTGGAAATTGCTTTTAGAATTACACTATGTACAAATTGCAGTACAGAGTATAAAAGAAAAACCCTAATGGGTTTTGTCACAATGAGACACCGTTTCCAAGATATTTTAGCTCGACGCTTTGTCTGCTCGTCGGTTCAACGGGAACAATGGTTCGAATTCTCGCGATCGTTCGTTCGATTTATTCTCGTTACGATCGAATCTTTGCGATATCGATTTCTAAAATGTCCACGATGATGTTAACGACGTGAAAAAAGACTTTGCGTGCACGTAACATCGGTTTCTCGAGCAGGAGAGGGTCAACGAGGGCATCGAGGTCGAACCGTGGCTTCGGTGTTCCGGAGATCGAGCCTCGACGAATGAAATTAAATCACGGGGAAGGAAAGTAAGAAAAAAATCGCGATCCAAACGAGATACTTGCAGCCCTTGGCGAACGAAAGGAACGTCGAGCTTATTGGACGCGCGGATCAGAACGAGAGCAACCGACTCGCGCTTCGACAAGCGTATATATTGGATACGTCGAACTTCCGGCTGTACGAGCTTCAATACGCGAAATGGTTGCAGGCGAAAGCGCGTGTAATCAATGCCACGAGAATTAATTAAGGGATTTTCTACTTTAGAACGCGAAAAATAGCCCGTCCCTTTTTGAAATTTTCTCTTTGGAACACTGATACCGATACCTGTTTCAAACTTTGCACGTTCATTTATACATATTTTTAGGGAACGTGTATTTTTTAACGCAAAGGAATATTAATTTATCGCGGAAATATGAGTCCTTTATTACGGAACAGATGTAAGTCTAATTTTAGTGCAGAAGAAACATGGTTAGCTGTTCTTCCCTATTAAAATTAATTTTACAGGCCACGTTGCTGTAAGTCCTACTATTCTCTCTATACTATTTTTGCAGGATGAAATTATTTCGAGGTTGTATTCCTTACGCTATATCAATAGAGAAAGATGACTATTTTGAATAAATGGAATTTTATTTGGATCGGTAGGATAACCGTATAGAAATTGGTCTCTCCAGGGCATAAATTATTCGGCGACGAAGATAATCTGCATTTTCGATTTTTATCCGCACGTGGCTATCTCCCAATTCCCGTAACTTGGCCAGTTATTCAAATTTCTAAACCACTAATTTGCAAGACACGTTTTTCGGAGCTCGAAATTTCAAGGGAATCTATTTTTTAAACGTATGCATAAGCTTCTTGATAACGTTATTACAAAGATACTTAATTATAACATAATGATGAAATAAAAACTGCGGTGACCTAATTCGTAATTCTTCAAGTGGGAAATATCGGAGTCGCAAAAATGGTATATGCAATTTCTTAATTGGCAGTCGAGTTAATGTGTTCAGAATTAATTAATAACGTTTTTATTACGATCCTGTAAAATGATACACGAAAGATGTACCAGCGAGAAAGGCAGCGGAAGCGTAACTGTAATTAAACAGATGTTGCTTTTAATACTCGTTTTTTCAATTACGTAGGCAAACGAGCATTTAATAATGTTGGTTGCAGCTCTGACGAGATATTTATTATTTACGTTCTTCGTCATAATTTCATTTCCCGAAATTTTCTACGCAACTTTTCGTTTCAATTTTATGAGAAACGGTTCGGGATCGAAGTAAACGTACGACAAGAATTCCTGTACAATGTATCGTACACGTTTGCGTCGACGCTAGAGTATTGCTTCGGTTATTGATCGGATTGTTCCCTCGATATACGATACTTTAAGTCTCGATTCGATTTCCAAGAGCAGCAGCACCGTATCTGTATATAATTTCCGCAAAATTGACCTCGCGCGCGTTCTTTCAGCGGCCAAAAAAGGTTTCTCCCAGCCTTGGACCAATCGATAATCACGCGAAAGCATCTATTCGGGTCGTTAGTCGCGCGACGAGGGATCTTTGAATGGATCCCAGCGTTCCTTTCGAAACGCCACTCGACGATTAATTCCGAGCGTTTCGGTCGGAATTTCGCAGAACACACAACCACCCACACACAAATACACACAGAAATCGACCGATCGTTTCGCGAGGCTCGCAACGGGGGAGAGATCTCGCCGCGGCAGACGTTCCTCGAGCATTTTCATTTTTTAAGCTTCTTTAGGACCGCAAACAGAGGACGGATTGCAGGCTCCACGGTTGGAACCGGTCGGATTTCATTTCCTTCGTGTTCGTCGACTCTTTCGTCTTGCTTTGCCGCGGCGCATCGTTGCTTGTTGACCCAGCTCCGGGCGATTCTCATCGAGAGGAAAATAAACGAGCCACTTCATTCGTGATTTCGCGGCGAGGATTTTATTGGCGTCGTGGCCCCGAGCGGTATTTCTTTACTCGTCGAGCTTTTGCTTACGCTTCGCGACAGACATAGCCTCCCTCGTTCCATTTTTTCCTCTCGTCGTTGTCCTTTTCTCGTTTTCGACCTCGCGAGTCGCAATCTTCCGCAACGAAATCCAGGCGGAACGTCTCGACGAACGAGATTTTTACAGAATTCCTGAATCAAACTACGTAATAACGCTGCACGCGAAGAACCATTAAAAGTTAACGCGTCAACCTTGCACAACGTTCTTTACAAAAGACTATTATCAGGCAGTCAACCCCATTCGTGCTTCCGTTACAGAATCGCAGCAATCCGTGTAAGGATTCGGTGAACGATACTAATCGAAGGTTTCTCTTTTTCTTACTTGCAGGTAAGAGGGCAAGATCGAGAAGCAAAAGCTCCGGGGATCAACCGGATGTTTCAACTTGGAACGTGGCCTGATGTGTTTGGCTTTGGTGTCGAACAACCCATCCACGTCCACGAGGGTCAACAATCCTCGAGCAGTTTACCCCCATCGACGTTCGTGAATCCTTTATGGCATCTTCGGTAAATTCCTGCGGAAAGTTTCGCCAGGTAGTTTCATCCGTGAGGATAAGTTTCAAATAATCCCCTTCTCGAGATTATCTTCCCTTTGATCCTTCCTCCATCCGAGCTCGCATGTTGCGAACTTTATGGACCCTTCGTGTTGCTTTTCTTTCTCGGTTTCTCGGTTTCTCGGTGTTTCTATTGTTCCCTTAACGTCCTACGGTTGCAGGAATCTCTACGATCCTCCGCTTTATCAAAGCATATTCCTAAAACGGCCCATGATGCTCACTTTTACGAAGAGTATTACTCTTGTTTAATCCATGGTTGAGACAGGCTCGTTCGGATATTGAAAGCCGACTAAAACTAAGCTCGAAGGACCACCCCTCTTCAGGGGACTAACGAGACGAATTGGTTTTCTATATTTATTAAAACTCAGCAAACAGTACACGTGACCGAGTCTAAACTAGTGTCTGTGCTAAAGACGAAGTATTCGAATGCTAATGCGAAGTGTTCTAGTGTTTAAAATGAAGCTATTGCGGTCAAAGACGAAGTGGTTTGGTTCTATGCTAAAACCCAAGTGTTCGAAAGTCAAAAATGAAGTGACGTTTCCACGACTTTTCCAAGGCGTTGGCCTTTTGCACCCCCTTCCACCAAGAGTTTCCGTGGCGGGGGTGCAACGATGCCACTGTAACTTGGCGTCTAAGGTGAAAAGTGCTACGTTTGGCAACTCCAGGGATTTTCCACCGCGTGCAAAACTATCTACGAACAAGGGAGGCCCAGGTATACGAATCCGAGCACGTGTGGGCCATCCGACAGTCCGCTGGGGTTGCAACCACTCGAGACTGCCTTCACCGACCAAGTTTATGACACTTTGTTCTATTAACGAAACTCTAACTTTGCCCATGCTGGCCTCGACTAAAACGCGGTCTGTGTCATAAGCCTGATCGACCCACCGAAGCCCAAACAACTCTAAAAATTACTCTGTTTCGGCGATAGAGATTCGATCCACGGTTTTTCCCGGTTCACCCCGTACTTTGGTAACTTTTCTTACCCCGTTAACGAATACCGTTCCTTCGAATTTCTCGCGCGTTCCGAGCAGACGCCGCCCGAGGCAAATACTTGGCTCCGTTCGCGGGAAAAAGTTCAATAGTTCACCGGGGCTGCCAGGAAATCTGGCCGGTGTAAGCGAACGAGATTATGCTACTGTCCCCATTTATTTCTCAGATACGGAATTTTCCGCCCCACGCCGCCCCCCCGCCATTCGTCGGATCGACAGCTCGACTTTTCGCTTGTCGTTCCTCGCGATCCGCCTCTTCGTCCTTTCTTCGATGGCGTTCGGGTTCTATCCACGCTTCCCTCTCCTTCGCCGTGCCGTTTTTTTCCTCGTTCACGGGGTTTAGGAATTCGCCGTGCACCGACTCTCGATCTATCGGCGCCATTCGTCAGATCGACAGCGGCCGACTTCGTCCCGAGCTGCCCGAAATCGCCCGGAAGGACTGCACCGACGAAATGGATTTTCCCGGATTCGAAATAATATAAATCGTACCGCCTTTACCCCCCCGTCCGGGGCGTTCCTCTCGATCGCCAGATCATTTTCTTCCCCGCGTAAACGATTGCGTCGACGCTGCCGGTCGATATACGAGATTATTCAACCCCCTTTCACCCTCGGACGAAAGAAATATCACGCGACTCGATACCGACGATCGTGAAATATCGCTGAATTTATTCTGTTTCGTGTCGCGCACCGAAAGCCCCTCGTTATTTTCTTTTTAAAGGAATATAGAAAAGCGCAAACTGCCCATCGAGAAAGTTACGTTTCGATGACGTCGCGTCTACCGCTGGACGATTATATACGCCGCACATGGCGCATCGGCCGGCAATACAGCGGCGTAGACAGTTGGGAAACTCGATCTTTTTCTGTCAAGAACTTTCGAGGGGGTTTCGGCTGCAATTTCAGTCCACGAAACGAGTTCCGGCGCTCGACTATCGCGAGTCTCCGCGATCCCTATAGATCTTCATCGAATTGTCTGGCCTTAGTTCGACGAAACCTATATCCGAAGCCTCATAGAATTTCGCAACAGCGCCGTGTATGCATGCAAATCGCGACTCAAGCTATTGAATAGCACCGGGCATCCTCGATTCCCGATTCACGTATATCCGATACCGTGCAGGCAACTAACAACCCTTTCTGATCTTATTTATCGTCCGTCCGCTATCGATTTTCCTCGTCCTGGAGTATCGGACAATTTAAGTTTTAATCGAGAACTAATTGTTTGCACATGCGATCCCCCTTTCGCTTCCTTACAATTGCAACAAACCGTTGCCAGAAATATCGACTACATTTCTTTTTCTTTCTAGTCGTCTCGTGGACTATTAAATTCGTTACCATTCTACTTTGTAGGCAAGAAAAATACACGTTTCTTTATGATTCTTTTTTGCGGGCTATTAAAGAGCGATTAATTCTGGGTTTTGTGGATATATTTATTATACAGGGTGTTCGGCCACCCTTGAGAAAAATTTTAACGGGGGATTCTAGAGGCCAAAATAAGACGAAAATCAAGAATACCAATTTGTTGATGGAGGCTTCGTTAAACAGTTATTAACGTTTAAAGTTCTGATCGTACTGAATTTTTTTCTCGAAAATGCGCAAGATTTCGGGGGTATGTCTATTCACCAAAAATGATTACAATTGACCCCCACAGCTAACAATATTTTTTTCAGAACGATTTGAAATATTTTAATTTCGTCGAAAAAATTAACACCTCCTCGATTTTATTTCTCGAAAGTGCATAGGATTTCGAAGGTACGTGTATTCATCAAAGATGATTGGAATTGACCCCAACAACTAAAAATAATGTTTTCAGAACGATTTGAAATTTTTTTTTTTCGTCGAAAAATTTAGGCATTTACACCCTGTCGATTTTTCTTAAAAATTCCTTTTTCATTTTTAGTAATTTTGTTTGACGCTCTACAGAAAAGTTGTCTAATACTTTTTTGTAGGTACCCATGGGCTCTACTTCAGAAAAAAGTTTCATTGAAATATATTCACAATTCTAGGATTTATGGCTGTTTGAAAATTGGACCATTTTTATTGGGTTTTTCTCATTTTACGGTGTCAAGGAACAACTTTTCGAATATTTTTGCAATTTGTACATATTCTCCATCAAAATACGCGTAGTTTGCTTTTTTAAACATTAAAATCGTCCAATCCGTTCAGAAGTTATGACATTTTAAAGATTCGCATGAAAATTCGGGCAGACATTTCAGCCCTCAGATTATATTTTCGGCAATGAATTTTTTTCTCGAAAGTGGGTAGGATTTCGGAAGTATGTGTATTCACCAAAAATGATTGTAATTGACCCTCGCAACCGAAAATAATTTTTTTAGAATTAATTAAAAATTTTTTTTTTCGTCAAAAAATTTAGGCACCTACCCCCTGTCAATTTTTCTTAAAAATTCCTTTTTCATTTTTAGTAATTTTGTTTGACGCTCTACAGAAAAGTTGTCTAATACTTTTTTGTAGGTACCCATGGGCTCTACTTCAGAAAAAAGTTTCATTGAAATATATTCACTATTGTAGGAGTTATGGCTGTTTGAATATTGGACCATTTTTATTGGGTTTTTCTCATTTTTCGGGATTAAGGACCAACTTTTTGAATATTTTTAGAATGTCTACATATTCTACACTAAAATACGCGTCGTTTGCTTTTTTAAACATTAAAATCCTTTAATCCGTTCAGAAGTTATGATGTTTTAAAGATATGCATGAAATTTCAGTGAAACACATCAATAATATGGTCAGACATATTTTCGGTAATGAATTTTTTTTTCGAAACTGAGTAGGATTTCGGGGGTATATCTGTTGACCAAAAATACTTACAATTGACCCCTGCAACTAAAAATAATTTTCCCAAGATTATTCGAAAGTCTTTTTTTTTACCCAAAACCTTAGCATTTACTCGAATTTTTTTCTCGAAAGTGGATAGGATTTCGAAGGTATGTCTGTTCACCAAAAATGATGGTAATTGACCCTCGCAACTGAAAGTAATTTTTTCACAACGATTTGAAATTTTTGAATTTAATTTTTTAATAATGTTTCAATAAAGCCTCAGTCAAGAAATTGATATTCTTGATTTTCGTCTTATTTTAGCTTCTAGAATCCCCCATTAAAATTTTTCCCAGGGTTGGCCGAACATCCTGTATATTTAACTATGTTTAAGAATTTTTGCAACGCATAATATCTATTGATTAGGCAGTTTTCGTTTTGTTTTGTTTTGGCGCCCGACTGCGTAGGTGATATCTTGCGAACAAGTTATCCAAAATCCAAAAACCATAGATATTCTTAATATAGATAAGTTTGGTTATAGCATGGACTAGGATCTTTTCAACGAAACGAAAATTGGCGAAATGGCAGCTATTTTACGAAAAAATACTGAATATTTTCATATATTCGGTTGCTTTTTTGTTAATAAAAGAAGTATTGCAATTATCCTAGTTCATGCCATAGAGAGACCAGTTCGAAAGATACTGTATAAATTTGAAAAATGTAATTTCGAGAAAAACAGCTTTAAAGTTTCACGTCCAGTTGTTATACCTGCGCGTGGTACATTTCAGCAGGCTATAACTTCGTTAGTTTTCCGAATTTCAATTTAATATTTGGTAGATATATTCTCGAGACTACATACTAAAAGAAAATGCAAAAAAGAAATTCAATTTTTTTAATCCCACAAAGTAGAAAGGCCACTTAAACGGTAGGTGGTTTCATAAGCTTCCTAAATGGCGGAGTCACGGTTAAACGAAATTCGTTTCCGGTCGAGTAGATCCTAACGGACAGCAGGGTTAACGAGTTTTCGGTCGCGCCGGGCAAAATGAATATTTCGACCCCGATTCGTCGCGCTGTTAACGAACGGTTAACGCCGGAAAAATTTCGAGTAAGTTTCGCGGGTCCACGGCGCAGAAACATTCGGTAATTGAAATCCCTTTGTCGCGAAATAAAAAAGGAGGACCGAGAAACTGCCGGAAACGCGACGGAGTATTGTTTGGTCCCGGGCAGACGCGGATTATGTCGAGCGTGGCGCGCGAGCCGGCTGTAGTTAAGCAGCAGAAACACGCAGAATTATAATAATTATTACTGGTGTACGGGTTGCAAGCTCGTCCCAAAGTTCTCTTCCCACGGTTAGTTCGACGGAAGCTACACACCTATCTCTCTGCGGAATTTCGCGTGACGGTGGTCTCTGCGAGCGT
Source organism: Colletes latitarsis (assembly GCF_051014445.1). Taxonomy (NCBI): domain Eukaryota; kingdom Metazoa; phylum Arthropoda; class Insecta; order Hymenoptera; family Colletidae; genus Colletes; species Colletes latitarsis. The sequence continues at coordinate 24,041,853 of NC_135141.1, read as the reverse complement.
CGGCGAAGTGCAAATCGCTCTATTGAATGTCCTCTGGTCGTTTCGTGTTCGAATATTCAGGGATGCACGGACGCGTTCACGGAACCACGAGATTTCCGGCGAAGAGGCAGGTGTCACGTATTAAACGTAAGCAGGAAGTCGACTGTAATAGCATCGACGTGGACAGACGCGAATCACGATTCTACAAATTCCACGAAATTTTATACGAATAAAATATACGCGACATGATAGTACCAAACGTTTCGCGAAATTCAATTTTTTTTTTATTTATAGAACATTGAAATACCTTGATATTACACAGAGTGATCGGTCACCCCTGGGAAAAATTTTAATGGGAGATTCTAGAGGCCAAAATAAGACGAAACTCAAGAATACCAATTTGTTGATGAAGGCTTCGTTAAACAGTTATTAACGTTTAAAGTTCCGACCGTACTGAATTTTTTTCTCGAAAATGGTTAGGATTTCGAGGATATGTCTATTGACAAAAAATGATTGTACTTGACCCCCGCAACTGAAAATAATTTTTTTAGAACGATTCGAAAATTTTTTTTTTCGCCGAAAAATTTAGGCACCTACCCCCTGTCGATTTTTCTTAAAAATTACTTTTTCATTTATAGTAATTTTGTTTGACGCCCTACAGAAAAGTTGTCTAATACTTTTTTGTAGGTACCCATGAGCTCTACTTCAGAAAAAAGTTTCATTGAAATATATTCACAATTGTAGGAGTTATGGCTGTTTGAAAATTGGACCATTTTTATGGGGGTTTTCTCATTTTGCGGGGTCAAGGACCAACTTTTCGAATATTTTTGCGATTTGTATATATTCTCCATCAAAATACGCGTAGTTTGCTTTTTTAAACATTAAAATCGTCCAATCCGTTCAGAAGTTATGACGTTTTAAAGATTCGCATGAAAATTCGGGCAGACATTTCTGGCCAGAAATGATATTTTCGGTAAGGAATTTTTTTCTCGAAACTAAGTAGGATTTCGGGGGTATGTCTGTTGACCAAAAATGCTTGTAATTGACCCCTGCAACTAAAAATAATTTTTTCACGACGATTCGAAAGTCTTTTTTTTCACCGAAAAATTTCAGCACCAACCCCATTTTTTTTCTCGAAACTGAGTAGGATTTCGGGGGTATGTCTATTCACCAAAAATGATTGTAATTGACCCCCGGAATCGAAAATAATTTTTTTAGAATTAATTAAAAATTTTTTTTTTCGTCGAAAAATTTAGGCACCTGCCCCCTGTCAATTATTCTTAAAAATTACTTTTTCATTTATAGTAATTTTGTTTGACGCCCTACAGAAAAGTTGTCTAATACTTTTTTGTAGGTACCCATGAGCTCTACTTCAGAAAAAAGTTTCATTCAAATATATTCACAATTGTAGGAGTTATGGCTGTTTGAAAATTGGACCATTTTTATGGGGTTTTTCTCATTTTGCGGGTTCAAGGACCAACTTTTCGAATATTTTTGCGATTTATACACATTCTCCAGCAAAATACGCGTAGTTTGCTTTTTTAAACATTAAAATCGTCCAATCCGTTCAGAAGTTATGACGATTTAAAGATTCGCATGAAAATTCGGGCAGACATTTCTGGCCAGAAATGATATTTTCGGTAAGGAATTTTTTTCTCGAAACTGAGTAGGAATTCGGGGGTATGTCTATTGACCAAAAATGCTTGCAATTGACCCCTGCAACTAAAAATAATTTTTCCAAGACGATTCGAAAGTCTTTTTTTTTCCCTAAAACTTTCAGCATTTACTCGAATTTTTTTCTCGAAAGTGGATAGGATTTCGGAAGTGTGTGTATTCACCAAAAATGTTTGTAATTAACCCCCGCAACCGAAAATAATTTTTCCAGAACGATTTGAAATTTTTGAATTTAATTGTTAATAACTTCTTAACGAAGCCTCCATCAACAAATTGGTATTCTTGATTTTCGTCTTATTTTGGCCTCTAGAATCCTCTATTTTAATGCTTATATTTTTTTAACGCTTGTGTGAGAAAACACGAACGTCGTTTCCATCCAATTCCGTACGTTTCGTACAAGTTTCGCAGAACAATAGGGGATTGTGACGAGTGGAGGGTAGTTATCATGGGGGACGATTATTTCCCGGAATCGGAGCACTTTAGTGACACGGTACGCAGGAATCAAGGCAATTACTATTCCGATGGTAATATTATCTCGAAACTCGCAGTCCGCTCTGACGAAACTTAGATCTCTGTCCCTGTAGGATTTCATGACACCTTCTATATGCATGCGGAGGATAGATTGCAGCGCTGAATGTACTTGATTGCTCGTTTCTGCGGCGGTCCCGCTTCCAGTTACGTCATAAATGACGGAACAATGGCCCTGGACACGATACACCCACGATCGCACTGTTCTTGGCCAGTTTTAGACACGTACAGCCTCCGAGCATCGAACTCCAACTACCCCAAAGTTCTCGATAGAACGAAACTATATTTCAGCGGCGCAAAATACAGAAACTACGGTCAACGATTGTCCATTTTTCCAATCGTCTTCCAAAATGTACGGGACTGAAAATAGTTTGAGATTTATTTCGCGGGTAAATCCCATCGAGAGGGTCCCTTGTTAGTCTCGGAAGTGGGTGGTCGAATCTTTGTCGAGTTAAACGATACACACCGAAAGCAGGACCCTCGTAATAATTGTTCCGGGTCGCTCGTGCCGGCAATCCAGTGTGCACGCACTTACGCGAACGCCAACGGGTTATGTAAATTTCCGGGGGATCATACGCCGCGATACAGGAGAATTAACGTGCATACGTGCCCGAGCAGCCGTCCGATGTAATGGCTTAAGCCGTTTACACGTCGTTGGACGTACGGAGAGAGAGCCGCGTCCATCTCTCCTGGACGCGATATTTGTGTACCAGCACCATCGAGACCGTCGTCGGTGTGGCTCGTTCCGCGGGCACAGCAAGGCTTCGAGGGGTCGTGTATCGGTATTGTACCGCAGAAACGAGCCATCGAGAAGGCTCATCGGTCGCGATTTGCATTTTCCATGCGTGCACGCCTCTACACACGGCAATTTCCACGGATAAAGAGAGGCTTTCGCCTCGACCGGCACGGATTTACCTCGAAAACGCGTTCTGGGGATTTTCTGGAGAACGCGGTGCTTCTACAACTCGGTCACTAGGTACAAGACGATTCTAAATTCGGTGCAGGAGAATCCTAGCGGTCTTTGTCTTTGTTTGGAACACACTCGTTCTGAGGAGGATGTAGGAAATAGTAGATCGTTGGTGTTTGAGATCCAGGGTCCGAAAGGGATATCCCATAATCGTGGTTAGGGCAGTGCATTGTCCGACACCTTTTTCGGCGAAATTTTGCAAGGTGTTACCGTCGGAATATTTTCTGTCGCGACCACGTGGGCTTCTCCAAGCTGGAAAGTTCGTGTTCGCCCCCTACCTCCGGTGCACAGCTGGGCACACACGCTAGAATCTCGTCGGAATATGGTAGGACTCCATAGAGTGAAAACAGCGGTCGGATTTATTCGAGCTCCAAGCTCGACTTCGAAAGAGTAAAACGTGGATGAGGTTATCCTAGATTAGAAAGAGTCTGACGGTAATCAGCGGTTCGAAACAATTATTTTCCTTGCAAGTTGCGGTTCATCGTTGGCAAATCCGAGCTCCTTTTCGTTGAACGATCAATGGCCGAATCAATTCCGCCTAACCGAGCTGCCCGGTTTTGCATAATGGCGACGGCCCGTTAGCGGCTAATAACAGCTGCGGTGCTCTGGCTATACGTATAACGCGTTCATGGCGTTATCGAATATATACGACTTAGGAATTCACCTAACGGCGGATGCGTGAGCGCGGATTACAGCGCGCTCAAGTTCGATTCCGCGCGTTAATAGACGCCCCTGTTAGCGCACGCGCGTATTTCCAACGATCACGAAAGCTCGCATTGTTCGGGCCTCGGAAACAATATAACAATGGGGCTCGCGGAGTGGATTAAGCGGTGGCGTTCGCGCGCTGAAACCCACCTAGACGAATACTTTCCAGCAGAGCTAGCACCACCGACGGCGCTCCCCGATTCCCACGGAATTCCGGTCACGATTAAGAATTCGATTTAATTCGGAATAATTGTCGACGGTGGCACGATTTGCATAATCGCTTGGACGCTGAAAACTGATAGCGACCGTGTCCTCCCCTTAACGACGAGTAGGCGGTATCGATATTTCTGGCACGTATTATATCGCGTTACGTGATCCAAAAATTTACGCGATACCACCACCCACGCTGCCTTTGTTCAGACGCCCGGCGAAATTAATACCATCGCCCGGCCCCAAAATTGAAGCAATCTTCGCACCGTCCATTATTTCCACGGCTCGTCGGCCACCGGGAATGATTTTTTTTAACTTTAACGAGTGTCGTTTGCGTTCAGACGATGTACAAGTCGGTGCTTTCTGATTTACGAAAGATTTTTTGATAACAGGTATTATTTTTTGAGAATTGAATTTAAAATTGAAAGCCGAGTTCGCTCCAAATTTCCTAATTGAGAATTTTTCGAGTCGCCGGACGCGAATATGGAGTTACAAATACTACATTTTCGATGCATATATCCTCTAAAAAATAAGGAAGATGAAACGCTATTAGTAGCGCACCCAGAAGCAATTCAAGAACCCGCGATTTCAGAATCTGCGCGTCCCTAGATGGATGATTGTTTGAATTAATAGAGCCAGAGCAAACCACTGTAATCTAGCAGCTTCATTGGCTAGAATAGGCATCATTGGAGATGCATCTTGTAGCTGTGGGAATCCAGCGCAGGACCTAGATTGCATATTGTAGTATTGTAACTCCATCAAACAAGACGCAACACGCCGAACCAGACAACTATAAACGTATCTAGTTGGAAAATTCTTGGGAGTGTACAATTTACGAGGTTCGACTGAATTTTCAACGAAACTTCCGTATTAAATTTCTCGAAACGTAACCTCGTGGTGCGTGCAGAAACATAATGGACGCTCGGTTTGTTTGTATGCATGCCCCGGAATCGGTGCGCGTCCGCGAGATGTTCGCGTGCGACTGGATGTACCAGTAATTGTTATGGTCCGGTCGCATTGTGCGCCATTTATAGGCGATATAGTAATGCAGGACGGTGAATTAGAATTAATCGGGACGGCGCGTCGAATTTCGGTAGAACCGATCGACGATTCCGGTCATATTCGTCGCTGGGCGTCGATAAAATCGAATTTTCCAGGGACGATCCCGACGCGTGCTTTTTTTCACGATGGGGCTTCGATCGAGCTCCGGGGTCTCTCGAACCTCCGAACCCTTTTGCGATACTGGCTTTTCAGGTTACAGCGGTTGCGTTTTGATACGCTGATCCTGAATTTTCGACGTTCGATGGCTGCGTTATGGACGTACCCGAATCGTTCGAATGTTTCGGGATATCGGTGAAAATATAGGAATTTTTATTGCTCGAACGTTCTCCTATTTTCAGGGGTAGGTGAAATGTTGCAGCGTTCGAGCTTCAGCTTTCCGCGTTGCGCCCGTATCGTTCGTCAATTTCTTTGTTTCAAGTGGCGTTGAGCTGGACATGATCTACGAACCGCTAGCTTATGATTTTGTGTATGATGGTTAGCACCGAACAGCGCTATAAATAATAGTTTTATCGCACGTCAGTCGTATAATCAATAGATATTGCTGAAACTTCGTTGGGTATGTAGCGTCAAAGTAAATGTCAAAATAAACATAGAAGATAGCAAAAATTATAGTAGGTGATATGATCATTAGGTAGAGGATTAAATGCCCTTTAAAATGAGCGTTTGTACGAGTCGATAGCTTTATTAGTTCCGGAGATATGGCGATTTTAATTTCAAATCGATCGCGTGAGTCCGAAGGGTCTGTTTACGTTTGTTTACATCGCGTATCAATGAACTCACGTGACCGTAGTAAATAGTAAACGTGACGTCACTCAGTCACTCGGTCAGTGGGTCAACGTGCGACAAGGAGGTTCGACGCGACGCGTTAGACGGAGACAGCGATAGTCGAATTAAGAAAAATTACCATTTACATAAATTACGATATCTCGAAAACGGAAAGTCCGATCAACAAAATTCAAAAGCCATTTTAAAGAGGAAGGTTCACCGCTGCCAACAGTGGATCAATTATTAATAAAACACTAATAGTTTCGGAACTGCACGCGTCCAAAGTTTTACTATTTTTAATGCGCGTTAATAGCCTTTTCTAAGGCGTGGAGCGGAATTTAAAATATTCCCTTTTACATAAATTGCGATATCTCGAAAACGGAAAGTGCGATCGACAAAAACCAAAAGCCATTTTAAAGGGGAGGCCTTGCCGCTTCTAACAATGGCTGAATAATTAATAAAACACTAGTTGTTTCGGAACTGCACGCGTCCAAAGTTTGACTATTTTTAATACGCGTTAATAAACGCGTTAAGAAACTGAAGATTTTTATTTGACCGGTCGTGATAGGTTCCGTGTTAATTATGTGGCCAAAAAAGGATATATGGACCGTCAGATGTCGCGGTTAAGCAGAAAAAATAACCCGGTGTACAATCCCGGAGGAACTTGTCGAGCAATGAATGGCGAAGGATGAAAGCTCTGCTCGCGGCAATGAAGTTTTAAAACACGAGTCTGTCGTCCATGGCCACTTTCATCGGCAAAGGGTCGTTGTAAAGCGCAAACGAAGTATGTAACGAAAGCAGCATCCGGATTAACAGCGTTCAAAGGGGAGCTTCTTACAGGGGAAGCCCTCGCTGAGGACGCGCGCAAGACAAAACGACGGGTTTCGTTAATTCACCGCCTGTGTAATTAACCGGAGCCTGGCTTTCTCGAAATTATGTCACTTCGTCGCTCCGGAGTGAGTTAATCGCCCGGGGTATAGACATTCATCGGGATGCGAACGCTTTTCGTTTCTGTTACTTCTTTGCCTCGAGTTTAAACGATCCTCGAAGGAAAGGTACTTGATTGAAAATCCGGATTTAACGAACGATACGGTCGCTGCTACACTGACTAAACATTCTTAAAAATTCTGAGATTCGACTATCGAATTTCAATTCCACGAGTTATTTCGCGATTGCGCATCTTGCAAAACAATCTCTCATCGTTAATGTAGCGAACAACTGGAACTGTTCTCCGAGGGAACACGAGTGGACTGGGAGTAATTTTATAGGGAAACTTATGTAAACGCAACGTTTCTCGAATATTTGTTGCCCGAAGATATTCCCTTTTCATCGCGAGCAAAAACAAAGAACGAAATGGAAAATATGCTCAGACGCGTTCGAAGGTATCGACTACACTGTCATCGAATCCTTTTTCTCGAACTCGGGCGTATATATCTATGAAAGCGTCTTTGTTGCTCATTACGATCGCTAGTTTTAATTAGTTGCGATAATCGGGCGTTCTGCCGGGGTTCCTAGTAAATCTCGAAACAACGATAGGCTGGTCCTGTTTGGTCGCTGGACGTCGCGAATTCCTTCGGTCCACCCTCAGTCGTTGGCGCGGGTTCGTTGAAATATGAATTTCGTAATTATCGTCGGTCGTTCGTCCGGTCCAATTAAATCCTCCGTAATAAATAGCACGGTACTTGAAATATTGCTGGACGGACGATGCTGCGAGAATCACCGCGACCATAATTCTTCCGGCGGAACGGTGGGAAAATTGCGTTGCAGAAGGGGTGGCCGTGGCACAGAGTTTCTTCGACGAACGATCGAACCGGTATCGGTAGTCATCGGGCGGTGCATCGTAATTCCTTCGAGGCTCATTCGGCAAAGCGATGAAAGAGGATTATTAATCACGGGAAATTACGCTCTCGCGATTCATCGGGCGAACGAGCGTGCACGCAGGGTAGATAGTAGCGGGATGGAACTCGGCTAGAATCGAAAACAAGGCAGGGAGGAAGGGGGAATGGAAAACGGCGGAAATGGAACGAAGAAAAGAACGCTGTATACACAGAAGGACTACCGAGGAACTCCATAGAAAGCCGGAACCGAGGAAAAACACGGGCTTTTCTAACCCCTTTCCACCCCCACCAGCCTCACCCTCCTTCGTTCTTGCTTCCTCGAATCGGCTCTCCTCGTCCGTTTTTCCTCGGCGTCCTTTTACCCGGTGAAAGAATTCCCGGGGCAGCGCGAGGGACGCAAGCTTTCCCGTGAACGAAGGAATCTGATTGGATTATTTGCTTACTACCCCCGTCGATTCCCGCGGAGCTTGTATACAAGGTGTTTTTAAAACGTTCCGGGCCAAGCTTCGGGAATTCCGTTTAATTGTAACGACGTGGAAGCGCTCTTCTTGGGAGTCGCAGTCCCGCGTACCAAAGTAGCCTTTTTCCTGCTGGATTCCAGCTTCGCGGAGCAATCTCGTGGATTGCGGACTCTTGAACGTTCTCTGTATTTATGGAGAAGGCGTAACGCGGGGGGAGGCATTAAATTTATTCGTCTCGTCGCTCGGTAATGTAAATTAAAAAAAGACTCGGATTTATGAGCGACGTTTCGATACAAGAATCTTCCAAACGAATTGGATTTGTAATTTAGCCGATGCAAGCACGCAAACTTTTCGATCGTTCTTCCATAGAACGTACGAATTTTATTAATTGCCGAAATTCCGAGGATCTTATAGCGCAGAAATTGCCTAACCACCTCCGTAGGTAGCCCTGTCGGTCCCCATTGTCGACCGTAATGTACAGCTGTCAGACCTACGTACAAGACTGATCGTTACACTCGAGCATACCGCTGATAGTTCGAGCCAGCTGTGACATCTCGATGAATCTTGCTTGACGAAGCTATCGCGATACACCTAAGTGTGTCACGATGCAACTAATTGCACCGAGCTTATTCACGATACAATGTAGCGAGTGACGTACCGAACGAGACGCTCAGTAGAATTAATAGAGCCGTTTCCTTGCAGCTTTTCGGGGCGTATCTTTAAGCAAACACGCGATGTTCGATCAGACGTTTCGCGAACATTCCGCGCGACTAGCAGCGGAAGAGCGTCGGCAATTTCCTTTTCTCCTTTCGATAACGGCCCCGTGGGCGACCGAGCTACATTGACGAAAGCGTCGACGAAAATGGTTCTAATCTTCGGCGTCGCCTCTCGGTGCTGTCGAGAACGAGGATACGTACTCCGACGGGCCATCGGCTCCTCGGTGCAATACCTTCTTACGACCCTCCCTCCTATCGCGTTTACGACACCCGTTATGCCCGCCTTTACGTACGGTCGATTATTAAATTTTCGTCTCGTCTCGCGGGACCGTCGTCGAACGATGCTTTTTATCGAGTTTGACGGAGGACCGTCGATGCCGGACGCTGGCCCTGGGATGGTCAGTTTTATTCGTGGGTGGAAACGAATTCCGGCTTAGCGATATCGCTCGTTTATGCGCGTCGAAGCCACCCGTGGAACCATTTGTGGTAACGAGAAACTTCGCAGGGTCGATGCTCTTTCGTTCCCGAGGACGAACAGGGACGCTCCAAGGTAATTTCCTACCCTTATCCCCGGGTTTTATGGAACTTTCGAAAATTATGAACCCACGCACAACCTCTTTTCGAAAGTCTTTTCATAGGAATAATGCTCTGCGTTCCTTCCTTACGATTTTTATCATCCTCAAATTTTTAATGCAAATTTCCATAAATTAGTAACTGGATCGGTGCAAAGTTTCTTAAAGGCGATGGATATTTGAAAACGAGCAGATGTAATTCGATTTCCCCGGGGGTGGCAGGAAGTGGTCGCAAAAGGAAGAACGAAAGGAGGAGCTACTAAAACACGAATAATCGCGGTTTTTATGACGGTGATCGTCCGTGAGGCATTGCCAGGAAACGAGTGGCGAGACACAAACGCGATCCAAGGGATGCTTTTTCGCCGATGACAAACGACTCCCTTAACAGGCACGCGATATATCCCGCAGGGCGCTTTGCCGCGTGATTTAGCCTTTTACATTAACGACGCATTAACGAGCGAACGGCCCGTGCCAAAATCTCTCTCGTCGCACGCGCCGGTAAATCAATTATGATAATTGGCCGGTAATAAATCGCTTATTACTTCGGCGAATCGTTGCCGCGTAATGGCGTGCCATTTTCGCGGAGAATCAGGGCCGTGTTGCCCTAGAATCCAATATATTACGTCACGCGAATCTTGCTCAACGAACGGAGAATTATTGTTAAATTCTAAACTGTTTTTAATACGTGCAACATACATGCTCTCGATACTTGTGTATTTAAGACACTCGTTTAAGGGGCCTTTCTACGTTGTGGGATTAAAAAAATTGAATTTTTTTTGCATTTTCTTTTAGTATGTAATCTTGAAAATATATCTAGAAAATATTAAATTGAAATTCGGAAAATTGACGAAGTTATAGCCTGCTGAAATGTGCCACGCGCAGGTATAATTGGACGCAGAACTTTAAGTGGCCTTTCTACTTTGTGGGATTAAAAAAATTGAATTTTTTTGCACTTTTTTTTAGTATATAGTCTCGAAAATATATCTAGCAAATATTAAATTGAAATTCGGAAAACTAACGAAGTTATAGCCTGCTGAAATGTGCCAGGCGCAGGTATAACAACTGGACGTAAAACTTTAAAGCTGTTTTTCTCGAAACTACATTTTTCGACACTGTGTAGACGATAACATGAACACTATTCGAGATATCAAAATAGAGATATCAGAATCTTTAGAACTGGTCTCTCTATCGCATGAACTAGGATAATTGCGATGTATGCAATACTTTTTCTTTTATTAACAAAAAAGCAACCGAATATATGAAAATACTAGCTTTTGCCCGCGGCTTCGCTCGATATTGATATTGTTTCTAATGGGCCTCAACATACAGAAAACAATTAAAAAGACACATTTATCAGACCAAGTATCAGGTAAATCCGACCACGAGCAAAATATGTTCCATACAAACGTTGCAACCCCCTTTCACCCCTCCAGGGGTAGAATTTTTTAAAATGCCGAAACAGGTGTCTGATTAATTATGCCAAAGAGCAATAAGACCGAGTTTCAAATAAATCCGACCACAAATAAAATATTCCTCATACAAACGTTGCAACCCCTTTCCATCCCCTTAGGGGTTGAATTTCGGAATATCTTTTCTTATTCCTTGTATACATCATAAAGGAAACCTCTGTGCAAAAATAGAAACTGTTGATCAACAAAAACTGCTTAATCGATAGATATTATGCGTTGCAAAAATTCGTAAATATAGTTAAATATATAAGAAATATATCCATAAAACTCGAAATTAATCGCTCTTTAATAGCCCGCAAAAAAAAATCACGAAGAAACATGTATTTTTCTTGTCTAGAAAGTTGAATGGCCCCTCAATCGGTTGAATATTATGTTGAGAAATATATTACAAAATTTTCTCCAAAATTTCTTTGCTAAACTCGACAGAGTCCATTTTCTGATTATGTGGATTACGCAGTGGCACCAATAAATGCGACTAAGGGTCGCCAACGAAACAAAGGAAGCGAGGCCTCCGGGCAAACGGAAAGCGTAAACGCGCGTCGCGCTTTTCAATCGACTAGAAAAAACATTTTGCCGCTTCGACCCCATTCCAGCCTCCAGCCTGGCCAACTATCCCTCTAGCTCTTGATTCCGTGAAAATATTGGAAATTCAGCGAGCCGAGAGCGAGCCGGGAGCAGGTGTTTTATTAATCCTGCCGTGCGTTGCGGCAATTAGAGTAATTTGGAAATCGAACTGTTTTCCGGGATCGAGCAAATTGTCGAGAATTAAATTGACGATGGGTCGAGAGATCGACGAGAGAACATCTGCCTTCAGCAAGAAACAATTCTAAACACTAATTCAGGATCTTTTAGCAGTCGAATTTATGTAACCCGATCTACAGTTCCCATGGATGATTTCAGAAAGTATCGTTAAATGTATACACCTATTGTTGCTCGTACATATCGCATATTTTTCCCTCGAATTTGCATATTTGACGGGCGTAAATGGGATATGCTTGCATATTTATAAATATCCTCGGTCCATTCGTAAATCGCTCCAGTTAAATAATTTGTGGCCAGAGATCTCTGAAAGGGCGCTCGTTCGGATATGGGAGCCGTGCAGTTAAACGGTGTCTGCAGAGCGAAACGTTTCATCACAAAGCGTGTTTCGGGTAGCAGAGGGTTCGCTGCGTTTGATTAATTTCGCTGTTTCCGAAAGGAACATTAATTTCACGCGCATTTCGAAAACAATTCTCCGACGTATCGACTCCATCGATGATTCACGCGTTGACGTGTCGACCTCGCGGCGATAACGCTCTCGATATTAACAGAAATCGGTCCAATCGTGCATCGAGTCGAGTGTTTTTTTTTTTTTTTTTCGAAAAATAAAATTCGAACGCGCACGGACCCGGAATTGTATGGAAAATCCACCGGGCTCGATCGGTTCGAATGAAAACGATTATCGCGGCGCTCGTATCCGACCGAGTTAATCGATACATATCTCAGTAAGTATATTTGCAGCGATAATATTTCCAAAACTCTCGATCGAGTGGAAAAATAATCGCGTCGCCATCATTTTTTGTTAACCTTTGCTTAATTCGTGAATCATTAAATCCTTCGATTCGAATTTATTTTCGTACGTGCCTCGAATGTTTGCCCGCGGATAAAAAGAATATTAATCGACGAAGATAATGGAAAAATTGTTGGAACGTTGTTTAAAATTAATCCAACGACGATAAGATCTCGCAAAATAAACAAATTTTATTCGTCGAGGATTCGCGAGCTGTAAATATATTTGGTAAATGTATTTAAAATGGTTGGTGGATGGTTTCAAAATAACGGCGAAATTACCGTATCAATATTCATCGTATACAAACCATGCGAGAAGACGTGACTAAGTTTCGAGACTAGTCGGTCTCCCGGGAACGGTTTAATAGATTCCGCGCAACTCCCGTGTAGGCGCGAAAATTCAAATTGCCCTCGGGCCCTAAACGACGCGCCCGCGTCGTCCAATTTCCCTCAGCCGGGCTTTACTTATTCCGTATACATAATTCAATGTTTCGCCGCGGATGGAAAGCACGTCGAGTTCATCCCGACGGAAAAATTCTCGCGAAACAAAAGCGTCGCGACCCTGCCGCGAAGAAAAGAGTACCTCCAACTTCCCCGACAGTGGTTCCCCGTCTGCTTACTCGGGATTTTTTTCTCCTTTACGCTACAACCAACGTTTTACGATTTCTATCAGACCAGCTAAAAATTATTCCATAGTTAGATTTCGTAATTATTTAACCAAAAATCGGGTAAGGCAGATCGTTGCAAGTATTATGAGCCCTCATTTACGACCAGGCAACAGCCAAATACCGATTTTAAAAATAGCCTTTACCCTAATATACTTTCACAAATTTTGTTTCCGTGCCAGATGTTTAACAGTTGCCCGTCGAGTCCATTTTTACAATAGTTTTTTCTCAACACTTCAGACTACCAGCATTATTGCGCGCCACGGTCAACTGGACCATCATTTTCCGAACTTTGGTACCACCCTGGACATTAAATTTTTGGTTTAGCCTCATTTACTTTTGACAAATCAGCGTTTTCTTAGATTAGTAACGTCTAACCGCATTTCGTACAAATGTAGCAATCGTACAAGAAATTTTCGACACGTAACAAATAAACATCGTTATTTCGAGTCACCACACTGATTAACAACATCCAATACAGTCCGCTAATTCTTACTTTAAATATTCGCACAAAGTTACTTCGTTGTGCTAAGTCCGAATTATTTAAAATAAATTCGAAACCAGTGGTGTTTGTACCGTTTTCGGTAGATCCAGGAAGGCGAGTCTATTCTCGAGAGTAGAAACAACGGACATCGAGGAGATGTAAAATTTAATTTCCAACCGACTCGGAAGGGAAAGAGGGAAAAGGAAAAGTGGGGAACTACTGGCTCGGAGCGACGAGGGCCTCGAGGAGGTTTTGTTTGCTTTGAGACAAACCGTCCGTCTGAAAGCTTCGAGCTTTCTCTTGCTCGATTATTCGATACGAGATGGAGGTTCGATTTTAGGTTGGCGTCCGTAGACCTTGTTGCGTTTTTCTGGATCGCTGAAGTTGCAATACCGTGGCTCGATCGGAACTGTTATTACTAGAAATCGTCTGTATGACAGAGAAATAAATCCACCGAATTAGAAGACCTCCGAAGACGCGAAAAGCGTTCGTCGAACGAACTCGATGGTTCCGAATGGCAGGAAATAATACGAGGCGATGGAAGTTGACGCGCGATCGACCCACCTGGGGATCCACCCCCTCCTCGGGCTGGGGAAAATTCCTGACACTCCAATTTGTAACTAGGGAAAACTAAATCGGCAGAACAGTCGCCGATGGCCGCTCGTTACACCGGTTTATCGACGTCCGTGACCCAACTCTCGATCGTGAAACGACCGGCAGTTCAAAGTAGCGTTGTTAAAACGACTTGGATTATAAAGGGAGTACACTGTACAGAGTAAGTTCGATCTTGGAATTTCAATTGCTCGAGAAACCAATTTCTCAGATTAAAAGTAAACGTTTGTAATTTCGAGAAAGTAAGAGTGCATTAGAACCTGCTCGGTCTAAGTAGAAAAATCGGTCGATGGTCGGACAGGTTTTCGAATTCAATTATCTGGAAAACGAAGTCTCGAACAAAAAATATCGTTCCTTTCTCTTCGACTTATTTTTCCACGTAGAATCGTTCCCTCTATATTTTAAAATTATATTCGGAAACAATGTTTAATTAATGGTTAAAAATAATTAATGGTTTTACCGCATTGAAAAGGAAATAATGTGAATTTTCTTTCTATACGTAACAAGTTTATTTGCCCAATAAGAGCGACTGTATGATATTCAATACCATACTTATCCACCTACGCAATTGAATATTCGTACAATGGAGGTTCCACTGCATTCTGTTTCGCCCTCAAATTCGATATACCTTGCCATATTCACGAACGCGCAACAGACGCGGTGTAATTTGAATAGTACGCTCAAGGATTCGTTTATCAGCGGTTGCAGCGTATTTAAATAAAACGCCTAAATGTCGTCGCTGCACGCGTTCCGTTTTACGAGGATCGTAAAGTTCGGAGGAGAATGTTCCGCAGTTTTCGCGCTGCTGGAGAACAGTTGATATATTTGTCGTTTATTCCGCGCTCGTTTCGATGCGGTTTCGCGGGATTTTTCTTCCTCTACCCGATGATGCCGTTTCCGTTTTCGAAATTAGGCGCGACACGTTCCGCCTCGACAGTGAAACTTTTAGTACTTTATACTATTCCTAATATCAATGACATCAAAAAAACGTCGAGGTATTAATTCCAAATACACTGTTTTCACGAAAATGTAGGATGTAAGAACAGACGACGTAGGCAGTTAAACTCCATCGTGTCCCTCTTAAGGAATCAGCCATTTCTAGTCGGAACAATGGTGGAGTGTCGCGCGTGTCAGGTCGTGCAGATTACACAGGTCTCGCGGAAGCACAAAGAATCGCGTTTTCCGTCTAATTTCGGTTTAACCGACCCTCTAAGGCTAGGTCGTGCTAAAGTTTCCACGGTACTCGAGCGTGGCCGAGCCTGGAAGAGAAGGAAACAAAGGGGCAAGAAGACTCGCACGGCGAAGTTCTCCAGGGAGGAATTCGTAGGAAAGTAAAGCTCCCGTGCCGTGGCAGCTCCGTGTTCCTCTGAATTACCGGCGCCCCGACGCCTGTACGGAGAAAAATATTCCCAACTTGGGATCGCATAAATGCTGAATGAGACGCGAACGAACGTATGAACAACAAACCTTGTTCTCCCCCATGGTCGACTGCTTCAGCCGCAATGTGTTATGAGAAGGAAATACGAGATGTTTTATAATCCGCGGGAAACGCCCGGCGGTGCTAGAAAATCTGTAAAACTACCAAGAACTTTCGCGTAAATATCGTTTTAAAGATTGCTGGAACGGTACGATCATTTGTTACGCCCTAACCGTTCCCTGGAGTTGGCCTCGATTAATCCAAGTAGCTGAATAAAGTAATCACTCTGCGTTGTAAGTATAGAATAATCGTGAAATTTTCAATTTGGTATACGATGCCGGTTGCAAATAAAAATCTTCGTCCTTTTGTTCGTGGGGGCCTTAAATTTCGAGCAGCTCGGCGCGAAGCACCCTCGAATTTCCCTAGTCGACCCCTAACGACATCGTAACGATAAAACAGCGCCGAGGCGAGGCAGCAACGTCCTCCGCGTTAATAGCTGCTAACGGAACGCGATAAAAAAAAAGTTTATAATTTCATCCGCGTCGAGTTAGCTGTTTGAAATTCCCCGCTGCGTCGGCGTCGGTGCTCCCGCGTCCCTGATACCGTACCATCCTCGATAAGAGCAAAGACAGAGGTCGCGATGGCAATCCCGACGCCTCGCAATTAAGGCGGTTGTCGTTGTACCGCTCCCCGGCTCGCGTCACGTCGCCTCAAGAAAATGAAAACGCTCAGCGTAGTAACGAGCGAACCGAATTAATTTGCACGCGTAATTTTTTCCACTCCCGTCCCGGTTGCAATTTCGAGGCCCTGTTTACGCCATCCGGCTAGACGTACGAATCCCGCGCGTAGAATTTTATTTCGGATTAAATATTATAGTTCTGGACACCCGTTAGAGAAGATTGGTATAGCAGGCAGTCGGGCGCGCGCAAGAACAGCGACGCGTGTAGGTAGAAACGCGCGGCAGAGACGATATTTCATTAGGAGGACCGCCGGGCAAATGCTTTTATTAAAAAGTGCGAGCCGGTTGTGAAATAAGAAAAAAACGGAAACGCTCGGTGGATTTATGCCCGAGAAAATCGGAAAAATCGCCGTTGGTCGCTCGCGGCCGGAGATAGAACCCAGAGATGCCAGATTCAGCACCCGGTGCTCTACTCACACACATCAGATCACGCGTACGTGAGCTCGTAGAGTTTCGGAAAGTCGACAAAGGCAAACTGACACATGCCCTCTTTCTCGATTATTCCGAAGCTGCCCGAAGTAATTTCGGACCGCCTCGTGGGAGTCGAGAGAAAAAGGCTCACATTTGCCTTCTCGCTCCTAACAACTGAAATCCGACCTCCCGTCTGCGGCATACGATTTGGAATCTCGACTGCCCAGGTATTTTTACTTGCCTTCCCTAGAGTTCATTACTGAACTCTGCAAATTACTCCTGGTTTCTAGTTGCCTCTGATGATCTCTGATGACCAGTGCTGACAAAAGTACAGAACTCCCGACAACTTTTCACACCATACAGCGACTGTTACTGACTGCTCCTGATTACTGCTTGCCTCTGCTGGACTCTGCTGACCATCGCTTATATTTCCGACAACCTATAACGATTACTACTGACTTCTGCTAACCTCTGTTGGTCTTTGCTGATCTCTGTCAGCGTGTGCTTGTCTCTGCTGAACTTTCCTGGCCTCTGCCGAACGCTACTGACCACTGCAGGTATTTCTGATAATGTATAACGATTAATATTTACTACTGCATGCCCCTACAAGTCTCTGCTTGACTTTGCAGGTTTTTGCTTGCCTGTGCATGCCTTTGCTGGCCTCTGCTGAACACTGCTGACCACCCCTGATGCTTCTGATATCGTATAACAATTACTACATGCTACTGTTCACCCCTGCTG
Source organism: Colletes latitarsis (assembly GCF_051014445.1). Taxonomy (NCBI): domain Eukaryota; kingdom Metazoa; phylum Arthropoda; class Insecta; order Hymenoptera; family Colletidae; genus Colletes; species Colletes latitarsis. Next base: position 24,024,290 of record NC_135141.1, on the reverse strand, counting down.
ATCTCTGCTTGCCACTGCATGCCTCTGCTCGTCTCCGCTGACCGCTGCTGACCACCTCCGATGCTTCTTACAACATATAACGCTTACTACTTGCTACTATTCGTCCCTGGTGATCTCTGCTTGCCACTGCTAGCCTCTGCTGACCACCGCTTATATTTCTGGCAACGTACAACGATTACTACTGACTTCTGCCTGCCTCCGCTGGACTCTACTGACCGCTACTGACCACTCCTGTCACTTCTGACAACGTATAACAATTACTACTGACTTCTGCCTGCCTCCGCTGGACTCTGCTGACCGCTACTGACCTCCGTTGGCCTCTGCTCGTCTCTGCTGACCGCTGCTGACCACTCCTGATACTTGTGACAACGTATAACGATTACTACTTGCTACTGGCAGCCTCTGCTGACCTCTGTCAGCATCTCCTGGCCTAAGCTGGCCTCTGTGAACATCTTCCGACGTCAGCTGACCATTGCTGACCACTGCTGACCGTTGCAGACAACTTGTGACATGATATAATATAATATAATATGTTTATATGTATTATAGTTTTGTATAATGTAAATCTGTGGCAATAAATGATATAAATTTAAAGAATTCGATGTGTTTTCATCATTTTTTACCTTTCTTTCCCTCTCCAAATCATTCCCTTAATTATAAGACCTTCACAAACGCTCGATCGACTCTCCGTATCTTTAAAAATTTTCTAAGTTCCCCGGAAAGATTTCAAATCTCCCGCCGCCAGAAATTTCTGGGAATTCCTGGAAATGACGTCATTTCTAAGAATTCCTGAAAATTCTCGGAATCCCTGAAACTTCTCGGAATCCCTGAAACTTCTCGGAATCCCTGAAACTTCTCGGAAACCCTGAAATTTCTTGGAATCCCTGAAATTTCTCGGAATCCCTGAAATTTCTTGGAAGTTTCAGGCAGCAGCTGCGGCCTGAATTTTTCGGCAAAAATTTTAAAGAGCCCCCCCCTGAAATCTTTCCCGGGCACTTTGACATTTCTCTGGAAGAACCCATCCGGCAGCCCGGGCTTTCATCTCTCCTGCCAGCCGTCAACCGCCAGTGCCTCGTGCTAGCTGTGGGACTTTGAAATTTTTCGGCCAAGTGTTTGTTGTCTCCTGCCAGCCGTGGGACTTTGAAATTTTTCCGCCAAGTGTTTGTCGTCCTCCTGCCAGCCGTGGAACTTAGACATTTTTCTGGAAGATCGTCGCTGGCCCCCTCTCCGCTCTCCTGGTAGTCGCCATCCGCCATTGTTGTTGTCTCCTGCCGGCTGTGGAACTTAGAAAATTTTCGGGAAGGAACATCCCGAAAATTTTGCAGCGACCCCCCCCCCCCCCCCCCCCACTGGGTGGGAGACCGCCAGCCAGACCTGGCCGGACTCCCACCCCCCTCCCCTCCAGGGGAGGACCAGCTCCTGCCGGCTCCGCTGCTGCTGGAGATGTTGCTGCTAGGAAGGCATGTCATGAAATGGCCCATTTAGAGTTGGGTTAACGAGTGTATATATAGAAACGAAGGCCCGAGCGAGCGCTTGTGAGAAAGCCTAGGCGGCGGCAGATTTGAAATCTTTCCGCGGGACTTTGAAAATTTTTGCCTCTGGCAGCTAGTACGCAGAGCTGCTGTTTACCTATCGACCCGTAGCTATGGCGCTGACGGTTTCAGGTCCATTTTAGACTAGAAAATTTTTATCTCTGCAGCTAGTACGGGAGCTGACGTTTACTGAATGAATGAATAAGTATCTCTAATCGACCATGGGTCTGGCGCTGACGGTTTTTGGACAATTTGGACATTGTTATCAGGAGGACATGGTAGGGGAACAGTTGGCACGTATCTTATAACTAAGGGAATGGTTTCGAGAGGAAAGGAAAGGTAGAAATGATGAGAACACATAGCATTCTTTAAAATTATATTATTTATTGTCATAGATTTACATTATACAAAACTTCAATACATATAAACATATTATATTATATTATATCATATCACAAGTTGTCAGCAATGACCAGCTGTGGTCAGCGATGATTAACTGACGTCGGGAGATGTTGACAGAGGTCAGCTGGCAAACAGTAGCAAGTAGTAATCCTTACACGTTGTCAGAAGTATCAGGAGTGGTCAGCAGCGGTTAGCAGAGTCCAGCGGAGGCAGGCAGAAGTTAGTAGTAATCGTTGTAGGTTGACAGAAATATAAGCGGTGGTCAGCAGAGGGGAGCAGAAGTCGGGGAGGCTGGCAAAAGCCAGTAGTAATCGTCATACGTTGTCAGAAGTACCAGGGGTGATCAGCAGCGGTCAGCAGAGGCCAGCGGAGGTCTGTGAGAAAAATTCAGAATCACATGTAGTCATACCTTGTACCTCGTACTTTTTACATTATAATTCAGCCAAAAAGCGTAAAACAGTTTTACAAAATTACCTGCTAACACAAGTTAACCACCAGTAGAGGTATGTAGAGACCAGCAGTGGTCAGCAGTGGCGTGCACAGGCTGGCAGAAGACAGTAGTAATCGTTGTACGTTATCACAAGTATCAGGAGTGGTCAACAGCGGTCAGCAGAGACGGGCAGAGGCTGGCAGAAGTCAGTAGTAATCGTAATACGTTGTCAAGAATATAAGGGGTGGTCAGTAGCGGTCAGCAGAGTCCAGCGGAGGGTGGCAGAAGTCAGTACTAATCGTTGTAGGTTGACAGAAATATAAGCGGTGGTCAGCAGTGGTCAGCAGAGGCTGGGAGAGGCTAACAGTAGCCAGTCGTAATCGTTATGCGTTGTCAGAAATTCCAGGAGTGGTCAGCAGCGGTCAGCAGAGGCCAGCGGAGGCCTGTGAGAAAAATTCAGAATTACATGTAGTCATACCTTGTACCTCGTACTTTTTACATTATAATTCAGCCAAAAAGCGTAAAACAGTTTTACAAAATTACCTGCTAACACAAGTTAACCACCAGTAGAGGTATGTAGAGACCAGCAGTGGTCAGCATTGGCAGGCACAGGCTGGCAGAAGACAGTTGTAATCGTTGTACGTTATCACAAGTGTCAGGAGTGGTCAACAGCGGTCAGCAGAGACGGGCAGAGGCTGGCAGAAGTCAGTAGTAATCGTAATACGTTGTCAGGAATATAAGGGGTGGTCAGTAGCGGTCAGCAGAGTCCAGCGGAGGCAGGCAGAAGTCAGTAATAATCGTTGCAGGTTGACAGAAATATAAGCGGTGGTCAGCAGTGGTCAGCAGAGGCTGGGAGAGGCTAACAGTAGCCAGTTGTAATCGTTATACGTTGTCAGAAATTCCAGGAGTGGTCAGCAGCGGTCAGCAGAGGCCAATGGGGACCTGTTGGCAGGAAGTCGGATATTAGTTGTTCAAGGGCGTGAAGGGAAGTGTGAGCCTTTCTCTCTCGACTCCCACGAGACGGTTCGAACTTACTTTGAGCAGCTTCGGTGAATCGGGAAAGAGGGCATATGTCATTTTGTCTTTGTCGACCCTCCGCGGTCTTTGATTAGAACCGCGCGCTTCCATCCATTTTTATTCTTTTCTTGTTTCTTTCACCGCGTCGTCGTGGCTCGGCGCAATCGAAATTACGACGCCCCTCCTTGGCTTCTATTTATCGTTGACTTCTAATAAGACAAACTCTCGATTATCGTCTAACGCTACGGGAATTCTTTATAATATTCCTCAAGAGCGAAGCAACAATTGGCTTGATGTATTTTGGATATAGGAGCATCGTCCAGTTGCTCGAGGAACCCCTGAAAAAAAGTATACGTATACACTAAAGAAGAGAGGTTAAACAAAAATGAATATTTATGAAGAACCAAGAAAATCGTCTAACGCGACGAGAATTCTGTAAAATATTTCTCAGGAGCGAAGCAACAATTGGCTTGATGTATTTTGGATATAGGAACATCGTCCAGTTGCTCGAGCAACCCCTGAAAAAAAAAGTATATGTATACACTAAAGAAGAGAGGTTTAAAAAAAATGAATATTTATGAAGAACCAAGAAAATCGTCTAACGCGACGAGAATTCTGTAAAATATTTCTCAGGAGCGAAGCAACAATTGGCTCGATGTATTTTGGATATAGGAGCATCGTCCAGTTGCTCGAGGAACCCCTGAAAAAAAGTATACGTATACACTAAAGAATGGAGGTTTAAAAAAAATGAATATTTATGAAGAACCAAGAAAATCGTCTAACGCGACGAGAATTCTGTAAAATATTTCTCAGGAGCGAAGCAACAATTGGCTTGATGTATTTTGGATATAGGAACATCGTCCAGTTGCTCGAGCAACCCCTGAAAAAAAAAGTATATGTATACACTAAAGAAGAGAGGTTTAAAAAAAATGAATATTTATGAAGAACCAAGAAAATCGTCTAACGCGACGAGAATTCTGTAAAATATTTCTCAGGAGCGAAGCAACAATTGGCTCGATGTATTTTGGATATAGGAGCATCGTCCAGTTGCTCGAGGAACCCCTGAAAAAAAGTATACGTATACACTAAAGAATGGAGGTTTAAAAAAAATGAATATTTATGAAGAACCAAGAAAATCGTCTAACGCGACGAGAATTCTGTAAAATATTTCTCAGGAGCGAAGCAACAATTGGCTCGATGTATTTTGGATATAGGAACATCGTCCAGTTGCTCGAGGAACCCCTGAAAAAAAAAGTATACGTATACAATAAAGAATGGAGGTTAAAAAAAAATGAATATTCATGAAGAACCAATAAAATCGTCTAACGCGACGAGAATTCTGTAAAATATTTCTCAGGAGCGAAGCAACAATTGGCTCGATTTTGGATATAGGAGCATCGTCCAGTTGCTCGAGGAATCCCTGAAAAAAAAGTATATGTATACACTAAAGAATAGAAGTTAAAAAAAAATGAATATTTATGAAGAACCAATAAAAGAACGTAATGGAAAGTTCATAAAGACGGGATTACGGCCAGCCAACGTTGTTGCGTTACAACGGACCGCAATGCCGGAACTGCTCGACGCCGGAGGGCGCGAAATTCGAATGAATTAATAATACTTTCGAATTTTTAGTGGACCGCGGCGATAAAAGCGAGGAAAAATAGAGTCGTCGGTTAAACCGGGGCCGGGGGGAGGAGGGGAATGGATCGGACAAAAAGCGTTTCACGCGCGATATTTGCGGCTCGCTTATTGAATTTGAGTAATGGCGGACAGTTGCGCGGGAAAGTCTGAAAACTCGGATTTCCTTGTGCTCGGTCAACGGACCGACAATTATTGGACGGGTCTGCTCGACTGGATCTCCCGTCGAAAAATGAAGTCGCCGTGTGAATGGCGTTAACCGGATAACGCGGAAAATTGAAAGGATGAGTTATTGACAGCGCAGACCGGGCTCTTACGATCGGGTAATATGCGAAACGTGACGCCCAATTAATTTTTAATGCGTTTTTTGGCGATCCACGTCGTTTGGAAAACCAGATCGTCCCTTAAATCTAGAAATTGGGATATTTTAAATTAATATTCGCTGCTCTAAATGCGGTAAACAAAGTGAAAGGCTGAAACAAACTGTTTACGACAAGAGGCGAACGAAAGGCCGCGGAGTTCTCAAAGAAAAGCTGGATCAAACGACTGCTGCAGTCACCGAGAAGAGATCAGCGAGCAATCGCGATTCGCCGAGGAGACACTAATTGGAGTTTCCACGGGCGCGGAACGCACGCGAGTTCGATCGGTTAATTAATTAAGAGCGCTCGTTGGCGCGCGTCGGTGTGTGTGTGCATGCGCGCAGTCAATAAACGAGACATAAGCTTCCCTCGATTTTCTCCCTCTTCCGCAGTTTCCTGTAAATCTTTCGCCCTTCGTCGTAAATTACGTCGCAGATGGCCGAAACACCGTCGTTACAGTAATTCCTCGCTCGAAGATCGAAAATCGAGACCGTCGGTTATCTTTGACCGAGCGACGGTACAGAGTTTCCTTTTAGAGTCGTTTTTTGTCGCGATTAAATGGACGGTACCGCGTTTATCGATTATTCCAATGTACGGCTCGCGTTTTGACATCATTTTTTTTTTTCGTCGTTTACGCGCGCCGGGTTGATTTTCACAGAATTTCGACCCGCGGTTTCGTGTTTCGTCGATAACGGTAATTCGTAACGCCGGGATTAAGCTACTTTGCGATTTTATCTGCCGTCCGGGGCCGTTAATTCGCGCTCCGTCGAGCAGCTTTATCAATAATATCGCCAACGTCGAAGATTTATTCGCCGTTAATCCGATTACGATATAAATATTATTCGCATAGCGTCGATCGCGCGAACTCGTTTCTCCGGGTCCGTGATCGTAAATTATGGAGGAGTCGATTCGCCGATAATTACGATTGCAATTAAGGCGAATGTACCAGTTGACCGTTCAGGTTGAACACATCGTTCCCAAAGCGATCGACAAACCGTTAAACGTTTTCGGAAACACGTAATCTGTTAGCGATCGTAACACTGTTTCTTTGGTAGTTGATAGATCTGAATAGATCTTCGAACCGGTGGAAAATGGAAGGAAAACAAAATTATCTACCGCAAAAGAGTTAAAAGGTTCCGTGGGGTGGGAAACCGCGTCGAAATCGGGCGATTTAATTTCCGCTGCATTATTGTTTATCGTCGAATCGCGTAACGTATCATGGTCGCGTTTGTGTAACGAATGTCATTGGTTCCGTCGATGCGAGGGGATTATTAAGTATCGCTAATTTTCTGTAATTAAATGGCGAACAATACCGTGCGTCGACAATAGAGAATCGCGCGTGGAACAATGGCGAACGTTCGATGGATTTCCTATCGTAACCTCGATTGTTGTTGCAAAATTCCTCGTACCTATACCTTGTAAAGCTTCATCGCTGCTATTTGTCCCCGGAGTGTCTCGTAATTTGACGCGTATCGTATCCCCTGTATAGTTCGCGATAAATAAAAACTGACCGATATAATGCCCGTTAGTGACTGCAATTTCGGAGATCTTGCGTGGATTTAATTTTCACGAGAGGCTGGAAAGAGACTCTTCGACCCCATCTTTGACCTACCGTGCGAAAAAAAACGCAGATTCCGTGACTTTCGATGAAAACCAATTTTCGTCTCCGAAGCTCTTGTCTTTTATTCGCGAATCATGGGGCAGCTCGGACCGGGTCCGACCTCGTAATTTCCACGGGATTGCAATTTTCCCCGCGGCGGAAACGTTTAAATCCCCCCCTCCCCCCGTCCATTAATGCCATACGTTCTTTCGGCCTCGTTATGAATATTCTCACCTGCGCGCACGTGCGGCCGCGTTTCCACGAAAAAAAAAAAAAAAAACGCAGCGGCCCGGCAGCGTTGCGAATTTTAATTTTTCCGACGAATTTATTGCGTCGCGTTCGCACCACCAGCTTTCCGTTTACATTTCTATTTAAATCCACGGATATGTTAATCTTTCCAGCGTTTTTATTTACCGGGACTCCCCATTGGCCCGGTTCGTTTCGACGTTTCCTATTCAAATTTTTTCCGGGCGGCGCCATTCCCCCCATTCCTCGACGCGAATCGAAATGGCGTTGTTCAATTTTTTCTTTCATACGTGCTTCTTAGGCGCGTGAAACATTTAAACGTATGTTTCTGGAAAAACTCGCTAACGCAGGGCACAATTCTATTTCCTAAATGTAACGCTTCCGGACGCGCGGAGGGTCTTTCAAAAAATTCAATACTCTTATCTTCCGACGCTCTGGGAGGATCGTATCGATATTGTATTCTCAAAGGATACGTCACCGATAAATTCTAGCAATTTTCCATCGAATCGTTACCGATTCTACGGTATCGTAAAATGTTCCGATTTAATGGCGCGGCTCGAGTAATACAATTTTAAGCGTCCCATTTCGCATAATAGGAACTACGCGGTCTTAGCTCTCGATTACGTCAGAGGGTCTCTGCCACTCGGAAGCAATCGAAACTCGAAGCCTGATCGGCCGAAAATAGATCCACTCGAGGTATGATCTACGACGACGCGTATACAGCGTGGGGCAGTAACTATTAGCACCTCAGATATCTTGGAAATTATAAGTTTCACAGAAATGTTTGCTAAAGTAAATTGCACAGTACGAAGGGCGCTATTGGGTGGCGATAATAGTTTTTTTGCAGGTGGAGGTACTTCGGACATTTGAAGGTCACATCCATTTTTTTAAATGGATCGGTATATTTTTGCTTCCGTATCACGATAGAGGATCTTAAAACGAGTTCAACGACCTATTACACAAGGTCATTGAAGGTCATAGAAAGTAGAGAAAGGCGATAATACTTACGGTTTTGGTAGTAAATGAAACATGTTTATAGTAGGTGTTCGAAATGATGACCATCACTGTCAATGCACCGTTGGATTCTTTTTACGATTGATTGACTTGCAAGTCTTACAGCATCAGAACTTATTGATGCACAGGCTGCAATAATTCGCTGTTGCATATCGTGAGATGTAGTTGGTACTTCTTTGTACACTTTCTCTTTCAATGTTCCCCACAGAAAGAAATCTAAAGGTGTTATGTCTGGTGAACGAGCTGGCCACGATATTGGACCGCCGCGTCCAATCCAACGATTTCGAAATTTTTCGTCGAGTTCCCTTCGCGCAATCGATGAATAATGTGCTAGACATCCATCATGTTGATACCACATGGTTTGTCATGTAAATAAAGGTAACTCTTCTAGCAAAAGACCCAATGTATCCTTAATAAAATCAGCATAGACGTTGCCATTGAAATTTCCATTGATAAAATAAGGTCCAATAATTTAATCACCTATGATATCGCACCATACATTCACAGACCATTGTTTTTGATTCAACCTGTCGCAGGCAATGTGGATTTTCCGCTGCCCATAAATGCATGTTATGCAAATTAACATTCCCGTGATTTGTGAATGTTGCTTGATCAGTAAATAAGACGGTATTAAAAAAAAGCTCATTGTTTTGAATCTGACGTATAGCCCATCGACAAAACTCAACGCGATTCATGAAGTCGTTCCCATGCAATTCTTGGTGAAGACTAACGTGATACGGATGAAATTTGTGACGGTGCAAAATGCGAAGTACGCTCCCCCTACTAATGCCAGATTTGCGTTCAATTTGTCGCGAACTAATATGAGAATTTCTAGACACACTAGCGAGCACACCGATTTCCATTTCTTCGTTAATTACTCGTTTCTGGCGTTCACTTTTACGAACACTTAAACTACCGGTTTGCCTAAGTTTATCATACACATTTTTAAATGTTTGACGCGAAGGCTGAGACCGATGTGGATATCGTTCAGCATACAAGTTTTTCGCCCTTACAGAATTTTGTTGGCATTCACCATAAATGGGAAGCATATCAACCTGCTCTTCAAACGGATACATCGTGCCGGATTGACCGATTTATCGATACTAATCTTATGATGTTTATCTTACTCTGCAAACTATTAAAGTGTCCTTCAAGCAGTGTTTATTCTCAGTAAAGTAAACGATAAGCATTACTCATTCCTCTACTGTTGACAATACGTATGTTTCATTTACTACCAAAACCGTAAGTATTATCGTCTTTCTCTACTTTCTATGACCTTCAATGACCTTGTGTAATAGGTCGTTGAACTCGTTTTAAGATCTTCTATCGTGATACGGAAGCAAAAACATACCGATCCATTTAAAAAAATGGGTGTGACCTTCAAATGTCCGAAGTACCTCCACCTGCAAAAAAACTTTTATCGCCGCCCAATAGCGCCCTTCGTACTGTGCAATTTACTTTAGCAAACATTTCTGTGAAACTTATAGTTTCCAAGATATCTGAGGTGCTAATAGTTACTGCCCCACCCTGTATTTAATAAATTAGCTACGGAGGATGCCAAGATAGAGGAATAGCTCTCTTTGCTTCCTGTTAACCACACTTTGACGAATCCGGGAAACAGACGGAACATCAAAGAGTCCCGAGTATCGTTGGCGCGTATAATAGATCGTCAATTAAATCTAATTGGACGAAATGGCGATTGGCCGTATAGGGACGAATCTTTACCAGAACCGGTTTTCGACGGTTGAATTTAAATTCCTTATTGATCGTAGGATCCCGGGGCTGGATCGTTTATTTTTATCTCGTTTGAAGCGTTTTGCTGATTGCGCGATTTCGACGCTCGAATTTCTATCGAGTTCCCAACTTGTTGATTCATTTATAGGATTTGGCAATCGCCACGTACCGCCAACGCGAAGTTTGCACGTCATACAGTTTTGGCAACGGCCCGGGAAACGTTTGCACAAATCCGCCGACAAGATTCTCTCGTATTTTTTTCCGCCCCCGTTTCGCCCCCTACGCGAATCCCTTATCGTTCGGTAAACGGGAACGCGATACCTTAATATCTGCATTTACTCTTCCTGTTAGTTCTATAGAAATATTAGCTTGATCGTAGGCGAATGGGTCTTCCTCGCTAAGAAGACTGTAAACACAACGATAATAAATAATTGCAAACTACTACGCGTAGGTGGTCGATTACTAAACTCGAAATAAAATACAAAGAGATTACCTTGAAAAATAACGCTCGAAGAATTCGCGAAAGGCCCGCACTAATAAAATAAATCGTCTACGAAGCGGGTAACAAAAAAAAAAAAAATAATCTAAAACTAAATTTAATTACGGCGGATCGCAACGAAATTCCTGGGAATCTTAAATTGCTTCCCTATCCGGCGCTGCCAGATTCCACAGGTTTCGTTCTTTTTATTAACGAGAACGGGGAAAACTTGGGAATAGTTGGCGTTTCGATAACACGAGCCCCTCCTCGGCATCCCCTCCAGTTTCGCCGCTGTTCTCCATCCCCACGGGTTTGTCTCGTCGCGCCGTGGAACACGTGCACCTGCACCCGCAGCTGTCGCGAACACTTTCCAGCGAGATTCGATAAAGTTTTTGAAGAAAGGCGGTACGTTGAACCGACCGTAGACGCGAAAAGACGCCGGATAGAGAGGAATTGTGTATGTGCGTCGCGACCCACCGCCCCCCCGCGGCGATCGGGTATAAAAGTGAGGTAGGTCGTAGCGAGTAATAGCGGCTCGTAAAGTTTCCAAGCCCGAAGGAAACAGGCGAGCCGTGATTCAACGAATACGACGTTCTTATTATTGCTTAAAAATGGCGACCGATGCCGTGGCCCGGTCCTCCAGCGACGCGATCCTTTTTCCCGGACGAATTTTCACGGGAGTTACGATCCATGATGTCTGGTTCCAACGATAAATCGGTAATGGTACACCTGCTGCTTCCTTCGAACCGAACCATTTACAAATTTCGAGTCTGGACGCGCGATTCCGTGTCGAGGGAATCAAGTGGTAGTGGCTCGTACGTAGTCGGACATCCTTGAAAGTCCAGTTTCATTCTCTGGACTTTCCTTTCGCATTAATAATATTATTAATATCGAGGGGATCTGTTTTGTCTTGACACTATTCAAACTGAGGGTCTATTTCCAAGCATTTGCGATTATTCTGCGTCTATTTTTCGCGACACGGAAACGGAGCTTCTGCGAAGCTTCAGCCGTCGATCAATTTAGAACTCGAATCCACTTACGAGCATCTTGCTTCGTATATCGTAATGTCGAAACGTCGATCGTTGCTGTTTCAACATCAATCGAGTCCTGCCTGGTGAATTTGGCAACTATTTTTCATCCAGCGAGAATGATCGAGGAACGTTATGGCGACCTATATTCGAGGAGAATTAGATAATGGTAGATCCGGCGCGGTCATGCATAAATCAATCGATGAACCCCTTCCTGGCTGCCTTCGCAAATTACTTTCGTATTAGCACATATATTGCGCTGGAAGACTTATCGATAAAGTCAATTTCATTGGGACACATAATCCAGCGATACTTTTCAATTTATCGACCGCGATATACTACCACAGACGAGTTATACGAGCAGACCTTAAACCTTATGGACTTTCGTGGCCCAATCTGACTGTCGTATCCATCTGAAAATTCGGAGGTGCCTAAATTTTTTGGCGAAAAAAAAATTTTAGATCGATCTAAAAAAATTATTTTTACTTGCGGGGGTCGATTACAATCATTTTTGGTCAATAGACATACACCCGAAATCTTAGCTACTTTTGAGAAAAAAATTCGGGTAGGTGCTGAAATTTTTCGGTGAAAAAAAAGACTTTCGAACAGTCTTGGAAAAATTATTTTTAGTTGCAGAGGTCAATTACAATCATTTTTGGTCATTACATATACCCGCGAAATCCTACTCAGTTGCGAGAAAAAAATTCATTACCGAAAATATGTCTGACCATATCATTGATGTCTTTCACTGAAATCTCATGCTAATCTTTAAAATGTCATAACTTTTGAACGGATTGGACGATTTTGAAGTTTAAAAAAGCAAACAACGCGTATTTTAGTGTAGAATATGTAGAAATTCTAAAAATATTCGAAAAGTTATTCCTTGACCCCATAAAGTTAGAAAAACCCCATAAAAATGGTCCAATTTTTAAACAGCCATAACTCCTAGAATAGTGAATATATTTCAATGAAACTTTTTTCTGAAGTAGAGCTCATGGGTACCTACAAAAAAGTATTAGACAACTTTTCTGTAGGGCGTCAAACAAAATTATTAAAAATGAAGAACGAATTTTTAAGAAAAATCGACAGGGGGTAGGTGCCTAAATTTTTCGGTGAAAAACAAAAATTTCGAATCATTCTGAAAAAATTATTTTTGGTTCGGGGGGTCAAATACAATCATTTTTGGTGAATATACATACCCCCCAAATCCTACGCAGTTCCGAGAAAAAAATTCAGGAAGACGGACAAATTTTTCGGCAAAATTGAAAAGTTTCGAATCGTTTTGAAAAAATTATTTTTAGTTTCAGGGGTCGATTATAGTAATTTTTGGTCAATAGACTTACCCCCAAAATCCTACGTGCTTTCGAGAAAAAAATTCGAGTAGGTGCTTGAATTTTTCAGCGAAATTGAAAACTTTCGGATCGATCTAAAAAAATTATTTTTAGTTGTGTGGGCCGATTACAATCATTTTTGGTGAACAGACACATACTCTCGAGAAATCGTACGCACTTTCGAGAAAAAAAATTGTAGATATTGAGGTGGAATCGATGGCTGAATATCGAAGGTTGCGTCGAAAGGTGTCTTCGATTTAAAATAATGTCGAAAGTTTTGCCACGGATTAAAAGTTGTTGGAACGTATGGCGGTAGTGCGAGCGTAGCTTGAGACTGTGAGTGAAAGCGGATAATCTGTGGTCAGCCACATTGTACGCCGAGCGCACATACATTACATCTGCCTGTAATTCACGATGTATGGCGTTATTTTGGAAACTTTTACGAGAGGAATTTATTCGGTTTAATCGGAGTTTCAAAGCTTCACGTTTTCAATATAAATTAATTGTACAAATTCAGTGAGTATAAGAGAACAATGGAACACCCTCTACGGACAGACGAACGTTTACAAACTCACTTAAAAGCATTGGATTGTTTGAACTACGCCGGTACACCTTTCGAATATGAATTAATCGTGAAAGCGTAGCTTATGGTAATTGAAACGTAATTTATAATTTTTTCGAGTAGAGTACTTTAGTTTGCTTCAATATGCATAAATGTATCACTCGAGTTTCAATTATTCGTACAAGAACAGAGAGAACGTGCAAAGGATAGTAACTCATCTATGGTCAGACGCATTATACACCGAGTGCTGTATATATTACACTTCTCTGTAACTTGAGTTATAAGGCACTGGAGGCTAAAGCTTGGCATGATAGGAACCATACTATCTATCTATCAGAAATTCTCGAGTGCATCCTCTATTGAAACTGTATTTTAAAGCACCGTAACAGATATTATTACGTTTAGATTAAATTCTACATTTCTGCGAGCATGTAAAAATAGCCCATCCAAAGAGAATACATTTCTTATATTTTTATTCAGATTTCAATCTCCGTATCGACTCTAGCTTGCAATATAGAGCGTCATTTTCGGTATCGTTCGAGAGAAGTTATTCAATTTGACTAAAACTCCATATTTCATGTATTAAATAAACGAACCAGTGCAGCATGAATGAGTAAAACAGTGGACCGTGCACGATCAAATGCATTGCAACGCTGGATGCATCATATTTACCTCCAATGTGCTGTTTACACGTTATTTTACATACTTTTTCGAGCAGAATTACTCGGTTTGATCGAAGCATCAAATATAAATTTATCCTGTGATACGCACGAATATCATTTTTTATTCTCGAATATATCTATTTACGTATAAAACGTTGAAACGAAATATAAAATAAATGGAGAAAATGTATTCGTTGGTACGAGCGCAGCTTGAAAATTTAAGTGATAAAGATCCGCGTATGGGCAGACATACTTTATTCAGCGTTAGTTCTCTCATTTATCGACTGATTACGATTTACGATAGAAAATTTCTGTTTTATTTAGTTCAGTCCGTCGGTTGGTTGCAAAATACAAAATTCTAACGACACGACTGAAACGCTGTACAAGTTATGACGAGGCAACGAACGCTGGAAGGTATTGAGGGGATCGATTTGATTACGTCGAATGATCGAATGCAAATTAGCGCGACGAGGACATCATCGTGGCTCGTGGGATCCCCTCGATGGCCCGTTTTCGAAATTTCCAGCCCTCTTCCCTGTCCCAATTTCGGCCGATCCCGCAGTGTTCGATGAAACCGTTGTTCCCCCAGCCGTGTAATTCCCGCAAAAGTTGAAACAATTGGCCCCGGCCCGTGAATGGAGATTGCGAGAGATAGACGAACGGGACGGGACCGTCGGATACGAGAGCAGATGGAGTGCTTTTGTCCTGGCAATTAGTTAATAAACAAAGGGCTCGGTCGCAGGGAACGGTGATCCTCCTGTTACAAGATTGCAATTAGACGAGCGACGAGCAGTGAATAAATAAACGGTTGATACGAACGATAAGCAGAGAAGAGACCAGAAGAATCGTGTTACCCTAGGTCGGAAATTGTTTAAACGAGAACCAACCGCGAAATAATGGAACAGTCGATCTCGTAGCCCTTTATTGTTTTCAATGCAATTTGTCGTACGGTTCGTTATGGATTCGTAAAATTTACAAATTCGTCGTAATAAATACGTAACGAATCTATAAAATTCACGAATTTGTTGCAAGGAATTGTTCCAGGCAGGCTCGGTGAAACTGTTCAACGATAACGAAACGCTAAGGCGGAATAATAAATTTTAAAAGGATTTCTAAGCACGTAGTCGGATTTTTATTTCACGGTGGTTGCTCGTCCCGGAATGAATATTGAATTACATTATTAATGAATGGGCCAGATTGGCAAAGGGATTATCATCATACAATCACAATTATACGTTAAGTCGAATAGAGGATGCGACGGAGGAAATTTTCATTTTGCAGTTATAATTACGAGTACATTTTAAGTAGCGAATAATGAGCAGAAGCAGGTTTTTCTGCTTCGTTCCCCTGCTTGGCTCGGCTCGGGGACAATAAGTGGCGAATAAATAAATGATGGAGCGAAAGGAGCTTTTGTTTCGCGCAAGCGGCGAGCGCGTTCATTAAGCGACAGATAAACACGAGCCGATTAACGGTACCAAAGCAAAGATTTTTACGTTTATAATTGCGAAAATAATAATAGGTCTCCAATGGGAAGAAAAGCAACATTTATAATTGCGCGTTTAATTAGGGACGATTCGAGGAAATCCAAGGAAATTAAAGCAAATACAAGTACCGTGGAGGACGAAGCTTTTGTTTCACAAATAAACTGTAAGCATTTTTGACTGGTTTTAGCGATTCCCAAAGTCTCTGCCCGGCCCAGTATATCTTCCGCGGGGGCGGTGAGAATTTCTCGAACGCATCGTTCGCAAACAACGCATTCAATTCGCCGATCGTGAAATGAAATAGGGAGACGAGGGTGGTGGGTTCGGTTCTATGCACGGTAAAAGCCCTTTTTTAATTTGTCGATGTTCGCTCTGCGACAAATTGCAACAATGGAGTCCGCCTCCGAGAAGCCAATGCCTCCGTTATTTCACCCCCCACATCCGCGACCCTCTCCATTTATTGTCGATAATTACAACAGCTGTGCTCGCGGCGCCATGCACCGAGCTCTGCCCGTGTTATTTTTACTTTCGTCTGTAATCGAGTTAATTGCTCTCCGGTTATTGGCGTCGTTGTTGCCGTCGCAACACGCTGTATCGCGATACTCGTCCGATTCTTTTGTTTTCGAGACTCGATAGAGCGCCACCGGTACTCGACAAACAACTTGTTAGAGCTCAAACATTCGCCCTCTGGCAGAGTTTACGACGCTAATATGTACCGGCCGAAGAGAAACGTAATTTGCGATACGCGGGCGAAATTTTCCTGGAAAATGCCGGCAGGTACGAAAAGTTTGCACGAAACGGGGGGATATTTGTTGGAAAAATTTTGTCGAATAACGCGCGCATCAAAAGTTACAGTTTATTAATCGACCGTAACATGGCGCTAGTGATAAGGTCACGTATACGGTCGGACGAAGAGTTATTTCCATATTACGCGTTAAAAATCGAGAAATTTTCAAATTCTTCAAATTGGAAGCGATCTACTTAATAGTTTACATAAAGTAAATTATCAAGCATGTTCTATTTCCTTGATAAACAAGGTAGAAACTCCTTTTGTGAATTATAACACGAGGCTCCAAGTGATAGCAGACCGTATATGGTCAGACACAGAGATCACCTACTGTACATAACGATAGAATAGTTATTCCTGAGAAGTTTCTACACACTCTCGGTATGATTCAAGTCTCAAAAGTTCACAACAATTTAACAACAATTTGAAAAGTTTCTAATTCTTTAAAACCGTGACAAAGTTGTTCAAACGAGTCTCGTTACAGTTTCTTACTTCCAATCCCGTTCCTTTGCAATCTTTGCAACCAGCAGAAATATCAAGCCTACCACTGTAACAATAAATAAATCACTGAGCCCTCCTCGCGGGGAAATGAATAAATAAAAGCCGCGGAGCGTTGGATTGTCCCTGTCGAGAGAGGGGACGGTTCGGAGCAATTAAAAAGAGATCCAAAGTAAAAATAAATTTCGCTCAAAAATGCAGTTTGCGCCGCGACCGTTACCGCACTCGGGGCGTCGTTATTTCCTCGACGAAATGTAAATTGAAGGCGAACGTCGCTTCGTACGATTTACAATGTTCCCAGGAAATACTTGTTTCCACGCAACGCGTTCGTTTCCCGAGCTATTTTTCGACCAAGAATCTTCCGTGCTCTTTATCGGGACGGGGAATTTCGTTTCTCGACCCGGTGAACGTGGTCGAAAGAGAAAAATAGGGCGTAGAGCAGAGAGGGGGGACAGAGAGAGAGAGAGAGAGAGAGAAACGCGTTGCCCGCCAGAGATGCTCGGGAATCCAGATAAAAATTCTGGGTCACGACTACGTTTTTCGAACGTCAATAAAATTTAGTCGGTGTAATCGCATTTATCATTGCTCGGTGGCCCGCGGGGGCCACGGTCCGGCTCTTTCGATATCAACAAAATGGTGGAACGGAAGCGTTCAGTGAACCAGTTATCGCGACGCTGGGCGTTTCGCAACGAGCCCGCTGCTCGAAAGCTCCCCTTTCACAAACCCGGCTTCTATTTCTGCGAAACCTAGGCGAGCCTCGGTGTATCCCGTATTATTCGCCGTGGATTCTCTGTACCATTTGCTCCCTTAATTTACCCTCGAATCGAACGCGAGCCCCTTTAACGCGATACGGATTTAAACGAGTTTACTCGACCCTCCGCGAAATTCTTGCCCGAGGATCGAATTAAATTACACCCGGTATCCTTCGAATAGTCGATTGTTTTTCAATCCTCTTTTTTTTTATCGTCGATTGGCAGTAATTTCCCGACGAGTTTCTTCGTTCGCGCAAAGGTGTTCGCGACGCGAGATTATCCCGGGGAGGGGATGTTTTCGCGTGGTCTACGTTCGGATGCACCCTTTCGAAGCGCTCTTCCCGGTTCGTATCGACTCGCGGGGACGTCCTCGCCGCGATACAATCGCACGGAGAGCACGCGGACGCGTTCCTACTTTTTGTTTCCGCCGGATGGATGATGGAGCCCCGACAGAGAGGGAGGAATCTGGAAAAATATCACGGTTGCGAGATCAAACGGAATGGATGGCACCGACTCTCCGGTCCTTTCCTCCGTCCTTCGACCCTTCTCTGTCGGGGGCGCTTCCTCCATTGGCCAGATAGAAGAGATGGATGTACGTGTGCGTGGCCGTGCACAAACGGGGAGGGAAGTAAATCGGAGAAATGGAGACGGGGAGGCAGGAGTGGACGTACAGTCAGGGACAAAAACGGTGCTACAAGTAGTTTCTGTATGCGTCCCGGCGCGAAAAGGGTTTAATCATCGATCCTATAAAACACTTGTCTGTGACGAGATCCCAGTCACGGACGTAGACAAAGAAGGGGTGGAAGCTGGACGGGGGAAAAGAGGATTTCAATCTATAAATATAAACCATCGGGCCAATACCGGCCGTTGCTCTACGTTTCCTTTATTGGATGCCAATAGTGGCTGCGTTTCTCCTTTTGCTCTTATCTCTGTTATCATTTTTCGGGGAGGGCTGTTCGTTGCCCTTTCCACCCGCGAACTTCACCGACGAGTCGATGTTTGCCACGATTCCGCACGGAACAGGGTGGTTCGTGTTTCGTGCCGTCTTTTTCACGCCCACCCCCGATCGTTTCGCGAGGGGGGAGGGGAAGAGGGAATAAAGTTTTGAAATACGCGGAAAGTTGGAGTATCAATTACCGAACGACGAGCCACTGAGAAGTTTCCTGCCGGATGCTAATCCTTTTTCTGGAAAGGGGCGGATGGATGCGCGTAGTTTGGTTCGTTTCGGGGTTCGTTTGTTACGTGCGTGTACGGCTGGTGCGCCGGGGAAAGGTAGAAATAATGGTCGGTGGCGAGTAATTGGTTTCCCGGGGATGCGAACTTTAGTTGCGCACGCTTTTTCGGGCTTGCTTCCGGGGACGGATTAAGTAACGCCGAAGGTACTTTGCGCCACGCTTCCGTCGATTAGCGGTTAATCAATGTGTTAAAGCACCCCGATAAATAGAAACCGAGAACACCGCGTTCGAGATATTTTTAAAACCGCTTCTTACATTATTTATATTTTTACTGATAGAATCAACGAGACAGGAGGATCTCAACCCCTAAAAAGAAGCGACTTTCCTATACGCGAAAAGAATTTTTATATTTGTTTGTAAGCAGAGGTTTATAATGAATGAATGCAATTACGATGTGTGAGAGTATCGATTGAGTGCATTGCCGACTGTGTGCGAGTGTTTCGTGTGAAGTGTACGTTTTAAAGTTATTCATGCAATTTGTTAATCTTTTGTTACGGTTACGATCAGTTTAGTTTTTGGGATACAAAAATATACGGAAATATTTGACAATTATTAGCACAAAAATATCTTACATGTTCCAGTAACTATTATTTGCGAATAACATAATGCTTGCATTGTCTAGTCATCCTTTTGCAGGACGAAATAGACGCACCGATATTTCGTGTACGAACAAATAAATATTGGCGCGCGTGCTTTTCAAATATTGACGTCGGAGGATTAATGTCGTACAAAATTGATGGTTACTCTTTTCGAAAGAATCGACGATTCCTGCTTTACCGTTCGGTTCGTTCGACAAACGGGGCTCTCAGAGAGTCCAATAATTACAATTCCTTTCATCGTTTCCGCTTCCTTTGGCCGCCGGAGAGGGCTGGAAGGGGACCGGCGATTAACTTTCCGGAAGCATGACGGCTTCGACGAAGTTCAAATAATAATTAGCTGCGCGAACCAGCAATTTTCTCTTCGAATCTTATCGACCATGCCGAAGACAAAGTCCTTTTTCCACCGTCGGTGATTCTCTCGCCGGGAAAAACGAGTCGAACGGCGCGGTGGACGTAGCCGGCCAACGTGGAGATTATGCAAATATTAGCGAAGGAGCAACGAAGTAACTCGATACAGGAAAAATGCTCCAACTATTCAAATACTCAAGCTTTCAACATTTCGAGAAGTTGAAATTTAAAAAGAAAAATAGTCATCGATCGCTGCAGGATTCTTACGAAATCTTATACATATTTAAGACGAATCCTGTCGAAAGCAAGGGTTCCTACGTTTTCTTTGAACTGTACGTTCTACAATTTTCCGACCTAGATAAGGGCCGACTGGAACCGCGCAAGAAGCGAAAATTCTGCAAATATTAGCCGAGGAAAAATGAAGCAACTTAATATATCCTGGCAAGAACGTTCAACTGAAATCGGAGCTATTTACATTTTCAGACCGTGTTTAAATATTCCCACGTTAGAAGGGTTAATTAATTTTTTGCTACGATTTTACCATAAAATTACTGTTTGAAATGCTTGCTTCTGCCGTTTGTAAGGTGATTTTGGAACGTGCAAGTCAGAGGGACACGCTCGATCCAAACTCTCAAAGAGCAGCGATCAATTCAAAGTCCCATCGAAGCCTCGATTCGACACCTCCAGTGATCCGCCATTCGTCAAAATTTCGCTTGTCGGGTGCCCGTCACACGAACTACCCCGTTCTCGACGACTGATTAAATCGGTTCACCCCAATAAATGTACCCAATCGAGAGGCATCGATCAACCGCGCAGTGACAAACGGGTCTCGGTATTTCTCCCCGAACACTGATCCGCCATTCGAGCCGGCTAATTCTCCAAGGGTTGCCCCTCGTCCAAAGGGAAGGGCCAGCGATCCTATTCCCCCAGCTAGAAGCCAAAACTCACCCCCATAACTCTGTCAAAATTAATGGACAATTATCAATCTATAAAAGTTTGATTCGCGAATGTTATTGTCCAGAATAACAGGAGGGTGACGAATTCATTTTAACTAATTTCAATTATCAGACCATTAAGTTAGATCATTTTCACCGAAATAATTCGTTGACCATTTTGCGTCTAGTTCGTGGCGAAACTAGCCTCCTCGACGCGCCCTTCGACAAAGTCTCGCGAAACAGAGCACCTGGGCCAGTTCGAGGGTGGAAAAAAGGGTCTTCCGGCGCAGTGTTCCCTAATTGAAAGCCCCGGAGTCCGACGATTAGCCGTGTCGAGCGTGTAATCGGCAGCGAGGACTCGCGAGCGGCTAACGTTAATTTAATTAAACACGCCTGCTACTCCCCCGCAGGCTTCGAGAATATTCTTGGCAGGCCAGCCACTCTCGGACCCGCTTGCTTCGAGACCCTCGAGACGATTAATCAAATTAAACGTCCGATTTCCAGCTCGAGTTCCCTTCGCGTTAACGACCCGACGCGTTTCCGTTTTCTTTTCAACGATCTTTTTTTAACCCCCGGTTCGTTTCGACGATCACGCATCGATCGTAATATAAATTTACGGAATTTCTGATATCGGAGTTTCCTCTTGTTTTTGATTACGTCGTGGTCGTGGATCCGTGGCAAATGAATTTCACGCGACTATCATTCCTGGAGCAACGAGGCGCACCTCCCAATAACGAGGCCAATTTAGGCTGATAAAGGAAATCGACGATACCGTGCTTTATCTCGACGCTCCACTCGGTTTCCCGTAATCAGTGTTTGTCAAGTTGTCGTCGAGCGAACAGCAGATCTCGGAAGCAATTTCGATGGTGGATACACCGTTTCCTAAAAACAATATCTGTTTACGATTTTAACGTGACGGACTATCAATAGAAATTAACTCTCGATAAGACGTTTTATTTTATCGAGGAAAAGGCGTGAAAAACTCGAAACGCGCGGGGTCACGTTGGATATTAATACCCCCCGTAAGTATTTCGTGCCGATTTCTGGAGTTCCTGGATCGAATTCCGAGGATTCCATTCTCTCGTCGAGGAAATACTCGCCACGTTCCGAGTATCGTTGCTTTCCAGTTCGACTATCGGTCCCGCTTTCCCCGACGCATCCCATTACGTGTTTCAGCCCCTTTTATCAGTCTCGTATCGACCCGCCCTTTACGACGAATACTCTTTTCACGGCGTCGCGTCGAGCTCGTTCTATCCTATTTATCGAGGTGCAGGAGCACACGGAGAATGGAGGGGAAAGGGGGAAGGAAACGGTGGAGGGTGGGTATCGGACAACGATAGCGTGGCTGGTTGTCAATCACGTTCGCAGCGTGGAAACGCCGGAATTTACGTTCCATCCGACGGAGTGCTTTCACCCGTGCGCGTTTCATTATCGGCGCAGAGATATTCTGGCCCAATTCGAGAAGATAGGAACGCTCACGAGACCCGCTAATGGCGGAATAAAAATCTATCGCTCGAGTTTTCACGCGAATTAGAATTAGGTGTCCCCGCTGGGGAACGATAAAAATGATTTCCCCGAATAGTCCATAAAATAGACCGTCGCGAAGCGAAATATTTTAAGAACGGGACATTCTGTTAGCACATTTGAGCTCAATACAGCTAGCTGGCGAAAGGTCGGCAATCGTGTATTTTCGCGACCAGAACCGTCCCCATAAACCTAGTCTTCCTCGACAGCTGCACATCAGCTAAGTACTTGCTAGTTAGTCGACCTAAATTTCTCTAAAATGTTTAAACATTCAAGCTACACCTCAAGACCATTCCTGAAGAATAAGAATTCATCCGTCTCATCTTTCCACAAAATAGCAGCAGCCAATCGCAACCTTTACCAAATCTACAAGCAAATCCAATTCATTCAACGCTCATTCAGACAGTACTATTCAGTGATGACTTGCATAACCACGAGAGATACATTTTTGTCCTATTCACGGCTAGTATTTTGAGCGAACGGTTACGCCAATGTCTCTCAATCTTGTCCTATCCTACTTTGTCCCTACACGTTTCGTTCACGTCCTTTGTCACGCGATGGAATTATAGTTGCGAGCGGCTCAGCCAATAATGACAATGCGTGTGAGGGCAGGCGTCGCTATTACGGCCAATCAGCGTGCCTAGCCATCAAGTCATCACTGGATAGTACATACTAAGATTCTCGTCAGCTACCAGCTTCACCATTTTTGTAAATAAAGTGTCAACGAACTGTGTGTTGTCTTTGTTTCTCTAAGCAACCCCTGAAATACTCTCACAAATTTAAGTAGGCGTGTGTACAAAACGTAGACACTTTTCCAAATTTAGTTCCTGGATAGTCGTAGTATTTAGGTCCAAAGAGAGAAGCGTAAGAGGAATGCGGTGCTATTTCGCGACGAATATCAATTTCCGCAAATATTGAATTAATGTGGAAACAGAGGTGTCCGTAAATCACCGGGAGCATCGGTTGCGGTTTGCTGGTGCTCTCTAGCCTAGAATGTCGAAGGTTAATCGTAGAACACGATCCGCAGCGACACGATTCGAGGGTAACGTCGTCTCGTTTAACCTCGATTCATCGCCGCAGCTAAACGTCATTCGCTCGGTGAACGATCGTGTCTTATCTGAAAATCGGTACGGTTTATCGGGGGCTGAAACGACGAGAGGGTTTAATCAGGGACCGAATGCTGATAAGCTACTTTGGACAAGCGCGATGGAATTTATCGCGCAACACCGATACTTATTCGCGATCTTTCTCGAGCCCCGCCATTCAACAGTGGATAAATTACGCGGCTTTTACAGCCCCGTCAAAGCTACACTCCGGGACAAAAAGATAGCACGCTTTAAAATTAACGTAATTTTTATTTAACATTACAACCAAGATTTTGTTTTTATACATTCTTGCAAAATACCTCTATAAACATACACAAATGAAATTGAATTGAATTTCACTTTCAAGGAAATATAGTGAGACAAAATGTTAACACATTTAACTTAAAATTATATCCATTTCACGCGCGTTCAATCTCTTTCCGCGACCCATTTTTTATAATACTTCGCCTATTTTGAACAAATATACAACACGAAGTAATATCACGGACTTTATTAACTATGTTCCGAGATTGATGTTCGCAATTCGCGAGCTTCAGTGTAACTGGAAAGCGTAGATTTACATGTGCTATCGTTTTGTCCCGCTTGCGAACTTTTGTGTTAGAATCCTGTCGAAGTATACAGGGTGGGGCAGTAACTATTAGCACCTCAGATATCTTGGAAACTATAAGTTTCACAGAAATGTTTGCTAAAGTAAATTGCACAGTACGAAGGGCGCTATTGGGTGGTGATAATAGTTTTTTTGCAGGTGGAGGTACTTCGGACATTTGAAGGTCACATCCATTTTTTTAAATGGATCGGTATATTTTTGCTTCCGTATCATGATAGAGGATCTTAAAACGAGTTCAACGACCTATTACACAAGGTCATTGAAGGTCATAGAAAGTAGAGAAAGGCAATAATACTTACGGTTTTGGTAGTAAATGAAACATACGTATTGTCAACAGTAGAGGAATGAGTAATGCTTATCGTTTACTTTACTGAGAATAAACACTGCTTGAAGGACACTTTAATAGTTTGCAGAGTAAGATAAACATCATAAGATTAGTATCGATAAATCGGTCAATCCGGCACGATGTATCCGTTTGAAGAGCAGGTTGATATGCTTCTCATTTATGGCGAATGCCAACAAAATTCTGTAAGGGCGAAAAACTTGTATGCTGAACGATATCCACATCGGTCTCAGCCTTCGCGTCAAACATTTAAAAATGTGTATGATAAACTTAGGCAAACCGGTAGTTTAAGTGTTCGTAAAAGTGAACGCCAGAAACGAGTAATTAACGAAGAAATGGAAATCGGTGTGCTCGCTAGTGTGTCTAGAAATTCTCATATTAGTTCGCGACAAATTGAACGCGAATCTGGCATTACTAGGAGGAGCGTACTTCGCATTTTGCATCATCACAGATTTCATCCGTATCACGTTAGTCTTCACCAAGAATTGCATGGGAACGACTTCATGAATCGCGTTGAGTTTTGTCGATGGGCTATACGTCAGATTCAAAACAATGAGCTTTTTTTTAATACCGTCTTATTTACTGATCAAGCAACATTCACAAATCACGGGAATGTTAATTTGCATAACATGTATTTATGGGCAGCGGAAAATCCACATTGCCTGCGACAGGTTGAATCAAAAACAATGGTCTGTGAATGTATGGTGCGGTATCATAGGTGATAAAATTATTGGACCTTATTTTATCAATGGAAATTTGAATGGCAACGTCTATGCTAATTTTATTAAGGATACATTGGGTCTTTTGCTAGAAGAGTTACCTTTATTTACACGACAAACCATGTGGTATCAACATGATGGATGTCTAGCACATTATTCATCGATTGCGCGAAGGGAACTCGATGAAAAATTTCGAAATCGTTGGATTGGACGCGGCGGTCCAATATCGTGGCCAGCTCGTTCACCAGACATAACACCTTTAGATTTCTTTCTGTGGGGAACACTAAAAGAGAAAGTGTACAAAGAAGTACCAACTACATCTCACGATATGCAACAGCGAATTATTACAGCCTGTGCATCAATAAGTTCTGACGCTGTAAGACTTGCAAGTCAATCAATCGTAAAAAGAATCCAACGGTGCATTGACAGTGATGGTCATCATTTCGAACACCTACTATAAACATGTTTCATTTACTACCAAAACCGTAAGTATTATCGCCTTTCTCTACTTTCTATGACCTTCAATGACCTTGTGTAATAGGTCGTTGAACTCGTTTTAAGATCCTCTATCGTGATACGGAAGCAAAAACATACCGATCCATTTAAAAAAATGGATGTGACCTTCAAATGTCCGAGGTACCTCCACCTGCAAAAAACTATTATCGCCACCCAATAGCGCCCTTCGTACTGTGCAATTTACTTTAGCAAATATTTCTGTGAAACTTATAGTTTCCAAGATATCTGAGGTGCTAATAGTTACTGCCCCACCCTGTATACGCGTCGTCGTAGATCATACCTCGAGTGGATCTATTTTCGGCCGATCAGGCTTCGAGTTTCGATTGCTATGATATTTCGTAAATTGTGTACACAGACATGCTCTGAGTTATCGGTAAAAGAAAATATAAGGTGTGCTATCTTCTTGCTTTGGAGTGTATATTCGAACAAAATACTCCCACTGTAAATCCCCGTAATTAATCAAACTCTGATTTCTAGAAACGCCTCGAATAAATCCGACGACCCGAAAGTTTCGAAGGGCTCGAAGGCAAAGGTTAATCGAACGTTAATTACGCAACGAACTCGACCGGAATCGCGTACGTCGGTTTCCATAAAGTAGCTAATAATTCGTTACGATCGTAGAACGATATCGTTTACAAAGTTCGATCGTCCACGTCCGCGAATTACGGCTGAAAACGAGTACTTTTGCACCGGGGTAAATTAATTCCAATTATAACGATGCAGCGTTAACGTTATCGCGGCCGGTTTTTGTCACTCTATTTGTCTCTGATAACGGCGTTACGTGTCCGTTGGCGGTATCCCGTTCCACCGGGCACACGTTCGCCAATAGAGGTATTGATTTAACAGAACTGCGGACGCTTTGAACTACGACACCCCAGCCTGAAACTAGAGTCAAAGTTTACGTTCGATGTATGTCGACGCGGTCGTCCTTCGATCATTCGCTCCGCAAAGACAACATTCACGCCACCCTCACCGTACGTCTGATACAGTTTGCGCTTCCAGCGACTCTTTCTCGTCGCCCGGAACCCGCAACGGCGAACTTCTAAAAGCCCGTCTTAAGTGTTCGCGAAAGTTAAAAATAAACGACCGAGGGATCTACGCGGACGTATTCCACGGGGAAAACTTTTTATCGGGAACCCGTGGGGGTTCGATTGAAAAGCGTGCGCCTTTTCTCTAACGGCGATATTCAAATCGACGGGATTCAATATTTTTCAAAGCCCTCCGCGTTTCAATTAAATTAATACGCCACTGGGCGGATCGATGCTCGCGAAACTTGCATTTTTGGCATTTTCGGATATTAAACGATAGTTGCGGATTAACCATTAATCGATCAACTTTAAAGCGTTTAAAAAATAATTAATCGATGGAGATTACATAAATTTTCAAATAATTACGTCTACTTAAGGGGTAGACCACTGTAAAATCTTGAAATGAAGCGTTTTTTTTTTGGATGGATGGAGAAGTAAGAGGATAATAATATTCAAGAATGTTATTAACACTAGATTTACGGGCATTGATAGCACGTATATTTATTGATACCTCTCATGTTGACGATTACCTTAAAATACGATTTTTCTTTTAATTAGAGTATGTATTCATGCCATTGCATCAATCAAATTCAACATAAGTTGTTAAAAAATAATATTTACGTGTTCTGCAATTTTAAATATGGAATTTGACATCCGTCAAATTGACAGCTTCCGTAAATCTAGTGTTAACCATGTCGTTAAGTGTTAAAGAAAAAAATATTTATTCAAAAATAGTGCAAAATGACGAATTTGAGGCGCTCTGCGGCACGCAATGTAACTGACGCGTATCTGGAAAAAAACAGAAAATTTTCTCTTAATCTACATGAGTATAGCTAGAGAAATACTTAGGGGATTTTTGAAACATTAATTTTTGTTTGATTGGCGAGCATTTGAAGTAGAAAGTTCAATTTTGTACAAAAAATGGGTCAATAAATAATGTTAAAATTAATTTATCGAAGATCCTTCACGTATTTCTCTATCTATACTCATGTAGATTAAGAGAACATTTGCACTATTTTTGTAACGACATGGTTAATAACATTCTTGAATATTACTATCCTCTTGCATTTCCATCCATCCAAAAGAAAAAAACGCTTTATTTCAGGTTGTTACAGTGTTCTTACCCCTTAAGGGTTAGATACGAATACATTTTTTAGTCGTTGCTTTTATTCGATGATTCTGATCGGTAATTTCGTAGTCTCGAAATCATTCTAAATGGAGTGTAATGTTTAAAAAGAATCTTCTTTAACCGTGTAGAAATTCTACAACGTTCCTCGACGGATAATCTTCCGGTTTCTAAATATTTGCGGAGACTCGATCGAAGAGTGGACGCGGTACGTGAAATATTAAACCCGGAATGGAACTCGTTACGGTGGTTCTTAATCTGGAAACGTGGCGGAAGTCTATCCGGCGGTATCAGAAGCGCAATTTAATCAGCGTCGCGGCGATATTTCCCGCTGAAATATCCGGCACTGAAGGGAATTCGACGGGAGGCGTCCTTATTGCCCGAGGTTTCGCATATTCCGCGAAACTAAATGACCGTCACGCGGCACTTTGCCGAAGGGGTAAAATTACGGGGACGGCAGGCTCGATCCGGGGGTCACAATGACCCCCCGTAATTCCTCTTTCACCGAGATGATCCCGACGCGGGGACAACAATCCAGTCCTTGATGCAGCCACTCCGAAACTAGAGACAAGGTTGGTAACCGCCAGCCAGACCGCAACGTATCCCCTCGTGAACCGCAGCCGGCAAGGTGAACCGGCAGCCAATTAATTAACATGATTATAGCCGAGGTGAGAAGGCTCGATCGAATGGACCAAAGCGTTTCGCGTGCCTGGGACCCAGGAAGCCTCGCCAAACCACCGACATCCTATCCATCGTCGATATTTTACTCGAATGGCATCCCCCTGGTTGCAGTTCGTCGGTTCACCGTTACTGAAATCCCGAATAATTGCTCGGCTATTAAGAATTTAACCCTGAAATTCCACGCTGGAGGGCTCCCTGACCTAAATATATTCTTTATTAAGGGGGTTGTTCGACGAGGCTGTCGCCATTCCGCAAATACAGGGTGTTCGACAACCCCCTGGGGAAAATTTTAATGGGAGATTCTAGAGGCCAAAATAAGTCGAAAATCAAGAATATTAATTTGTTGATGGAGGCTTCGTTAAAAGGTTATTAACATTTAAAGTTCTGTCCGTACTGAATTTTTTTCTCGAAAGTGGGCAGGATTTCGGGGGTATGTCTATTCACCAAAAATTATTGTAATTGACCCCCGCAACTGAAAATAATTTTTTTAGAACGATTTGAAAAATTTTTTTTTCGTCGAAAAATTTAGGCACCTACCCCCTGACAATGTTTCTTAAAACTTCTTTTTTCATTTTTAGTAATTTTGTTTGACGCCCTACAGAAAAGTTGTCTAATACTTTTTTGTGGGTACCCATGAGCTCTACTTGAGAAAAAAGTTTCATTGAAATATATTTACAATTGTAGAAGTTATGGCTGTTTGAAAGTTGAACCAGTTTTATTTTCGAATAATTTATAACTTTTCGAATATTTTTACGATTTGTACATATTCTCCATCAAAATACGCGTTGTTTGCTTTTTGAAACTTCAAAATCGTTCAATCCGTTCAAAAGTTATGACATTTTAAAGATTAGCATGAGATCTCAGAGAACCATTTCTGGCCAGAAATTATATTTTCGGTAAGGAATTTTTTTCTCGTAAATGGTTAGGATTTCGAGGGTATGTCTATTGACCAAAAATGATTGTAATTGAGCCCTGTAACTAAAAATAATTTTTTTAGGACGATCTGAAATTTTTTAATTTCGTCCAAATTTGTTCCCCTACTCGAATTTTTTTCTCGAAAGTGGATAGGAATTCGGGGGTATGTCTATTCACCAAAAATTATTGTAATTGACCCCCACAACCGAAAATAATTTTTCCAGAACGATTTGAAACGTTTCAATTTCGCCGAAAAATTTAGGCACCTACCCCCCGTCGATTTTCCTTAAAAATTCGTTTTTCATTTTCCATAATTTTGTTTGGCGTCCTACAGAAAAGTTGTCTAATACTTTTTTGTGGGTACCCATGAGCTCTATTTCAGAAAAAAGTTTCATTGAAATATATTCACAATTGTAGAAGTTATGGCTGTTTGAAAGTTGAACCAGTTTTATGGAGTTTCCCTCACTTTACGGGGTCAAGGAACAACTTTTCGAATATTTTTAGAATTTCTACATATTCTAGACTAAAATACGCGCTGTTTGCTTTTTGAAACTTCAAAATCGTTCAATCCGTTCAAAAGTTATGACATTTTAAAGATTAGCATGAGATTTCAGGGAAGCATTTCTGGCCAGAAATTATATTTTCGGTAAGGAATTTTTTTCTCGAAAATGGTCAGGATTTCGAGGGTATGTCTATTGACCAAAAATGATTGTATTTGACCCCCGCAACCGAAAATAATTTTTCCAGAATGATTTGAAATTTTTCTATTTAATGTTTTAATAACTTTTTAACGAAGCCTCAATCAAGAAATTAATATTTATTAATTTCTCTAGAATCTCCCATTAAAATTTTCCCCAGGTGTGTGCCGAACACCCTGTATATCCGGGTCGATCGAGAATAAATCTTGCATAGGGTCAAATATCGATAGAGCGACGCGTGTACTTAATTAATAACTAGATGCGAACCGATGTATACAAGGGTAATTCTATCAGAGGCCACAAAAGCAATACTCACGATCCGAAACACAATAGTGGCATCGAAGATCGATACCCCGGCCTGTCATCGGAGGCCATTGTCAAAGTATCTGTGAAACGTGTAAGGTCAAGCGTATGAAAATAATAATGGTAACTTTG
This sequence comes from Colletes latitarsis, assembly GCF_051014445.1. Classification (NCBI taxonomy): domain Eukaryota; kingdom Metazoa; phylum Arthropoda; class Insecta; order Hymenoptera; family Colletidae; genus Colletes; species Colletes latitarsis. Next base: position 23,993,924 of record NC_135141.1, on the reverse strand, counting down.
GAATCGACCTTACACCCATTGAAAATCGATCTAAATTCGTTAACTGGCTGAAAACGAACGGTTAAAGGGGCGAGTCGCGTTTGACGGAAGCTAAATTCCAGTACTCGGTCGTTAAAACAATATTTCCTCGTCGTTTAGAAAGTGTATATACAGGGTGTTCGGCCATCCCTGGTAAAAATTTTAATGGGAGATTCTGGAGGCCAAAATAAGGCGAAAATCAAGAATATCAATTTCTTGACTGATGCTTCATTAAAAAGTTATTAACAAATTAAATTAAAAAATATCAAATAGTTCTGGAAAAATTAGTTTTGGTTGCAGGGGTCAATCACAATCATTTTTGGTCAATACACATACCCCCGAAATCCTACTCAGTTTCGAGAAAAAAATTCATTACCGAAAATATGTCTGACCATATCATTGATGTGTTTCACTGAAATCTCATGCTAATCTTTAAAATGTCATAACTTTTGAACGGATTGGACGATTTTAAAGTTTAAAAAAGCAAACTACGCGTATTTTGGTGGAGAATATGTACAAATCGCAAAAATATTCGAAAAGTTGGTCCTTGACCCCGCAAAATGAGAAAAACCCCATAAAAATGGTCCAATTTTCAAACAGCCATAACTCCTAGAATAGTGAATATATTCCAATGAAACTTTTTTCTCAAGTAGAGCTCATGGGTACCCACAAAAAAGTATTAGACAACTTTTCTGTAGGGCGTCGAACAAAATTACTAAAAATGAAAAAAGGAGTTTTAAGAAACATTGTCAGGGGGTAGGTGCCTAAATTTTTCGACGAAAAAAAAATTTTTCAAATCGTTCTAAAAAAATTATTTTCAGTTGCCGGGGTCAATTACAATAATTTTTGGTGAATAGACCTACCCCCGAAATCCTACCTACTTTCTAGAAAAAAATTCAGTACGGACAGAACTTTAAATGTTAATAACCTTTTAACGAAGCCTCCATCAACAAATTAATATTCTTGATTTTCGACTTATTTTGGCCTCTAGAATCTCTCATTATAATTTTTTCCAGGGGTGGTCGAACACCCTATAGTTAGTAGTATAGTTTTTAAATTAAAGATATCTTGTACAATCGTATAGTGTTGCTACGAGAAAGCGAATCACGGTCTGTACAATTATCCTAGCGCGGAAAAAGTGCTAGTTACGGTCTGTTTCGCTGTAATCTCGGAAACTCGGTCATTAGGTGCTTAATTTATCGTCGAACGTTCGTCCCTAGGTGTCGGTTTCGAACGCCGTCCTCCGTCTCGAGTTCACGACGAACGATCGAGCGATAACAGCGAAATTAGGAATCTTGATTACTTGTATCGGTTGCACAGAGCAGCTGCACGAGTAAATTAAACGACTCGGTTTTAATGAAACGCGTCTAAGGGCTGGTAATTAAAACGCTTAAGGTCTTTGTCTTTCCCTCCCTCTCTCGAACGTTCATATTTCCTTTATTTTTCTTCGCCAAGTTAAACAGCGGCGCACCGAGTCGCTCCTATCCGAACAATTTTCAAGCTTCGTCATTGAGAATTGCCGGAAACGACCGAGTCTCGATTCTTGGAATCCTCCCCAAAAACGTAACTTTGTTAATTTTATCTGTCTCTTTCCGCTTTATCTTTCAGCGTATAATATTAAATAGACTGCACCAGGCATTACAATAGCACAATTTCGGATAAAAATCGCGTTCCTCGTCCTCATTGTTCTTTCGCTGATCCGCCGTCGCATTAAAAGATGATTATTAAAAACGTTTCGGTCCGTTGTTTCAGCCTCCATAATTCTACACGGACGAGAATGAAAATCTCATTAATCGGCCTCTCGTGACGGAACACGAATGGAGAATCCTATGGACGAAAAAAATCCCCTGGTATAATTTCAGCTGGCCGTTCGTTCCGTCATCGATTTCCAGGGGGGTACTTTCGGGCGTCATTGTTCGGTATCGCGAGTTTTCGAGCGTGTTCCCGTCAGCGTGAACAGCGGAGCCGGAACGGAGCGCATTGTGAACGACCAAGCCAGGCAATTAACGCAAATATGCGTAAGGCGTGAAGACGAGTCGGTCGTTCTCGAGCGATGGCCGACGGTGGCCAAACGACCATAGATTTCGAGCCAGTCATCCGTGCTAATGACCACATGCCGGCGGTCGTCGCATTTCATCGACCAATGAACAGGCTCTGAAGGCCAAAACCCTCTCTCCGTTGAGCGCCCCCATTAGCACCCTCTTTCCGCTTCGAATCGCCGCTCCTAGCCTGGCCCTTTCCGTCCTCCCGCGCCCAGATCCCCTGGAACCGTCCGGACTCGCGGCATCCGTGGCGAGATTTTGGTGAAAAAGTGTCCGGAGACGGGATTTTCTGAAATTTATCGGTTGTTTTCCACCGGAGACCCCCCACACACGGTTTACTCTCCTTCGCGGTCGACTCCAGCTTGGATATATTCCGCTGCGGCGCTCTACGATCGAGGACCAAACCACAATCCCATGGAATATCAAAGGATTCGAAAATATGAATATTCGAAAGGGAGAGAATTTTTTTGAATCGTAACTTATCGTGGAACCTTCGCTACGCCTTTCCAAGCATTTTTAAGTATCGTGGAATCTCCTGGAGCGATTTCTGCCGTTGAGTAATTCATTCTCGTCGAGCAATTAATCAAACTCTTGTTTCATAAATGTGGTGCGCGTCGCGGGGGTCCAGAAAATCCTGGATGAAATTATTCAAAGTCACAAGAGTATCTTGGAGATCACGAAAGTTTGAATAATTACGAACGTCTCGAAACCGTGGAACTTTTACGAAGGAGGATACGGTAAAATTCTAATTCGAACAGCAAATGCTAATTACTCTTTTCGTAACGAGTACACATGCTAGTCGTAATGGAGAAAAATTACCATTCATTCGCGACGAGCGCGCTCATCGTGCATAGCTAACAGGTTGAAAGCCTTGACACGCATGGAACAATTGAAACTGGACTAAGTGCCTTTGGAGGTCTTAAATGCCTTTAACTTCTGAGAAATCTAGACTGCCTACGAAATCTCGAGGGCAACTTCAAAGTCTTTAAGCGTCTCCGGTTAATCTCACCTACACGGCGTGGCTCGCCCTCTAACGTTTAATTCCGAAAATACAGCTGGTCCTATTAACTTGGTACACCCCATAAAATCGAAAAAGAACGTCTCTGTACGTCTCCTATTAACCGCGTTCGACGATCTATCCTCGATCTCGTGTTTCTCAGTACCACGCTTGCGACTTCCAGCGCCTTCCGGTTCACGTACGAGCTTAATTACGAGAGAGAACGCAAGGAGTTTCCGGAGAGCTCGATACGAGCGATTTGTCCGGGGATCGATACGGCTGAAAGCGAATCGATTCCACGTATTTACGTTTCAATCCGTCGAGTAGCGTCGAATGAACGCGCCCCCGCAGTCGGCGGAAGCCACGAAACGCCTTCCGGGCTCCATAAACAAATAAATAGCAGCTTAACGCCGGATCGTAAATCGACGGAATCGACGCGTCGTCTCGCGGCGCCTCGCGTCGAATTTACGACGCCTGACAAATTCGATGGAAAGAAAGGGTCTCCGCGGGCACGGGGGAGGAGTTTGTTGGGGGCGGTATGCGAGCAATGTACTCGATCCGGTTCTCCGACGCGTCTGCTCGCAACTCCGAGAGAAAAGAGAGAACCGGACCGTGTCGCGTGTCGCACTTTGTCACCAATTCTGCTCCCCGGGCGCTTTCGGCGTCGTGGATTTTTATCGCCAGTAGCGACAAAAAGGGCCCCAGTTCGCGTCGCGATAAACAATTTTCCCGCCCTTCTTATCGTTCGACTGCTAATCGAATCAGCTTTGTTTTTCTCGGCTCGCTTATTTCTCTAATGGACTCTCAGGTGGGTCGAATTACGTTTCCACGATAATACAATCTGCAGTGTAATTCCTTGAAACACGAATGAAAATTTGATCGCAGAAGATTCGAACGATAACATCGACGGGATAAAGCTCTCGGCAAAATATTGACTCGGCGCCATAAATATTTGCCCGGAAAAGCGAGGAGCAACGATAACAAAATGAATGTGTTTAATAGAATTTTCGTTCCTCGAAAGGTACCCAAGGGAATGGAAGCATCCGGTTATGACGATCATCGCGAAACAGGCGAAGTTCGGGGAAAATTAACGAAGCTGCCGGTAGTCGAACCGAAAGTAAGGTAAATTAATAAGTTTAGGATGGTGCCAGACCGTGGTGGATGGGGTAGCCACGCGTCGCCAGATGGAAAAGCTTTTCTTGCGGGGGTGGAACTTGAGCAACGATCCGGTTTGTTGTGCAGCAACGACTGGCAATTTGGAGCATCCTGGCCCCGTGCGGCGATAAGCGTTTCGGGGGGCGAAATTTCGCGAAAAACGCCGCCAAGGATCGCGATACGACACGTACCCAGACGCATTTATTATCTCTATCTGGAGAACGTTTCTCGGATGCTAAGAAAGAACGCGAGACATATTTTCTTTATCTTCGTGCGTTGATACTGTGTCAGAATCAGTTATTTTGCACGGTGCAGGTGGGGAGGATCGATGGGACTTTTGGTAGTCGAGTTCTTCCTGAAAAAATGAGTCGAAAAGATGGAGTACGCGTTCTCGATAGGAGTCTTCGTTCTGGAGAAAAAGTTTGGAAATTTGTGGGGCACGCGGACCATTTAGTTAGATTAGTTAGTTTGGTATGATATGTCTTCTAACTAGTTAACGTTAAACATCAACACGAGTAGAAATAACGAATATTAGTCAGACGCGTCCGCCAAGGAGTAGTTCATTTGCCTCAAAAATCTTTGAAGTCGATTTTATCGCGATTGGAAGCTCGCACGAACGAACTTTGTTTTATTCTGCGCTTTAGATTTACTCTCAGGACGTGATAAATAGCGATAGATCGTTTGGTAGGTGTATTTGGCTTCGTGGAAATTAATTTCGATGATTATACGCGCGTGGGTTAACGCGTCTGACTATTATCGATCATTTCCACTTGCGTCGATGCGAAGGGAGTGTAGCACTATCTATTTTCAGTCTGTGTACATGTCTTCCGACTAGTTAGAAGACATTATACCACCATTAAGGTCCGCAAACATCGACGCGAGTGGAAATAATCAATAATGCGCAGACACGTGACGCTTCGGGAAAGATTTTTGTGTTTTTAACAGTTATAGTGCAAACTGTAATCCTCCAATTGACGATGCCGTATTAATACACAGTGATCATAAACAAACCAAATCCGATGAAAATAAACGGTCGTATCGATCCGTTATATTACTTTCATCTGCAAATATACTACCCACTTTATCCAATGTATTTTCCATGCGTGCATTAATTCCTCGACTTGTTCGATTTAAACCCTCCATTGATATCCATCGCCGCGCGAAGGGTTTATCGAGTCTACGTGAAGTTTTTAATTTCGTCCCGGACGCTCGTGCTCGCAATATTGTTGTTTGTTTATCGATACGTATTCGTTTTCAGCACGAGCGAGCGCAACGAAACTCGTAATGCACGCGTTTGTTAGGAAAAGAGAATAAATTTCGCGAAAAGTAGAATTGGAATTTCACGATCAGCCTGGACGGAGACCACGTTCTTCGCGTTTTGGGTATTCCGTGCAATATAATTGAAATTTGCAATTCTAGCAGCATGATCTGTTCTTGCCAAAGTTTTAATCGAGCACGACACTTACAAAGTAGGTATCTAAATTTGTTCGTGACTAATTGGACGCCTGTGAAACCTTCCTTTTAAGGGAGTATTGCTGTCTAGGCTGTCATTTCTTCGGCCTTTCTTTCTGATTTTTTTTTTAACGACAGGTAGGTTGTTTTGTAGTGACATTTTGCAGATATATTTATTTGTCTTATACGTATGTATATTATTTTTTTCATCAAAAAATATTAAAAATTGCGAGAGTTATAGCTTCTTGTTTAAAAAAACGCATTTAAATTATCTTACATGATATTTCAAGATCTAGCAAATCGATTGACTTCAAATTTGATTGACTTTATAGCTAGAACTAGAGATTTAAAAAAATATTGAGTTTTTCTATTTTTTTTAATACGCTAAAGACAACAGAACGATTAACAAATAGAAATTCGAAACTCGAAGCGTCGCCATTTCTTTATTTATCAGGATTTTGACTTCTCCCTAATTCCTGCTATAACTACAACCTTTCTTATGAAGATACTTTAACTCCCTCTGTTTCAAATTATCTGGAATCCTGGAAGCTATTGGAGCACCTTTTACAAAAGAGCCATTAAATAAGAAGTTACAATTCCCACGATTTTTAATATTTTTCCATGAAAAAAATATTGTACATTCTTAGAAGATGAATAAATATATCTACAAAGTCTCAGTACAAAACAGCCTATCTATCATTAAAAAAAAAATCACAAAAAGTGAATTTTAGAAGTTTCTTTGGATCGGTAACGCGTGTTAGCTAATACACGCTAATACACGCGGCGATCGTTCGCGTCCATCGATCGCGAGGTCCTGGTTAAAAGGATTCTGGCTGGCGAACGTAATTATCACGGTCACTGATTTACAGCGTTTACATAGGGGCCGTGCAGAAATATTCAATGCAGCCGGATATCGAAAACGCTGGACGATTTTAGCCGAATGCGCTCGATAAATACCGAATTTGATAAGTGTTCATGACGCGTGATAACATTCGCCGCGCGGCAATATCAAACCACAGTCAATAAATTAATCCACGTCGGGTTTCGAGATCCGCCGTGTATTTACACGTTAAAAATGTAACGCGTTTCGCGTCGGTTCCACGATTTCCATACTTGTTTTCCTCCCCCACCTCGATGTTTCTTTTATTTTTATTATTTTTTTTTTTTTTTTTTTTATGCCCGAATGAATTTAATCAAAACGTCGTGCTGCTCCCCGATATTGCTGAATATTCACGATACCGAGCAATATTGTTCCGCGCTGGAACTCGTTAAAAAAATAATGACCGGGAAAAAAAAATGTTAGCGGTTGTTTGATATGTACGAACGGGGAAATTAGAGAATAACCGCGGATAACGATCAAGAAGATGAAATTGCCCGCGCGGGGGTGGAACGTTTCGTGAATGCATCGGATTCTAATTCTTTAAAAGTTTGTTAAACGATTGAAAAATTCATGCAGTCCAGGGAATATGGAGTGCTGATTTTATTAAAACCGTATTTATAAACGGGCACAATTTAACGTAAATAAAAGATAGCGGGCGAAACGAATATATATGGCAATTTATTTGTCACTTTCATTCGATCAAACAGTTAAATTGTTATTTCTACGTTATGAAACATTCCATTTTACACTTGCAGTTTTTATATTCATTCGGTCATTTTTGTGGGAATAAATATTTTGTATGTCTCCGCTTTAATGGTTTCTATTAATATTGGCAGAGATAAATGAAAGCGATGCCGCGTTGCTCGTAAACGAAGACCAAGATTAGACGTTGCTTTTAATCTCGTAAAAATCGTCGATGCTCGCCGCGCGTATAATTTAATTACCAACCAATCGAATTTCGATTTAAAGTATCGCGCGATGCTTAACCTCGGTCAGTGAATATTAAATTTACATACGCGTTAATGCAGGATAGACCGAGAACGCGAAGAAGAGAAGCGTTTTCAATTAAACCTCGTAGGTTCGGTGCGCGCGTATTTAGCGAATAAACGCGAAAACATAACGAAGTAACTCGAGAGGAATTTGTTGCGGATATACAAAACAGGCGTGGGTGTATCTGATGAGCGATATGTTCTCTGCAAGTACGATTTTTAACGCAAACGAAAGAATCTTTCAAACATTTTCACCACTTAGTAATGGTAACGAGTCGATGGGGACTGAAAATGAACGATCAATTTGTTTCTAAAGAGGATATTTTTCGCTTTTACGATGCAAATGTTCTGCTGGGAACGAAACGCGATGTCGAGACTCGGGGACCATTTATTTAGACGTCGCCGTGCACGTCACGTTTCGACCGACTGTGTCGCGTTTTATGGATTTTTTTTCTGTGTCACAGACTCGCGGTAAAAGTTTTCCTCGGGACGAAAGTACTCGAGGTCGATTCTCTTCCGTCAGCAGGTCGGCGTCGCTCGTAAAAGGGCCTCGACGCGGAACATTTTCTACGTCGACCCTCCGACGACCCCTAATGGCACTCGTAATTCCAATATTCGCCGCGAGATCGGTCGGGATCTTCCCGGTCTCGTCAATAAACGCGTTGCAGACGACCCTAAAAGCGAAATACAACCAGCAGAAACGACCCGCGGGAACGTCCCACTCGAGAAAACCCATGAAACGCATTTAATAAATTAAATTAATGCCCCGTAATATCGTGAAAGGTGTTTTCAGGAATTTCCAAGCGCCCTGCTCAAAAATGCCACCGCCGTAAAAGGCGCTGGGAAACGTCCATTTCGGCATCTCGAGATTCTGATTGAAACATTTCCGTATTTCTAGAGCGTAATATCAGTTCTCGTCGAACGTATTTCGGAAATTCAGAGCGCCGGACCAGCCTGGATTCGCGAGGTCCGCGTCGCGAATCGATAAAACTCGAAAAAGCGGAAGATATCGCCGCGCTGGAGGGAGAAATTTCTTATTACGCATTCTCGACGAATCCTCTCGGAAGCTCTAATTGACATTTTTAATGAATCCGCCCGACGGGGGCTCCGGAATTGTCGTCGTTCCGCGAGCTCGATAAAAGTATGCGGTAACCGAGAAGTTTATTGATAAGTCGAAAAGTTTTTAAAAGTCTCGACGGCAAAAGTAACGATTATACGATCCGCGGCAAGAACAGTAATTAGAGAGTCGTTTAAGGGGGGTAATTTACTAAATCGCCGAGCGGGATCGATTCTAAAACACGCTGGAGCAACTTGCAATTAAACCTTCTTCGAATCTCGACGGTATAGTAATTTCCCTGCTTACGTTGAACGTATCAAGAGAAAGGAAAAAAGAGGAAAACGCGTTGAATTAAACTCTTGTAGCGAAAGCGCGGCTCCGTCAAAACGAGCAAAAATTCTCGTACTTCGAGACTTTTAATTCTTAGCTTAGGGAAACTTTTCTTTCCGCGTTATCCGGGCTTAAATATCGCACGAACTTTGCATAAATATTGAACTTCGTATTCGTATGGCTTATAAGAGCCGGGCTGGAGTTTGTTTTCAGGTTTTGTTGGGTCGTTGCGGGGGATTCTTGAGGATTTCTTGTTCCAAAGTATCGTTTTGCACGGAATACACCGCGCCGCGTTAACTCGAACTTGAAACCGCGACTCCAGAGTTGGATAAAATAATTTAATTCGTCGTTTAAATTGGAATACTTATTATATATGCATCTCAACTCTGTACAAGCATTCAAGGTACATTCACTCTTACTTCTATTACATCACGAGAAACAATTTTAAATTAGCAGCCATTAGCTCGGTGCTACCCACGTCAGAAAAACTTCTTTATCGTACAAGCATTCAAAGCTCATAGACTCTTACTTCTATTATATCTCGAGAAACAATTTTAAATTAGCAGCCATTAGCTAGAGAAGTTTTTCTAACGTGGGTACCACCGATTACCAGGTCTCACCACGTGGAGGTTGCTGCGAGTGGAGACCCGAAGAGAGATGGATGGAATCCAAGTTCCACCCATCTCCCTTTTACATTCTTAGATACTAAACTAGAGAGATAGAAGGAAGCAAAGTTCCTTCGATCTTCTAGTTTAGTTATGTCAAGCAATTATTTCGTTTAAAAGAAGGATGAAGCTAAATTGTGGGAGACGCGACGCGACGCGATGCTGAACCGTGCAGCTGATCCGAGGATCGAACCTACTGCCGTTGCTAACTCGATCTCTATGGGAGAACGGATGCTGCAACCCTGAATCGAGGTCTCCATTTCCCCAACGCAACCCGCCGGGAGCCCGAAGGACCCGACTTAGGCTGTCTGACAAAGAGAGAGTACCTGAGACAGGGCCGACTTCCGCTGGAAGGTATGCGTTTCCGCAGAATACGGAAACTCCACACCTTCCAGCGAAGAAACATTTTCCCTCGATCCAGCTACCAAGGGAAGGCGATTAGATCTTTCGGGCCAGATACACGGCCGATCACATGTTTCAATCGATGAAACAGCGGTGATCGAAGCTAGGAACGGAGGAACGAAAGAGAGAGAAGCTACTTGTTTTATAATTGCTTGACATTTTACGGAGACGCGTACAATAGAGACGAGGCTTATGTCTAGTTTATGCCAAGTAATTATTTTGTTTAAAGAGGGTGAAGCTAATGCGAGGGAAACGCGACGCGATGCGATGCTAAACCGTGCAGCAGATCTTCGGATCGAATCGACACTACCCTTGGTAGATTGATTTCTATTTCTAGAAATCGATCTATCATTGGCAGGCGACTAGATCTTTCGGACAAACTGGACGGCCGATCACATGTTTCGTTCGTCGAAACAGCGGTGACCGAAGCAAGAAACGAGATAACGAGTCGAGAGAAGCTACTTGTTGAATAATTACTTGGCATTATTGGGAGTCGCATAAAATAGAGACTTAAAATTAACGTCGAAGCTCAAGTCTAGTCAAGTTAAAACTAAAAGTCGGATGAGAGAAGGGAACAAAGTTCCTTGGATTTAGTTGTACCAAGCAATTAGTTGGTTAAAAAGAGGGATGAAGCTAAATCGTGGGAGACGCGACGCGACGCGATGCTGAACCGTGCAGCAGATCCGAGGATCGAACCTACTGCCCTTGCTAACTCGATCTCGACAAGAAAACAGAGAACTGCAACCCCGAATCGAGGTCTCCATTTCTCCAACGCAACCCGCCGGGAGCCCGAAGGACCCGACTTAGGCTGTCTGACAAAGAGAGAGTACCTGAGACAGAGTCGACTTCCGCTGGAAGGTGTGCGTTTCCGCAGAATACGGAAACTCCACACCTTCCAGCGAAGTGCCGTTTTCCCTCAACCAAGCTTACCAAGGGAAGGCGATTAGATCTTTCGGACCAGATACACGGCCGATCACATGTTTCAATCGATGAAACAGCGGTGACCGAAGCGAGAATCGAGAGAACGGGGGAAAGAGAAGCTACTTATTGAATAATTGCTTGGTAGGACGCGGAGAAACAATAAAGAAATCTTCGACGTTAATTTTAAAACTCGCGACGAAGCTTAAATCTAATGGACTTAGAATTATATGTCCCTCGGCGGTTGTGGCGTCTTCCCTCGATGTCCTTGCAATTGATGTGTAATAGATCTGACCAAAAACAGAAACACATACCTATATTAGTATCATATTAAAGAAACTAAGCAATTAGGGGACTGATATATCGAAGAATGTAGTGGTGTACCTAAAGAATACCTAAAGAAATGTACAAAATAGACACATAATGAGACAGTGAATCAAATTATTCACAAATATCGACAAAATTGTAATTAACCAACGAACAAAATAAAAATTCTGATTAATCAGAAAATAATGACGATCTGGATACATATTCGACACATTTTATGTAACAAGGAATTTCTCATTAGGTGAAATTCTATTATCACACATGTAGTGAAAACGTCGAAACAATTTCACAGATAACGTCAAAAAGAAAGTACCGGACAATTGAACAAAGTATCTCAGTGAAATATTACGAGAATTTGAGCAATAACACCTAATTCCCATCGATGTCATCAAAATTCACGAAATATTGTAGAAACAAATATGAGGATGAACCAACACGGTAGTTCAGTACCATTTTCATTTGATGTTATGAATGTCAAACCAATCATACCGATTCGAAAAATAATGCAAAAGTCGAAAAGAACGAAGGAAACTTTCATAATAATTAAATAAAACCGAATAGACAGACAAAATCCAATTGCCACCGTACGATCAAATAAAAGAAACAAACAAATTTTGTACTGATACCTATAAACGAGTGGAACGGACTTACTAATACATATAAATGAGTGGAATGGACTTACAACTTGTTGACACATAGTTACATGCAGTATATCAGCACTGGTCAGTGCTGTTATGAATGTCAAACCAATCATACCGATTCGAAAAATAATGCAAAAGTCGAAAAGAACAAAAGAAACATCTGTAATAATGAAATAAAACCGAATAGATAGACAAAATCCAATTGCCACCGTACGATCAAATAAAAGAAACAAACAAATTTTGTACTGATACCTATAAACGAGTGGAACGGACTTACTAATACATATAAATGAGTGGAATGGACTTACAACTTGTTGACACATAGTTACACGCGGTATTTCAGCACTGGTCAGCACTGGTCAGTAGTGGTCAGTAGTGGTCAGTAGTCGTGCCAAGCCTGGTCAGTAGTGGTCAGCTGGTCAGCAGTGGTCAGCAGAGGTCAGCAGTGGTCAAGGGAGGTCACCGGTGGTCAGCAGCACCCAGCAGCTCACTTATGGCCATCCGTACACCCCCGAAATCGCGACGAGACTGAAGCATTCGTTCGGACTAGACCTAGGTATACCTCTGTCGAAGGTAATGGAAGGGTGGGGAGACCGAAAGTCCAAGCCACTGTCGAAGTTAACGGCTAAGATCGCCTGATCTACGGAACTCTTTCGATTGGTCCTACCTCTTGGCTATTCCTGGGTCTTCACTGGACCACTGACCTTGATGTCAACCCCGTTGTTGACCGTCGATGACCATAAGCTAATCATCGTTGATCATCGAATAATCGATCGATGAGGAGACTCGAACTTAGACCTAACAGTCAAGATTATCGCCTGATTTACAGAACTCTTTCGATTGGTCCTACTTCTTGGCTATTCCTGGGTCTTCACTGGACCACTGACCATGATGTCAACCCCGTTGTTGACCATCGATGACCATAAGCTAATCATCGTTGACCATCGAATAATCGATCGATGAGGGGACTCGAACTTAGACCTAACAGTCAAGATTATCGCCTGATTTACAGAACTCTTTCGATTGGTCCTACCTCTTAGCTATTCTTGGACCTTCATTGAAACACTGTCACCTTCATGTTAACCTTATTGTTGACCATTGATGATATCGAGTAATCAACGGTTAATTAAAGTCATCGCGAATTTGACGATTAAAGCCTTTTTACAAGATTGGTCAAAGCAGTCTCACATATGCTTCCTTTAAGATGACCGAAAGAGGAAGAACGAATATTTACGTAAAAGAATTGTTTCATTATTCATACGCCACATATTGTTAACAATTGTTCACACTACTGTAATGTTAAACAATGCTAAGTTCTATTTATAATCGTTTAATCCTCGCCATCGTCGAGCAGAGGTGCGACGATAAAGAACCTATTCGGTTGCCTAATATAATCGAGATAGCGGTGATTTAATAAATATCACTATGAATACTTTATTTTATTTTTCGTGCTATAATATAGAAATTTCTATCTTTAAAAACACCTCTTTTAATGTTGAATATTAATCTGGAGGCACGCGGAAGGAAAGAAAATCACCAATTAAAATAGTAAGAGAGGATGTTTCGAGCGCGCCGGAAGTGGAATTGTAAATTTATCTAGAAACCGATACGACGTGGGAGCTCGTAACGCCTTCCGGAGGCATTGCACCTCATGTTATTCAAATCCTGGGATAAATCAAAATCTTCGATACAACGAGCGCGCGCCTACACGTTCGCCTACGGAAAAATCGTCGAACACACGTAACGTCGGGGCGTATAGTGATGCGCATAATCCAAATCGGTGGATCATGAAACGCGTAATGGACCCGTGCATCGTACGCTCGCATTGTGCGCCACAGCCATTTCAATTTTTCCTATACTCGATACTCTTCGCGGGATCTGTTCGCCTTTGGAGCTTACCAAAGCAACAGCTGCGCGATCGCGAATCAAAGGAGTTCGCGGTTCTCGAAAACGTGGAGTCTCCGTGTATAGAAACTCGATCCTTCGAACGCTCGAGGATTTAAAACGAACACTTTGTTAATTAAACGGATATTGGAAGATTTCCAAAATTTCTTCCCGAGACTTTGGGATACAAAGGGCTCTTTCGAGTCCTCAAAACTTGCGATTAGACTCTCTAACATCGACCCTGAGACTCAGCGTGAAAATATGAGACCGTGAATTTTCCAAGACATCGAAACTCTAAGATATTAGGATCTTCGATGGGAGTCTTTGGCGCTTAAGTTTCGAATACTCTGAGATATCAAAGTTCCAAGATCCCGAGACTCCGGGACTCCGTGAACCTTCGAACGCTGAGACTCGGGAACTTCCGGTTACCCCGAAAGTTCCCAGACTCGAGACTTAAAAGTCGCGAAATTTCAGCTCCGGAATATTTGCGAATTTAAACGTTTACATGGCCTCCCGACGTTTCACTTCCCGTAGCGATTAACGCTTCACCGATTATCCGTCGGTTGAGTGATCCTGTTGTCAAAGGGAGCCTGTGAGTCACGAGTTCCTGTTCCACTTGTAACGTTTGCATTCGGTACTCGCGACCGCGGTACATCATCCTGGCAAAGGGATGGGCAATTATTACACAGTCCGTTACGATGTTTAGCTTTAACGCACGTAATTCTCAAACAGTGTACCGCTTTCATGGAGTCGCCGACATGCGCGAGCCTCGGCCTCAACGCTTTATCACGATTAATATCGTTAGTACTCTGCCCACGATGTTGCGATCTAGTGGTCCTCGAGCTCATCGCGGAAGGGCAACCATTTTATTCTCCTCGATTACGATCAAACGCGAATTATTCGCCAATATTTCCTGTTTTCCTGCAACCTCGTCGACGTTCCAGTTTCCGGAAATTCCTCCAGAATTCACAGATAGGCAGCAGTTAACGCACACAATTTGCAAACGGTTCCTTTTTGTCTTTATTCCGTTTGATCATAGAAACGCTCGTAGCGAGTTTCTACAATTTCTTTTGTGTGTAATCTATGTCTCTAGCATCAAATAGTTGCGGATACCATCGAATGTGAAAATGTTTGATGTATCGACGTTTTTTAGGAATTGTTCGAAGACGATTGCGGAGGTTTTGAAAAGTTTATGGTTGCGTCAGAGGACGAACGGTACCGTAACTTAACCCATAAAGCCCCGAGAGCGGTTCCACGGGCGATATCCAGCGACTCGAAGTCACGTAACTATCGGATGCCGTGGGATTGATTGCACTGAGTAGGTTTGAATGCGTCGAGCGAGACAAACAACCGACGTTGCATTGCTTAAACAATGGAGATATTGTCTCGAAGGATCTAGCCGCGGAATGGAGAAGGTAGATGTCTTCTGTTACGAGGTCTGCGAGGAACAGCCAGACAATTACCTCAAAACCGTTGAACGGGAAAATCATATCCAACGATTCAACCGGGTATACAGGGTGTTCGGCCAACCCTGGGGAAAATTTTAATGCGAGATTCTAGAAGACAAAAATCGAGAATATTAATTTCTCGATTGAGCTTTCGTTAAAAAGTTATTAAAAAATTGAATTAAAATATTTCAAACCATTCTGGAATAATTATTTTTAGTTGTAGGGGTCAATTACAACCATTTTTGGTGAATAGACATAATCTCGTAATCCTACGCACTTTCGAGAAAAAAATTCTTTACCGAAAATGTAATGTCTGACCATGCATTGATATCTTTCACTGAAATTTTTCACCGAAAAACAATTTTTTCAAATCGTCGTGGAAAAATTATTTTCAGTTGCGGGCGCCGATTACAATCACTTCTGGTGAATAGACATACCCCCGAAATCCTACCCACTTTCGAGAAAAAAATTCAATAAGATGGACAAATTTTTCAACGAAAAAAAATTTTTTCAAATCTTTGTGGAAAAATTATTTCCGGTTGCGGGGGTTAATTGCAATCATTTTTGGTGAATACACATACCCCTGAAATCCTACTCTGTTTTGAGGAAAAAATTCCTTACCAAAAAGTGCAGGGTTTACGTGCTCGTACAAGTCTTCAATTATCTCTGTCTAAATTTGGTTAGACTCGCTATAAAAAAAATCGTAGCTTATATCCAGACATTTTTTCCAAATTTTCAGTGTCTTCGACGCCCGTTTGTCTCTTTTATTTTCCATTTTACGCGCGGAACCGATATTCGCGGTTCTTTCGCCGGAGCCTCGCGTTAAAAATGGCCCGGAATCCCATAGGCGACGGCGGCAAATGGCGTTTCGGTTCGCCGCGGCGATTATTTTACGCGAACTGTCGCGGTTGGGCCGCGAGAACGGTCGTCGCATTAAATCCTCCCTCGCCTTTGCTCCGTCGACGCGAGCGTTTTCGATTTTAATTGTCCGAAAACTAGAAACTGTCTCGCCCGGTTCGACGCCGCCTCTTTGTCCCGGATGGGACCCGGCAGCTGCAGAAACGAATTATTTAATAATTAAACGGAGCTCACAGACTCGCTCGGATTCAGCCAACGAAGTCGGTGGTTGAAAAATTAAATTCGTCGCGAGTCTCGAAGTTACAACGTGGTTGGGACCTCGGTGGAAATATTTTTCTTCCGCTGCGAGGTGCACCTTTCGAACGAAACAGGGGCGCGTGAAACGGACGGTGAAAATAAATTTAAACGAAAGATTCGTTTTAATGGAGATTTCGTTGGTTCCCCGCGTGAAATTCGAGGTGCCGTTTCGTAGCGTTTCTGTAAAGTTGGCGTTCCCCCGCGCGGAAACGCAACCCCGTGTAAATTATGTGACGTTGTCCCGCGAAGTGCGAACCCTTGACAGATTCGTAATTCACAGGGCGGACGTGCGCGCACCGCGGTCCCGTGACTACAGTCAGCGTTTCGCATTCCGCGTTTCGTGTTTGTTGTAACACGCCTCCCTCCGTGTTCCCCTTCGACCCTCGAAACCGCCGCGAAAAGGCGTCGCGGCGCTCTCGACACGGCCCGCTTTGGAATTGTAACATTTGCATGTTAATGATACACACCCTTGACGCGTACGTTGGGAATATTCGGTGGAAAGGCGCGTGCAAGATAATGGTATTATCCCCCGGTGGCTGGTAATTACGAGCGCGGAGCAGTCGTGTTCGAAGGGAATTGAATTCATCGGAATCGCGTTAGTTCGTGTCGCGACTGCGCCTCCACGGATTTATTGTAATACCGTGTTTCCGCGGCCCCTGGGCCTCCTCTTATCCGGCTGGAATTACCCTCACCTTCTCACAGATTTTCCCCTTACTTAAATTGAGACGAATCCCGTTGAAAAATCACGCTGCAATACTCTTTTGGGGGGTTCGAGTACAGATTTATAAATTCTCTTGGAAAGGTTGGATGATTCTCCTTCGATATACAGAATCTTACAGTATGGATTGCATCGATCCTAATAGAGGGTGATTCTACGTGAAGAAATAAGTCGAAAACGTAGAATAACATTTTTGTTTACAACCCTTCATTTTCGAGATAATCGAGTTTGAAAGTCTTGCTCGACGCGTCTGACCAGTGATACGCTGTTTCTACTTGCGCTGGTATCCACGTCGCATCGCACTCGGTGAACATTTCTAGATTTTTTCGAAAATCTATGATAAAAGTAAATAGTTCCGAGTAACCCAAGTTGTGTGTGAGAATTAATTATTTATTTTATTGCGAATAAACGAGAGAGAAAAGATTGACATATTTTGACGACGAAGGAACGTGTTCAAACGTATTTCTTTTCCATGTATAGCACAAGTAAACTAGATCGGTGATCGACGAAATCGGTTCTCTATTTTGTCAAGATTATTTGTGCGCTGCTTGAAAGGCAAAAGCAGTTCGTACCAATTTAGCGTAGTTTTCGAAATATCCGGCTGGTCGTGACCGTAGTGGGAAACTTCGCGGAAAAAAGAGGTCGGAGATTAATTTCATCGAATCGAATCGATTAATTTCTGTCCCGCTCCATTCGAGACTTTTCCACCGCAAACAGGAAACGGACGGACATGATGGCTGAAACCGAGGAGTCTCTCGGGTTCTTAATCGGAAGCCGCAACTCATTGAAACTTTGAATTGAATCGGGCTACTAGTTTCGGGTTTAACCCGTTGAATGGCCGATACTCGCTACGTGATAATATACGTTATAGCATCCTAACTTAAACCAGGCACGGGGAAATTCATGTCGAGAAGAATCTATTGCGCTTCCGGCAAGTTTCCCCCAGATTCACTTCTCGCTGCTGGGGCAAAAATTTCGTTTCATTGACAAATTATTCTTTTCGATTGTTACACGGATTTCTGTTTTATTCCGTGACTTGCGTTTCAAATTTTATTCACCATTTAAAGGGGTTTCTAGATATTTTTCCTTTAACACTAGGTTTACGGACACTCGTTTAACAGTTACATTAAAATGTAATTTTTCTTTTAATTAGAGTGTATATTCATATCGTTACATCAATTAAATCCAACGTAAATTGCTAAAAAATAATATTTATGTGTTCTGTAACGTTAGGTTTAGAATCTTAATGCGTCAAATTGACGTATTCCGTAAACCTAGTGGATTTAATGGGGGATTTTAGAGGCAAAAATAAGACGAAAATTAAGAATATCAATTTGTTAACGGAGGCTTCGTTAAACAGTTATTAACGTTTAAAGTTACAACCGTACTGAATTTTTTTCTCGAAAGCCCGTAGAATTTCGAGGGTACATGTAATGACCAAAAATGATTGTAATTAACCCCTGTAACTAAAAAGAATTTTTTTAGAACGATTTGAAATTTTTTAATTTTGTTCAAAAATGTATCGACCTTTCTGAATTTTTTTTCTCGAAAATGCGTAGGATTTCGGGGGTATGTGTAATGACCAAAAATGATTACAATTGACCCCCGCAACCGAAAATAATTTTTTTAGAACGATTTGAAAAAATTATTTCTCACCCAAAAATTTCAGCAGCTATCCCTTGTCGATTTTTCTTAAGAATTCATATTTGATTTTTAGTAATTTTGTTTGACGCTCTATAGAAAAGTTGTCTAATACTTTTTTGTGGGTACCCATGAGCTCTACTTCAGAAAAAAGTTTCATTGAAATATATTCACAATTGTAGAAGTTATGGCTGTTTGAATATTTGACCATTTTTATGGGGTTTTTCTCATTTTGCGGGGTTAAGGAACAACTTTTCGAATATTTTTAGAATTTTTATATATTCTACGCTAAAATACGCGTCGTTTGCTTTTTGAAACTTCAAAATCATTCAATCCGTTCAAAAGTTATGACGTTTTAAAGATTAGCATGAGATCTCAGAGAAGCATTTCTGGCCAGAAATTATAATTTCGGTAAGGAATTTTTTTCTCGAAACTGAGTAGGATTTCGGGGGTATGTCTGTTGACCAAAAATGATTACAATTGACCCCTGCAACTAAAAATAATTTTTCCAGAACGATTTGAAATTTTTGAATTTAATTGTTAATCACTTTTTAACGAAGCCTCCATCAACAAATTGATATTCTTGATTTTCGTCTTATTTTGGCCTCTAGAATCCTCTGTTAAAATTTTTCCCAGGGATGGCCGAACACCTTGTATATGGAAAGTTAACTCGAACGTTATTAGCTGAAATTATTATTAACAAGCGCGGAACTAAAAAATGAATACTCTGCAGTGCCTTCGATCGATAATATAAAGGTTGCCTACAGCACATTTATTTATAAACTCGTTTGTAAATTAAAGTTTATCGACAGATTTTTTAAATCGACTTTCAGACGAGCAAAGCCAAAAGTAGTTTCAGAGCGACCGTAAAATGTACGAGGGTCGTTCAATAAGTCCTTAGAAAATCCAAGAGCTGGTGCACGTAGCATCGAAAACTTTTGTTTTTAGTAAGCATCGTGACTCACTAGACAACTGTCAAATTCTCAGTTATATCTACCACACGATTTCATTTTTATTGTCCATTGAAGCAAGAAACTTTCGCTTATTTAGAAAAACGGAGAAAAGTGAGTTTCTTTTAGTGACTTTCAGTGACTTTTTTTTATTTCCAAATTTTGATGCCTGTTTCGCGAACCTTCCAAAATTTTACTTTTGGCTTAAAAAAGTTGGAGAAACGCTTGGAAAAGTGTATGGAGCTAAAAGAAGATAACGTTGAAAAATAAAAGAAAATCCACCTAAAATAATTTGTTTCTCCATCTTTTTCCAAGGACTTATTGAACGACCCTCGTATCTTCGTCGATCGCGAGCGAGATCTCGATTCCTGGCCCATGGTCGAAAGTTTAGATGCCAGAACGGGAACTCGCGACGAAACATCCCCCGCGTGATTTGCATGTTTGCGTCGTTGTTCTTGGCGTCGGAAGATTTCGCGCGGGACTTGCGGTATCCAGGTCCAGGGACGGTCGGTGGATCCAATGTTTTCTTAGAACGTTTACACCATCGACCGTACCGTGTTGTTTACCGACGTCGAAACGGCGCAGCCCCCGGGACCCTGGGCGGCCTCCTACGCCACTGTCGAGTTTGCACAGCGGCGCGGACGGTTTGTTCGCGGCTCTCAACTCGCTCCGGAAGATTCATCGGGCAAAGTGCATTTTTAATACCCGGAGAGGGTCCTGGTTCCCTTATTTATTTACGACGCTCCGCGTGGCTTTAATGTAACGAGCGGAACTCGGAAGAATCGAGGACTCGACGCCGGATCACGGCCACCTCTCGCCCCCTCGAACGGATTTTCTTTCGACGGGGGAGGGAACCAGGCTCGCCCGGCTGCTGGATTTACGGGCCGCGATCCAATTTTTGTCCCGCCCGCAAAAGGTGATCGAGAGGAAACGTCGCGGGGACGAAACAACGATCCCTCGATGCTCGATGGGATAAGATTGATGGCCAAATGCTGTCCTTTTACCTTCGATAATAATTCCTGATCCGATAGGGGAGCAATATCACGCGAGCACGTTGAACAATACAGGGTGGGGCAGTAACTATTAGCACCTCAAATATCTTGGAAACTATAAGTTTCACAGAAATATTTGCTAAAGTAAATTGCACAGTACGAAGGGCGCTATTGGATGGCGATAATAGTTTTTTTGCAGGTGGAGGTACTTCGGGCATTTGAAGGTCACATCCATTTTTTTAAATGGATCGGTATGTTTTTGCTTCCGTATCACGATAGAGGATCTTAAAACGAGTTCAACGACCTATTACACAAGGTCATTGAAGGTCATAGAAAGTAGAGAAAGGCGATAATACTCACGGTTTTGGTAGTAAATGAAACATGTTTATAGTAGGTGTTCGAAATGATGACCATCACTGTCAATGCACCGTTGGATTCTTTTTACGATTGATTGACTTGCAAATCTTACAGCGTCAGAACTTATTGATGCACAGGCTGCAATAATTCGCTGTTGCATATCGTGAGATGTAGTTGGTACTTCTTTGTACACTTTCTCGTTCAGTGTTCCCCACAGAAAGAAATCTAAAGGTGTTATATCTGGTGAACGAGCTGGCCACGATATTGGACCGCCGCGTCCAATCCAACGATTTCGAAATTTTTCATCGAGTTCCCTTTGCGCAATCGATGAATAATGTGCTAGACATCCATCATGTTGATACCACATGGTTTGTCGTGTAAATAAAGGTAACTCTTCTAGCAAAAGACCCAATGTATCCTTAATAAAATTAGCATAGACGTTGCCATTCAAATTTCCATTGATAAAATAAGGTCCAATAATTTGATCACCTATGATACCGCACCATACATTCACAGACCATTGTTTTTGATTCAACCTGTCGCAGGCAATGTGGATTTTCCGCTGCCCATAAATGCATGTTATGCAAATTAACATTCCCGTGATTTGTGAATGTTGCTTCATCAGTAAATAAGACGGTATTAAAAAAAAGCTCATTGTTTTGAATCTGACGTATAGCCCATCGACAAAACTCAACGCGATTCATGAAGTCGTTCCCATGCAATTCTTGGTGAAGACTAACGTGATACGGATGAAATTTGTGACGGTGCAAAATGCGAAGTACACTCCTCCTAGTAATGCCAGATTCGCGTTCAATTTGTCGCGAACTAATATGAGAATTTCTAGACACACTAGCGAGCACACCGATTTCCATTTCTTCGTTAATTACTCGTTTCTGGCGTTCACTTTTACGACCACTTAAACTACCGGTTTGCCTAAGTTTATCATACACATTTTTAAATGTTTGACGCGAAGGCTGAGACCGATGTGGAATCGTTCAGCATACAAGTTTTTCGCCCTTGCAGAATTTTGTTGGCATTCGCCATAAATAAGAAGCATATCAACCTGCTCTTCAAACGGATACATCGTACCGGATTGACCGATTTATCGATACTAATCTTATGATGTTTATCTTACTCTGCAAACTATTAAAGTGTCCTTCAAGCAGTGTTTATTCTCACGGAAGTAAACGGTAAGCATTACGCATTCCTCTACTGTTGACAATACGTATGTTTCATTTACTACCAAAACCGTAAGTATTATCGCCTTTCTCTACTTTCTATGACCTTCAATGTCCTTGTGTAATAGGTCGTTGAACTCGTTTTAAGATCCTCTATCGTGATACGGAAGCAAAAATATACCGATCCATTTAAAAAAATGGATGTGACCTTCAAATGTCCGAAGTACCTCCACCTGCAAAAAAACTATTATCGCCACCCAATAGCGCCCTTCGTACTGTGCAATTTACTTTAGCAAATATTTCTGTGAAACTTATAGTTTCGAAGATATCTGAGGTGCTAACAGTTACTGCCCCACCCTGTATATTTCCCAATCAGTATTCTTCTTTTTGATTAAGTCGAGCAAAGCGTATGCTTATGGTTACCGAAATTTTTATGGAAATTGCTAAACGATATCTTTTGCTTCGATTTTGTCTCAATTGCTGGAAGGTCTCTTTTGCTTTTGAGATGAAATCCCTGAAATGCAATGTCTGACCAGACATTGATATGTTTCACTGAAATTTTTCGACAGAAAAAGAGTTTCAAATCGTTCTGAAAAAATTCTTTTTAGCTGCGGGGCTCGATTACAATCATTCTTGGTGAATGGGCATACCCTCGAAATCCTATCCACTTTCGAGAAAAAAATTCGAGTAGGGGGACAAATTTGGACAAAATTAAAAAATTTCAGATCGTTCTTTCCTGATCCGATAGGGGAGCAATATCACGCGAGCACGTTGGACAATATATTTCCCAATCTGTATTCTTCTTTTTGATTAAGTCGAGCAAAGCGTATGCTTATGGATTTTGTCTCAATTGCTGGAAGGTCTCTTTTGCTTTTGAGATAAAATCCCGTAACAACTATGAGAGACAGTCTTGGAGTAGAAGGTTCCTCCAGCGTGATCGATGACCGCCAAGAAACGGAAACAAACATTGTCATGCCGCCTGTTTGCCAACGGCGGTTGTCCTCGCATAGCTTTGCACAAGAAATCCGCAAACACAACGCCCGCACAGCGTCGTCGACGCGCAAACAGCAGAATCCAGGCCGTAACGTGCAACTGTGGCTCTCATTAGCGAGTTGTAAATTACATGCGTAATTACGCGTTTGTCCGTTTCTTCCACCGGCAGCGGAGGCAGGAGGCGGAAAATATGTATTTTAAAAATGTACGATATTCTGCTAGAGACTGCGCTCCGTTCGGGGAAAGGAAATTTACAAAAGGGCACGAGCAAAGAGTTTCAATGAAATGTACGTTTCTGGTTAAAATTGCTGCATTAAGGGGGGAGGTTCATGTATATGATATTTGACAATTTTTTTACAGCATAAGGGTTTGAGGAAATTTTTCGGCGAAATTTACAAATTTCAAATCGTTCTGAAAAAATTATTTTTAGTTACAGGGGTCGATTACAATCATTTTTGGTGAATAGACATACCATCGAAATCCTACGCACTTTCGAGAAAAAAATTCCTTATCGAAAATGTAATGTCTGATCATACATTGATATGTTTCACTGAAATTTTTCGACAGAAAAAAAGTCTCAAATCGTTTTGGAAAAATTATGTTTAATTGCAGGAGTCAATTACTATCATTATTGGTGAATAGACATACCATCGAAATCCTATCCACTTTCGAGAAAAAAATTCGAGTAGGGGGACAAATTTGGACGAAATTAAAAAATTTCAGATCGTTCTAAAAAAATTATATTTAGTTGCAGGGGTCAATTATAATCATTTGTGGTGAATAGACATAACCCCGAAATCCTACGGACTTTCGAGAAAAAAATTCCTTACCGAAAATGTAATGTCTGACCAGAAATGCTTCCCTGAAATCTTATGCTAATCTTTAAAATGTCATAACTTTTGAACGGATTGGACGATTTTCAAGTTTAAAAAAGCAAACAACGCGTATTCTAGTGTAGAATATGTAGAAATTCTAAAAATATTCGAAAAGTTGTTCCTTGACCCCGTAAAGTTAGAAAAACTCCATAAAACTGATTCAACTTTCAAACAGCCATAACTTCTACAATTGTGAATATATTTCAATGAAACTTTTTTCTGAAGTAGAGCTCATGGGTACCCACAAAAAAGTATTAGACAACTTTTCTATAGAGCGTCAAACAAAATTACTACAAATCAAAAATGAATTCTTAAGAAAAATCGACAAGGGATAGCTGCTGAAATTTTTGGATGAAAAACAATTTTTTCAAATCGTTCTAAAAAAATTATTTTCGGTTGCGGGGATCAATTATAATTATTTTTGGTCATTACATATACCCCCGAAATCCTACGCATTTTTGGGAAAAAAAATTCAGAAAGGTGGATACATTTTTGAACAAAATTAAAAAATTTCAAATCGTTCTAAAAAAATTATTTTTAGTTACAGGGGTCAATTACAATCATTTTTGGTCAACAGACATACCCCCGAAATCCTACTCAGTTTCGAGAAAAAAATTCCTTACTGAAAATATACTGTGTGGCTGAAAATGTTTTTGTAACTTTTTAACGGAGCCTCAATCAACAAATTAGTATCCTTGACTTTCGTTTTATTTTAGCCTCTAGAATCTCCCATTAAAATTTTTCCCCGGTGTGGTCAAACACCCTGTAGGCGAAAAGTTTCATCGAACGCTTATGCTGTAAAAAAATTGTCAAATATCGTTTCTCGTTTCACCATTACGCACGAGTCTCCCCCTTAGTTTTGTCCAAGGTCCAGGGATCCTAGTATCGAAGTGGAAGGCTCGCGAGGTGCAAAAATGCACCGTGGATCGTGGAATCGCGCGAATCGAATCGGATCCGGAGACTAGACCAGGGTTGGTATGGTGTAGGGTAAAAAGATTTCCACGATGAAAGATTAAGCAGTGTTTGCCGGGGTCTCGACGCTATCGAGGTCGCCCGAGAGCTTTCAAAGAGTCGGGGAATCCAGAGTTACGTCACGCCTCGGGTAAAAGTTGCAGGGTCGGGTACACATTGCAGGATATTCGCGATAAAACGTCGAAAGTTAACGAGTGGACCTGCGCGTCCCGACGACCGACCGGTCCATTACCGTCCGACGCCCATACGTTACGCGAACGTCCAACCACGCGACGTTATTTCGAGTATTTCGCGATGCAACTCGCCGGGAAATTGGGAAAAATTGCGACCGTGTCCCACACGCACCTGACTCGAAAATAGTTGATCGAAACCACCCCCTAAGAAAATTCGACAAACCATTTTAACGCGTTAAATTCCCGTTTTCGCGTGAATTTTTCAATGGTACACCGAAAGTTCAAGCAGGGGTAACGATTCTCTTCGCCTTTGTTCAGTTCCGAGCGAATTCGCTGTCCGACTCGTGGGTCGATCGATCGCGAAACTTTCCGAATTCGTTTCGTCGACGGAAGAAAACCGGCGAAAGTCGATCGGCCGCCTTTCCGCTCGAGACGAAAATTCCATGCAACTACCGGGAAAGAAACTATGCAAATATGGCGTCCGATGGAAAGTTTCGTCCCTGTCTTACGGGGGCGATTGCTCCGTGCATCGGAAATGGAACACGAGGTCCTTTGCATTCGCGTTATTGCCCTTCGATTGTACTTTCCCGGACGGTTTTATAAACATCACATTCAAGGAAATATTAGTTTCTCGAAGAAATTAAACTATCGACGCGGAAACGGGAACTTCCATTGCAAACGTACGAATTTTTTATTCCTCGTTGGCGTCGACCAGTTGCCTGGAACCGTTTGAAAAAGGCTACGAAGAATTCTCGATGGTCAGGCGTATTAGGGAATTAGACGGTTGCAAACTGTTTCACCTGGATCTGAAACTTTGATCGTTTGGGTTTACAAAATGTACGTCATTGCCACCCTGTAGCGTGTTCTTAGATCCCTAGTTGGACTTCCAGTGAGTCTCCGTTCCATACATGTACACTCGAGGACAAAAAGATCTTATAATTTCCCCCGTTTGGTATTATAAATTGAAAAGAAATTAATATTTTAATATGTTTGCATCTATGGGCATGGGTATGTATAATGTACTGAGTATCATTCACAGTATTTACTTCAACAGAATTCCAGGAAGTTGTGTATAAGTTAATGAATAGCGAATATTCCTTGTAAAACGTGGTTGATAATCTGTGTCCTACCGTTCTTCGTGGTTATTTGATTAAAAAAATCGCAGCTAAGGCGAAATGAATGTGAAATATATACGATATTGATGTTAAAGAAAGAACAATATTCAATTGCACAAATGTGAAAAAGCTAAATGAATGTGGAATATATACGATATTGATGTTAAAGAAAGAACAATATTCAATTGCACAAATGTTGAAAGTTGCAAATAGAAGTCGTAAGGTTATCATGAACTGATTAAAAAATCCCGAAAATTATGGAAAAAGTAAGAGTTCTGGTCGTCCACGAAGTTTAAGTACTCGCGAAATACGTGCAATATTGAGAATAGCATCAAATTCAAGGATGACTGCGAGACAAATTGCAGAAAGTGCTAGTGTAAACATTAATGTAAAGAATGTGTATCGTGTTTTACAAAAATGTAAGCATTTAGTGCAAAGGAAATTGCAGAGAAGAAACCTTGGTTAATGAAAGAGCATAAAGCGTTTCATATAAATATGGCAACAAAGTGGAAAAGAGTCATATTTACCGACGAAAACAGATTTAATTTAGATGAACCAGACGGTTTAGGTTATTACACATTTAGAACAACTAAACACATATGCTGTAAGAATGGCTGGAAAATTGTTGAAGACATCTTGTCAGAACTGTATACCAAAATGGCAGACAATTTCAAAATATTAACGATTTAAAACAGTGCATTGTGGACGAATTGGAGACTATTAGTCAAAAAAGTATTAAACAATTGTGTAAATCTTTACCAAACAGATTTAGAGAAATTATTAGATGTAAAGGAGGTTCCACAAAATATTAAGCATTAACTTTTATTCATTAATTGTTTTATTTTTTAAGTTTTTCGTTAAGTGTGCTATCATTTAAATAAAAATAGATAGATTTAGTTCGTTTCATTTGATTCATATGTATCGACAAGGGCAGTCTGAAAATATGTGCATACAAAAAGCTGAATTTGTAACGTTTAATAAACAGAAATTACAATAATTTGGTAATGTGTCTACCAAGTTTGTGTCGTTAAGCGACTCATGGGCTTGGAATTTACCGATCTCCGTTGCAATTTTTATTAAAATCCCTATCCTTTGCCCAATCTGACTAGAACTCACGAAGCTTCTCGATACTCGATTCAACAACGAAATTTTCAGCAACCCGGCCTGGTTGGAACTACGAAATCATGCTCGCGAAGGATACGGGCGTGAGCTGCATGATATCAGAGTTCTCCGATACCGCGTATCTTTCCAGGAAGTCGAACATGGAAACTGGATCCCGAAGCTCGACTTCTTGGGGCGTAATTGGCGCACGGGGTCGCGTGTTCCTCGATAACGAGCACATTTTTCGCAGAGCACGGAGGAAACGCCGCGGAACCAAAGTCGCGGGCGGGTTTCTTGCGAACGGTAAAAATGACGGATCGAACGGAATCGAGTTACCGTGCGCCGCGGGCCAGAAAATAAGTAGAGTGGGAAAAGCCCCGGTACAATTGCAACTCGATGTGATTTAATGCAACGCGACCGGCCCCCCGGACTCGTCTTATCTCGAAAAATCCCTTTTACAAACCAGAAACGTCCGCGGTACGCTCCTAAATAAATCGAGTAAGATTCTCTCGCGTAAAAACTAAAAAGTTATTTTGTATCATCGAGGTTTCGAAAGGCCACTTTAACGAATGGTTTCCCGCTTTTCGATGCAACTTTTCCGCTACAGCTTGTCGACACATCGTCGAATCCTGTTGCAATTTCTGTTCGTCGAACTTACATCGACGCAATTTGATGGTTTAATTGGAAAACGTCCGGCGCACATAGAGTAACAGAACGAAAACACACACGCGTTACGTTAACACACGCTCGTTTACAAAACGCGTTTGCCTCGCTGTTTTTGCAGCTTCTGCCTAAACTCGTAGCAAATATTTGACACTGGTACATATTTGAACAGTTATTTTTCCATAGAACCGTTGCAGGTACGAATTTTCCAAGTTTCCGGGTATTTGAGGGTTCCTCTGTTTATTCAAAAATATTGGTAAACGCAAAACCTTTGATTCGCTTCAGTATTGCGAGACCGTATATTAACAGACGAACCGCCACGATTTTATATTTCGAATAATATTTTTTAACAGACTGCAATTTGTATTCGACGTAATAGTTTCGTTATACGATGGCGTACAAAGTGCTTTCATGGTCCCATCGAACGTATAAAACAATTTTACGAGGATGTAACCCTGGCTTCTTTATCAATTCAGCGCCATTGTCTCTCAGGATAGTCGTATAAACTCCATTCCTCATCCCCACTTACTAAATACTTTAACTTCTCTTTTATTGGGGCTTTTATTGATATGGATCCCACGCTTCGAGCTCGCCATTTTACTTTAAGAAACGCGTACTTCCAAAAGTGGCATCGATTTTCAATTTTCCACGTATATTTCGAGATCTAAAAAATGGCGGTGCGTTTGAAGCGGCCTGTAGCCATCGCGGGATCGCCTTCTGGTCCCACGCGCGTCTGCTAATCGCGATTGCTCGGGATTACAGCGACGTTTATTAAGCTTACGTTTATTAAATCATTCCGAGTCGGCTGTAATCGGAGAAAGAGTAATGGCCTGGCGTTTCTTACGACGAAACGTTATTTCGTCAAAGCAACGAGAGCGGCTCGATGAATATTTCAAAGCCTGGCGACGGTTTCTCTCGAGCGTGACTCCGTCTGGTTCTTTGTCGAATCGTTCCCCACCCTCTCCGTTTTTAATAAATCATCGTTGCGATTCGGCAAAGTGAAGGCGTTCCATTATGCAGGGTTTAATTGTGCTTTGGTAGAAATTGTTTCCCCGAGAGTTTTCGGAGCGTTCGAGTCCGAGGAGCTCGCCGGAACTTGCGTGCAATTCGATTTTCATCTTTTCAGAAATTTATTCCCGGAGAGCTTTCGGGTCGAAAAGTTCCCTAATTGCGACTAAACGTTACAGAATCTTGTTAGACCAACGTGTTGTCGCTTTGGAACGCCTACGATTATACCCTAAATGGCATCGAACCAACTTCGTTTAATCATGTTAAAGATCTTGGTGTAACTTTCTCTTTTAATTTATCTTTGAAAATTCAATATGAACAAATTATTTCGCAAAGTCTCTGCTCTCTGGGACTTATTCATAGGGTTTCCAGATACTTTATTAAAACTCAAACACTTAAAATCTTATATTGTGCTTTGACGAGATTCTAGAATATGGCAGCATTTGGTCTCCTTATTACAAAACATACATCGACAACATTGAGAGAGTTCAACGCAAATTTCTTCGTCTTGTTGCTAGGCATAGTGAGAGTCCCATGTCTCTTGGATTACATAATTATAAATCATATGATTTTATTATGTCCAGGGTCTTATGGTTAATATTTAATAAATCTTTATCTGCTGGCATCTTTCCCAAATTATGGAAGTTATGTTTAGTTAAACCGATTCCTAAATCTACTAACGCAAGTCAATTCCAAACTTTAGATCTATTAGTTCTCAAAATGTCATGCCTAAGATTATGGAAAACTTAATTAGTCGTAAACTATCCTTTTTTTTGCAAAGGCATCATCATTGATGAGCAGCGTGGATTCGTTATTGGCAGATCGACTGTGAGTAACCTTGTAGAGTACCATTATTATTTAACTAACTGTATGGATAAAGGCATGCAGGTTGATACTGTTTATACTGATTTTTCTAAAGCCTTTGATTCTATTAATTATTCAATCTTAATGTTCAAATTAAAGGCATTAGGAATAAACAGCAGTATGCTTTCTTGGCTATCCAGTCTTTTATCAGATAGAGTTCAAATAGTTAAATTCAATAATAATTACTCAAGAGAAATTAACGTTACATCTGGTGTTCTACAAGGTTCACATTTGGGACCTCCTCTATTTATAATATATATCAATGACATTTCTAAGGTATTCCAACACTCTAAATTTTTATTATATCAATTCAAGATGACCTTTACAGGCTTCAGAATTGGTGCTCAATAAATAAATTGTCCCTCAATTTAGATAAGTGCCATGTCGTTAAGTTTAAGAAAAATAATATAGTTTATAACTATACTCTAAATGGCATCGAACTAACCTCGCTTAATCATGTTAAAGATCTTGGTGTAACTTTCTCTTTTAATTTATCTTTGAAAAATCAATATGAACAAATTATTTCGCAAAGTCTCTGCTCTCTGGGACTTATTCATAGGGTTTCCAGATACTTTATTAAAACTCAAACACTTAAAATCTTATATTGTGCTTTGACGAGATTCTAGAATATGGCAGCATTTGGTCTCCTTATTACAAAACATACATTGACAACATTGAGAGAGTTCAACACCTTCGTCTTGTTGCTAGGTATAGTGGGAGTACAATGCCTCTTGGATTACATAATTATGATTACTTACTTATTAATATTAATCTTCAAGCACTGCATAGT
The DNA here is from genome assembly GCF_051014445.1 of Colletes latitarsis. NCBI lineage: Eukaryota > Metazoa > Arthropoda > Insecta > Hymenoptera > Colletidae > Colletes > Colletes latitarsis. The sequence goes on along the minus strand of NC_135141.1, from coordinate 23,963,174 downwards.
AAAAGAAGAATTCCAGATATTATGTTTGTAAGTAAGTTAATCAAAGCTCATATTTCGTGTTCAACGATTATTCAATTGTTTCCTTTGTATGTACCATCTAAATATTCATCACTTTCTATTTTACTCTGAAGGTTACCGCACAACGTTTGGATCTCACAATTGTGTAACTAGAATGATTAGTAATTCACATTTTGTACACACTAAAACAGATTTAATTGAACAATCGTTAGAAAGTCTAAAATTATCCTTGCAACATATTGTAAATTAATTTATTTTTGTTAAATTCACTAAGCGATAATGTTCGACTATGTAAAATCCACATCTGTATCTTTACATCTTTGTACTAAAGGGTTTAATCCCATTAATAAATGAATAATAATAATAATAATAATAATAGCAATAATGATAACAGCAATAATAACAAAAAATAATAACAATAATAATAACGATGATCTGTAAGATCATCTTGTGTCTTGTGTATTTTTTTCTTAACGACAGGTAGGTTGTTTTGTACTGACATTTTGCAGACATATTTATTCGTCTTATAGGCATGTACAGTATTTTTTTCATCAAAAAATATTAAAAATTCCGAGAGTTATAGCTCCTTGATTAAAAGAACGCATTTAAACTGGCTTACATGATATTTCAAGATCTAGCGGACCGATTGATTTCAAATTTGGAGAAAATATTCAGCAGACAGACCTTTATGACTGGATCTAGAGATTTAAAAAAATATTGAGTAATATTTACAAATAGAGAAATATTAATAAATAAAAATTCGAACTCCCTAGTTCCTGCTGTAACTACAACCTTCCTTATGAAGATATTTTAGCCCCCTCTGTTTAAACAAGAAGTTATAATTCCCATGATTTTTAATATTTTTCCACGAAAAAAATACTGTGCATGCTTATAAGATGAATAAATATATCTACAAAGTCTCAGTACAAAACAGCCTACCTATCATTAAAAAAAAAATCTCAAAAAGGGCCGTAAAATTGACAGTCTAGGCAGCAATACCTCCTTAACTGGAGCGAGACAGGTTCCCATAGAACTCGCCGAATTCCATAGATCGCGGCCGTTGAATGGAAACCAGCCATCGATCATCCGAGCGTCGCCGGATAAAATAGATTCCACGCGTTGCGATACAACTCGGAAGCTAATGTCTTCGCGCGGCACAAAGCTGCACGATCCACGGAACCTAGCAACAAAGAAAAGTGGCACGGGATCCTCGCGATCCATAATTTATTCCTGCGGGAAGCGTCTTGGCTCGATCAAAGAAAATCGTCAAATTGCACCCATTATTTCGCTACGCGACGCCAAAGGATATTTACACGACTTCTTTCGGTCGTTCAGAGATTCTGTTCGACGCATCGACCGCAGAAATAATGGAAGCGGACGTCTTTCGCGGTTTACCGAGATTTTATTTTCTCGGTTACGCGAAACCTTCCATAGTAATTCGATCCTTTCCTCGATTCAGTCGCGCGACATTAGTTTCCTACGAGTTGCTCGATCGCCGTTGCACCGTGAACGGTACTACGTAATTCTTCGAAAAGACTCGAGAGAACCACCGAGAAATACAAATTTGTAATTCTCTTTCTCGACTCCAAAACATCTATTGAATCTATTTCGTTAAATGTTATCGTTAAAAGTGTGAAAGGGTTAACACTTCGTGCACCGATTTTAATCGCTCAGTGGGGCATTTGTTATTTCAAAGTATCTTCTAATTAGCGATTACGTTCAAAATGCACTAAATGTCAATTTTCATTCAACTCATATGTGACCAACGTGTGACAGTCAAAGTGTTAAGAACCGTCGAAATTCGCTAAGCCAAAATATCCGAGTGGCGGTCGTCGAAACGAATTGAAAAGGGATTCAGGGACCGCCGCGAGTTTCCAGCAGCTCGTTCGCGTTTAATTTCCCTTTTTAACGAGTTCCCCCCCTCCTCCTCGCGGTCGATTCCACGGGGTCAAGTTTGAAATTCTAGATAGAGCGTCGATTGATCGAGCAGCTCTGGCAATCGCTGTATCCGGCAGCCTTGAGCCGCGCGTGGTTACATAATTTATGCAAAGACGACTGCAACGACCGGTTTCCTCGCCTAAGTGCATTCGCGCGTCGACGGCCCGACGAGTCTAATCGACGCGGGTTTTCCAGTCTGTGTTCCCCTTTTCTTTCGATTCGAGCGAGCGCTCGATCGTTTCGCGACGAGTCTTTTCGACGCGCGCTGATCGCGCGCTTCCGGTTTGCGTAACCGGCGCTCCAGATTCGACGTCGGTTTTGTCCGTGGACGGTGACCCGATCGGCGTTTAGAGCCCAACGTCGAAGGATATAGTGCACTATCGGCGTTTTGGCTCGGTCGTGTGCGTGTGTGGGAACTGCGTCGACGGGCTGGAATAACGGAACACGGATGTTAAGGTACTTCCGACGGTCGAGCGAATCAGGTGTTCCAGTTTTCGCGTTTGTTTCCTACGCGAACAGAGTCCTAGGTGGAATTCTGAACGATCACGGTGTAGAATCGGTGGAAAATTAACCGTGTCGATGAGCTCGATACTCGAGAAAACGAAGAAAAGGTGCTTCTGATGGATCGCGGAATCAGGTATTCTAGTTTTAACGTTGGTTCCTTCGAAGCACAATGGACCGTTTGCGACACATTGTACGATTTGGGCTTTTGTCTACCTGTGCATAGAGGTTGATTGCGTCGCGGAGATGGAGCAACAGTTGGAGATACCAGAAAGTAGAAATCATTTTGTTTGACGGACTAAACACGATAGTGGATTTAGCGAATACTTTTCCCCCCTATTGTCGTAACGAAAATTGATCACTTTTGTCGATTATGTAATTAACGGCACGGAGGTCTGAAAACTAGAAATAGGCCGGGGATTATATAAAATTGCAGTGCACGCGATCCATTAACACTGTGCTCTATTTGCATGTGACAATGGACTGCTTTGACGGCACGAAACAACGAAGAATAGGTACGAAGATAACGAAGCGTCGCACAGTGGGCAGTTTAAACGATGACAAATTTTAAATTAGATGGACAAATTTCTTAAGAAACATGTTCATGAATTTTTGTTCTTTTTTTTATACATATTGTATCTATTTGTTTTTTATACATATTTACGGTTTTTTAACGATAATATAAACGCATCGTAATATAATAATAATAATAATAATAACGAATTTGTTGTTACTATCTGGTTTTTTATGCATATTTGCATATTATTATTATTATATTACGATGCGTTTATATTATCGTTAAAAACCGTAAATATGTATAAAAAACAGATAGTGACATCAAATTCATTATTATTATTATTATAATATTACTTAAAACTATAATATTGTAAATGTAATATAATAATAATAATCATTATTATAACGATTTGAAATTTCTTTTTTTTCGTCGAAAAATTTAGGCACCTAATTAGATTTTCGGTAAGGAATTTTTTTCTCGAAAATGCGTAGGATTTCGAGGGTATGTGTAATGATAAAAAATGATTGTAATTGACTCTCGCAACCGAAAATAATTTTTCCAAAACGATTTGAAATTTTTTTTTTCCGTCGAAAAACTTCACACCTACTCGAATTTTTTTCTAGAAAGTGGGTAGGATTTCGGAGGTATGTGTATTCACCAAAAATGATTGTAATTGACCCCCGAAACCAAAAATAATTTTTTCGAAACGATTTGAAATTTTTGAATTTAATTGTTAATTTTTAACGAAACCTCCATCAACAAATTAGCATTCTTAATTTTCCTCTTATTTTGGCCTCTAGAATCTCTCAATAAAATTTTTCCCAGGGGTGGCCGAATTCCCTGTATGTATAACCTATCAGTATAAAAAACTGTCCGTATAATATGAATGAATAGTGTTATTTTTCGAAGTTAAACGATTTTCATGAAGTTAGGCATTTTACAGTACATATGAGATAAATTTATAAGATTTGGGGCTGTTTCGATAACACTAATATTTTCATTTTGTCCACCTAGATCTATGAAATTAACCACTGTGCTACCAAGGCAGTTTTATTTATAACCAAAGAAGACATCGATTTTAAAAAGAAACAATTTCTCCCAAATCGCGAGCGACTGAAACCGTTTGATCTTGACGCGGGAAATAATCGCCAACGTTCGATAGATCGTTGCGGACGATCGAACGACCGAATGCAAAAATTAATCGAGGCACGGACCAATGAACCGTGAGCACGATACAAATCGAAACACGTTGAATAGAAATTGTCAGGTGTGCTTTTTCACCGGGCGAAGCGCTCGTTTATTTAATCGTTTATTCGCGCGATCGATTATCGTCCGCCGTGATTAATCATTATCGGTGTTATCTCGAGAAACGATCGACGTTTATCGGATAAATCCGAGGGAATTAGTTCGACGCTGTTTTCGATGCCGTCGCTTAAAATTCCGTTGACAACGACGGGGGAGGTTGTAAAATAAAGAAAAAAAAAAAAAGGAAACAGTGTTTTTTCAATTAAAAAGTTCCAGAGGTTCTCAAACGTCCAGGGTTCTACTTAATTTAAAAAGTTTCGAAATTCGAGGCGCTTCTGGACACGCGAGATTTCTAAATTAAAAAAATTTTCGCGTCCAAAAAGTTCTCGATTCTCGTCTTCGACAACTTCCCCCGGATGTACGGGAATTTTTTTTTTCCCCCGACCAAGAAACTATTGGACTCCCACACACGCGGAAGCTGACGGGACGCCAAGAATTATGAAGTTTAGGGCAGCTTGGGATCGTTCCAAATTCGTTGATGCTCGAGGTAAAGTTGGCCCAATCGTAATTTCAATTTATTTAAGTAACCATTACTCCGCGGCGAAGTCGTTCCTGCCAACAATCTCGTTACCCACGCCCCGATAATCGTGACATTTATCCAACGGCGAGTTTCTAAACGCGCCCAGTCCGCGTAAAAATATTCTAATAGGGGAATTTCGGAAATTTCGCGTAGCATGAAATTCCTAGAACAAACAACCCCGGAAACTGCACGCGGTCGAACTTACTCCGCGAATTCGGGCCACGCTCGACTCTCCAATTAGCAATTCCGCGAGGCATCGGTTCGCGTTCGCGTAAATCGCGCAACGAAAAATCGAAAAGAAAGAAGGATGGCGGAAAGACAGCAGCCAGGACGCGTTCAGCTGCGACCGGGAACGGGCGAAACTTTGAAATTATTTAGGCGTGTTCGGTTGCAATTTTGATTTGTGGTCGACGCTCCAACGCGGATCGGGATTTCGGAGTGGCAAGGGCTCGTGACAGAAAGTCGATGGAACGTCGCTGAAAATTAATGAGCCAATCGTGTGTAGCCCCGCTAGTCGAGCCGGAATAATTAATGATCGCCGCGTTTGTAGTTCTTCGGGCCCCGTTGGGACTGGCTTTCGGGGGGGAAAAAATTCCCCAGCGCGCCAGCTTTCCAGGAAAAGTCTACGATTCGAGTCCCGTGAATGGATGAAATCACGTATTCGTAGTTTTCGAACTGCTATCGAGCCTTTTCAGACATCACGTTATCGGAAACGTAATCGTTCGTGAGTAATTTATTTGTTTAACATCCTTAAGGGTAAACACCCTTTATGAAACAGTGAAAAACGGAGGAGCACAATTACATAGGAGATGTATTGATCGAAGTCACACTAGTGCTTATAACTGAATATTCAAAGACACTAACAATCTGATTGCCTGTGCCCTAAAACTATCAGAGGTTAAATTTAAAAAATGTAAGTCGCTAAGTGAGTTGACTAAATTAATTGTTTATTGTTTAGGCACCTGACCCCTGTCGATTTTTCTTAAAAATTTGTTTTTGATTTTTAATAATTTCGTTTGACGTCCTATAGAAAAGTTGTTTAATACTTTTTTGTAGGTGCCTATGGGCTCTACTTCAGAAAAAAGTTTCATTGAAATATATTCACTGTTATAGGAGTTATGGCTGTTTGAAAATTGGACCATTTTTATGGGGTTTTTCTAACATTACGGGGCCAAGGAACAACCTTTCGAATATTTTTATAGTTGCTACATATTCTACACTAAAATACGCGGCGTTTGGCTTTTTGAACATTAAAATCGTCCAATCCGTTCAGAAGTTATGGTGTTTTAAAGATTCGCATGAAATTTCAGGGAAGCATTTCTGGCTTGAAATTATATTTTCGGTAAGGAATTTTTTCCCCGAAAATGGTTAGGATTTCGAGGGTATGTCTATCGACCAAAAATGATTATAATTGGTCCTCGCAACCGAAAATAATTTTTCCAGAACGATTTGAAACTTTTCAATTTCACCGAAAAATTTAGGCACCTACCCCCCGTCGATTTTTCTTATACATTCCTTTTTCATTTTTAGTAATTTCCCTTGACGTTCTACAGAAAAATTGTTTAATACTTTTTTGTAGGTGCCTATGGGCTCTACTTCAGAAAAAAGTTTCATTGATATATATTCACTATTATAGGAGTTATGGCTGTTTGAAAATTGGACCATTTTTATGGGGGTTTTCCAACATTACGGGGTCAAGGAACAACCTTTCGAATATTTTTATAGTTGCTACATATTCTACACTAAAATACACGGCGTTTGGCTTTTTGAACATTAAAATCGTCCAATCCGTTCAGAAGTTATGGTGTTTTAAAGATTCGCATGAGATTTCAGGGAAGCATTTCTGACCTCACATTAAATTTTCGATAAGAAATTTTTTTCTCGAAAATGGTTAGGATTTCGAGGGCATGTTTATTGACCAAAAATGATTATAATTGGTCCCTGCAATCGAAAATAATTTTTTTAGAACGATTTGAAATTTTTTAATTTTGTCGAAAAAGTTCCCACCTTCACGAATTTTTTTCTCGAAACTGGGTAGGATTTCGGGGGTATATCTATTCATCAAAAATGATTATAATCGACCCTTGTAATCGAAAATAATTTTTCCAGAGCGATTTGTCAATAGCTTTTTAACGAAACCTCCATCAGCAAATTGGTATTCTTGATTTTCGTCTTATTTTGGCCTCTAGAATGCCCCCATTCAAATTTTTCCCAGCGTTGGCCGAACACCCTGTATAGATTTGTGTACCAAATTATTCTCGCGAATAAACGAATGACAATAAAGATTAGAACGGATACATCCGGTGGAGACGCGTGCTGCCAGTAAAAAAGTATCCGATGGCAAGTTTCGAAATTGGCCAATTTCTGGTATTGTCCTTTATAAAGTTTCGCGAACGAAACGCGTTGCCCTGGCCGGTGCATTCCATCGTCGCACCGGGTAGACCGATTCGCGAGTTCGAAAACGAAGTTCGATCGGAAAGTTTCTGCGAAACGACCGGGTTCTGAATAACCGATCGCAGGGATGGGCGATGATAAGGCTGTCGCCGCGAAAGTTCGACGCACCGTTCGCCGTCGTGCTTAATGAAGCATTGACGCGTCCGGCAAAAGCGTGTACCTGTCCGCGCGTAATTAACGTAACGGCCGTCTGGTCGACGCCCACGCAAATCAAACGTACGCGGACGTACGAGGAGCGGCGTAATTAAGGCCTCTCCCAGGCTGCGCGAAGAACAATGCGGGCTGCTCCCGCATAGATCACGCTCCCGTGACCGTCCGTGCGTCCGATTACACGCCATCGACGACCCCAGCGATCGTCTTCTTCGTCGAGACCAAATCCTACTCGGAAATATCACAATAGTACGCGATGAAATTCGAATATAATCGGTAAAAAGTGAAAATAAGCGAAGATCTATAAAGTTTTTATTGCGTTACAATATATTTCGATCTAGCTCTAAAGAAAAATACTGTAGCCCTGTACGTGTCGATACAAGACCACTACAGAACCTTTCCAAATTTAGAAAACAGCTGCATGTTTTACAACCCTTGCATCGACCACTCGCTTCCCCGTGTTAGAAAAGACTATGAACGCGTATTAAAAATAGTAAAAGTTTAGACGCGTGTAGTTCCGAAACTATTAGTGTTTTATTAATTATTGAGGCATTGTTAGAAGCGGCAAGGCCTCCCCTTTAAAATGGCTTTTGGTTTTTGTCGATCGGACTTTCCGTTTTCGAGATATCGCAATTTATGTAAAAGGTAATTTTTTAAATTCCGCTCTACGCCTTAGGAAAGGCTATTGACGCGTATTAAAAATAGTAAAACTTTGGACGCGTGCAGTTCCGAAACTATTAGTGTTTTATTAATTATTGATCCACTGTTGGCAGCGGTGAACCTTCCTCTTTAAAATGGCTTTTGAATTTTGTTGATCGGACTTTCCGTTTTCGAGATATCGTAATTTATGTAAATGGTAATTTTTCTTAATTCGACTATCGCTGTCTCCGTCTAACGCGTCGCGTCGGACCTCCTTGTCGCACGTTGACCCACTGACCGAGTGACTGAGTGACGTCACGTTTACTACTTACTACGGTCACGTGAGTTCATTGATCTCGCGACGTAAACAAACGTAAACAGACCCTTCGGACTCACGCGATCGACTTGAAATTAAAATCGCCATATCTCCGGAACTAATAAAGCTATCGACTCGTACGAACGCTCATTTTAAAGGGCATTCCATCCTCTACCTAATGATCATACCACCTACTATAATTTCTGCTATCTTCTATGTTTATTTTGACATTTACTTTGACGCTACATACCCAAAGTAGTTTAAGTACTTTCTATTGATCTTACGACTGATGTGGGATAAAACTGGACTATAAATTGGTCATTTAATTGAAAATGAATTTAAATACAGGATGTTTGCGAAATTACTAGCCAGTACTTTTTCGTAAATAATTGTTTTCTTTAGAATTAACTACGATATAGACTGGAAACAAAATTTCTTGACATAAAAGAGAAGGATATTTTACGAATAAACGTCAAACCACAACTCGGTTACGTCTCGCCTCCATTTAACAGTTTTGTAACCTCGAATTCTTTCCCACTCAACGGATTTATTTTCCGCCGTTCGTTCCTCCCCAGGGAGACTATAAAAAAAAGACCCCGTTAGCAACAATCGCGATCGTTTTTCCGAAACATTCCGCGCGGAAGGGATGCACGGACAGGAGCCAAGATGGGCGAATAAATATTTGAAAAAAACCGCGCTCGGCCCAGTCATAATCAGGAATTAAAATTCAGGGGTAGTAAATTTTAAAAAAGCTCGTTTCCCGTTTATCCAGCTTTGTGGGGGAGGGGTGGAGGGCGAGATATGAAAGTCGCGGCAATTAAAGCGAACCGAGAAAAAAAATAAAACGGATCTATTTCTCTCTCTCTCTCTTTCTATCTTTCTCTCTCTGATGGTCTACCGCGAGATTCATTTACTCGGAGCGGAGGGTAGAACGATGCTCGACCGCAGCGATCGTTTATCATCGAAATGGACGAACGCCCGTTACAATAATGAACATCAAACGCGGTGTCGCGTCGCGTAGCGGCCGTAGCTGTCCGCGGAAAACGCGATGGGGGGGAACATTGATTTACCCTGCGGTCGAAAGTGTACCGTGCGTTTCCGTTTCCGCGTGCCCGCGCGTTTCAAGTGGCTGCCAATGATCGTTTCGCGGTCCTCGAACGCTCCGCGACATCGACGCCACGCCGGGATTATTATTCCCTCGACGGCAAAAGCCACCCTCTATGATTTACGCCCGAATTTCGCGGTAACTGGCTCCTCGGATGCGTTCGACCGATTCCGTTAATCCTTGGATCCTTCTCCCCGGGGATAGAGTTGCCCAAACAATACGCGTATTTCACACGAATTTGTTCCACCCACCCCTTTATCGAGACTGGAGCCCCAAGGCGACGCAGCTGGAATTAATAAGGAATCGTTCTAATTTTCTCGGACGACCAAGGGTTGAATTTTCTGTATTTTTTCAACGGTACTTGAAATATCATATTTCTTGCAATATCTCTTCTCGATGGCAGACGAATGTTTATTAATTGGAATGTTTTAAGCGAATCGAGCGAAGAGTTTGAGTTGCGAGAGTTTTGAAATATATACAGGGTGTTTGGCCACACCTGGGAAAAATTTTAATGGGAGATTCTAGAGGTCAAAATAAGATGAAAATCGTCCCCTGTCGATTTTTCTTAAAAGTTGTTTTTCATTTTTAATAAATTTGTTTGATGCTCTACAGAAAAGTTGTCTAATACCTTTTTGTAGGTATCCATGGACTCTGCTTCAAAAAAAAATTTTATTCAAATATGTTCACTATTGTAGAAGGTATGGCCGTTTGAAAATTGGACCAGTTTTATGAAGTGTTTCTCACTTAACGGGGTCAAGGAATAACATTTCCAATATTTTTAGAATGTCTACATATTCCCCACTAAAATACGCGTTATTTGCATTTTGAAACATTAAAATCGTCCAATCCGTTCAGGAGTTATGACAGTTTAAAGATTCACATGAAATTTCAGGGAAGCATTTCTGGCCTCATATTAGATTTTCGGTAAAGAATTTTTTTCTCGAAAGTAGATAGGATTTCGAGGGTATGTCTATTCACCAAAAACGATTGTAATTGACCCCCGCATCTGAAAATAATTTTTCCAGAACGATTTGAAAAAATTTTTTTGTCAACAAATTTCAGTGAAACATATCAATGTATGGTCAGACATTACATTTTCGGTAAGGAATTTTTTTCTCAAAAGTGCGTAGGATTTCGAGGGTATGTCTAATCACAAAAAATGCTTGTAATTGACCCCTATAACTAAATATAATTTTTTTAGTACGATCTGAAATTTTTTAATTTCGTCTAGAAACTTCAGTACCTACTCGAATTTTTTTCTCGAAAGTGGGTAGGATTTCGAGGGTATGTCTAATCACAAAAAATGCTTGTAATTAACCCCTATAACTAAATATAATTTTTTTAGTACGATCTGAAATTTTTTAATTTCGTCTAGAAACTTCAGTACCTACTCGAATTTTTTTCTCGAAAGTGCGTAGGATTTCGAGGGTATGTCTAATCACAAAAAATGCTTGTAATTGATCCCTATAACTAAATATAATTTTTTTAGTACGAACTAAAATTGTTTAATTTCGTCTAAAAATTTAGGCACCTAATTAGATTTTCGGTAAGGAATTTTTTTCTCAAAAGTGCGTAGGATTTCGAGGGTATGTCTAATCACAAAAAATGCTTCTAATTGACCCCTATAACTAAATATAATTTTTTTAGTACGATCTGAAATTTTTTAATTTCGTCTAGAAACTTCAGTACCTACTCGAATTTTTTTCTCGAAAGTGGGTAGGATTTTAGGGGTGTGTGTATTCACCAAAAATGATTGTAATTGACCCTAGCAACCGAAAATGATTTTTTCAGAATGATTTGAAATTTTTTAATTTAAATTTTTATTAACCTTTGAATGAAGCTTCTGTCAAGAAATTGATATTCTTGATTTTCGTCCTATTTTGGTCTCTAGAATCCACCTCCCAGGGGTGGCCAAACACCCTGTATATTATTAAAAGTTGTTTCCCTGCAAATCCTACAGATTCAAAGTGAACTCTCCGATTCGAGGGAATGAAATATGTATTAAACGCGAACAGATCGCGGTACTTTCGATTCCCGGTGCGTCGACGTCTTTCGAAAAATCGAGCTCCTGAAAACGACTCATTCCGTCGCGGAACGAGCCGGAGACGGCTTAAATAAACGTTAACGCCCTTCGATTCCAGAGGCCCGGGTGTGCCTTTTTGCATGTGAAAAGTGCGCGTCACCCGTCTCCGCGTATCTTCCCGCGAGATCTCCCGGATTTCGTCACGAAATCGATTCGTACCCAGGCAGCCAGCATCAGGATCGCCTCCCGGTTTCGTGGCTGCGACGAAGACCCGTTCTCCAACTCGACGAGCCCCAATAATTCACAGCCGAATTCTATGGGTGGCACGAAAACACGGCCCCGGAACAAAGACCAGTGTCGGAACGGACAAAAGGGGTCGCCAGGATTGACCCAAAGCCCAAAACTTCGCCCTGTCTTGCTCCGTTCTGCTCCAACCAGGTCTTCCCTGGCTAACAAGTTCTTAAATTTGTAATTCACGTTCCACGAGTAATTAATACTCGATAAATCACTCAGTAAACCCTAACGCTGGCATCTCGGTCACTCGTGAGCCACTGTCGACCTTTCCCTGTATTTAACACCCAAACGAATGCACCTCGACGCGTTCGGGATTAGAGGCTACGTCCGGTGGGTTAACGAAGCGGGAAAAATCTCCGTGGATCTCTTTTAGCGTTGGGCTTCTCCTTTGTGCAATTAGAAGCGAAGACAACGTCCAGAAGTGAAATTGTAGGGTCGAGGGAGAGCGAGGAGTCAACTAATTCGGCATCTGTGGCGAAATCGTTGTTACCACTCGGGTATTTCTGGCATTAGAAATAAAATTTTCATAGCGTAGTGAATGGCGTCGTAAGTATCTAAACGCGGAGGGAATGTTTCGACGAATAAATCTGGAAAACAGTTGTTTCGGCGCGTTCACGAATTATCCGTTCACAGTGGGGTTTGTCAAGAATTCGCGAATTTATCGAAGGCGGGATCGTTCGACCAGGAACGGCGGAATGGCCGTGTTTAGCGCGGAACCGTGTACTTGAAACCGCATGCAAATTAATGCCTGCCCGTTGGCGGGCAGTAAAGTGCGGCCAAAGTGAGTTTAGGGAGCCATACGCGTGTAATAGCGCGGCGAAAGCTCTTCGCGCTAATTATGGATTCCGGTTCTGCAGCTTCCGTTCTTCGACGCTTTGTTCGCCCCACCACCCACCTCCTACGCTTTTTCCTTTTAATCGTACACGTTCACAGCCGTGAAAGAAACCCGTTTAATTAATATTCCGGCCCACGTAGCTGCGAACGTTCGTTTTTCTCTACCTGGTGCGCGAAACGGAACGTTTCTTCCTTCCGGTCGGGTCGTTTCTTCGCCGGCGAGGCCCCCCGACGTCTACGGAGATCACGTTTCCACTTGTACTTCTCTCTCCAGACGTTTCCACGAGAAGTATTTTACGGTAATCTTTCACGGGGAGAAAGAATATCCCCGGGACCGAAAGCGTCACGGTCCATAAATTACGATTAGTCGCGTCCGTGGCGGGCTTATCGCGATAACTGGACGGCGATCGCATCGTGATTTAGTCCCCGGAACTACGTCCATTTTTCTCTCGCTGCCAGACGGTCTTCCTACCTGTCTCTGCCACGCGAAGGCACAAAGTCCTTGACGTTTCGACCTTCGAAAGATGAAGGGTGAATTTTTTGACCGGAATCTTTAAACCTTGGAAAGCTCAAGATCGAAAGTACCGCAAAGTTTCGATCGTGAATAACTTAAATTCTGAAAGGACGAAAGCTCCAGCTTGATTTGAAAATTCTCAGCTCAACGAGGTTGAGTCTCAATCGAGAAGCTTTGATCTTCGGAAGGTCAGCGGTACCGAAAGCTCGCGAAATTTAGAGATCTCGAGGTTTATAGTACCTTAAGGGAGTATTGCTGTCTAGGCTGTCATTTGTTCGGCCTTTTTTTGTGATTTTTTTTTAACGACAGGTAGGTTGTTTTGTAATGACATTTTGCAGATATATTTATTTGTCTTATAGGTATGTATAGAATTTTTTTCATCAAAAAATATTAAAAATTCCGAGAGTTATAGCTCCTTGTTTAAAAGAATGCATTTAAACTGGCTTACATGATATTTCAAGATCTAGCAAACTGATTGACTTCAAATTTGGAGAAAATATTCAGCAGACACGCCTTTATAGCTGGAACTAGAGATTTAAAAAAATATTGAGTTTTACTATTTTTTTTGATACGCTAAATACAAAAGCACGATTAACAAATAGAAATTCGAAACTTGAAGCGTCGCCATTTCTTTATTTATCAGGATTTTGACAACCTTCCTTATGAAGATACTTTAACCCCCTCTGTTTCAAATTATCTGGAATCCTAGAAGCCATTGGAGCACCGCTTCCAAAAGAGCCATTAAATAAGAAGTTATAATTCCCACGATTTTTAATATTTTTCCATGAAAAAAATATTGTATATGCTTATAAGATAAATAAATATATCTACAAAGTCTCAGTACAAAACAACCTATCTATCATTAAAAAAAAAATCACAAAAAGGGTCGTGAAATTGACAGACTAGACAGCAATACCTCCTTAAAGAGTGACAAATTAAACCCTCGAAAGAATCTTTAAACCTTGGAAAGCTCAAGATCGAAGTACCGCAAAGTTTCGACCGTGAATAGCTTAAATTCTGAAAGGATGTAAGCTCCAGCTTGATTTGAAAATTCTCATCTCAACGAGGTTAAGTCTCAATAGAGAAGCTTTGTTCTTCGTAAGGTCAACGGTACTAAAAGCTCGCGAAAGTTGGCGAAAGACGGTGCTCGAGAAGCTTCAGAACCAGGAAGCTTCAATTTAGAGATCTCGAGGTCGAAAGCTCCGAGGTCTAGAGAACCTTAAAGAGTGACAAATTAAACCCTCGAAAGAATCTTTAAACATTGGAAAACTCAAGATCGAAAGTACCGCAAAGTTTCGGCCGTGAATAGCTTAAATTCTGAAAGAATGAAAGTTCCAGCTTGATTTGAAAATTCTCAGCTTAACGAGGTTGAGTCTCAATAGAGAAGCTTTGTCCTTCATAAGGTCAACGGTACCGAAAGCTCGCGAAAGTTGACGAAAAACCGTAGTCAAGGAGCCCTCAAACCAGGAAGCTTCAATTTAGAGATCTCGAGGTCGAAAGCTCCGAGGTCTAGAGAACCTTAAAGAGTGACAAATTAAACCCTCGAAAGAATCTTTAAACCTTGGAAAGCTCAAGATCGAAGTACCGGAAAGTTTCGACCGTGAATAGCTTAAATTCTGAAAGAATGAAAGTTCCAGCTTGATTTGAAACTTCTCAGCTCAACGAGGTTAAGTCTCAATCGAGAAGCTTTGATCTTCGGAAGGTCAACGGTACCGAAAGCTCGCGAAAGTTGACGAAAAACCGTAGTCAAGGAGCCCTCAAACCAGGAAGCTTCAATTTAGAGATCTCGAGGTCGAAAGCTCCGAGGTCTAGAGAACCTTAAAGAGTGACAAATTAAACCCTCGAAAGAATCTTTAAACCTTGGAAAGCTCAAGATCGAAGTACCGCAAAGTTTCGACTGTGAATAGCTTAAATTCTGAAAGGATGCAAGCTCCAGCTTGATTTGAAAATTCTCATCTCAACGAGGTTAAGTCTCAATAGAGAAGCTTTGTTCTTCGTAAGGTCAACGGTACTAAAAGCTCGCGAAAGTTGGCGAAAGACGGTGCTCGAGAAGCTTCAGAACCAGGAAGCTTCAATTTAGAGATCTCGAGGTCGAAAGCTTCGAGGTCTAGAGAACCTTAAAGAGTGACAAATTAAACCCTCGAAAGAATCTTTAAACCTTGGAAAGCTGAAGATCGAAGTACCGGAAAGTTTCGACCGTGAATAGCTTAAATTCTGAAAGAATGAAAGTTCCAGCTTGATTTGAAAATTCTCAGCTCAACGAGGTTAAGTCTCAATCGAGAAGCTTTGATCTTCGGAAGGTCAACGGTACCGAAAGCTCGCGAAAGTTGACGAAAAACCGTAGTCAAGGAGCCCTCAAACCAGGAAGCTTCAATTTAGAGATCTCGAGGTCGAAAGCTCCGAGGTCTAGAGAACCTTAAAGAGTGACAAATTAAACCCTCGAAAGATCAATGTTGCAAACTCCGACACGGAAAGCTCGAGGGCTGAAGTTCGGACCTTGAGAGAGCAGGAAAAGACAAAGACTCGAAAAGCTCGAGGGTGAAAAGTCAAGCGTTAAAGCGCTCCGGGAAACTTTTCGCCCTGAGACGTTAAAAGGGGAAAACTTTGAACCTGGGAAGGTCAATGCTCAGAAGTTACACGCTGGAGCTCTGGATTACGACACTTGCAAAATTCTGAGTCCCTCTTTAGTTCGAGATTTGTTCTCTGGAAATATTTCAGACACTGAATTCAGCCCTACGATAAAGTAAACGCCCACGTAAGATTATTTAAAAACCCCAATGTGCTCGTGAACGTTACAAACAAAATAGGAATAAGCTGCTCAGATAGATATTCTGTTGGAACAGCGAGTAAGTTCCATAATGACGACAAAAACCGTTTTCAGACGACTTCGTGGAGGACCCTCGAATTATTTCATAATCGTAGCCCTCGGAGGGCAACTGTTAACGCGGAGATTATGCGCAGAAGGGCCACTCGAAGCCAGAGGTTAACGAGTCCCGTTGTTTTTTCGCAGGTAGGCCAAGATGGACGTCGAGGCTGCGCTCCTGGAGAACTCTCCGACACTCTCGACCATCTCGTCCGACTGCACGGACACTACGTACTCTGGCCCCGGGTCCCCCTACTCCCCGGAATCGCCGATCATCGTCAAGCCCTCCTACAAGAAGACCAAGGATGACGAGGTCACGCCTAGACCAACGCCCAGGCATCCACTGCCGCCCAGGAAGCCCAACTTCCGGATACGACCGCCCTACCTTATGATCTGTATCAGCATCCTCGAGGTGAGTCTCGCTAAACAGAGTTCTAAACGCGCGATTAAAACTAGTCCTCGATCAATTTGGGAGGCGAGCTGTCGTCGAATAGTTCGATGAATATTAGAAACGGCTGGGCAAACAGCAGCGAAACGGGGAATTCGCCCTCGTTAATTAACCACGCGACCGATTCGACGAGCAAATATAGTCGGGACGAGATAAATTGACCGCTCAAGGCCACAATTTCCACGCCAGAAAGCTCCGTACTGCAAGTGCTCCGGGAAATATTTTGTAATATCAATCAGTCGTTCTTTCTCTATATTCGAGATCGGCGAATTACCGTGGATCGTACTAGTGATTTTAGTTAAATTTAGGGAGAAACGAACAACGCGTGTGGGCGGGGCGTCGCGACGGAGAACAGAGCGGTGGGCGGAGCGACACCACGTGGTGGGGATAGGCTTTCGGTGGCCTTGAGCGGCCAATTAATTGCGTCCCGCTGCGAGAGACTGCACTCGTGGTCTGGACAGTCCTTCTTCTCCGTGTTTGTCAGTTTCTAATCGCCCTGAAATCAGCTATTCTTCATATTTCTTTAAAATTTTTACGAGTTGTAACATTAGAGCGATTTATGCCATTTTCGATGGTGTTATTCCCAGTAAAAAATCAGTGAAACCTGAAAAATTACGAAACGCGATATCAGCCGTGGCAGTCTCGGAAGATTAGGGGCCAAACGCCTGCTTGCGCCATCGGTAACGTTTCCTAGGAGGGAAATTGGCAACAACCGGTACACGTATTACCCGAAGACACGGGGTTTGAGCACGAAAGATTTCCCATTAGCCGAGCTAATGCATCGCGGGGGTGGCGGGACAAGGACAGAGCAGGCCGATGGGAATCTCTCTCAATTATACGCACGAGTTCACGGACGAACATCGTACCGGTATTTCAAGAAACTCCCGCTCGAGAAGAACTCTCGGGTGAAAAACAGAAAAAAACAAAAAAAAGAACGAAACGTGAGGTCCCCCGAACGCGTGAATCCGCCTTCCCACGCTCGATAATAATTCCAGGAGAGCTTGTTCGAGCGTTTCCCGAAGCTCGTCGGCGCGGGAAGCGTGCAACGGTCCCCTGTTAAAGCTGCGAAGTTAAATGCACCCTTCTTTCCCGCAGTTTCGCGCAATAAAACAGAAGTTAACGCCAGCGGGGAGTTAATGAAACGCCCGAGATTGCGGAGAGAGTCCGGACCGACCAGGATTGCCGTTGGTCCTGGCTCGAAATCGAATTCCGTTAGTTCATGGGTACAATAATCGGTCGAGATCCGCGATAAAACGACGGGGATCGCGTTCGCGTGTTCGTTTCACACGCTCTCTTACGCTTTAAACCGGAAATCTCCAAGTTGCTTCGAAACAACTCTCGAAACTGTCCTATCGTATTTATTTTCTGCAGTTAAAGTCGAGTCAAATTATGTATACTTCGAAATATTGCACTCCGGGACAAAAGGATAGCACAGATTAAGATTTCCATAATACTAATCTATTTTTGCATTGCAACCGAAATTTCTCCCTGCACATTATTTCAGAATAGGTTTATTAACAGACTTAAGTAAAATCAAATTTAACTTTATCTACCCGTCTAATTTTATTTAAAGGAAATTGTACTTTTGCCAAAATCTAGTGGGACAAAATGATAGCACATGTTAATATTAAAATATTAACAAATTTATGAACGATATTTTGTATTTAGTATTTTGTTGCACCTCCTGTAGAGTTAATGACGGTAAGCGTACTATTGGGTAAGGATTTATTCAGTTTTTTAATACTTTTCTGTGTTAAGTTTTCCCACTTCTCCTGAATACACTGTTTTAACACTAGATTTACGGGCATTGATCGCACATATATTTATCGATACCTTTCATGTTGACGATTACCTTAAAATACGATTTTTCTTTTAATTAGAATGTATATTTATGCAATTGCATCAATCAAATTAAACATAAATTGTTAAAAAATAATATTTACGCGTTCTGCAATTTTTAATATGGAGTTTGACATCCGTCAAATTGACGTCTTCCGTAAATCTAGTGTTAAATTCACAACAGTTTTAAATTGCCTACCATTCTTATACATATACTGCCCTGGCAAGATTCCCCCAAGAATTTTCAATAATATTGAGGTCGGTAGATCTTGATGGCCAGTCTAGAATTTGAATCTTTTTTGAGAAAAAGTATGCCTTCGCTACTTTTGCGCTATGAACAAATATTTTGTGCTATTCAATTTTCCACTAATAAAGTTTACGTCCATTTTCCCATAATAGCCAATACCAGACCAAATGATTCCTTAAATCGTGACAATAATAATTCAAGCCATCAGGACCATCTCATTTCGTCCATAAATATGACCTTTCGCCATTTTTTCCTCATATGTATATGTTTCTCTGCAAATCGCAGACGATTAGTTTTATGTTGCTTATTCAACCCACTTATTTCCCATAATTTTCTGGATCTTTTAATAAATTCTGTTTGTAACTTTCGATATTTGGGCCACTGAATATTACTCATCCTTTAATTTCAGCATGGTCTGTATTTCATTACCTCTGAGTTTCTTTCCTCGGCCCATTTTTATTAATATATTGCTCCTTCTAACAAAAATTAATTACAGAGTGTTACTACACACTTCAATAATCATGATTCACGTTCGACCTTTGTTACTCCGTAGCTCATATGCAACTGAAAAACGTAGATTTTGTGCTTGTGCTATCATTTTGTTCCGCTTGCATACCACAATATTTACGTTTTCATTAGCAGAATTCTGTCGAAGTGAATATTGTTGATGATATTCAGTATGCCATACGTACAGGCATGCCCAAGGCTAGTAATAACATAAAATGTGTATTTCAACCAGTTTTTAATACAAAACTATAAAAAATGTAACATGTGCTATCCTTTTGTCCCAGAATGTAGACAGTCTCTGTAGAGAAGAATTCTAAAAGCACGAAACTAAAAATTGTACGTTTGTAAAATTTGCAATTTCATTTATATCGTCTTGTGCGATAAACGCGAGGCTGTTAGGAATATTTGTGATCGATTTTGTCGAATAATCGAGGCTCGTATAAGTCATATTGTCGATTTAGTTTTTAATCAATACGATGCCTTTGAAAAAATTCACGAAACGCGCTCAGTTTTGTTCGTCGTTGTAATTGAACGCCATTCCTCGAATTCTGTCGAAGTTATCGACTCCGATAGAGCGAGATTTCAATAGCGAATTTTTGCCCCTGGGTGAAATGAAAGCAAGACCCCGGAGCCTTTTGGCAGTTTCCATTTCAAGGAACGCTAATCGCAGTCTGTACTCTGCCCCGTCCAGTTTCGCGCGATGGAACGAACGATAATGTTTCGAAAGGGCGGGGGCGGGTTTAATGAAACGCTGAGATAGCGGAAACGGCGATATCCGGTTACGCGGCTTCTCGCCGAAAGGTCGACTTTCCCCGTCTGCGTCGTAATAATCGGTCGAGTTCTTCCCTAATATCGCCAGAGATAGGATAACGGACTCGATAAATCACGAGCAAACGCGCCGTCGTAAATATGGCTCGTTAGAGGATTCGCTGATAAATCGCGGTTAAGTTTCCACGACGAACGATTTTTAAATAGAATAAAATTCCCCAATTGCCGCCGTTTATTTTCTCTATTCGTTGGAATTCGATCACTTCGGGACTTTCCGTGACTTTGATAGCTATTCTGAACTCATAGAATACTAGCTTCGATCCAGATAATTAACCATAGCGGACAGTAGCGGTGTTTAATTTTGCAGATATCGAAATTAATTGGAACGTGGTAGTATCGGGCTTTTACTTTGGCCTGTCGCCTTTTAATGGAAATTGACGCGTCCGGGAAGTGAGAAGCGTTTCGAAATCGCGAAAGATCGTGGCTTGGCTCGCGAGGTCAGCTCTTTCGGAGATAATAATTGCTTCGAAGTTGCGGGAGTCGTTATGGCACTTGCAAAATTCTGAGTCCCTCTTTAGTTCGAGATTTGTTCTCTGGAAATATTTCAGACACTGAATTCAGCCCCACGACAAAGTAAACGCCCACGTGAGATTGTTTAAAAGCTCCAATGTGCTCGTGAACGTTACAAACAAAATAGGAATAAGCTGCTCAGAGTTAGTTAGTAAGTTTCCACGACGAACGATTTTTAAATAGAATAAAACACCCCAATTGCCGCCGCTTATTTTCTCTATTCGTTGGAATTCGATCACTTCGGGACTTTCCGTGACTTTGATAGCTATTCTGAACTCATAGAATACCAGCTTCGATCCAGATAATTAACCATAGCGGACAGTAGCGGTGTTTAATTTTGCAGATATCGAAATTAATTGGAACGTGGTAGTATCGGGCTTTTACTTTGGCCTGTCGCCTTTTAATGGAAATTGACGCGTCGGGGAAGTGAGAAGCGTTTCGAAATCGCGAAAGATCGTGGCTTGGCTCACGAGGTCAGCTCTTTCGGAGATAATAATTGCTTCGAAGTTGCGGGAGTCGTTATGGCACTTGCAAAATTCTGAGTCCCTCTTTAGTTCGAGATTTGTTCTCTGGAAATATTTCAGACACTGAATTCAGCCCCACGACAAAGTAAACGCCCACGTGAGATTGTTTAAAAGCTCCAATGTGCTCGTGAACGTTACAAACAAAATAGGAATAAGCTGCTCAGAGTTAGTTAGTAAGTTTCCACGACGAATGATTTTTGAATAGAATAAAACTTCCCCAATTGCCGCCGCTTATTTTCTCTATTCGATGGAATTCGATCACTTCGGGACTTTCCGTGACTTTGATAGCTATTCTGAACTCATAGAATACTAGCTTCGATCCAGATAATTAACCATAGCGGACAGTAGCGGTGTTTAATTTTGCAGATATCGAAATTAATTGGAACGTGGTAGTATCGGGCTTTTACTTTGGCCTGTCGCCTTTTAATGGAAATTGACGCGTCCGGGAAGTGAGAAGCGTTTCGAAATCGCGAAAGATCGTGGCTTGGCTCGCGAGGTCAGCTCTTTCGGAGATAATAATTGCTTCGAAGTTGCGGGAGTCGTTATGGCTGGGCCGCGCCACCGAAGAATGCGTCCAATCTAGAACGGTTGAACTTAAAATTGCTGGAAAATGTAACAGGGATAGTAAAACGACAATGAACGTTCCCGGGGCTAATGAAACGTCGAGATACGCCAGAACGATACCGCAACCGCCGCGGACGACTCCCGGGTACCTCGATCCTGCCTCCTTATAATGATCCCCGGGCGTCGTCCATCCTTCCTACGATCTCCACTTGTCTTCGATCGAAACACCACCACGTTTTGTACAAAATGAACGCTCAAATAATTACACAAAACAATACAAGTGTGACAATAAATCGAGAATTCGTGGGGAGACCGACTCTAGTCTGACCATAGCTCGATATTTCCACTTGAGTCGGCGTTCCCAATCCATTAATCTTCCTTTCTGATATTTCTAAACTACCAATGATATAAATTTTGTCATTTAAAGATCTAGAATACTACAAATTTGCAACATAATTTAATACAATTAAACGAATAAAGTAAAAAGAAATTTACTGCTACGTAAAATATGTTAACCGTGTACAGAGTATATTTTACACGAAGAGAGTATCGATGAACGATCGATCGACGCTTGTTCCACGGCTTTTTGGCGAAAGAGGAACGAGAGAGGAGAGCGTGGGAGGGGGTGTGACGCGAAGAGAATATGGAAATTCTTTATTGCCGGTCGTGGCCCGAATTTTCGAGGGTCCCGACGTTTCCCAAGACTACAAACACGACAGGGCATTAAGCGGTAGAGCGAGACTGAAACCTCGCAAGGGTCGTAAAAGCCGTGACGTAAAAATGGATGGCCCCGAAACGCCGCCCCCGCAGCCCAAAAGTGCCGTGTATCCGCGGCGAGCGGATGATTTACAGAGAGAAAGCTCGTGGTCGGGGCGTGAACATAGCGTGAAACGTAAAAAGAGGATATCAGAAAAAGATCGCGTGAAAAGATACAGGAATTCGCGCGATTTGTGGCCCACGCTGTCGAGGTTTCTTTCCGTCGTAACTATTCGACCAAATACACCAGTTACAACAAGCTTGTGTTATAATAAAAAAACAAGGTGACTCCTCGTGGAAAAATACATCGAGAATGTAGAGTGTTTTAATTTTCTAAACGCTCCGAGACGCGTCTGACCATTTCGTGGTATTTCTACTTGCATTATCGTTTTCTAAACCTGAACCGATATGATATCGTGTTTTCTATAAACGATGCTATAAAGTGGTTAGAATCAGATACTTCTAAGTAATTAGAACCGATTGAAGCCAGCCAGTATCGCCGTGAACGTTTAAAACCGTCGACGCAAGTAGAAACATCGAAGAATGGTCAGGCACGCCAGTCACGTACCGAACGATTTAAAAATCAATTTCCTCGGGAACAAAAGGTCGTATCAAAAAATTTCATTCGATATTTTCCATTCATTTTTCCACAAGGTATCATTCTCCATTCGGTTGCATTACGAATTCATCTCCATCCTGTATATACAGTAATATAAACTCGCGATCGACCAGACGGATTAAAATTACTTTCTCCAATAAAATTAACACGTACGAATAAAATTGGTTCCAGTCTTTCAAGGATTTAACAGACGTTCCAACCAATGTCCTGATTTAATTAAAAACCCTTCGATTATTACTATTACTAACACACCATCGAGTGACTCGATGGTTTCCGTATATTTAGCGTCAAGATCCTCGCCTTTTGATCTAATTAAGAAATCTTCTGTCGGTTCTTTAACACGATTTGTCTGGAAAATTTGATATCACTCGCCGCTTAATCGGATTTCGAATTTTATCGCGAACGCAATCGACGCCCGATTCAGTTTAACCCGCAGAATTTAATACACCGAAGCGTTTAACTAACTTTAACCGAGCCGTTCGGATCAGACACGGTCAAACTCGATTTAACAAAATTTCGTCTCGTCTGGCCAGGCGGGAAAGTCCCGTCGTCGCGTATGTTTCCGAGTTCAAGAATTATTTCCACCGTAGATATTGCTTTTCCCAGCCGTCGATCGCTTTCGAACGAATATTTGCGACTCCAGAATATTTGACCAAGTCCTATCGAACAAGTTTTATCGCACGATCGTTCTGGCTGGTATTTATTCTCAATCGACCAATTAGATACGCCGTTGTTTGTCGATAATTTCGTTTGCCTCGTAGCCCGTTTCGATGAAAATAAATTGCTGAGCATGGATATCTTATTCGAACCATTTAAACCAACCCAGAACTTCTATTTTTGTTCAATGAATTATTATATAAATATACGAGATATTTATGGGCGACTGGGATTGAAAAGATCTTGCAAAAAATTCATACGAGTAGTAATCAAATCCCCCGTCGAGCTATCGTTGAATATAAAATTGAAGAAAATTATTTTATCGCGCTTTTAATAACTTCTATTCTGGTTATAGAGAGGAAGTCGTTGTTCGTTCGAGTGATTTGAAAGTAGAAATAGCCTGAAAGTATCGATTAAGAACAATTAATAACGAATAATAGCAAGCCTTTTCGTGTCGTCGATTATCGTTCGTATCAATCCGAAGCGCGTTCACACCTTTCGTTGTTTAAAAGCTGATAATTACTGTGGTTTATTCGGCGTTTAAATAAGGCAATTTTGATTAATTACCATTCTGTCAGTAGAATTTCCGTTAATTATTGGCTAGATTGTTTGTCGATAACAGCGCAGTTTGAATTTTCGCGTCGTTTTACCCAGCGAAACGGGCCGCTTAACCTGTACGTATACATTTATTCTGTTTGCAGAATAATTCTGAATAATTCTAACGGAAAAAAAACACCACGCGTTTCTCTACAAATTTGGGTTACGGTTAGCTCTGTAAATAATTGAACAGATTTCTGTAATTTCCTCTCTAATTTAATAATATTACATTAACGGCGTGCATTAAACGAACGGGAATTAATAAAGGACTACATTAATCCCCATAATAATAATGATGTATGTTTGCTAGAGATTTATCGAATGCACCGTGGAATTTTTGAAAATCTTCCGAAATTTTGATAAAATTATTTCGTACAACAACAACCCCAGGAAATTTATTCTCACCTAAAAGTAAAAGTTAAATAAAAAATTCGCGATAATGCTGTGAAATAAAGATTACTTATTCGGCCCTTTCCCTCGTTAGTTCTTTCGTTTGCGATTCGACAGGCTGCGTAAGTCGGTAGATTGAAAGGTATTCTCGATGACGACAGATAGCCGTCCACTGTTTGGGGGATGAAGCGACCTTGCGCAGGTGGTTGGTCTACGATCCGCGTCAGAGGGTCCAGGGATGGAGGTTCGCCTCGTACATGCTCCTGCACTGGAATGCACTTCACCTTGCACTCAACGTGGTCATCCAGTTGGTGCTGGCCACTCCGCTCGAGGTGAGTTAATCAGACTAATTGCTAGGGCTATCGCGGGGAGCCACCCTTTTTCCACTCGCGAGCAAAGCGAATCTTTCGGTGGGGACGTTCCATCGATTTCGTACGCTGAGTGGCTCGAATCGACCGGAAACCGCCCGAGACATCAAACGCTCGAAACGAGGGTCAATTTTTGGGGGATTGAAACGTCGTGTCCGGCATAATTGACGATTCAAAGATTCAGGAACAACGCTACGTCGAAAGTGTCCTATTCCTTCGACGCAATCTTATCGGGTTAAGAGTCGATAGTTAGTTTATGAGAGAGAATGAAAGCAAATGGCCAAGCGTCGAAACGCGGGGAACGCGATGTTCGCAGGTGGAGCAGGGTCGAATAGGGGTGGCGACGATCTACCTGGGTGGAGGCGTCTGCGGTGCTCTGGGAGCATCCCTTCTGCAGCCGAGTCTGTTCCTGATGGGCGCCTCTGCAGGTGTTTACGCGTTGCTCACCAGCCATCTCGCGCATCTTTACTTGGTAAGTCCAAGAAAAAGTTCGATCCATCGACGCCGGAGTTCCAATTCCTCGCGACCGTTCGCCGGAGGAAAAACTCGATGGGACACGCTCGACGGAGTTCCCTCTTCGTGCTTCCGCCCTTTCTTTTCGTTAAATCTCATTAAATCGGGGAATAATAAATTTCAACGGTCCGGTATTCGTCGAAGCGATCCGGGGACACGGAGGGGAACGGAGGGGGTTGAAAAACAACGAACTTCCGAGGGATTAACGGAGATCGCGGGGCTCTTGAATCTGGTTTGGCTTCGTCGCGATTGTTTCTGGATGTGTTTTCCATTCCGAAGTTACTGCGTTCAGTGCAGTTTTATCGAAGTTACGCTTTGTGGGATCGTTTCTTGTCGTCCGGGAATCGACGCCGGAGGAAACTTCGCCAACGGGGGGAATTTGTTTCGCGGTAACTACGAACTTAACCCTCCCTGGAATATGCCGGGCGCAGTAACATTGTAAAACCGGGGAAATTGTTTTTACAGATCCCTGGTTCCGCTTGGATTCTCTTAGGGAGAAATTCGCGATTCGGTTAATAACAGTACCGGTGGCGTGCAAAAGTTTCCGGACAATTATTTGTTTAGTGACTCTGCAGACCAGCGGTTCTCAAACTATTTTCTCGTGAACCGTAAACCTACCTACATATGAAGTGATAAAAACGAGGAATTGGACCATTTTTATGGGGTTTTTGTAATTTTACCGGGTTAAGAAACAACTTTTCGAATATTGTTAGAATCTCTACATATTCTACACTAAAATACGCGTTGTTTGCCTTTTCAAACATTAAAATCGTCCAATCCGTTCAGAAGTTACGAGTTTTTAAACATACGTATGAAATTTCAGTGAAACATAGCAACGTATGATCAGACATTACATTTTCGGTAAGGAATTTTTTTCTCGAAAGTGCGGAGGATATCGGGAGTATGTCTGTTCACCAAAAATGATTGTAATCGACCCCCGCAACTAAAAATAATTTTTTTTGGAACAATATCAAATTTTTTTTTTCACCGAAGAATTTGTCCACCTATTGAAGTTTTTTCTCAAAATTGCGTAGGATTTCGGGGGTATGTGGAATGACCAAAAATGATTATAATTGACCCTTGTAACCGAAAATAATTTTTTTAGAACGATTTGAAAAAATTGTTTTTCGTCGAAAAATTTAGGCACCTACCCCCTGTCGAATTTTCTTAAAAATTCGTTTTTCATTTTTAGTAATTTCGTTTGACGTTCGACAGAAAAGTTGTCTAATACTTTTTTGTAGGTACCCATGAGCTCTACTTCAGAAAAAAGTTTCATTCAAATATATTCACAATTGTAGGAGTTATGGCTGTTTGAAAATTGGATCATTTTTATGAGGTTTTTCTCATTTTGCGAGGTCAGAGACCAACTTTTCGATTATTTTTGCGATTTGTACATATTCTCCATCAAAATACGCGTAGTTTGCTTTTTTAAACATTAAAATCGTCCAATCCGTTCAGAAGTAATGACGTTTTAAAGATTCGCATAAAAATTCGGGCAGATATTTCTGGCCAGAAATTATATTTTCGGTAAGGAATTTTTTTCTCGAAACTGAGTAGGATTTCGAAGGTATATGTAATGACCAAAAATGCTTGCAATTGATCCCTGCAACCGAAAATAATTTTTCCAGAAGGATTTGAAATTTTTTTTTTTCGTCGAAAAATTTAGGCACCTACCCCCTGTCGAATTTTCTTAAAAATTCGTTTTTCATTTTTAGTAATTTCGTTTGACGTTCTACAGAAAAGTTGTATAATACTTTTTTGTAGGTACCCATGAGCTCTACTTAAAAAAAAAGTTTCATTGAAATATATTCACAATTGTAGGAGTTATGGCTGTTTGAAAATTGGACCATTTTTATAAGGTTTTTCTAACTTTACTGGGTCAAGGAATAACATTTCCAATATTTTTATAATTTGTACATATTCTACACGAAAATACGCGTTGTTTGCTTTTTTAAACTTGAAAATCGTCCAATTCGTTCAAAAGTTATGGTGTTTTAAAGACACGCATGAAATTTCGGTATGCGATTTTTGGCCTCACATTAGATTTTCGGTAATGAATTTTTTTCTCGAAAGCCCGTAGGATTTCGGGGGTATGTCTATTCACAAAAAATAATTGCAATCGACTCCCACAGCTAAAAATAATTTTTTCAGAACGATTTGAAATTTTTGTTTTTTGCCGAAAAATATAGGCACCTACCCCCTGTCGATTTTTCTTAAAAATTCCTTTTTCATATTTAGTAATTTTGTTTGACGCCCTACAGAAAAGTTGTCTAATACTTTTTTGTAGGTACCCATGAGCTCTACTTCAGAAAAAAGTTTCATTCAAATATATTCACAATTGTAGGAGTTATGGCTGTTTGAAAATTGGATCATTTTTATGAGGTTTTTCTCATTTTGCGAGGTCAGAGACCAACTTTTCGATTATTTTTGCGATTTGTACATATTCTCCACCAAAATACGCGTAGTTTGCTTTTTTAAACATTAAAATCGTCCAATCCGTTCAGAAGTTATGACGTTTTAAAGATTCGCATGAAAATTCGGGCAGACATTTTAGTCCTCAGATTATATTTTCGGTAAGGAATTTTTTTCTCGAAACTGAGTAGGATTTCGGGGGTATGTATGTTGACCAAAAATGCTTACAATTGACCCCTGCAACTGAAAATAATTTTTTCAGAACGATTTGAAAAAATTTTTTTTCCCCGAAAAATTTCTCCACCTACATTCTGTCGATTTTTCTTAAAAAATTTGTATTTGATGTTGAGTCTTTTTGGTATCGATGTCGTGCTGGTTGCATGCGGCTGTGGCTTCCTTGTTGCATGTATGCATTAAGTTTTATCTATCGAATGCAATGGCGTACACGTTTTAAACATTGTAAACAAACGCCCGTGGACCTTTTGCAACCCTTTGGACATCGCATCTCGTGCAAAATGACCACACAGTGGTCTTTGTTTTGTTGCAGTGTCACGGGGAGCTACGTTACGCCAGCTGGCGTCTGGCTGCCGTGTTGTTGTTGGCCAGCGCGGACGTGGCGTCGCTTCCGGTTCCGGCGTTGCTCGGTTGCGGAAGGGTCGGTTGGGCGGCGCACGTGGCCGGGGCCCTCGCGGGGCCCCTTCTGGGCCTGGCGGTGTTCCCGAATCAGAGCAAGAAGGACGCCAGGGGACGCAGATTCGTTAGGTTCGTGCGCCTGTTGTCGGCTATCAGCGTGATGCTGCTGGCGGTGGGCGCCATCTTCGGCAACATCTACCTGATCGCTCTGCCCCAGCTCAGAAAGCCATCCTGACAGAGGATCGAGCTGCTCGTCAAGTTCTGCAGGCGGTCCTTCCTCATCATCAAGATCCGGGAGGCCGCCGAGAGCGTTTTCGAGTAGAACCACCCCTGGAAATCTTTACGGAATAGGAATTCTTGGGGGGAAAAATAATTAGAAATTGTGATTACCGAGAGATAGAGTCGCGAGAGACTGAAGGAATTTTGGAATCGATTGGAATTTCGAAACGATCGAGCGTTGGTCTGGACGTTCAAAGTGATGCGATCGAGTATTGTTATTGGCCCGCTGTAAGCGACGGTGAAATTAAAAAGCTTGATAAATTATCGCGTTGGGCGAACGCGATTAACAAACTGTTGGATAATTCTCAACGTCCACGAGGATCGGTGGACCGTGGACTTGGGGGCGTCGAGGGAACTCGTTTCCCGATTATTGATACTTGGTCCCCGCCGGAAGCCGGGAGAAGAAAATAGGACGCTGGATAATGGAAAGACGGATGAAGGAGATCACCGGAAATTCCGCGGAACTTAACCAAAGACAACCAGCTGCCAAAGTACACTCGGTTTAATCGGGGTCCGGGTCGATCGGTATCGACAGGAAGGATCGAAAATCCTTGGAGGAATCCTCCGTGCTGTTAATCAAACTCTGGCGGAAACCAGCCGCGCGGGTTTCTTCGTGAAATTTACGGACGGTCGTGGCCGTCTCTAATTGTAAGATTAGAAGATTGTTGCGCGGCGACCGTTTTTTCCCCCCGGCGGAAACGCTGACGAATCGCCGGTTTCCGGAACAAATGGACGCCTCTGTACTATAAATCGCCTAACCAGGACTCTTCGGTGTAATCGAGTATTTAACGCTAAGACGCTTCCAAGCTGGAGGATCGACGTAACCCGGTTTCCGTGGATCGAACGAGTCCAAGACGAGTTAGACTTAATGAAGATGTTGTTGGTGCCGTTCAAAGTTCACAGCTTTGCCAAGTGATCGCTAAGTTTTTGTTTGGAAACGACGTTAGAGTGATCGAAACCGATTCGACGCGGAGCAAGAACTACGGTGAACGTTGACGACGAGTGTACAATCGACTATCAGTAAGCTACGAATCCGTTGATTGGTAAAGTATCGGTAGATCGTTGTTTTTTTTTTCCTGCGTGCAGATCGATTCATGGAGAAATTATCACGATGTCCGTTCCGGAGTTTAATTTTAGACGCCTTAGGTATCGAATTGTTGCACGGGAGGCGAACGAGGACAATAATTTCTAACTGGTCCTTTGATTGGTAAGAGTACTTTGAAGCAAACGTTTCACTTCTAATTTCTGGTGATCTTCAAACGTTGATTCTAGTCAAAATTTATATCGAAGTATACAGGCTGGTTCACGCAACTTGTGCAGCTCCATAATTTCCAAAATATACGTGTCGCACGAAAAAATTTAGTGTACAAAAGTTACATGGTTTAAAGGTGTAAATTACGTAGTGCGTTTATTTTTTTTTATAGGTGGAGGTATTTCGGAGATTTGAAAGTCAACTTTGTTTTTATAAATAGAATACTATATTTTTGATATCAAAATATAGAAGAATATCGAATTCAATAGCAAGTAATTTTACTATCAAATTAGAAACTCAACCTTATCACAGATTTCTATAGAACAGTGAAAATTATCAAGAAATAGAGTGAAATTACTAATTAGTTATTATTTATTGAGGTCGATTGTAGATCGAGAGTGCTACGTAGTCGATCGGTTAGTATATCTTACGACACGTGAGAGAGATGCATTGAAATACAGTTTAGTATAAAAAAGGTCATCTCGTGCAAACTATTTCTTGCCATGTACCTCATCGACATTATTATTTATTATTATTACTCCTTATTATTTGATATTACGTGAAGAAAATTGTCAAGAAATGAAATGAAATTGCTCGTTAGCTATTAGGTTTAGGGCTAATAAAGATCAATACTTTTTTACTCAGAATTCGATATTTTTCCATATTTTGATACAAAAAAAATAGTATTCTATTCAAAAAACCAAACTTGACCATCAAATCTCCGAAGCGCCTCCACCTATAAAAGAAGTAAATCCACTATACAGGGTGTTCGGCCACCCCTGGGAAAAATTTTAATGGGGCATTCTAAAGACCAAAATGAGACGAAAATCAAGAATACCAATTTGTTAATGAAGGCTTTGTTAAAAAGTTATTAACGTTTAAGTTCCGTCCGTATTGAATTTTTTTCTCGAAAATGCACAGGATTTCGGGGGTATGTCTATTCACCAAAAATGATTGCAATTGACCCCCACAGCTAACAATATTTTTTTCAAAACGATTTGAAATATTTTAGTTTCGTCGAAAAATTTCACACCTTCTCGAATTTTTTTTCTCGAAAATGGATAAGATTTCGAAGGTATGTGTATTCACTAAAAATGATTATAATTGACCCCCGCAAACGAAAATAATTTTTTCAGAACGATTTGAAATTTTTTTTTTTCATCGAAAAATATAGACACCTACTCCCTGTCGATTTTTCTTAAAAATTCCTTCCTCATTTTTAGTAATTTTGTTTGACGCCCTACAGAAAAATTGTCTAACACTTTTTTGTAGGTACCCATGAGCTCTACTTCAGAAAAAAGTTTCATTGAAATATATTCACAATTGTAGGATTTATGGTTGTTTGAAAATTGGACCAGTTTTATTGGGTTTTTCTCATTTCACGGTGTCAAGGAACAACTTTTCGGATATTTTTGCGATTTGTACATATTCTCCATCAAAATACGCGTAGTTTGCTTTTTTAAACATGAAAATTGTCCAATCCGTTCAGAAGTTATGACGTTTTAAAGATTCCCATGAAAATTCGGGCAGACATTTCTGGCCAGAAATTATATTTTCGGTAAGGAATTTTTTTCTCGAAACTGAGCAGGATTTCGGGGGTATGTCTCTTCACCAAAAATTATTGTATTTGACCCCCGCAACTGAAAATAATTTTTTTAGAACGATTCGAAAATTTTTTTTTTCGTTGAAAAATTTAGGCACCTACTCCCTGTCGATTTTTCTTAAAAATTCGTTTTTCATTTTTAGTAATTTTGTTTGACGCCCTACAGAAAAATTGTCTAACACTTTTTTGTAGGTACCCATGAGCTCTACTTCAGAAAAAAGTTTCATTGAAATATATTCACAATTGTAGGATTTATGGTTGTTTGAAAATTGGACCAGTTTTATTGGGTTTTTCTCATTTCACGGTGTCAAGGAACAACTTTTCGGATATTTTTGCGATTTGTACATATTCTCCATCAAAATACGCGTAGTTTGCTTTTTTAAACATGAAAATTGTCCAATCCGTTCAGAAGGTATGACGTTTTAAAGATTCGCATGAAAATTCGGGCAGACATTTCAGCCCTCAGATTATATTTTCGGTAAGGAATTTTTTTCTCGAAATTGAGTAGGATTTTGGGGGTATGTCTGTTGACCAAAAATGCTTGCAATTGACTCCTGCAACTAAAAATAATTTTTCCAAGACGATTCGAAAGTCTTTTTTTTCACCGAAACTTTCAGCACTTACTCGAAATTTTTTTCGAAAATGCGCAGGATTTCGAGGGTATGTCTATTCACCAAAAATGACTGTAATTGACCCCCGCAACCAAAAATAATTTTTCCAGAACGATTTTAAATTTTTTTTTGTCCATCGAAAAATTTCACACCTTCTCGAATTTTTTTCTCGAAAGTGAGTAGGATTTCGGGGGTATGTTTATTGACCAAAAATGATTATAATTGGTCCCTGCAATCAAAAATAATTTTTTTAGAACGATTTGAAATTTTTTAATTTTGTCGAAAAATTTCACACCTTCTCGAATTTTTTTCTCGAAACTGGGTAGGATTTCGGGGGTATGTCTATTCACCAAAAATAATTGTAATTGACCCCCACAACCAAAAATAATTTTTCCAGAACGATTTGAAATTTTTTTTTTCCATCGAAAAATTTCACACCTTCTCGAATTTTTTTCTCGAAAATGATTAGGATTTCGGGGGTATGTTTATTGACCAAAAATGATTATAATTGGTCCCTGCAATCAAAAATAATTTTTTTAGAACGATTTGAAATTTTTTAATTTTGTCGAAAAATTTCACACCTTCTCGAATTTTTTTCTCGAAACTGGGTAGGATTTCGGGGGTATGTCTATTCACCAAAAATAATTGTAATTGACCCCCACAACCAAAAATAATTTTTCCAGAACGATTTGAAATTCTTTTTTTCCATCGAAAAATTTCACACCTTCTCGAATTTTTTTCTCGAAAATGATTAGGATTTCGGGGGTATGTTTATTGACCAAAAATGATTATAATTGGTCCCTGCAATCAAAAATAATTTTTTTAGAACGATTTGAAATTTTTTAATTTTGTCGAAAAATTTCACACCTTCTCGAATTTTTTTCTCGAAACTGGGTAGGATTTCGGGGGTATGTCTATTCACCAAAAATAATTGTAATTGACCCCCACAACCAAAAATAATTTTTCCAGAACGATTTGAAATTTTTTTTTTCCATCGAAAAATTTCACACCTTCTCGAATTTTTTTCTCGAAAATGATTAGGATTTTGAGGGTATGTTTATTGACCAAGAACGATTATAATTGGCCCTCGCAACCGAAAATAATTTTTCCAGAACGATTTGAAATTTTTTAATTTAATTATTAATAACTATTTAACAAAGCCTCCATCAACAAATTGGTATTCTTTATTTTCGTTTTATTTTGGCCTCTAGAATTCCCCATTAAAATTTTTCCCAGGGGTGGCCGAACACCCTGTATAATGTATCTCTTCAAACCATGCAACTTTTGTATATAAAATTTATTCGTGCAACATATATTTTGGAAATTATAGAGGTGCACAAGTTGTGTAGACCATCCTGTATGTACGAAAGAGAAATAATCGTTTTCTATCGAATCAAACTTTTGGTCAATCTGCGCACAGCGTTAGAGATGTTAATCGATAAGGGTGTTTCGAGTCGTTCTTCGATATTAACTATCGATAAAAGTAGCGTAAGTTGGTTCGGTGTTTAAGCTGCAGCGGACAACGCAATCTCCATGCTGCCTGGCATTTCAGCTACCCGGAAATCCGACGAAACTCGAGGAAATTGCGTGACTCGAGAGATCGTGTTCGGATCTCGGATTCATTGTCCGCGTCGATCGCACGCTGTCGATGCATTTTTTACGTTAAGACTGACGTACCGCCGTTGTCAAAGATATCGACGCGTCAAAGGCTGACGTTATTTCAATTTCACTTGGAGAAATCCTGCGCTTCTGTGTTCAAATTTACGATCTTCGATACAGGTCCGCGTCGACCCTTTGCATTCCACGTAGGGCGGGGACTATGAAAATCATTCGATGCACAAGCATTTTCTACATCCATCACGTGATTGATTAAACATTATTTAACATGACTAGTCGAATCATTTAATATTCAAATATTTTATATATTCGATATGGGAATGGTAAAATAATTTAATATTCCAGTATTTTACGCATTCTATATGGAACTATTTAAATAATTTAATATTCTAGTACTTCGTGCGTAGATTCAATAGGGAACTGTTCAGATACTTTTATATATGGGACTATTCAAACAGCTTAGTATTCGAATATTCCACGCGAAATATTTGAGTATTAAATATTATTATTTCAAATATTTAAGTACAGCGAATATCGAAATACTTGAGCATGGCACAAACTGATCGAACCATAATCAGAACCATAAAAAGTTGTCCCAGCCCTAATCGCAGGTTTGTCGTAAAACTATATTAATATCACTGACTTCCAAACGTTAAATTGCCTGAATCGAGAAATAAGTTTAATCGTGAAAAATCAACGAACTTATAAGTGGTCTGTTGAAATTTAATTGTGTTGATAGAAAGGACGATAGACCTTTTATTAGGATATATTGTCCCGGGAGGGGAAAAAATTTAACGAAAGAATTTAATGAAGCCGAATTCCGGAAGAATATTCGCGGGATCGCCATAAACGGCGCACGTTCGCGAAACGTGTCTGCAATTTTAATCGCGACATTAGTACCTTTCGAACGCTCTAATCGTGCATCCTTGGTCAGTCTTTTTTCCCCCGCGTTGAAAAACAGACGCGACCTAACGGCATCCGCCCCCGCACCCTCTTGTATTTACGACGCCGCACCCTTAATTCTAAGCTAAAGGTATCTTTTCTATCAGCTCGCCAGTAATTCTCATCCTGAATCACCCTACACGAAAGGCTCGACTAAATCTCTGCCAAACATTGCGCGATAATTGATCGGCCAAGAACAGAAGAAAACAGATAAAATAAAAATTCTCCCTGCCCTCTCTTAAATTAAATAGATTCTCTTGTCCCATCTTTCTCGCGAAACTTTCGAAAGCGCAATTTAAATTTGATTAGATCGATCGCTGTTGCGAGTGGCCAACCAATTATCGTGCGCCACTTTCCACTGAAAAATAGAAGCATAAATGAACGAACGCAAGAACAAAAGAAACTACGGGGCTCTCTGTGTGGCCGAGTAGAGTTTAACGCTTATTAAGGGTTGAGAAATGCTGTCGGAGGATCACTTTCGCTTGGATTCCTTTCGCGAGGACTTCAAAGGCGCGACGTGGATCTCTTCCGGTTCCAGTTTCTCGCGATCCGAGACAACAAGATCGAAACCAGACGTCTCGAGGCGCGCAATCGACTCGAAGGGATCGGGTATCGACGCGAGCGTTCGTAAAATCGCTGGAAAAATAATTCGCGAGTGCACTTGGTTCGCAAAATAGAAGCTCCGGCTAAAAGGAAGGAATCCAAGCTTCCCAGGCAATCGAACAATTTTCGTGGAATTGCGAGAATTTCCCAGAGGCCTGTTTCTAGGAGATGTTCCCATAGTTCCATCGCGACGGAGCATCGAACGATGCTGCGAAAAAATTAAAAAAAAAAAAAATAAAAAGAATACATTTATAGTTATACGTAGAAACTATTCGATAGTGGATCGTAGAGCCGAAACGTGCTCAGGTTGTCCGCAAATTTCCACGAACGTTTAAAATAAAAAAATTTTAAGTTACGCGCGATCGAGGGGAAAGTAGTTAAGGTAACAAAGTCTTTGGCGGGAAATTTAAAACGGTTCTTTAATTACTTCGCGATGGAAAATTACTGAAGTAAAAGCGAAACAAGGTTTTTTTGTGGAACAAAGGAGGATAAAATTAATTTTAGGGGAAGTAAATGATTTTTGTTTAAAGAGCCAAGGAGTTCACTTAGGGAAAATTCATTATGGAGTGGATTGAATTTTCCGGCGAAGGAATTTCGTGGATAGTTTACGGAGAATCTGAGCAAATAAAGGATGTGTTCTCCCCGGCAGTTTAGTCGATGATTGTACCTACTTGTTTACCGATATTATACACACGAGGCGAACTGGCTGTGATTATGTTAGTGTTACTGACTACGTCGACACGATTAATAATAACGATAATACGATCTGTAAATAGAACCGACTATTGAATATAAATACGATTATATACACTGTGATTCGATCACGGGCATATAAACGAGGAGCCGTCACCTCCCCATTGTGTATCGGAACAATCGATTGCCTGCAATAAAGTCGATATCGTACCGCGGTTCCCGTATCCACGCGTCTTTTCATCCAACCCGTCATTTTTATTCAATTTCAGGTGTTAACGCGAGCAATCGCCAAAGTCATCGTTCCAAATAATTATTCCCGTTTCCGTTTATCCTTAACAGAAACGTAGAAATAGCTATTCATTGTTTGAAATTAAACTTTTACCTTGGTAAGACTATTTCTACTTACCCTACTATGTTTTCTACGCAAGCGATAAAAGATCAAACCGTTATTTTCATTGAATAATTTCGTGAATTGTTTTTAATCCTGGAACGAGGAGGGAGATCGTGAAGGGCGAGGACGTGAATTCCGTAAACGTTTATTACGACGAACATAAAACGTATAGTACAAGCCTCTGTGCGGCATTCAGAGCGAATTTACGGCCTTGAAACGCGATACAGAAACGACTGTGCGCTTTCCCGTCATCCTTTCCAATGCGATTCAAGCGTATCCTTAATTCTTAAACGGGGAGAGAGAACAAACACGGGAGGTGTACTTATAGAGAGAGAAGATCGAACGAGTCCAA
Organism: Colletes latitarsis; assembly: GCF_051014445.1. Lineage (NCBI taxonomy): Eukaryota > Metazoa > Arthropoda > Insecta > Hymenoptera > Colletidae > Colletes > Colletes latitarsis. Next base: position 23,926,428 of record NC_135141.1, on the reverse strand, counting down.
CGCGAGGAATCGTTTTTACCTGTTCGTTCCATGCGTCGAGATTATAGTCTTGATCGATTACATCAATTACTGGCTACCCTTACGATCTACGATAACGCTGCCGATGACGGTAAGTGAAACCGATAGCTCGCTTTACCCGATTAATGGACACAGAAAGTCAGCAAATAGTATCCCGATGCTCTTACTCGATATAAAACGTTACTCGTGGGTAGCGATTCCGAGAAACACGATAGCTTTTATTTAACTTCTTTGTTCCCGATTCAATCTGATTATTAAAAATTCAATTTCGAAACCATTTCACAGAGACGCGTTGTATAAATGTACAACATTCTCGCGAGAGAGAACCCGGTAAGTTCGGAGGAAAGGAAAACTGTTATGTTTCTCGAATGGCTTCTAACGACTGTCGCGATTCTAACATCAACGCAGAAACTTTTCGCGGCAAGATCGTCGACGAGTCTGTCGGAGAATGTTCCCGTTTACTCAAACAACGGTGAAATTGTTGCCTCCAGTTTGAAACTGGATCGTTTGCGGCTGAATTATTTTCTTAATTTCTAAACAATTTCAAATTGCTCGGATTCATTGAACCGGTGGAAACAAAATTCCAGTCGCGAGAAAACGTGAAAATAACCGAAACCTCCCATTTTGCATTGTTTTGGCTAATGAATTTGTCGGGAGTCCTGAAAAAGGCTTTCAACGTAAAACAAAGGGTCGACGAATCAATTCACGTTGGCAGTAATTGCTCCCGCCGACCAAAAAAGGAGTTTCCCGTTGTTTCTCCACTTTCTTGCGACTTTAATTTCCTGTAAGCAGCCCCGGAGTAGTATTCCCCGGAGTCTCAACGACTTCGTGTCTCGTTTCTATTTACTATAATAAAGTTTGTATCACTCTGTTGAAATGAAATTCCTTGTTTCATTGAAGTACTAGTTCCTACCTGCAATTGAATGCTCTGCGTCGCTCGTTCATGCATTTCCATTCGCGTGCGATCGTTTGTTCGCGAAGAAAACTTCGTCGTGGAAATAAATTAATAAATTTTGCAAACGATATAACGTACCGTTCGTCGTTTCGGCTACGTGAAATCTAAATTCCGACAATTATCTGATGCAAGGAGGACGAAGGGTAATTTGCAAATTATTCCTGACAAGTGCCAAGCGATTCCGATTTTGCCTCTCGACGAGAAGAAAGGGCCGAGAGAATTTTTCCTCTCGGTTTCGAAATCTGTCGATGATCCACGGGAGTACCATAACGAAATAAACTTGAGTGGAACGAAAGGGCGAAGAGCGAAGCTAACCTAACAAGATAACCTGGGTCTCCGCTGTCCCCCGGGGTCGTATCTTTTGCATTTAACCAACGGAGATAAATTGCAGAGATAAATCAAAATGGGACGTCTATATAGCCGAGGATAATTCCCATTAAAGCGAAGGGGCCTGGCCGAGGCGCTAACTTCCGTCTTTATCCACTTATCCTTGCGAAGCACGGAAGGACTATTCCTCACAATTACATCCTGATCGATCCTCCCAAGGCTGTGGATCCTTTCCAAGGGGCGTTTATGGGCTGGTCAACGACGCGGCCGGAATAAGGCGAGAGAAACCTCCTCCGTGGACGAGAAGGTAAGTAGCACAGGGATAATTGAATACTTTCAGGTCTCTCGATCGTTGCAATTTTGCATTGGAATCTTTTTAAAAACTTGTACGACTTTTTCTTCGAAATGTTGGGCAACACTGTTCCTCCGGTACGTAGGCGTTTCCAAACTCTACGCACGCTAAAATGCATTGAGATTCATTGGAACGTATAAACCTGGGGACTCCCTAGACAACCTGTGAGCCAATTTCCCCTTCAAGAACAGCGAACGCGTTAATCCGGACCGAATCGAATCTCAGGACCATCGGAAAGGAAGACGACCTCCTCCACGACGATCAACACTGCAGCTGCTTGCATTGGACGCCGATCTCCGTGCACCTGCACTCTAGACAAGGACCAGAGAGCTCGGTGATGATCCTCCCCACGCGGTACATCCTCCCATAAATGTTACACCCGGCCAGCTTGAGCAGACTGGCCACAGAGACGGGGATCTCGTTCTCCAGGACCTTCGAGGGACTTCCGGTCTCCGTGACAGGCTTCCTCGTGCTCCCCGTCGACTCGCTGACGTTCTTTGTTTCGACCGTAGTGGTACCATCAGTGGTGGAGACACTCTGCGTCCTGGTACTTTCGCTGCTGGGATCGTTGTCGGAGGAGAACAACAGATCCAAAACGTTGTCCAGCGAGAAGATTGGCTCCGGGTCCTCGAGAGGTTTGCTGGTCGTGGAAGAAACCTTGGAATCGTCTGTTTTAGCTAGAGAGTCCTTGGACATTGATCCGATCGGGACATCCACGTCCCTGGAGTTGTTCGACTTGATAGGTCCGGGATCCGTGACGTTGCTGGAAGAACGATCCTCCGGGTTCCCAGTGGTACGTTCCAGCGGTGGCAAACTGATTCTATCAAAATCAAAAGTTCCCAGGACACTTTCCGAAACGTGGCTCGGTGTCTGATCAGTGTTCTTTGAGCCGTAACTCGATGGAACCGGTTCTTTCGGATGGTTATCCTGATTGGCGGCGTATTTGGTCTTGGAGATTAGCCTGTCGGGAGCTTCTTCCGGCCTGTAATCGTACGGTGGGCGGATCAGGGGTAACTTGTCCATGTAATCGAAGTTGGACGCGTGCTGAGGGTGATTGGATCCTTGGGGTTGCAAAGGCTTCGACGTGCTGGTGGTGGTGGTCGGTCTCGGGGTGGTGATTCCGTGCTCCACCAGGTAGGGGATCATGTCCTCGATGAGGGAAGGCAGGTCGGGGGCTGGTTCCGTCTTGATCACGTCGCGAAACGGATCTGGCGATACGATCGGTTGATGCAGAGACGGGGCTGTTGCGTCTGCGCGATCCAACACCACCGTTGGCGACTCCTCCGCCTCCACTGGAACAATTCAAACAGCTGAATATGGAGCTTCGAAGTCGAGGAAGCCCGTTGGTGGTCAGAAAAAAGATTTGGGGGTCGCGTATCAGCGACGATACTTCTTCGAGCGTTTGAAACATTGGAAAGAAGAATGTAGATTCTATTTCTACTCCATTAGACGTAGGTTCAAAGGTCTAATACAACGTGGGTGGATCGTAGCCAGGGTCAATGTTCAGCGAGGAGGAAACTTGTGGCTATTATGAGTATCGTTAGACTCGGAGTTAAACTAGTTTCTAGTTACTGGTAATTTGAGAGACATAGTTTTCTCGCAATAAACACCGTCGTCGCGGATAAACTTTCCATTTGACCGATAATCGTTATATATTAAAGGTTGATTACGATGTAACTTCGTTAAAAAAAATTTTTCAAAAATTTGCGCGTCAAGACGGCTGGTGGGTGATCAGAGAAACGTCTCGGGGCACAAAAGGGTTGGATCATCCCCTTTTCTGTCTAACTGGTTAAAACTTCCTTAAAACTGTCTGGGGAAATTTATGACCGGGTCACACTAGCCCGCGCTGCAACGATTTATAGTCGGTGTAATGCTGCTCTTAAACAGTAAAAGTTTCCACCCCTAACAAGCTGCAAGTTCTAATGGGAGGGGGTGAGAGAAAAGGGTGCCAAGCACGAGCCGGGGATTCTGCTTTGTTACGCGGGATTTTGTGTGTTAAATCTGGTGTGTTTCTTGCATACCGCAGACAATTTTCCCGCAGCAGGCTTCCTCGGTGTTTATTCTTCGGCAACCGATCTTCAGGGGCGGACACTTCTCCGACGAGCACACCACCTCCCCGTAGTAACACATGCAAATCACGCAGATATTGCTGCTAGGCAGAATCTCGCCGTGACGGTGCTCCATACTTTCGAACAGGCAGTTGCTGCCTGAAGTTTCGTGAAACAAAAACACAGCCACTCTTCGAACCAAGTTCGAAAATAAAATAAACGAAGCGGGTCGTTAGCAGCGGTACCGAAATTGATATTTTTAGGGAAACAGAAGCAATTAGACGGAAGATACTGCGAAAATAATTACGTTAATAACAGCGTAGTTGGATAATTGGGGATATTAGACAGAAATTTAATACTCGAAATAAAGGAGGATTCAGATTTCGATGTTAAAGCAAACTCTATGTAGAATAGTAAGAAAACGGTAAGGTGTAATTGAGGATAGTTGCAAAAATCGAGTGAGTTACCATCGCTTTTACGGTGAGGATTCGTGATCGGTGCTGGAACAACAGTGACGGCTGTTCCAATTTCCAGATTCAAATCGGTGGAATGATAAGGGGCGTCGAAATAGGGCGGTTCCCTTGGCACGAAGCCACCTTGCAAAAACAAATCAGTTTCAACAATAAACAAGTAAGACGGCGAGCAGTATACTGGGACAGTCCATAAGTTCTTTCAGTTTTTTCCACGACTCTTCCAGCTGACTAAATATATTTTATTTATACGACGTAGCGTTTGGAGGCCTCGAAATTCCCAATGGTGGTATTTGTAATGATCTTATGGACCACTCTAGCATACTAGACGAACTTCGGAACAGACACATTAAAATCGACAATAAACGACAGTTTGATTTACGAATCTGTCTGCAACTAATGACGAAAAAACGTCCAAATTATATAAATGGACGCGTCGGTAAAAAAAACGAAAATATCGTCGAAAATACTGTCAAGCCCAGTGTGTCTGCCCCGGTAAATTGTACAATCTCACAAAGCGAAGGCTCGCGAAATGCATGCACGTCAGCGTCACGTTGATCGCAAAAAAAAAATTGTTATAACTTCGAGCGCCCATGTCCGTTTCTCCGGCAGCAGCTGGAAATTTTTCAATTGCTCGAAATAGGTTTCTGCGGAAAGGAACAAAAAAAATACAAAAAAAAAAAAAGAGACAACCGAAAAAGTAATAGCACGTGTGCAGCCACCGGCGGTGAAACCAGCGATGGAACCGAGACGCGTTTACATTTATTTTCAAGTTTGATAATAACGAGCGCGGCGATAAGCCAGCGAAAATCGCCTTGCACTGGGAAAAATAGAAAATAGTTGAATTTTATTAGGAAATCTTTGAAATCACTGTTTTCTGGGCGTTTTAAACTATCGTTGGACCTTGGTAGTAATAAGGGAAGGCGTCGGGGATGAACGAGGTAAACTGATTTTCGTTTTACGGGGGTCCCATCGCTGGTCGAAACTGTTTCGAACGGGTCCCCGGAGGGACAGGAAGGTACGAGAATGTTCGTCGTCGGGCATGCATCGCGAGAAATTTGAAATTTACGGGACGGATAAAGTGTGAACGCCGGTGCCGGGAATCTTGGAAATTTAAAATACGACCCACCTTCGGTCTCGACCGGCGGACTAAATCTGTTTTCCTGAGTGGCGATATCGTAAAATCCAGAAGTGTCGGTCGGTCGTAGTTCCGGTGGCACGACCACCGAACCGGAAGGATATCCGGTGACAGGCGACGGAACCGTCTTGTCTTTCACCAGCGCGTCCGCCGCCACGAACGGAATTATCCTACACGGGAAACGTACACAACCCCATCTTATTTCACAGCGTCTCAAACTCCAACCGTTTCCTTGTTTATTCGCGCCAAGCGTCGAACAATTTGTAAATTATCTTGGCAGCCAAAGAATTGGACCATGTAAAAACGAGTGAAATTGCACGGAGTACGAATACCAGTACCTTGATTAATATCTGCGGTGCATTTACACAGTCAAAGTCTCCTTACCGATATTAACGAGACGTTTCTGGGAATGGCAAAGTAGCAAAGGTTTGCTCGACGACTCATATTTGCTGTAATTTTCAACGGATATCTATAAATTACGTAGCTCGCGTGGAAAAGCATACAAACTGCTCGAGGGACACGAGGATCGGAGTGGACCATAGCCAGGACGTCAAAGGACCATAAAGTTTGTTTGTTTCTTTGTGCTAACCAGGATTGATTGCTGTGTCCACCATTCAGGGCCCTGCATTTTCAAACGGGCTTTGAAACCATCCGCACACAGTCCTTCTAAATAGTCAAATGTCTGACCACCGACCGTATTGAATGCACGAGACACGATGTGTTATCGGGGGAAACGAAGTAATAGTTAAAGCGAAAGGGCTACTTTGCAGGGACGAATGGGCAAACCCTAGAAATGCTGATTCCATTTCTGCAGTCTTTCTGTCATCGATCCAAGTACCTGGGTGCTTCGATAGAATTTCGAGGGCTTTCCCCTTTCAAGCAGAGTCCAGGCAAAGTTAATTGGCCGCTCAAGGTCGCTGGGTTAACTACCCCCATCTCTTTGCCTATCTTTTTGTTACTCGAACCGGGGAATTTGGAAGAGTATTATGACTTTTTTAACCTCTTCGGCGAAATATATTGTATTTACATTAAATTTGGCGACATTGTAATTAACCCCTTGCACTGCGCTGAAATTCGGAAGAAACCGTGCCTACACGATATGTCGATCGACGGAATATCGATATTTACGAGTTCGACTCGTGATATTTATGTTCTGCCAAAATGTCAATTACGAGTCACACTCGCGTTATTCACGTTTGACATGACATTGAACAACGAGTCTGACTCGTGAAAATAGTGCAAGGGGTTAAACAAGGTAAAATTCTACATAAATTTTATAAAACACAAGGATATGGACTTTTGAAATGTTTATAAATAAAGTTTCCAGCGATAGGACGCGGCTAATCCGTCGGTAGGATGATGAACGGGTTAGGTTTGGGTTGTTTTATATTTCGGCGAAAGTAATTCGTCCCCGAAGAGATTAAACGGAGGAACAAGCTGGCTTGTCGTGGAATTGGGAATCGTGACTCGTGTGATTCACAGTCGAGGAAAGTGACCTTGACAGCCCAATCTCTTCCGTCCCGACAATAGATAGCCTTACCAACGAATCCATTAGCAGATCCAGTTTCGAACACGCTCCTCCCGAGAGTTTCTCCGTCCATTTTCTTGTTACGTTACCGTAGCCACCAAAATAGCAACGATAACCTGTATTGCATCAGAGTTCCGAAACCACCCTCGTCGAGGAGTATAAATTCGAAAATGAAAGCATTCTTTAAGAAAGGATCCACCTCTACAATACAAAAAAAAAAGAATACGAAATTCGAAAGTTGGTCGCTTTCTTAATGAATTTCAGTTACAAGACGGGGACGTCCAAGGGCGACAGAAACTGTCGAGAGAAATGGTTGGTTGTTAGCTGCGCGAGATTCTGCATTGAAACGTGTTTTCTTTGCTGTTCCATTCGCGAGGGTTCGTCTTTCAAAAGTAACACAATAAACGAGGGGAAACTAAAACAGAAGAATCAAAGCTACAGACTTCTTTTGTTACGACCATTTCGAGTTCTCCGTTAAAATCACACCGGGCACCGGTGAAGGATAACAAAAGGGGTGAGACTGAAGAGAATTCTCGCTCCTTTGCCATCTTTTGTTCTCCGATGTCCAGGGTACCCTTCAATCTCGGTAATTGGTATTGTTACTTCGTTCGTGTGGTTTCGAACCGTGTCTCGTAGAATCGTATTTACCTTACCTGACATTCGGTAGGGACGGCGGCAGAGTAGGCTCGCTGTAATCGTAATCGTAGTCCTCCCCCTTCTCCCGATGAGTGATGTTCAGTATGGCCTCCACGTCCGGCGGGATTGACCTAATCGGGTTTATCGTGACACCCTGAATGTGACCCACCGAGACGTTCGTTTTCACAGTCACGTTCATCACCAGGATGTCATCCGGCATTAGTACACTGGATGACGTTTTGGTGACGGCCCCTTTGGTTATGGACTCCATTGTCTCCGATGGCTCGATCTAATCGCAACAGGTTGTTAAACGTCAACCCCCCACGATTGACACCGATCCCTAATTTCGCTTTTAATCGATCCTCTCTGGGAAATTAGTTCACTGGTACAAGCGACGGAGCTTATCAATTATCGAATCCCCTTTCGATTCTTAAACTTCAATCATTAGTAAATTAACCCTTCGCACTCCTATGTCGAGTGTGACTGGACATACAAATCAAAGAGACATCGTACGCTTGGAAATTACAAAAATACAACAATAGTGTAAATGAAACAGATACTTAACTGGACTCTCGATCTCGACTGAATTATTTTACCAAATTGGTAAATGGAACTCTGAAGCATTTAAAAAATAATGAACTAATGGAGGATTACATAAGTTTAAGTTTGTTCCTCTATTTGTCTAAATTGCTCTATTTTTTGATTAACGTAAATTTCAAAGCGTTGGGAGCTGCAAAGGGTTAAAGATGCAGCTTGTTTAATGATCTATTCACTGACCGTGAAGTTTGCGTGCTCGAGGTCTTCTTTGAACGCAGCATCCGTCAGATTCGAGACGGTGTTCTTGTTCCTCACGGTTACGTTCATCTTGGTATCCTCTGGTTCCGTTACCGTATCGTTTCCGATGGCTTCCGGTAGCGGGGTCGTCCGGTCCGTCGTCGCGTCCTCCACGGACGAGAGATCCTCGATCGTGGTGATCGTCGATCCCTCGACGCTGGTCGAAAACGTCGTCGACAAATCGTTCGCGAATTCGTCTTCTCTGCTGGCCAGAGTCGACTCCAGCGTCGTCGAATCGACCACGCTGGTCAGCTGAGAAACACGAGTAACTACGTTCAACACAGATTTTCGAAATTTAAACCATCCATAAACATTTTCTAGCATTATCGATAGTATCGTAGCGGCCATTGTATAGCCACTACGCCCTTGCAAGAGTATGAATGGGAATGGAATGTGAGGCTAGTTTTAAGCTTTCTATTTTTCCATTTTCCCAGGGTCTCGTGCGAGCCTGGTCGTCCTGTTAAAGGGTAACTAGCGGTATGGAAAACAAGGCAATTTTTTAAGCTACAATGAAGAAAAAGTAAGTAGTCAATTATTCTGAGACTTTGCACTGTATTTAGGTATAACAAATATTGAAAAAAACCCTTGGCAATGTTTAAAAAATATTTGTAATTAAGCCTACACAGCGCCATGTTCCCGAGCCACTTCATTTTTTGATGCCTAACTGGTGTGCAGGATTATGGTAAAATGGTTGTCGAAATATTCCATTAACTATGATAAAAGTCCTTAGCATTGACGATGAGACATTTCAATTTGTATAAAAATGAACAATATGGCAGATATTTGAAACCTAAAATTGAATTTGATCAAAAATCGAGTTTTTATTACTAATATTTTGCAGAATTATTAAACAATTATTTAAAAAACGGATCGTCAATGCTTAATAAATATAATAGTAAAGATAACTGTACATTTTCAAAGCATTTGATTAATTAGAACTGGAGTAATTCTGCACACCATTTTGTAGAACATAGTTCCGAGGAAAATGCATTTAAAGTTTGATATATGCAGATATAAGCAGATATACGTCATTGTTTGAGGCTCTAAATTTTTAGCACAAACATTGTTCCGACACTGGGACCTTTCGCATAATGATTTCAAGGCTTCAAACTATTATTTAAGCCAAAAAACAAAATATCGAATTTTTCATTTTAGAGTTATACAGGGTGTTCGGCCAACCCAGGGAAAAATTTTAATGGGGGATTCTAGAGGCCAAAATAAGACGAAAATCAAGATTACCAATTTGTTGATGGAGGCTTCGTTAAAAAGTTATTAACAATTAAATTCAAAAATTTCAAATCGTTCTGGAAAAATTATTTTCGGTTGCGGGGGTCAATTATAATCATTTTTTATCATTACACATACCCCCGAAATCCTACTCAATTTCGAGAAAAAAATTCCTTACCGAAAATATAATCTGAGGGCTGAAATGTCTGCCCGAATTTTCATGCGAATCTTTAAAACGTCATAACTTCTGAACGGATTGGACGATTTTAATGTTTAAAAAAGCAAACTACGCGTATTTTGATGGAGAATATGTACAAATTGCAAAAATCTTCGAAAAGTTGTTCCTTGACACCGTGAAATGAGAAAAACCCAATAAAACTGGTCCAATTTTCAAACAGCCATAACTCCTACAATTGCGAATATATTTCAATGAAACTTTTTTCTGAAGTAGAGCCCATGGGTACCTACAAAAAAGTATTAGACAACTTTTCTGTGGGGCGTCAAACAAAATTACTAAAAATGAAAAACGAATTTTCAAGAAAAATCGACAGGGGGTAGGTGCCTATATTTTTCGGCAAAAAAAAAAAATTTCAAATCGTTCTGAAAAAATTATTTTCGTTTGCGGGGGTCAATTACAATCATTTTTGGTGAATACACATACCCCCGAAATCCTACTCAGTTTCGAGAAAAAAATTCCTTACCGAAAGTATAATCTGAGGGCTGAAATGTCTGCCCGAATTTTCATGCGAATCTTTAAAACGTCATAATTTCTGAACGGATTGGACGATTTTAATGTTTAAAAAAGCAAACTACGCGTATTTTGATGGAGAATATGTACACATCGCAAAAATATCCGAAAAGTTGTTCCTTGACACCGTGAAATGAGAAAAACCCCATAAAACTGGTCCAATTTTCAAACAGCCATAACTCCTACAATTGTGAATATATTTCAATGAAACTTTTTTCTGAAGTAGAGCTCATGGGTACCTACAAAAAAGTATTAGACAACTTTTCTGTAGGGCGCCAAACAAAATTACTAAAAATGAAAAACGAATTTATAAGGAAAACCCATAGGGGGTAGGTGCCTAAATTTTTCGGCAAAAAAAAAAAATTTCAAATCGTTCTGAAAAAATTATTTTCGGTTGCGGGGATCAATTACAATCATTTTTGGTGAATACACATACCTTCGAAATCCTATCCACTTTCGAGAAAAAAATTCGACAAGGTGTGAAATTTTTCAACGAAATTAAAATATTTCAAATCGTTCTGAAAAAAATATTGTTAGCTGTGAGGGTCAATTGCAATCATTTTTGGTGAATAGACATACCCCCGAAATCTTGCGCATTTTCGAGAAAAAAATTCAGTACGATTGAAACTTCAAATGTTAATAACTTTTTAACGAAGCCTCAATTAACAAATTGGTATTCTTGATTTTCGTCTTATTTTGGCCTCTAAAATTCCCCATTAAAATTTTTCCCAGGGATGGCCGAACACCCTGTATAGGGAGTAGAGGTTTAAGAAAGAAACAGTCTGGTGAAGACTTAGCCGCGTGTTCAGAGCATTGTTGTAACAGTCCAGATTATTGTAATTATTTATATCTTAACCTACGTGTGGCTGCATGTGACCCACACCCGCAAATAACCAGTTAATAATTGTGGGGTAGCTTGCTGGGTTGTCGTTTTACCCACTAGCCCCCTCAGTATCAAAAATGGGTCGGTTTGGACGAGACGCCCAGTTTCACGGAATAAAAGAGATCACCAATGTTTGTTCGAGTGGGAACTGTACTAAACACCGGGTAAAAAGGTCTGATTGTGCAGGAGAGTGGTACAGCTGGTGAACTAGGTACGTTATGGCTCGTATTCTGGACGGATGGAGACAGAGGGACAAACAGCTGTCCTAATTGAACGTAAGACGTAACTTAGAGTGGTAGCTGGGATGCAGGATTATAGCAGTGTGCCTCTATGTATCATGTATTCCCAGGCGAGGGAATTCGCCTGACTATGCTACTACGTTATAGTTAATATATGACACGACCTTGAGATAACCAGTCCTCCGTAAAATGAAATATCTCAGATACTTTCCGCGATACGAAAATCGCGATGGAAAATTTTAAATTCTCGTAATTCGCGAGACGAAAAATGGACGCTCGTGTTGGATGTTGGGGAGATTACCTCGTCCAGGGACGCTGGCGTCGTGGTGGCGATTTCTGGGCTGGATTTCACGTAGTCCACCGTCTCCACGAGGATCTCGTTGTCCATGATGTCGGTCTCGAAGGTGGATGGCCAGGACGTGGGATCGGTGGGGATCGAGGACTCCTCGCGATCGGTCGTGCTGGAATCGATTCGTTCGTCGACCACTCGATGACCGCGTCCCTCGACCGGTGGATTCGTTATTTGCTCCACTGCCGGCTGCACAGAAAATCGTTCGTGGCCTAATCGCTAAAAAACACCGAGCTTTTCACTCTATCGTTCCCCGTTAACAAACAACACCGATCGATCGTTTCTACTCCCGCTCGAAACAGTAATTAAAATTCTACGAATGCCGCGTTTACTGTACACCTTTCTCACATCGAACCAAATTAACGTGTTTATACAACTCGATTTTATTAAACTCGTCAATGGATCGAACTGAACGCTTTTTCACATGAGCTTTCGACACGGTATTTTGATCCTTTGCAATAAATATTTGTCCAAATAGTAAACGATCCAATTAATAAAAGTTCTATCATAGTTTGCGTTCGTCCTAATGATTTAAACTATTCGAGTTGGTTTCAAAGGGACCAGGAAAGCAAATCAATATTAAAAAAAAAATATATTTGCCTAACCGGCGTAACGCGTGATCAAAATCATTCTGTTTCGTCAGAGAGGTAACCACTGTTGCACATAAAATATTTGCCCAGCTTCGTTTGTAAAAATGATGGACTGCCGCGTGTTCACAATATTTTGTCATTCTTCCAGAAAAATATTTGAAAAAACGTGAATTATTCCCGAGATACGAAACGTACGGGAATATAATTGGAACGATGCAGCCGCGTTTATTTTTTTCGAGCTTGTTTCACCAGAACGTGTAAACGACTAAAAAATATGATCGAAACATCATGAAATTTTAATAGAATAAGAGAGAACAAAGGAATTGTTTTTTCTACGAGGTGAAAATATACCAAAAACCAGAAGTATTAACTTATAATTATTTCAAAACAAATGTTTCGCAAAGCCTATCGTTTATTCGCAGCTTTTCATTTTGTAGAATTGTTTGTTATTCGTTATAACGCACTAAGCTCAATTATCGAAATTAAAGCATACAATTTCACGGTTCGACGTTGAGTGAATTTAATATATTAACGGAGTCAGGTAACTTAATGATTACACTGTCTCGTTAAAATGGTTAGACCGTTATTGCTGCATTATTTTGGCAATTGCAGTGGTTTTAATGCTAACGTATTAATAATATATTAATATTTACAGGCATTAATAGAGTTTTAACTTCCATGTAACGTTAAGTTTAGGATGCACGCTCTTGCCACCCGTTGCACTTAATGCTGAAGAATTCAAGGCAAGGAAATAACATTCAGAATCCATTTTTCGAAGCGTGTGACATGCCACGGGAGAGCTACTTCTTTCATCTACAAGGCAAAAGAAGCGAAATTACATTTGCTCCATTCGTTTTCGAGAGATGGAAACAAGAGTCGGAGCCTGCACAGAGCTTTGCAACTCTACGCTGAATAGTTAATAACGTACTAGGGACAAAAATTTCAATGTTAATTAGAGGGGACTAAATGCAGCGTCGCCTGAAAAAAAAATACGTCTCGCGTATTTGATTAAAACAAATATGGAACGACTGCGTCTCGAATCTGAAGTAAAACAGGAGCTCTAAAAAATCACCATTTATTTTTGGAAATAGTAGGAATTATTAAAATTTTTAACAAATTAAATATCAATGTACAAATGTTCGACAGTGTAATGAAAAAACATTCTCTTTTAACATTTATTTGAATATTGACGACTGCAATATTGATTTCACGTCTGTATTTTTATTTCGAACGCTACGATTATTTATTAGCGACATTATAGCGATATCAATAAATCCGAAGTATATGAAATATTGAGAAAAAACGTAAATGCTTTTATCAAATTATTAATAATCGCGTTAATGAAATGAATCGAAAGTGCCGATGATTGGGTTATATCGATATTAGGTGCACTTACCTTATTAATATCGAAGGAAAATATTAAACCATTCGTTTTCACTGTTATCCAAATGGCTAGATATTTAATATTATCAAATAAAATACTGCCGTCGCGTGGATTTATTAAATCCGTGATGTATTAATTTATTTTAATTTCATCTAAATGGTAGATAGTGCACGGAGCGAAAATAACAGAAAATTATTCGAAAAATTCACTAAAATAATATACGATCCGATAATGCAAGAGTCTGGTTTGCTGTTCGACCGCAAACATTTCTATTCTAATACGGTGAAAAATTCGTGGAAATATTTTTTCCCCGTGACTTTTTAATTAATCGAGAATGGAAGGGTTTAGGGCGCACGAAGCAAGGATCGTCAACTATTCCTTTTGTCATCGATGTATAATCTCGTTCGCGGCCACGTGATTTACAACCCGTAGTGGAATTTAATTAATGCAATCCCAACGGAACGGACGTCGCGCCGGTTAGACATTTAACTTAGTTAATCCGGGAACGCGAAGTGAAGCATTCCTCGTCAGAGACTTCAGCCTCGAATTGGACAGTCGCGTCTGTTACGGTGCTGTCGGCGTTAAACCGCCCTAAACAATTATAGGACCATTTATTCGAGCGATTTTGTCCCTCGAAATGTTCAATATTCGAGAAGCTATCGGACCAGAAGCTTCGGAATCTCCCTTGCGGAAGCTGAGAAATTTTCCGTGCTGCAGAAAGCTCGAAACTAAATTTAAACAAAGTACTCGACAGTGAAATAATTCTCTGAGCAAATACACTGTCAAGAAATGATTCGTTCGTCGCACGATGTGTCGGATCATCCTTCGAGAGATCTCGTGTCCCCTTTTCAAAGTACATCCACCGAATACGAAAACAGCGATTTTAGGAAACGCGGACGCGGATAAAATGGTCCGTGGTGATTTTTTTCATTTTTATTTTCACGCTCCTCTTACACCGGGCGATTTTTCAGTCGGTTTTATAACGTTTCGGACGGATATCGTCGGGAACGAGAAATTTATCGGTGTCAGAGTACCGTAGCTCCTTTCCTCGACGAAAAATATGAAAACACGATCGATACTTCCTAACGTTTCGGATAAGATTTAAACATTTCTCGATTCCTCGTCGATAAGTCTCTTTGGATCGCTGAGAAAAAATCAAACACTACCGCGAAAAGAATTTCAAATTCATTTTAAATTAATATTTCCGGGTCGTCCGTTGGCTTTCTAAAATATATACAGGGTGTTCCGCCAACCCTGGGAAAAATTTTAAAGAGAGATTCTAGAGGCCAAAATAAGACCAAAATCAAGAATACTAACTTGTTGATGGAGGCTTCGTTAAAAAGTTATTAACGTTTAAAGTTCCGCCTGTACTGAATTTTTTTCTAGAAAATGGGTAGGATTTCGAGGGTATGTCTATTCACCAAAAATGCTTGCAATTGACCACTGTAACTAAATATAATTTTTTTAGTATGATTTGAAATTTTTTAATTTCGTCGAAAAATTTCACACCTTTTCGAATTTTTTTCTCGAAAGTGGGTAGGATTTCGAGGATATGTCTATTCACCAAAAATGCTTGTAATTGACCCCTATAACTAAATATATTTTTTCTAGAACGATTTGAAAAAATTTTATTTCGCCAAAAAATTTCAGTGAAACATATCGATGTTTGGTCAGACGTTACATTTTTCGGTAAGGAATTTTTTTCTCGAAAATGTGTAGGATTTTGGGGTTATGTCTATTCACCAAAAATGATTGTAATTGATCGCTGCAACTAAAAATAATTTTTTTAGAACGATACTGAAATTTTTTAATTTCGTTTAAAAATTTCAGTACCTACTCGAATTTTTTTCTCGAAAGTGGGTAGTATTTCGGGGGTATATATATTGGACAAACATGATTGTAATTGACCTCTGCAACTAAAAATAATTTTTTTAGAACGATACTGAAATTTTTTAATTTCGTCTAAAAATTTCAGTACCTACTCGAATTTTTTTCTCGAAAGTGGGTAGTATTTCGGGGGTATATATATTGGACAAACATGATTGTAATTGATCGCTGCAACTAAAAATAATTTTTTTAGAACGATACTGAAATTTTTTAATTTCGTCTAAAAATTTCAGTACCTACTCGAATTTTTTTCTCGAAAGTGAGTAGTATTTCGGGGGTATATATATTGGACAAACATGATTGTAATTGACCTCTGCAACTAAAAATAATTTTTTTAGAACGATACTGAAATTTTTTAATTTCGTCTAAAAATTTCAGTACCTACTCGAATTTTTTTCTCGAAAGTGGGTAGGATTTCAGAGATATGTGTATTCACCAAAAATGATTGTAATTGAGCCCCACAACCAACAATAATTTTTTCAGAATGATTTGAAATTTGTTAATTCAATTCTTTAATAACTTTTTAATGAAGCCTCAGTCAAGAAATTGATATTCTTGATTTTCGTCTTATTTTGGCCTCTAGAATCTCCCATTCAAATTTTTCTCAGGGTTGGCCAAACACCCCGTATATACACGAGAGCTAAAGAATAAGAAATCGGGGATCCATCCAATTCGACCAAAGCCGACGAAAAAAGCCCAGAGCCGAAAGTGGAGCGAATCACAAAATTCTCGAAAAGCGGGGTAGAGAAGGTATGGGAGTACGAAAAGTTGAAAATTTCCAGCCAATCACCGGGAAGGCGAAAGAAGCATGCACGGAGTGGAAGCTGAAAGCACAGGGACAGGATGATTGATTCGTCGAAGCGACAAGTCGGACAGACAGAAGAAGCGAGGGAAAAGAATTCGAAGAGTGAAAGGCGAAAACATACAAAGAAATTGGTCTCCTTGCGGAACTTGGCGTAGTCCTTGCTGATGAACGCGTACGAGGCGTAGTTCTGGGTGGCCTTAACCTCGATGCTACCGCCTTGAACGTTTAATCTGTCAGTTTCTTATGGCATTCGGGCTAGAACACCTAGGTGGTAATCAGGGTTGTGAAAGAGCACAGGGTTTTTGCGCTGCGCCCGGCCCCGCTTGTGTTTCCGTCTTTCTTCTCGGCGAAAATTCGAACGACCACTCGTTCTCGTGTCGCCAGATCCGTCTTCGTTAGGGCTTTCGAAAAACTTCACACTTTTTAGAAATATCTCACAAGAGCAAACCTAATTTCTTGCACAGGAAATCCCGAAACTAACCTACCACCGATTCTCCGTCGTTTCAAACCTTAAGTGGACTCTCAATCTCCACTGAATTATTTTACCAAATTGGTGAATGGTGATCGAATTCAAATAATTACATTTACGTTTAATCCACTTAAGGGTTAACTCGACTTTTCCCCATTCTTTGCACGTTTTTTACGTTGCACGAACAAATTTTGTGTACTAAAATTGCATGATTTAAAAGTGTACATTAGGTAGTGCATTTATTTTTTTTTATACGTAGAGGCGTTTCGGAGATTTGAAAGTCAACTTTGTTTTTTTTAAATAGAATAGTATATTTTTTGTATGAAAATATGGAAGAATATCGAATTCTGAGTTAAAAAGGTATTAATTAATAGCTAACGAGTAATTTCACTTTATTTCTTGACAATTTTCTTTACGTAATATCAAATTGGAGACTCAACCTTATCGCAGATCTCTGTAGAACAGTGAAAACAATCAGGGAATGAAGTGAAATTACTCGTTAGCTATTAGGTTTAGGACTAATAAACGTCAATACTTTTTACTCACAATTCGATATTCTTCCATATTTTAATACAAAAAATATAGCATTCTATTTAAAAAAATCAGATTGACCATCAAATCTCCGAAACGCCTCTACGTATACAAAAGTAAACACGCTACACAATGTATTCCTTTAAATCATGCAATTTTTGTACAAAAAATTTTTTCGTGCAACGCATATTTTGGAAGTTACAGAGCTGCACAAGTTACGTGGACCACCCTGTATATGTAATAGTGATAGTAAATAAAAAAGAATGGGGAAAAGTCGAGTTAACCCTTAAGTGGATTAAACGTAAATGTAATTATTTGAATTTGATTTCCATTTACCAATTTGGTAAAATAATTCCATGAAGATTGAGAGTCCACTTAAGGGTTGAAACGACGGAGAATCGGTGGTAGAGCTGCACAAATTACGTGGACCACCCTGTATATATCTTAATAAATGGGTCGACTGAAGTAATTTTTGACTTCTGCGAAAAATCACGTGCCTGTAATTTTGTTTTTACGTCAAGGATTCCGCGTCTAATTAGGGGAGTTTAGCGCATATCGAGGCAAGATATTTTTGACTAAGTTTTATTCTATGCAACGACTGGAGAGAAACCGTTTTGGCCCGTGTCAAACCATCGAACGCGTTTTCCCCCTTAAAAGCGAATATTCGTTTTTTACTTTTACGACAAACATATCACGGCTCGCTGAATTATTTTCATTCGTTAGTCGCGATGTATCCAATCTCGAGCTGCTACCGGATCGAATAAAACGCTACCCCCCACCCGTTGAACGAATCAACGAAAATGGAGTACTTCCAGATACATACGTGTCGACAGCGCGGCTCTTTTTATCAACATTGTGCTCCCGCGGAATACGACCGCTCGTCGAACCGTTCGAATTTCACTTTTCCGAGTGGACGACGATTTTAAAATTCCCACCAACGAATTTTAAACGGTCGAAAAATAGATTTTGAACATTTTGTACATTTTTTTTCTTGCCCTGATAGAAATTGACGCCGAGGGGGAACGCGAAACACAATCCGGGGTGGGCCTTTCGGGCGGGGCGAAATCGCGGCAACCCTGGTGCATAGATTATTGCGACTCACTGCAGTTGTAGGTGGATGGACAGCAGTGTCCATCGCGTACGATGGGGCTGCAGCCTTGAAGAGGTGGCGCGCAGGCCAACGGAACGCAACGTACCGCGCCCATCGCGCAAAAGCAATTGTCGCAAGCAGCCTTCCACTCGATGTCCCTCACCATCTCACCCTCCTCGTACACTCGCGAACCCACACGACACCCTGTAGAGACAACAAAAAAAAAATTCCATATTCAAGGGTGAAGACTCGTGTAAAATGATAAAAACGGGAAGCGATATTTGATCATTTTTTTACGACGTAAGGGTTCGACGAAACTTTTCGCCACTTTCCACATACAGGGTGTTCGAGCACCCCTGGGAAAAATTTTAATGGAAGATTCTAGAGGCCAAAATAAGACGATAATCAAGAATATCAATTTGCTGACTGAGGCTTCATTAAAAAGTTATTAAAATATTAAATTAAAAAATGTCAAATCATTCTGAGAAAATTATTTTTGGTTGCGGGGGTTAATTATAATCATTTTAGGTCAATAGATATACCCTCGAAATCCTAACCATTTTCGAGAAAAAAATTCCTTACCGAAAATATAATTTCAGGCCAGAAATGTCACTCCAAAATTTCGTGTGTATCTTTAAAACGTCATAACTCCTGAACGGATTGGACGATTTTAATGTTCAAAAAGGCAAATGACGCGTATTTTAGTGTAGAATATGTAGCAATTCTAACAATGTTGAAAAAGTTGTTCCTTGACCACGTAAAGTAACAAAAACACAATAAATCTCATCCAATTTTCAAACGGCCATAACTTCTACAATAGTTGATGGATTGCATTGAAATTTAGTATGGAAGTAGAACTCATATATATATACAAAAAAGTATTAAACAACTTTTCCGTACAGTGTCAACCAAAGTAATTAAAAATGAAAAACGAATTTTTAAGAAAAATCGACGGGGGTAGCTGCCTAAATTTTTCAACGAAAAAAAAAATTTCAAATCGTTCTGGAAAAATTATTTTCGATTGTGGGTGTCAATTGCAATCATTTTTGGTTACTACACATACCCTCGAAATCTTACCCACTTTCGAGAAAAAAATTCGACAAGTTGTGAAATTTTTCGACGAAATTAAAATATTTCAAATCGTTCTGAAAAAATTATTTTCAGTTACAGGAGTTAATTACAATAATTTTGGGTGAACAGACCTACCCCCGAAATCCTACCCACTTTCTCGAAAAAAATTCAGTAGGGGTGAAACTTTAAACGTTAATAACTTCTTAACAAAGCCTCCATCAAGAAATTAGTATTCTTGATTTTCGTCTTATTTTGGCCTCTAGAATCTCCCATTAAAATTTTTCCCAGGGATGGCCGAACACCCTGTATGTTCTTTAATGTTTCAAGATACAAATAGTTTGTTTTCGTTAGTAAAATAAAAAGTATTCGCGAACAAATCGATGGTCTACCGTCGATGGAAATATAATTTTTGAGATCGGGTCGGAAAGGAGCGTGGCTGAGAGAAAAATATGGTTTCAAAGATGTCCGCTTAGGTTTGACGCCGGGAACATCCACTCCGCATGGACTCGAAATTTAAAATCGATCGTCGATTCCCAAGATATCGCGTCGACAGAGTCCCGAGAAGAATGGTTCTGAGAAAAACGCTTTCGAAGTTTTAAGAGCGCCAGATTTATATCATGCTTTTCTGTTCGCGCGGTGTTCTCCTCCAAGTATTATAAGTTCGACAATTTCTCATACGTCGATATAAAATTCACAGGATATATTTTCAGGGGCACTCTTTAAAAAAAAAAGAAACCGATAAAAAGAAACGAATGGTTCAAGGTGTCTGATAGAAAATGCCCCGATAAAGTCTTTCGAATTAAATTCGACTTGTTATCGGTAAAATTTAGAATCCCTTAGATCGGGTTCTTAAATCATGGTCTCGAGTCTCCGTACTCGTAATATCTGAGGCGATATCTTCACCATGATACGATTAATCGCACAGTAATTATCGTTACTGTGCAATAATTGTAAATAAATCCCGTAGAAACTGATTATCGTGTAATTAGATCGTAATCAGATTACAGTTACATTCCACGCTGCAACTGTATTCATTTATAATAAATTTTCCCAACCTCCAAATGCATTGATCCAAATACAATTAATTCCACAGTAATTATCGTTACTGTGCAATAATTGTCGTGAATAAATCCTGTAGAAACTGATTATCCTGTAATTAGATCGTAATCAGATTACAGTTACATTCTACGTTGCAACTATATTTATTTATAATAAATTTTCCTAGCCTCCAAATGCGTTGATTCATATACGATTAATCGCACAGTAATTATCCTTACTGTGCAATAATTGTCGTGAATAAATCCTGTAAAAACTGATTGTCGTGTAATTAGATCGTAATCAGACTACAGTTACATTCCACGCTGTGACTGTATTCATTTATAATAAATTTTTCCAGCCTCCAAATGCATTGGTCCAAATAGGTAATTATCTTTACTGTGCAATAATTATCTTGAATAAATCCTGTAAAAACTGATTGTCGTGTAATTAGATCGTAATCAGATTACAGTTACATTCTACGTTGCAACTGTATTTATTTATAATAAATTTTCCTAGCCTCCAAATGCGTCGATCCAAATACAAGTATATACATAGTAATTATCGTTACTGTGCAATAATTGTCGTGAATAAATCCTGTAAAACCTGATTATCGTGTAATTAGATCGTAATCAGATTACAGTTACATTCCACATTGCGACTGTATTTATTTATAATAAATTTTCTCAGCCTCCAAATGCATTGATTCATATACGATTAATCCCACAGTAATTATCGTTACTGTGCAATAATTGTCGTGAATAAATCCTGTAAAAACTGATTGTCGTGTAATTAGATCGTAATCAGATTACAGTTACATTCTACGTTGCAACTGTATTTATTTATAATAAATTTTCCCAGCCTCTAAAGGCGTTTCAAATAAAACATCCTCGAACAAAGCAATGGAATATAAAAAAGGTTGGAAAAGTAAAAGAGAACTATCGCACATAGTTATTCCAGAAAAGTTGGCAAATCCGGCAATTAAACTTTCAAACCGAACCGAATCCAGGGAGAAGCGAAAGGAGACGGGTGCCTTCGAAGGGAGAAAGGAAGGATAATCTTTAGAATCCATTCGGTCGAAGGTGATACAGCACTTCATAAAGCGCCGAGAGCCAATCTCCTTTCACCCTCTTTCGAGGGTGGGCAGGGTTGAAAACCGAACGAACCCAATATCGGTCCCGATGATCCGTTCCAGGACGAAGTTCTATCGCGAAAACGTCTCCCGAGGGCGTTATTACGATGTTATGGCGACGTTCGACGGGGGCACGCGTTGTTTTCTGATTCGAGACGAAACAACGGGGCTGTCGTACGATTTTTAGCTAGCAATTCCAAGGTCACCGAGGGTTCTTCGCCAGAAACGATACATATTTCTCCGTAACTACCCCTCAGTGGCCCTGGATAACCTCGAATCATCAGAAAAATACAAAATTTAAAAGCTAGAAAAATATTACGCCCGATAAAATAAACTACAAAACACTCTGTGTACTTATTCTTTCTAAAATGCGTACGTTGGGGAATGGTTCTGTAATCGCCATGAGCGCTCGCATAATGGAGGGAAACGAGGGTTCAGAGGTTGGTTTAAAGTTTTAAGCAGTCGCGCGAAACTGGCCGTTAAACCGACAGCAACCAGCAACGTCTGAGCTAGGCTGTCGAGAGAACTCGGCCAGTAGAAACAGACGACGAGGAAAACAAAAGTAGCGAGTGCTTTCGAAACCTATTTTCCACGGGTCGAAGTATGGAAAAACGAATGGAGAGTTATTTAACGTAGGAAATATTTATATGAAATTTTTCGTTGTTTTCGCGTGCCCGATCCGCCGCTGGACGTGACGTAAATTAAATCATGTACGGGGTCCCGTGCAGCGTTTTAAAAAAACGTTCGATTTTCATCGCGAGCGAACAGAAAATTAAAAAATAAAAAATTTCGCGACAACGTCTGCGCGGGGACGGAGGGTGGGGGAGCAGGCGGGAAATGGAAAAAGCGACGCTCGCGCGCCGGGCGTCTCTTCACCCGTCAGATTTACCTGGAAACGTGATTTCCAGTTTGCCCGGGAAAGGGCCGCCGCGTCGTAAAATTGAATGAAACTGGGCGTTAAGTGAACGAGCTGAGAAACGACGGTAGAAATCTTTCTGAAGCAAGTGTCACGGGATAAAGTAACGCCGACAGTAACCGTGTTTTATTGCGCTAAACGTTTCCCTCCAACTTTCCGACGCGCGCGCGCGCGGCGTATTCCGGAAAAAGGGGTGGGAAGTTTGTCCCTTCTCGCGGAGAAACGACCGGAGGGGATTCTTAAAAGGATCTTTCGCGACGATAATTAGAGATGCTCGCGGATGAGAGGCTGTTACGACTTAAGAGGATTAAAATTCGCGGTACAGGGTCTCCGCCTGATTTCGTCCCGCGCGGCGATTTTTCCTCGTAAGCCGAGCTTAAATTTAAACTCGACCAGCGGCTTCTTCCAAAGCGATGCGGCGACCGTGGACGAGAACGAGGGGGCCGCAAACTTTCCTTTTTATCGCGCCGGGAAACTTTTCGTTGCAACTTTCCCTGGACGGGGGTCGCTGTTTGAGAGAGGCTTTTCCCAGACGACAGCGTCGACGTGACTGCTGCCGTGGCAGCCGGTGATTAAACTCTTAGCGAAGACAAACGCCGGAACGCGATGTCGAAATAGATCGAAAGTTTCATTTTGTTAAGGATCCCGGGGATAATGCGCGATCCGGCGAGCTTAACCCTATCGTTCGTGTCGATTTACCAACAACTTTA
The DNA here is from genome assembly GCF_051014445.1 of Colletes latitarsis. NCBI lineage: Eukaryota > Metazoa > Arthropoda > Insecta > Hymenoptera > Colletidae > Colletes > Colletes latitarsis. Next base: position 23,903,056 of record NC_135141.1, on the reverse strand, counting down.
CCATTGGAAAACTTTATTAATCGTACGATATGTTAGTGGATTTCCACGTTAACGCTAAACCTACCACGACCGGTTGTTTGACCGGTTGTATGATTCATATTTGAACAAAATTTGGTTTTAGGAAATATTTTAGGAAATATGTGTATATCATAGACGAAAGGAGAGAATCTTCATTTTCCACTGTCTTAGAACAGACTAACAATGTGTATTAAAAATAGTTAAACTTTAGACACGTGCAGTTCCGAAACAACTACTGTTTTATTAAATATTAAGGCATTGTTAGAAGCGGCAAGGCCTCCCCTTTAAAACGGCTTTTGATTTCTGTCGATCGGACTTTTCGTTTTCGAGATATCGCAATTTATGTAAAAGATAATTTTTAAAATTCCGCTCCCCGCCTTAGAAAAGGCTATTAACACGCATTAAAAATACTAAAAGTTTAGACGCGTGTAGTTCCGAAACTACTAGTGTTTTATTAATTATTAAGGTATTGTTAGGAGCGGCAAGGCCTCCCCTTTAAAACGGCTTTTGGTTTTTGTCGATCGGACTTTCCGTTTTCGAGATATCGCAATTTATGTAAAAGATAATTTTTAAAATTCCGCTCTCCGCCTTAGAAAAGGCTATTAACACGCATTAAAAATACTAAAAGTTTAGACGCGTGTAGTTCCGAAACTACTAGTGTTTTATTAATTATTAAGGTATTGTTAGGAGCGGCAAGGCCTCCCCTTTAAAACGGCTTTTGGTTTTTGTCGATCCGACTTTCCGTTTTCGAGATATCGTAATTTATGTAAAAGGGTATTTTTCTTAATTTGACTATCTCTGTCTCCGTCTGACGCGTCGCGTCGTACCTCCTTGTCGCGCGTGAGTCGAGACAGTCACGTGACCAGGAAGTAGTAGTATTTCCAAGAATTTACTACGCACTGTTTACTATGGTTACGCGCGCGAGTTCATTGATATCAATGAACGTAAACAAACTCCTCGGACCGTCGTATCTCCGTAACTAGCCACCGCATCGACTTGAAATTAAAATTGCGATATCTCCGGAACTAATAAAGCTATCGACTCGTACAAACGCTCATTTTAAAGGGCATTTCATCCTCTACCTAACGATCATATCACCTACTATAATTTTTGCTATCTTCTATGTTTATTTTTACATTTACTTTGACGCTACATACCCAAAGTAGTTTAAGTACTTCCTCTTGATCATACGACTGATGTGGGATAAAACTGGACTATAAATTGTTTATTTAATTGAAAATGAATTTAAATACAGGATGTTTGCGAAATTACTAGCCAGTATTTTTTCGTAAATAATTGTTTTCTTCGGAATTAACTACGGTATAGACTGGAAACAAAATTCGTTTGCAAGGGCGTTTTATCTTCTATCCAATGAAAATTAAAAAATTTTTTTACGAATAAAAATCAAAACACAACTTTCTATACATACAATGCAATAATTACGTTGCTTCGTAAAAGAGAAAAATAAAGACTGGTCATTTGACCGATCATGGTAGGAATGGAAAGAAACGTTACGTTTAAAATGAATTTAAATTTGTATACAGGGTGTTTGCATAATTACTAGCCAGTTCTTTTTCTTAAATAATTGTTTTCTCTAGAACTAACTAAGGTATCAATTTGAAACGAAATTCGTATTCAAGAGAGTTTTATCTTCTATTCGATGAAAATTAAAAACTTGGTTAACATAAGAGAGACGGATATCTTACGAATAAAAATCAAAACACGAAGCGTCGCGCGAAGAAGAGTGTTTGAACTCACCGTTTCCCACGACCGGCGCCAGGGTGGAGGAGTGGAGATCTTTAAGAAAAAGAAAAGACCAGAATGAGTTATTTCGCGAACTCGCGAGGCTGACAGGAAGAACACTCACGGGTGCAATTGTAGGCAACCGGGCAGCATGAGTGCGGCGCGTACAGCGGAGTGCATCCTGGCAGGGGCAACAGGCACTTCGGTCTGATGCATCTTCTTGCACCGGAGATGCAGTAGCAGTACTCGCATCTGCGCGAGCCCATCATCGCTGAACCTGGACCGTATCTCACCCCCTCGTGCAGGCAACCTGATCATCAAAACACCGGTTCAATCCAGCACCTGACCTTAAACCCTTGCTAGATCCTAATAAATATACAACTTTAAGAAAACTGCATCTAATCTTTCGTTCTTAAAAATCACTAAATACTTCGTTAACCCTTAAGTGGATTATTATCCACGGGTTTAAACCAATAATTGTTTAATGTATATCAATGTAATTATTTGAAAATTCATGCAATTGTTAATTCATTATTTTTGAAATGCTTTGACACGTTCACTGCCACTAATCGTTACCTTGAAAGTGAGAATTCTGATAATCCTCCTCGTACGTCTCTTCCTGCTCTACACGAACGTTCGATCTTCGTAAAATATTCACGGAGTCCCCTGCAAATTCCACGAGCTTTCAACCCCTCTGTCTTCGTCGGTGTTTCTTTACGTTAATCAGTATTGACGTTAAATCTTACTGAAATTAGATTTCGTTACAGCATTCTAGCTACGCGATTCGCCTCTTTGCACTTTCGATTTATATTTGTTTTCTCTGTACGTACGCTTTACGTATAAACGATAAATTATTTAAAGTCTGGCTGTAAACAGAATCGCAAGGAAGGGCTTGCCAAATGCACGTTTAGCAAACTTTCCTATATTCGAGGCAAACGACTAGTGTTTCTTAAGGGCAAATTTATTACCGTGGCCAGTATTTTCTCTCGATATTCTTTCGATTGGATTTCCCTAAATGATACTAACGTGTCTCGCCGCAAACCAATTCCGCGCAGCAGACGTTCTCCCCCGGTGGACGAGCGCGACAACCCGAGGGCGGAGGGCTGGGTAATCGTGGACAAACCCGAAGACGGCATCTGAGCGCACCTTCGATGCACCTGCACTGCAGACAAGGCTCAGACGTGACCACCGACGTGCCCTCCTGGTACCTGCGACCCTCGTACCTGCATCCTGCAACAAAATGTCCCCTCCTGTCAGACCGAAACTCTATCTTATAATACATAGGGAACGAAGCATTTCTTTATGCATTTATTCAACGAAAGTAAAATGTAATGGAGTCATAAAACGATGGATACGTGGGAAGAAGAATCGTAAAGAAACGAAATGAAAAGATCATTGGGAATAGTAAATGTTGAGACACTCCCTGAGGGGAGGACCAAGATTGTAGGCTGATTCCTCGAAAAGAAATTAATAGTTTCAGGTAAATAAAACTAAAGCTTTATTTGGACCCCATGGAATACGCGAAATATCGATTACTGAACACTTAAGTGGATAATTATTTAGTATGTAAATATAATTATTTGAAAATTTATGTATACTATTTTTTAAATGCTTTAAAGTTGATTTCCATTTACCAGTTTGTTAAAATAATTCAGTTGATAGTCCACTTAAGAATATCAAACTTTCTGTGTGAGTTAAGAAGATCGTTCTACCGGAATTTCTCCTCGAAACGCGAAAAAATATGCCCAACGGAGTAGCTTTATCGCCGTTCGGTGCATCGAAACGGGAAACATCGTCGTTTCGAGTGGAAAAATTGTTGATATCCTCTCTGGAAAATATCCAAGGGGGACATCGCGAATTAGATGTTATTTCGCGATCGCGTTGTCCCGCCGTGTACAGCTCTATTACAACTTGTTCCGCACTGATTCTATTGTATTTAATCCCGCGCCATCCCCGTGCTTAAATCGATTTTCAAGCCTCCAGCGAGAATCCTCGTTAATGTTCGTGCAATTTACGCGAAAAATTCCTGTCAAGGGACCCCCACGAACATTGTAAAAAAAGATGAATTACGCTTTATCATCGAATCTCCGTGTTATTTCTATTTTTAAGGGGGGAGTCTCGTGCGAATGATAGAAAATTGAACCATTTTTCTTAATCGTGTTTTAAGGAAATGTTACATCTGACGTTATGATTCGTTTTTGCAATTTACTAAGGTATCCTTTGGGAATACAAGATAATTTTTTTATTAATTTTTGCAGCTCTCAAGGTTGACTAAATCAAAAAAATCAAACAGATTTTTATTCGATAGGTTTACAGTTATGGCCCGTACCAAAGTAATTAATTTATGTTGCAAATTGACAAAATGGTGAAAGCTTAAAATAAAAATTGCAAAATTTCGTCGTTTCTTTTGCAACTTTATAATAAAGAGATATGATAAACTCATTATAACAATTTGATTTTGGTACGGGCGAGAACTGTTAGTATGTGGAACAACGTGTAAAAACTTCAAAGCAATCGAACGTATAGTTTTTGAGATTTCATCTACGCCAGTTAAGAAAGTAACGTTTCGGTAATTACCGCGAGAGCTATACAAAAAATATTCGACAATCCACAATACTTGACATTTATCTCTCAAAATTTAACAGTACACAATATACAGGGTGTTCGGCCACCCCTGGGAAAAATTTTAATGGGAGATTCTAGAGACCAAAATAAGACAAAAATGAAGAATACCAACTTGTTGATGGAGGCTTCGTTAAAAAGTTAACAATTAAATTCAAAAATTTCAAATCGTTCTGGAAAAATTATTTTCGGTTGCAGGGGTCAATTATAATCATTTTTAGTGAATAGACGTACCCCCGAAATCCTATCCACTTTCTAGAAAAAAATTCGAGGTGTGAAAATTTTTCGACGGAAAAAAAAAATTTCAAATCGTTCTGGAAAAATTATTTTCGGTTGCGTGGGTCAATTACAATCATTCTTGGTCATTACACATATCCCCGAAATCCTACGCACTTTCGAGAAAAAAAATTCTTTACCGAAAATCTAATTAGGTGCTTTTCGACGAAAAAAAAATTTCAAATCGTTCTGGAAAAATTATTTTCGGTTGTGGGGGTCAATTACAATCATTTTTGGTGAATAGACATACCCCCGAAATCTTGCGCATTTTCGAGAAAAAAATTCAGTCCAGGCGGAACTTTAAATGTTAATAACTTTTTAACGAAGCCTCCATCAACAAATTGGTATTCTTGATTTTCGTCTTATTTTGGGCTCTAGAATCTCTCATTAAAATTTTCCCCAGGCTTGGCCGAACATCCTGTATAATAATCGAGAGGTCGGTCGAGCGCTTGTGAGAGCGTGATCCCTCTGGTGGCGAGCATGGGAGGCGACGTCACACACGTAAAAGGTTCCATGGGTGAAGTTTCACCCCCGCGTCGCATAGAATGAAAAATGCAGGGAAATAGAGAGGATGGAATTTCGCAAATTTTCCAGCTCGTATGTCGCGTGATCCAATAACAGATCGGATCACCGCTCGCAATGTCGGTCCCGTTGATTACGTAAATCGAGCGTACGGCGAAAGTTTAGCGGACGCTAATTAACGACTAACCGGATTGTTAATAATCGCGGCTTCCTCGTCGCTTCCTAGACAGATTTTCTGCTCGTTACCGCAGACCACGGATCCCTCGTATATTTACGCTTCCAGGGATCATCGGGTCATTGAAACTCGGTGTTCCACATCGGCCTGTCGGAATAATAATAAGGCCGTGTCCTCATTAGACAACCAATGGGAAATTTTATAGAGCTATTCAAAGTAAACTATAGTGTAAATAACTCTGACAAATTTCGTGCATTCGCTAATACCGTAAAATTTATTTTATCTTCGAGAAGAACAGATAAATATTTTATCGAGCGAATAGAATTTATTTATAGGCCAGAAACGATAGAAAATAATTCGGTAAGAATCCAGTAGAGCACCATGGAGCGATCTGCTTTGTGTTTGGAGTAATTCAGAGGAAAAGCAAAACGCCTGAAAGGAGTTACTCGCGCTACTTAGCCACAAAGGCGAACCTTTATAGAGTAACTCAAAGTAATGTACTAACTAGAATGCAAATAACTATGTAAAATTTATTTGATCTTCGAGAAGGGCAGATAAATATTTTATCGAGCGAACAGAATTTTTTTGTAGGCCAGAATGATAGAAAATAGTTCGGTAAGAGTTCAGTAGAGCACCATGGAACGATCTGCTTTGGGTTTGGGGTCATCCAGAGGAAAGGTACCGGGTAAAGCAAAACGCCTGAAAGGAGTTACTCGCGCTACTTAGCCACAAAGGCGAACCCGGGGCGTCAGGAGGCAGAAAAGAGAAGAAAAGAGGCTCGACTACGGCTGGAAAACTCGAACGAAACCAACTGGCGGCCGTCTGTTCCTCGCCCCGGTGTTTTTCCTCGTCTCTTTGTTTTTCCCTCGGTTCCCTCGTACCACGGCTCGGTGGCGGCGAAAACGTTGCCCGGAAGGAGCGCGAAATTCAACAGTTCCAAAAACCAAGAGTTAAGAATCACTTTTCGCGCGAGACAATTCAAGTTGGAAGTTCCGTTCGCTCGAGAAACAGGAAACGAACGACTTATTTCCCACCACCCACTCTACTCCCTTTTGAATGTACCATTCGGTGTTCAGACTATTTTTTGCAAACTATTTTTTCGAGGTAGTCTATAGAAATTTCGAAACATGGCGTGCATGTTATTTTTAACGAGTAGAAACCAAATTTGAACAATGGAATATTATATGGATGTAAGTTATTCATAGGCTCGATGTGGGATTTTTATCCGGCAAAGGATTATATTCGTACAAAAAATAAACGCGTATTCCATGTTTTTTTTTTAAAAAAAGATTTTTTTTCGAAATGGCACCAAATAAGTTACAAGGGTGGATTCGTCCCTTGAACGGGACATTCCGCAGCGGAGAAAAAATTATTAAATCAACATAAACGCTGGACGGTTCGCGAACGTTAAGGTTTAAAGGTCGAGAAAACGAGAAATAAGTGTTTATGCGACTGGCGAAACTGCTCGTGTGTTTATGGAGATGGGATTACCGGGTAGACTGTGTAAAGTAACGCGAAGTGTGGAGTAATGATGGTGGAAGAAGAGGGAGAAGCATAAAGCGAGTTAGCTGTGTATATAGAATAAGGAAACTTTCGGTTTGATGCTAAATACGCGGTACAGAGTAATGAAACATTTAGTATTATAATGCAGAGCAAACTGTTCCATGCGTTAAGGCATATAGCCTTTAGCGTTTCGCTAGTCGAACTTCCACCTCGTCGAAAGAATTCGAACCCGAAAACGCGTTCTTATCCCGTCCAATTTTCCACGAAAAATGGACAAACTAAATAATATTAAGCTTGAATAACTTGTCGACTAATTTCCAACCCAATTCGGTAATATCTATAACGTTAATGAAATGTAATTAATTATTAATATATAAACAGCAAGGGAAATTAAACATTTGTGTTTGCATTAAATTTATATGGATTCAGATTAAATTAGGCAGTGTAAATAACTTACAAGTGGACCTGCATGTTGGAAAATATTAAAATTAACCACATTTCAAAAATACATCTTCGGATAGAATGGAATCAAAGATTCGAGCGTAGATATTTTGGTTTTAGACAGTTACGCTCGAAACCCCGGAAAGTTCAGATTTTTTAACAATCTTCGATCGACAAACTGAAATTATGTCGCGCTTAATAAGAGATAACGAAAAATTGTATCGTAAATCATCGTGAAATAAATCAAAGCAAAGCTCCGAGCGCTTTACCTTCCAAAAGCGATAAATTACCAAATTTATTACCGCGTTCTACCATTTGTTTCGAAACCCTGTGTAAACGAAGAACGTCTAGTTAAAATCAGAAAATACTTCGTCAGAGGACAGACGTTCCTCGTCTGACTATCGCCGACCTAATCTACTAAGACCACGCATTACCTCTTAAATAGAAAACTGCAAATTCTCCAACTATTTATAAATAACTAACACGACGTAAACCTTATCGAACGATCCTTCGAATTCTACTAATTATTTCCTGCAGAGTACAATGTTTAAAGAAAAAATGCTAACGACGCTAAGTATCAAAGCAAACGAGCTCGTACCGCCGAATTAACGTCGAAAAATAGGTCCTCGGGAGTACTTCTTGCGTGCTTGATGTCCCGGAGCACGAACACCAGGTTGACACAACGCTGGAGAATTAGGCTGCCATTAGTCGGAGGTAACGCGAGTGCCACGGTGGAAAAGGTACTCCATTGTTGGCCAAAGACACTCGTACGCGCAGTAAGCCGTAGTAGCTAATGGCGCAAAACCGGATAATGGCAGAAGGGTGGAGGCAGGGGCGATCTCGCGAAGAAGATTTTAATCTCGAGGAAAGAGAGGAAGCGTGTTCGACGGAAACTTTGTTAGAGAATCGTTCGAGGCATCATCGTGGTCGTTAACGCGAGTGAAACAAATCGTCGAGCGTGTTCGAAGAGGCAAAACATCGAGCGGGTTGCGCACCACTGACCCAAAGCATATTACACCCCATGAATAAGGCAGTTAATTATTGTTCGTTATTGCATAATGTACCCCGATCGATGAAACTACCGAATTTCCGCGCATTGTTCTCCTATGGAGTTGGCCACTCATTGTTTGCTCGCGATGTTAAATTGAAAACGTGCGAATATCCGACAAATTGAGTTTAAAAACGACGAAAACGATGCCCCGGAGTCCTCCGTCGATTCGATTTCGAGATTACGTGCTCCCGGTGACCGTCCAAGTTCGAGTTTGTCAGGATCATTAGCAACTACGTCAGAGACCACGAAAGATTAACGCTCCCAAAAACAGTTTCCCGAAGTACGGGTTTGATATCCTCCGAGAGTCTCGTCTACTTTGACCTCCTGGAACGCTTTCCAAGTGGCAGAGGACGTAACCCCCAAATTACAATTTTATACTTCCCGAAGAATGGGGTCGATATCCTTCAGGAACGACGTCTACTCTGACCTCGTAGAACACTTTGAAGCTGCGCGAGACGTTATCCCTAAATTACAATATTATCCTTCCTGGAGGAGCAGATACACTACGTGATTCAAAGGTGTATTTATTATTCCACGGCGTTCCTAACCACCGTGAAGTTATTAAAAATTTTAAGAATTTATAAAACATCGCGACTTTCAAGTGGACGGAGATTAATAAAAAAATTTCCATCGATAGCTATTTCCACCTGTCCGCTTACTTTCGTCCCTAAAAAAGGAATTTGATATTCCTCGAGGCTCTCTCGAGACCCAAACTCTAAATCACAATTTCATAGACGTCTAACACGACGGTACTCACCGACGACCAAAGAAGAAACCGCAGCCTCGGACGTCCTATCGATCATACAACGTCCCCCCAATCCCATCGACGGCGATCTTCGTGAACAACTTCCCCGACCGCCAGTCGATCGCGCCAATTGACGCACCATCTTCCTTGCAAAGGGAGAATCCACCCCCGTGGTGAATAGCGGCTCGCTAGCCCGTGAATTTCAACTTCCAATGAAACCCGCAACCCCCAGAACCGAGCGACAAAAGCCTCGACGCCGCTCGCGCGTCTTGCCAATTAGAAAGACAAGGGAGGCTAACCGTGAGTCGTGCTCATTGCCATTGAGAGCCACTGCCCGGTATCGCGATCCACGCAATAGTCGCATGAATGGACCGAACTCTGCCCTCGCCTCCCACTTTCAAACCACTCTCGAACCACTCTCCTTCTCCTAACCCTTTCTCCCACCCTCACCGTCTTCGCATTTCCTGTTTCGTTCAACCTTTCTCCTTCTACGACTCTTCTTTGCCCCCCTTCTCCGCGAAACAACACAACGAATAACGTAACGTTACACGCACGCGAGCGTGGGCGGCCCGCGAGGTGCAGGCCAAAGGTTTTGGCCGCTCAAGGTCGCCTGCTCCACCGAGATCGGTGACCCCCACCTTTGGAGTCGCGTTCTACGCTTGATAAATTGGTGAAATCTTGAGTTTGAAACGATTCGAAGCTCGGAACTCTTGAGGGTCCCGAGTCTTAAAAATCTTGATGTATATTAGCTACTAATTGATATTAGGAATAGTGCAAAATAACGTTCATCGAATGTGACACTATAATGGGAGTAGGTGATCGACGCGATGATAGTATGGTCCTCGAGCGACCAACATATTCGACCAGAACGCCGAGGATATCCAATATTTCTAACCATCTACTTGCGGTCTCGTGCGAGAATTTATGGTGAGAATATACGGCAGTCATTACGATTGAACGGATAACCGTGCTTCAGTCTTAAGTAGCAGGCCATTACGATGTAATAGCAATCGATTAGTACAATGAATGGATAGTTTTATACTTCCTGTTTCTTTCTTAGCCGGCCTGCGTTAATGAAAGCTCCGTCCAGGTAACCGTTCCTCGGTCGTGCTCTGCCTTGAACCGAGCGCTTTAACGCGGCAGAAAATATTTCGAGAGGTTACCTAAAGATTCTCTCTTCGTCGTCGACAAAAAGGGTAGTATTTTCTTGTAAAAGGTGTCCCTTTCTTCGGGAAAGTAGGCGTTTTGTCCTCGAGGAAAGCTGCTTTCTTTCCTCGAGAGGACCCTCTATAGACCGTGACTCTTTGAAGAACGCTGTCAAAGAACAGGATATTGGTAAACCCAATGGCAAACCTTTATTGCATTAAGTTTGAGGAGACCGCTTCCTCTTTGTCGAAACCTTTACCTCATTTGCATAACAAAGTAATCTTACGATGATGCGATGTTTTAGTAGCGCGATACATATTTCTCCTTTTTTATCTTTTTACACGGGTCTCTACCTCTTACGTATATTCCAGCAATCCCCCCTACGTCGATATTTAAAAAGAAAATTTCTTATCGATACTAATGAAAATAGTAAATTAAAGATACTAATATTTACCAACGGAATACGTACCTATTTCCTATTTATAAGGTTTTCCAGAAAAGAAGGGTCGAAAGAGTTAAAATCCTTGATCGACTCGTGGAGAACCATTAAACCATCTATTGTTTATAAAGAAACGAGCACGAGGGTCGCGTTCTCGTGCTTCGATTCGGACAATTGCCGGAAGTCTGGGGATTCGAGCGTCGGGATCGAAGAAGTCGCTGACCGGAAATTAAACCGACGTCGAATTCGCTCGATTCACGGGTAAAAATAGGATCGATCGGTTTCTGGAAGGGCGTAGGGACCAATAGGGGGGAAAAAGGGACCCGTCACGGTGGACGAGATTGACCAATCTGACTCCTGGAATCGCGAGGATCTCTCGCGCGGCTGCGACGCGCTGATAAATCGGATTCCGGCTGATAAATCAGCCGGGCCGCGACGATAAATTCGTGCTGGCCAGGCGGACGTATCGCGAGGAAATATCGCGTGATCGTATCCGATTAATAATCCGGCCCGATCGGGTTTCTTCGGACGCCATGTTTTAATTAAAAACTCGAGATCCTCGCGAGGACCTTCGCGACGTGGTTTCGTCGCCGTCTCGACGGAATAGACGCCGTTTCCCGTCGATCGGCCCTGTTCTTCGTTGATTAAAAACCATGGATTCGAAATTACGCGAATCGTCGAACAGGCAAACTGGAAATCTTTCTCGATTCGGGAACAAAAATTAAACCAACGAGATAGGTAAATTAGTTTTACTGAAAATTTCACTGAAACAATATTCTGTAGTATACAGGGTGTTCGACCAACCCTGGGAAAAATTTTAATGGGAGATTCTAGAGGCCAAATCAATTTCAAGAATATAATTTCATCTGAAGCTTCATTAAAAAGTTATTAAAAAGTTTCAAATCATTCTGAAAAAATTACTTTTGGTTGCGAGGCTCAATTACAATCATTTTTGGTGAATACACATACCCCTGAAATCTTACCCACTTTCGAGAAAAAAATTTAAGTAGGTACTGAAATTTTTAGACGAAATTAAAAAATTTCAAATCATACTAAAAAAATTATATTTAGTTACAGGGGTTAATTACAAGCACTTTTGGTGAATAGACTTACTGCGAATTCCGAAGCACTTTCGCGAAAAAAATTCTTTACCGAAAATCTAATGTGAGGCCAAGAAATGCTTCCCTGAAATTTCATGCGAATCTTTAAAATGTCATAACTCTTGACCGGATTGGACAATTTTAATGTTTAAAAAAGCAAACGACGCGTATTTTAGTGTAGAATATGTAGAAATTCAAAAAATATTGAAAAAATTGTTCCTTAATTCCGTAAAATAAGAAAAACCTCATAAAAATGGTCCGATTATCAAACAGCCATAACTCCTACAATAATGAATATACTTCAGTGAAATTTTTTTCTGAAGTAGAGCCCATGGGTACCTACAAAAAAGTATTAGACAACTTTTCTGTAGGGCATCAAACAAAAATACTAAAAATGAAAAAGGAATTTTTAAGAAAAATCGACAAGGGGGTAGGTGCCTAAATTTTTCGGCGAAAAAAAAAATTTTCGAATCGTTCTAAAAAAATTATTTTCAGTTGCGGGGGTCAAATACAATAATTTTTGGTGAAGAGACATACCCTCGAAATCCTGCTCAGTTTCGAGAAAAAAATTCCTTACCGAAAATATAATTTCTGGCCAGAAATGTCTGCCCGAATTTTCATGGGAATCTTTAAAACGTCATAACTTCTGAACGGATTGGACGATTTTAATGTTTAAAAAAGCAAACTATGCGTATTTTGATGGAGAATATGTACAAATTGCAAAAATATTCGAAAAGTTGTTCCTTGACACCGTAAAGTGAGAAAAGCCACATAAAAATGGTCCAATTTTCAAACAGCGATAACTCCTACAATAGTGAATATATTCCAATGAAACTTTTTTCTGAAGTAGAGCCTATGGGTACCTACGAAAAAGTATTAGACAACTTTTCTGTAGGGCGTCAAACAAAATTACCAAAAATGAAAAAGGAATTTTTAAGAGAAGTCGACGGGGGGTAGGTGCCTAAATTTTTCAACGAAAAAAAAAATTTTCGAATCGTTCTTGAAAAATTATTTTCGGTTGCGGGGGTCAATTACAATCATTTTTGGTGAATACACATACTTCCGAAATCCTACCCACTTCCGAGAAAAAAATTCGAGTAAGTGCTGAAAGTTTTGGGTGAAAAAAAAAAACTTTCGAATCGTTCTAAAAAAATTATTTTCATTTGCAGGGGTCAAGTACAATCATTTTTGGTCATTACACATATCCTCGAAATCCTACCCAGTTTCGAAGAAATAATTCCTTACCGAAAATCTAATGTGAGGCCAGAAATGCTGCCCTGAAATTTCATGCGAATCTTTAAAATGTCATAACTCCTGAACGGATTGGACGATTTTAATGTTTAAAAAGGCAAACGACGCGTATTTTAGTGTAGAATATGTACAAATCGCAAAAATCTTCGAAAAGTTGGTCTTTGACCTCGCAAAATGAGAAAAACCCCATAAAAATGGTCCAATTTTCAAACAGTCATAACTCCTACAATTGTGAATGTATTTCAATGAAACTTTTTTCTGAAGTAGAGCTCATGAGTACCTACAGAAAAGTATTAGACAACTTTTCTGTAGAGTGTCAAACAAAATTATTAAAAATGAAAAACTAATTTATAAGAAAAATCGACGGAGAGTAGGTGCCTAAATTTTTCGATGAAAAAGAAAATTTCGAATCGTTCTGGAAAAATTATTTTCAGTTGCAGGGGTCAAGTACAATAATTTATAGTGAATAGACCTACCCCTGAAATCTTACCCACTTTGGAGAAAAAAATTCAAGTAGGTACTGAAATTTTTAGACGATATTAAAAAATTTCAAATCATACTAAAAAAATTATATTTAGCTACAGGGGTCAATTACAAGCACTTTTGGTGAATAGACATACCTCTGAAATCCTACCCACTTTCTAGAAAAAAATTCAGTACAGGCGGAACTTTAAACGTTAATAACTTTTTAACAAAGCCTTCATCAACAAATTAGTATTCTTGATTTTCGTCTTATTTTGGCTTCTAGAATCTCCCATTAAAATTTTCCCCAGGAGTGGCCAAACACCCTGTATGGAGAATCGTCATGCACCACACTGGACTTGTTGTTATACAGAATTGCATCGCGAACCGTAAATAATGCACGCGTTACAATGTTCCGTTTACATTGTCTCTACGTTATGTTATTACTACGTTGCAATCAGCTAGCTGCGAGTCTACATCCAATGGGAAGACTCGAAAACAATGGGTTGAAACGTGAAACTTCACAGAAATTGCCTGGAGGTCTCAAATAATTAATGGCAAGTCGTGGAAGGTTAGAATTGATACAAACAATTAGAATCTCTTAATAAACGTTTCTCCGTTACTTATTTAGCCAATCTAATAAATAGTTATGAAATTCAATATACCAGGCTGGTAGCTAAAGTAAACGCGTAACGAGGAATTTCTATCGAGCGATTATTCTTCGATTTAATCTCTGATTATGTTTTAAAGGCGGTGAATTAAACTTCGTACGTTGGAAACGCTCGTCGAGGTCTCGCGTACATAGGCGAATAAGCAGCCGGAAAACGATTGACGAGACCTGATAACCCGGCAGAAATGTTTAACCAACCTCGTTATATATTAACGTTCCGCACGCTGGCTGAGCTGTAATTCGTTCGAGCCTCTGGAACGATGTAATTTCACACGGGAATGATTTATTTAATACCGCCGATGATCCGTTGAAATTCTCGCGTCTACGCGCGCCGAATTCGAATCCCAGCCAAAGCGGAAACGTAATTTACGCGCTGATTCCTCCGCTCCTTTGAGCCCCGGAAACCTGAACGAGTCACGAGACGAACGATTAAAGGAAACCTCTGCCCAAAGTCCAAGAAAACAGACAAATATTTATCAACAGATCGTTTCTGAGACGGAGAATTATTTTAATCAACGAACAAGAGACAAAGTTTTTATTTTCGATGTTTTACCCGTAACAACTACGTTTTGTACAACGTTCAGGATAAATTCCCCGGTTCATCGTCCGTTATTGAACGTTCGTTCCGAATTGAAATGATCCTCGATGGTTGGCTGTAACATAACTTTGGGAGATTGAAGTGTATCCGATAGTGGATGAAACGTAATTATCGAACTTCACTATGAAACCGAGGGTGTGATTGAGAATTAGATAGGTTAATAGCCTCTGTACGCGTTGAAGCTTCGTTTAGAGATTTTAAATATCTTTACGTACAAAATGGCGAGAAAGATCCTTTAGAAAGATCGAGGTAATTTTAGAGAAATACTTTGCGGATGGTTCGTCACGCGTACGAGCAGAGATTAGAAATAACAGTTATCCTAAACAGGTAGGATGCTCGTATGTGGGAAAGGTGAGGATCGTACGGGGACAAACCTTATTGTACTATGGATATTACGACCACAGTTAATAGCGAATTGCCGTGCCATTGGAATTTATACGTATATTGCGAACTGACAGTATTCCATCCCTCGATATTATCACGAAATTCCGTGCTAATATCAACATTCGTGTCTGTACCAGCCATGCCTAAAATTAACGTCAATATTGCCGTCCCTATTGGCGTTAAACCGTGATAACGATAACGCGTCTTTATTGTTCCAAAATAGCCTGCTAAATGGAACGAACAGTTGCATTAACTTTCCCTAATTCAATCCATTTTTGACTTGTGTCGTAGCTGACGTCACGAGTTCATCGACCTCGTCAATCTTTCTAAATACTATATCTATTAGTTCGGAAAGTAATTTCGTTTTTCCTCTTCGTGCAAAGGAACAATTTTCTTATAATATATAAATATTTTATTGAATTATGTACTGATCATTTTGATTTAATATCTTTTGCCATCTTCCTGGTAGTAGCATGATTCCATGCACGTAAAATTTCTGATTTTTTTACATCGTCACTTTAAGTACATGTTTTACCGTTTAAAAAATTTTTTAAAGACCGAAACAAGTAATAATTTGATGGTGCCATATCTGGAGTGTATGATGGGTACACTATCAATAGCTTCTGACGAGTTACTAAATTTGCGTGAGGTCTGGCATTATCATGGTGGAACCCAAATGTCGAGTTTTTAAATGAAACCAAGTCGTTTCATATGATCACAATCGGTCGAATTCGACAAATTTGATCTCTTAACAATTTCTCGTATTGTTATTCGTCGGTTTGCTTCAACCAATACCTTTATTTCGTTTTCATCGGCTTTAATTGACCTTCTAGAACGTGGGCCACATTTGATATCAAAATTGCAGAAACGAAATTTTGCGAACGAGTTTTGGCACTGCCATTCTGTTAAAACATCTTCTCCACACGCGTCACACAATTTTATTCTTGCTTGAACAGCATTCTCACCTTCTCGATAATGAAAAAGCAAAATATCCTGAACATGCAGCTTCTGATTTTCCATATTTGACGGGACACCAAGGAAATACAATTGCACAGAAACAAACAGTTTTTTACAAACAAGTATCCAAGTGTCAGCTGTGAAAATAATGAAAACATGATTTAGAATAAAGTTGGCTGGTTAAAAATACAATTAACGTCTCTGTTGATAAGAAAACGAAACTACTTGCCGAACAACCTAATAAATACTTATGTTTCCTTGCGTTTGAGACTTGCGATCGAGACCCTGCGACCAGAGAAACGATTCAGCAATTACGATGTTTTTCGTGTCGAAAGAACCCAACGCGGAATTGCGGAGGAACGCAATTGCTTTCAAAACGATGATAGA
This sequence comes from Colletes latitarsis, assembly GCF_051014445.1. NCBI lineage: Eukaryota > Metazoa > Arthropoda > Insecta > Hymenoptera > Colletidae > Colletes > Colletes latitarsis. The sequence goes on along the minus strand of NC_135141.1, from coordinate 23,886,566 downwards.
AGACCGTAGATCATCGTGGTCGAAACGATATTTTGTTGCAGTTATCCCTCGATAAACGAGGCTCCTGAAACGCACGATACTTTTTGCCGCACCGTAACGCGTAAATCATTACAGCCTGTAAAACGATCGAAATAAATAAAACCGTAGAAATGTTGTCAAACGTTTGAAAAGCATCTATTATTATCCCATCGTCGGTACGGGACCAAGAGAAATCCGCTTTTCAGCATACAATAAGAATATCAAACGCCGTCGCGTCTGGAGGTTCGTAAAACGCCTAAAGAAACTCGCCAGGCTGCCGCTGCCTGATAAAAAGATTCGAGAATTCCAGCTACGTAATCCTATTACTGGAAACGTAATCGCGATCGCGGGATCCGAGTAAAAAACAATCGATCGAGAAAGTCGCGACCGTCGAAGGGCTGTTAAGTTCGCGAAAGGTTTCAGAAAAATTGAATCGATCGTCCCATTTGTATCTCGCGGTTACGGAAAATATCGAACGCCATTTTTCTTCGTGAAATTAAGTAATCATCGTTTCTCCAAACACGATAGTGTTTTGATAATCGCGTTTTACCAACGATCGAACGATATTTGCGTAAGCGGCGACTATCAAATGTTTATAGTCGGAGATTAAATAAAATAACGCGAAAAATGCGGCATGCACCAACATCGGTGTTTTCCCGAATCGCGTATATCGGAGCCGTGGAAAATCCGTCGCGCAAATAGTAAACTAGAAAACAAATATTCCACTTTTAATACCGCCACGTCAAACAGATCGAGCATTTATTAATCGTCGTTGCGCGAAGACAGAGATAAAAGGTTAACAGAGATCGCGAACGACGAATTTCCACGGCGATTTTCTTTTTGTTTCGCTATCGTTCGTTCGATCAAACGAATCGAGAAAATTATTATTCGCTTTGAAACGGCCGAGAGAAGAGGAAGTAAGGATCCACACCGGTATAGAATATCCATCGATCCCGTTCGATCAGACTGGCGGAAAAACGTATCGCGAGAATTAAGCAAATCGAGGAAGTTATCGATTGCGAGAAACGAAGGGAAACGTTGGTAATCGTTCGGTAATGTCGACCCGTCCGCGGAATCGATGGTATTCCCGATTAAAATAAAAACGCGATGGAAACGCAGATCGCGGGGAATACGAAGATTTATGTATTCTAGCCCGTGGAACCTATTAAAAGAACCGATCCTTGGGATCGCGGCCACGGGGGATTATTAATTCCGATGAAATTGCGAAAATCCAACCGCGCGGAAACGGGACAATCGATTTCGCGGTGAAAATTCAGTAATACTTCCAACGACCAGCGGGAAACGCGTTATGAAAGGAATTAGAATTTCGTCTGCAACGGATACTTCCTAAGAAATAAAATATTTCCCTCAAAGAATGCACAAACGCAACGCCTGTAATGCCAATTTAAACAGTTTTCCATCGTTCGCGATTTAGAAATTTCGATGAACATGCGTTAATTCGTGCTGATCGCCAGAACACGGATCGCTGGTAGTCTGAAAGCGTCGGTTTCGCGGTTAACGAACCCCCTGACTGTGTAATTGACGCTCAAGCAGAGATCGCCGCAATTACCATAATTTTCCCATAAACTAATGCACGGGTCGCGTATTGTGAAACATTTCGCGACAACGCGAAACCGATTACGAATTTGACCGAAAGACCGAGCGAGCCATCCTGTTTAAATTATCTAACCAGAGACACTTTGGAATAATAAATAATCGAAGCAGCGATTCGTTGAGGATTAATCGCCGTAGAAGGGAAACGAAAAAGGAGAAGTTTAAATAAATCGATACACGGTACCGTGAATGCAAAAATGATTGGTTAATCTTTTCCCTGTCCTTCGTAGATGTTGAAGATGATGATGAACAACGCTGACACGGAGAATGTTCTCGATGAGTCTCTGTCTGAAGCTTGAGTTATTAAGTGCCACTGTTGGGGAATCATTTCATCCCAGTGTTCTAGCGACTATTACGATACCGCGGAATAATCCTGGAGTAGTTTGCAATTTCACGCTGTGATTCAGCGCTCCTTTCGGTATCTTCGTATGAAAACAGGAATTATTAGAATTCGCGTATTACGATTAACAGTGATTTTATTAAACAATCGAAAAGTTTGAATTTGGTCTATCGTTGTTAGTTTTGCAGTGCCCGACCCTACGGAGTCAAACGAAATCCAATAGAAACAACGGACGACAGTCAAAGAGAATATAAAGTCCAAACAGTGAAACAGCAAGTTGGTCTCCTTTGTACCGTTTCGACGCGAGTTTAATTATTTTCCGTGTTCCTCTCTGTAAACTTTTTACTGATCTTAAAACTCAATCGTTCCTAACTGTATTTCCAGATAAAAATGTGTACGATAATACTTTAGTTTGCAACGTTATTATTCTCCAAGGACGCAACAGTCGAAGAGGAATTCTGTAACGTTCAGATAGCAAAAAGGCAAGTTAGCTTTTCATTGTACCGTCCTAACTCGAGCTTAATTGTTTTCCGTGTTTCCACCTGGACTAGAAAACGTTTCATCTTTATTAAGGGGCCTTTCTACTTTGTGGGATTTGAAAAATCGAATTTTTTTTTCGTTTTCTTTTATGTGGGCTCGAAAATATATCTAGAAAATATTAAATTGAAATTTGGAAAACTAACGATGTTATAGCCTGCTGAAATGTACCACACGCAAGTATAACTGGACGTAAAACTTTAAATTGCTTTTCTACTTTGTGGAATTTGAAAAATCGAATTTTTTTTTTCGTTTTCTTTTATGTGGTCTCGAAAATATATGTAGCAAATATTAAATTAAAATTTGGAAAACTAACGATGTTATAGCCTGCTGAAATGTACCACACGCAAGTATAACTGGACGTGAAACTTTAAAGCTGTTTTTTTCGACACTGTGTAGACGATAACATGAACACTATTCAAGATATCAACATCAAATGCATTCAGTATCTTTAGAACTGGTCTCTCTATGGCATGAACTAGGATAATTGCAATATATGCAATACTTCTTCTTTTATTAACAAAAAAGCAACCGAATATATGAAAATATTCAGTATTTTTTCGTAAAAAAGCTGTCATTTTGCCATTTTTCGTTCTTTTGAAAAGATCCTGGTTCATGCTATAACCAAACTTATCTATATTAATAATATCTTTGGTTTTTGGATTTCGAATAACTTGTATATCACCTACGCAGTCAGGCGCCAAAACAAAACAAAATGAAAACTGCGTAATCAATAGATATTATGCGTTGCAAAAATTCGTAAATATAGTTAAATATATAATAAATATATCCACAAACCCCGAAATTAATCGCTCTTTAATAGCCCGCAAAAAAAACCATAAACCTGTATTTTTCTTGGCTAAAAAGTAGAATGGCCCCTTAAAACACCCGACGATATTGTTTCTAAACGCGTACGATTTTACAGAGAGGCGAGAGTCGAAGAAAACTCCTCTAAGTACACTTTTTTAAATAGAAATGCAACCTATATGTTTCCCATAGATGTTTATCGTACGAGCCTTGAAAAAAAAAATGCAGAAAACGTAGGAAGAAAATTCCCATCGAGGCGAACCGAGAGTCGACGGGTTCCCACAGTCCCCGGGCTCCGTTTCCGCGTGAGTTTCGCGGAAACGATTATTTGATCGATTAATTTACACAGATGTTCGTTCGAACGAGGACCCATTCAGCGATGCGTTACCGAGACGCGCGCGCGTGTACTCGTCCAGGTGTGCAGGTGAAGCCGAGATGCCGCGGGCTCGCTCGTTTATCATTGCATAAGATTCAGAACCTGTTCCGGTGTCCATTCATCGCCGGCTGCTCGTATATACCTTCGAAAGTTACTCGTGGAACGGGCTACGGAAAGGTGTAGCCGCCGTACCGTGGATCATTGGCGTAGAAACCAATCCCAACCTCTTTTCAATATTTTCCACAAATTTCCAAACCTCCACCCCCTTTCAACTTTCCGCCATTCGATTACTCTACCTACACTTCGCGCGAGAGGACTCGAAAGAAACGTGAAAATCAAATCTTTGATTTGACCAACTCCCTTCCACTATTTAAAAACCCAAGATCATCCACTGTGAATAAAAAAAAAAATAATATTAGACGAGAAATTAAATAACTTTGGTAGTTTTACTGCTGTGTTTCTTCCACTGATATTATTCCACGAAATTTCTCCTCCCCCGAATGTTCGAATTACCGGATGCAATATCGAACGATGGCTGGTTCGATCCCTGTACCGTTACGGTATATATTTTTTAATAGGCGCGTCTTGACGGGAACGAAATATGAAAAGTGGAAAACTGTCATCGGGGAACGAGCAGACGGAGACAAAGCGAATTCGTATCAATGGCCGGTGTCGTCTCTGCCCGGCGCGTCAATAACGGGTTCGAGCAATATTTTCATCTTTTGCGAGTACCGTGTCAGCGTCGTCTAACGCGATATATCTTTATCCCCGATTTTACGACCAAACTATCCAGCGGACAGGTTCCGCGAGAACGTATTCGTTTATCGAAAAAAAGTAAGTCGAGAAGAAAGACCGAAACAGAAAAGCGCACGTCGATTTCACCGAACCCTGACAAACGATGGCATTTGATCCTCCTTACTCACAAATTTTCCAACGATTCGTCCCTTATGCGACCTTTTATTTATCCTTTAATATCGTAGATCGCGTCAGAGTCCATCGAAACGTCTTTTAATAGAAATGCCTAATAATATCGTCGACGGTATCTAATTAATTGTATGATCGACAGGTGTGAGACTATATTTTCTAACTATCGGTCTGAATTTCGAGTAATTCAACGTGCCACGAAGCGTATTGAACCCGTCGCTACTTTCGACCCAGCCAGCCAGTCGACTGATTTGTAAACTGAATAATTCATGATCCGAATAATTAGGCGTTTTATGCTTGCTGCGACTACTAGCGCGATTCGATTCGCGCGCCGCTCGCTCGACGAACGAGAATCGTTTCTCTTCGCTTCGTGCAACGAGAATCGATCAACGAACTTCGAAACACAGGTGAAACGCGGAAAACTCGAAAAGCGTAGAATGTTTTTCGCAAAAACTTTAAGTCGAATCGACTCCGTGACTCCGAAGAACGTTTTCCACTTGACCGAAATCCTCGATAAGGTAGGTACGAGTGACAATTTTTTTAAATTCATTCCGACGTAAAGAGAATGATCTTCTTTTCAATTTTAATGTATACGATGAAATTGCGAATGGTAATAAAATTGGACGCTCGGCACTTTGAGTCGTTAACGTAGCTACGAAATCGCCTTAATGGGACGGGGCAAAAAAAAAAAGCTGCAGTCGGACAGGTAAGTGACTTTCAGCGCGCTTTTTAAAGCCTGGAGAACTTCCAAAGGGAAACTTTGATTTTCTGCCGTCGGTAGAAATACTTTTCTTATAATTACCCTACTAATGAGCGCCGGGGTTCCATTTATATCCGAGACGCGCGAGTTCTCGATTTATCGAAACGAAAATCGTCGAGGGAACGCAAAATGAATGCGCGATCGGGCGTTAAAAACGAACAAGAACGGACCGTTCGAGCCATTTTCGTCTGGTTCGATCGGTCACAGGTACGAAGACTGACAAATTGGAAGACAGGTTTCGATACCATCGACGCATTTACATTCGAAATTGCTATTCTCGTATCAAAACTTGCCTATCAATTACATCACGGCGTTAGAACCCGTTCAACTTCGTTCGCGGATAAATAAAATAAAATAATTTACCCGGTAAGCCTATAATATTCCACGGTTTGTTTATACTTGGTCGTAGCTTCGTCGCAGCATTTCGCCATTAGTTTGTTTAATGATCGCGTCCCCGAATCGGTCCCATAGTTCTTGCTGCCTCTGAAAACTCGATGTGGAAAGCCAGAGCTTTAATTCCTTCCAGCAGCGGCGCGCCGTAAGTTAAGTTCGATCGCAACGATTTCTCTTCAACAACAAATCACCGCCATCTTTCGAATTACCACAATGGAAGGTGGCCATAATTTTCCGACTGCTGGATGGGACTCGCGAGACTTCCGCCCGCGAACTTACCCCCTACAGCGTATCGATAACGAACGATCGTCGATCGAAGCTATTGGACCAGCTTAAAAGTTTCCAGGGACTTTTTTCTAATCGTTAACTCGACAAAACTGTTTTTCCCGCGTCCCGATCGCACAAATATTCAGGGAATAAATATTCAGACTAACGGTTTTCTCCGATTATTTTAATAATGCATAAAAACGAACGCTGCTGTAATTTTACGTATTTTAGAAGGGGAAAAGAAAAAGATACAGAGAAGCAAAGATCAAACGTTTCTGAACGTCATTGGACGTAGACGGTTACAGATACCGATCTATCGCTCGAATATCCTCGGAATTTTATTTCCAATTTTCTCGATCGCATCATACCGCGCTTGTCCCTTTCCACGATTTCCATGCAAAAGCGTCGAGCGCTTTTCTATTAACTTTCTCGCGTAATGGCATTCCAGGGCGCGCGATACTCGCGCGCAACAGCCTCGAAAAGCCTCGAATTTGCATAAGGGACGCGATCGTGTTCGCCCGCGTGAAATACTCGATTTCCTCCACTCGTCGAACAAACAGCTCTCTCTTTCGATTCACCTTCCGCGAATCTTCCTCGAATAAAATCGATTCGAGGAACTGCAACGAGGAGGAAACCACATCTACGCTCGAAGAATCGTGAAATTCGCTCCGTGGTTCAGACACGATTCTTTTACCCTTCTAATCGGTCTGCTGGGCCTTTCGGGGGAATTTCGCTAACGATGAACGGAGATCCACGGTAAAAACGGAGTACGGAGAACGATCGATTCGAAAAGTGGACGCCGCTCGGATCTTCGCGAAATATTTCAAGCGTGTCGCGTTTCTCTGTCCACACGCCACTCTGCTTCCCACGTTCCTCTCCAGTCACTCTTGTTGACTCAGGTCAGCCTTAAGGCCTTTGAAATTATACGACGTACATCTCGTGACTGTTCGCCGAGTGTGTGACCACCTAGCCGACGAACAAGGAAGAATTCTACGCACGAAGAATCGCTGGATCGTCCGATCGCCTCGAACGTTGCGTAATACACGTTTACCTGACACGAACCCCTGACTCACGAATATTAAACGACGAATAACCTGTCCAAACAGTCATCGATTCTCTCGATAATAGGGAAAGAGATTGGTCGTTTTTTTTTTTAAACCGTGATAAGGATCGAACGCGGAACGCGGAAGCTTTAATTAGAAATTAATTAGATTCGAAGAGGATCGAGAGAGGTAGTTTGGAGGAAAGTTTCTGGAGCGAAGGATCAAAAGGACAATCGTGACCCAATGCCGTCACATCCTTCATACCGAGGTGTGCCTCGCAGCTCGCGTTTTGTGAATACCAAATTGCCACCTAGTTAACTTCCGACGAAGAAAGTCATTTGCATGTCGCACACGGACTACCTTCTCGCGTGCGTGCAATTTTACGCCGCCCATTAACAGTTATGACTTCATTCTATCTCCCGAACTCTGTTTCGAAGTAAAACCCGCATCCGTACCCTAAATTCTCAATATTTCGTCGAGTTATTAGCTAACTATTAACAGTCGATATTTTAACAACAAACGTGTTCGTAATGAATTCTGACCTCTCGAACAATTAATGTTTGACAAAGATTCGCAAATCCTATTAAACTGTCAAATGTTGTCAAACATGGATTTGGTCCCCTTTACTCCTTTGAACGGCTAATTACCAACCTTTGTTACTCTCAAATTCCCAGATCCTATTAACCTTCCATACTTGGTCCAACAACGCGACGCAAACCCTTTTCGAAAACCAGCAGCCCTCGGTCAACCTGACTCTGTTAAAGTACCTTTCGGGCAAAATCGGTCCTTTGACAACTGAAAGCAATCAAACGTGACAGGAATCCTTCTCTAAATGCTTTCGACAAAGCTCCCTGTAACGACGAGACTCTTCTCAAACGCGTAAGTTAATAGACAGAGATCGCTCTAGTTTTCCAGATGACCGTCTCGCGATTCTTCGAAGATCGTCGTCTTGACCCCTCGATAAAAAATCGTTCTCGCATCGGTAATCGAGGGTAAGAATATTTCTTTGCGAGCTATCGCTTTCGTCTTTGCCCTCGGCCACGGTGATTCGATTTAATTGCCCGTATAAAAAAAAACCCCCGATCGTTCGACGAGCGGTTCGGTTCGAATGTTAATCGCCGCCGGTTCCAAGGAGACTGACCGAATTATAAATAGTCTGACTTCGTTCTCCTAGATGTCTGATTGAATGTAAACGAGCCGGCCGTCTTTAATATACATCAGGCTAATTGGACCGATCCGTTGAACTATATTCGAACCGACCAGCGGGATTCGCGCGAAACGGGAGAACCCAGGGCCAGAAGAACGGTCCGTTTCGTGGCTGTATCGACAGTCCGAGCAGGTCCTGGCGATTTAACCTTCAGCACGCGCGACACGCAACGCGCGATTTGCATGCCGTCGTCGTGGCTCGTTCCGATTTATGCTATCGCTCGGACGTCTAGACATCCGACAGTTTAGCGTCTTCGATTCTCATCTGTGGGACGCGTCATTTTGCTTACGTACGGAGTCGTATTTCGATTTTATATTAATTACGGATAGTAACTTAATAAAGTAAATAGGTAAAACAGTCGATGGGATGTAAAGGGTTTTAGACTCGCGGTGGCATCGTTATCGAATCACGCGGTTCGTTGAAGTTGTAATATTCCTTGAATATTAATTATTTTATTAATTATCATTGTGTAACGATCGACGCGATGCCAGATAATTAATAATTAAATGTGTTCGCGGCGAACAATCGAGCTACGGCCTCTGTTCGAATTAATTCTCGGCAACGAAACGCGCGCCATTATAATTGCTCCCGTTGAGAGTCATCCGATGGCGCGCAATTAACGTGATCAAAGCTTTATGAATCATTGCGCCACGAGCCGTCGATGCGAATTTCCGACGCGCGTACCCATGATTTCGGAACGACGTCGGATCTGTCTGCAACGAAAGCGGATCCAAGGAATGGGAAAAAAGGGGACACTTTGTTTGGAACAATCTAATATTTTCCAAGCGAATACAGTAGCCTCCGATGGATCGTTGGTGGCCCAAAGAGCGGCCATATCGATCGTTTGAGGAAAAATCGTTGGATTTCAAGAACGGCCAAGATTCTTCGGAGGGATCGCGAAGGGGGTACGGAGGTAAACAATGCGAGGGGATCGACGCCTATGGCGGCCGACATGGGCTGGCATTTAGTCAGAGGAGGACAAGAACCGAGCTCATTCACGACTCCGGCGAGGAGCTCGCCGTGGACACAGAGACACGACGGATACTTTGTACTAGTTTTTTCCAGGCCAGCCCTCCGCTAGCTGGCATTATTATGTGTTCTCGGTACGGGTAATTAGCCTGGACGTACCGAGCACATACCGGGTGGCCGCCGCGTCCTCAGGAAATCGCCGACCTACCGCTACACCGGCTGCGATTTCCTCCCTCGTACTTCTTTTCATTTATGTCGGGACCAGTTCGTTCCGCGCTCCCTCTTTCTCGAGCCGATCTTTCGTCGAAACCAATGCTCGTTTCAGATTTTAAGGTTCAACGACGCGATTGATCGTAATTTATATTTTGTTGCTTTGTTCCGTGTCAGGTTTCCTTTATAAATACGAATCACGGACCACCGTGCGTCGTCCTCGTATCTCTGCACTTTTCTCCGATTAAAGACCACACGCGTGGCAATTATAAACATGGGAGGGGATACCAGACCTCGATGGAGGGAAACAATTAATACGTTTTTTATCGTCTTGACCGCGCTTAATACCTCGCGTAATATCCGTTTCACTTTCCGTGGCCGTGACATCCGGATGGGGGGGTATGGAAATATTAATTTTCATAAAAGAAAAGTGGCGCGGCCGGTTTCGCAGGCATGCGACGCGATTCGCTGTCCTCGACAGTGTGTGGTCGTCTCCCATTCATGGAAAATTAAATTTTTATCGAACCCACGGGGCTTGTTTCTTTCGTTTGTTAACTTAGGCGACCAAAATTGATTCCCGAAACTGCACTAGGATAAATAATTCCCCCGGACTGCGGAAGTACGAGGGTCATTCAATAAGTCCTTAGAAAATCCAAGAGCTGGTGCTCGTAGCATCGAAAAATTTTGTTTTTAGTAAGCATCATGACTCACTAGACAACTGTCAAATTCTCAGTTATATCCACCACACGATTTCATTTTTATTGCCTATTGAAGCAAGAAACTTTCGCTTATTTAGAAAAATTAAAAAAAGTGAGTTTCGAGCGGTGATTAAACACTTGTATTTAAAAGGCTTAACACCGAAAGAGATCAAAACTGAGTTGGATGAAGTTCGTGGCATATCTGCTCCTGTGTTTGCAACTATTTACAATTGGGTAAATGAATTTAAACGTGACCGTACATCCACAAATGATGAACGTCGTTCGAAACGTTCAGTGGAAGTGGAGAATAAACGCAATCGTGTGGTCGACTCTGAGGCAGTTTTGTCGCTTTTTAAAAAATTTTAAAAAATGTCACCGCCTAAACAGATACCTATTTTGAGAACCTTCCAAAATCTTACTTTTTAGATGGCTTAAGAAAGTTGGAGAAACGCTTGGAAAAGTGTATAGAGCTAAAAGGAGATTATGTTGAAAAATAAAGAAAAATCTACCTAAAATAATTTGTTTCTCTATCTTTTTCTAAGGACTTATTGAACGACCTCGTAGTTTCGTTCGCCATAATATTGGCTCCGCCGACGTATGTTCGTCGGTTTTCTATTAATCGTAAAAATTCGACTCCCAGCTTTATTACGACTTGTACAATTTGGCGTTTAATTAAAAGAATTCTGCAGGATTTTACGGGGCTGGTTTATTTTCGCCAACGATGAAAATATGAGAAAGAGAGAGGGAGGAGAAACGGACGGTTTCCGCGCGGAAGAAAATTTTAATCCGAGCGGGCGAGCGATTAAATTTTAGCCCGAGACTTTCACAACGAATCCTGTTAATTATCCGAATGTGAAAACCAAGACGAAAGAAATCAAAGGCGAGGGAGGATCGATGGCGGGGGCGGACGAGACCGCGCGATACACAACGTCTCTAATTATCTTAAACGCGGTCGACGTAATTTATCGCGCGGTCCCGCGAAGTCCTTTCCATTAAAACTTTGGCCACTTCTGCGCGTGGAAACGGTGCCCGGACGAAGGAAAACAGCTGAACCGAGATGATTCCGGGGTAAGGGAGCCGATTTCGCGGAACGAAGGCCACCGTGAGTGAATTCCTAAAAAGAAAATACATTTCGTTAAACTATTCTAGCCTGACGCTCCAACGAACCGTCTCTTCTTTCGGAATTACAATCTTAAAACAGCTCGAACGTTTAAAATAGCAACGGAAGCGTTTTCCATGAAGTTTGTCGTTGCTTGACTCGATTTGTTTAACCCTCCGACTATAAAAAACGTATACGAACGATCAATTTGTACTGACAGCGAAAGCGTTAATTTCCATACGAGATATCAGTCAAGTTTGTCGTTGCTTGACTCGGTTTGCTTAACCCTTTGACTGCAAAAGATAGATTGATACGAGTTTCAGTGTCAATAACATTTGAGAAGCTCTCGAAATCGAGTGTTCCATATTACGTGCGATTAGTGGTGGCATAGCATCCGTTAATTCGGGACGCCTCGAAGGAAACGAATGGTTTCTCGTAGCAGGAGGCCAACGAGCGTGAAAGCCTTCGGAATCGAGTTCGCTGGTTGCGTGGACGATATATCTCGCGACCGGACCAGATGTTTTCTGGGTGCATATGCTGCCTCCGATAAACCTGAACGGTTCCATATCGCTTTGCTGGTCCGACACATCCCGAGCATTTGGCACGGTGAATTGGTCCTGGAGGGATATATAGGAGAGGGTGAAGGGACAACCAAGGAGATCGGGTACAGTTTTCCAGTCGGAATGATGTATAGAGTCTGCCTGGCCGGGACGTACAATGTAAGATTCATTCGCTGGCCAACCGGTGGCACGGGAAAGAATCACTTAACCGATCCATGGACCAGCACGGGGGAATCGAATCCGTTCGAGGGCGGGGGCGGACCGATCGCGAGCCTGACGCGAGAGATAATGGATGTTTGATGCCGGAAAAACCAACGATTTCTGCGAAAGATCGACGGACCTTCGGGAATCTAGCGTACGAATTTCATACGTCACGGTGGCTTGAGAAAGACCAGAGGCGACCCGGAGTGGCTTCAATTTGTAGACGCACGGATAGGGGTGTCCCCGGTGGAGATTTATGAACACCCGGATAGGATGAAACGTCGCACGGCGGTGCAATCGCCGCGTCAAACGCGGGAAAAGTGTCACTTTACACAAATATACTCGTTAACAAAAAATATGTACACTGATATCCGGACACTTTGACGATCGACGGTGGAACTACTTCGTCGAAATGATTTTAGCGAAAATTAGAGGGTACACGAAAACAATAAGCGACTTTGCGTCCCGTAAAGTCACTAGACTGCGGAATCGCCAAAGATGGAAACTAGCCTAGAACAATGTTTACGCGAGTGCAGTAAATCTGTTGGGAAACTTCTGGATACGACCCATATTCTTCCCCGAAAAATGAATAATCCTAAAAGTTCCGCGATACCGGTTCGGAAACAACTTGCGCGGAGGAAGTTTTTCGACCAGCGTTCCCCCCCAAGCAGTTTCGCCCTTCCGTTAGGTGGAACGCGAACACTCGCGATATTTCTATAACCCGGGTAACTTTGATGCAGGGACCAGCCCGGGACGAGACAATAATTTCCCATCGAGAAAGGGATATACATGCTTTAACCGAAACAGCTAAAGTTCTTAGACATTTACAGCGGCCGTAACGCCAGGAGCTCACGGTGTACTAAGGAACGTAAACTCTAAGCGCCCGTTCCTATCGTTGCGCCAACTATTCTTGGACGTTCGTGGTACTTAACTGCACACGGCGTCCCCTCCGGTTCAGCGCTTAAATGACGATTCCGCCCTGAGCCCGAGCCAGACAGATCGTTAAACGAGAACCGAAACGCTCAAACGTGACGCAAATTTCGGTACAGGCGTCACTTTTAAGCAATGCGAACCCGAAGGCGGCCGATTCGTGGCCTGGACAGTGGTTTCGGTGGTCTTATCGAACGGAGTTCACGAACGTTTGGGACGTCGTGGACGCGAGCTTGGTCACGTAGCCTCCAACGAACCTTTCAGGGCCAAGAAAGTCCTAAATGTACACGCACCTTTCTACTGTTTTGTTTCTTCTTCGATAATGAGAAATTAAACGAAATCCCCGTAGAATTTATTTTAGGATCGTAGAATCAACGATGATGATGCTTGATCGATTCGCGTAACACTTTTTTCGGTGGAACAGTCGAAAAAAGAAAAAGTCGTCGAGACTGTTACATCGAGCGTCCCGTATAACTAGCAACAATTATTGTCGGCGTACTCCCACGGTCGTTAACTGGTTTGGAAAACATTGCATTAGGAGGTCGTGGAACACGCGAGTCCCGATTCGGCGGCGTACGAAAGCGAGAAAGAAGATACGCGTAATTCGCGTCGGGCGAGTCGCGACACGCACGGAATCCGTTTAAATAAATTTGCATAAATTAAACGAACGCTTTCTCGTACGCGGAGAGATCAAAATCGAAACGGTGGATCCTGACAACGGCCGGATCCGCGTGATCGATCACGATCACGATCCCGATCGATCGCGCCTCCGAACGAATCCTGGTGTGTTCATCGGTGCGTTCACCCTGGCCCCGACCCATTGCGCAACAAACGATCCCTGTTGCTCTTTGCTTCGCTCTTTTGCCTTTTTCCATCGTTTTCGTCGATACAAAGTCGGATGTCGCGGACCAGGGTCTCTCAAACTGTATTCCAGGTGGTACACAGATCTCGATCCGCGTCTAATTGTAATTAATCTCCGAGTACAGCGGCGTCAAGTTTCATTTTGCCGGAAAGACAATGGTTTCTCGTGCACGTGGGTAAAAAAGCGTTTCGTCGTTGACGTCTGTCGATCGCGGACTTTCTTCGGAAGCCTGTCGATACGGCTCCCCGACAATGGCGTCGTTTTTTCCATCCGCTAGATCCGCGTCGATAAACTCTGAACCGTAACGAACGAGGGAACGAGGAGGAATCTCTTCCCTCGTTACGAATCCTCTGCAATTATGGCGTCGTTTGTCTCGATAAAAACGAAACGAGACAATGGCGAAGGAATCGAATTCCCTATTTTCTACGCGAGACGTTGGAGAGATTGTTTCCGTGAGACTCTGGTCCCGGGGAGTGTGAAAAACGCTCACCTGGTTTGATCTGCTGAGGCTTGGCCCTCGTCCAGGAGGTTTCCAGGAGCAGCAGCGCCAGGACCGCGAGGATCCTTCCCAGACCGGCCAGGGTCATCCTGCTCGACCCGGTGGCGGGCAGGTTCCAGCCACTCGAGAGCCTCGAAACGGAACGATATATATCGCGGTAGCACGGTCGTTGGGCGGTCGTCGGTTCGGTCGACCTCGACTCGCCGGAGGTCGTGCACTACGTGGACGGGATTATCCGTGGAGCTCCAAGGAGAGAACCGGACTACGCAGAGAGCGGCTGCGAGGCCGTGCGAGGATCGAGTGAGTGAGGATGGACTGACAGACGTGCGGGCGTACGCACGAGTCAATGAAGTGAGTGGTACTCACCCGTAGGAGCCCTCACCTTACCCAACCCAGACCTCGTCCCCTCGCCACCTCTCTCGCACGTCTCCCTTTTACCTTGGCTCCCTTCTTTCCTCTTCCTCTTCTTCCACTTCGTTCTCTGGTACACCGTCTTCCTCCTCGACCGATACACACCGCTCTCTTGCTCGTTTCCTCGACTCCGCCGACTCACTTCCTCCTCCTCGCCATTTTTCTTCCTCTCTCGGTTCCTTCGTTCCTTCGTCCACGAAATCCTGTACCATCTTCCGCTCGACCGAATCGCTGCAAATTTTATTTTTCGCCCGCTCGACCTTCTCAGCGTTGACGGACAATCGTAAAATATAAAATAAAAATGAAAACCGTGTTCGTTTGTCCCTCGACTTCCGGGTCCTTCGTTCCTCGTTTCCCGCAAATAGCGCGACACTCGTTCGGGGGGGCGTTCGCGTTGCTCGTTTTCGTAATTATCTTCTTCGCCGTTAAGTAGACTTCGCGTTCACCTTGTTCTCTCTTCTTTTCCCCGACTTCTTGCCGCGCTTTATTCGCCTCTTCCGCTCGAGGCACGCTTAAGTACCCGTTCTTCTTCTCTCCGCCTGCCTCCTCCTACCGCGAGCATGTGATTTTCTCTTCTGCTTCGTAACTCCTATCCTCCGCGTTCCATCCTTCCGTGAGCATTTTTACTCCTGCACGGCTGTTCCTTTTTCCTCTGAATAAATAGATAACCGACTAGACAGACATTTTTACCGAGTCTTTCGACCCTCGAAACCCCCACTTACCTCAACTGTCACGCTACGTAATAATGCAAATGAAATTTTCAAACGTTAATACGCGTCTAATTTACAGTTTAACTCGGAATATTTTCGAGCAGTTTGGTTCTTTCGGGGTGCAGATGACGCGAGAACGGTGGCGTACGTCCCGAAGACAACCTTCCTTCGAAGGAACTTCTGAAAGTACCAGTGCCTCGTTCATCGTAACAGTAGTTCATAATTGAGTCCATTTTCCAAAAAAATCGAGCTAGCTACCTTAATAGTTACATTTTTACATGATCGTTTCATTCTGAAGCAACTTGTTACTAATATATTTAAAATATATATAATAATGTTAATTATGCTAATTGCGATGATAAATTTGACACTCTTAGAAACCCAAAAACATTATTCTACTATTTTTACAATTTAAACCAACGCAAACCCTTCAATATCTCGATTCGAACATAAATGGACTTGCGCCACTTTCAAAATAAACGGCTCAATCATCATCGGTCGAGATTGCAAGGAGGACTGTAATTTGCTTTATCGAAACACACAGGAACTTCGACTGTCTACTGCGTACAAAATCGAGGCACAGTCTGACAGTCTGTTTACTACGAAGTTGTACCGTAGTACCGTAGTCGATACCCAACTTGTTCTTCCTCCTACTCTTTTAGCGGTCTCTTCGATCCGTCTTCCTGTTGTACGTCCTCCTACGTCCGCTTCTTTCTTCTTCCCCCTTCGGTCGTGATATTTTCAAAACGCTCAAACGATTACTACTTCGATAAATCCTGATTCTGAGCTTCTTCATACGAAGTAGAACGAAGAAACAAAATCTAACAACTTTCAATCAATCCTCATACGACGAAATATTATATCGTAAATCGTCGAAGAGAGTTAAAAGTTTAAATTCTGGTTGATAATGGGCAGGACCATGCACCAGGTGGCCGTTTCTTTTCTCTTGGTCGTTCTTTCCTCCCGCTAAGGTGGACTCTCGACTCTTTCAGCCTTTCTCCAGGCTTGGCTACCTACAGGTATACCCTTGCCCCGTCCTGTTTTTCGTTTTTCATCCTCCCTCCCGGTCCCCCTTGTCCCTCCTCCTCCTATCTGCAGCCACCTCCGCGTAGGTTGTACGACGACGGTGATCCGCCTCATGCAAAGATCCCCGATGCTCGGCTCTAACTGCAAGGATATGTACTTTACGACGGCTTTAGCTCGCGCTTCTCAAGGAGCTTCGGGATTTCCGTGGCACGAACGTGCCTCCTCGCGTGTTCTTCCACGGTTTCTGCCGCGTTTACCAGAGGCCCGGGGTCCTAGAGTCCGCCTGGTCTCTAGCTCGCTAACGACGAACGCGTAATTCCCGCCTGAAAATTACCAGTTCGTCGTTTCTTCTCCGCCGGATGCTTCGAAGAGTCTCTTCGTGGGAGCCCACTGATCCTATTTCACTCCTATTTCACTCTGGAAGCTAGACCCGGATTATAGACTAGTCTATGCGTTGAGACTGCATTTAGATGGATTTCTCGAGATAACCTACGGGGGGGTTGAGTTGGCGTTTTAGTGAGGGACGCCTCGGCTTTCGAGCACCTGTTCTAGATAACACCTTTTTTTATTTATCCGCTGGAATTAACGGTCCAAACGCAACGCGAGGTGCCTCGGGCATAAAAATTTCTAAGAATCTACCGAGATCTTCTGGCAATAACGACGGAGAGGAGTCGTCGCGCGGTCGTTTAAAAAATAATTTTCGTGGGTGGAAGACGGTCGCGGAAAGCAGAAAGCAGCGGCGAGCGTAACATTACATGCACAGTTTCGTTGCAGGAAAGAAAGCGGGGTAAACAGAAAATCGTATTACCAAGTAAAATTATTTCGAAACGGAATAACGTTTCCATTGAGATGCGAAACGCTGTACAAATAACCGGAACGTTTGCATAGGATGGGACACCGGCGAAATTCATCTTTTCGGATGTTTCCTCGTACACCGATAGTCGCGAGCGCCGGGAAACGAATAAAAAGGAATAAAATAAGAACGGCCTGAAACGAAGCATGGAAAATCGGTAAGCCCTGCCCCGTGAACAAGAAAACGGAATTCGCGATCGTTGATCGCTTTTCTCGATATTCTGTTTCGTTAATAATCGTGCGTTATTTAAAGTAGAGTTCAACAACGCCTCGACTAATCTGCGATCTGAGCCTCGGGCTAACACCGCCTTCGAAACGAGATCGAATCTTCGAGGAGCCCGAGGAACGTTGGGGAAACAGCGTCGACGTTAGGCTTGTTCTTTAAATTATCAACAGTTGGAAAAAATTAAGTTTGAGAAAGGCTACTATATTATATAATTTACGATCTAGTAAAAGAATTCTTCGCAAAGTTCTTTACGGAAGAATTACGAGACGTTCGCGTAATGTTTTATTCTGGGAACGAGAGGTATTCTATTATTTACTTTTACGATTAATTAGTTCCTGGACGCGCGAAGCCAACAAAGAAATAATTTCTTTCGATTACGTGTCAGTTCGAGGATTAATTAGTTCCCGAACGTATAAGCAAGCGATTCGATAACTTTGATTTTGTTTAGTTCGATGTATTCCATTCTATTTTTGACAAAGTTATAAAAGTTTGAATAGTAACGATCCATAAAGGGAACAGGTATAAACAACGTGGTTCGAATGCACGTCGATCGAAATGCGAACGCCTGTCACTCGAAACTGCATTTTTCGAAACGGCGAGAAGAATAATTGGAGGGAATTTTCCTTTATAGTACACCTATAGTGGCAACTAGAATAATACGCTTCTATATTTACCAATTTTTTTTTTTCATGCTTGAATATGCAGGGAATTTTCCCCCTCGAAAAGGTGGAATCTCCGTTTGAATTCCAGCTTTGAAAATGTTCGAATTATCCTCGTTCGCGGCACAAAAGGTTATCCGATAGTTACGAAAAGGAGAATCATTGATTTTTCGAACCGATCTCAATTAAAAGCGGAGACACGATCCTGTTTGTTCGAACAAAAGTGGAATGAAATCAGATTCGTAACCGATCGTAACGAAACGCTCGTCCGTGTCGGAAGCGGGGCGATCGGGTCGGTAAATAATTCAATCTTCCAGCCACTCAGCCGATTCGTAGAAGCTGTAAAAAGTAGTCGTCGGTTGTTCCGTCTTCGCGGCAGGTGGGGGAGAGAAAACGCGAGCGATCGCTGAAAACCGGACGCACTTTCGATTCGTACTCGATCCCGTGTGGCTCGTATTAGCCCCGGAAAAACCGTGATCGCGTGTGCAGTGGGCCGTAGCCGAGGGGGGGTGAGACGAAATAAATCGAGGGAGGGGGGGGGCAAATAAATGCGAACGGGCCAATAAGGACGCGGCGCAGAAAAGCGTGCCGTGGACAAGTCTATCCATCTTGCTGCGCCGACAAATCTGGGGAACTGGAGTCCCGGAGCACAGAGACTCCTCTCTTGGGGCTCGATACGGTAAAAAACACCGAGGAGGAAAGAAAACCTAGTCGCAAGACGCTCGAGAACGATCAAACAGCATCCCAGAACAATCCTTTCGTTTCTATTCGGCGCTGAACCGGCCGCTGATGGATCGGCCTTTCTGCATTACGCGATCCTCCAAGTATGAAAAGCTTTCACCTAACATTTCGTGGAGCACGGATTTCCTTCCGACTTTGAACCCGGAAACGCTTGAATTTTTATGCAGATAGAACTCTCCCGTTCTATCGTTTGCCTTTGGGACTCCCTTTGAGCTTCCACCCCCTCTTCGTTGCGCCGGTTTATTTTAATATCGAGAACTCGAAATTTGGCATTTATAGTCGACGCCTTCGCGGCACGATCGGAGCCTGAGAGGGGGTGGTTTTCTTGCTCGGAAAATGTTCAAAAAATTATTTATCTATGCAAATGAAATTAACAAAGCTGCGGATAGTAGTTGGTAATAAATAAATTTCGATAAACCAAGCCTGTCCGAGATTGCGAAAGAACAAGTATTTTGCTTTCACGCATCTGTACCCGTATGAAAAAAACACACACACACACACACAATCAGAGCAAAAAAGATATTTCAACGGACTCTGCTCAATTTACGAATGCTGCTCCCTTTGAAGTCGCTCTTCCCGCAGGACAATCCCATTGAAAATCGCTGGTCGCTGCTGAAAAGCTCGTGAAACGTCAAAAGTGCAGAACCAAAAACGCGCGCGGCATTATTCGAAATTTCAGTTCGACGAATGCGAATGGATTTCGTTCCTTTCCGCATTTTTCCCCTCCCCTCTCTCTCTCTCTCTCTTCGTGTACACGCGTGTTTTTTTCGTCCAATTACAAACATCCTGATCCGATTCCAGGCCCCATCAAAAAATCACCCGTCCGTGTATCGGGCCAAAGAGAAAAATTTAACGACGATCCCGCCGCTGTGTTCCGCTTCGATTACGAAAGTCATCTTTATTCGTTCACGTTGTCGCGTGGAAAAATGCTAAAAAAATTCCCGAGGTAATTTCGTGGGAGGTTAAGCTCGATTCTCAAAGGTTGCTTGTAAATGCCCGCGCGCTGCATTATTAAATCCCCGATTTCAAGAACTTCAATCTGCCAACTCTTTCATTTCAAATCTTTATCAGGATTGCGATAAAACTTCGTATTTTAGATTTAAATAGAGGACTCTGAGGACCTCGAAATCTATATTTCTTAAAACTCGAAATTGTCAAACACCCAATGGACGATCTTTCGATCGTCTGAAAAGTTATGATCCCCTTCTGGGGATTAGAGTCTGGTTCCTATCGTCCTGAAAACTTGTAACTATCCAGTGGGGGGATCGTAGGCGTGCAAAGTTCCGTGTCCCATGATTTCCCGATCACTCGTCGCGACGGTTTGCCGATCTCTCCCGGACCTGGGCAAACAATCGATCGAAGTCGCTAATTTATATTCGCGCCGGGCCGCGCTACCAACGGGGAATACAGTTAATCGAGTCTGTCGTTAATTGAACGAACGCAATTCCTCGATGCGCGCCGCCCGGTCCGGCGACAGTTTGTTCGGTCGGTTTGTTAGTTCGCAGCCGTGTCTACGTAGATGGCTAATTGTGATGTCGGGAACGAGAGGGTGAAGAGATCGTTACGTCGTACATCACCCATTTATGGCCGCGTAGCCACCTGGTTCTCTGGTTTCGCATGAAGATAGAGCCGTTTCGAACGAAACCCGACCTCCCGTGAGTATCGAGTATTTTGTAACGAGGCTACCCCACCCCCCGATCTCCCCATGGATCAATTTCTCCCTTTTTCTCTTTTACACGACCGTGTGTTCCACCGATCATCCCTCCTACCGCGATTTTCAACGAAGACGATCGACCACAGGACTCCCGAATCATCGAGGAGGACTCAAGGTTTAGGAGTTTAGGAATTTTCAGACTCTCGATAGAAGAGGACCGTGAGTTTTAATAAAAGTTACGCAGCACAGGAATTAAAAGTCATCGTAGGCTTCGGTATTATCGTCGAGTGCAGAGGGATGATCCAGGTTTCCTCCCTACTTAATTTCGTAATGTAGTTTTCCCTCCCGAGCTCTCTGCGAGCGCTTTCAATTAATTTCCACGCGACGCTCGACCGTCTTCCTTCGAGCTTTTAACATAATTATGCTCGCGCGCAAGAAACTTGCCCGATTCGCGCGTCCCGACGCGACAAATATTTTGTCGGACGGAACCCGCCAGGGATGGGATCAAGTTCACCGAGCTCTCGCGAATCAACTCCGGAAATATACAACTTCAAATTTACCTTTCTCCCAATCAAATCCATCCTATACTCTACAAATTCGAAACCCAAGTTGTTTCGAGAGTAGAAGGTGAAAGAGATCCGGTTTAGTTTTAGTTTTAACATTATTTCCATGTTCCATCTTATATGGAAGAGATTTCACATATATACATATATTAATAATGATTTCTGGATTGTTAATATTGAACATTATCTTCAGATTTAACAGTGACTGAATTTGATTTGATTGCTGTTTTAATTATATTTTAAAATATATGCAATTATAAGAGATATACGAGATAGTCCAATATATTTCGCTCATCAAGTAGTATAGATTCCATTTTAAATATATTCATTTGTTAATAACAATTTGTTATTAATTTTAAAATGTTATTAACACATGCAATGAACTTAATTCAAGATATTTTTTACAAGAGATTCACATAAATAGCCTTTCTTGATCCTGGGTATTCCCCCTTAACTGTCTACGTGAAAATACATATAATATTGTATTATTAATATCTTTTCATTAGGCAAAAATAGACAAACGGAATTCACTTTCTTAGAACAATTCGGATCTAGTGAGCTGATCTTGGAATAAACGACTTTGAAACGACAGATAAACAATAATGCCTTTGGCAAGAAAATATGACTGAATTTATTTAATAGTTTGTTAATATTTGAATGCGTTTCTATGAAAATATTGCAGCAAATTTTATTTTAATGTTACATCACTTGTCTTGCAGAACCCCAAAATTATTTCATGGAACCCACGTTGGGAAACACTGATCTAAACAAAAGTTAAAACTCGATTTTTGTCCTGATGTCGCCCACTGTGGGCGCCTTGATGCGCTATTAAGGACCCTTATGAAAGTGTTTGGAATCGAATTGTTCGAATATTATCGATACCTAATCGAATCAGTCCCATCGCTAGCTCGATCCCATCGCGGCGTACCAGGGTTTTTTCGACTATCTGGCATTACGGTGCCGTTTCTTCTTTGTTCTAATTGCGCTCGGCGTATTTCATCCCGAGCGATATCGTCCTGCGACGTCCGCGGCGAGCTTGAATTCCCTAAAACATCCTCCATTTACTTCTTCAAACAGTAACGTCCGCCTCTAATTGCAGTCCACATGTTTCATCCGCGAGCAAATATTTTCCCCGACTACCCGACGCAATCAAGCAAGATGGATTTCGTAAAACATTTCTGGTTTCCTCTTTCAAGTAGTAAACCCCGCGCTCTAACTGCTGCCCGCTCGCGAAAACCGAGGATTAATTTAGTTTTATTTCAAACCTAAGCTACGAATGGAGTAGGCACTGATCGAACTTATCCAACTAAATATTGATTTTTCAACCTTAATTCTTAACTCTGGATCCACCGTAAACTAAATCTCAATTTTATTTCGCGTTCCAAGGGATTTTTGCTTCAACTTATTTTTTTCCTTCGAAAAGATCTTATTGTCAAGAAACTATCGCGTTAAAAAATCCGAAAATTAGAACGTAATCCAGCGAACGCGAACCCACGAGCAGAATTGTACCTGATCCAGCTATTCGGTAAGAGTTAATGCGACGAAATAATCGCGCCACGATTACAGTAATCTTCGATCGTTTGTTCATAAACGCGTTACCTAATATCCGAACGCTAAATACACCCGCGATTATCGCCGTTATACGTTCTCGTTAATAAATCTGGTTAAGCCTTTTACACCATTCGGCTCTAATGCACTCTGGATGCACGTTGGTCGTAAAATCCATCACGTTTGTTAAAATATTAACCGTATCGAGATTCAACGAGAATTTTACGCGATCAGAAATATTAACAAACGTCTCGTCGAGCGACAAATTCTGTCGACAAGATCAAGGTACAGGATCGATCATAAACACGCGTCGGGGGATGAATCTATTGGATTGTTCCGAGAGTAGTTTCGTTTTCTTACCAACAGAGACGTTAATTGTATTTTTAACCAGCCAACTTTATTCTAAATCGGATTTTCATTATATATTTTCACAGCTGACACTTCCAGGATTGTTTGTTTCTGTGCAATTGTGTTCCTTTGGTGTCCCGTCAAATATGGAAAATCAGAAGCTGCATTTTCGGCATATTTTGCTTTTTTGTTACCAGAAAGGTAAGAATGCTGTTCAAGCAAGAATAAAATTCTATGACGTATACGGAAAAGATGTTTTAACAGAATGGCAGTGCCAAAACTAGTTCGCAGAATTTCGTTCCTGCAATTTTGATATCAAATGTGGCCCACGTTTTGAAAGGTCAGTTAAAGCCGACGAAAGCGAAATGAAGGTATTGATTGAAGCAAACCGACGAATAACAACACGAGAAATTGTTAAGAGGTTAAATTTGTCGAATTCGACCGTTTGTGATCATATGAAACGACTTGGTTTCATTTCAAAGCTCGACATTTGGGTTCCACCATGATAATGCTAGACCTCACACAAGTTTAGTAACTCGTTAGAAGCTATTGATAGTGTACCCATCATACACGTCAGATCTGGCACCATCAAATTATCACTTGTTTCAGTTTTTAAAAAATTTCTTAAACGATAAAACATTTACTGAAACTGGCGAAGTCAGAAATCACTTGCATCAGTTTTTTATAACTTAAATCAGAAATTTTACAAACATGGAATCATGCCACTACCAGGAAAATGGCAAAAGATGGACCAAAATGGTCAGTACATAATTCAATAAAATATTTATATATCATAAGAAAATTGTTCCTTTTCAACGAAGTAAAAGAACGAAAGTACTTTCCGAACAACCCAATATTTGTGGAACTAACTCGAACCGAAGTAAAATTGCTTTCGTTTTAAAAATTCGCATACGCAACAAACTCACGCTTCTCGCGCCAGCTATATCTTCTTTTGTTGATAACGTTCGAGCAGGTTTGTCGCGTGTAATCTTGAACGACGCTGGTCAATAATTAATCCGCCATAACTCAAAGGCGATGCCGCGTAACTCCGGCGCGCAGACACGCGTTCGTGCATCGCCCTGTACAATTATCGTTAAAAGAAGTAAATCGCAGAAGCATAGCCAAAGGTGGGGGAAGGATGGTTCTCGCGCTTACTTATCAAAACGATACAATTACGACGCGGTGGTTCCCGGTTTTGCATAATGCATATCGGCGTACGTAGTAATGTTCAGGCCAAGCATCGCGGTGGCACTAATTTCCGTGAATCGAACAGCGCCAGGAAGCTTTTCTTGCTCGGTGAGATCCCCCACACACACAGGGGAACTAACCGAGCGTAGTCACATCGGGTGATTAGCGATGGGACCGATCCTAGAATCGTTCGACTCGTCGCGTTTTCAAAACGCATCCCCTATACGCTCTATCCGTCGTCTAGAATCCGCCATCGGTCGTTTCCCTTCGACATCACCGCGTTTCTGATCCACTCGTCCCCCAGCTAACCTCGATATTCCTACATTTCCGTGCAATCGACAGAGATTTCTAAATTCCTGCATTTCCACGCGTTCTTCTCCAACGTCCTTTGCAAGCCCCTTTCCCTCTTTGATTCCCACCCACGCACGGTTCCCAGTTCCCGATTCCCACGTTTCCATCTTGGTCCAGGCCCCCGAGACGGCCATAATTCCGCGCGGGAGGGCCTTCTAATTCCGATTATGGATGTTCCCGTAGCCTCGAACACCTCGACGATGCTCCTCGCGCCTCCCTCCGACGCCACCTTGTTACGTCGGACCATCGATCAGACA
Source organism: Colletes latitarsis (assembly GCF_051014445.1). Taxonomy (NCBI): domain Eukaryota; kingdom Metazoa; phylum Arthropoda; class Insecta; order Hymenoptera; family Colletidae; genus Colletes; species Colletes latitarsis. The sequence continues at coordinate 23,861,718 of NC_135141.1, read as the reverse complement.
CGCCAAACGTTTTACGGATCGTTTTGATCGACGACGTCCAGGAGGACGGTAACGATTCTTAAGACGAACGTCGCTTCCTGGCGTGTTCGTTTCTCGTGCATTTCTACGCAACTATATCGTTGAATCCTCGAAGTCGACCCGGGGGAAACAGTATTTAAACAAATCGAAAAGGGAATTCGTATTAATCGACCAAAGACATTTTAATTTGTATCGTTTTGTAAATGTTGTCCCTGTCTCGAAACGTTCAATTTACGAATCACGTATGGGCGCGAGGGTATTGGTCCCATCGCTATCGGTGATGATCGTCGAGCGCGCGGCAGGCGGTCGGCTTCTTTCCCGCAGCTTCTTCCAGGGAGTCTCTCGATCCATGTTTCATGAGGCTCCTGGTGCTCGAGCTAGAGAGAGGCCACGTAGAGGCACTTACAAGCCGAGGGGGTAGCCGCTACTCTGAATCACGGGTGCGCCTAGGCGACTCTTTGTGATCGATGCACTCGCGACACCGCGGCGCCTACAGCTGTTCTTCTTCTTGTTGCCGCTGCGATTTTAGGTAAGCCGAACAGTTTCGAAATTATATTTAATAAATACGAGGATCGTTCAATAAGTCCTTGGAAAATCCAGGTGCTTGTAACATCGAAAACGTTTGTTTTTAGTAAGCATCATGACTCACCAGACAGCTGTCAAATTCTCAGTTATATCCACCACACGATTTCATTTTTATTGCCCATTGAAGCAAGAAACTTTCGCTTATTTAGAAAAATGGAAAAAAGTGAGTTTCGAGCGGTGATTAAACACTTGTATTTAAAAGGCTTAACATCGAAAGAAATCAAAGCTGAGTTGGATGAAACATCTGCTCCTGTGTTTGCAATTATTTACAATTGGGTAAATGAGTTTAAACGTGACCGCACAAATGATGAACGTTGTTCGAGACATCCAGTGGAAGTTATTGAAAAAAAGTGAGCTCTATATTTCAAACAGATATAAGACCAATAATTTTTAAAATTTTTAAAGATCCTTCGAGATACGTTTATACAGGGTGTTAGGCCATCGCTGGGAAAATTTTTAATGGGAGATTCTAGAGGCCAAAATAAGACGAAAATCAAGAATACCAATTTGTTGATGGAGGCTTCGTTAACAAGTTATTAACGTTTAAAGTTTCGCCCGTACTGAATTTTTTCCTCGAAACTGGGTAGGATTTCGAGGATATGTGTAATGACCAAAAATGCTTGCAATTAACCCCCGGAAACGAAAATAATTTTTTCCGAACGATTTGAAATTTTTTTTTTTCGTCGAAAAATTTAGGCACCTACCCCCTGACGATTTTTCTTAAAAATTCGTTTTTAATTATTAGTAATTTTGTTTGACGCCCTACAGAAAAGTTGTCTAATACTTTTTTGTAGGTACCCATGAGCTCTACTTCAGAAAAAAGTTTCATTGAAATATATTCACAATTGTAGGAGTTATGGCTGTTTGAAAATTGGACCATTTTTATGGGGTTTTACTCATTTTGCGAAGTCAAGGACCAACTTTTCCAATATTTTTGCGATTTGTACATATTCTTCATCAAAATACGCGTAGTTTGCTTTTTTAAACATTAAAATCGTCCTATCCGTTCAGAAGTTACGACGTCTTAAAGATTCGCATGAAAATTTGGGCAGACATTTCTGGCCAGAAATTAGATTTTCGATAAGGAATTTTTTTCTCGAAACTGAGTAGGATTTCAGGGGTATGTGTATTCACCAAAAATGCTTGTAATTGATCCCTGCAACTAAAAATAATTTTTCCAAGACGATTCGAAAGTCTTTTTTTTTCACCCAAAACTTTCAGCACTTACTCGAATTTTTTTCTCGGAAGTGGGTAGGATTTCGGGGGTATGTTTATTCACCAAAAATGATTGTAATTGACCCCCACAGCTAACAATAATTTTTCCAGAACGATTTGAAATTTTTTTTTTTCGCCGAAAAATTTAGGCACTACCCCCTGTCAATTATTCTTAAAAATTCGTTTTTCATTATTAGTAATTTTGTTTGACGCCCTACGGAAAAGTTGTCTAATACTTTTTTGTAGGTACCCATGAGCTCTACTTCAGAAAAAAGTTTCATTGAAATATATTCACAATTGTAGGAGTTATGGCTGTTTGAAAATTGGACCGTTTTTATGGGATTTTTCTCATTTTGCGGGGTCAAGAACCAACTTTTCGAATATTTTTACGATTTGTACATATTCTCCATCAAAATACGCGTAGTTTGCTTTTTTAAACATTAAAATCGTCCAATCCGTTCAGAAGTCATGACGTTTTAAAGATTCGCATGAAAATTCGGGCAGACATTTCTGGCCAGAAATTATATTTTTGGTAAGGAATTTTTTTCTCGAAACTGAGTAGGATTTCGGGGGTATGTCTCTTCACCAAAAATTATTGTATTTGACCCCCGCAACTGAAAATAATTTTTTTAGAACGATTCGAAAATTTTTTTTTTCGCCGAAAAATTTAAGCACCTACCCCCTGTCGATTTTTCTTAAAAATTCGTTTTTCATTATTAGTAATTTTGTTTGACGCCCTACGGAAAAGTTGTCTAATACTTTTTTGTAGGTACCCATGAGCTCTACTTCAGATAAAAGTTTCATTGAAATATATTCACAATTGTAGGAGTTATGGCTGTTTGAAAATTGGACCATTTTTATGGGTTTTTCTCATTTTGCGGGGTCAAGGACCAACTTTTCGAATATTTTTTGAATTTCTACATATTCTCCATCAAAATACGCGTAGTTTGCTTTTTTAAACATTAAAATCGTCCAATCCGTTCAGAAGTTATGACGTTTTGAAGATTCGCATGAAAATTCGAGCAGACATTTCTGGCCAGAAATCAGATTTTCGATAAGGAATTTGTTTCTCGAAACTGAGTAGGATTTCGGGGGCATGTCTATTGACCAAAAATGCTTGCAATTGACCCCTATAACTAAATATAATTTTTTTAGTATGATTTGAAATGTTTTAATTTCGTCGAAAAATTTAGTCACCTACTCGAATTTTTTTCTCGAAAGTGGGTAGGAATTCGGGACTATGTCTATTCACCAAAAATGATTGTAATTGACCCTCCTAATCAAAAATAATTTTTCCAGAACGATTTGAAATTTTTTAATTTATCTTTTTAATAACTTTTCAACAAAGCCTCAGTCAAGAAATTGATATTCTTGATTTTCGTTTTATTTTGGCCTCTAAAATCTCCCATTAAAATTTTTCCCAGGGGTGGTTGAACTCCCTGTATATCACTAAAGACTACAACATGTTCAAATTAGAGCAAAATCCGACATGGTACTCCAAAAGGTGTCCAACTTTGTATGGAATGACCCAACTAGGGTTCTCCCAATTTATGAATCGTATTATAGCGAAACCGTGTTGCAGGAGGGCTAGCTGTGTCTCTCTTCCCCGAATCGTGCGACAGTTTAGTGCTTTTCCCAACACGACAGCCCTCGCCGACAAAGCGGCAACGAGGGCCGGGGTTGGCAGAAAAATCGGCGCACGAACCGTGCGTGCACCGTCGCGATGAATAATGGCGGACAGAGTTTCGTCCAGCGGGCCGAATTCGTAGAAGAGGATCGTCTTCCTCGCGAGACGTCCGCCGCGAAATACAGGTGCGTCCGGGCAATATAATCCCCGGTGATTTCACGGAATCGTCGACGAATTCGACGAATACCGCCTTTGCGGTAGTCGCGAGGAGGACACTGGCTGGCGTGACTTACGCTCGCCACGTGTCCACGCGCGGATTTGCGACACACAACACGATCGAGCATCGATCCGCTCGAGTAACAGACCGTAGATCTCACGTTATCGCCCACTGAGTTCTCGGTAACAGAATCACTCGCCCCGACTGGACCAGTTAAACCGTGGACGACGTTCGAATCTTACGATTATCGTCGCTGTAGACATTTTTTTACCCCAAAGCGAGGAACGTTTTAATCGTTTTTCCACGGTTATTTTGGATCAAAACGCAAAGGTGTCGAAAGATGTCTTTTCGTTTAAATAAACAGAGTAAATGGATCAAGAATCGAACAGCGATAATTGCACATCGCGCTTAGAGAAGTCTAAAAATTCGACAAATACCATTTTATTATTATTATAAGATCGCAGCTGACCTAAAGCAATATACTTGGTTGTATGTACGAGATTTATATTGAAATTATTTTAATTGCTCCGTTCTCCGTCGGGAATAATTATTTTTCGTATTATTAATTGCTCTCCATTGATTGTCCATTGGAAACGCCGACTTTAAACGGACTGTTTCCCGGTAATTGTCGCGCAATTAGTCGAATTCCAATTTGGGTGACATCGCTTTTAATGCAGATTCAAACGAAACTACTTTTCCCGCTTGACATTCGTCGAAGACAGAATTAGAAAATCATTACCGTTAGAATTATTCTCCGACGTGTACGTAGAAATACACCAGTAAATAAAACGACCGTTACGCTGCGTACAGGGTGATGGGAAATTATGTATCACCGATCATTATAGCGGAATTCTGCGTCTCTGAATCGACAAATAACTCACTTGCTTCTCACGATAGGAAAAAACATTATTAGGCAGATCGAAAGGTTTAATCGAGATGCGTTCAACAACTTCCTCAATTTATTTCAACCGTTCGGGGTCCAGAGTGGCATTTTTTGAATTGTTCACTAAATTGCCAGCCTATTGGAACGCGCGCGCGGTTTTATTAAAAAATTTCAGTTTTGATTACCCTTTTAAAAAAAAAAAAAAAAAAGGAAAATAGAAAGCATCGATGGCGAGTCGCACAAAAAGGGAATGAAAAATTCCTTCGACGGGAGGCCGATGATGCGTCGTTACAGCTGGTGCATTCTTCGATTCCCGATACACCGTACCGCGATGAGAGAAATTTAAACGAAACACAAAACGGGGTCAGGAACTGATGTTCGTGTAAATGCGAGTCTGGGCTACGCCGAGTGGAAACTCGCATTAATCCGCGGCTCGCTACTCGGCTACTGTGTACTCCGTTTTTTCCTCTCAGTCCGAGTTTTCCCCGTCGCTCTTTCGCTATCCGCTTTTCGCTTCATTTCTCTCTCGAACACGCTATAACATCGCGGTATTCACCGCGATGGCATACGGCCAAGCAGACAGGTCTGCGCGTTTCCTCGTGCAGGCGCACCGACACCGCGTGAAACATCTATATTTCTAAAAAAAAAATTATCAAATATGACGGGACACCTAAATCCTTTATAATTCTTTAAACATAGATACGTAGATGTAACTTAAACATTACGAAGTATGCCTGAAAAATAGTTGGTAATTGGAAAAATGATTTTGTATCGAACTGATTTTAGTTACTTTGCTATGCAATTAGTTTCAAAATCGAATATCCTCAATCGCATTCGCTTTAATGGGAATTACTGTGGCCATGGCGTTAGGCGCCATCAGCGGCAAAAGTGCCAAGTTTGTGGAGGAGCAGATCGACCTCCGCACCGCTAACTAACAATACAGGGATCTACACTCGCTTAAAATGGAATTTAACAATTACTTTCAAACCATAAGTCAACGATTACAAACACAAGATAACATTATACTTTAAACTACGTGTATATGTAAAAAAAAAGAATCACACAGCTCGAGGGGTAACATAACTCCGTTACCATTATCGGGTCACATACAATGTTACCAACCTAACACAGCATAAGACTGTAACGCTACGAGAACTAAAACCACAGACGAGCTATACGAGTAGATCTTTTACCCAATGTATTTTCTCGGCCCATTTTTCTGGGGCTCTAGAGCCCCATTACCATTTCCGTGTCACCCGCAAAGTTACCAACAGATTTAGAAGTAAACGCAAGAGGAAGTGTGACAGAAAATGAAATTACAGAAATTTTACTATTTTTTAACGGAATGAAAGCTGTACGGTCCAGAATTAAACATCAATCGATTAATTTCATTGGAGTAACCAATCGATTAAGATTATTTAAAGATATCAAGATTATTAAAATACGCAAGGATGTATCTCATTGATAAGTACACCGCAAATCCTCTATTTTTTATTTTAAATTGTAATATATCATTTATATAAAAAATAACTCGGCAAAAACGTATTTGCAACTCGAAATCGGTGGTATCAGACCACACACCGGGGCGAAGAACGTATGTGAAACTATAAGAAAAACGCAGCTATTAGCTCATATTATTTGCTATGTAATTAATAATTATATTAATTACATAGTAAATAATAATCTCCAGGTCTCACCGCGAGGAGGTTGCTGCGAATGGAGACCCACCCTAGCCTCGCCCCAACCACCCTTCCTTTGGCGAGGAATTCGAATACCTATCTACGAGAGAAGCTATCGAAAAGTTAGAAATGAGCTACAAAGAGAGAGTTCTTAAAAGAACTGCCCTATCAAGAGACGAAGAACCTAACAAAATGTCAACACATGTGAGATGATACACATGTTTTCTAGAAACGAAATTGAAATGTGCAACTGCACGTACGAACTCTGACCTATGAAGAGATCAACAACCTACCAAAATGTTAATACATGTGAGATAATCTAGCAGACGTTTTTTAGAAACAAAATTGAAATGTGCGACTGCACGTACGAATCCTGATTACTAAAGTATCAATATGTACCTTATTATTAATTGTTTCTTCTTAAATTGATGCTTTTATTATGATAGTGCCTAATAAGGCACTGAAGACTCAACCAGAAATGTGCAATTGCACGTATGGACCTTGCATATTAGAATACTAATATGTACCTTAATATTAATCATCCCTACTTAAATATACACACACGCTTTGGTAGTATTTAATAAAACACTGGAGAATGCTTATTTATCTTATAATCTATATACATTTTTACTTAAATTCTAACGCAATCTGTGGAAACGAAGAAATACGAGGAAATATTTTCTTCTTGGTGTCTTCATCAATCCCACGATGTTTTTCTAAAACATACACTCATATACAATAAATATAACCGATATAAAACGAAGAAATATGACAAGATATTTTCTTCTTTGTGTCTTGGTTAATCCCACGATGTTTCCCTGAAACATAAACGCAGACAGTAAATAGAATTGTATGAAGTATTTCTCTAAGAACGATCAAGATGGAATCCGTGTACCATTTCCAATTCCATTCTTCAATAACCTGTAACAAGAACTTGTTCAAAGAATTAATAGCTGAAATGAAAGTGTATTAATGGACACAAAAAAAAATAATTATGTACCGTCAAGATAGACTCATGGTAATCAATCATAGTAATGGTGATATTATGAAATTAATATTTGAACTAAAACTTCCACGAGTAAAAATTGATATTAAAAAATTAAAAAATATAAATATTACGTAATTAAAATTGAATGAAAAGTTAAATTCGTCTCAGTGTTAAGATAAAAATACGAAATAGATTGAAAATTTCATTCATTTGTTACCGTAGATTTTATTTTTCGTTTCCTTTATGAAATAAAAAATTTTTTAACACGTATATATTGCAATAATTATATTTTACTGAATTCAAAACTAAATTGGATTCATATAGAAAAAGCAATAGCGAACAAAAATGTCGATTCTACGTGGAAATTAACTCTCAATATGAAATACCGAATTGCAATTTCCATACTGTTTTGATGCAAGCATTCTATATTCCATCAATTAAAACAATGATCGCGAACAAACTGTGATTCATGCAGAGTACAGAATATTTATAAAAAAAATTCACTATTTATAAATAACAATTTAGTTGCAAAGTTATTATATCCCGTAAAAATTATCAACTCTAATAATGAATAATTAGTGATATAGATATATGTATATATTGGAATCATGAATTCAATCTATAATAAAATTAATTATAATATAGCATTTTTTAAATGCATCACAAATCTGTAATAAAAATATATTCATAAAAATTACAGGTTTTAACGCGTTTTGAAAAAGGAAATAATTGGTCTATTTACACCAGTACTTTCAAGCAGTATTTTCATTGACAAATATATAAAGAAAAGGATATATTTCACATAGTTAGGGTAAAATTTCCACTCATAAATTCAAAAAACAACCCGTGAGTGGATTTCTCTCGCAACTCTAATTTATAAAATAAAAAAGTATACGCGAGTGGTGCTTATTATTCGTAAAATGAACCGCACAGGGTTCCTTTATTAATTAAATCGCGTGCACCCATATTCAATCATGCGCAACACTAATTTTAATAATGATGTTGAGCCATTCAAGGCTTTGTTGAATCCCAGCTCCGTCATGATGATCCTGGAGCAGTGTCTCTGGCCAGCTTTTGGGCATTGGATCGCAACTCTAATTAATAAAAAACGCGACAAGTCAAGATCGCAACGCTAATTTATAATAGAAAAATTTCAAACGCGATTTATAACAATAAAAGCAACCGCGAATGGTGATTACTCGCAACACTACCCTGAAAAGTAAACGCGAAAAATAGTAATTCGCAACGCTAAGAGCAAACCGATCAGTTCATTCGCAACACTGTTCTTAAATAACAATAAAAGCAATCGCGTATGGAATTCGCAACGCTACCCTGAAAAGGAAACGCGAAAAATAGGAATTCGCAACTCTATAAACAAACGTGATTATTGTATATTCGCAACTCTATCTTTAATGGAAATATATTTATGTTTCGCAACGCTAATGCAAATCGCGTTTTGCCCAAAAATGCTGGATCGGGTGCTGGCGTCTTCAGTTGTAGCTACAACATACATGCACGAAATAAACTAACTACTTCAAGCTACTTCAAACTACAATAGAGTGGCACATATGGGGATGAAGTTAGATGTTTTAAATATCGCAACACTACGGGGCAACAACGCGATAAATCAACAATCGCAACGCTGGTTTATAATAAAAAAATTCCAAACGCGACTTGTAACAATAAAAGCAACCGTGAATGGTAATCATTCGCAACACTACCCTGAAAAGCAAACGCGAAAAATAGTGATTCGCAACTCTAATTCGCAATCGCGTTTACTAATCAATCGCAACGCTATTTTTAAAGCAAACTCCCGATTCCTAGGTTTGCATAAAAACAATCGCGACTCGTGTTTATAAGCAACACTAACATATCAACGCGATAAATATTAATTCGCAACTCTACGAGACAACGCGAACATTGTATATTATTCGCAACTCTAACTTTAATCAAGGGAATCATGGTACATGTAATTTCACATGTACTGGCCACAAAATAAACTAACTACTTCTAATACTATAGATGGGGAAGAATTTTGGCATTGAAAGTATCGCAACGTTAAATAAAAAATCGCACGATAAATCAGGATCGCAACGCTAATTTATAACATGAAAATTACAAACGCGGTTGATATCCATTATATGTATAAAAGAACAAAAAAGCAACGCGAATCGTGATTATTCGCAACATTACCCTGAAAAGCAAACGCGAAAAATAATATTTCGCAACTCTAAATGCAAACGCGTTTATCAATAATTCGCAACGCTATTTTTAAAGCAAACATTCCGTAGCTAAGTTTGCATAAAACCAATCGCGTATCGTGTCAAGTCGCAACACTACCCTGAAAAGGCAACGCGAAAAATAACAGTTCGCAACTCTAAATGCAAACGCGATTATAGGATATTCGCAACTCTATATATACTACAACCGCGAGATGCCCTGATGGCTGGCATGTATGGTGCAATCATGTACCTGGTACATGCATACGTGAGCCAGCCAACAGAATACAGGGGAAGGATGGCTGGCATGTATGGTGCAATCATGTACAAAGTACATGCATACGTGAGTCAGCCAGAAAAACAAACTAACTACAACTACAGACGAGTTAAGTGACAAAGTAGTAACAGGAATGACTTTCCATCCTCATCCGAGGATGAAGATGAAAAGCCATTTGTTGTAGCCCACTCTTGAAACAATTTGTTAGGGCCTCTTCAGCCCATGTAGAGCCTTTTCTTTCTTCGACGGTCCTGCCGAAGCCTGAAACTTACTTAAGATTTGGCTCGAGATTTTGTGCAATACGTAGTCTTCCAACAATATACGAATTGTTGGTCGAGCATACGTGGTGAATCTCGAGCGGGACGAGCGTTTCGTAAGGGACCTAATCGCGACCGCGAGCGCGAGAGAGCGACTTTTAAGAGTCGCGCGATTCAAGGAGTCGAAAATAAAGCTAAAACAAACAGCATACACCGTTTGAATCAGCAAGATTTCTACTCTCGAAATCGTAACTACAGGAACAGAACTGCCACGCGAAAACGCGCTTACCCGAATTACTAATGTGGACAGTCCTGCCCTGACCCTACCTACTTAAATCTAGCACACATACCAGAAAGTTACCTACCTACCTAACCCTATATTTAAAAAATTGCAAAACTCAGTCTCTCAAACATACACTCCACGGTTCTCATACATTATGTCCGGGCGCGACCTAAACTAGAGAGGACTCCCCGGGGTTCCTCCGACACCCGGACATAACTGACTTCAATCACACTCTAATTGTGTACGTACCAGTTTTTGCAGTGGACTGACAAAGGCTAGTGATCTTTGTGTATTTATATTATAGATAATATTTTAGTATAATACAAAATCTTAATATAATTTAACATAATACAAAATCATTAATCAAGTACATTGTATTTATTACTTTATTGTAGTATGAATTATTAGAATTATCGTGTATGGAAATGAGTATATAAACAGCAAAATCCATAATTAATTTAATAAATGGGTAAATAAAAATTGAATGTTGCAGTTAATAGAAGTATAGAAAATTGTAATGAATTGTTTAAACGACGTACTTCCACAACCTAACCACAACACACACATGTGGACAGTACGTCGTGCACGATTCACTAACCAATGTCAGTCGTCGATACATTATTATAAATTGTTATAATGTAAGTCATCGTGCCCGTTGCCTTCGCTCATGCAAATAGCACCTGGGCATGTGCATGAACTTGGGCAACGAACACGGAAAGATTAATCTGAAAATCCTAACTAGAAAAAGTGGTTAATTAAATGTGGCTAAACGGTATTTATTATTTAATTTTTAATCAAAAAGACTCGACTTGTTATATCAAATATATCAAGAAAAAAATACTTTAATATTGTAAAATATTATTACTCAAGAAAATTATTATGTTTGTAATTGAATTATGTGAAACAAAAGACTTTATTTAAGATTTTATGATAATTTACTTTAAATTGAATTAATTTATTTGAAAATTGAAATATATTATTGAAATAAATTTAATAAATAACATTATTTAAAAAATTCAACAATTCATAATCGATTCTATCGTCAAAGTAAATTTTTAAAAAGACGAAACTAGTATACAATACATATTACTTTGACTCAAAAATCGATCAGTCGCGAAATGTCTTCTTGCACATAAAATACATTAAATACGATCAATATTTAAGAATTATATTAATGTTATTAAAACTACTATATAATGTTATAGTAGTTAATATTTATATTCTACTCTATCATACGATTAATATAATGTTTTCACATTCAATATATATATTCAATATATAATTCACGTAAAGTTAATAAAAATTGTTTTATATATTTTCATAAAAATTGTATAATAATCATATTATGTAATATTTATTTATAACATTAAAAAACGCGAGTGCAAGAAGACCCTAGCCTGCACTAAAAAAATATAACAATATGTGGTACTACTCATGGGTATTAAAAATACCCATGGTCACTTGACTCGTCAAAAATATTAAGTATACAACTGATCACCCGTGTTGATTCGGATCTTTCATCCTACAACATGGTTGGGGACCAGAGGAACATAAATGCATGCGACTTACTCAATTGTAGAATGTAAATGCTCGCATGACGATGTTGACCACTTGAAGTCATCAGCGAAGTCAGCATGGTCCTGCTGGTTTCCAGGATGAAACTGTAAGAAGAATGCAAGAAAACAATTAGAATCTGTTGTTAAAATTATAGAGATTTTTGATTAAAAATTTCAAAGTATAAATTTATACTTACGTTGTTCGCTCGTGGTCCATCGCCCGATACCCCCCGGGTACTGCTGCTGGTTTTCAGGATCAGGTTCAGAGACTGTAAGAAAACTATAAGAAAACAATTAGAATCTATTGTTAAAACTAGAGAGATTTTTCATTAAAAATTTGAAATTATAAATTTATACTTACATTGTTCGCTCGTAGAGCACCGCCCAATATTCCTCTTTAGTGATTTGCTGACTCTAACCACGATAACGAAGAATTTTGATTTCAAATTAAAAAGATAATCAAGTTTATTAGTTATTAAATTAGATTACCGCGACCGAAAATTCATATCGGCGAACAAATGATTCTATTATCGCGATTCAGAAAACAAGAAGAGCCACGATGCTCTGGAAGTAATTTAAAAGTACGTAGAAAACACTGCTTCTATTCTCGCGTTTGCCTAACACCGTGAACGACAACGTACGTTGGGGTCACTTTGCCCCGAGAAACAAACTTGTTGCTACGCACAATCACTGAATCTACCGGCCGCATTGCGCGCGGCCAACAAATTTCCTGGAAAGAAAAAGGTGAATAGAAAGGGACAGGGGACAAGAAATACAACAAGCACATCTGTGCTTTGCCTATTGATTTTCTTTTTTCTTCTTACTAGAGTTCGACAACGAAAACACTGCTTTACTTAGTACTGCTGTATACATAGATTGCCACGTAAAAGATCAATGTCACGAAGGCGAAATATTCTCAATGAGAATTTCAGCGACGAAATATTATCTACGAAAATAATTATTCAATTTATAAATATTACATCACCAAGTTTCATAGTTAGAGTTGTAAGCATGATTATGTTTACTTTACCGAATGTTAAAATATCCCGTAATTTTTATAAATATTCCGAAATTTGCAAGAATTAAAGTTTGTTGGTTATTTATGCTTCATAAGCATATTCCAACTACGCAGCTTCTACGATTTCTTAAACTTGCATCGAAATATGAATGCAAATTCCAATTACGACGATTCATAAAGAAAGAAACAAACAATCAATTAAATAAATATCACTCGAAAATATTCAATCGCGATCAGAATACAGTTAAATATAAACTATTTCAATTCATCGTTGATATCTACCGACGCGATTTCTATATACTTCGATATATCGAAGTGGATGAAAAGTTTGTTAACGATATTCATATTTTATCTTAACAATAGCCGATTAGAAAATTATGATCATGCTTGCAACGAATTTCATAAATAGAAAGAGATATATAAATATTAATATGCACGTTATTTTTTGTTATAATTGTTTAAACGTCACCAATATTCCCTCCAAAATGTGTCGGTTGTCTGCCATCTGTTATGGTGTCGTTCACGCGCCAATAAAACTTTCCATGGTGTCGATTTCAATCAGGGACTGTAACAGAAATAAAATACTAATTAAATGATAATTAAACAATAATTGATAATAATGAAGAAATATCAGAAGGTTAGAAATACGTACTTCGTTGGTTGCGAAACGCCGACACGTCTTATTATTTCGAAGAAAAGGAATATCTTGATTTCGAATTCCAATAAGAGACTGTAACAGAAACAAAATAAAGACCCATTAAAGTACATAAACGATTATTATAATTAAGTAATAATTAAATCGAAACCGTATTGCAAGAGATCGTAATTAAGATGTGAAAAGTAATAATAGAAATTAAGAGGTTAGAATTACGCACCTCGGCCGCGAAACGCCGATACGTCTTGACACGTCTTACTACGTTAATCGTCAGAGTACAAATGGCGGCCCCTCGGTAACGCTCGCGAGGTAGGTGGCGCGGTGGGGGAAGGTCCGATGTCTCACGAAGCTTGTATTACGAATCCGAGGGATGGCTCAGGTAGAAACCACGGATACAAAATAAATGAAGACTCACTAGAACAATGTAAATACCTTGACTTTAGAATCATATTGATGAATGGCGATATCATATTAATTGTTATAGATTTTCGGTTTTGCCATTCTCTCACGCATAATTTCCACGAGTTGCATAAAGTTCCATACAGACTAGAAATATTTTCGGCGAAATTAAAAAATTGCAAATAATTCTGAAAAAATTATTTTCAGTTGCGTGAGTCAATTACAATCATTTTTGGTGAATAGACATACCCGCGAAATCCTACGCAATTTCGAGAAAAAAATTCGAGTAGGTGGACAAATTTTATTAATAATTTTGTTAATATCTTTTTAACGAAGTCACAATCAACAAATTGGTATTCTTGATTTTCGTCTTATTTTGGCCTCTAGAATCTCCCTCTAAAATTTTTCCCAGGGGTGGCCGAACACCCTGTATAATTATAATAATGCAGACAATTTTTTAAACGTTTCAAAGACAGTATTCGTCGATATAATTTCCAATGCACGAATCTGAATATTCCTATCTTATATACGTACTTAATAATAGTTAATACTTGTTTTACTGATCAAGTATTGGGACATTATTTGTTTTTGTCGGTTATTGATACGTTTATCTTAATATAGCGTTAACGAGACGGAAAGAGGAACGAGGCTACAACGATATCGGGCAAAAGTCGTTCGTCCTTGGTGGATCGGGAAACGATGAGTCAGACTAGGATTCGTCCTTTTCGTCTCCTAAGAGGAATCACGCTTTACGTTCCGCGATTCCTGCCGCTGCGTCATCCGACGTCCAACGCATTTTCCCCCGGATGAAAACGACCAATCGATCAACGAGACCAGTCCGCAGCTACTATCAATGGTCGAATCAACGTACCACGATATTTTATGCGCGATCGGTAAATAAAGACGTCAAATAACGCACAAAAATAATAACTAAACTTTGGACGTAGAGGTTGGAATTTTATGAATACATATAACGCGATCGAAGTTCTTTTTTTTTAACAGGATTCATCGTATCGTTTACGTGGACCAAACAGGAAAGAGGCCTCGACATGACTGTGCAAAAATAAGCTAGGAGAAATTCCATTTTGTCCTGCGAAAAACGAACGGTAGCTCGTCGGAGATGTTCCGATCGTCGGAAGCCACGATTTTAACGGGATAACGATTATTTCTTGAAAGGCATTCGGCAAATTCGCGTGCACGTTACTATGTAGTAACGATAATGATGGTCAACGAACCCTTCCGACGCTAGGCGACGGATCAATTGAATTGAAATGCACCCCTCGTGTGTCCCGTTGTTATCGTTTCAAGGGTGAATGTCTATTTTCCTCGGCGAAAGTTGGCTCCCGGGCCATCGAAACGGATTAAGCGACGCTGGACGAAAGATACAAAGAAATCCCGATCTATACATGGAATACTGACCTCGTACTCAATTTATCGTTCGTCGAATAATTTATTTTAGATTAATCCATCGATTTCGCGTAATTATCCACGGGCACCGTGCAGCGGTAGAAGCAACCTCGATCGTCCCGCGATACGAAAAATGACGCGCGTCCGATCGATCCTACGCCTCGATCGATATCGCAGCCGTTTAAAGATAGAATTTTAGCACGATTACAGGAGAAAGCGAATCGTTCCACCGTTCATGTTCTTTTGGTTCGAAGAACACCGTTCGATAAATTTTGTTCTCGGAATAGGTCAAGTTCAAACAGGTCGCTCAAATGGGTTTTTAATTAGAACGCTTGAAACATAAACAACGGTGAGTATAATACCGTCGCATATACCCCTAACGTAGAATAATGCAAGGAGCGAGGTGGAACTGTAATTAAAATCGATTGCAAATGCTCGCCGGGCGGTGTAATTTCGAAGGAAATTTTCTGGTCGAAATTTTCATCTTTGGAAATGTCTTTGCACGCAAATAGGTTGTCACGAATATTGTAATTAACCCGTGCTAAAGAATTCGCGAGGATTTTGTGGATACCGAAGTAGCAGCGTCGTAATTCGGCTATGAAATTCGTTTAAAAATTCGTTTAGTTTATTCGATCGAACAGATTAATCGTTCGCTGGCCATAGAATAATGGGCAGTGGGAAAGATCTGGCCCACGAATCAAAGTTTGTTCAACCTTGCTCTGGACGCTTGTTCGCCGAGCCTAGAAATTCATCTCCTCGAAAGCCGCGGAAATATTCATGGTGACAGAGAAGCAATCTTGGAGGCGGCGTATTCGCACGGAGAAGACCGAGAAACGAGATCATTTCGTTAAGTGTATTCCACGCTAACAGCTCCGTAAATCACGAGATACGAAAGTGTCCCGTGTTTTAACGCGCAAGGTTGGAAGAACCAACGCAAGTTTTAAATCAAGGATATCGCGTGGCTAAGCCTACGCTTCGCTTTTCGAGCTCGACGAGAAAACGAGGATGACGTTCGATTACCGGGCTAAAGTAAATCGACTTTAAACCATAACTATGGGATGGAAATAATGATATTTTGCGATACGATACGCAACAAATGATGTTTCATGTCGACCTTAATGTTGTCGTTAATTTTCAAATACGTTCTTGAAAGAAGACATTGATTTTTTGAACCTTTTACGCTCGAGTCCTTCCACGAGGAGCAAAAATAAATCGTGCCGGTGCATTAATCGTTCGAATAACGAACTACCAGCGATCTATTGATATTAAAATGTTTCAATTGATTCGTCGTTGATAGAACCGACATTTCGATTTAATCAGTGCTGGACGTCGCCTCGACTGTTGACGCCACCCGTTCGCCACCTGTTCACGTCGCAGTCTAGACAAAGTCACCAACGTAGATAGAACGTGGTTCCAGCGAAACAATATGCTCCAAAATGATTCCATCGGGGTTAATCGGATCGTCTGGAACGCGTTTTACGGAACCAGGACCGTGTCAAGGCACGTGCCCCAGACGTCCTTAAAACTATATGTAAGAGATTTGTATTGAATATTTGTGCCACGCTGTAGTGTTGTTGAACGTTAATTTATGTGCAAAAGGGTTGAAAGTGTTTTATTCGAGAAGGAATATGAAACGATCGTGAAAGACAGATGTGATTATAATTTGTGTCAAATTCGGTTATGTTCAATTCATTTTCCTCAAATAAATTCTGTTCGTTAAATCCTACATAAATAAACTAACTTTTCAAATTTTTCTAATTGGGACGTTGGTTTTCGTGAAAATTGGTGAGAATTGCAAACTTTAAGGTGTTGCGTTCGTAAGAGTTCTGTCCTAAAATTCCTATAGGAAGGAATTCGAAAGGTGATCGATTCGGCATGGAATGGTCCGAAGATAAAACTTTGAGCGCGTTAGGGAGTCGCGTAAAGGAATAATTAGAAGGAGAGGCGCGTGGCAGAGGAGGTTTCTAAGGGTCGCACCTATTCCCTTATTCCCCTATTCCCCGAACGAGCCGATCGCGGGGAGAATCCCTTCGTTTGGGCCGCGTGTGCGGGGGTGCGCACGCGTGTGGACGCGCACGCGCTGAAAATTGTCTGATAACGGCGGGCGTCCCGACGTCCTCAGTGCTGGCTGCAACGCCGTAACGTCGGTACGCGTCCACCGATCCTCTTGACCGCTTACCATACGACCGTCTCTCACCTGCGAGACTCCTGACCGATCGATCGCCACAGGATGAAATACCGATTTACCGTAGACGCGATACTCGCGACTACGAAACCCTCGCCATTTCAGCGCCTCGCGACACCGACTAGCCCTTCGGGGTCGAACGATAACACGTTCGCCGAATAGTTGAAACACTGAAACTCGAGGACCACGAAAGATTAAAAGCTAAACGTGAATTCGCGCGATCGACGAATCATAAGAATAATAACACGGGGGGTGGTCGAGTCTGTTGCTCGCGGTGCTTTCGTTTAATTTGCACCGGTCTTTGCGAATTAGCCCCGAGTCGGTCGAGATGCGCGCCACTTCGCGGGAAGAAAACAGCCCCTTTCCGAGTTAACGCGCGCGGCGATCGTCGCTCGCGGATGCTCGGGAAACGTGCACCGCGCGATTAAACGCTCCTCGTGGGAAGATCGACGATCGATACGAAAAGAAGAGGAAAAAGAACGCCGGAAAGTCGGGTCCGCGCGATCCACGATGCGGACACAGTGACGCGATCGCGATCCTGGTGAATCCGAAGACCGGCCGACGTCGAAGATGATGCTTCTTCTGCTATTGTCGTTGCTACCTTTACGGGCACCTGCTTCCGGTGAGTCGATATTTTCGATACAACGCTCGATTTCACGAACGGACAGCTATTTCTACCGTGATTCGACGAGCCCCGAAACGATGGGACTCGCGGTACCGATACGTTCGCCGCGGTTTCGTTGCGCAAAGTCACGCCATCCAGTCCGTGGGTAATTAACGCGGCCTAGCATTGTATGCTAAACTTCGCGTGCACGATGAACTCGAGTCAGTATTGTCAACCGCGATCGCGAATTCGCGTACCGTCGAAAATTGGAGCGCGGAAATCGTGCCCCGACGAGTTTTGAAATTCCGGTGCGCGAATTGGGGTCTTCGAACGCGTTCATAGGGATCCTCGAGAGAAAAATTAGATATTGTATGCTTTTCATAATGTTTTGTTATTGTCGCGTCGACCCACGTGTGAATCAGGACTGTTTTTACTTGGGAGTCTATTGAATATCTAACAAATATCATTTGCACAGACAATAGTATTCTCTTTTGTATTTGCAAACTGATTCTATAGAACCAACCATAAAATTTAACGAATATAGTTGTAAATCGATTAGTTTATTTAACTGGTGGAGTTGGCTGCAAGTTTGAAATTGTATTTAAAAAAGTATGGAGTTAGTTCTGGTCCAGAGGAATCGTTAAAATTTTTCTTGGTGGATGGAGGAATGGGTAGAGAGATGAAATTTGAGAAACACTGGCGCCGTAGGATTTGCAACAGCTAATCCTCGTGTTTCCACGGAGGCTCTTTGTTTTTCTACGCTGAAAATTAACGATCCGCTCCCTGAAAACGAAATTTAAATTCACGGAAATGAAAATTAAATCCCCGGAAACGAACGTTATAATTGCAACTTGTACAACGTAGACGAATAATAATAATTTTGTTCAGGGTGTTGACACTTTTATACATGTAACGTTGCTTCTGTATGCTAAGTGCCATATTATGAGTTTGTCCCATAATAGTTTTTGCATATCCGTACGAACTTGATAATCCTACGACAACCCTTAAGACGACCTGGGATCCATTAGAGATCTCAATCCCATTACTTCATTAATACCTCATTGATTCGATCGAATTAATACTTGCTATTTTGGGTAATCCTCTCTTTTAATCTCTTTAATCCTGTACCGCGATTACGCGTTTCGAAATTATTTGAAATTGAATCCAATTCAATACTTTGATCCTGGAATCGGTTAACGATCACATATGGTACGTTACATAATTAACGGATTGAATATCGCAAAATTGCGTAGGATAAAATCACGTGATCGTCTAAGGATTGATAAGAATCAGAGAAATCATTGCCCCTCTCCCCCACTTTATAATACGCTTTCCATCCGATTTTATAAATATACATATTAAACTACTGCACGAAATGCTAGTTAGCTCATTTAGAATAGGTCTCTATTTATGGTTTCCTGCATATTTTACGGAGGAAGTGATTTTGGAGAGAGTGCAATATAAATTTTTAAGATTTCCATCGCATAAAGTACGTAGTATTATGATTACGATCTGAATTACGACATTTAAATCGACGTAAACAGAAAATTATTTAATTTGCACGTGCTTTGTTTTCGATGGCATCAGAAACAGCTGACACGGAGCTTTTCGCGCGCCAAACGACACAAAATCTGGTCCATCGTTTCGAGATTAACTCGTCGGGCAGGATCGATCCATAAATTTTCGCGTATGTTGCACAAGCCGCTACGATTCCAACGAGAGGAGCACAAAAACGTACGATAGATATGGCAACCTTTTAGAAAAAAATACAGAACAAATCCCTACGATAAATTTCCCAGCAAATGGAAAACATCTCTAACCGAATCAATCGGTCTAATTTCTTTAGCGAACCATCGGTCGGCATCCCATTATTTATATCCGATATATTAAACAGCTGTACGATTTTCCCTGGAATTCCAGAGTTAATTAATCTCCATGCTCCAACCGTAATGTCAAGGAAACTCTGTACGCATTAAGACTTATCGTACAGCTCGTGGCAAATCCAGCTGTATAAATTCTACGTACGAGAACGTTAATGGTTTTCGCGATAAGTTAAACCGTTTCGTAGAATTGTTACTCCCTTTTAATCCTTTAACGACCAAGGACCTTTATTGGGGCGGAAAAAATATGTTTGGAGCGTAGTGTATTCAAGAATCTGTCGAAAAAATATCACCCATTAATTTATGGATCGTCGATCTTTCGCGAGGACTTCTGAGTTTGACAGTGACGAAGAAAAATGATATTTAGTGAAAAAAGTAAACTGAAAAATATACATAAATCCAGATTCCGGATTCCGGATTCCGTTGTGATCGATGCTCGGTATTCTTCCGGGAATCGTTTCTCGGTCAAATTTTGAACCAAACGGGCCCACGCGAAGGTTGAAACGACGATGACATTCGCACTTGACCGTAATCAGAAAACGCGATATCGCGATGTCGCGTGCAACCTCGGTCTCGCGTGATTCCAATGCAAGGCCTAAAATCGATACTGCCCTTTGGTCGAGTTTACACGTTCGCGCGTACCTTTTCGAGCCATTGTTTTCGTAAGGAGGTAAGATGATTGCACCCATCGATCGATTATTGTAAAACGTAAAATTCAAAGCATATTCGAATTTTGCCGCCGTTCCGCGCGACCCAAATGTTCACCGGTTACAGTATCGCAAACATAATTACAGCTTTGGGGAATAAACACTGGCCAGCGGTGAATTCATTAACGCACCGTAGTTCGAGCTGGATTAATTACGAAATTTTTTAAGTGCGTGCGTACGCGTTGGTATCTCGAGGAAACATGAAAAAACATGCAAACCAACAATTTAATAGCAGGAAAACACGCGAGCGTAACGGATCGCGTTGAATATGCCCGGCTAGTCCGAGGATCCATTTCATCGATCGCGGAAAAGCTCTCGTCCTTCGCTGGATGGAATTTCGTTTTCTCGAGATTTTTCAAACTGGAAGTTTATTTACTTTTGCAACGTTGCGCGATAGAAATCCACTGTTGAGCCCTTATCGCGGTAATTCTACGGGGAGTCTTATAATTTCCTGGTCGCATCTGTCGTTCAGAGAGCGGGTAAAAAGCGATAAAATTGAAAAGAGTGAAAACGTGTCGATTGTGGCGAAACCCGAGGTGTTTGCAGACGCGTCGCAAGCGGCGGGCCCCCGTTTGCTATTCGGGGTACAATGGTTTTCTTTGTCGAGGGAGAGAATGCGACGAAAGCGAGGATTCGATCGTGGCGCGGAGGGACGATCGGGTTGAGTTCCGAGCAACGCGAACGCGACACCTTTATCGGTCATTCGCAAGAACGGTTCTCCATTCGCGTGCAAATTCTCGGCCGGGTGGAGAAAAAAAAGTCGATCGACTCGACGCGTTACACAATACACCGACGCGGATAGCGGCGAGCACGACACGCTCGAATCACGAGTTCACCGTACATACGGTCGATAAAACCAACGAGGGACAGGAACTAACGTCGATCACGGGACCCGTTGCTTGCCTACGATTAACATCCGCTCGCGCCCGCATTCGTTTGCGCCGAATAATTACCAAGTCCCATCTCCAGACAGCGGATTTCGCTTTCGCGGCCCCCGACGAACTCAAATGTCATCCAATCGTGTCGATTTACCAACTCCAATTACGAATTTCACCGATCGATTGCTTTGATCGAATTTTTACCGGGGCTCCAAAACTCTGAGCACTCGATGCACCCCCGATCGTTGATCCTTGATCGCCATTTGGGGGAAAAATTGCCTGGGTTTTCTTTGTAAATTAATGCCTCGCGGGAAACGAGTAGAATTTATAAACAGTGTGTTATCTAACGAGTGTTACGTCCGTCCATTCGAGCTAAATAATCGTGTAACGTTAACGCGTTTTGGAACTTCGTTAAAACCGTAATGAAAATTCTTACCACGAGAAATTTCTAATAACGAGTGCTGCGCTACGGTTCGTCCGTTGGAGCTAAAATATCGAATTACACCGATACCTTTCGTAGCTTCGTGGAAGCCAACCGTAACGAGAACTTTTGTTAACTTTTTCGCAGGCATTTTTATTTCCATCGTTTCCTCGTTTGTTTGAATTTTACTCGGTTACCGGAGGTGTTTTTCTAATAAACGACCTCCGTACTCGAGGAATATTCGGTCATCGTTATCCTGGTCGTCGCCGAATCTCGTTGCTATCGAAACGATAAGATAGAAACCGATTTCAACTTTGTAAAATAGCCTCTTGGTCGAAGCAAGAGGTAACCGTAAGGTCGCGAACGGTGAAATACGAACGTCAAACATTGCGTGCAGCCCCGAAATCGTTAATCAAGACGGGTCTTAAAAGCAACCCTCGCCCTTACTGCAACTACCGATTCGTAATCAGGAGAGAGGGTGAGAGAGAAAGAAAGAGAAAGAGGAGAGTTCGTGCATTATGCGCGCCTGCGGACGCACGCGGTTCAACTAGCCTGACCGAAGGGAATCGATCCTTGCGTTACCTGTGAACGTCTTGAAGCGTTGTTCGAAAACGTTAGCATCGTTTCCAAAGAATAAGAATCTACAATTTGGTCTCCGTTCTATAATAAGCAGAAAGTTATATCGGGGGATGTACAGCATATGTGTCTAAAATGTGTCCTCTATAAATCATCCGATCTCCTTCAACGAAAGGGACTAATAGTATCTTTGAAGCATCCCCCACGGATTACCACCCTCGAGGAGAGAACTATGAGCATATTCTTCTCTAGAAACCATTGAATGGTCGTATAACGAGCCGACTGTTCTTCTACGCGTGACAGAGAGAAGAATTAGCATCTTTCGAGTCTCTGAATATAGGTACACAGAACCTATCGTCGGATTATATCGTTTGACGAACAATCGTGGTAATCTGAACTTCTTCGGAGGTAGAGAAACAATTGTATATTTTGAATTTGTACTGTGTGTTTTCATAGTTTAGCGCTTATATGATTCGTAACTGCTTGTTTTCTTTAATGGGAGATTAATAAAATCTAACGTCAGTCTCCTGAGTATACAGAGTTTTCGACCACCCCTGGGAAAAATTTGAATGGGAGATTCTAGAGGCCAAAATAAGACGAAGATCAAGAATATAAATTATTTCTTGATTGAGGCTTCGTTAAAAAGTTATTAAAAAATTTCAAATCATTCACGGAAAAATTATTTTCGGCTGCAGGGGTCAATTATAATCATTTTTTGTGAATAGATATACCCCCGAAATCCTATCCACTTTCGAGAAAAAAACTCAGTAAGTGGACAAATCTTTCGTCGAAATTAAAAAATTTCAAATCATTCTAAAAAAAATTTTCAGTTGCAGGAGTCGATTACAATCATTTTTGATGAATAGACATACCCCCGAAATCCTATGCACTTTCAAGAAAAAAAATCTTTGCCGAAATTTCTGGTCAGAAATGCTCCTTTGAAATTTCATGCAAATGTTTAAAATATCATAACTTCTGAACGGATTGGACGATTTTGAAGTTTCAAAAAGCAAACAACGCGTATTTTAGTGTAGAATATGTAGAAATTCTAAAAATATTCGAAAAGTTGTTCTTTGATCCCGTAAAGTGAGAAAAACCCCATAAAAATGGTCCAATTTTCAAACAGCCATAACTCCTGCAATAGTGAATATATTTCAATGAAACTTTTTTCTGAAATAGAGCTCATAGGTACCAACAAAAAAGTGTTAAACAACTTTTCTGTAGGGCGTCAAACAAAATTATTAAAAATGAAAAACGAATTTTTAAGAAAAATCGACAGGGGGTAGGTGCCTAAATTTTTCGGTGAAAAAAAAAATTTTCAAATCGTTCTAAAAAAATTATTTTCAGTTGCAGGGGTCAAATACAATCATTTTTGGTCATTACACATATCCTCGAAATCCTACCCAGTTTCGAGAAAAAAATTCCTTACCGAAAATCTAATTTCTGGCCAGAAATGTCTGCCCGAATTTTCATGCGTATCTTTAAAACATCATAACTTCTGAACGGATTGGACGATTTTAATGTTTAAAAAAGCAAACTACGCGTATTTTGGTGGAGAATATGTACAAGTCGCAAAAATATTCGAAAAGTTGGTCCTTGAACCCGCAAAATGAGAAAAACCTCATAAAAATGGTCCAATTTTCAAACAGCCATAACTCCTACAATAGTGAATATACTTCAATGAAATTTTTTTCTGAAATAGAGCCCATGGGTACCTACAAAAAAGTATTAGACAACTTTTCTGTAGAGCGTCAAACAAGTTTATTAAAAATGAAAAACGAATTTTTAAGAAAAATCGACAGGGGGTAGGTGCCTAAATTTTTGGGCGAAAAAAAAAATTTTCGAATCGTTCTAAAAAAATTATTTTCAGTTGCAGGGGTCAATTACAATCATTTTTGTTGAATATACATTCCCTCGAAATCCTACGCAGTTTCAAGAAAAAAATTCAGAAGGGTGCATAAATTTTTCAGCGAAATTGAAAAGTTTCAAATCGTCCTAAACAAATTATTTTTGGCTGTGGAGGTCAATTACAATCATTTTTGGTGAATAGATATACCCCCGAAATCCTATCCACTGTCGAGAAAAAAATTCTTTGCCGAAAATATACTGTGTGACCCGAAAGATTTCTATAACTTTTTAAAGAAGCCTCAATCAACAAATTAGTATCCTTGATTTTCATCTTATTTTGGTCTCTAGAATCTGCCATTAAAATTTTTCCCAGGGGTGGCCGAACATCCTGTATATTGGGCGAATTATTGGAAAAAGATGGTCCATTAGGTGTGCACGATAGTGCATCGTCCCATTTCGACAGAATAGCCCAATAGTTCTTGCACGAACGATTTCTTACAGATCAATAGGTCCTGCAGGACCTATTACCTGGTCTTTCCTTGGAACCAAAGCCACAGGACTTTTATTTTTAGGGTCCACATATACTGAAGATGTGTTCGAATGGTTAAAAAACTTTGACACGAGCCAATTTTGTCATCGATCAGTCGTCTATATTCTTCTGTCAAATCATAAACAATATCCAATGGGAACGTATTGGCAATAATTAGTCGAACGAATTATTAAAAAAGGTTACTAACAAATTGACAAAATACCTGAAACGGTAGGAAGATTGAGAAACTCTGCCGCAGGACGTCTGCATACTCGTATTTAGGTCGAATGTGGTTATTTCGAGCACTTTCGGCAATGATAAGTACGAGGGTCATTCAATAAGAAAAGATCGACCGTAGTTAAAAAAATCTCTATATAAAAGGTACGATACATATCTCTGTCGCCAATTTAAAACAGCTATTTGATTATTATACCAGTGTACGTAATCTCTACCACTTATTCGACAATGACGAATATTGGAAACTGAAATTCAATCCCGGATGCTCAAGCAACGTATTATAAATTGTATAAATAAATAAGGCAGTCCGTTTTAGTCACGTTTTCTATTTCGATTTCTCCGCGGATATCCTGTATCGCTATTTCGTACCTGTTTCCGTTCGTTCTTGACCGCGTTCAAACTAAACGTCTCTCGAAACGAAAACCAATTCAGTGCTAGCAAAATCGATTCGACGTTCTTGGAAAGCTCTTGCACTTCTATCGACGGCGCTTTAATTTGATTTGATTTATTTGCTCGGTACGAACGTTTCAACTCGACGATAGTGCAAAATGTTAATGAATCGAAACGAATACATTCACCGTAAAGTTCCTAAAATTTCCAACGACTGTCGGGGAAAATCCATTTCCCGCGGAATATCGGGACAGGTAATTGGTCGATTAATTAGTTTACGTACAAAGAGTAGGCGAGCCTACGACGTTGCTCGAGAGTCAATAACCCGAGGTACGACTGTATGGGATCGTAATTATGGCAATACGCAGACATGATAGGAAACAAACCGTATAAATCTACGCTGCGGTGTCTCGATCGAGGACATTTGAACTGTAATTATAAAAAAAGAGTTGTACAGTGTTAAGGGGGTGAAAATGATGCAATGGAAATCGTCGAATTTCATATTATTATATTATAGAGTACGTAGCAAATAAAGCTACTCTCGAGGAAAGTTCACGAAGGGTTGAAACTCTGTTAAGGTTTACGTCTTGCACTCGCCTCGAGAGAAAGGACATTTCGGTAGATCGTAAACGTTTCCCCGAGCACCGTGGGCAAATCGTATCGACCGTATCCTCGTGTTTGCTGTTCACGTTTCGCCCGATAGGTATACATACATACGCCAACGTACGCTGTAAGCCAGTTCGTCGATTCGTTGCCTCCGAGAACGACGCTCTCCCGACAATGAGCGTAATCCCGACGGCACATTTTTCCCCCCTGACTTTTGTTCTCCACTGTCGTAGCGCTATTTTAATCTTTTCCTGCGATACCTGCGCGCCGATCGGCCGTCGATCGTTCCCGGGGCCCCGTTGTTTATTTACTCGCGATACAATGCCGACGATTCTTGCCTCGTTTGCCAAGATATTTCGGTGTGGTCGTCCCGAACGCACCCGTTTCACCCTCCGTTACGCCCACCATCCGAAAATGTACGCGACCTTAAACAACGGTTAATTAAGCTATTCGTACCGGGGGATAGGAAATAGGAGGGAATAAAATAACTTGGCTTCGGTTTGAAAAATACAAGGCACGGGGTTTGCAGCGATTGCAACGAGAGATGAGCGCGTTCGAATCAGAGCAACCGGCCAGAAAATGAACAAATACCGAAATTGAATTAAAGTGCATCGTATGGATTTGCTGTCGCGGGTGATTTAAAATTCAAATAACCATCAGTCAGCTTGTCCGCGCGCTATTGACCGAACGCTCTTTTATTTTGCATCTCAAATTTTACTTTACTGGCATACGTTCGAAACATGTTCTCCATTTTTTGGGTAAAAATTGTCAGTTTTCTTGTTTCCAAAGGGAACGTTATCGTATATTTTACTATACTTTCCTTTGAACTTTACAGACTACGAGTACACGCGTGAAGAAAAAGGTTTTAAACAAATTGAAAGAGATTAGATCGCGAACGAAATGGTAAAGGGTCAAACACGATCGCTGTACGCGATACCCACCATGTTGGTTTTCTAGTTTCAACGTAGATCATCCAATTTTAATAGTTTTCAAGGCTATAAACGTTGTGAAATAAATGGCTTGTTACGACGACATTCAATGTCATTCAATGACTATTATCGTTGCAAAACAGTCTTAGATCGGTCGCGTGAATATCGTACCGGAGACGACAAATGAGGGTAATAAAAGGCGACGATGGTTGGGGGTGGAATCGCGATAAATTTGCGACATCCAATGCGAACTATAACGTTACGTGGCTCTTACGTTTTCCCGCATAATAGATTGTAACGATGTAATTTAATCTAAGGTTTCCTAGGAATAGCGTTAGACGTATGTAGGTGAACCGACACCAATAACGACGATCCCACGGGGGCTCTCGGTTTGCCACACCCCATAACCCAAATACTAAAAACTACGAACGACCCGCTTTGTCAAACCTTCTTTTCAACGAGTTATCCATTGTCCCCGGAGAGCCATAGGATCGATTCGTTGATTCGTGCTTCGCAACAACTTGCGGACGATCTCTCGATCCACGCGAATGAAACTTTCGTATCGTTTAATCGTTGTTAACGTGACTAAAAAAATTTAACTAACTTCAGCGTTTGTTGGAACGTTCTGGGAGGTGGACGTTGGACATTTTTCCCGTGTTTCGCGCGAGTCCTGGCACGCGTTCGTTTTTGGTTCGACGAAAGCGACGCTTTCAATAGAACTATTAACGTACGAATGCCTAATTTAAAAGTCTAAACGGAGTGGCTGGTGGAAAGACGGGAACGACTGGCTCGTCGAAAGTAAGTTTGCGGTGGTTCCTCGCGGTTGGACGTATTACGCGTATGCTAATGCCGAGCCTCTTAAAGCTGGCGTTAATTAAATGCAGATCCGACGAGCCACGAGCCTCGTTTTGCCTCTCGACGGAGACCACGGTATTCTTTGTTTCGAAATGTCGCTTTAAAAACACTCGACGAGGTGTAGGAGATATTGCAACGCGACAATAGTTTCGACCTGAACAAAGACCGATGAGTTTCTGCAGACTGAGCTCGGAAATGCCTCGTATGTCGGCCGAATGGTCGAGCAGCGTCACTGGGAACTCGGAAGAACGCAAATCCGTCACCGCAGATTAGGGACCATCGATCAACTATGCCAAAGCTCGCATCGATACACGTGATGTTACTAGGAATATGGACCGCATTACGATCAATAACAGTCGGTGGGGACGTAATGAGTCATTTATTATTTCTCTTTGACGGTCTAGACCAAACGTTTGCGACTGTCTTCGAAATTATCGAAACAGAATGATCTGAATTATTGAACCAAACGGGGCAAAGCTATTTTATTTGCTGGTCAATGATGATTACTTTAAAGTTTAAGAATACGAAATGTCTAATTATCTTCGCAACGATGTTGCTCGACAAGGCCAAATAAAAATTGAGTCTTTTAAAATTGCTGTAGGTTTCCTGGGCGTGAAATTATAATATACCATGGTCGATTGGCGAGCGAACGAATGGCCGTAAAAAGGAAAATTAACCGTCTCGGTTTGTCGTCCAGTGTATCGTTTGCACGTTGCATCCGCAACATTATAACGCGGGATCTATGTATACCGAGCAAACAGTGCGTCGAACGACATGTGGTTGACCCTTGTCAACATCGCTTAGCTACGTATTCGTCGCGCGGGATATAACCACCGATCGAACCACCGCCATACGAGCCTCGTTAATGAGAATACAACTGCGCAAATGTTTCTTCGACGTTAAGTTGTCGTAATTCGATCACGCTAAAAGACCTTCGTCTTACGGTAAGACGAGGAAAAATGCTGGTGGAAACGAAAAAAATTGTAGGCGGTCGGACAGTAGAATGGCTCGAACAAAAAATCATACACGAACGGAGCAAATCGTAGGAAAAGATCAATGCTCGTCAGACACTTTGCTTCTATGGAATAAACGTGGTGAAACGACAGCGAAATTCAACGTTTTCGGATCCGACAGACGAAAAATGATGCGACGAAAAGCGAGCCAAGTTCTTGGAATAAAAAATCCGAGACTCATCGTAGAGCGCGATAATGGAAATTAGATTCGAGGGAGAACGCGAAAATGGGTGGATTTTGACGTATTAAATTTCGTGACGGCTTATTAACTTGTAACTTGTCATTGTACGAGACGAGGGGTGAGAATTTGTTTTTTTTTTTGGATGTAATGTTTAAGAAGACTTCCGTTTCGTGGAACGATTTATGCTGTATGATTCGATCGATCGACGAAGCCTCCGGGGATCAGCTTCTTAAAAAGTAGGCCATGTTTACCGCGACTTTGATTAAGCGTCTGACACCTTATTGCCAGTAAAACTGCCCCGATATGTTTGTTCTACGGTCTCGAGGCAAACTCATCCAAACGCCAATAATAGAGCATATAAGGGTGAATTAAAGAAGCGTTCGATATCCCGTCTCGGTAGATTTGCGTGGAAAACGAGATCGTACGCGAACTCTGAGCGTTTTAGAAACAGAAACCACGCTGACAAATAGCCGGAGTTTGCTAGGGGTGTTAAGGTAGCCACGCGAGCGTTGACGGACAGTTTTAGGCGAGCTCGTCGAGGCAATAAAAATCACCGAAGATTTTAAGAAGGTCGTAAGTTCGTTGTTACGGCGCTTAACAGTTGGTCGGATCTTTCGCCGGGGTGTCGAAGTAACCTAAATATAGTGAAGCTATTTCCGAATTCGGCGCGGCCGTAAAACGCGCGTCGGTCATCGAGGAAAAGGGAGGAAAAGGTAAGAAATGGGGAAAGGAGGA
The DNA here is from genome assembly GCF_051014445.1 of Colletes latitarsis. Lineage (NCBI taxonomy): Eukaryota > Metazoa > Arthropoda > Insecta > Hymenoptera > Colletidae > Colletes > Colletes latitarsis. The sequence goes on along the minus strand of NC_135141.1, from coordinate 23,831,861 downwards.
AACTGGAAGATAATTTAAGGAACGACAGCGAACGCACGCCGTTATTTATCGATGCCACATGCGCGCAGGTGTCCGTGGCTGCCCGATGATCTATCCTCGAGCTTCCTTCGACTCGCGAGTGTTATTAATCGTTAAGAAACACGGGATACAATTTGTACACGTGTGGTTCGACCAAACAAGTCCAATGTTTGTTGGACTCTGGTCACATACTTTGTTCGAAACGCGGTTTAACCCTTAAAACGGCGTATAACTTGTTCGGTTACCCGGGGAAAACGAAATAAAGAGAGAGAGACACTTGCTAAAATCGTCGTTCTGTTCGGTAGAAAAGTGGTTCTAGAGATCGATCTTCTAAAATTCCTATCCACGCATTCACGGGAAATCCCTCTCGATGCCCTGATTCAATAATTGCGCGAGGGTTTTCGTCTGAACGGGGCTATTATGAAAATTCGGAATCCTGCTTACGGTAAACCCAGCTTCGATGGAGAGCGTTCCGAGAAGGAAGTTCGGGTTTAAATAGCATTTTGTCGACAGTCGTTGGCAAAATACTAATCTTTATAGATCGTCGAGGGGTTGAGAGTTTCCACAAAAGGGACGATACTAGGAAATTAACCAGGGCTCGTCTATTCGCGGGAAAAGACATTTTAAAAAATGAATTTCATAATGTCTCGAGTGAAATCAGTTCCGGTGGGCCAGATTCGAAATTTATTGAAATGTTTTCGAGGAGGTTGCCGACCCTCGGAGTGCGGGAACGCGAATTGTTCGAAGGCGAGAAAAGGTGGAACTCGAGGGAGTAAATTATACGTGGCGTTGTGTCGGGCCTCGATGGCGAATCAATTTACACGACGAGCGCAAGGATCCACCGGGAAACACTGTCCGCGCGTCCGAGTTAGGGTTGCTCCCGTCGTCTGCGTTGGTCTAGCCCTGTCCCCGACCCTAAACGCGGAAGGTCCTTGGAGATCGCCGACCGAGAGGGCTGCGCCTCGAGAGTTGTATGGCTGCGCGTATCGTATTCACGGTCTCTGTTTTCGGGAATTGTAACTCGATGTACGAATAGGGTTTCCAGGTGCAACGATCTCGTGCCTGCGCACCTAAAGCGCTGTTCCCTGTTTTCCTGCGCGTCGTCGCGCTCTTATCCTAAACGATTAGATTGATACCACGCGTCAGTTAAATGGTCAAACTCGATACCAAAATATTCAACGATAATGATAGATACAAACGGAGTATCGGATAATATATTTTTAATCAGCTGTTCCTATGTACGACGTCGACCCAGTGATCGACAACCCGACCACGGTTTTAGTTAAATATTAAACTTGAAATTCTGCGAAGTTTAATTAACTGGAAACCCGCTCCAGGAATCGTATAATTAAATCGAACGAAAGACAATAAATATCACAGACGCATTACAAAAAGCAGAGGAAACAATGCAACGAATCGACTTATCTTCTTCCACTGCAATTTTTTGTTACAGATATTTCAAACTTATAATGAAAATTGTATCGCAACGATAATCGATAGTGTGACCTTTCGTCGATGATTTATAGCTTACCACGATCGAAGAGCGGGTTTAAGACACTTTAAAAGTCGCGTATCTCGTAATGGCTGGATTAATAAATCCAAGGAAGGTGTGGGTTAGAATTTTCCAGGTTTGTCGTTGATTCTTGACGTTTAACGGCTGACACCGACGATAAAGCGGGATCACGGGAAGCGGTTAGGGTGGTTCGCGCGCGCGTCGTGAGTCTGGTTGGTCTTCGTCGCCGAATGCGTTCGATACCGCGAAATTAATAGTCCGTCGTTGTCTTAACCCCCGTTTATAGGGGCTGGAAACGTCTCTCCTGGATCTCTAACGTTAACGGCTCGTCGATAATAATGGTTCGAGGAAGCACCGGAAGAAAGGACTCTCGCTAGAGTTCGTTTCTAAGCATCGTCGACTAATAATAGAAACGGCGTGGTTCTCGAGCCGAGCGTCGAATCTCGCGATCTTTCCAACCCCGAGTCTGCTCGTAAATATGCAAATAACGCGGGGCGCTTAGCACGCGAAGAACTCCGTTCGCGTACACGGCAACCCATAACCGAGATCGTATTAACGTGCCTGGAGAGCCGTGTATGGCGTACGCAACGCGTCGAGAGATACTTTCGATTTAACTCGACTTTCGCGTGACCGACGTCCCGCGGCTGCACGCTTTTCCCTCGCTGACGACGGCCTCCGTTGCTCGCCAACCTCGCCCTCTCCCTCGAAAAATCCACCCGAAATATCTTCGTTCCCGGGAAGCCCTTTTCACCAAATACGCTCGTTCGCTCGTAAACTCGCTTAAATGCAGTCGAATCATCTGGGATGGCTCTCGACGACCGGAGCACCCTTATCTTCCTCTCCCTTTCGAAGTCTCTGTTCCCACCCCCGCGACTCGCAATAACCGCACGCGGGCGAAAATATCGATGTCTTCGGGCGCGCCTCGTCTGGGACGACGTATCCCTCTTCGTTCAATTTGAAACGTTCGAGACGCGAGAACAAAACAGTGTCGAATAGTAAACGAAACTTTTCTTTTTAAAAGGGCAGTATTTATAGCCTGTCGTCACGCGTCAAGGTCTGTTTCAAGCTGTGAGTTTAAAAAGCTCGGTGGTTAAGAACCGCTATAGTGTGCTCTGACTTCCATAAAACTGTTGGCGCCATCGATCATGCTATTCTTATTAGCAAGTTACGTGCCATCCGCTTTGGGGGTTGAAACAAAGTTGGTCGGAATGCGCGCGATGACAGATGACTTTGAGGGCGCATACCAATTTTTCTAAAATATTTAAAAAATCTAGAAAATATGTGAAGTTGTTCGAGAGAATAAGACGCGTCTCTTTGACGTCCTCGAAGCACCCCTTTAATACGCCGCGCGTAGAAATGTTTAAGCTAACCGGCGAAAACTACCCTCTGCACGCGAGCAAAATGTCGCGGACAAGATCGAAATACGGAACGGCTGCACGCGATCGCTCGTTTTGGATCGATCGCGAGTAAACATTTCCCTGAAAGCATTTTTCCGTCGACGTATCGATATTGCAACTGATCGGAACCCTCGACAGCGGTCCAAATCTCGTCGAGCGTATAATCGGCTCTGTAAATGGACGAACCGAGTTCGTGAAACAGCCGCGTGCAAAAGCGTTCTCGCGATCGTGTCGTCCACGCAGCAGAGATCTCTGCATAAATCGTCAACCGCCTTCCGAGTATCGATTAAACGTTCACCTTGACACAGGGTCGTTTCCACGAACCTGACCGTGCGTGAACCTACGACGTTGAACTTTACACTTTAGACCGACGCGAGACGACGTAAACGGTTTATTCCTGCGGATCGACCGAATCTTTTATTTTAAACTGGAGGCAGTATTCTTTCTGGGGAAAAGGGCTCATTTTTAATGAATCAAAAATCGAAACTGGTATCTAGCTCATCCGTTATTAGAATGCCAGAAATTGTGCAATCATTCTAGGGAAAAAGCTGTTCTCGTTTATATCGTCGTTACGAGGCTCGTATACTGTATGCACCTGACATCAAGAACCGTAAAGTGCGATTCGTTCAAATGAAAAACGTGACCGGCGTAACAAACGGTCCTCCTTATCTTCCCGAAAAAGGCGTCTGTGGAGGCACCGGTTATCTATTTTGCGAAAAGTTCCGCTCGCTTTAATCGATGTCGCGCGGTAGCGTCCTACGAAAAGTTTTATCCGACATTTTCGTGACCGTCCTACGTGCTACATCACCGCGATTAAATTCGTGGAGCTGCATTATATTCGTTGTTAGCTGAGAGTTTCTCGGTAGAATCCACACTGCGCTGCCTGGAATTTTTACATCAGCATAAAATTAAACGTCTATCTGTTTGCGATTTCCCTATAACTACTTCTGTCCAATCCAAGTAAATTGTTATTAGGTACGAGAAATCTGAGCCATTTAACTTGTGAAAATATTAGACATAAAGCTTTAAACGTGGAAAGCTCTAATCTAAACATAAATTAGCAGGGGTCACGAGTAAATAGGGTCGAGAAACGTTGTTTTAGGAGCGTCGTTTCGCGAGATACGACATTTTCATGGAAATTGCAACGCGCGTCGAAGATAGACTTTAACAAGATGCACGACGTATGCTTGTTGCAGAATTGTACTTCCCACAGTCGGATCTGACCCTGAGGCTGCCATACTTGGCGCGGAACCATGAGAAATCGTCCAATGTGAAACTGCTCGAGCTAAGGACGCTTCGAAACGACTCGATGGAATCGGAAAACGTGATTTATCGCGTCACCGTGCCACACGAGGGGATCGTATCGATAGATCCGAAAACGAAAAGTCTGTTGTTGCACGGTCCCCCGAAAGAAGGTAAGTTTCCGTTGGTTCTGTACCCTAGAACGGACCGTTATCGTTCTTCGCTGGTTGCGTAGGCGGGCCCGGAAACGGCACGATCGTGATCCTGGCGAAGGAGGACGAGGCCAGCAACGAGGCTGTCCTGAAGATCGAAGTTCAGTCGATTCGCGTCGAGGGAAAGCAAATTAATTGCACGGAGTACGTTCAGGTAATTGCGCGAATTACAATCGTTGATAGAAATTCTTAATTTTCAGCAGTGACGTTTACGTTGAAATCGTTTCGATCTTCTTTAGAGACAATATAGTTTATACAGCGCTGTCTGTGGCGGATGATCTTCTGAGAAAAACATAAAAAAAATGTGAGAACATTGTTCAGTCTTCATCTACCAGAAAACACATAAAACTCTAACGCTAGTGGTTTTTCTCTGAAACTCTTGCGTACTACTCACGAGAGAAAAGATAAAAAATAAAGACCACCCATTTTCTCCAACAGAGGGTCGGTGGAGAATCATCCCTCGCAATTGGCCAAACTCAAATAGGCCGCTGAAGTTCTATAATTTATATAAACAGTGTTCTCTTATACTATACCACATTGTCTACATCACTTTCGAAGAAGATCGAATCGAAACGTAAACGATAATTCGCGAAACGATTTGTTTCACTCGTTTCAGGATATGTGCTTCTGGAACTCGTCGAGATACAAGATCTACGAGAACCAACCGATCACAATGATCGGCAGCTTCGGGCCCGCGGCTTACGCGGACATTTGCCCCAAGTTTTACGTGACCGGGTACAAGCTGCTAAACGGTAAGCGTTAATTGCAAAAAAATTTCGAATCCGCGTAATTCGAGTCCCGACGCTTTTCTTCTCGACGGCGAAGCTCGGCTCGCCGGAGTGAAAATTAATAATTCCGACGCCGCAGAACGGGCCGCGCGCAGGTTATCCTATCCGCGGATCTCTGCAACGCATGATTAATTGACGACCTCGCTTGTCCGAGCGCGCGAACACATCGCTCGAAAATTTCTGCCTCGGAATTTCTGCGAAATTATCGTAGAAATTAGGCCAACCGTGGAAACGACCGGCCCATTGTTCGGTGATAACATCAACTTTGCCTATAAAATATGCGAATAAATAAATAAATTTCTAGGCACGGAGTATTTTCACGCGACGAACGACACGCTGTTCGCGAACGCCTCCCTGGACAGGGACGCGTTGGGTCCTCCGGGAGGACCAGGACCTCGCGTGAGCGTTCAGGTTCAGTGCATCGTCTGGGAGGAGACCACGGGTAAGCAGTACGCTCCGATAAAGGTCCTGGACGTGGAGATTTTGGACCAGGACGACAACGCGCCGATAGCCCAGGAAAACGATTCGATCGCCATTACTCTACGCGACTTCACCGCGGTGAGTAGAGAATGATCGCGTACGCGTTCACGAATAGAATCGTCCGGATCGATCCGGTCGCAACGGATAGACGAGATCGGACTTAATCAGCGGGGCATTGTCCTCGCGATCGTTTCCGGCATTGTTTTGGATAGCGGACGTGAAAAGACGCGGAAACGGCGAAAGAATCTCCGAAGAACGGGTGAAAGGATCTGGGCGCGAGAAGGAAGAAAAAGCCTTCGGGGGCTGATCTTGATTAAGCTCGGATCTCTTTTTCCTTCAGTCGTCTGTCTGTCTGTCTGTACAACCGTCCCTTCCCTACGCAGCTTTTCACTCGTGTCTCGTCGCTCGCAGCTTCGCGCGTTCGCCCTTTCCTCGCCGTTGATAAAAGGACGCCGGTAACTCGCTAACGCGCTCTCGATGCCTCCGGGCCATTCAAATCGCGGCTCCCGAAACCGGTACAGTTACATCCCCCGTGCACGATATGGTTTTTGCGACCGATTTCGTCGTATTACCGATTATTAACAAGCTAGAACCTCGATTCGTTGCCTTTGCGTGCACCAATTCGAATTGTCAGTACAAAATCACTGCTATGGCTATGAAATACACGTTGGATAATTTCCCAGAGGGCACAGTATCGAAGTTTTCAAAGTTTTGGAAACGCGAGAGTGTCTGGAGGCCAACAAGGATAGATCAACAGGCAAACTATTGCAAGATCGTTTTACCTCCCATAAAGAACGAAGAGGAATCGGTAGATGATACCCGGGGTATTTTACAGCTCGTAACATCGAAAGTTTGATAAAAGTATCCGGAACACTAAAGGAAGAAATATATTTATCGATCCTGCGAAAGAATGCACTTCCACCCGGACTAGGAATGCTCTTTTCTGTCTTGCAACCAAACGGTTAGGAGTCTGTCGGGAATATTTAACAACACCGAAGAGACAAAAGAAGGTTGATAATTATAAATTGGCGACCTCGATCCGAGGGTCTGAACCCAATAGAGCTATTACGGGACGAACTCGACCGAAAAGCGAAGCTTACGCAGAGAAAATTACTTTCCAGCTTGCGCAACAAACTCCCGAAATTAACTGTTACGAATATTTTTTAATTGATCTTCTACGCGGCTTACCGCGGCCAATGGAATTCAAGTTTGCCATTAAATGCAACCTACCGAGGCACCGTCTTTGTAAATACTAATAAAGATTACAAGAATAATTAAATAACTCCTAAGTGGAGAGATGTCCAGGCTTGTTTGGCTGCGAGAGCAATTTTCTTGGCAATGGTTACCGATAACTGGTCGAGGAGGGAAATTTAATCCGTGGAAATTAAACTACAACATTCTAGGAAGTGAGTTTTGTTTCGTCTGAAAGAGTTCTATAATCTGAAACGGTTATCAATATACAATAAACAAGGTGGAACCCACCGGAGGATTAAATTTCTTTCATCCTATCGACCTGGCGAGCCGAGGAAATTCCTCGTACAGCCTCGCTTTGAGATCTATCTACTTGTTAATTATATTTGCAAGCTTTATTAGTATTTACGACTGTCAGCTATAAATTCTGGTCCTCTTAAAAATTTAAAGACGACGATCGTTGCACGATATTAACTATAATATCAGTTTCTAACCATTTTCGCTCGCTGTAAGTTCCAGTAGAAACATATTCCGGCCGCCGTAAGTCGACGTAAGAGCATATTGACGCTAGTCGTCCGAGTGTTAACGGATTATGTTCCACCCTAATCCTAAGCGCCCACGATTAGTATTAACGCGGCCTTTAGCAGATGGGGCATTTAGCAGGCAAATACGTAATCCGGTCCTCTCGACAGACCTTGATCGGACACGTGCAAAAACGGTTCGAAACTTGGACGAATAAAAGAAGATGATAAAGGCCTCGACGGGGAAGGAAAGCTCGCAGACGAATCGATCGACGAACTTAGCGTCTTCCTTGAACTAGCAGTTAGGAATAATTGCATTTCTGCCGCTGACGCGAACCGAGCAATATGGACTACATATTTGCATAAATGTTCGAATGATGAACAGTCGAGGAACGAGAACTGTAAGGCTGAGGCAAGCAAATGGCACTCCTGCTCGTGAATCAAATTCAGATTCTGGTACTTGTTTCGAAGATAATTCTTACGACTTTTCTTACGACTAGGATAGCTAAAGCTTCTAGCATTTCCACTGCAATTGATTTTTAACGATCCATGAATATTCTACTTCACCAATCTATTGTAACCCCTCAATTCATCGAGTACCGTTAGCCTTTCCGCGAGATTCGATCGTAGGCTATTGTTGGGAAGTTCGTAGAAATTGTTTTAAATGCGGTCAAGAGGTACTCGTGGGCGAGTCAGTGTTGGTCAAAAGTTTCGTTCAACAGGGCGACAAGCTGGTGGACGACAACATGTTGATCCTGAAGGACGCGGACACGGTGAGCAGTAATCGTTACGTGATTCGCATAATCGGGGACTCGCACGACGCCCTGAACGTCACCTACAACACTCTGCCGATCGAGACGTCGACCGGAATCCCTTACACGGGCATTTTTACGAGTAAGTCCCTCTTATTTGCTTAATGTCGACAGCTAAAGACTTGCTAAATTTCTCGAGCGAAATTAGACACGCGAGAACGTTAGGGATATCATTACGCGGAAACGTAAAATTAGACACCGCGATGGACACGCAAGATAAGAGCTTGAACAAAGAATCACGCATACGTGAGAGCGGTCGATAGCCATTAGTTGGCGGAGTCACGTGTGCGCGACAATAGCGGTCGACGGAATGATAAAACGTTTTGTCTCCTGAGAATCTCTGCGGTTAAAACTATTCGTCCTCGTCCTGTTACAGGGATTTCCGCGAAAACCACTCTGCTGCCAAAGTCGCCTTATCGAGTGACGCTTCAGGTGAAGGACGTGTCTCTTATTCCGGGCTACGGCGAGAACACGGTGAGTAAGGATCCCAGTATCTATACGATCGTTCTCCTAAATGCCGTGTAACCGACGAGACTGCGAAACAATGGTAGCCCCGCGATTGGAAAACGTCGTAGACGGGCTAGCTGCGTAACGAACGATAGGAAGAATGACTCGCTAGGGGCAGATAACGCGCAAAAGGACGTCAGGTGGTTTCGACCGATCGACCATTGCCAAAAGCAACTCGGGAGATGAGAGTCATCGACGGAACCTGGAAGCCTCGACGAATCAATTACGAGTTTCCCTGGTCTCTTTTCCCCCTCGTTTCTGCTTTCAAAGAAAATCTCTCGAAGCGATGCGTCCGTTCCGCCGTAACCCTCCTCGAAAAGCCGAGCCACCCTCGATCCTCTCGCCACCCCCGCGTGCCCCCCTCTCGAGCATCCACAAACGTTTCCCTACCGATGGAAATATCGTTTCGAGTGCACGGCGTCAAGTCGGTCGACCAGTCCGACCGGAACTCGACGAAATTATCCCAATAACGAAGAGGAGGCAATTAAACGCACCTTGTACCGTTTGTTCGTCCGTATCCGTCGGCATAATCGCGGCTCGTTAAACAATTAGACAACGAGAGCTGCGAGTCGGGTGGGCGAGGCGCGGTTTCAACCCCGGATTCCACGGACCCGGGTTAAACGGGAATTAATGGGATCGTTTCGCGCGAAAATCGCCCGATATTCGTCGCGTGGGCGGAACCATCTTATTATCTCGTCGACGAACTTCCGGTTTGAATATTTCTCTTCGCACCCCCGAAAATTTTTTACCCTTTCGATCCTATTATTCGCATCTGTGGGTTCGTCGATGTTACGAAGATTGATTGATAACTCGCGACGACAAGAACGCATAGACTTTCGGTTTCCTTTGTAGCTTCGTTGCATAACGTCGTTTATCACGAGCTCGACTTCCGTGAACCAAGGAACGATCTTTGATAGAATTCTCAACGTTGAGAAGTTACCTTCGCACAATGAATTTACAATATTAACTGCTGAATTATTCAAATTTGAACTTTTATCGACCCCTATTACCGTCGACAATATTTTTCCAACACGTTCAGTAGAATGTGCTTAATCGTGCCAGACCCATGGGAGCTCGAGACCTCTCGAGTCGTTTTGAATTTTAATTACTTCCATTTCTTTTTTTTATTATTTTAATATTTATAATTTCTCATCGAAGATGGTCCAATATCAGGATCGAAGCTTCGAACGATCAATGTTTACGAAAGTACGGTCACGCAAATGGGTTAAAAAGGGGTTCGTGTCGTTAGTTGAACATCACGTTGACCTTCCACGGGCCGGAACACCGAACATCGACATCGACGACGACGGTGTCGTCGGTATCGAGCAAACAGCAATTATCGTATCCTTCGAACGTGAAAGTCGCTCGGCTGGCGTCTCGTTACTCGCGAGTCGCGAAACCGTCGAGCGAGCCGCACCCTTCTGTAAACTTCAGCATCCACGGCTCGAACGCGTTCAACATTACCCAGAAGGGGGGCATCGTTTACGTGGCCGACGAAAATCTGCTCAAGACGGAGCCATCGACGTTGCAGTAAGTCACGCGAGCAATTTAAGGGGTCTTCTCGCTGACGCTCCGAAAAATGCATCGTCTTCCAGAATTTTTTCCACGAAAACCGCGCGCCGGATCCTCCTAAAATTTTACACGCGGTCTTACGGATTACTTAACCGTAGGTCAGAATTTTTCTAACTCGAAATCTACGTACAACGTTGTCTGTATATTTTCCAACGAGACGCGTACCCTCGAAATGATTTTTTAAACTCTTTAGACCGAGAAGACCTTTTAATCTCGCGACTGGGGAAGTCGACCGTGTGGTACGGACTTAACGATCGACCGATATTTCAGACTGAAGATCAAGTGGAGCGGGAGGGATCATTGGAAGATCATAAAGATCAACTTGACGACGGTGCAAGCCTCGAAGGACGACGGGTGCAATCACGTCGAGTTCGGACGATTGCATTCCTGCGCCATCGCGGAAACGCCGGAGGACTGCGAATCCAGCTGCGGTGTCGCCAGCGGACTTTTCAGGTATAACCCGTGCGTTTTTTTTCACCCCGTTCTACCCTCGCGAAACGTCTGCAACGCGAAAAATCCTCCTCTACGCTCCCGCGAGATTACTTTTCCACGACCAGCACGGAGTTTCGAAATTTCCCACCGGTCGTAATTCTTCCTTCGACGGCGAACGCCTCCTCGAGTCCACCCACGCACTCTTTCCAGCCTTTCGATTACACGTTAACCCTAGAGCACCATACTTTGTTTTTAAGCACGTGAACGTCGCTCTGGACCAAGCTTTGAGCAACACTTTATTCGAATTAAAGTAATAAATTATTTCGAATACTCCTCCTCGACCTCGCGTTTCAACCACCCACGCTCCAGCTTTTCGATTAAACGTTAACCTCGGAGCGCCATACTTTGATTTTAACTACATGAATATCTCTCTGACAGATAGAAAAGTATTCCAAGATTGCCTGTTATTTCATTTTCCAACTCTTGAACGCGGTACGAGAAACGCTTCGATATTTCAGCAAGGGCAGCTTCGTTGGGCATTGCACGTGGAGAAGGAACAATCGTTCGAACAGTTCCTACATGTCGGAGAATTATCCGACCTGTTCTCCCGATCTGAGTCACTGTCCAGACAATCGGTGCGACCAGCTCGAAGAACTGGACGCTCGCATTTGCCCTCAGGATTGCACCATCGAATGTAAGCGACAAGACTCGTTTCTAGAATACCGAATTTTGTATTTAGTTAGAGTTCCATTTTATTTCAATTTGAAACGAGCCCGACGAAAAATTCCTGTCTCGCGTGTGTTCAAATCGCCCGCGAGGGAAACTTGTAACGAGACCACGAAGAAATCTGTACGTTTCAGCGTACACGCTGTTTGCTGAAATAAACGAAGGCGGACGTGGAATCAAGAGAGGTCTGGGAACCTGCGCCTGCACCGATCAACTGCAATGCACCTGCAACGTCCATAGCTTTCCCGCGCGAAACGACAACAACGAGAAAAGCAATAAAGACGCAAGAGGTCATGAGTTACGAGACCGGGAAAACGAGGTCACGGCGCCTAATACTCAAAAAGGTTCGTCCATTATTTCGCGATCTTAGTCCACTCATCTAACTGATTTTCCATTCATTACTCGGTCAAATATAAATCAGAATTTAAAGGTTCGACAGGATTATCAAAGTTTAACAAAACAAAGACGTACTGCTAAACTTGGTCCGTCGTTTTTTACAGCAGGTACCGGATCCTGCGGCCCTTTCTGCATGATAGGCCTGATCGGTGGTAGTTTCGTCGTGCTGATCGCGATCGTTCTCTACGTCGTCGTTTCGAGATTCAGGTGAGCATCCACTCGACGATCCGCAGAGAAACAAAATAAGAGAAATCAGAGTATCGAAACGTGACCAAAAGCGAAACGACTGTATCAACGATGTTTATAGCACAGTACGCGGTGTTCGTGCGACAGCTGGAGAATCCCAGCTGCCCGAATCGGAGATAATTCTGGAACGTGTGTCCCTCGTACGTGCGAACGATCGAACTATCGAGGGTCCGCGATTCTCTAATATTTCGGTGACGCGCAACAGTAGATACGCTTATCAGGGTGCACTATCGATTTCTCTCGAAGCAGAGGTTCCTTTTGTCAGCGGCCGCGTCCGAGCGAGCAACCGGTGGTCTCCTTTCGTCGAACTCCCTTCGTCGTTTTCCATTCACGGCGCGAACACGAACACGAGCAACCTGAAAAGTTGCGAAACGATCCGACGCAACGATTCCCGGATCCCTCGAGCTTCTATCGCGCGCGTAAACGACGAGAAGCGTTTCAGCAACGAGCGAAATTAAAAAAGTTTCCTCATCGTTTGCGCGTCGGGCCGCTTTAAACTCCACTTTCGTAACAACCGTCCGGGGTTTACGCGAGCGAGCACTTTGGGTTTCAGAATGGCCGCGAAAGGAGCTCGTCGCGAAAGCAAACGGAGAGCAGCGAACGGAGACACGAACGGGGTTGCTATATTGCCTTCCGATTACATCGACCGGGGCGATGGGCTGCTGATCGGATTGGACACCTTCACCGCGGCAAATCGGCACTTACTCATCCCCAAGACCTACCCGGTGAGTAACGTTTCTTCGTGACATCTATTATTTGCTTGGAACTTCCTCTGCTTGAGCGACTTCCGATAATCGGTGCTACGAAACGTCTCTCGACGTCAGACCTAAACCTACCGACACTTCATGTATACCCATTCCCATCATGACCGGTCAGATGACCAGTCTTTCTTTTTCTCTTTTACGAAGCAACGTAATTATTGCATTATGTGTATAGAAAGTTGTGTTTTGATTTTTATTCGTAAGATATCCTTCTCTTTTATGTCAAAAAATTTTTTAATTCTCATCGAATAGAAGATAAAACGCCCTTGAAAACGAATTTTATTTCCAGTCAATACCGTAATTAATTCCGGAGAAAACAATTATTTACGAAAAATGGCATAGTAATTATGCAAACGCCCTATATACAAATTTAAATTAATTTTCAATTAAATAAACAATTTATGATTCAGTTTTATCGTACACTAGTCGTACGATCAGTAGGAATTGCTGAAATTTCTTTTGGGTATGTAGCAACAAAGTAAATGTCAAAATAAACATAGAAGGTAGCAAAAATTATAGTAGGTGATATGATCATTAGGTAGAGGATGAAATGCCCTTTAAAATGAGCGTTTGTACGAGTCGATAGCTTTATTAGTTCCAGAGATATCGCAATTTTAATTTCAAGTCGATGCGGTGGCTAGTTACGAAGATACGAGGGTTCGAAGCGTTTGTTTACGTTCATTGACTAGAATGAACTCGCACGCGCGACAATAGTAAACAGTGCGTAGTAAATTCTTGGAAATACTACTACTTCCTGGTCACGTGACTGTCTCGACTCACGCGCGACAAGGAGGTACGACGCGACGCGTCAGACGGAGACACAGATAGTCAAATTAAGAAAAATACCCTTTTATATAAATTACGATATCTCGAAAACGGAAAGTCGGATCAACAAAAACCAAAAGCCATTTTAAAGGGGAGGCCTAGCCGCTTCTAACAATGCCTTAATAATTAATAAAACACTAGTAGTTTCAAAACTACACGCGTCTAAAGTTTTAGTATTTTTAATGCGGGCTAATAGCCTTTTCTAAGGCGGAGAGCGAAATTTTTAAAATTATCTTTTACATAAATTGCGATATCTCGAAAACGGAAAGTCCGATCGACAAAAACCAAAAACCATTTTAAAGGGGAGGCCTTGCCGTTTCTAACAATGCCTTAATAATTAATAAAACACTAGTAGTTTCAGAACTACACGCGTCTAAAGTTTTAGTATTTTTAATGCGTGTTAATAGCCTTTTCTAAGGCGGAGAGCGAAATTTAAAAAATTATCTTTTACATAAATTGCGATATCTCGAAAACGGAAAGTCCGATCGACAAAAACCAAAAGCCGTTTTAAAGGGGAGGCCTTGCCGCTTCTAACAATGCCTTAATAATTAATAAAACACTAGTAGTTTGGAAACTGCACGCGTCTAAACTTTTAATATTTTTAATGCACGTTAATAGCCTTTTCTAAGGCAGAAAACAGAATTTTAAATATTACCTTTTACATAAATTGCGATATCTCGAAAACAGAAAGTCGGATCGACAATAACCAAGAACCATTTTAAAGAGGAGGCCTTGCACCAAATTTTATGGCAGCTTTATATTGCCATTCAACCACAAATCCACCGTGCAATAAATTGTACAAATCCACGCGTTTTACAATTATCGTCTGAACGATCCTATCAATGAAAATTTTGCAAATTATTGCACGATAAATCGTTGCGTTTACGACCCCTAAATACTACGGAAACACGACAAAAAAGACCAGCGCCGATATTCTCTGTTTTCGGGGCTGACCATTTCGTAAAATAATTAAGTGGCCCCAGGTTGGAGTTTATATCCTTTCTGTTGTCGACAAACGCGTAAGCATCGGCGCGTAAAGCTGGCAAGTAATTCAGAGCTTCCGACGTAAAAGCTGACGAATGCACGCGATAATCTCGAATTTCGACGAAACTAACTCTAGGTGAAATTAACTCGCGACACGATCCCAAGTTTCCCAATTTCCTCTGGATACGGTTTTTGCGTGCACGTCCATTTAGTCGGTTAAGTGCCAACGATAGGACGTCCTTATCGAGTCTCCTGCGAATCCGCAGTCCGAGGACTGCAGTACTATACAGAAAAGCAAAAACCTTGAGCGATACACGATCAACCGTCGCGCAATGCCCGCAGAGGTGAATTTTTATCGACGAAAAACGAAGAATAGAACGCGATACGACGTTCTATGCTACTCGAGAAACGAGTATAGCGGTTTACGACTCGAAATACAAACTCCTTCACACCCACTGACTCTTTATACGAAATATAAAGCACCGAAATAGGTTCTTACCGAACAGGATTGAATACAATTTTAAATTACATTAATTTAAAAACTTTCTTGGGTACCTATTAGGTTCTCTTCTATTGGCGTAACTCTATTTTTACATACTTTAGATAATTTTAAAACAATATTGAAACAGAGTAAAATTACCCTATCTAAGAAAATAAAACTCGTAAAAATAGTACTCCCGATATCCAAACGTGATATATTAATCCTGTCAGTCGCAAATTCAAAGTTTTCCAAAATATCGTGCAATCGATGTTGAATACTTCCGGAGTGTCAAAGTTCCTAAATTCTATTGCATCGTATTATCGAACTATGCAACGCGAAATGCAACAAGGAATGCTGCTAACAATGGTTCGATGTTTTCGGCCAGCCGGATCCGAAATGGGAATTTCCGCGATCGCGGTTGACCATCGAGCAAGTGCTGGGCGAAGGAGAATTCGGTCGCGTTTTGCGTGCCAAAGCAATCGACATCGATGGGACGACAGGTCCGACAACCGTGGCGGTTAAAACTCTCAAGGAACACGCCTGTGCCTCGGAGCTCGCTGACTTGCTCTCGGAGTATCAGCTTCTGAAGGAGGCCCAGCATCCGAACGTGATCAAACTCCTGGGTGCTTGCACCACTCCAGGAGCCCCGGTCTACCTCATCATCGAGTTCGCGGAGTTTGGATCTTTGCGGTGAGTCTATCGAAACGTTTCGAAATATCATTTTACGGTTCGAGCCGCGAGACAAATATGGAGACCGTCGAGACCAGCGTCAACGAACCGTGGAATTTCGTATTGCGGGATTCCGTCGGCATCGGGACAATAACCGGTGTCCGCAAAGGGTTCTCGTAACATCGCGGTAATTAAATTCTTCGGGCATTTTGCGTTTTCACGGAACGCGGGAAAGAAACGCGCGACGGAATACCACCGTAGGCGCGACGGAAGGAAAAATAGCGTCCCGTTGGCGACGCCGTTACGCGTCCCGCGATATTACGAGCACGGATATGCGCTATTTTGCAGAAATTACTTGAGACGCAGCCGACACTTGGAATCCGAGGGGAGACCCGCTGGTGGTTGCGCCTCGTTGTCCAACCTGGCCGAGGAATCGCGGGACACGGACGCGACGTCCACATATACCGTCACGTCTCGCGACATTCTCTCGTTCGCCTGGCAAATCAGCAAAGGAATGACCTATCTCGCCGACATTAAGGTAATAATTGAGATTCGAGTACGATCTAAACATCTTTTACTAACGATATCTCGTCGTCCAGTTGGTTCACAGAGATCTCGCAGCTAGAAACGTACTACTAGCGACGGGAAAAGTTTGCAAGATCTCGGACTTTGGACTGACGCGCGACGTCTACGAGGACGACGCGTACCTCAAACGCAGCAAAGGACGAGGTACGTGAATTCGTCCCTTATTTTCCATTCTATTCTATACTATCTTTTCTATCTATCTTTTCGCAATGTTGCAATACGAAACAGCGATTATATATACGTATTACCTCCCGTGTGTACCTTTTCACTAAGAGAGTCTTCGCGAGAGGATCACTCGAAAAACTTTCCATCAAACTTCGCACGACTAAAACTTTGTCCAATATAATTTAACGAATACGTTCCAAATGGCATATCGTCAGAAAATCGACAGGGAAGAATTTGAAATTGTCGTTTATAAACGAAGAACGATTATGCCGCGTAAGGAAATTCTAGGAATATTTCGAATTGATTCGAAACAGCGTAAACCAGCTCCTCCAGGCGTCCAGATGCTCCCGCTCATAATTCTCAAAGGATTTGCGCATAAGAGTAAAATCCTCGTTCCCGAGTCCTCGTTTAATCCAAGATTTTACGATTCGTTCTTAGTACCCGTGAAATGGATGGCACCGGAATCCCTGGCCGATCACGTGTACACCAGCAAGTCGGATGTTTGGAGCTTCGGTGTGCTCCTGTGGGAGCTGGTCACTTTGGGAGCCTCTCCCTACCCTGGCGTCGACGTTCACAATCTCTACAATTTACTCAAAGCCGGGTACCGCATGGAGAGGCCACCCAATTGTTCGCAACATTTGTAAGTGCAACCTGCTATCAAACATCAATAGTCTGCCTATCTTTCAACTATCGCAACTTGGCTTTCGCGTCCCTACGTTGAATTCCCTCAAAGATACGAAGGATTTTAGTCTGAAAAGTAGTTTGATCGCAGGTACAAGTTGATGGTGTCGTGCTGGCACCAAGAACCCGGAATGAGGCCGTCTTTCAAAGAGCTGACCAGTCATTGGGAAAGAATGTTAGAAGATAGCGTCGAATACTTGGATCTAAATCCTAGAACCGTCCACAATCAGGCCTACTTCGCCTCCCTTCACGACCTGGACAGCCCAAACAGTGCGTATCCTACTTTCTCTCGTCGCCTCCGCGCGAATCTTTAACCATTAACGAGCACGAAGACTACTTTTAATAGATTCGAAATGTTTCGATGCAACAGGTTCCGGGAACGACGAGAACGACGCGGGTGAGATCAACTCGTTGAGAACCGACGTCGTCAACTACCTCGAGAAGCCGTCTTCCGACACGGTGACCAAGTGCGACAAGGTCGACAAGCTTCATACCCTTTGGCAAGAACCTATAGCCTCCTTCCCCGAGGAATCCGTCAAGCTGTCCTACGTGAACGACAGGTCACCGAACTTGTGCGCGAATCACTACGAAAGCCCGATTAAATTCAGAAACGCGAGCGTGACCAGCAACAGCGAGAACGACCTGGTCACGCCGACCAACGAACGGCCGCAATCCTACATCGACATGGAGGGCAAGAAGTCCGCGGAGTCCGAGGACCTTCTAGTATTCGCCAGTATAAACGGTAGCAACGACAGAGACGAAGGTAACTGAGGAACCGACGAAGAAACTCGAGGATGAAAACTGACGAATTGTTCGCGGATCGCGAGCAACGGAGGCTACGAAACGAAATCGGCGTTTTGCTCCTTTACGATACCGAAGGATTGAAAACGACGCGATACCCGTGGCAGGATAATAACCGATATCGCGTAACCAATACAAATAGTCGACGAAGAAGCCTATTTTTATGTATAAAGTATCGCGTCCTATATCGAACATATAGGAAATATACTTATTATCTCGTCTACCTAGATGTATCCGAATCATTTCGATGCAAACTGCACGCCTTTGTACTCTGATACTCTTACTGTCGAAACGCGCAACGGTAGAACGCGTACGAACCCAACTTTGATCTTCCCGCGCTTTACCGTTTACGAGTAGTTTAATTTATACGAACGATCGAGATCGACGCGAAGATGTCGAATGTTTCCCACCCACCGATTGTTTCCCGAACAACGTAGCACGCATCTCTGTTAATTACTTCATCTTCCAACATTTTTTACGTTGAGGAATCGAGATTTCATCGAAAAACAAAACGACAGGAATTAGAGGGTTTACCATAAATTATTAAATGTTTACGCTTCCAATCGAATAAAATGCACTTATCCCGCGCACGTGC
The DNA here is from genome assembly GCF_051014445.1 of Colletes latitarsis. Classification (NCBI taxonomy): domain Eukaryota; kingdom Metazoa; phylum Arthropoda; class Insecta; order Hymenoptera; family Colletidae; genus Colletes; species Colletes latitarsis. The sequence continues at coordinate 23,813,261 of NC_135141.1, read as the reverse complement.
TTCCCGCTTTCGCGTACACGCCTAGAGCAGCGTTTAAAGTGTTGGATGACACGGAACTGAAGAACGAGATTCGATAACTGTCGACGCGTAGACTTAATTACGACTACTGATCGATGTAATCATATCCAAAGAAGACTGCGTTTCCATACCTCGTCGAATAAATACGTCCCTTTTGTATTTATGTATAAAGCAGAGCATTCCATTACATTAGTTATTTATCGTTTACCGCGCAAATCTACACGTACAAGTTTAGTTTGTATCGTGTTCTATACTTCTTATTACTTTTCGAGAGTTGACTAGTTTTAGCGAAGACGCATACCGTGAACATAACTGTTATCGTGCCATCGTTATTTTCTTGTACCTAATATATATATATATACACACATACACACACAGGAAATAAACTCATCAAAAAAAACGTTACAAAATCGATGATTTCAACGAATAGACCAAAGGGGTTGTACAGTAACGAAAAGTTACCTCGTTTATTGAATCGGTACAAGTATAAGATATCCTACATCTTAAAAAACAACCTTAGGCAAGATAAATTTCTTCGTGGACGTCAGTAACAAAAAAAAAAATACTGTAAAATATAAAATCACAAATTTAAGTCGCGGACGCAAAAGTTGCCATTGCTCGACGGCGTGCTATAAACGAATGCCTCTCCGCCATCTCCGTTTTCCCCAAGCAAATTCAACTCGTCGATATTCGTTGCAAAAGCCTGGGGAATGGGATTACTTTCCAACACCGTCGACACGGAATTCCGCGTGTCTGGCATTGGGTCGTTTCCCGACGTTAATAGATTTTCTGCATTAAGAAACAAGACGTTGGACCAAAAGATCGAAGATTAATTTCGAATCTACAAAACCACTGACCTGTCTCTCGTGTTCCTTTCGTCGCGCTTCCATCCTCCTCGAGTATCTCCAATTTCGCTAATTTTACGCTATCTAAAAACTCCCTATCGCACGCGGAAACCCATCTCGAGCTTTGAATCTGATGAATTACCTTGACGAGTTTTGGTAACTCTTTCGGCAAGCAAAATCTCTTCAAATGCCTGGTCTCCTCGGGTACGTCGTTCGGTGTGCAATACGGCAATTGCACGATATAATACCTCTTCCCTTTCTGAAATTGATTCTCTTTGACTAACTTCAAAAAATGATTATCGTTGTCTCTATAAATCAACGACACCGCAGGTTTTATAGGCGGTGGCGAAGTGGCAACGAGGACGACGTCTGCGCTTCGAAAAGCACCGTTGCACCAATCTTCGGTATCCTGTATGAATGGAAAGGTACGAGATTAAGATCCGCACGACGATCGCTGACGATTAATACAAATGATCGCGTCTCATACTAACTTTCCTCGTACTATCCGTGACATCGATCATATCTATTACGGCAACGTTCGAATTTCTTAAATATTTAACTAACTCGTTCATCGCGTTGATGTGCGTCAGACGCGTGGGCGAATAAACTAACAAACAATTAGGTTTTCTTCTCCCTTTCAATCCTCCTGCAAAAGATACTACATGCATGCGACGCCTGAATGTAGATACAACGGAAGAAAGCATCTCGAAATTTATAACGCGACATTACCCTTCGTGTACAATTTGTAAAGGAGATAAAGCACGCACAGTATCGCCGGTGGTATCCACACGGTGCTGATAATCATAATGAGAAGACGGTGAGATGGTTTTTCTGCAAAGTAGAAACCTCGTCGAATAATGCAATGTGCAAACAATTTTAACACGCGTCTTTACGCGCAAATAATTTGTCTTTGCTTACGTATAATGATAAAAGGTGTAGTACTGTTTGCACATCCATTTTCCCCGCAATGTGGATGTATTGCAGAGACTTTAAAGTAGTACACACCGGTGTGCCCTGTGAAGTCGTATAAGATACTTTGTTCGCTCGTCGTGAACAAAATATTTGAATCTGTGTCATTGTTTATCAACCAAATTTTGTATTTTGTTACATTATACGATTCCCGCATCGACTGAATGTGTAACGAGTGAAGAGGCGCGTGGGATATATTTATATATACAAATGGTGTGTAGTCTTTTATGCTTATGCCTTCTTCTGCAAAGGTATAAGTTTCATTGAAAGAAAAAACGCTGAATTCTCTAGGACAAGTTTCCACTTCATGCTGCCTTGTGCACTCACCGATAAATTTATGCGCAGGTACATTGAAAATATATTGTTTGCTATAGTTATACGTTTTACCAGTCACTAAATAATCAAATTGGTAAGGAGTGGATTCGTAAGAATCATTAGCGAATGGGCAAGAAACGTATAGTTCCTTTGGAGCAAGATGAGTTTCGTTCCCAGAAAGTTTTATACTTCTACAAGCCAACTGATTTTCATTCAGTAAGCTCTGATAACGTATATTTAATCCTATTTTATTATAAAGAATTGCATGTATTATCAGAGCATTGCCATATATATATGAAAATTATTTCATTAAAAACTCTTACTGTCGAAATTTGCATCGGTAATGCTTAAATTAAATGCAGTGACTTTGGTTTGAGCTTCCTTGTATACATAAGTACGTAGGCTAAATTTGGCAGTGTCATTTTTCAGTACTATAGAACTTGAGCTTTTGAAGCTAAGTTTAGCGCAATCTAACAAAATAAATAAGTTATTACCTGTTATGATCCTTACACTTTAGATACGACTGATTTATCGACGACACGCATTATTTAATAATAATTTTGTACCTCCATCCCTTTGTATTCTTGTGAGTATACACTGGAAACCAGGTACAGGCGCTAAGTTCGACTGCAAAAAATCAAATCACGAATCGTTAAATTAGTGGCGTGGACTATAAATTTCATTCGCATTTACGAATACGATACGAAGAAAGCTTATCGATCAGAGATATTTAATATAGGATTGCGAGGAATTCAAACAGAAATAAACAGAAAATTTAAGACAATTACCGAAGCCTGACAGTAATCTGGATAACAAAAGGAGGCTGTAACGCTTCTGCCGAAGTAACAAAGAAGTAACGTCAGGTTGACAATGTTCCACATTTTAAGGTTAGAGTTACGAGTCAATAACAGTAAGTGCACGTAGATTTTATCGACGCGAACATATTTGCGTGGCTTCGAACTTCAGAAAACGTTTTATAATTTAATTTGTCTACAACACAACACCACGAAGTCTACATTTTTCGATAAAAAATTCCTCAAAACGATTGAGAGCAAACAATCTTTGGACCACATTGGACGCTCGTTGTCCCAAGTATGCAGGCAGGCGCACTCTACCGTACAAAAATGTAATCTTGCACGTATAACCGTAATGATAAACGTTAATTTGTTTATAATAAGCTATCGAATAATATACTTGATTTCACAACAACGTGCCTGACAAAGTATGGAAACAATTGTAAAATAGAGATTAAATTCTCATACGTACGAAGAACGCGTTACATACAGTTAGTTACTTTAATATCTGGACACTACGATAATTTTAAGTTTAAGGCTTTAGATTTTCCTGAACTATTAAAATGTTCATTGCTTTTTACTACGTTAATTTATTTATTATAGACAACAGAAACATAAAAAGTTGTTCTGTAAGTGCAATATTTAAATGTCTAATAAATGTCTAACAAAAATAAACTAAACTAGGATGATTTCGAAACCGTGTACCCCCATTTTTGTATTGTCGACAATGCCAAAACTGGAAAAAAATTTTCTCAAAATAGTTTTCTTTCGTGTATCGTCGACAGGCACCAGTCGTATCTTAAAATAATAGTAATTATAGAAGACCAACGGGTAAATTTGTGACTTTATTAACAGTTGCAACAGCAAACAAAACGTATAAAAAGAAACAAGATATCTTAAGTACGATACAGTAGGAAATTAGATAAGGGACGTTTCAGGTTTGGCGTTCGGATTGAAATGTTTTTTCAATCCTTCCCAGCATTTGTTATAATCGTTGTCGAGTTTATTGGACAGCTTCATGGCCCACTCGGTGACCGCCATGCTGTAAGAGGTCTCAAACATGAAAGCCTGAGTTCCATCAGCGACGCGTTCCGGTTTAAGCTCGCTATTAGAAGCAGTTTCGAAACAACGTGCATCCGGTCCATGAGGCGTCATAATAGAATGCAACGACGCTCCGCCTGAATGGAAACTTTCCTCTTTAGCTTCGTACCGTCCTTTTATAAGACCCATGAACTCGCTCATACAATTTCCTGAGGGTCGAAATCACTCGTATGAACACGTGGATACGGATCAGTTTCAGAATTGGGTATAATAAAAAGATGATCGCGTTTCCTTTCGACAGGGACGTCTTCGTTCGTCCGGTCGACTTATCCCGCGAAGATCGAGACGTTTAGTCTCGAAAAAATTCGAAAAAATGAAGGAAAGAGAGAGAGACACGACAGGATGAGACAGGACGAGGGTAAAAATTATACGTTTCTCGGGCAAAAGAAACGGCAGAACTATCGTCGCGAGAAAAAGGAAAAGTCGATATCGTCAGAGAAAATTCCGAGTTTTCACCGGCATCCCGCGATTAAACGGCTTTTAGAAGCGGTCAAGCATAGCGAAGTGTGTCTAGAAGGGAAGCTCCGTGCAATTGACAACGAATCATCGTAGAAAGGCAAAAGGACAGGACGGGGCCGCAGCGTTATCTGCGTTTCAGCTGGAAAGCGAAAAAGCGAAAAGAAAAGGAAGGAGGTGGGACGGGCCCCCGATCTCGGTTTCAATTATAGATCGCGGCACCGACATTGCTTTACACGGCGGATACTCTCGAAATTTCTCCGTCGACCGTTCGTTAAGTTCCCTCTTTTGCGTTTTGCTCGAGTAGAGGCGTCGTACGACGACTTTCTACTTACTGTGATAATAAGGAGGCCGGAAAGTGTGTTCCTGCACGGACCAGCGGGGTGGGAATATCACGAAATCGGCCGCCGCGGTCCCAGGCTTCCTCGAGGGGCAGGTCAGAACCGTAAAAATTGATGGATCCTACCGAGGAAACGAAATCCTAGCTTTCATCCATCGTCGATCACTTCGAATCGTCATGGACGTTCCATTTGACCAAACAAATATAGCGACTCTCATGGACGCAGCGGAGAATCGAGAGGATACATAAAGAATCGAGTCTAAAAAGCTTTGTCACGTCCATTGTAATTCCATGTACGAGGAAAAGTCAAAAAGTAAAGGGACGTTTAAGTTTAATTGTTGTTTTCAAACGATCGAAGTTCTATCCAGATTTCTTTTCATCCTGAAAGAAACTTCTCGATCTCGTGCGTAACCAACTTTGCACCGCTCCGATGATCTGTTCATCGGACGTAAACTTCCTTTCGTTTCGCTATTCTTCAAACGGTAGAAAAAGATGGAAATCAGATATTGCTTCGACTTAAACGACTATCACCATACTGCTACTTCATCCTACAAATAATCTCTGGTAGATTTCACCTCCTCCGAGTGAAGAAAACGTATCGCTACTTGCATTTATTCTTTGGCGCGGACAGCGGGGAGCATTACAAATGAAGTTCGCGTTAGTCTAACATCGAAGAAATCAGAGTTCCTAATCTCCTAATTGGCAAATAAAAATGTCCCTACTTGACTTTCCCTCGTAAATGGCTACAAAGAATACAATCACTATCTATTCGCTAATATAGCAACTAGACGCTACGAGGTGGTTTGAAATGGTCACTAAAAATGTTCGATGTGTTATACTTACGCAGTGATCGAAGGAAACCGAATTTATAGTCATAAATCTGGCGAGATCGTATTTAAAAGGGACGTAATTTCCATGCCAAGCCACCACGTCGAACGGGCTGTGATCTTGCTTGGCAACGAAAAGCTTGCCGTGATACTTGCACACAATTTTATAATCAGTATCGCGGTCCTCGTAGTGCGCGACAGGTGTTTGAAAGTCCCGTGGGCTCGCCAAACCGTTTGCTCCTGCTCAAAAATGGTCGACAACGGTATAACCTCGAACTTCTTTTCATTCAACCACTATATCGAGCAGTGCATTAGTTTACCTATGGGTCCTAAGTCGGGTAGGCGAAAATGATCGTCGAACACTTCTAGAATGTACCCACGGGACGGTCCAAAAACCGTAACGTTGAATCGCATACCTTGCTGGACCACGCATATTTCGTTCGGTTCGCAACGAATCTTGCCAAATTCCGTGGTTATCATCAAAGAGCCTAGCTGAGGCACTGCAATTTCAAGCACCATACTTGGCAAGTGTTCGTGCAGAGAGTTAGCCTATCAACCTAACGTGCTAAAAATTCACTAATTTTCAATCGAAAAGGATGAGAGATATCAAGCACTACACATCACAATACACCCTATAACTACCCTAATAGCTCGAACCACGTACCAACGAGGAAATCTCCGTCAGCGTTGTAAAAGGCCTTGTCCCTCATGGAAGCGTTGCAAAGATAAGTATGAATGGCTATGCCTTGCCGTGTACGGCAGTCGCCTGCACCACAAATCGTGTGCAAACCGTCGACGAAATCCACTTCTGCAGCCTGTCTGCTCGGCACGTCGAACGGTTTCCATCTTAACTAAGAAAAATACGAAGTTAATCGTAGATCATCGAACGAGATCGAGTCTCGTGATACCTGATTGGGTGTGGTTTGGTCCCATTCGTAGATCAAACGCGAGGCTGCGTCGACGACCGGTACGAAGGACTTGTGGACGACCGACGGTCGAATTCGATAGAGCCACGAGCGTTTGTTCTGACAACGCGGAGCTGTTAAACAACGAATGGCACTCTATCGGTTCTCGTTCGACTGTCTCTGAGAGTTAATCTATGTAAGTAGTTCTTTTCGATATAGTTGGTGGAACACGTATGTAAGTTAAGCGAGGCGCGAAGAAGGGTGCTCACACGTGGACGGAACACGAAGGAAACGAACAAGAATCTAAGGAACGAGGTCACTAGACTATGCATCGAGTTCGCTACTACGACGTTTACAACGACTATGTTACAGAAATTTATACTATTATTTCTTCGAACAACTTGAACTATACGCAGAGTGTACAACCCCCGTATAGCACTTCTGCAACACGATTACTAATAAATATGTCCACCGTAATCGCCAAAGCAAAATAATAGTTTTATTATTCGTTGGAAACTACGTTTGCTTCTTAGAGAAACTTAGTAATTTTTAATTCCGTGTTATACAATAAATAAAATATATTATTTTCGAAAGTGCACGTACGATTTGAAATATTATTTTACCCAGCTCTTGGTACGATTTTAGAAACTTGTACAATTTAGAAAACCGGTTGTGTACATTTTATGTTTTCACTAGGTAATCGAAAGGCTTGTGATTAATCTATACTCGGTGGAAACTTTAACGTGTCACAATAAGTGGCGTAATATTTATTTACGTATGCATTAACGACAATTAGGAAATCTAAGATAAAATACATTAAGCGATACGAGTTTGTCAACTCTCCCTTGAAAGTTTACGAATTCGCGTAACTCTAGGACTTGCTATACTTACCGGTAAACGCCGTGCCGGACAGCTGCTCAGCATACAGTCCGTAAGGACAGTTTTGAGGACTGTTCTGACCAACGGGAAGAGCGCCAGGACATCGTTCGTCTTCGCTCGAAAACTCACAGTCAAACCCGGTCAGATACTGAAACCAAAGAAAAACTTATTAAAGTCAATATCACGGTTTTTCGTGCTGGAAATCAATTTTGATCATTGTGAGCCGAGAATTCTTCTACCTTCAAATCGTCTTTCATCGCGTGATGTTCTCCTATGGCGAAATAAACGTGTCTTTTCGTGGCTACACCCTTTTATACTAAACGACACCGGTCGACCTCACACGATACGTAATATCTAAACGAGATTGTCGTTATGCAAAAGAAAAACATGTTTACGTTGTTTGCTACTGCCTCGACCAATCGCGTGTCCGCGCATACGAAGGCACGACTCATTAAAACATTCGATCAACACCCATCTCGTCCAGCAACCAGAAATTCCACGCACTCTATGATAATTTATCGTCTTGTGTCTTAATTCCCGAGACGAGCCCCTCGATAGTACGTATCCTTCGACGATGGATGTTTTAAATATCGGAGATTTGCATTGCAGATAGCTCTTCGGGTGATAAATCTTTCTCGAGAAAGATCTAGGAAATTGTAAATTTCATTTATTTTCGAAAATAAATTTCCCATAGTCCACAGACAAATCTCGTTTAGTTCGTGCAAGGTCGAAACAAAGGAGGAAAATTTCCGAGGATTTCTTATCGAGGTGCGTCGATAGGAAAAAAACCTTGCATGATTCGAAAGTGATTCATCGATCGAAATGAAAAAAAGCTCGTGCCGTAACAATCGTAAATCGCTCGCTACCGTAAACATGGTCGATCTTTTGCTTCGACCTCCTGAACCGAAACGCGAATATCATTGCGAAATCATCGTTTTGTAGACGCGATATGATTGTTCACTGTTGAGACATCGACCGACACACTCGGTGAATAAACGATACATTGGCGATCGCGACAGGAAAATAACTCGGGACAAAGTTGAGAAAATTTCTTTAAAAAAAAATAATGAATTATTCGTGAACTCTGGCTCGAGAAACGTCCGACAATCGAGAAGAATCGAGAACTAAGAGCGACAGTGATTTCTACATCGGAGTAGCAAAACGATTCGCACCTTTCGCTCGCGAAAACTGGTCCTTGGAAAAAATGCAAACGGGTACGCTTCGATCGGTTATGCGGGGAATATGTGACCGCGTGCCTGACGAAACCCGTTAATCGCAATTAATAAAGACCATTGATCAATGTAATAAATAAACAAAATGAACGAAAATAAAAGCAAGCATCATAAATCTTTGCACCTTTTTGATTCAGAATTTCGAACGCGGAACTGGTTATGTAATTTATCGGAGTCAGAGTTAATGTTCTAGGGTACACAGACGTTTGACCGGTGAAGAATGTCGTTTAATTAATTTAAATTATTTACATCGCATCTCTGTTGAGTTTTTAACAACTTATATAAGAAGAATTTATACCAAGAATAACTACTCATTCTACATATGACAACGTGACTGTTAACACTTGTAAGACAATTTTATTTACAACGACTGGTCATAATGGTAAACACAGTCCTTAGATGTTAGACATCGCCAACACGAGCTAGCAACTAAAATTAGTAAAAGTATTACTCGCTGTTACTGAACGTCGTAATGAAAGTAAGATCTCCCACGTATACGACTTCTACCTTTGCTAACATTAGTGTATCGACGATGTTTAACGTCTGAGGAGAGCTATGTTTGCCAGTATAACTTGACGTCGTAAACAAACTTGTCTCGCAAATCGTGTTAACAGTCACGTTAACTAAACGTGTTTTCCAATTACGCGATAATTTACGTCTCGGTAACCATTTTAGATACCATTATGCTATATACTTTTCTATCTGAAATTCGATGCTTTGTCCAAATGCACGCGAGATGTTAATCGTTGCATTGTGTTTCCAAATCGTTTCTCCTACCTAATACAGAAAACAAAGTAGATTTACGCCGGCACAGAAAGAACGATTAAAAACTTGGTCGTTTATTAATTTTGATTATAAACGGCGACCACGATCGTAAGCAACGTTCCTCGAAGAATTCCGTTAATCGTACGGAATCGAGGCCAAAGTTGAAACAGCATTCCCGCGATCGGAGGAACGCGGCGCGCGAGCGTATCTTCGTGGTTCGAGCGGACATTTCGTATCGAATTCTTCGCGAGGAAGACGAGCAGAACGGACACCGTCGTCGGGCGAAATGGAGTTAATTGCGCGTAATTGGCCGCGTTAAAAGAGTCGTTTGCGTTTCGATATGGCGCGGTAGCCTTAGCGACGAGCAACGAGGAACCATGGAGAAGGGAAACCCGAGGTGGGGGCCGTTTACAGTTAACCGAGGTTGCACGAGAAGAATCTTTCTCCGACGACAGAGTAACCTTCCTTCTGCACCCTACTTCGAAAGAGAACTAACGGAAACCCGCCGGCGTCGCGCACTTTTCCGCGCTTGGACCCATAATCTCGACCGGACCCAACACAATTTTTCGGAGGAAAAATCTTCGGTTTCAAACGAATAAACGACTTCCTTACAGTTTCATGGTAGCTGAGTGTCATGATCGATACAAATTCTCTCTAAGAATACCTTATATTGTCACCTATTTACTTAACTTTCACTGTAAGAAACTAGAGTTTCGATGTGTTTTAAGTTACCGTGTGTAGAATGAAATGGGTCTGCTGGGAGAAAAGCGTTTGATAACGCGTTCCCGTGATTGGGCCCGGCGATCAGAAACTTTCGATCCAGTTTGCCAGTTTCCGGTTAAAGCTCGACACGGATGCTCGTGGAATTGAGTCTAGCGCATTCAGCGGACCTCGGACGAACGCGCTAGAACGAGAATAACGAAAAATGGCGAACGGAGTGACTAGGAGGAGGAAGTGATCCATCTTTTAATATCGGACACGTACGCGATCTGTTCAAAAACTAACGAGACTATAAAGATATCGCCTAACACGGTTAGATACATGCTGAATAAAAAAGTAAGTGGCAAAGATATTTTCGTTGTCGTTTAATTGTTCGCGTAGAAGACATATTTATCAGGCCATGAAAAGTTTGCAATCTTTTATGCGAAACATAAGAAACAGGATGAAAAAACAACAGCTAAGAAAACTTAAATTGGATTCTAGTGTTTCATCGTTACTACGTTCTCCATTTATTGAACCAGAACCATCGACATCCATATCTACGGCTCTGAAAGAAACAACTAACGATGGAGAGGATTCTGACGAAGGTAATTAAGAGTTATTGCCCACGCTTAGGCGTTTAAATAAGTTGAAATTGGACTCGGACCAATTATATTAATTACGTTTCTGTGCTTTTTAGTTATATTCTTCTGGTTAGCTCGTTTTAGTTTACCGATACGGGTAGTGTTGAAACGGTTCCTTTTTCCTCTTCTTGGACTAGAATAACTGTGCCTCCATTTTAAACGTGTTAATTTTATTGGTAAATATTTATGTTCTTTCAATCACTAATCGTGACTGCACGACAAGCCAGGTGATCGAAAACAAATACTATCGTCTGGAATAATTTAAAATAAAATGCTGTATCTACTGCCTATAACGACAAAGTAATATTATACACGTAATATAATAATTGGCAATTCCTGAACGGACGAACGATGGATCCAAGAGCCAGTCGAACGACTATATTTCGCTGGAACGTTGTATCTAGAGCGGTCGCGGTGAACGTACGTATTAAATATTCTCTGTGCAAGGTATAAGCTAAAAGATATTCGCTCGAACGTTAATAAATAGTAATAATAATGATGAAAAAATAGAGAAGAAGAGCGGTACGGTGAACGGTGCGGCAAGACGTGGCACGGAACGGCGTGGAACGGGCACGATTCGAAGATCGGTGGTAACTAGGTAGCTGACGAGGCCCGTAACCCCTTCCTCGGCGGCTCGACGGGGACCAGTTGGCCGGCTCTCGCTTAGAACAGGTGGGCCCGAGTCGAGAGAGTCTCGGTCTGCCGCTTACCGTGCACGGATCGAGTTTGTTGCCCGGACCGGTCCCCCGCGTTCTCGCTTTCGGCCACGAAAAAGTACGATTCAACAACCGAAATACTTACATGTACCCGCGTATAAAAGCCAGTCGGTGAACGGACCGTTAGACCGACTAACAGTCCTCCGGTTTACGTCCTGTCGCGCATGCTGTCGCCATTGACGTACACAGTGCGCGTTCGTGGAGAGATCTTCGTTGGATTCGCGGTGAAAGATTCGCTAAATTTCGTCGAGTGTGTCCAAGGACATCGTGGATCCGGATGAGCCGTGTCCCATCCGAATGACCGGGACCGCGTCGAGATCTCTTTCCGCGGTACAAACGAACGACGTCCCGGTTTTGCATGGGTGTGCACGTAAGTGAACCAGAACGAGCCTCGATCCAATCCCCCGTTCCGTCGATCGTCACCCTCCGCGAATCGATAACGGTTTTCCACCGACGCCCCGACGCAGATTATTACGCGAGAAGAGGATAAAACCGGACGCTGCTCGCAATGGCGGAAGGAGGAGTGCATAATCGCGCGAGAGCGAGCGAGCTAGCGTTTTCCATCCGTCGCGTCTACGGAGATTTCGGTGAAAGGCGAGCGCCAAAGGACTTAGATTTAGATTTAGAACGGACAGTGCAACGACGGAACCGCGGTTGGGTTCGATCGGGTTCCATCGCGCGAATCGCTAGCGAGTTAAAGCCCGAGTTCCCTGGAACGTTTCCGTTCCATTTACATTCGATCGCGTCGTGAGAAACGCGATAGAAATCGCGTCCCGATGACCATGATTTCCACGACAAAACGATAATTGAGCATCGTAGGCGGTCACCGAAATTCCATTACCGCGATCAGAGATTCGGTATCGTAGAATCCGTAGAACGATTTTTCCCTCCGAAGATCGCAATCTTTATAAAAGTGGCATTTGTAAGCTTGTTTCGCGTTGGGAGAAAGTCATTGCGTGCGAGGGTAATTACTTTAACGAATACATTAGTTTGTTTTATACATCCTCTGCACGTTTCTTCTCCATACTAAAAAGACAGAATTTTTTTGTGTTTGATAGAAAGAGCAATATTATTGCCAGTTGGATCGAAGGCTTTCCTAGCAAGCCCTGGAACAATCTGTAATTAATAGGTCCCCTGTTAGAAGATAATTAGTTTCGATAGATTGTTCGAACGATCATTAATACCGTGTCTAAGCAGGATATGCTAGGTTTGATTACGCTGGTACGAGATGAAACGCTATAATATTGCTCAAACGCTGTAATAATGTATTCAAAATATTACTTATTATGCAAACATGACAGTTATAATATACTTCTGTCAGGATTGTGTAAGTCTCTGAGAGATAAATGGCCCAGACATCTCTCGATCTCTGATATTCTCGGTTGTTGATACATAGTCGGTATCGAGAATAAGCTTTTTCACAGGAGCAAACGAAAGACCTTCGTGGTGAGAGAAGTTGCTTCATCGCTCGTTAAATTTATTCTCGTGTTTTTGTGTGAAAAAAAAACACTTATTCTTAATACTGTGCTCGTTAGAGTCTTGATACCGAGTCTAGATATAGCAGTCAACCTGTTAAAGTTTCTCGTAATAAAACTAATAGTTTTCGTTTCAACTACTAAGATACCTTGCTTTTCCACGGAGGTATCAAGGTCGTCTTCCATTTTCTAAACGAAATGCCCAACAGTTTATTCTACCGTTCGAAAGTGAATTAAATTCTAAGTTAAAAAGTGTTTCAATTCGTGTGATCTATAGCTAACATTTACTATGATATCAAGGAGAACAGTTTTAGCGTTGAAAATATTTTAAGGCGAGTTCGGACAGGAATAAAATAGCTAAATTGATCGTAAATAATTTAGCTCAAATGAAAACGAAATTGACCACCTTTCTTCTGCAACGAATCAGATACTTGTAGATTAGTTAAAGATCAAGTTTCTACGTGAATTTTGAATTGGAACAACTTCTTTTACGGTATTCGTTCGAGCCTTAGAATTTGCATACAGACTAATTGGTTATTTGTCACAGTAGTCGACGACAACGACGGTCAATGAAATTATTTAATCGTCTAATCGGACATATTTTGTAGGGAGAAAGCTTCTTCTAGGAATAGAGGTAAAAGATAAGCGGACTGAATCTTCCGGAAAAAAGGAAATAACCGACTTGGTCGTAAAATTTGCATGTACGCGTTCTCTGGAAAGTTACTATCCTTCGCAGGAAAAAATGCATTACCGAGAATGGCCATTTATTATGAACATTAATTTCATATCGAGGTCTAGCGATAGTAAAATAATATTCCCTCGTTTAAACCATCGTTCAAAAGTTTCCATCTTCGTTAGTATCTCGGTAAATGTTAATTATATGCCACGTGCATTCTAACATCGTTTTACTGAGAATTCGACTCCCCTATGATGTAATAAAAAGATAAGCGTTTTAATAAATGGAAGATGACCTCGACATCTTTGTAACGATGTAAGGTAGCGAAAAAGCGATTCGCATTTCACGTGTCCTCGTCACGATGCATTTGTTTGAAAACATTTCATGCACAGTAATTGAATTAAGAGCTACTTAAGGTGGTACGTATGGTATGTGTATATATTTGTACTACGATTCTTGGTTTTTCATTATGGTTTTCCAGACTTGGGAAGGGTAATCTAGGATCGTTCTTTCTTTCCTCCTTCAATGATACTGTTCGTTGGCGACTTGGTCGGATCGTTGAAGATAAAAAGCAACCGTTTGCGAGCGGCAAGGCACAACAACGTCCGTTTTTCTATTCGCGCGTCACGCGAATTCGTCCATCGTCCTTCACCCGGTTATTCAGTCAGCATGTCGTTATCCGCACTATGGCGCGTGCAATGGAATACTACCGGGAAAGGTGGACGAACGAAAGGAGTCAGGTTTTCTCGTTGCTATCGCGCCCGTTCCGACCGATCTTGTTCGTCGGATTAAAATACGCGCGCCACGGCGCGCCGCGTCGGGCGCAACGACCGTTTCTTCTCGAAACTGTCCGTGACGTTTGCGAGAAACACGATTTTCTCTGGTAAGAGGCGAGCACCAGCGTTTCGCTTCGGAATCGAAACGCATTTTCTCCGTGTACGCGAGCACACCGGTTCGAAGATGAACGACGACACGTGGAAACAAGGAATTTTCACGCGCGTTACCTTATTTCACGCGATTAGAACGCCGCCGGAGTCAGCTGCGAGCGCAACTCAACGCGAACGAGTCGCATTCCACGAACCTTTTGTTAGAGAAAATCGAGGAAAAGCTTATTTAATATCGGAAATAATAACGTATCTTCAGTTTTCTATAACTATTGTGTGCTTTTCGAATCGTAAATTGCGTCGAGAAAACCGCGTTCCGTAATTTGCGTGGCGAAACCGACTACCCAACGACACGAATTATTATCACCATGAGAACGCGGGTTTCGAAAGCCTAAATGTTTATTCTCAGCGTCGTCCATTACGAAATTTGGAAATTGCAGGGACTGTTACAGGCTTACCCTTGTTACTCGCCTCCCGTATATGCTAGGCGAATTGCAGTTTCGATCGTAGAATCACGATTATGGTTTCGAGTGTAGCGCAAACGCAACAAAACTGATTTTATTCGTGTTAAAAATAGTCGAAACGAATAATGTATTCGATAGACTGTGGCAAACAAAGTCGTTAAATAAAATAAAAAGAAATTACAGTGGGAATGAAAGGGTTAACGAGGCTGAAACGATATAGATCATAGATGTTCGACGGCCATTAAAATCTAACATTGTAACGGCCAGCAGCCGTACACGTACATATAAGCGTAACCATCTTGCAATCGCGATTACGTTCGCCGTTTTATCGGCGCATTTATCTCGCCGATGGGGGCATAAAGATTAATTCCTTCTTCCTTGTAGAAAGTTGCCGCGTATTAAATCTACGCCCCGGTATCGGCCGTTCGCTCGATCCACCGCGTTCGATCGTGCCAAAAGTCTCTGACATTTCGCTTACTCGCCGACGTAATAGCGATCGTTGCCACCCCCTCGAGCATGCAACAGGTCGTTGCACAAGGTCACAACCATTAATCGTTCGTTTTCTCAACGTAATTTTGGATTAGTTTTGCTAAACACGCTGATTCCATAACTAAACTTGAGTAGAAAAGTCCCTGCACCGTCGTTCGATGGCTAAGATACGAAATGAAAGTAAAAAACGCGACGTTTCGCAGGAAACGAGCGAAGCGTATCGTGCCAATGTCACCGGCAGAATGGCCAGGGATCGTTCTGGTTCGGAATATTCGGAGAACATGAGTGACGCCACGACCTGCAGTTGCACGACAAATTCCATCGACAAGGCTAGTAAAACAAACGATTCGTTGCTTGGCGTGGCTCTATCGGTACTGGTTCTTAATCCTTCCAAGCTTCCGGCGTAGTCTATCGAACGATCTTTAATTTTGTATGGTCACGGCACGGATTAAGGGGGAAATTGATGGCCTCGACGAAACATTTCAAGATCACCGAAATCCGAGAGACGGAGCCTACAATTTTGTACAAATTTATTTCATTCGAAAATCTGAGACTCCCGGGGTTGCAAAGTTCGTTCGTTAATCCGTGCCTGATGGCGTTAAGGATGAACGTTTTACGGGAAGAGAGATCGCGCGGCACCGTTTGAGATGTCGATCGATCCTGTATCGCGAAAATCGCGATCGATCGAAAGCAACGGGGGAACGGTAGCCGATGTTTGATTCGAGCTAGCGCGCGATCACTCTTCCGGAAGAGCGTGCCAGAGTTATGCGAGACTGCGGGAACGGTGGCGGCGGCAGCAAGCGGCGGTGTCCGATAATGGTTGCCGGGGACTGTTGGTTTCAGTGCTCGTTGCGCGGCTGCGGCATGTTTCAAGAGCCGTTTTTCCTGCATCCGCCAGGTTCTCGGCCCCGCGATGGAATTTACATAAATCCGATGACCGCGTACATCGGCGAATCGGCCAAACCAAAGGACACGGAGTCCTTCTATCTTCACAGCCCGCACGATCTCGTCTACACCAGGATAACGCGACTGTTCTCGGACACCGGCAAGCATCGGCACTTCGAGAGGAAAGACGAGACTTTGACTGGTAAGTGGCACGTCCCACATTTATCGTCCCCGCTCTCGCGTTATAGTCGTCGCGCTTCAACGTATACGCCTGGCCACTTTTTAAACGACTCTATTCGAAAAGTCATTTCGAACAACGCGTTATCTTCCTCTCGCGAAACACTTATTTCATGACGTAACCTCGAGAATAGTCTTTGACGAAGATTCGCGGACACGATTCCACACATTTTTATCGAATCTCGTTACGTTGACCGAGGGTTACATCCCGGTAAAATTAGGGTTAATGTCCGTTTTCACGCGACGCGGGGTCGCGACTTTAAATATCGTGGCACTGCGAGTGCCGCGACATCAGTTTCCGCGACGTCACGACATTTCAATCATAATCGTCGCGATGGATTCATTTAAATAATGAACTATCAACGATTAATCTACGGTAATTTAAACATCGACCATTCAAACGACAATTCTAATGCATTTTAACGTTGCCTTGCTTGCTTACGTAACAGTGTAATGCTAGAATAATCGACGAAGGATAGATGAAATGATTTGCAATAACCAGTCGCGAAGATTACCCATACGATTTCAGCTTTCATCCAGAAGCCCAGACCAGGAAGTATTTTACGGTCAATTGTACAACTACTTTTTAAAAGGTTTATTGAAAGACAAGTCGTTACGTTCATTAAAAAAGCAACGTACGAGTCGGTGTAACTATCGTTGCACCCTGTCGAGCTGACTCATCATGTGATAAATCATTGCGTCTGTGGCCCTTGTGGCTCGAAGCTATTAGAGTGTCCCAGAAAATATTACGCGTTTCAAACCTTTAATTCGTAAAATTGCAACCGCACGAACGAATAATTTCAAGCGTGGTTATCAATCACGAATAAATTCGCTCTCTCGAGTAATTGCTTTTCCTCTGTGCCTATTATCGATCTCGATCGCATTATTGCTCGATAATACACGAAATCATTTTAAACGGTCAGCCTGCTGTCATCCCATTGCAGTGAAAGTGGACGTGCACATCAACAATGGCGTTCTTGACCGACCGACCAGTGGAAACGGTTACGCGACTAAATCAGAGGCGGTTCGCGAGCCGTACGAGCACGCGTACGAGCAAATCTGTTTGAGGCAGGATCCGGAAGCTGCCACTGCTGGACAGAAAAGGGTCCCCGACAACGCCTCCGACGGCAGGTATACTTGGTGGAACAAATATACCGACCCCTCGTAAATTATCGTCTAAAAATCGCGCTGGGGGGAAAAAACGCTTGTCTCGACGCGACTACCGCTACGCTGGAAACGCGCCCCGTTATCGCGTCGCGAATCGCAAGCCATCAATCGAACCGGCAAACTTGAAAATTCCTTTTCCGTCGAGCTCCTAACTCGCGAACGTAATCGCGATATTCACGGATGCTGAACACGACAGAAATCTAAAGACCACAACGTAAATAAATCGATGCTCGTTTGGAAAACGTGCATATTTTTGGTCCACGTTTGTTAAACTTACGAGTCGAGGACGATCGATTTCGAAACTCGTTCGTTTCCGCTGATGCTCGATCAGCCGTTCGTCGAAAACGCTCGGCGACCTCGTTTTCTGTGAATCTCGTTCGCGAGGACAGAAATCGAAGTCCAGCGATGTCAAAAGCCAAACAGGACTGGTTCCGTCTCGACGGCTTCCGAAGCACTGGTAATTCTAATAGACAGACAATCCTAAGTGGAAGTAGACAAGCAATCGCGACACTAATGATTCGACGTCGCTTCTAAACGCGAACAGAAGCAGCGATGTCTAGCCAGATTGAGCGAAGCGAGCAGACGGTGGCTAGTTAATTGCACGCATGCTTAACACGTTGACTGCGTTTACCTGGAATCATGAATACGACTCGAACGACTAGAAAGACGATTATCGTAACAATAAGTACTCTGCTAAACATTCTACGTACTATGCATCGTTACCTTCGCGATGGAGATACATATTTTAGTTTTTACTGCTTAGAAAGTTCGCGCCGGATGCTTCTCGAAATTGTTAATTTCCAAATTCCTTACGAACGGTTCTGTTGGTCGAGGCAAGTCGAGAGGTAGACGCGTCGCGCAATTTTTATCACGGTCCCAAAGGCGCGATAAACGATCAAAGTCGGACCGATTTCAGTCGTTCCCAGAAAACCGATCGGAGATACAGCAGATCGAGTAGCGCCAGCGAGTCGTCGAACCTGAGCAGCGAGGTGCCCTGTTTCTCGTCGAGCGCTTCAACCCCGTCGCTCTCGAGGAACAGCAGCAACGAACGGATCGGCAAGAACGCGAAGATCGCCGCCGAATTCCCACACGGTACGTGGCTCTCGGTTGACGAAATGAAAAAATGAAATATTAACGAAAGCATCGCGATTGACTTTCAGAGAAAAAAGATTCGACCGGCTCGCAAGTAGAAAGCGAAAAGGAGATTAAACCGGCTAGCAGCGGAGCTAGGTAAGTAGGACGAACGATAATCGACTAAAACGACGGAAAATCGATAAGAAGCGGTCGAACGTCGATCGATCGCGGTTCCATTTAACCATTTTGCCGCGACGCAATAGTCGTGGCTAAACTAAGAAACAAGATTCGATGCGCGTGGTATTTACGGTTCGATCGAACGCTACCGATTCTGTAACTCGTGGTCGGTCGAGGGTTCGATGGCTCGCGCGGACACAGTTCCGTTCGTAACGGACCGACGCGTACGGATATTAGGAAAAATCGAGCTTACGGTACTCTCTGTATCCCTTCCTCCGCACGTCTTTCGTAGTTTCGCGAAGCCACCGCCGCCACCACCACCACCCCCACCGCCGGACAGGGAGGACGTCGTGGTGCTTCTGGTGAACGCCAAGCAGAACACGGAAGCGACCGCGCGGGACGAGAAGAAGGACGCTCCTGGCGAGACCAATCGGGATGGAAGAACCGAGAACGGACCTACCCCATCTTCCGGTAAGCATTCTCATTTACCCTAGGTGCTAACTTTGACTTATATCGAATATGGCCAATATAAGCGTCTCTCGTAAACTGTTAACCGTATACCCACGAAACCATAACCGCCTTGCAACTTGGAGGTCTATCGTCGCGCCGGAGCCTCGTCGAGAAATCAGATTTGGCCAAGGGTAGCATCCTTAGCGAGAATAGGTGTCGCAGAGGACGGTCCCGCGATTTAATCGAACGATCGCCCAAATTAATGTAACTCGGCTCGCCTTAACAATTAAGCCGCCGGCGGATGGCGAAGACGGGCATAACTTACTAGACCATAGCGCTCATCGGGCATATAATACACTTACCTAGATTTCACTTGCCCGCCGTACAACGATTCCGTTCTCCCTACTGCCTCTGTTTCGGAACAGCGACCAACAAGTCCGACGTATCCTGCGGCGAGCATCAACAGCCGGAAGTACCTCCTGCCAGTCCGCCGACGGACACCGAGGAAATTAAGGCGAACCAAGCGTCCCACCTGGTCAACAGGCACATGGTGCTGCCGTTCATACCGCCCAAGTTCGCCAATGCGGACTCGAACACTCTGCTCAAGCCGTCCGAGTACTTGAAGAGCATCTGCAAAGCATCGTCTAAGAACAGTCTCTCGAAAGCAAGGTCGGTGAAAATTCGGTTCAACGGTCGCGTTTGTTCGTCGAGTTCAGGGTGTACCGATGGTTTCCGCAGGTCGGTGGACAACTTGGACATCCAGAGCAGAGGCGTCTATCGACGTGAAATTAACGCGGAGGAGGAGGACGAGGAGAAGGAGGAGGAGGACCGCCAAGTGGGGGAAGGGGAGGAGGAAAAAGAATCGACCTTTGGACCTCCGCCACCGCCGTTGTCGCCCCTGCAAAGGTCTCGACGGATCGGCGAGGACGTCGGTGCCGGCGGTGCTACCGGCGCCGGCGTCGGTGCAACCGTCGACTCCGAGCACTCGATGTCCAAGACTCCGCAACCTCTAGCCACCATCAGCATCCAGGACCTGACGAGCATTCAACTAAGACGAACCACCGTTAAAATGAACGCGACCAAAACGTTCTCCGCGCCGCCTCCACGCAGCGTGTCTATGACGAACGGTGAGTACTGCACTTTTCACCGTGTCAGGTTGGTCTATATAAACTTTCGTAAGTTATTATAGAAGATGAAAGATTAACGGTTCGAGAAAAGACGTATTTTAATAATCTGATGGTATCGAGTTCGACAAGTCCAGTAAAATCGTTTCTATTCGCCAGAAATTTTGTTAATCGTGCGATTCTAGAAACTAGGACAGGGTATAGCTATTTTCTAAACGAAGACGGAAAAAACTTCGTAGAGAAGAAGAAAGTTGAATTCCCCGCGCCGGGTCCATCTTTCGATGACATAATTTTTTTTGTTTGATGCAACGGTGTTAGTGCAATACGCATATATTAGAAAAGAGCTACGGATCGTCCCAGTTTCTAGAGTCGTGTTGTTACGTGAAAATAATTTCTGAATTCATAATTGCTCTTTTAATTAAGTTAAATGTTCAGGAATGCCAATTTTAAACTTTCTTTCGACCATTACTGTACGTCGTAAGTGCATATAAATCAAAAACAGGAGAGTAAAATTTGTATATTTATGCATTTTATTGTTGCGATGGTAGTTTGATCGAATCGACTAGATTCTCGTAGTAAAAATGATGCCGGATCAGATTATGTTTGACCGATTTTTAGTTAGAGGGGCAATACGCATGAAACGCATACAACGATCGAGTTTCTGACTCGCTTTCACTGTTTTTCTAGTCGTTATTACTGTTTTTTACTCTTGTTTCCAATGTATACTGTTAAACGTCGTTTCGGATAACGGGTTTTAAGGCTGATGCTCCGTAATATATCCGTGATATCTTTCATAAACTACGAAAAAGAATGAAACGCAGGACGGAAAGTAGTCCAAAATGCAATCGAGTCCAAATAATTTTTATGACACGATTGTATTCCCTCTCGTCTAGTTTCGGAGCCGTTCTTCGTCCAGAAGACGGACTTGATCGCGGAGTTGAAAAGGACCAAGGACATTCCCGGAATAAAGAAACTCAAGGTGGAGATGGCGCAGGTCGAGAAGACGCAGGAGCAGAATCTCATGTCGGAGATCAACAAGGCGTTCAGCGTTTCGAACTTCGTGGACCAGGTAGCCGATAATGTAACACGATATCCTTCCTTATTCTCGATTTTAATTCCATGCATCGCGTTAACACGACTCTCGTCGACAGATTCCGGAGAAAGACAGTTCCGGGAACATGATACCAATATGGAAGCGACAAATGCTGGCTCGGAAGGCTGCCGAGCGAGCAAAGAAGGAGCTGGAAGAGCAAATAGCCAGGGAGAACGAGGAGAGACGACAGAAGGCGATTCCCGCGTGGAAGAGGCAACTCCTCGCCAAAAAGGATCACGAAGAAAAAAGGTGAGAATCACTCTAACGAATCTAATTAATTGTTATCCGAAACAACAGTTAATTTCCCATTTTCTCTAGACTGAACCCAGTGCTCGGGGCGCCAGTGGTAAAGGTAGACTCCGCAGGGTCGCTGAAACGGGACGTTTCGCCGACTCCTTCGCGATCGAATCAGCTCGAGGAGAAGCTGGAAATCGAAGAGAAGAAAACCGACACGAGCCTCGGCAATCAAACGAACCACGTGAACGAACTCGACGAGGAGGACGATGCTCAGATCATTCCGTGGCGAGCTCAGCTTAGGAAAACCAACAGCAAACTCAACATCTTGGACTGATTCACCGTATGGATTCACCGTGGAGAATTTCGTATTCGCGGGAGAAAGCGACTTCATGCCACTTTCTGTACTGTGGAGAATAAATACAGCGATCTTGTAAAAACTGGAGGATCTCAAGATCCTTCGATAGCACGTAGGGGTATCGAGATACCGGATCTAATTCAACACAAATTGCTAACAAACGATATTTATGCGTTCTATAACTGGTGTTAAGGATCTAAACGTTAAAAAGTAAATGAACCTTACGTTCAACGAACTGCGAGCGCTGGAACAGAGAAAACCACATAGTAGCTGGCATCCGACAAGGGAATCGCCTAACAGACCACTTAAAACGTAAATAGATCGTTATATTTATTCTGCCAATTTTAGTCGCTATCAAATAAGGGCTCTTTTACGCGTGCAAACGAGGAATTGCCTCAACTCTCGTATGCTCGATTCCTGCGTGAAAGAACCCTTACTCCCGATACAGTGTCCTCGAAAAAAGCTTGTGCCTGGTGCCTGCTTGAGAATTTTACTCTTGAGAGTAAATGCTCAACTTTGCTACGAAATAAAATTTCGTTTAATTAACAAAAAAGTAAGTAAAAAAATAAGTAGACACCAGGTATTACTATTTCAAACGTGAAACTCTGAAGTGGACGCCTTGAAAAAATATATGCTTGTAAGCGAGACGCATCTTTCATTAAAGATGTTCATCAACGAGAATGAAATGCAACATGTACATAGAGTCGAGTAAAATTTATATCGTAAATCTCTGAATCGTCTTCTTTTATCAATCTATTCCCTACTTGGAAAATTCGTAAACGTCCCTCTCTATTTAGCAACGAATGCCTTCAAGAAGAGGAGGGGAGTGAGATTTCAAGAGTTCGAGCCCCCCAGAATCTATTATCACGTTGAAGAATCGTCGAAACTTGAATAGTTCTATTCCTAACGATTTTTGGTTAACTCCCCCTTTTGAGTTTCAGGATATTTATAGCAATTAGTCTACGTATCTACGCATGCCCTATGTATCCCGAAAGTTTGAACATTTTCGGAATCTCCGGGTCGAGGACCGTCGTACCGAGATCCTCCCCTCGTTGGTATCAAAGGGCAAAGGTCCCGGAGCGGTGGGTCTCAAACGGAGGCGCGCGACGATTTTCCCTCCGTTTGAGACCCACGGTTGGGGACCCTCTTGGAAACCATACCCAAACGCCCCGGAACAAAACGTCGATGCACGATCCATCGTTGCCCTAACGGTTCTCGAAGGGCCTAGGGTGGCTCGCTTCCCACGTTTCACAAAAGTATCGTTGCTTCGCTCGAAGCGTCGGTTCGTCTCTCGACACGTATGACGCGTTCGGTGACGATTGCCACGACGCTGTGACGGCGTCGATGACGGTGGCGTTTGCGACAACGGCTCGTGACTGTGTGCGTGGGTGCTCGTGGAAAAGAAACACGCGCCACCATTACATCCGCGGCTGCTAGTAGGAACGGGAATAGTATAATACCAACACGCGTGTCAGAGTAGCTCGGTAGTCCGTCGAGGTAATCGACGCTGTCGTAATCGGGCAGCAGACGCTGGCACTGTAGGCTCACCGAGCAGTTCGAGCAGCAGCTGCCAGCATCGCGCCACGATTCGTAAGCGACGACCACGGGTTCGGAATTTTTGGCAACGGGCACAGAAACCTCGTTCCCGTCGGCTTCTTCCTCGCGTCAGTTTCCCGGTTCGTTGTCTACGCGATCGTCCACCTGACGCGCGCGAACTCGCAGCCGACGCGCGGGCGTCGGTAAAACCGATTTTCGCGACGCGCCAAAAGGATACGAGGAAAACCACCCCCTAACTTTATTCGGAGGATAAAAGAGTCGAGGATGGCGTCCAGCCGGAATGTACGAGGTAAGAGCTTACTTCCGCTTTTGGAAACCACCCCCGTCAGCCTCAGCTTTGAAACGATTCGAAATTTTTGGGCTTGAACATCTTGAAGACTCGAAACTTTCAAGAGACCTAAGCTTTAAATGTTTTGCAATATACTGTATACGAATTCAACTGTCGCTACCCCTTAATCGCCAGTGCAACGCGAATCGCGCGTCTTTTTCGTGAAACAAGACTTTGGTCAGCTTTGGATTAACCTCGCCGGCACTCGGGGGCCAAGAGTTATTAAAAGTGCGAATTATCGGTCCACGATAGCTCATAGTCCATGCCAGTCATACTAGACTTATTTATTATTTTTTTCTCGAGCCACACACGCATGTTTACTATGTTACGCGGGACGCAACATAGTATCATAATATAACAATTGTTAAAAATGGATCCCAAAATCTGAGCGTATTCGAGCATTTATTTATGACTGCTGTCATGTGACCTGTTGCCGGGTCAGGTCGTTTTTAAAGTAGATATAAAATAGAGGTATTATCGAGGTTCTTCTTGTTAGTCTAATGCAAAAACCGTGTCGTTCCCGGTCTAGAAATTGTAATTATTATTATTAAAGTGTTGGGTAACTGCAAAGACAATTAATTTTATATACGAATGGAATTTTGAGTTTTTAATAATCTAAGTTGGTGTATTCAATTATCTCTTCTTATCGATACATTTTAAATATTTTTCTGTTAGAACAATCGGCTTCAGCAAAATTTAAATATAATAGTTTATTACAATATCGCTATTGATAGCGTTAACTATCAGATATACTCAACAGTTTCAAGAAAGCAGAGAGTACACGGATAAGATAAACACGGATCGATTTTTCATATTGTATCAATTCCATTTATTCGTTTATGTAGATAGATATAAAATCGACCGTCTTTCGTGAGGCGTCGCTCGCCACGCGCGACCACCGAGCGTTCTGCTCGAAACAAGCGCGACGACGCTCGCCAACGCGTATAAATAGCTGACGGAAACGTTCGCGTCAAGTTCTGGGTGAAGGTCGCCTCAGCAAATTTTCAAAGTCGCCGTAAAACACGCGACACGGATTCCCTGAAACTCCTTTTCCATCGAATCTACAAATTAATACTCTAAATCTAGAAACTAAAATTTACGCCAACTCGAGCGTCTCGTCTCTGCTTTTAACCGATCCATCCGATAAATCCGCCAAACGATTAGCCACCCTCTTGCAGCGAACAACCTGCCCTTCGCAGGATTTCGTTCCACGATCGTGATTGACTCGAAGTTGCCACTGTCAGAGATAAAAGCTGAAGGTTGAATTATTCGAACGAGATGGAATTATTTTCTCATTGGGATCAGCAGCGCACCCTTTGATTTGATAATTCGTTTGATACACTCGTGATATGAACAAACGACGCATGCACCGTGTTCTAGTTATCAAAAGCGGTTAGCTCTCGGTTCTCGAATCCATGACCTAATGAAAAGTGTAATCAAGACCCTACGCGGTGCTTCAGTCTCACGGACCGTAAATCTACCAACCGACCAATAGCCACAGTTTTACTCGAACAAAGCAATCGACCTTTTTTATCAAATATTTCGTTCGATAATCATCTAACGAATTATCCAAATCCTACGGATTTAAATATCCGGGGAACGAACGGGCCAGGCGATAGATCTTCGCAACGATCTATTTATCTGTCAGGAAATCGTTCCTCCGGCGAGCTACATGATCTCGTAATATGCCCAGTGCACCGTCACACGTAAATCATTTGCAATATAGATCTAATGAAACTTCTTTTAATAATATCTGCAATTGATTACTCAAGAAATTGACACGAGATTGACCTATTAATCTCGCATTAAGGAAAACAAGCAGTTATCGAATATTGTATACAAACACTTCGGTAGACTCGATTGTAATTAATAGCCTAGCTTGTGATTGAGAATTGTCAGAGTACAAAAATAGCTATAACTCCGCAACAAGGTTAACTAGTGTACATGTTTATACGAACTTCTTTCGCTGTTTTTGTCTTCCTAGTCGATCGCCGGTATGAGAACCGCGCGTTAGTAATCACCCACTATAACTATCGTGTATCGTTCGATCCAAAATCGGCTCGATCTTTATAAAAATTTTTCATCTGCCGCACGAAGACTCAAAATTAAAAATTCTGACAATCGTACAAATTTCGTCCGATACTTTGAAAACGTAATTATTCTCCAAACTTAATTTAAAGGAAGTGCAAAGGTTTCGTTCGATTCCTTGGGCCCTCGAGATAAGAAATACATACTTTACGCAATAAGTTCACGGGCTTTGAACGCAACGCAAACGATCTCGAGGGAATTAACTCCCAGCGATGTTTCGTCGCGCGACTGTCGTAATTTCCATAAAGCCTATCTACTCCCACGAGTACCTGCTCGACCTTTCGTACAACCGTGTTACGTCAACGAACGCGTTTCAGTCGTATCGCTTCGTCCAGGGCAAGGTTAGTCTCTCCATTCCAAAGATCATGCTGTCACCCAAACCGGAATTGTCGAAATCACAAATTAATACATCCACTGGCAGCCCAACTTCGTCAAATTCTCTACGAGATGAATGTTTTGCTTTTAGATTATGCACCACTTGATATCGTATTTTAAGTTCGATATACCAAGTTAATCGCAAACGTCGTATATATCAGCATGACTTTTGTATATCGGAATGACAATGCCATTCGATCGCACCCATCCCTGAACGAAACGGAGACGGGCGCCCACGACTTACGTAAAAATTATTTACAGACCTCGAGCGCGATTGTGCAACCGAGGAAACGTGAAATTAGGATGCACGATTTAGAAATTGAATCACATCGGGTAAAGTGCAACGTCGCGTCATTCCAACGCATCACTGACCTAAGTCGGTGTCGCGAGACACTCTTTATATGTATGTATTCAGCTAAATGTAAAAACCACGTGCAACAATATGGTAAATACATTTATGGGAATCTCTGTAGCTGCAAAAGTACATTATACAGGTTGGTTGGTTGGAATCTGGAACAAGACTCCATTGAATTCCACGACAGAGATATTTCAAATGCAATATGTAGGATATTGTTATAGAACAAGTGTGTGAATGGTTTGTATGTGTACGCGAATGAATGGAAACGAGTGATTTGTTGAATATCTTGCGCGAACTGCGGTCGAGCAAAAGTGATAAGAGCGAGCTAGACTGTGAATGACAAGAGTTTACGGTAGAGTGAAACGTAGGGCGTATTTCTTAGATGCGTGCATGGTCTTTGGATGAGAGAATTAGTGAAACTATCGAGACACGACCATTGAAAATGATATAGTTCACGAAATACTTCGTACTTTGTGTTCGCATTCCAGAACTCAAAGTTCATGCTAAAATTGTATTCATAATACTAGATTACGTAGCACCGATGACCGCGATTACGGATGTCTGGTAAATAATAGGATTTGTAAACACATTTCGTTCGGTTCATAATAAATTTGCGTCTTGAGATTTTGCTAACTAATAAGGTTAGATTAGATTTTCTTAATAGTACTGATATATATTCAGCGTACTTGTAAAGTGGATTAAAACCGCGTTAAATAAAAGAAATTGTTTACTTAACGGGGGAGGTTCTGTCTTGACTCGCGATGTCTCTTTGATCTATTCAAAATTGTATGATCCTACGTACACAGTCGCGATGATATTTATGGACGGTAGTACGAGTCAGAGTTACATTGCAGGAAAGAAATATAAGATTTCAGTACCGTAAACGATCGCTTACGACGCCTCCGGTTGTTGCATGGTAGCCTGCAGAAGACGTAATTATACGTTTCAGACATCTAATGGTTTAATTTTCCTTCCAGATTGGCTGACGTGCAGACAAGTGCTGAACATCATGGTCATCTTGGGATTCATGTTGAATTACATGTTACGCGTGAATCTGACGATCGCCATCGTGTCGATGGTGACTCCCAGCAACGACACGTCGCATCCCAGCGGACTGCATCCGTCGAGCGATTGCGACGGTCGAAGTATCGTCGTCGCTTCACTCGATAATGCTACGGCGATCACCAAACAACCACCTACGACCTCCATCATCCCCGACACATCGAAACATGTACGCCTTGCCTTTCATTTCTTGTTCCTCGGTTCAAGCAATAACGATTCCATGTTACCGCAGGAAGAGTTGGAGCAGACGAGGTATCCGTGGAACGAATACGAAGTAAATCTCGCATTGGGAAGCTTCTTCTGGGGCTACATATGCACGGAGCTGCCAGGTGGAAGACTCGCGGAAGTCGTAGGCGCGAAAAGAGTGTTTGGATACAGCATGCTGGTGTCCAGTGCTATAACGTTGTTCACCCCGTTGGCAGCAAGCTACGGTTGCATAGCAGTCGCTGCTCTGAGGGCCGTTCTTGGATTCATGTTGGTGGGTTTTCGGTTTAATTGTTTGCCTACCCTCTGCAAAATTCTTCGTGCTAATTGACGTGATAATCTATCAGGGAGCTACTTGGCCCGCCATTCAACCGATGACCGCTCGATGGATTCCACCGAACGAGCGCAGCAAGTTTGTCGCCAACATGATGGGTAAATATTGTATAATTAGAAACGGCATAGTTAGGATGCGTTTAGGATGAGTCTATCGAACGAACGAATGCTTGGCGCATGTTCGATGAAACAGCAAGCGAATCACAATAAAATTATCATAAATTGTTTCAGCTTCGTCGCTCGGTGCTGCGATAACTATGCCGATTTGTGGATTCCTGATCGCCTCGTTGGGATGGGAATACGTCTTTTACGTAACTGGAATCATCGGTCTCGCGTGGAACATAGCCTGGTTTCTTTTGGTATTCGATTCTCCCGCCCAGCATCCCAGAATCTCCATGGAAGAACGACGATACATCGAACAAGCGATCGGCATGACTTCCACGAACAAAGTAAACGGAAAACGACTTCATTTTTGTTGAAATAAATGCCAAACGATCCGTTTGTTTTTGGTTTCAGCGTCTACCCGTTCCATGGAAATCTATTTTCCTTTCAATGCCTGTTTGGGCCATCATAATCACTCACGCGTGCAGCGTTTTCGGATACTTCACCGTCGTCAATCAATTGCCCACTTACATGAAGTACATTTTGAACTTTAACATTAAACAGGTTGGTGTTTACGTTTCGCTTACTTGTCAGAGCCTTTGATCTTCTACGCGTAGTACCTTTCGACTACTGCACTCGAGCATACTCGAGTTTTGACTATCGTATAAAATCCTCTACTCAATTATTTAAATTTTAAATATATTTAAAAGTATAATTGTTAGAAAATGATTTTATCTGCTTCATAGCAACTCACATATAGCGTACGTTCTAGATGGCGCCACCAAATTGCATCAAACGACATTACAGATACCTGTTCGAGCATAGTTTAAAGAGCGTATATAACGTTTGCGAATAAACGCTTTGTTTTAATCAAGTAACATCAAAGTATTTCACGTTCCAGCTGTCGTAGCATCTTTGAATTTTTCGAATCATTGTCTATGAAACGTCGAAGCTATAAAAATAGATGGACTTTGCTGATGAAATATTTTCTGGGACTGAAACGTAGACTCTAGTCTATACCTAGTTTATAATTTCATACGAATCCGTTGATCCCACGCAGAATGGACTGTTGTCGTCGTTACCCTACCTCGGTAAATACATCTTCGCCGTGGCCATGTCCTCGTTGGCCGACTATCTGCTCAGGAAGAAGAAGCTGTCGGTAACGGCAATTCGAAAAATTTTCACCACCTTCGGTGAGTAGAAAACACACCGAACTTTGCTCCAACTTTTGCATCGGACGAGTGCCAAACTTGTTTAAAATTATCTTCTCTGTGTCTAACTTAGTGTTAATATTTTTGTAGCTTCTACAAAGTCTCTTTTGCTCGACGCTGTACCATTTTGGTAAACGATTATCCTTCGATGTGTATATTTTTCAGCCGTGATGAGTCCAGGACTGCTGATGATCGTGCAGGCTTATCGTGGATGCGATCGCGTAACGTCGGTGACGATCTTCACCATCGCCCTGACCATCAATGGCGCCGTGACGGCGGGTTATCTGGGGAACGGTTTGGACATCGCACCCAACTTCTCGGGAACTATTTTCGGCATGGCGAACACGCTCAGCTCTCTAGGCGGATTCCTAAGCAGCCACATGGTCGGCATGATAACTTACAAGAATCAGAGCTACGCTCAATGGAGCATCATCTTTTGGATCCTGGCGTGCACGTATTGCTTCGGTGCGCTGACGTTCGCGTTTTTCGGCACCGGAGAGTTGCAGAAATGGAACAATCCCTTGGAGAGTGAGAATCAAAAGAAAACGAACGTCGAAAGTGTTTTGGACCACCAAGAATCCATACCCTTGAACGACAAAAGTATATCCTAACGAAACGGTCGCGAACGGTAGATTGAATTCTTTTCCGCCGATACCGGAAGTATCCGCGTTTGCCAAACGCTAGATCAATCAAAGCTAGACGATTGTAACTGTATTAGAAAATGTTCCTCTTTCCGTACGCTTACGAGACGGCGTTCGTAATTTATAAACGATCGTTACCTGAACAAAGACGTACATTTTTGCTTCTACGTTATATTATGAATGGAACAGCGAATACCTAATCTGCGTTCGGTGATGCAAGATGCTTGTTAAGAATAACGATAGTTAGTTGACCGTGGCTCGGTGCCATATCTGGCCACCTATCAAGGGAAGCCTGCTTTCACGAATTCTCGCGTGTTTTCTTTCTCGTGTCGGAACGAGTGGGTAGGGTGAACGAGACACGGACACCTAACGCCAAGTATGCGACTCGAACGTGACTTTTAGGAGCGTCGAGGCATTTGTCTTTCGTCGGTCTGCCAAATTCTTATTGCAGTTTTATTTGTAAGAACCTTCGATTACAATAACGTAATTACCGTATCGTAAATCGAGGAAGTAATTTTCAAAAATTATATAAACTTTGTTCCTCGGTGCGGTAACCCGTGTGTTTGTTTATTTTATTCAAACGTACAGCGAACAATCTTTTCGTCCACACGTATTCAAGTTAGGTGTTTCGTTCTCTGATCGATAGCGCCACGGCGACCATAATTGCATCCCAGCTCGATGCATTCGCTTACCAACAACCGATAATACGATTAACGAGTAACTTTCTCATCGAGTTATCATCAAATTTTGATACATTGTGTACCCACGATATCGCAACAGCCCCCCCCCCTACCCCCTCGGGCAAATTATTTCAATTTTACGCGACGTCGCTGTTCGACTATCGTTTTACCCAATATGATTTTAGCCATCGCGTATAGCAACGACGAGAAAGAAACGGTGACTGTGGCGAAGGTGAGAGACTGTGCGCGAGATAAGGGACGGTAAAACGAGACAGAAGAGACGCCGACGACCTCAGGACGCAGCGCGTAGAATGCAAAGCAGAGAAAGCACGGAACGGCGGCGCATCCGCGTCGCGATGACCGGCGTAGGGGCGCCGCGCGTTGCGGTGATGTTCGCCGTGACGCGTGGCGCTGCGGCGCTCCACCGATGTGCCAGGAGAACAGACGAACGTGGAGGAGAACGTATTCCGAGAATCCGACCTCCATCTTGGTACTGTTCGCCGAATCGAATCCGCCCGTTTGTTCGTCTCCTCGTGGAAATACTGCCTCGCGTTCGTCGGCGACTCCGCTTACGAGACCGTTTAAAAAACCTGCGCGGACAACTCCTTCGAAACGTAAGGAAATATCCTGACATCCGGTCGACCTTAACGCGATCGATTCTCTTTCGCGAACGCCGACACCACTTAGCGAGAAGTAACGCGTCGTCGCGCGGAACGTTTTCCCAACGGCGCGCTTTCCAACGTTTCGTTGTCGAAACATCTGCGAGCGACTGGGACAGGGTCACATGAGAGCGACCGTGCTGGAGCGGTGGCATCTAGTCGAACGTGTTCGGTGGAAAAGGTAGGGAACTGGAGACTCGTCGCGAAACGAGCGCGAATTCGACGCATCCGAGGGGTTTCGGGCATCGAACAGCGCGGAAAGATAGCCGGTGGATTATCATGCATGTGCATGTTCGCGAAAGAAAGCTTGTAAAGCTGATTAAACCTTAGTTAATCACAGCAGAGCAGGACAACATCGGATCGCAAGAGGCTACGCTGCGAAGTACGACCACCTCGTTAACCTGTTTCACTGATAAACGCTTTATCTAGCGGGCGGTCCCGCGCGGCAAACTCTCCTCAAGCTCACCTCCATTGTTCTTTTGATCTCCGTTCCTCTACGACATAGCGATTGAAGCCAGTACTACGGTCCGCGAATTCCTCGCGTTTTCAGATAAATTAATCCGAATCTACCCCTTTTCTGCTGGATCAGCGACGTGAGAAATAGTCGGTAGAAATAAAAATATTTGTACAATAACGTGTAGAACGGTATGTAGCGTTGCAGGGCGAATTTAAACCCCTCATAAAACACTATTAATGTGTTTTCGGTTTCGGGTCGCAGGAGAAAATGGTTGCCCGTTGCTGTACCAAACGGATTAACTGTTTTCTCGGTTCAATCTCCTCTTCGATCGGCGTTAATACGATTCGGGTGGTGGTTGTTGTCGACACGGAGTTTCCTTGCGTGTCATGTTTCCTGGATGTCTCGCGCGCACTCAATATCCATCGACGTGGACGCCATTTGTCTAGTCTCGCCTGCTGAATATTTCTCCTTAATCTTATTTGGTTTAATGCTTTGAGAAATTCTCTGGAATATCCAAGGCCATATAATCGCTAAAAATTTATTTTCTAGACACTCTAGAATTGCGAAGAGGTCAGAACGATTCAGGTAGAAACTCCGAATACGTTCTTATTGTCCTCGAAATAAGTGTTTCGGTAATATGCCTGTATTTTAATATCTTTATGGCCTCGTAATTGCTGTTTGGCATTTGTGCAGCTGCGACTATCTTCCGAATAAGCCAAAGAAAGTAATAATGGTTGACCTTACGTTTTGTTTAAGAAACGTAGATTTGTGCAACTTTCAGGTCCGTCGTCGAACAGTACTAGTTGCTTGTAACAATATCGTTCACCCCTGTATCGAACGATGAAAATTACATTTATCTTGAGTCGAACCTCCGTTGATCTTGTCTTCGTTGAAGTTTCCTTTTCGTACATTATACCACAGATGAGGTATACGAGTATGTACACAACAAGTTACACAAATGAGCACAAGAGGAAGTGAGACAGAAAATAAAATTACAGAAACATTCCTGGCCACACATATTATATTTTCGGTAAAGAATTTTTTTCTCGAAAGTGCATAGTATTTCGGGGGTATGTTTATTGACCAAAAATGATTGTAATTGACCCCTGCAACTAAAAATAATTTTTCCAGAAGGATTTACTATTTTTTAATTTCGCCGAAAAATTTCACCACACTCCTGAATTTTTTTCTCAACAGTAGATAGGATTTCGAGGGTATGTCTATTCACCAAAAATGATTGCAATTGACCCCCGCAACCGAAAATAATTTTTTCAGAACGATTTGAAATATTTTAATTTCGTCGAAAAATTTGTCCACCTTTCTGAATTTTTTTCTCGAAAGTGCGTAGGATTTCGAGGGTATGTCTATTCACCAAAAATAACTGTAATTGATCCCCACAACCGAAAATAATTTTTTCAGAACGATTTAAAATTTTTTTTTTTCACCGAAAAATTTAGGCACCTACCCCCTGTCGATTTTTCTTAAAAATTCCTTTTTCATTTTTAGTAATTTTGTTTGACGCCCTACAGAAAAGTTGTCTAATACTTTTTTGTAGGTACCCATGAGCTCTACTTCAGAAAAAAGTTTCATTCAAATATATTCACAATTGTGGGAGTTATGGCTGTTTGAAAATTGGACCATTTTTATGGGGTTTTTCTCATTTTGCGAGGTCAAGGACCAACTTTTCGAATATTTTTGCGATTTGTATATATTCTCCATCAAAATACGCGTAGTTTGCTTTTTTAAACATTAAAATCGTCCAATTCGTTCAGAAGTTATGACGTTTTAAAGATTCCTATGAAAATTCGGGCAGACATTTCTGGCCAGAAATTATATTTTCGGTAAGGAATTTTTTTCTCGAAAATGCGTAGGATTTCAGGGGTACATATAATGACCAAAAATAACTGTAATTGACCCCTGCAACTAAAAATAATTTTTCCAAAAGGATTTGAAATTTTTTAATTTCGCCGAAAAATGTCACCACCTTCCTGAATTTTTTTCTCAAAAGTGGATAGGATTTCGCGGATATGTCTATTCACCAAAAATGATTGCAATTGACCCCCGCAACCGAAAATAATTTTTTCAGAACGATTTGAAATATTTTAATTTCGTCGAAAAATTTGTCCACCTTTCTGAATTTTTTCCTCGAAAGTGCGTAGGATTTCGAGGATATGTCTATTCACCAAAAATGATTGTAATTGACCCCCGCAAACGAAAATAATTTTTTTAGAACGATTTGAAAAATTTTAATTTCGCCGAAAAATTTGTCCACCTACTCGAATTTTTTTCTCGAAAGTGGGTAGGATTTCGGGGGTATGTCTATTCACCAAAAATAACTGTAATTGATCCCCACAGCCGAAAATAATTTTTTCAGAACGATTTAAAATTTTTTTTTTTTCACCGAAAAATTTAGGCACCTACCCCCTGTCGATATTTCTTAAAAATTAGTTTTTCATTTTTGATAAATTTGTTTGACGCCCTACAGAATAGTTGTCTAATACTTTCTTGTAGGTACCCATGAGCTCTACTTCAGAAAAAAGTTTCATTCAAATATATTCACAATTGTGGGAGTTATGGCTGTTTGAAAATTGGACCATTTTTATGGGGTTTTTCTCATTTTGCGAGGTCAAGGACCAACTTTTCGAATATTTTTGCGATTTGTACATATTCTCCATCAAAATACGCGTAGTTTGCTTTTTTAAACATTAAAATCGTCCAATTCGTTCAGAAGTTATGACGTTTTAAAGATTCCTATGAAAATTCGGGCAGACATTTCTGGCCAGAAATTATATTTTCGGTAAGGAATTTTTTTCTCGAAAATGCGTAGGATTTCAGGGGTACATATAATGACCAAAAATGATTGTAATTGACCCCTGCAACTAAAAATAATTTTTCCAGAAGGATTTGAAATTTTTTAATTTCGCCGAAAAATGTCACCACCTTCCTGAATTTTTTTCTCAAAAGTGGATAGGATTTCGCGGATATGTTTATTCACCAAAAATGATTGTAATTGACCCCCGCAACCAAAAATAATTTTTTCAGCACGATCTGTTTTTTTTTTTTCTGTAGGCTCGTTGGTTAATGTTTTCAATCACGCTTATAGAGTATATGTATACAGAGTCTGTGAGAATCATGTATTTAACATAATAAGATTGCTCTGGCAAGTGTAAAAATGATGTATTTCCAAAAATGGTGGTCCCTTCCCGGATGGTGGATTTTCCGCGAAGGACCAGAGTCGAAAGATAGGGATCGACGTCGATCGCGTCGAGGAATTGCGCAATTTATTCAAAGCAATTGGCCCAGTAGTTCCGCGCGGAACGCAGGAACACGGGGGAGAGTGGTCCACGGGCGATTATTAAGGATTCTCGTAATAACGCGCTCGAGAATGGCCGGTTGCACGCACCGATCTCGAGGGACGCCGATGCCCTCGAGTGGCCAGAGAACAACTTTCAGCGCAGCGAACTGCTGCCCTGACCGCCCCCGACTCATGGGAACATCCCCGGGGCGATACAGGCCAACGTTCAACTTCTCTTCTCTGCTCCCATCGTCTCAGCTCCCACTCTCTCCCTCTCTGATTTCGATTTCGAAATGGAATCGTGCGTAACCCGAACTTCGAGCCAATCTACCGACCAGTAATTTCGGAAGAATGCGCCCGGCGATTCCGGGATACTTGGGTAGAAATCGTGCGAGCTTAGCGACGAACAAACGAGGGTAAACGCTAGTCGTCCACTGGCGGCTTTCTGTCACACGACACCTTTCTTTGCGATGCTACGATCGTTGGTACTATGAATCAAAGCTAATGTAGCTTTATAAATAAAAGCAGCGAGGGGCTGCTGAAAAGAGACACAGGGTGGAACGCGAGGGGGGAAGGAGTAAGAAGCAGAAGCAGAAGCAGAAGCCGCGGGCGGAGGAAGATATGCAAAAAAGGCGAAGCGTAGGAACGGATCTTGAGAAGACGATCTTAGGAACAAAGGGAGGAAAGAGAATGAGGAGCAGGAGGCGGTAGCGAGTCGGTGGTGGAGATGGAGCCAGGGTTCGGGTTCGGGTTCGGGTTTCAGGGGTCAGGGCCGGGGATGGGGTGGGGGCAGAGACACGAAGAGGAAAGAGAAAAAGGCCGAAGATGAGCGGCACGTATGCTAGGTATGCGGGTGAGAAACACCCGGGGCGACTGGCCGCCGCGGCGATCCGCCCACGTTTATGCCGCACACTCTTCCGCCCCGGACTCGCCCCATGGCTCTCGAGCGTGGTAAACCGACTGCCGATACTGCTGCTGTTGCTGCTTCGACAACTTTCACGGAATCGCCATGGCTTAAGAACCACGCGAACCACCCGGGTTCGTCTCCGTGCTCAGCACGCGATTCGGGGAACTCGAAAGAGAATCGAACGAACGCCCCCGCGGGCACACGCCGCCGTCACGCGAGCCCTTTTTCTCCCAACAGCGAGAAGACAGAAGCGAACTCGAGCAACCAGCGTCTGTTTCACGCGGAAACGACCCGAAATTCTGGATTTTATTTCTACAAAGAGGATACGAATTTGATATTTTCATAAAGATTTTCTTCGTCGAATCAATGTGCACTCGACTGGTACCGCGGTAAATTAATGACGCTAATACCGAGAGTGCAAGGCAGGGAAAGTAATAGCAGGGTAACGACGGAGTAATGAGTCCGCTGTAATTAAGCGTGGTAATTGCAGTATTATTGAACGCGCAGGGGCTACGCGTAGGGTCAAAGGCAGGCATCGAACACGCGACTTAACCTTTTTATTATTCTTTTATTACGCGAATATTATGTTTTCTCTGCGTCTTACGAATAACAACGAGCCACCGAAACGACTATTCTTCGCGCGGGCATAATCATAAGAATACCGAGCAACGATGAGTTCGCGGAAGGTGTTTGCCACGCGCAGGTGCACGGCCCATAGACGCATCGATGCATCCAAAGTCTTAATTAGTTTCGGGATGCGTTCGCGCGATAAATTTCGCGTTTTTTTGCTGGTAGCGAATCGCAAACGGTAGGCGCTTTAAAATTGTGCACGGTGACCGGGCAGGTGATGGTCGCGCGAAGAGCTAGTCAGGTGTTTGCCGCGTCGTTGAAAGCGCGCGTACCCGACCCTGTAACGGGTGTCCTTAATTCTGACGAATTAACGATATCGATGCGTTTACGCGTGCTCGCAATTGCGATCGTTGCATGGAAATCACGGGGGAAACGAACGAGCCAAACGTAACTTGACGAACACGACTATGAACTAATAAAAATATTGCAAAAATTTTTACAAAGAGGCCTGAGTGATCGTTCGAGTCGTACGGGTCAATTTTCGAAGGATCGGCGAGTCTGTAAATCGCGTGAGGCGTAGGAAAGCTGCGCGAGATCGAGCGTTTCTTTTCGTAGGATCATTTGTCGATGGTCGTCCAGGGGAAGTGGTCTCAATTCGCAACCATTAACGTCGTTATCGGCGGGTCGATCTTGGTGAAGGGGCTGCTCCTCGCGTCAGGTGCAAATTTCGATAGAGGCTGAGCAACCGGCGTTCGAACGAGGAAATTTCAAAGACAAGCGTCTGCGACAGGTGGACGAGAGAACGTACTTGCGTTCCAGGCGTCCCGACCCCGAAACCGGAAGTTGTTCGAGCACGCAAGCATCGCTTAGCTTGTCCACTGGCACGCGTCGTCTCCCCGTGAAATTGCTACGAATGCTAATTCATTACGAAGTTGGTTAATACTTTCGTTAAAAGAAATCCCGCTTCCTTCGGTCGGATCGAGCGTTTCGCTACAAATGAACGCGGAACACTTTCCGTTCTCGAATCCGGGTCATCTTTCGTTTACTGTTATTTCAAATACGCGGAAGAGTGTTCTCGAGATGCAAATTGAGTTGCAAAAATGAAAGACCAACGGGGGTTGTATCCACCAACTGTCTCGTAGGTGGAAATTCTTTTTCTCAGAAGGTTGGAGCTTATCGACGAGTTTGAAAACGACTGATTCGGATGCGTTCCAAGCGAGTTGCATCGATACGCGTAAGAATCTCGCTGGAATCTCGCAGT
Organism: Colletes latitarsis; assembly: GCF_051014445.1. Lineage (NCBI taxonomy): Eukaryota > Metazoa > Arthropoda > Insecta > Hymenoptera > Colletidae > Colletes > Colletes latitarsis. Next base: position 23,774,881 of record NC_135141.1, on the reverse strand, counting down.
CACGCTGGCGCCAACGTGCTGGTAACTTTATATCGATTCTGTCGACTCGTGCAGCGAGTATCTGTCGGGGATATTCGGCTGGGCCGGTTAGTCAAGTACCAGAACGAGTAGAGCACCGATGTATTTATACGACGCGCGAGAGGTATACATCTGTTTCCATCCGGGCACGTGTCCGGCACGGAATTAGAACGTTCCGAGGAAGCCGGGAAAAGGAGACGAAACCGGCCAAATCGAGCGTAGAGGGAACGTGGAACGCATCTTGATTTCGTCGATGCACCAACGTTTGCGTTTTCCCTCCGTCTTTACCGATTTTCACGATCCCCAACGACGAGCAGACTTTGGAAGAAATTCGGCGGTGGAAGTGCCAGGTTTCCGCCATAAGTTTGCCAATTTAGGGGTTTTATTCGGTATGGTTAGCGACTGTGCCGTGTCACCGAACACGTGCGCTCGCTGGGCCCATTTTGGTGGCCCCGTTACGGTCGCAAAGGGACCGTCCAAGATGCCGCGTTCGTCGTTTCAGGTTTATGACCTATTGTCAATTAAAAGAAACTCGTAAACCTGGTCAATTCGGTAAAATCCAACAAAAATATTCGACTCACGGTAGTAAATGGCCTGCGAGTTTTACTTAAGGCCCACCGGGGACCTTGCCTTCGTTGTACATTCGTTTGACAAAAGAATCAAAGTTTGATTAAGAATTAATAATATCACCTATGCAGAATTTGTTAAATTCTATTATGTTAAATGTTACTGTCGCTTCTGTCAACTTCGATGAATTGTAATTAAACAGATATCGAGTCTCGTGTAATCGATAGACGACAAATCGTTGGAAGACATACTTTAATATGGCTCGATAACGAAGTGAACTAGTTTACACCGGCCGTTTGATAAGCGTACTCAAGTACCTGATGCGTATCAAACGCTCGGTATAAACGATGCCTTATCAAATTGGTCCGACGCGTCTGAAGAAGTCGTATCGAACGAAAATAAAACGAGTGCTTAACGTCTTAGCTGTACACACTCGTACATTTTAAAATTAAATGGAGCAATGTTAGGTTTGCACTCTTGTAACAGTCGTACTCAATGTACTCAGCATCCACGATAATGTTGTGCAATTCGAGTTGGAAATTTTTTCCAGTAAAAAGTCTGAAGAAAGTACAATTCGTAGTCGACTGAAAACTGATTAACTACTGTTCGAAAACCGTGACGACAGTTGCCTGCCACACCCTGAATTTTTCCAATTTCCACGTTGACGATTATTCCTTATGAAAATACAGAATAAAAAAAAATTTGTTGAACCTAAAAATTGCAATCACGTCGGAAAGAGAACGATTGCATCGTATTTAGCGAACGATAGCAAGATATTTTTACTATAAAAATCTTATCGTACGTTCAGACAGCGCTCGCTATTCCAGGAATGGCCAGCGAAGGTGATAATAATAGCTTTAAATTTTGCTCCGGTATCTCATCGTGATCGTAAACGATAGTGTTCCAGATCGGTAAATGAGTCTGTATCTACATCTAAAATCTCTGTGTACGCGTCAACTGCCTCTCTCTTGGAGTGGTTAATTCTTTGTTTCGCTCGGGTAAGCAGGTCTATCACCAGGTGTTTCGCGGGTGGAATAGAAATGGACCGAGTATCGCGGGTTACGCGCGGTTGCACGCGCTCGTGCCCTCGTGTCCGAGCATGCTCGAACGAGATTCAATGGGCGAGCAAAAGCCTCGATCTTCTTTCGAATCCGAAACACGCTTCGCGACTCGATGCACCGACGCATTCCTTCTCCGCCCGGAGGCAGACGTTTCTTTACTCCGAGCAGATCGTGGCAATGGAGGGTGCATTAGGGTTTCTCCATTGTAAACACTATTGATACGCGACCACCGTGACAGTCAACGTTTTAACCTGTTTGCATTTGGTCGGCGAAGCGATACCAAAATGGCATCATGTAAATCGTTGCCGGTCGAAGGTTAAAGAGAATCGGAAAACGGAAGCGGAGGATCGCTAGAGCGTCAAGAGCGATTCCAAGCCATCGTCGGATTACACGTACGCGACAGCTTTTAAATGTGCATGTGGCGCCAGATGTCGCGCCTCGTAATCTTTAGACCAAACTTTGCCCTCCCCCTTTGCTCGCGCCCTTCCTCTTTGCTCGCCCGTTCGGACACGCAAGCTCCTTCTCGCTCCGACTCCCAGCCTGGCAAGCATTCGAGAACGCAGTACCATACCTACTCCGCGCCAGCCGGTCGTATCGTGTTTCATAGTCGCAACAATAAGGGCAACATTTTACGCGCGACTGCCTCGCGAATTCGATCGCCTTCTCCTACGTAGCATTCCGACTACCAATTCGACGTAAACGGAACGAATTGAAAAATCCAAAATGTCGCCGACCCTATTAACCCCCTGCACGATTTACCGCGTCGACAATTTTCCCTTGCATCTTTGGAACGTTTCGACTTGTACGTAGGTATCTATAGCCTCTAAGAAACTATCCCTTCTATGAATCTTTCTGTGAGGCATGTTATATATAGAACTACTCCGAAAGCTAGAGAGAGCCCCACGTCGTACACTTCAAGAAGCCAGAGTTACATTTTGAAAGCCTTGAACTCGATCCCACGATCCGTTGATCATTTAATACTTAGTAAATATGGTACTGGTCACGTTCGAGAGTTTGGAACGATGTGGATTTCGACGTATCGGGCTTCGCGAACCCTTAAAGTGGGCAACGGCCTTTACAGCGAACGAAAAACGAGAGAGTACCGGTCGAGATTCGACGCTCGGGAGGCGACCGCGCGCCAGGGACGAAATACCTAGGTGCCGGGGTCCTCGAGGTAATAATGGCGGTGTCCGAACGACGGTTCGATGACCCAGGTGGTAAAGGAATTGTATACGGTGTCACCGATACCCCAAATACGGCCAGCAGTCATTGTTCGCCTTGTAACCGATACTCTCTGGTTCCGAGAACAGGCTGATCTTCTACCTGTACCTCTGTCCGCATAATTGCCCGGCCTTTGCGCACCTTGCCCTTTGTGTTGCTCGATTCGTCGAGCCCTTGTCGCGATTCGAGTTGTCAAGCTGTGAACGCCGGGAACAGAAACTACGAGCTCGGAAACAACGTTTATTAACGCGTCGCGTACGGTGAATCGGATCAGAATAAGATTTCGATACACGTTCGATTCGTTTCCCTGAACATTTCGCCATAAGAATCAACTGTTATGAATCGCCGCGATAGAAAATGGCGTTGCGCGTACGGTGACACGCTTCGGGATAAAATTTGTCTAGAAGCGTCGACGAGCGGGGCAGAATAGCAGGCAAAAAGATCTCGGCAGGTGAGGGCCCGGGTTCTTACAACCTCACATAAATCAGACCTTCGCCAAGGGACTCGTTACGCTCGTACACTCTCGCACCACCCGCACGCTTGGCATTCGTAAATTTTCCACGTCGAACAATACGGTCTTGATGCGACCGGGGCTATAAAGGGTCGGCTCTCGAAAAGCTTTGTAACCGATACCTAAACCTATTCGTATTTTCTCGTACACCTGTCCGACTCGTCTTCGCCTCGACCATCCCGACCGAGACGAATCCCACCATACCCACAGTTACATTGCTCGGTTGTCGTTTTTCGACAGGCTCCGCCGTTGCTCCGACCATTTCAAAGCGAACGTTTAAAATAATACAACGAGCATTACTCCTCTATAACGGTCCTGTTCCGGACGCTTTCACGAGGTCTGCGAGAGTCTAACTCTTTACGACTGGATTCTATTGTACGCCAACTGCTATCGGAACTTTTGACGCTCCCTAATCTAATGAGACCTCGAAGACTCGAGACTTTTACGAGTTCTAAGCATCGATTCGAATCGAACGAGAGGGCCAGGTTGCAGCGAAGCGGTCGCCGCGAGGACGTTAGCATCGCGTTATCGAAAAGGACCGGAATCGTCCAAGAGGTTAGGGATGGAAGCGCGAATGGTTTCCCAAAGAGGGCAAATCGAGGACGGGATTCGGAGTATGGTGGAGACAGGTTGGACGACCGGGGCTACAGGACGCAGGATGGGGAATGCAAAACGATAGACAGAGCCAGGGGCTAAGGGTGTAGGGGTGGAGGAGAGTCGACGGCGACGAAGGGTGTGGCGGAGGGTAGAGAAATAAAGGCAATGAATGATGCCGCGCGGCAGGTGCATCGTGGCGTGTTTAACGAGTGGCCCGGTCCCAGGCTCCGTGCACCTGTAACCTGTAACTTGGACCGAAGGAATTGGCTCGAAGGGCCTCTCGGCGTCGATGCTTCTTCGTTTCGAATCACTTCCGTCGCTTCCAGGCGGCTGATACGCCGCACGGAACATGACGGAGACCACAATGGACGAAAACGAAAAATTAAGTTAACTTAATGGCGCCAATTAAGGGAAATCCTCAAAGATGATTGATCTTAAAGATATTCGGTTTCTGTAACTAGTTTTGACAGCAAAGATGACAAGTCTGGAGACGATGGAAAAGAAAATGGAGGAGAATGTACGGTACAAGCGACCGATAGATACGTGTCGCGACTCTCGGGAAGTTCGAGCCTCGATAGCGATAAAAGCGTGAAATTAAGGAAACTGGTCCGACAGCCCGAGCGCCTACATTCGCTGTAACCGGCGGTAGGAGGTAATTGGCGCGCGATATTTCAAGGACCGTAAGTCAGGAAGCCGAAGCCCTCGAGCTTCGAGAACGTGAGAAATAAACGACGGCGTATACGCGCGAGATGAAATACGAGCGCAGTACGGCTGCGCTCGGAGAAAAGTCGTTTAAGAATGCTCTTAGGCCGTTCCACTCTCCCGCCTCTCACTCTCTCTCTCTCTCGCTCTCTCATCCCGTTCTCGATCGACCCACCTGTTGAGTCCCGCCGAGGCTCGTTCCCCGCGTCGCGACGTTCTTCTTTCGAGCACTGCTTTTACCCTTTTGCTCCCAAGCACCAAACAAGTACATGCTCGAAAAGTGCACAAAAACTAATTGCTTTAAATTTTGAAATATCGTGGACACAGTTTGAAAAATCACTGCATCGAATACGAATATATTATTTACTCCGTTCTTTCACGGGCGGGGGTCCGTGAAGCACCGAGTCTTTGCTGTTGCGAGTCAAACATTGATTTCGGGGGCCCCCTACGATCGAGGCCTCGGGCAGATGTCCTTTTTGCCTACGGAATAACGCGCCACCGAATCGATCGTTCCGTTTCGAAGTCACGCGAACCAATTTTGCCACGCGATCGACCTCGACGAATGATTCGCAAAAAAATTCAAAAATTTTTCTGTTACAAGGACTCTTAGGACTCCCATGTGTGCGTAGAAAACGTAGAAAATACAAATCCGTATAAAATTATTCCGGGAACGTTTCGGGTAGACCGTGTATTTAAATTTCATCAAAATCTCCGATCTCGAGATGCAAAAAGTGATCGGTTTGACGCGGAATGGGCCAGGGAATAACGGTGGACAGGCTCGAGCAAGTCCCTCACAGCTGGTATCCTCGCTATACACTCGTAAACGGAAAAGTCTGCGGGCTATCGCGGCACGATACAGCGGTTCGGCAAGGCAACGTGTACCACGGTAGTCGGTAAATGGTACTCCCGAGGGTCGAGTACGAAGCGATAAATAGAAGACGAGGTATCGGGTTGTTTGTCCGCTTAAACGCGTCGTGGCTACTCTCGGACCGCTTGGAGGAGCGGTAACTCTCGTCCCGTACGTTTCCCACGGTTCGTCGGTGTAAATTTCGTAGAAAAACACGAGTCGCGGACGAAACGTCGAACGTCGAGATGCTATCGATAAGGAGGCCGTGTTCCGTCTCCGGTTAGTACGAGTACGTCGAAGACGATCGTTTCTTCTTCATTTTTTACGCGATCCTCCTATTCCCTTCGATTCTTAACGAACTCTGTCGCGAACGGGGAACGCGATCGATCGTATGAAACGGTCGCGAACGAAAAAGAGAGAGACCGGTACCGATCGCTACCGTCAGCTACCGAACGATACCAAGATTCCTTCGTTCCATTATCGCATAGCTGCGTGGCAAGCGTGGGAGCCTACGCCGATCTCTCCTCGGGCTTCAACGGCTACAAATTACTACTATAAACTTTTAATGCTAGCTCCCTACGGGCCAAAGCCCTCGAAACCACGCGTACACCTTCTCGAATTCCAAGGATGAACGGAGACGCTACAACGCCGAACGCCGACTGCCGCCTCCAGCGTCTGCGAACCTCTTGCATTTCGTAGGACGATCTTGACAACGACCATCGAACAGACGGATAAAATAAACATAATGCGAATGCAGTCGCGTCTATGCGATTTTATCATCCTGAACAGCTTATTATGGCTGTTGAGGTTAAAGTTTTGTCTCGTACACTCGCCACGGTATCTCTACGTTTGTAAATCCTCGTAACATTATTCTTAGGATCCTCGTGAAAAAGTTTAGCTGCGTTTTTTCGGTGCAAATGCTTACCTCGTTGCGCGTCGAGATTCTGGCTCGAGATTCGCGAGAAACGATGAACAATAAGACGGAAAGCGGTCGGAAGTATGGACTGTCGATCCTTATCGAGCGGAACCGCGTGGATCCGAGTCGACAGCGGCCGGAAGGCTGGGCAGTTTTTGACAACGGCAGGTGCGAAGAGGCTCGCGATCCACGCGAAAAATAATTCGGCCGTCTCGATGACACGCACGCACGTTCTCTCGGCTACGCGTTGCCTTCGCCACCTGCCTTGCTTCCCAAGCCATCGACCGTAATCGCGTAAATATGGTCAACCTTGACTCCGAAGAGAAACTCGCCTTCTTCGGAAAGGGACAGCTATCGGAAGAAACTCGGTCGCAAGTTCGCCCTGGATCGGTTTTGGAAAATATTGAATACTCTCTGCTACAACCGCCCCCACTCGTATCGAACGAAGACTCTCAAACGCTATAAGCGGACGAGTAACGTGTATAAACAAATCTGTAAGTATTTTTGAAAAATTCGTTTTTCCTCCGAATTTTTGATATTTTTGGATCCGTCCAACGATGCTGTCATAAAACGTATTTTCAGAATTTTTGTTTGTCCATGCATTCGAATGTTTCTTCAGCCCGTAACTCGAACAATTTTACGCGCGTATAAACATGTTTCCAACTCGAAAATCGAATAACCAAAATATGCGTTCGTTTCGATACCCAGTAGTCGAGGATAGGTTCTATCGACGCGAGTAACAAGCGGAGGTATCGATAGCTCGACGATATCGATTCGTCTCTAACGACGGAGCGGTCTTTCCCTCGACTGGCAATCATCCACCGCGTTCACGCCCGAAACCGATCGAATTTCACGACGAATTCCGCACGCTTTGCCTCCCGAGACACGGAGGAGCGTTCCCCTATCGTCTCCTCTTCGAGTTTAGCAGGCATTTTTAGCACAGATGCAACGCACGCGTATATCTGTCCATCTATCTGCGCTCGTATCCAACTGTCCCCCTTGGCAGGCGATGCGACCTACCATCCGGTCGCGGTAATTGAAAGAGCGCCCTCGTGTCCAGCGAGACAGAAGGCAAGCCGATGGTGGAACCATCATCGCGTTATCGGACGCCGTCTGCTCCGCGACAAGCTTGGTCCAATTTCTGCCTGTCTGCGCGAAACCCGCTGCCATCGTGCGATTAAACTCGCCCATGAGATTCGTCCCGAGTTTTACCATTTAGAATTTTTCTAGGAGGCACAGACTATGCAATTTTATTACCGCCCGCCGTAATGTTTGACTCTTTCTAAAGAAACTGGTGCTCGAAGTATAATCTGTAATCATTTTCGCGTGATAGAAAAAGCACGGGCGAGTCGAGGGGCTGAACGAAGGAATAAAAGAACACCGCGAATAGATGCCAATCGAGCAAAACTTACCTCGGGAGCGGAGCGCGTGGTAGCAGAGGCAATTGCGTGGCAATCGAGTTAACGAGAAAGTGGCTATCGGCTAAAGGGATCAAGGGAGAAAGAAGACGAAACGAAACGGGATGTGCAGGGCGAAGGGGAGCTCGTATAACCAACGAAGAGAGAGGACATATGGCAAAGCTTTAATAATTGAAGCTGACACTGGCGCAGATGCGAACGCAGCCGCGCGGTCCGCCCATCAAATATTTAGAGATTATAAAGTACGCACATGCCGCTGTGACGTCGTTCGCGCGTTTCCACGTAAACGTCCGGCGGGCGCACGCGCGTCGCTCGTTTTAATCGCATAGCAAACGGAAAGAAACGAGTTACGTCCGCGTCGAGTCGAGTCGAGTCGAGTCGAGTCGCGAGAATCGATAATGTTTCGCGCGGCTCGTTTGCCTTCTCTCGTCTCTCGAATCCCGTGCGATAGAGCAATTAAATGGACGAGGTGGACGCGGTCGAAGCGGGCCCCGAGGAATAAGATTTATTAGCGCGCGACTGGCAGCCAAGAAGGCAACGGCAGGTGCGTGTGCCGCTAGTTACGACAGTGGGGAGACTGACAAATCGCAAACGCCCTCGGAGAACCGAGGACCCTTGCCAAACTTGCCCGACAGGTTACTACCGCGTACACGCACAACGAACACCGATCGCGTCGAACCATCGCGAGCATCTTCCGAGCGGAAATCTTATCGTACCAGATGCCGCGATCGATCGCACCGAGGGTGTGTGTACTCTCGCTCGAAACTGGAGATCACGGCCTCGAGCTAAAAATGCTAGGAACGGGACAGTCGAAACCTCGAAACCTCGAAATGCATCGAGACCCGATGTGTTTCGAGTTTCGAGAACTACAAACTTGTTATGATTTTGAATATTACTAAGATCTATTTTGGAAATCGTCAATTATCGTACGCGTATTACAAAGATTTAATTTCGACGCGTCGAAAAATAGTCGGACGTTCGAAACATCCGATGGGCCAACGAAATGGAATTCGCGAGTCCATGCACGTGCCAAGAGCATTGTTTGCGGACAGTTAAATCTCTGAATTTCGATCATCGAGATCGGCATGTTCGATAAGGTACAACCGAAAGATATCGCGCTTGCTATCAACGGTGCAACTATCCTCGAAACCGTGAACAGGTAATAGTCTCCTATAGCAATGCACTCGACGTTACGACCGCGAACAGTTGTATCATCCCGATATTTTGTTGATGTGGATGAATCGGCACCGATCACGCCACGTTTCGCGGAACATGTGGTCCTGGCGTTATTCAAACGATTGGTTCGAAAATTGCGAATGACGCTTCTCCGTGCTGTCGTCCTCGTGCCATCGTTCAATTTGTTTCCCGTTGAATCGACGTACGTTTCTAATCAACGGGAAACATTTCGTTACCACGACCACCGATCGGTTTAACAATTTGTTCGCCTCGAACAATTTAGGACTGGTTCGTTGCTTCGAAAAAATATTATTTACGACGAAGGGTTAAGTTTCCCGTTTTTTCGGGCGAAATTTTCAAATTTGTACGACCCGATAAAATGGCCAACGTCGAACGAAGACCGACAAGGGCGACGGAGGAACCAAGAACCCCTGGTGCGAACGCGTTCGTCCGGTATCTGCGAAGCATATGCACGTATAGGGGTGCGTTAAGGGTATTAAAGAGAAAAGGCGAGCAGGCCATCGGATTCGTCGGGATGCGTGTGTCTGCCAGATGTGACGAAAAAGGCCAAGGAAATTCCCAAGGGCACCGACCGACCGCCCTCGCGAGCCAAACGCATTTGGAAACTCCAACGGCGGTATTTCCGCATTCTTACAAATATTCACTAATTGCCACGGCGATTCGCTTTCCCTTCGACAACCTACAATGGCGACGTCGAGGAAAATCCAGCCAAATAAATACGTGCGTAGAGCGCGGGCTGTCATAAATAATACTGGGGGAAACCATTCTCCGTAAACGAATTTTCATATAATCGATCGGTAGGAAGAAAGATAAAACGATGCAACGGGTGTACGTAGTTACAACATTCGTGCCATAAGGGCGATTCTAGAGGGTGGAATACTAAAGAACATTCTCAGCCAAATTTTTAAGTTATATACAAGCTCAAGCTGATATTACAGGTTGATGCAAGCATTAATTTACATTTCAGCACTTCCGTCCCGCCCAGCCAGCTGCTTCAAAAAAAGCATCGTCCATCGTGAATGACGCGAAGCGTGTCGCGATAGACAACCGTGCGTCGGTTTGACGGACAGATTAGAGATTAAGTTCCTATAATTTAGGTGAATTGTATTTTTTGAAAAATTCATTCGAACAATTGATTTTTAAATCTGGCCCACCGCGAGTGGACGCGAACGCAAAGTTACAAAGGTGCGATTAACCGATCGGATTAGAGCGAAGCGCGTCGCCGTTGATCCGACCGGTTGTAACTGGGGATTACCATGGCTGGGCCCCAGCAGATGTCGACCATACGACGATGGAGCGTAGCCGCGGCCCGCACCACGATCGAGAAACCAAGACCGTTCGAAGGATTTTTCGGGTCGTAAATAGTCCAGCGGGGGTAGAAAGCAGACCCTTTGTCGTCCCGTGGCCAAGTACACGTGACGCGGCGGCCGTAAAAACCATCCTGCCAGGCCAAGGACTCGCAGGATGACCAACGCGGGGGAAGGAACACTGGAAACGAAGGGGCCCGAGTGGGACGGGACGGTTCAAGGGGTTGTACCGCCTTAAAAGCTGTAAATGCCCGTGATTCTTTAGAAATTAATTGCTGTGGAACTTGGAGCTCCAAACGTTTGAGTTTTATTGACAAATTGTTTCTAAATGTTTACGGCAAGGAGCGATGAACAGACGAAAACTCTGTTTGCGAGTAAACACAGCAAAAAATTGAATCGCAAATGCACGCGTACTTGATCGATATTCAAATTCCTCCTACGCAATTCTCTTATTCTTGATTATCGTCTCGTTTCGAGTCGTGGAATCCACCTGACCTACGTGTCCCTAAAGTTTCAAAATTGTTTGAGTTTCTGAGAGAAGAGAATCTCTGATGAAGATTTTATGGATTTTCAAGAGGAAAATTAGAGTTTGGTTGGCGTTTTCGAGGAGTGGTACGGGTAAATGTCCTCGTTGACCAAAGAGGGATTCTCGACACGGTGGTCGATGCGTGTCCCGTAAACTGGCGCTTCTTGCACGCGCGTAGTCGTTCGTGAGGAGACGCGACCCGACGGCACAGTCCCGCGCGTTACGATCCGCCGCGGGTGGCTGCTGACTCGAAATCGAATCGAGAACGTTTAAGACACTCGCGCCGCGCCGGGACCGGCAAGAGGGGAAAAGAGCGAGAAAGCAGGAGGAAAGAGCATCGGGTAACGCCAAGATAAGAGAGAGGAAGAAAGATGAACGGCTCGGAGAAGCCGAGTCAAACTCTCGGCCGGCTGGCGCCGTTCTGGCGGCCCCCGCTGCCTCTTGCCGCCAACAATGCGCGCCGCACACCTCTCCCCCGTTCCCGCCTCCTTGGCCTGCCACCGTCACCACCGTCAACGCCAACACCAACACCGACGCACCTTACCACCACCATCGCAGTGCGCCATCATCAACGACGACACCGCTCTCGTGGGATCCTTTCTAACGAACCTCCGTCCCGTTGAATCATGGACCGGACAACACGCTCGAGGCTCCTCCGTGTCGCGCTAGCCGATCGAGTTTCCGTGTGTGCACAGAGACGATGTTTCGCTGCCCGCGCCTTATCGTAGTATGTAACCGCGTAGTAGAATAACGCTACTACATAGATCGTTCGTGGGTAGTGGTCCCGTGGTTGGTAAAAGAAACGACTAGCATCGGATTGGTAGTGGTGTACGTGCGCGGTTAGGTCGACACGGAGGCGCGTTGGTAGTGGTCACGTTGGTAGTGGTAACGTTAGAGGCAGCAAAGTCGCAGGCCAGTCGGGACTCCCTCGCACGCGTATCCGATGAAAGAGGCTCGAACGCACGAGGCGAGTCAGTACATCGTCGACCGCGATCGAACGAGGACCGGCTGCACTTCCGCGATCCTCGACTCTTCCAGTCCTTGGACTCGGGCCAACCTTTTTCGTCGCTCGCCATCAAGTTTTTTCAGTGACTCTGATTACATTGGATTACCTGTCGCAAGGATCGAAACTCAACCCGCACGAGGGAAAAGTACAGAAACAACGCCACGATTCGAAAAACCTGCCCGGCCCGCACGTGTACGTGGAATTCGTCCTATGAAACTAGTGCGTGTGCAGTGATCTAGAATAGAAGACTGTGTTCAAAACCGCGTCTCGTGGTGCGCGATCGCGCCCCCGCAATCACCGACGAAAATGACCCATCACGTGGTGGAATCTACCTCCGAGCTGTCTGCTTTCATGAAAGGTGAATATTCAAACAAAGATCTATGATATCGCGCATTTCTTTCCGTCCGGTCAGCGCGTTAAACATAAATTACAATTTCGATCGATTTCTGCGATCGTTCGATCGCGTCTGTTACTCGAACGAAAGTATTCCCAGGTCCGGTGCATCGGTAGAATCGATCGTCGCTCGTCAAACGAAGCCCCGTCGATCTCGCGATCCACCATCGATCGTTCTCCGTAATTGCGTCTAGCAGTAATCGAATTTCCGTCGAAAATTGCGAAAAACGAAAATCTACTCCGTTTGGCGACCGGTCAAGAATCGGTGGGATTTGTCGTTGGTCGCTAGGAGTTGCCAGATCGAGGACCATAAGCGTTAGCGCGATAGAATCGCCGTTCGGTCGATTGATAGTCTGTCTGGTGGGAGTTGCGAAGAACGATAATTATTGTTATGAACGGCGCCAGCCGTCCCCGAGCGAGAGATCGACTGGTTCAGCAGCCACGGAGGAACGGAGTCGCGCGGCTGCGAGAAACAGACGGACACGGAGAGTCACCTAGACAGACAGAGAGAGAAAGAAAGAGAGAAATTGCATGTGTGTGCGTCAGCAGATATACCTACGTCCGAGAGGCTGAGAGAGACCGCAGACGGTAAGGAATGGTAAGTCGAGGGAGGAGAGAAGTGACGGCTGATCGAGAAGGAGGATGCGAGAGAGAGACAGGGCGCGGCGGCGCCAGCGTGGGTTGCCGCACAGACGAGCCAGCAGGCGAACCAACTCGTACGGAACAAACGACCCCTTGACCAAACTCCAAACTCGACGTCTAATCGACGACCACCGCGTTCCACGTTTATCCAAAACTTTTTTTCTCGCCGATCTTTCCTATCACCGATATCGACGCTGCTCGACCTTGTTATCCCGAACTTATCCATTTTTCTTCTTCGTTACCTTGTAAGGTAAAAGACCCCTCCGACGTTTAAGGCGCGGACGAAACGCTATAAAACGTTTCGAGTACGAGTCAAATTCTGTAATACGTCAGTGGATTCACGAACGATCAATTTTAACGCTTACGAGCGATACTAGGAGTAGGCATATTGAATACATAATTTCTTTCGTGTAAGAATATTTAAAATTATTCTAGTTATTTCGTTTGAACTGCTATGTTTCGAATCTTGTTTTGCAACTCGATTCGACACCTTTGGCCTTTGAGTAACCCGAATAATATGGAAACAATGACTAAGCGATTCGATTTCCGCAACGTTCGATCGTTGACGGTAACGCTGTTACCTTGATTCGCGGGACCAGCGTTGTCGTACTCAAAAAAAAGAAAAGAACTGGCGACGTTGGTGTCGAATTTTCTCCATATCGATGTAGAACGTAACTACGTAAATACGCGTCACAAATCGATTCCCGATCTAAAAGTCCTAAAAAAATTACTAAGTTTCACGAATTTCTGTCGAAACACACCTGGTATACTAAAGTTGCGAACATTAAGACTGTAGAATTGAATGAAAATAAGAAATTCTAAACATGGTTACATACGCTGTAAACGTTCGCTAGGTGCAAAGCAGAGGTACAGCTATACGCTGTCATTAACCTAACCTCGGTTAGATTAATAACACATACAGATGCATTTACCGCGCTGAATGGAATGTCTGATCAAATAGTTTGATATTCTCACAGATTCTTTCGTTGAGAAATTTTCCCCGCGTAAGGCTACGCTTACGTGTAATTTTTTTCTATACAGTACTATTTCTGTAGCTCTTGAAATCGACTATCGTTATCGGAAATTGATTCCCCGTTGCAATTAAAATGTTACAAACTTTTGAACGAAGTAGTTTTCGTTTTATATTTAACTACGTAGAAGGTTAGAAAAGTTTGCGTGCACACCTGTTGGACACTCCACGCTTATGGTTTATATAATTCATTACCACTTTGACTATTTATAGTTAGAAATATATATGATAGACAATAGATACGTAAATGAACAATCAAGCGTATTTGCTGTATTCCATTTCCTTTTGACTACCGTGATGATCACACGCAGAATTGTAAATAATTCTACTTCGAAGGACCAAGAATACCCCCCAAAAATCAGAACAGGTGTATCGAGTTGCGCCCGATAGCAACTACCTCCTCCGCTTTCTAGATTCAATTATTTGGCGGGAAAGTGAAATCGCCTATCGAAACGATCGATCAAACGGATCGATAAACGAAGGGAGTAACATTAAGGGCGCGTCGGGAGCGTTTGTTTGTCGCGGGGAAACCCTTGAAATCGGTCGTCGGAACTCCGGAATTAAGATAGTTCCAAGAATGCGATTACCAGTTAAACCAGATTTTACCGTCACCGTTTCTCGAACGTAATCGATACCCTATTGTGCGTGGCACAGGTACGCACAGGTAGGAACGCTGCAAAAGGGAATTGGTTAGGGGGGATCGAGGGGGAAGGGACGAAGGGTGCTGCGGTAAGCGCCGAACCTTCCACCCACCTGTGCGCAAAGTCGCACCTGCTACCTGAACCGGACCTCTTCCGTTGGACCTGTAGTCTTTCGCAGCCAACCTTCTCTCAACCACCTTTCTTTCCTTAACAGGTTGACTGCCGCGCCACTTTTCCATACCCAGAAATCTGGTCCTCGACCTTTGTCAAAATTAAAAATTTTGGATCGCTAATTTTCGTGGGTGCATTTTAAAATTGCCGTTCTTAAACACGCCGAGTGAAACTGACGAATTTGCGTGCACCGTATCGACACAGTTTCTTTTCGACGTCGACGACGCAGTATGTAGTTCGATCGTGGAAACGGATCGCCGACAAAGGTCGAAAGACAAGGTCGCGACTAGCGAGAGAAGTTTCCTTATCGTCGCGAACGATTCGCATCTCCCGGTGCGGCGTCGTTCGATTATCGGTACGCGCGCACTCTCGGTTCATTCAGAAGACGCGAAGCATGCGGAAGATCGGTTCGCGTATCGCGACCAGTCGATATCTCGCTCGCGGTCACAGCTACGCTATCGATATTCTTGGAACGCGCGCATGTCGCGTCTCGCGTTTACGTTCGCGAGGCAAATATTTGTACGATTCGCGCCGCGAGCGACGTTAGTTAGAGAAGATAGAACGTTCATCCGACGGGCGCACCGCGAAACGGTAACCTTGCGGAGTACGGTATCGCCCGCGTAACTGCAACCAAATCGAGACAGATGCGTTTCAGTTAATCGAACTCGTGTTTTCGTCCGGCGAGTCGACGACGCTTCAACAAGCTCTTGCACAGCGATAGGGATTGCTATATCGACGAACGTATTATAGAATTGAACCATTGATAATGTTCTTACGAAGATAGAATGTGAAATACAAAAGTTTTTAATTTGCATTAGTAGCTGTCGGAACCGATACGCGTGCGTCATCGTTTTAACCCTTTGCACTCCACTGGCGCCGCAACGGCGACATACATATAACATGCATTACAACTCAATTCGAGTTTTGCTTCTGATAACATAAACTAAAGTAGTAAAATAACAGAACTAACGAATGCTTTTGACGCGTTCACTGACCCACATACGAGCAGGGAAAATTTTTACTCCGCAAATATCGATGTTGATTAGAAATTCATTGGGAATGACGTACAGATAAAATAAAGTTATTAATCAATACTGATTTCTATAGTCTTCGTGCTCCAAAATGTCCGTCTCCAAAAACCGAAGAGACCTCGAACGATGGTGAGGATGGTACCCTTTCAGTTATCCGGGGTAAAATCATTTCACTTGTGCGAGCTTCGCTGTACCGCGTAGGAACAGATGTTCGTTTCTAAATTCGACGAGAACAGTCGGGGCATTTCGGTGTAAGCACAACGGCGGGAAGACGTTGAAGAAATCGACGGGCCGAGAAAAGCTCGAAGTCGCGCCGCTGTCGCAACCAACGATATCGATTTAAACTCGTGCGTGGACCATCTGGCTAGCGGCGACTCCTCCTACTCCTCTTATCCGTTCTCCTCCGCCTCGCTTTTCATCGGGGCCGACTCTTCCTCCTTGGGGTCAAAGAGATATGACGCTCGGCTGCTCGTTTTCCTCTTCCGCGAGCAGCGGAACAAGGGAATCGAACAGAGAATCGGCCGATCGACTCGCATTCCGACGCGTTCGAACGGACCAACAACTTCGACTTTTCCCGCTTTGATTTTAAAAATTTGCATCCATCCCAAAAATCGAGATCGATATCGTTGCTCGTAGATTCTTTTAATTCGACGAGATAGAAAGAGGAGGAAGGAGAGAGATTGGCATTCGCTGCATGCGTCTACGCGTTGCTTCTTCTTCGCCTTCTTCTCGTTCCCGCGCCAGTCCACGTCGTTTATTTATAATCACCGCGAAAGTTGGCCGCGGTTCCTTCTCCTTCTTATTTCGAGACAGTTGAATCCACAAACGCTACATTCGACTATTTCTGGAGCGTAAGGACGCCCGACGAAGGAAGGGAGCGGCGTTGACAGCTTCCGCGGACCGACAGAGTCGTCTGCGACCGCGAATTACGAAGGAATACTGGCGCGAACGATCGAACAGTCTAAATCCGTGACTATTTTATCGAACGATCGATATCTTCGACTCTCGATCGTCCCTGACCGGCTCCTTCCGCGATTCAAAGCACTTTTGCCCAAGTATAGTAAATTTTATTATTCGGATAATCGTCTCGAATAAATATTTGTTCGAATAATGGTTCCCGAATGGGTCGCGAACGAACTTCGTTGGCCGATTCTTTCGACTGCCGCGACAACTTTCGCTCGTTAGTCTGCCAGTTGTCCCAGAAGTCGATGACTCAATATTAGGGATACGCGTAAAACAATTTTCGATGTTTGGTTTAGATATCGTTACGTATTAGTATCGAAAGGGTTAAGTAAACGCCTCGTAGAGTTTGGAAACCCGCTGTAGAGCAGGGTTCGTTCGGTTTATAAATAAAATAAATATATTACGGATCACGCGAAGATCAGGCTGGACGAGAAACGAGCGCTCGTCGAAATGAAAGAACGTATGGCGTCTGTCACGGGTATCTGTTGGTTCGGAGATATCCAGCCGCGTGTGGTGGATGCGCGCCTTCGCGCGAGTTTACACAGATGTTCACGGTTATTTCGGTTTGTTTGAACAATTGCCGAACGGGACGACAAAGGTGGCAGCGAGATATTCGCGAGCGTAATCCAGAGACACGTGTCCTTTCCATCCGCGTCAGCCGGATCCCGTGGAAATAGACCGGTTTTCTCCCACGACGTAACCGACATTTCGCGCTCAACCAACGAGTCAGCCCCAACCATCGATTTCGCTTTCCCGACATTTTTCTAATTTTTCAAGCTTCAGTCTCTCTCTCTTTCTCTCTCTATCTCTCTCTCCTTGATTTACACCTTCCTTCGACTTGATGAAATCGCGGGAATCGCACATCAAACACACGAGAATGTTGAACACTTTCAAAATATTGGGTCTCCTCGGAATGTTTGTCAATCGATTTTCTATCGTACAGTGAATTTTAGTTTTCTATAACCTTTCGAAGTGAATTTAAAAACCGTATCTTTAACCTCCAGGCGAACAGCTACGCAAATGCTCGATACAAAAGCAAAAATAGAGTTAAATTCTGTTCACTTATCTTCGTGTATGTATATATTTATGGATTTGTCGCTTAAACAAGTTCTATATTTAGATTCAAACATTCCGGAAACATAAACGTTTCTTCGGTGCCCTGTTGACGTTCTTCACGCGGAATAACACATTTTTCAGCATTTATAAATTTCAAGTTACTTTACCTGTTGTTTCTTAACTATTTGCTTTCTCGATCAATTTTATTTGTAATCAATTCGGGGTAAAAGAGTTTAAGGTGAACTTACACCACTATCGATCTTCTCTTTTTCCCTGTTTACGTGTTCGACGGGTGCATCATTTTCACACTCAGAATTTGACCGAGATTTGCTCGTTGTTATCTCGAATTTTGCGCTCCCCCCGTCTCTAATTTTGTTCGTTTCGTTGCAAACATTTCGAACGCGTGTGAGCTTGCACAGGCACACACGCACCCGCCTCGTTTCCCACCGATTCGCTCTCAAGCACATGCTCAATATCGAAAGCAGAGAATTCTTATCGAGGCAGCGATAAGCGTCCTTTAGACGAGCGGACCACGTTGTCGCCAGGTGCGCGAGTCGTTATCTACCGACGCAGGCCTCTGTATCGAACCGTTCTAAAGGTAAATCGATTTTGCACGCGAGTCGATCGATTTCCAACAAAACACACGAAAAATGCAACATCTAACGCGAAACTTTCCATTGGCACACGATCCTCGATAAATATCGAGGACCATAGACGCAACAATTTATCCTACTGGATGGGTCTTTCGAATTGGACCGATAATCGTACGTCAGGCGCCATATTGACATCCAAAATGGCAACGCCGTGCGACAGGCTGTACACATACGGTACTTGGAAAGCTGTGTGCACCTATGTTAGCAATAAAACATGTCGGAAAAGTACTGAAACTACGCTTGCTTGACATAACAATTGTTTACACCTGTTATATCGTCTTTTTGTATTCCTATTTGAATTCTAAATGTTATGGTTCTATCTGTATCAAAGGAGGTTTTCTTGTTAATTACAAATAAATGTAACAGGAGTTAGAAGATTCCACGTCGAAACAGAATCGAGATAAGACCGCAAAGGGTTGATTCTGGCTTACAATTAGAGAGGTTTCGCGGTTACCTCGTGTTCCTCGACGAGACGAGACAACTACGACTACCACGACAAACAGTCGAGGATCGAATCGTCGACGAGATATCGCAGCACGTCGAGGTCGAGAGGCACGTTGGCATCGATGCAGCCGGTAGGGAGGAGAACGGATCCCGACCCGTAGAATCGTAGACGCGCGGCGTCCCCGCGTCCGTACGACTCCGCAAAAGGCAACAAAACGAGAACAACGACGCGGAGCAGCGGTTGGCGCCAGCGCCATGTGGTCTTCGTTCCCCTCCGCGCTTCGCTTCTCCTAGCGTTTAAATGGACGGGGACGAATCGAGATAGCCCGCCGCTACTTACACTTCCAAGACGACGCACGCTGCGCGACGCGACGCGACGCGACCACTACGGGTCAACGGATAAAACGTTCCTCCTCTCTCTTCGATTTCGATCGAGGAACTGGGACGCGTCGAGTGCGTCGCGTTCTGTGAAAATTCAACACTCTACCGATCGATTACGAATTAGAGCCGCGACTATTCGATTAATAGAACGCGTTCACTGTCATGGTAGTCACTGGCGGCCGGTACTTTAACCCTTGTACGACGATAATCAACTTTCCCTCGTATTATACGATACTCGGAGTTAGCCAAACACCCCCCAAGCGTTTCCGGTCTGGTATCTTCGATAGAATGTATGTTAGATACGGAAGGATCGTGGTACCATGCTCCATTTTAGCTTCTATCGATTTGTTTTTCGAATGTTTCATCTCCTTTTGGTCAACGATGACAAAAATACATTAATTTGTCTGCGGATGGATTCCGTTTGGTAAAGCATCAACGTTGCTGTACGGCGCGAACGAACGATAGAGATTGCGCAGCGAGCAACAAATAGACGAACAAACACCGTGGGCCATTCGTCGAAGGGAGCGAAACCGATAACGCGGATAAAATGGCGGGAGGGAGATGAAACGAGGGACACGGAAAGAGAAGAGGGTTACGCGTATTATAATCTCGGGCCAGACCTGTGCGCCAGATGGTACCAGTTGGATGACGCACCGAACCTGAAAACATCCTGTCTCCTTGGCGATACGTGGCGATATGAGGCGAGACGAAGCGAGACGAGACGAGACGAAATGATCTCGTCCACGGAATCGCATCAAAGATAGCATCACCGTCGCGTACAGTGCTCCTGCTAGGAGGAAGGTGGGCTGGATAAGGCGATACAGTGGCGGCAATTTAGTTACCAAGCTCGAAAATATATCTATACTATACGATATTAATGTAGAATCTAAACGCAACGCCTACCATTAAGATCTAAATCGATGTAACGTAACACGAACGCGCCACTTTCGTGATCTAACTGGCAAATGTTGTTTCGGTTTCAGCGGGTGTCATGGCGGGGTCCGAAAGGGATGCCGGGTTCTGCAGCGGCGGAGACGAGGACGATATGTCGGGGCTACATTCTCCGAGCGCCTCGGAGGACAGCGTGGAGGTACAAGTGACGCCGATATCGTTGAGAAACAAGAGAAAACTCGCCGAACCGAGGAAGATCCAAGAACCTAGCACCGCGCCATTAAAGAAAAGAAGGTTCGAGGAGGCCGTGGTGGCGGAAGAAGAGGAATCGAGAACGACGCGGTCACCGAGTCCGTTTCGACCATGGAGCAGCTCGAGGAAGAGCGTGGATTCGAAAATCTCGCCTCTGATTCGCACGGAACAGACCACGGGGACGCAGCCAACCTACCAAACGGCCTCCTCGTTGCCATCGAGCACGCTATCCTCGGCAACGTCCGCCGTTTCGAATCGAATCTACGAGGACAGCGGCCACGAGGACGATCGTAGCCATGCGACCCTGGAAAATGCCGTCCAAGGGAAAACAGAGGCGGAAGAGCTGCCATCGAGGCTACGCCAGTCGGCGCAAAATCGTCTACCGCGAATCGAGAGGCGAGAATCCTCTCGTCAGAACATGGACGCGACGACGGTGGTCAGCGTGGCGTCGTCGTCCTCGAACGCGACAACATTGTCGGTAACGTCGACGTCGACGCCCGTGGTGTCGTCCTCGACGCATCCGAGACTGCAAGAGGAACCGCTAGCGCTCGTTTTAAGGGGAGAAATAGCCACCAGAGTGCCGTCGCATCCTGCCGTAAACGGAAGTTACGAGAGGAGGTGCTCGTACTCCGTGGGCCACGCGAACGTGTCGTCCGCGTCGTCGTCCTCCTCCTCGTCGTCCTCGACGTCCTCGTCGTCGTCGTCGGTGTTGCTCAATCGTCAAGAAAATCATCGGTCCGGCACGAACGGTTGCGGTTCCTCCCAGACGATGATGATGACAACAACCGCGACGTCGAGCCCGCAAACCGGCCACCCGAGGCAACATCCTGCGGCCGGCCAACAAAGGAACTACAAGAACATGACTCGCGAAAGGAGAATAGAGGCGAACGCCAGAGAAAGGACGAGGGTGCACACGATAAGCGCCGCGTTCGACACTCTGAGACGCGCCATTCCCGCCTACTCGCACAATCAAAAGCTCTCGAAACTGTCCGTGCTAAAGATCGCCTGTAGTTACATTATGACTCTCGGCAAGATAGTCAATACTCCCGAGGGAGAGCCGACGAACGGCGCGCCGTTAGGGGCTTGCGTGGATATCGTGTCGAAAACAATTCAAACGGAGGGCAAGCTCAGAAAGAGGAAGGAAGACTGAAACCATCCACCCACGCGGTCGGGAGATTATCGCCCGACAACTGCAACGTACAAATTAATGCGCAACCGCCGACGCTGTCGCAGCAGTATCCTCTAACCCACCGATCCTCCACGATCGATCTAGATAGCTTATCCTCGATTTCCTTTTATTTCCTCGTTTCGTTTACGATACTGAACCGAGACGCGACGGTCCCTCGCTTCGAGACGAAATATCGGGTCCGCCAGACGATTTGAATCGAGGGTCAGCCGCGCGCGTGTTAAGAAAAGAAAAAAATGTTCAGTAAACCGAGTAACGGATCGATAATCTATGGGGATCGATGCTTAATCTCACGACGCGCGACTAATTTGTAACGAATGCAAATTATTATATGTGAAAAGTCATCTGACATTATTTTTTACGATAAAATAGGCCGAATTTGAAATACGTTTGTAAAAATTTAGTATCGAACGATGGGCGTTCCAGAAAATATCCTGAATTTCAAAATTTTGATTCGTTAAATCACGGTTACAACGAAAAATAAATCGGTGTACGATGATTTATGGTCTCCTGCTTCTCGTTAAAAAACTGCATCACCGAAGAGATTAAAACTTCGCAATATTTTCTGGAACGCACCGATATATTACTTGAATACCTCGAGAAGTCAAGCGAATGGATAAGAATAAATAAAGCGATCAGTCTTTATTATTTAAATTACGAAGGTACGTGGAAGACAAAGAGGAAGAAGCTTCTAAAACTAAAGCTGCGTGACGTGAACCTAGATCTCGGGTCAACATTCCTTGTTGTCGCCTGCTGGCATGTGGAGAACCCTCGTTCTCGCCCGTGCCACAAAAATTACATTTACGTTTTCTGTTGGGTACCGTTTTCTCTCGGTTTGAATCTTCGGCCCGATAGTACTTTTCTTTAAGCAACAGATGACCATCGCAATGAATTGTGATCAAAATACGAACGTTCTCTGGTTTGTCCCGGTAGTTATATTGTGCAGCAAGTCCAAGATTATAGCGCTCGCGAACGTTATGAAAGAATGTATGCATGTATGTATGTATGAACGGCATCGAGCTAAGCAGCACGTTGCTTCGATTCGCGCATCGACCGATAACGATGCGCACCTAAGTGTATCCTTCTACGTTGTAAAACGATTATTGAGGCCGCACGCGCCCACTTCCATCAAAGTTCAACGAAATAAAACGAGAGACGAATCTAAAAATATTGCAAATGTCTTACTACTTACGATAAACCTCTTCCATTTCTACAGCTACGACTTTCAGGACTAAACTCGAGAATTCGTGGACGCTGATCCGTCGGTGAATCAAGGATAGGCAAAATTCTTATCTACTTCTTATCTAGCAACAATCTAGAATGATAAATGAAAGATAGAGGACTTTGTGTTCGTTGCTGGTCGATTAAAGATTAGAATTTTAATTACAGAACGATACTATATCACGATGAACGAAAGAGAATCGACGATGGGAGCTGGTTCGATTCCAATCTGCAAAATTCTTATCTAAATACGAAATCCTGAATAACAAATGAAAGATACAGAACTTGTTGTCCACTAATAGTTGACGAATAATTTTAATCGTAGAACGAGATATCTCTTTTGTTGAAGATGGATTAGAAGTTATTACGAACGATCAAGGATCGGGGATGGGCAACGTTCTGATCTAGATGAGAATTTCGTACAAAGAAAGGTAGAACAAAGTTAGAGTTTCAATTATAGAACGTTAGGCATATCTCGTATCAAACAAATAAGAAACTTATAACAACTGTTCCATCGTTGCATCGTTGGAATAAAATTATGCCCATTTCTGCGATAGACGTAACCGGTTGCCGCCAGATTCTTGGAACGTAGTCTCAACCTGCGCGAAATCGCGTTCGTTATCAGCGTAGCGACGAGTTAACGCCTAATACTCGACGATAAGAACGCGTTTGCGAATCTGTGCGAAAACGTGGGTGTTGAGTGGACCGTGCACGTCGAATCTAAAAGAGCCGTCGAACGATCGGTGAATTACGCGTCTAGCGATCCTTGGTCTTAAAAAAAAAACAAACGATCGTTCGTGAAAGTAACAATTTTTGTTACCTTCCTTCCGGGCTTTCGGAATTGCCATCATTCCATCCAGTTTGTCTACCCGTCCATTCCGAGAGCATTCGTGCAGCAGGTGGCAATGATGTCGACTCGAGAGGAGCTACCTGCTCGAAAACCGGCCTCCGATGCTCCGGCCATGGTATCGGTTCGCTCAGCTTCGCCGCGTTTGTCTGCGTTTCGACGCGTCTTATGACCCGAGGATGTTCGATTTCTGCAGAGAAATCGATTTCGAACAGAAACAACTATCACAGAACCGATACGAAAGAAAAGCTAAAGCGTTCCAGGTTTCAAAGAGAGGAAAAAAAGTACAGAGTTTCCATACTCATACTCCTCGAGAGACAATTGTGCAAAAGCTGATCGGTCACACTCTGGGACCTCTCCTCGTTAGTTTGAGAAGCGCTGCCCTAATCGACCCCAACTACCGGTCGAATAACGAGATCGCGCACTCGCGCTCGCGACTTTTATTCGCACGAGCGTGAAACGGCACGATTGCGATACGCGAACGTTGACAGGAAGAGGAAACGAATTGGACGAGGTAAGTAAAACGACAGTCGCAAAAGCCAAGAGCAAAAACGGGACCACCGGGAACAGAAGGGCTGATGTGTTTTTGCGCTCTGGGCTTTTCTCTCTGTCTCTCCTGGCGAGGCGCTACACGATGCCCATGTTAGGGATACCCTTGCCTGTGTCGCGACGCGTAGTCGATCGAGCGCATGCAGCGACCGTCGATTTACGAATCGAGCGATCGTCAAATCGATCCCTCGTGCGATACAGTTGATCGAGTTTCCTTTAGAAGATAAAATAAAAATTGATTTTTTCAAAGGTGCCGTGTAACGGGAAACGCGAACGAATCGGAAATTGAGAAACGGTACGGAACGAGAAACGAAACGGGCCGCGATGCACGGCTGCGGTGCCTACTCGTCGCCATTCACACTGCATCGAGCAGATCCGACACGGCGAGAAATTGTACTCGCGCACCTGCTGCGGAGCGCAGGTGCGTTTACCCGCTTTCATGAGCATCGCTTAATTTTCGGCGGGTACACGCCGCGAATAATAATCGGCTCCTTGCATCGGACGGCTCTTGACTCTCTTACAAAGAGAACGCGACGAAATTACCGCGCTCCACCGTACCCGCAAACGATATCGACGTCGACATCGACGCGCCGGCGATCCCGCTGTTTGACAACGACTAATTCCATGCTTTGCATCTTGTCCAAAGACAATCAAACGTCTCTTGTTCGGGGTACGTTCGACAAGGGCCGATTAGTACGCTAACCGTGCATCGAACGCAGACCAACGCAACGTGGAATTATGTAAACGATGCCGCGGTACAATTATTCTGCGACGATAATTACTTTCAAGGCTCGAGGAGGCTTTTCGCTATAACTGTTAACCGGGGATGATGCATCGCGAGTTGATTCGCCATGAATCGTAACAATAGTCGAGGAACGAGACGAATATAAAATAATGATTTTAAAGTCTTGGAATCAAACCACCCACGAATACGGAAGTTTCGCTGTTCTCCAATCGTTCTCCAAACTTCGAAGCTTCGATACTACGCTGATTGAAATTGTTCTGGGGTTCTTGGGACGAAAAGAAAGGAGGTTCACTATGACGGTGGACGACGAAAAAGATGGAGATCCAAGAGTATAGAGATGCAAGGAAATACCGGGTCTCGAGTTACGGAGTCGCGAGTCACGCAGAACATAGGGAGACGAAAACAGTCGCGGAATTTAGGTAGAGCGGTGACCATAAAACAAGATTAACGAGGCGAAATACTGTCTGGTGGGAGGTTGCCAGAGCGTTGGCGCCAGCTGACCGTCGCCGGTCGCCGGTCGCTACGTCGAACGACCTACGCGAATGCGTGCGTACACGCTTGCTCCTACTCCCGGACCTTGTTCGCAGTCTCCTGGTAAGCGTGATTCGCGGTATACCAGCCGAGCGCAAAACAATCTCCTCCGAGACCACGGTCTGCTCGTCGCTTCGCGATTCGATTCCTCCTCCTCGTCTCCCCCGAGATTCTTTCGCCCGTGGACGCATGGTTTTCGTCGCGAGATTTAACACGTGACCCGACGGAATCGTTATGGTTTTCCGAGTACCAGAAACAGGGTAACCCCCAGGAACGATCGAACCTCGAAATTCCGATCCCCCGTACGAAACGTGTTCTAGTACGATCCAAGAGTTCTAGCGTAAAGTAATTGTTCTCTTGCTAAATTTTTAAATATGCGGCTAAGGTTGCCTGCGAAGCGTTAATCGTGGAGCTTACGTAGGTAGACAAAACCGATCTCCCATCTATACCGCGCCAGGCATCGAGCCAATCATTCTACTTTATTTTCCACTTCCCTTTTTCACTGCCATGTGGCTCGCTGTTACTCGTCTAATTGCTCGGTTGACTGGCTGTCTGGCTGACTAGATTGCTGGTTCGGCGATTCGCTGGCTCGATGCCTGTTCTACTATGTAGTCGTGTTACGTATCCGTCTCTCTGGTATCGAAAACAACGTCGACGCTATGTTAGTGGAAGAGAACAAATCGTCTGTTGGTTCCTGGCTAAAGGGGACAAAAGAGAAAAAAGGAGACGCAAACGTGGCCACGATAGCGCAGAGGTTCGATCGTAACCGAGACGCGTTCCTTTTCCGCGCGCGTACGAGCCTTGCTTGCCTTTAAGAACGCGATAAAACGATGGCGCGCATTTTTTGGTCGCGATCGCGTTTTGGTACCGGACGAACAGAATCGTTCGCTACAAATCGGATCGCCCGTACGTTGTGTCCCGATTTGTGTATGCGTGTAGGTCGCGACTATCCTAACGAACGCGGACACGAATGGCAAATGGCGGGTGACAAGGTATCGGTACCTGCGCTTAATTAACGCAGCGTCTCGGCTCTCTACCGGTACGCCACCGGAGAAACCACAAACATCCTCTATGGGGATTCAATTTCTAGATCGATTTTCTACACGACTACATACGATGTATTTCAAATACATATTAATATTAGCTAGTCCTTTTCGTTTCCTTACTATATAAAAGCACCTCTCTTTGACCATTCTAATGGAAAATCAAAGTAATGGGAGGGGGTTGATAAACGAGAAGTGGTATATCGTTTACCCTAAAATTCCATGGTACGTTTAAAATATTGCTTCAAGTTCTAGTGCAAAATTCGACACGACCTTATGGGTATGACCTAATATAACAGTTTGAAACAGTTATTTCCAGAACCCTGGTGTCGATGATCCAAGGTCTGACCGAATCGGACCGTAAAACTGAAACTTTGGAAAACCAATAAACATTTCGGCCGTAGCAAACTAACGGGAGGGGGGAGTGGAAATTTAATAAAAGGAAGCGAAGAAGAAACGGAAGACCAAGTACAAGGAAGAACGAGCAAAGAGAACGATACCGTTCTCTTGCAAGAATCGGCCGCAACTCCCTCGCTATCTGTCTCTCTATCTCTCCCCCGTAGGCACGCAGTGCGTACGTGTTCTGTCCAAGTATGTGCTCCTCGTGTAGTCGGTGCGAGAGCGATTCTGTATATAGGATGCGACAGTGTGGCGCCAAGCTCTCGCATACAAGCCAGTTTCCTCCGCTCTTTCGCGACGGTGCGCGCAGACCAGTGTACAGGGTGTTCGAGAAAGAACCAACGGAGCCAGCCGTTTGACAGAGTCTCCGGCAAAAACCGAATACAGCCACCAGAGCACGTTTTTTTTACAAACCACGTGATACGCGATGCGTTTCTTCGTTCGTTCGCGTCGCATCGCATCGATCCTTTCACGCTCTCCTCTGTACGACATTTTGGACGCTGTCGGTGGAGACCAACAATGAGCAAAATCCTTGTCCCGGATGAAAATTTCACACGAATAAATCTATATGCGTTTCTTTTATTCTCAAACGTCTTAAGGATCTACTACCCCCTTACGTTCCCTCAGAAGACCAAGTTGGATGTAAACAAAGCTTGTTACCTGACCACAATTTCATTGGTACGTTACATCAACACGACGTTCTATCCAAAAATGTATCACGCGCGCAACGCAATGCCAAGTAATCATAAGAAACTTATACTTTAACTACAACCATATCACTATGAACTAAGTCCAGCTTACAATTAGTTCTGGGCACAAATTAAAAATTACACAGCCAAATGTAATAAGATTTTTAAGTTTAACAATATGAAAGATTATTTTGTGTGAAATTCATTCTTTATACAGCGTATCTCAAATTTGAATAGCCAAACTTTGTCAATATAAAGACCTAAGTAACAAAAAAAACTGTTATACAGGGTGTTCGGCCACCCCTGAGAAAAATTTTAATGGAGGATTCTAGAAGCCAAAATAAGACGAAAATCAAGAATACCAATTTGTTGATGAAGGCTTTGTTAAATAGTTATTAACGTTTAAAGTTCCGACCGTACTGAATTTTTTTCTCGAAAATGCGCAAGATTTCGGGGGTATGTCTATTCACCAAAAATGATTGTAATTGCCCCCCGCAACCGGAAATAATTTTTTCAGAACGATTTAAAATTTTTTTTTTTCGCCGAAAAATTTAGGCACCTACCCCCTGTCGATTTTTCTTAAAAATTCCTTCCTCATTTTTAGTAATTTTGTTTGACGCCCTACAGAAAAGTTGTCTAATACTTTTTTGTAGGTACCCATGAGCTCTACTTCAGAAAAAAGTTTCATTGAAATATATTCACAATTGTAGGAGTTATGGCTGTTTGAAAATTGGACCATTTTTATGGGGTTTTTCTCATTTTGCGTGGTCAAGGACCAACTTTTCGAATATTTTTAGAATTTATACATATTCTCCATCAAAATACGCGTAGTTTGCTTTTTTAAACATTAAAATCGTCCAATCCGTTCAAGAGTTATGACATTTTAAAGATTCGCATGAAAATTCGGGCAAACATTTCTGGCCTCAAATTAGATTTTCGGTATGGAATTTTTTTCTCGAAAATGCGTAGGATTTCAGGGGTACATGTAATGACCAAAAATGATTGTAATCGACCCCTGTAATTGAAAATAATTTTTTTAGAACGATTTGAAAAATTTTAATTTCGCCGAAAAATTTGTCCACCTACTCGAATTTTTTTCTCGAAAGTGGGTAGGATTTCGGGGGTATGTCTATTCACCAAAAATGACTGTAATTGATCCCCACAACCGAAAATAATTTTTTCAGAACGATTTAAAATTTTTTTTTTTCGCCGAAAAATTTAGGCACCTACCCCCTGTCGATTTTTCATAAAAATTACTTTCTCATTTTTAGTAATTTCGTTTGACGCCCTACAGAAAAGTTGTCTAATACTTTTTTGTAGGTACTCATGAGCTCTACTTCAGAAAAAAGTTTCATTGAAATATATTCGCTATTGTAGGAGTTATGGCTGTTTGAAAATTGGACCATTTTTATGGAGTTTTTCTCATTTTGTGTGGTCAAGGACCAACTTTTCGAATATTTTTGCGATTTGTACATATTCTCCATCAAAATACGCGTGGTTTGCTTTTTTAAACATTAAAATCGTCCAATCCGTTCAAGAGTTATGACGTTTTAAAGATTTGCATGAAAATTCGGGCAAACATTTCTGGCCTCAAATTAGATTTTCGGTAAGGAATTTTTTTCTCGAAAATGCGTAGGATTTCAGGGGTACATGTAATGACCAAAAATGATTGTAATCGACCCCTGCCATTAAAAATAATTTTTCCAAGACGATTCGAAAGTCTTTTTTTTCACCCAAAACTTTCAGCACTTACTCGAATTTTTTTCTCGAAAGTGGGCAGGATTTCGGAAGTATGTGTATTCACCAAAAATGATTGTAATTGACCCCCGCAACCGAAAATAATTTTTCCAGAACGATTTGAAATTTTTGAATTTAATTGTTAATAACTTTTTAACGAAGCCTCCATCAACAAATTGGTATTCTTGATTTTCGTCTTATTTTGGCCTCTAGAATCCTCTATTAAAACTTTTCTCCGGGGTGGCCGAAAACGCTGTATAAACGTGGGTCCTTAAAAGCTTTATTGAGGAATTATTCTACTATGAATCTTTAAAAATACCAATTCTTCTCGAATATCCTGTATCTATACTCCCTGTTTGTTTTCATATTTGTTTATTTCACGAAAACAGTAACAATACTTTAAACACGTTTTTCTCACCTATGTTTATGACATGATTTGGTCATTGAAACTTGAGATTCTCAATGAATTATTGTTAAGTACATACATAAAATCACTTACCCGTTGTTGTCAGTCTTGACCTGTCAATTGTAGAAAATGTCAATTCCGGTCGAACATTTATTTGCAAAAGTAGGCAATATTATGGTCGACAATCTCGATCGAACGTCGTAGAACCACCTGTAACATTTACTATTTTTAAATTCTCTAGTTCTAAATGGGGGATTCATAAATAATGATTATATTACGATTTAATTACTGATTAATTTTGTTCTGTATATGCAGATATAACAATGCACTATGGATTCAGTCGCCTTATCAGCGAATAGACAAAACGAATGACTTTTCTACGATTTCTACCTCAAACGTAACAAATTCGTTGTTCGTTCACTGACAAATATGTACTTAATGCGACCTCGTATATGCATTAACTATACCTTGTATTCTTACACCATCTTGAAACCAAACACGACGAGTAGAAATACACACCACTATTATTCGTTTTCTGTGTTGTTCGTCATTCTTTCGGTATCGATTTGCGAAAATTGATCCTTTAAAACGCATCTCTCGTCACTACGCGAAATAACAAGCGACGTAACCATAGCAACGGCCATCTTGTTTTCGATTAAAATCGAACGCTAGAATCATAATTTACGTTTACTTGTATAGCGAGTCTAAACGACCTAATACGAGTAGAAATACACACCACTATTATTCGTTTTCTGTGTTGTTCGTCATTCTTTCGGTAACGATTTGTGAAAATTGATCCTTTGACACGCATCTCTCGTCACTACGCGAAATAACAAGCGACGTAACCATGGCAACGGCCATCTTGTTTTCGATTAAAATTGAACGCTATAACCATAATTTACGTTTATGTCTCATATATCGAGTCTAAACAACCTAATACGAGTGCGATCGTATTATTATATTACAATAATAAAAGACGTAACACGTATATGTACTTTACACAACAGAGAATATATGTATAAATTTTACGACATAAAATTTCAAATAATACATTCGTGATGCTTACCAATAATAAGAGTCTAGCTATGTAATCGATATATCACCACTAACAAGATGAAGGTAGCGCCACTTTTACCGTGCTGTACTCTAACCCACAAATCAAAATCGATCAAGAAATGCCGACTAGCCGTAAATTGGACAAATTTCAATCACGAATGACGAATAAAAATATTACATTCATTAGTAAACTCGCTTTTGTTTAACTTAGTTCTAATTTACGAACGAATCTCACATCTTTAATCGTTATTCGTGAATAAAATTTACCCAATTTTGCCGTTTTACGCAGATGAAAACACCTGCGTACAAACGCCAAGACACCAATGGTGGATTTATGAACTTCACAGTAAGAAATGACAAGTGGCGATCCGTTGCCATAGACGAGAAACAATTTAAATTAGTGGCAAACTCTTCACCATATACTATTTTAAGTATACTTGACCTAAATATATACAAAGTAATACAAAAATGACTTGGCACGGAACGTATAAAAATTTGTGCTTACGCTCGTATGAATATCTTGTCTAATCTCGTGTAAAAGCTGTTAATAGGTTATGCATTATACCTGACAAGAATATGACCGTCAGTTGCCTTCCTCTGGTCGTCTGATTCAGAGAAAAGATGTTCCTCTCACAGATAAATGCACGAAGTTGTCCTAAAACCACTGATTTCGTATCAAATTGGTACTTCAATTCGAATGACATCAAAACCCATAAAATGAAACGTCTACACTGTATCTCATCTGTAGTTCAAATAAAAATTTCCAACTAACGATAAGGAAGGTCATCTCCGTTGGTAAAGAAGTTGCGGAACCTAACGTGAATTACAGAACATTTCTAGCCCGAAATTATATTTTTGGGAAAAAATTTTTTTTTCGAAAGTGCGTAGGATTTTGGGGGTATATCTATTCACCATAAATGATTATAATTGACCCCCACAATCGAAAATAATTTTTACAGAACGATTTGAAATTTTTTTTCGTCGAAAAATTTAGACACCTACCGTTTTTCATTTGTAATAAATTTGTTTGACGCTGTAAGAAAATATTGTCTAATACTTTTTTGTAGGTATCCATGAACCCTACTTTCAGACTAAAGTGAAAGTCATTAACTATTGTAGGAGTTATGGCCATTTGAAAATTGGACCATTTTTATGGGGTTTTTATCACTGTACGTGATTACGGAACAACATTCTGATTAGTCTTGAAATTTTTACATATTCTACGCCAAAACACGCGTTGTTTGCCTTTAGAAACATTAAAATTCTTCAATCCGATCAGAAGTTATGATGTTTGAAACATACGCATGATCTTTCAGGAAAACATTCTAACCTCACATTATATTTTTGGTAAAGAATTTTTTTCTTGAAAGTGCGTAGGAATTCGGGGGTATGTCTATTCACCAAAAATGATTGTAATTAACCCCCACAATCGAAAATAATTTTTTCAGAACGATTTGAAATTTCTTTTTTCGTCAAAAAATTTAGGCACCTACCTCCTGTCGATTTTTCTTAAAAATTCGGTTTTGATTGTTAATAAATTTATGTGTCGCTGTACGGAAATGTTATTTAATACTTTTTTGTACGTATCCATGAGCAGCACTACAGCTGCTGCCCGTCAATACTAATTCAGTGAATAGTTTTTCAACTGACCGCCATCCATGAAAAGAGGACGCTAAAATCGCCTCCAAATTTTCAGGCGGTATGGCAGTCAGATATACCTCGTCTGTGATTGTATTGTAAACAAGATTTGGCGTTATTCGAACACGCGTAACGTGCACTCTTAACCTCGAAATATAATCTGAATAAAGAATTCTTTCCTAAATTGTCAGATTTACACGTTACATGTATATTGTATTTTTAAATAACGTGTTTTTATTGGCTACTGTGTAAAATGGGTACGTAATAACAATAGAGCATTTGTTCTTAACATTTTTCTTTTCCACGGACCCCTTTTAATAGTCTAATGGAACTCGTGGACTCTTATATGCAACGTTTTTCAGAATAACGTTTCTAAAAATTAGTTGAATCAATATATTTTAACCAGTGTTAAAAATCCTGACTTTCTATATGTAAGATTGTAGACGCCTAGATATGTTTGGGCTCCGTGGATCATAGATTAAAAATCACTACAATAAAGTATTTAATTCACGTTTCCTGTTCCTTACATCCATATAAACTAGACCAATTCTATTTGGTTGCGCAGGTTTACCACAAAAAGGGAAGTCAAGCGTACACCAAACTAAATTTTTGTCACAAACAAGCAACAGGTCAAGAACCAATAATGTTACCAGTTTGTCTCAACCTCTTCAAAGTAGAAGTAGAAATAATCAAACAATGAGGCATAATCAAAGGGAACATGTTGAGGAAGAACTGTTTATGGCTCACGAAGTAGAAAATCAACATGTCTGTACCTTGATAAAGTATTTTTTTGCATTAGACAAGAAAAAACAGATTATAAGTAAATCACGCATAATCAAGAACGTCTTTGGCAATCAGGGGAAACATTTTCATAGAGTGATGACTGAAGCAAAAGATATATTATCAAAGGTATAATCGAAAATTTAATTTCGCGTTATTTACTACAATTTGGTTTGCATAATGATACGCATTGATAGATTTTTGGATACCGTCTGGTGGAACTGGAGGGTAACAAATACATGTTGGCAAACGAAATAGATAACGCGACATTGCACATTCGTCCGTCTGATTCCCAAAGTAAACAACAAGTACTGTTATTTTTAGTGCTCACGCACATTTTTATGCTCGAGGGATCCTCTACCAAAGGTAACTTTTAAACGTTACCGAAGAAAATCGCGAGAGATGAAAATATGCCGTTAACGTTTTCAAAAACGCTTTAGAATCACTGTGGCAGTTTCTTAGAAATTTGGGTATTACATGCTCAGACAACACCCATCACTATTACTTTGGCAATGTTGTACACTATATAGACGAGGTAAGAAGAAAGGGATAAAGATATTGCACGATATTACAAATTCGAAAAAAGAATAATATTGATCCAACCCTATTGCGTGTTCAGATATTTGTTGCCCAAAAGTATCTCGAGAAGATAGTCGTGGACAAGGAAGATTCATCAAAAATTGAATATAAATGGGGACCTAGAGCAGAGTATGAATTTTCTCGACGCGCATCTTTGGAATTTATGTCGGAAGTAATAACATATTCTATACTTATTTCCGTACAGTGAGTCCTCGAGTTACGCAGATTCGTAGCTTTGAGTTAAACAATTTTACCGTATTTTGATATTTATACAATTTGTCCCACACTTAAAAGCTTCAGAACGAATTAACCGCGTAAGTGGATGACTTACTGTAATAGCGTACATATAGAATAAGCGACATACAATATCGTTTACGCGCAGGTCTACAATGGACGTCCAATACAAAATTGGCCGTTGCAGTTTAAAACTATGATCGCACGAGAAAAATCGAAGAATCTCCACTGATCCACATTATGGATAAACTGTTGCATTATGTTTATTGACTGATTATGTTTATTAACTGTTTATACATTGTACAAAAATAAATTTGTGTTAATCAGTCAACAGAGTAGTTTCGAAAACGATATTTTCCTGACTAACAATAAGTAGCAAATTTCTTCAAATGTCCCTGAGTGCAGCCATAAAACTGCAAAGCGAGATTAAAGTTCGTACGCGGTCTTCGAGTTCAGCACAGGGGTCAGAGGAATCTGAAACACGCTCAGTTGCCCTAGTTTTAACCAAATCTAATCGGATTCATATTTTCTTACAACGTTACGTTGCACAACTCGACGAGCTTCGAACGAAATGAAGTTACAGAAACCATCGAATCGTCATTATTCTTATTGTGACATTCGAAATTTGCAACAATAAAACAAGCTGTCCTAATTTTGTTTGCGAACGAATAATACTTCGATAGAACCTTACGTGCATTCCGGTAAGTTACTTTACGCATAAACATAAATGCTTCGGCCTTGTTACGGGAGAGAAACATCCATAATGATTTTTCCACGACGCATTTTATTATATTTTGACAGCCATGGAAAAAGACAAGCGACAGGCTACATCAGGCCAGACAGTACCGAATGCTTAATCGTGAGGTTTCCGTTAAGTCGACGGTAGCAGCTTAATCTCTTACTATTCCAGCGTGCATCGGAAACCCGATTACACTGTCCAACACCAATTTTGTTTTGCAATATCCACTACGTTATCCTTATAGAGTTTCTCGTCCTAAACACGTCCTCGATCGCTATCAATTGTTGAAAACCATGATTTTCAGTGAAAATATCGGACGATCGAGAGAAGATCCAGATCGATGACGTTGCCCTACTACAATTCGCGAAGGAAGGAAGAAGCTAACTACGGAAGAACAAAAGAACATTCAGATATTCGTGATAGACTTTTGGAACTTGAAGGATTAAACGTGCATTGCACAATGAACTACTCGTACGAATATAAATTTCTCTCTACGTGAATATTTCTTTTTAATTAATTTCATTTACAATTAATGCAGGCTGAGATACGTAAATAAATTCATGGAAGAAGAGGTCGATTCTCGGACGAGTTACGATACGTACGAATCCGTAAAAAATCGTAGAAACGTTAGAGGATAAACGAAGCGGACGGATATCGTTATCGTCGGCGCTCTTCATTCGAAAACGTAACTTTCCCGTTCGCGAATGGCAAGAGCGTGATTGCGCAGTGAAGAGTACCCACGGTGAACCGTACCAGCTGTCCAACTACCAGTGCAGCGAATCTGTGTCAGTCAGGCCGGGCTGCAAAGCAGGTGCTGAACGCGAGTCGACGGTCAGTGTTCGTCGGTGTTCCAGCCGGGTCTGGTGGGTAGGTAGACGCTTTGCGTCGCGGCGCGCGCGGTTCGTAGTGTCGCAGTACCGCGCGCATCCCTGCACTCTTACCCTACTTCTGCAAACCATTCTTTCATCGTAGTGCAAGGCCTATCTCTGGCCTAACACCGGCGATTAGTCGCTGACAACGGGGGACCAAATTCGGTAGAGAGAAATCGCGTACACGGGCGAACCTCGTTTCCCGATATAATCGTCCGCGTAACTGGACGAACTAAAATAGTAGTAACGATGAAAACGATTTACAACGACCGAGGGAACACCGCGTAGGAAGAACAACGAAATATCGTGCGATCCTTCGGGACGATCGTCCTGCATCGAACGATGCCACGCGTTTCACGGACTTGTTCGACGTTAGAGAGAGTCAAGAAGAATGGAAAAATGAATTTTCGTTTTTGAGAAGCGTCGAGAATCAAAGGGAAGCTCATTGTCTGACGTAGAATCGTCTGAATGAAAGTCGGGACTCGCTGAGCCTCTAATGGTGACGACGAACGCCCCTTTGACCGCGTATGTATACGGTTCGATGCAACGGGCACGTTGAAGCATCGCAAACTAAGGCATAGGGAATTATTTATTACCCGGCGGAGCGGATACGGCGGTCGACGATCCAAAACGGCGCGCGGCGGGGCAGGGAACTCGCGCAAAATGTTCAATCTCTATCAGAATTTGAACAAGAGGGACGACGAACACAAGGAACCGGTGGTCACCGGGCACGACAGATTCTGGCAAGAACGTCCGAAGACGCGGCGAAAACGTCGCGCCGTCAATCGAAGGACCCAGAGTGCCATCGAACTCGATTCCGAGGCTATAGTATCCGCACGGGGAACTCTGCGCCGTGGAAGAAGCGCGAGCATCGAGGACGAAGACAGCGACGATGAGAAGGGCTACCAGTTGACTAATAAAATCGACAATCTAGCAAAAATATTATTTAGTCGCGTGTCTGCCGCAAGGGGCTGCAAGGAGTCCGATGTCAGGTAATTCCAACAGTCTAGCTACACACTGTGACAAAACTAGTATAGGAACTAGGATAATGCCGAAATTTGGACTCGCTAAATTCGAAAATTTCCTGGGCACGCGCGCTAGGTTGCCTCGACTCAACAGATATTTTTATAAACTTTCTACGTACGACAAATTCTCAAAGTTGTTTTCCTTGAAAACAAAGCCTCGTTGGCACTTGTACCACCCTATATAATAGCGTTGTACGACAACGATCGTGGAATTGACAAAAGAATCGGCATTAGCTATACGAAAATATGAATTACATCCGAAGAAAGTTTTACCGATGACGCGTCTGACCATTAATCGTTTTTTCTACTTGCACCAAAGTCCAAGTACCCGATTCCTCTTTGATGTCGATTTTCTCAAAAAAGAAAAAAAACGAACGAAAAAATGTTATTTCTTGTTTATCCTGTGTATTCACGACTCTGATAGAAATAATTTGCACGGGTCTAAACGGACCCGGAGTCCGCTGAGCGAGGGTTAATTTATTGCAAGCGTTTCGCGACACACCTGTTGGGGAAACAGAAATTTCGTTTCAAATTATTCGAACAACCCAATATTATCGATTACCTATCCAATAAGGAAGAGAGGGAGAGAAAGAGAAACGTTTCGTACGATCGATAGCAGCAGAGTTACTCGATTACAGCTAACGACAGCAGAATTGTGTTGCTACCTGCGCTTCGAATCGAATCTGTTAACACTATATCCAACGAGACACCGTTTCCAAGATTTCTTTCACCGAAGACTATCGATCGACCTCGAGTATCCTTCGGTCTCTCAACTACACGATACACGAGTACCCAAGTTAGCTTTTCGTTTACAAACGGTTCGACTGTTGAACAGTAAACGCGCGATCACTATAAGTAACAGTGCCTACGAACGTGGTTGATCCAAACGATTTTCGATCGGAACGCGTCGACGCGATGAGTGAAAACTCCGTGAAAACTGCACTCTATCCGTATTAAAAAGTAGGGCTGCGACTATTCGTACATAGTAAGGAACGAAATAACGTGCACGTGGAATTTTAAGTAGGGCCAAGCCCCGATTAAAACTTTTAATTATGACGACGCAGACCGTTGAGACGCTATCACGGTACACTGACGACCGTCACAGGGATTGCTTGCAGAATGTTAAATTTCGAGGGAAACGAATACCGACAACGCAGCCACGATCGTTTAGGTGACATCCGTTCGCAATCAAATTAAAAAGATAGAAGGAAAGCAAAATTTCAAGTGAAATTTTTTTTTCTCCGAATTCCTCACACGTATTTATCGATTTTAAGTAATATAAATCCGAATAATAAACTGTTGGAATAGTCCAAGCCCTATATGGAAGTAAACGTAGGTGGCGGAGGCTAACAGGAATTCGAGAATTTCGACTCGGTGGGATAAGCTTAGTTTATTCGCGAACTGGAGAAAAATCGAAAGCCGTGGGGCGTCGAGAGTACGTCGACAACCTCGATATTATTTTACAACTGTCGTCTAATTGGATGAAACCCTTCCGTTCGTAGGCACGGATGGCTGCTCGCTGGCAACGCTAACGCGGTCGATCCAGTTTGTAGTCGTTGCTTCTGGAGTCTAATCCATTATTGGGATCACTCGGGAAATCATTCACCCGGCCAAGAAATTGTTGTTAAACACGATTATGATTTTCCGAACGATAGGTATTACTACTTCTACTTTCATTCTCGTTCCTTAAACTTTTCGTTACGATTACCTCCGACGCGAATTACCTCTCAGACAACAACAAGTAGGCTTGCCTATGTCAGGTATGCAAATACCTGTGATAGTTGCTTCATCATTGAGGTAATTTAAGGTAGTGGAAGCTCGATATTTGGGCACGAACCCCGTTCGTTGTTGCATTGTGTCGACAAGTGTAAGGGATGGTCACTTATTGTTAGCAACAAGTGCCATATCTTCCGTTTGAGACAAAAGATCGTTAGAGACCGACGATTACTTCTAAATATCTCATCGTTGGAATACTTTCGTGTCCAACGTACTAAAAGGCACATGGAAAAGAACTTTGTGCGTTTGCAAGAGCGGAAATCGATTCCTGGTAGCGAAAGGGAACAAGATCGAGCTAAATTTCTTCGTTGTTTGCACACGACAGAAATGGAAGACACAATTACACGGCACTGGGTCACGGACCGTCCGTTTGCGAGGACGTTGGCGAGTACATGGAAATGGAGAGAAGATCCCGAGACCGTGCCTTATCAATCTGTCAGGTTTATATCCGAGGAACGCCGCGCTACAGTCTCATCAAGCAGCTGAATAATCTCGGTAAGCTCGCCCCCCTTTGCATCTCCGGCGCAACTTTTATTTTCCAGTATACGTGCAAGACGACCACGTAAACGCGTACGTAAGTATTCTGCGGCGAGTGTCCTTCCTCGAGGAGTACACCACGGCCTCAACGACGACCCGATCCACTATCCGTGTACACCTGGCTCGGTAGTGTGTTTCAAGAAGAAACCAAAGTAGCCAGCCAGGCATGTGTCTGCGATACGACAGAGTTTAGTAGAGCAAGGACTTTGATATTAGTATTAATTCGATACTAGTAAATTTAATAAGGGCCAGTGAATGTTAATTTCGCAAAAAAATTAAAGTACCGAAGTCTTTTGATCTTTTCGGTGATATTTCAGGCTCGAGAATGGACAAACACTGGTTCGCGGTGAGAGACAACTCCCTAAAGACCGACCGACTGATCACGTTAGCTCCATTGAGCAAAAACTGTTCGTTAAGCATTTCTCCCCTGACGAAAAACATCTTAAACGATTTGTTCTTAGCCTTGCAACATCCGTACATATGTCCTATATTCGATATCGATTTTCTCGAATACGAGAATCAGAATTACGTTATCCTGGTTCAGCCGATCAGCCAAGGTAGTCTGAAAGACTTGATATACGGGGTGAGTAACGATACGGTAGCGTTGGGTAGTAGCCGCGAAATGAAAAAAAAAAATATAAACGGAGAGAAATGACGAGTTTTCCAACGTGCTGTCGGTGCTATTCGGTAGATTGAAAGAACCGGCTGGAACGAAGATTGGGGCCAAAAGTACGCTTCTCGCGGTAAGGGACTCCCCTTGCCTCAGGTTCAACAAATGGGACGTCAAGTATTGGAAGCGTTGATTTTTTTGAAAGAAAGAGGATTTCCAACCGTGACCCATTTGCACTCGGGAAACGTGCTCGTACAAAACGGTGTCGCGCGGCTCGCCGGCCTCGAGAACACGCTTCTCGGATTCACCAGTCGAATACATCCGGTAATCACGTCGCGAATGTCGCAACCAACCACTTCCATCGACACTATATGTTTCGGTAAGATAAATTTCTATCGACTATTCGATCGAGCCATAAGCATCGTTATTTTTCACTGTCTAAATATCCTTCTAGGTCATATGCTATTTGAAATGTGCGCTGGTTACGAATTACGATCGTTTAAACCGAATTCCGTACATCTCTCGGATCTTGAAATGTATCCACAAGTACAAATCTCTCTCTCTCTCTATCTATCTATCTATCTATCTATCTACCTATCTATCTATTTATCACACACCCTCGTCAGCTCGTTTCCATTTTCTTTCTTTAACATACAGTATTGTCGTTCGGTCCGATTTTTTCATGGGCTCGTAAAAATTTTAGCAGTAGCGATATTTGCGTAGTCGTAGAAAGAAGCAACGTTTAGTCGACGACGAAAATTAAATTACGCGCTTCGACCGATTGTTGTTTAATTTATTCGCGAGTCCATGAAAAAATACACGGACCTGCCTCGCGCCAGAGGAAACTGATCGAACCGTTCACGTATACAGGTTGTCGAGTTACTGAAATTTATATTCGGTGAACCAACGAATCGTCAAAAAATCATCCAAGAGCTTCTCGTTCATGATTTATTCAGAAACATCGATCTTCGTGAAATGCGAAGCGCTCCCGTCACGGTAAGAATTATCGAGTTTTTGTTCTGTTAAAATTTACCTACTACCAATCTTTCTCGTAGATATTTCGACCAACTTTAACACCGCCAATCGTCAACTTGCTCGACGGCATTAAACGACAAAACGTCAATAAGAGGTAACGAAAACGCTACGCCAAAATCGTATAAACTTGTTCCTGGCCATTTTTCTATTTCGCTAAAGATTCATTTTGCATGCACAACAGGCAGAGGTCACGCTCTATAAGCGACGTGTATTTAACACGCAAATTTTGGTAATGACACCAAAGATCCGAGATTAATCAACATAAACTTGGAACGTAACAATCATTAAAACTTAAATCCTCTTTCCTACTTTTACAGACTTGCAAGCTTGGACGATACCGTCGATGTCGATGCAGTGTCTCTGCACAGACCAGACACGGTTTGCGAAAATTCATTGCTCGACGAAATATACAACGAGCTTTCGAACACGGCTGTATAATTGTGGGAACAAAGTTTATTCGGTACGCGATCCTTGGACGCGTTCATTTAATCGAGGATCGTGTATTCGTACGTTTCTCTACCAAGTGCCAAAAAATAGTTTCAATCCTAACGACGATGCAACGATGATATATTTAATGGAAAAGTAAGAAGAAGACAAGAAATAAGGAAAAACGAATAAAGAAAAGTTGTACATGTACGGTCAACTTTATTATTTAAAGTATTAAAAGACACCCAAGATACCTGCATCTGTCGAACATAAAGGGAAACAATGAACTATCACTTTACAATCGTCGAAAACTCGTCACTTCTTCGTTGTGTTTTCATTACATGTTTCTACAATGTTTCCATCCCTCGCTGATTTAGTAGAAATATATCGACACTAATAACGCAAAACGATACAAAAATAAACAGAAAAAAATAATATTCTCTTGTATAAATACCAGCGACGATGCGTGCGTATATCATTCCTTTTTGTTATCGTTTCGAACAGAGAAATAACACATTTTACCGTAATGCTTGAGTTATCAAACAAATAATACTTGATTAAATTCGAATAAAAATCTTCCTACTACCGAACAATCTTGTCTTACATAATTATTTGTTTTCAAACCAATACACTAATTACGGTATCCAATAAGATCAAACCCAAAAAATTAACCTTTCGTTGCAAATCATAGAACTTAGGACGCAACTTTATACGAACGTAAGAAATTACATCACAGAATCCACGGAAAAACTGATTTTCCAATAATTTCATACATAATGTGTCTTATAATCTTACAAGGATCAGGGAAATACAAGCATCGATCACGTCTAGGAAACACTGAACACGGATATTCGACGCTCAGTTAATCATTTGTGTAAATGTGCACATAACTTGGCAAACGGACTTCCAAATTGGTAATAAAAATAGGCGTTATTGCTTCTTGAAGATCTTTTCGTTTTAACGTTTTCCTTATACTAGTTCGGATAGTTGGTTTCGCGCGAGGATACGTTTATGTTGGTAGAAAATGTCAATATCAAATAATTTAATCTTTATTATTTCTCACGGTTTATGAAGCACCAGCTTCTAGTTCACTGGCTGGCGTATCCGGTTCTTCGTCATTGTAAATGTTTTCTGCCATTTGCCACACCTGCATTATATTATCCTCTGACACTGAACATATAACCCACGGTTCGTTTGGATTCCATGAAAAATCACTAATCTTTGCTGTGTGGCCGCCATGTATAAACTGTAAAATTCAAACAGACACATGACTTACTTTTCTTACAGTACGAATCACTGTCCCCAAGAATAAAAATATCGAATGTACCAGTAATTCGGGTGGACCATCTTCGGCATCCTCGCTAGACTGCTCTTCGCCAATTTTACTAAGATCCCATACGTGTAGGCGCCTATCTGTACCACTACTAGCTAATATCGTCTCGTTATGCGGTGACCACTGTACTTGAAAGATCTCGTCTTTATGAGATTCGAACGAATGTAATTTTAGTTTAAGATTCCTTAAATCCCAGAGCGCCACCGTTTTATCAGCGCTACCGGTCGCAAGAATGAATTCCGAATACGGATTGAAACTTAAACAATTAACTTCAGCAGTGTGAGCATCGACCGTATGACTTGGTTTGCTGGTATTGTTACACCTATAAATTATTGAAAAATTATCATATTTTCTACCTATTTGTTTTATCGACGATAATGATAAATAATTACCTTGTGTCCCATATCATTAATTTTTGATCATCTGCAACAGAACCAAATAAAGATTCGTGCAATAGATGCCAAGCTACATCTTCGACGACAGCCGTGTGCCCGGTAAAAATTGTTTTCGCATCTATAACGCGATTTTCTTTAGGTGGCGCGTTAATATCCCACAGACAGATGGTATGATCATCGGACGCACTGAGCAGGTATCCATTGAGATTTGGATTCCACGAAAGGCCATAACCTTCCTTTTGATGTCCTCTCAATCTAATTAAGTGTTAGCAAATAAAATTTATAGATATACCAACTATATACAAACTTTGTTCAAAAAGATATTTTTTGCTTACTCACCTTAGATCAGGCTGACATTCACCATTTGGATCTGGTTTACTAGGATGTTTTGTGTAATCAAATACTAAAACATCGCTAGATGGTGTTTTAGTTGCGATTACGCAAGGATTTTGTGGCATATATCGTGCTCTGTTTACCTCTCCCTCATGATTTATCTTTATTTCAATTTCTATCTTCCCACTAACAGAACCAAATCCTCCAAACTCGCCTTTTTCATTATCATAATGAGAGGCATCAAACTGAGCATCTTCATTTGGCAATTGAACACTAGCAATAAGTAAATGATTCTGTTCGTCCGAAGTATGTGTACCCAGTATAAGGCGGTGTACAGAATAATCCTTTCCCTCTGGTCTTGTTACATCAGGCAACCACTGGGCAGTTAAAGATGGCCATTCTAGAGCATGTGTCATCACAAGGTCGTACAAAAAGGGAGTATTTTTTTTCCATATTTTATATTCTTCGTTGATAACTCTTTCCTCTACGGCATCATCAAAAGTCTCTGCAATGAAATAGAATATGGAGTAAACATATTAATACTTATAAAATATCAATGTAAACGTAAATATTAAACACAAACAGTTACATCGCATAACTTTATTAAAAAATGATGAAAAAGTAGGTATATCAAATTGAAAAATATTTAGTTTATACAAAAAAATATTCTATATAGATTAACTTAATTGTTTAAGGAAAATCAGATATAACGTAACATTAGTATCGATTAAAATTTCAATTAATAAAATCGGTGACTTTCGCGATAATATAACCTGCCGGTCAGTAAATACGAATCTTTTTCTTAAACCTTTTGATTTCACAATACAGAAACATTTAACGTTTGATCATAGCCATAATTCAATATCAAAGGTGAATCCGATTTTGAAAAACGTATTTTATTTCTAACAAAAATGAATTTATATAAATTTCTCGCTTAAAGTAATCTTGTTTACTATAATACGAAAGCGTCCTTTGAACGAACAACCGACCGCTGTAATTATATGAACAATTAGAAAACTTAACATGGTTACAAAACAACGAATCTTATTCTTACCGCCGTCTTTATCACCCATCCTTACGTTTCGTTAAATTTTTAATATAATTCGTGAAATACCGACAAAATCTTTAACCCGCCAAAAAGCCGCGAAGCACAGCCGGAATTCATCAAAAATGCAAACGTACTTGCTAGAATGCCTTAAACATACGCCGCGTTTTCATTGTACAATCACACACATGAATGGACAACCTAATCTTTTGCGATACGTAGTTTAAATTACATCTGTATAGTACATTTTTTAACGTTACATACATATGAATGATTAACATGTGTGTCGTATTAAATAAATAAAATTACATGGTGTAATTGACCAGTATCAAAACTTTGCTAGAGTACAAACTAAAAAAGTCTTAGAGGATTCGGATGTTTCATTCTGTTTGATACGTTATGTTTAAGCGAGTCAGGATTTTCAACACTGTTTTAACTAACATTTAAGAACGTTATTTTGAGGAATATTGCATAGAAAGGGTCCACGAGCTTCATTAGGCTGTCAAAAAGGATCGATGAAAACAAAAGATTAAAGACCACTGATGTATAGTATAGATCTATAGTAAAAACTCACATTCGCCTTCTTT
This sequence comes from Colletes latitarsis, assembly GCF_051014445.1. Lineage (NCBI taxonomy): Eukaryota > Metazoa > Arthropoda > Insecta > Hymenoptera > Colletidae > Colletes > Colletes latitarsis. The sequence goes on along the minus strand of NC_135141.1, from coordinate 23,730,089 downwards.
CTCGAATCCCCGAAGCTGTCCGAAACACCAGAGCTCAGGTACACGTGGTTGTACATTGTGTGCGTAAGTGGAGGGGCAGTTTCTTCTGGGCACTGGTCTGCTTGCTGTTAACACTATATGTCATAGACAAATAATATCAATTACAACTATTACTAAATGATAGGGAAGCCACTGCTAGGCAATACAATCAAATTTACAATACACAATAAGTTTTTTTTAAATTCGTTGAATTATTATATGCGATGTACATAATGTAATTCGTATGTTTTATTCATGAAAAGTGTTTAAAAATCCGCAAAACAAATCCGTGGACGCAAGATTAGTGTCATTGAGCATTCGTCGCCAATACGTGGGATCGCGAATATGTTGTGACAAACCGAAGCATCAATCATCTAAATTTAAAAAATCATTTTTTGATCGTTTGAAATTATATATTCTTTGTATTATTCGTCATATGAAATTTATCTAATGAATTATTTCTTACGAACGAGTACAAATTCTAACCTATAACATCCGATTAGTCAACATATTGTGAAAGCTATGGACGATATTAACGCTAGAAGAGAGGCAAGGAGAAGGAAAATTTTGGAAAATTCAGAAAACCGTTTGTTAAAACTTACTGGTCGAAATAGTTATACACAATCAGAAGGTAAACAATTTGTTATAATTTATAAACACGTCTGGTCAGAATTTATTTTTCTATACAGACGTACAAGAGAAGATTTTAATATTTGGCATTATTCGTTTGTTATATTGTTACAGACAAATGTAACAATGACATTAACGATACAAATGTTTTTAAATTCGATGATATTTGGAATGATATACAGACTACTTCCAGAAATGATTATGATGATATAAGAACTGAAAATATTCACAATACTCCTGCTCATACAAAATTGTTACCACTTGCATTATTAACAAACCGTATAAATTATGTATTGTTAGCTTTCTTTGTCAATATATTATTTTTACTAGAACTGGATTATATATTTGGGAAGGTAATAAAAAATATTGGAATGCTGAACAATTTCATTGTTCTTTTATACTTATATTCATATAGTAACAAATTACTACTTCATTCATATATAATTACTGATTAAATGTTTCAGACAATTACAATTCCATACCTTCCAATAGTGATGGCACGTTTGTACAGTTGTAAAAATACGCGGGAAACGCAATATGGTAGTTTACTGAATGCTGTTTTAATCTTATGTAACATTAAACCCAATTTGATTTACCAATTTAAAAAATTTGTAACAATACTTCACATAATACTTGGAGATTTAGCTTTATACATTTTTAGTTTTACCTTAATATACTATATATTTTCATAAAACAGATATTCTAACTGATTTAAATGTGTAAACATTATTATGTATCAAATGGAACTAGACAAAATGCTTATCCTGAGAATTTTGTTTAAATTTTTATAGATAATAATTAAAAAAATTTATAGATAATAAATGCACATGTCATATGTTGCATTAAACTTTTTTAAAATTTATCACAATTCATCAATATGATGACCACAACTAAAAAAATCTAAATAATTGAAAACAGTATTTGTCTATTTTTTTAAAATGGCAATCCTTTTTTCTTTACATTCTACTTACAAATTGAGTCTAAATAGATATTAAAAAAAATTCAAATTTTTTTTATAAGTATCGGATTATAAATTATTTCTTTTCAAGATATAGTTATTTAAAGTATACTTTGTACAGTTGCTGATCGACAATGAACGATATTCTAATAATCGACTTTTTTAATTAAGAATTTATTTCAAAACTCAGAGTAATTTATGGAAAGATCTACAAAATAAGAATAGTAAAATGAAAATATTATGGCGGAATAATAAGTACTCTGTACATGAAATATAAATAAAGCATTTTAAATCTACTATGCATGGATTTCACTTTGTTATCAATTTCGTAATCTTGCATTCTTACGTGTTATAACATTATTGGGCATTGGGTTTAATTAAATTATTTTAAGTCTATTATAGAAAAAGGAAGTAAATGCAAGACAATTCAGGTCTTAGTCTTATTTTTGTTTCTTTTCAATGGATTTATGTTTAAATAGAGTTTTACGTCTTACAATGTCTGTATGACCCAAATCCAGCATATCCATTTCCCAATTTTCTAGGTCTTCATCATACTTTGCTTTCAACTGTTTTGCCTTTATAAAATAGTTTTCTTTTTCTACATCCGTCATGTTATGCCAATCTTTTGTCAATAAACTCATCCATTGCTAATAAGATGAACAAAAAGAAAAAAGACTTAACATATGAATTAACTAATCTGAAGATGTTCCATTAATACAGAAAGCAATGAAACTATTGAACAAAGAATAAATAGTAACATTATTTTTTTTGTCCTTTTAAGTCTAATAGAGAGGTAATATATTTTTATTAATCAAAGGTAAATTTATCATACCGTACGAATTATGTCTGAAGTTTTTTCATGTTTCTTCGATGCTACATACAACATAAATGCATTTAGTGGTTGTTTTGGTTTTCCAAAAGTTTCTTGTTTCTGCAATTCACTTTAGATAAAACAATAAAAAGATATTAATCAATAAAGAATATAATGTGTTTACCTGTTTATTCGCTAATTTGGTTTTTTGTTCCTTTTGTTTCATTTTCTGATTTATTAATAACTGTTTTTGCTCTGGAGTTAAGGAATCTTCATATTCCTTTAATTCTTGAACATATATTTCATAGTTTGTTTTATATTGTTTTCTAAAGTCTTCTTTCTCATTAGGATTCAAATTTGCCCATTCTTTGGCTGCCACTGGTAGGAATTCCTTATATGACATAGTATGATCTTTTCCCATAAAGTTTGGCTTAATACTTCGAATGTATAAAAGGAATGCACTTTCAGGTTTCTTTGGTTTCATAGGAATTATGTCTTCTTGCGAACATTTTAATATAGTTTTTGAGAAATTCTGATAACAACTTAGCAGGTAATTTCTAAAATAAAAATGAATTCACTTTTTTGTATTAACGAAAAACGATGTAACAAAGAAAGAATCTGTTTGTACACTTTTATAAATGTATTTTTGTTGAGCAAATTACACAAGAAAAAACATTACTGTAATTAAATAATAAATTGCCTTTATAAATAGTATAATAACGAATTTAAGCAAAATTATTAGATGAAGTTATGTCACCAAAAAGAAACTAACGCACGTGCACTATCACTGAAATTACAACCATACTATTTGTATTAGAAACTTCTATAAAAGCTTGTTTTAACAAAACATGTATTTAAACTACATGAATGCGGTATAATAAAAGATCACTTTACCTTGTTGATAAGTTTCCTATTTCTATAGAACGTATTAACCTTCCAAAACGTGCCATTTTCTTTAGTATCTACAACTCAAAGTGGTTTAAGCACTGACTCTATATAGATAGATGGATTTAGGGTTTGAACGTAGGACCTATTTACACATATCTAAAAATGAATTCGATTTTACTTATTACTGAACATAAAAATTTTAATGCACATTACATAAAACAATTACCAAAAGGCCATGAAAAAATAAGATAATCGGTTTACATATTGCCCACAAGTTACAAAAGTAACTCAAAAAATGGAATTTTTGAATTATGACCAATGAATAGTATGATATAGATATCTCTTCTCGTTGGGAAAATTTTATGAATTAAAGTTCAAAATTAGTCCGTCAGATAGCACTTTCGATTACTATTTGATTTGAAACTAGATTCTACTAAATTTAAATTTTGAAAGTTAAGTTTTCTAAGTGCATAGTGGATGACGATCTCAGACTCGTAAATGAAGAATATACTATAAAAAGGTATGGAAAGATGATATTACTTGCATTAAAACAATCTAAGGATTAATAGTCCATGTTTATCCATGTTAAGTTATTTAACACAAATTAGTGTTTAATGATTGCCTTGTATATGGATCAAAAAAGCAAGCATTACAAACAAGACAGTGGCGTCTTGTTATAATTCAATCATCTACTAAAAGTTTATGGAACCTATTATACAATCTAAAATATTTGAGTCTATAACTATAAAACCATGCTCTTGCAATATTTAAAAATAAAATGTAATAATTGCTAATTAAAAAAAAATATGTTGAAGTACATGAAATATATTAATGATGTTAAAGGTTTGTCTACACGATTATATGTACAAGTATCTCATATAATATGTGTATTGTGTGTTGACACCATTCTCTTATACTTACTGGATAAAAATGAATTGGTATGAAATTAAAATTATTAAATTAATACACAATTTTCATTAAACTTTTAACATCCTGTATTTGCAAATAGTTCAACGCAACTTTTAATTTCAATCGTTTAGACAAAATTACTGTTTATATGAATACTTGTTACATTGAGTTCTTTCTCAGCTTTGCAATGTTAGACACTATTATTTCATTTGCTTCATTCAAGTCCGAAGGTTCAATAACGCATCGGTTTTCAAAACTGTTCTACCCCCTTTTTTTTTTTTATTGCAAAATGTGGGTAATTCGCATATTCATACATTTTATGTGTTTCTTTTGTAATGCATTATCTATAAGCAAAAGTTGTACATAATTGTTACAAAATAAACTGAAAGATAAATATGCTTGTAAATTGAGTGGTTGAAAACAGACATACGCAATAGTAAAGCTGATTAATACGATACAAAATGCATACTAACAATTACAACTGCACCAACACATGTACGAATAGAATGTATGTGTACGTTTACGAACATATATGTTCATGTCCAAAAATAAAACAAAAGAAAGGTGCTTTCTTTCCGATTTTATTCGTAGAATCAAAGTATCAAATTGATCGACTGACCGGAATATGTATACCTTTCACGATATAAACTTACACAGATTACACACGCTACTAGCTTTAGCGACATGATCTGTGTATACGTCTCTATACTACTTATTCCTTGGCGATGAATTATTTTATCCTTGAATTCTCATTTCTTCTACGTGATCCGAACTAAATTTTCAATTAGACACGCTTTAATAGATTTTAAAAGGACTATTCTGGAAAACTCAATCGTGCCACACGCACTATTAGAATAAGTTTATTTTCTACCGTGCGCGTAATAATTAGCGTAAGTAAGTAATACCTATGTATTTCTAGAGCGTATTTCATAACGCTTTGGACGTATGTATTATTCGTTTTAATTAAACGAATTTCTAAGCGGCTACAAAACCTCTCACTAACTGTTGCTTTGTAACAAATTTAACATTTTCGTCGAACAATCGATGATATTTATTGTGGTATGTTTTGCTAGATCCCCTTGGTTAGCTGAATCCACAAATTGGATAGATCCCTTTCCAATATACTTCGACACAATCTATTCTGCTTTCCTTCAAGTACCTCCTTCGCGTAACGATTTTTGCTGTTCCAGAAGCCGTTCCAAAGGAGATGGGCCAGGTCCAGACCATAAAGATTGTTGACTGAGTCGGGTCTTTGCCTGATCTTGACTTGATAAGTTACAAGCTTGTGAACTAGATCCCCAAGTATTGTTACTGCTGAACAACGAATAGGTGTTTCCCGTACTGATCGATTGAGTCGATTTCAAGTCCACCTGTGGACAAATATGTAACAGTACCTATAGTATTTGTAGCAATACGTCGGATGCCAAGATACAGTAATACATACTTCTAGAGATCTAGATTGTTCGAAATTATTTCCACCCGTGAAGTGTTTGGCATGTTGCAAATCCGATTGGTAATTAGAAGTTCTCAATGGAACTTGTGAGATCATGTTTCCAGGATTAACAGAGTCCTCCCAACTGTGATAGTTCTCCACAATGGATGTATCTTTACCGTGCAATTGCGTATTTCCGCTGGTTGAACCCCAACAAGGTATTGAAAGCTGTGACTGTCGAGTGTCTTTCCACAAATTGAAGTTTGTATTCTCGTAATTATGAAAAAGCGGATAATTATCCGCAGGTTGTGACGAGCTTTTCGATATGCCCACCTGATTGGGAAATGAAAATTCCAAGATATCCGAACTTTTATTGTATATGGATGACGATAATTGTTTCTGAGATAATTGACCAAAGGTATTTTGGTTGAAGTCACTTTGGTTAAAATTAAACTGGAAGCTTGATGTAGTGGTTGGACTTAACGTATTACCCGGTGCATTCGGTACATTTGGAGGCACCATAGACGCGGTTTGATGAAGCTTCTTTTGATATGTATTTAACGTTGACAAAGTAGAAGCGTTCATGATCGCTGAACTAGTTAAACTAACTTGATTATGTAAGGATATCGCGCTCGGTCTAAGATTGGTCTTTGTCAGATTTTGTGGTTGCACACCCAAGTTGTGATTCTGTTGAATGTCTAAACTATGACATTGTTGTTGCATATTTATACTTTGTTGTAGACCAAGATTTCCAGCTTGCTGAGAACTAATGTTTTGCGAAACATTCGGCAAGACATTTTGCTGAGTAGAAGATGGAAGGCCAACATTTTGATGTAATAACGAATTCTGGGGCATACTGTGGATCTGCATTCTCTGATGCAAAGGTCTATTTTGATTCGACGTATGTTGCAAACTTATATTTTGAGACATCGATTGTTGCACCGAATTAGTAAAATGTCCCTGAATTGGATAGCTCGACATATTTCCAACATGGTTTGTCATATAATTTTTCGTGAATTGCGGATTTTGTACATTGAACGATGGGCTTTGGTAACAAATATTTCCCACGCATTGAGATATACTCGATATCGGGGCTAACATCCCAGATGTTTGCTGTTCTTTCGTAGCAAGATGATTAATCTGCGGTGGTTGCGAGACAGTGTGCTGTAATTTCGCTGCTTTGGTTTGGTTTTGAGCAGAAATAATCTGACTTTGTACAGTAGTCGTAGCAAAAGGCATTAACGGTAACCGATTCGGAACGGTAACTAATGTGCTCGTGGACGCGTTAGGAACATTACTTGGTTTTGATGCTTCTCCAATCACTGACATATTTTTGTTTCCAACAGGCATATTTTTTGCTGGTGATGCCAAAGTCGATTTAGTCTTTTTCTCATTTTCCTCTTCCACGACTAGTGGAGACACATTCTTAAAAGTAACTTGCTTCTGTTCAGTTTCAGCACGTCGCATAATAGCTTGCATTGCTATATTTTGTCTTGGTTTTCTGGTTATAGATAGTGTGTTGCTCTCAAAATTGTTACATTCTGTATTTGAATCTTTACTTCGCTCCAATGAACCCTGAGGTTTCAATATACCTATTCTTTTATCTAATGTACTTTCCAACATATCGACGTCTGTGGAACCTTTACTACTGGCAGATTCCGAAAACACTGGGCTGGCCGATATCGCAGACTGTCTTTCTTTATTTAAACTAAGTTCTTCTAGTTCTTTCATCAATTCGTTACTCGGCCCACTTCCTTCACTCATAGAGCTAAATTTGTTATCGCCTTTCTCCTCTCCCAATGTGATAGCAATTAATGCAGAACCATTAATTCTATATTGGGCTAAACAATGGCCTAAACGAAGAATACGAACCGCCCGTAATTTATTGTAAGCCTCGATATCATCCTCTAAATCGGTACTTGTAAATTTTAAATACTCAAAACTTTTCTCCAATGGTAAGAAACCTTGTAAATCACGATCCTCTGGCAGTGGTACTTTAACGTACTGATTGTAAGCGAAATCGATTACGCAATTCTGCAAGGCGTTTAATAAGACGCAAAGGCTGGGCCAGATTTGAAGTCTCGACGTAAAAGCTACTTCCTCCAAAACTGTGGGTTTCGTATGGATCCAATCAAGGCACAGTTTTATAGAAGGCAAAGCGAAGTATTCGACAATAGAATTCTTTATTGTATAGACAGGTAGTAATAAAGCGGATAAACTGCCCGCTATGAGATCCAAAATGCAATCTCGAGCATTTTTTTCATCGAACGTAAATTGTTCGTTTTTCAACGATTCGGTGCTACCTACGACAACACTTGTCGTATGTTCCAAGGCATACAAATTAATTACGAACATTTGTACGAGCATCCAAGAGCTAAAACTTTCTGTCGCGACCAAAGCTGTCAGTGTTTCTGTCAATAATTTTGCATACGTAAACGCAACCTTCAAATCCCCAAGATTATGGATAATACCATGAAGCTTTAAGAAGACTGCTATGTACTCTTGAGAAGTTAATTTAGTTTTTCCGTCAATATTCAACGAAGTGTCGTTTAAGGCGGAGGATAACGTTTTTGCCAAGTTTGTTGTAGCCACAGGAAAAGGATGTTTTACGGCAACAGACCGTGTATAATGAAACACGGTGCCTAATTTATTGCCGCGAGACGCTTCGAGAAGGGCTAATTGATTGTACGGTTGTCCACTGGATGGTGATAATGATACCGCGTGCCTGTAGAACAGCTCTGCTTGTTTACTCTCGTTTCTATAACGAGCAATATCACCTAAATGCACAAGGCAATACTGACACGCGTAAAAACACGACGACTTATGAGGCACTGATAATTTTTCAACAGCTTTCCACGGCGACGTACACCCATAAATGTAACCTTTCCTGGAAAACATATTCAATATATAAATTTGCCATTTCTTCAAATTACCATATTTCAAGTAAAATTCATTGTATAGGAAAAAAAAATATATGATAATGTATTCCAACTAATTACCTCCTGAATGGTAAATCTAAATCAAATGCAGTACAAATTTCCTGTAGTAATGTCAAATAGAAACCACTTGCTGCTTCCAAACACCAACTAAGCAAAGCCTGTGATTCTCCTCGCTTTGGATTCTTCCTGTCTTTTGCTTGTGATTGCAAAGTTGCTATGTAATTCTTAAATCCAAGGTTCCAAAGTTCTTGTTCAACCTTTCTATCCAGTGCATATTCCAGATCCAATATAAGAACTTGTTGATATATTTTTTGTAATTGTTGTTGACATACCCATGCATCACTGTCATTTAAAAGATCTTTGCAACGTTGAACTTTATCCTTTAATGGCTCGGCTTTTCTAATAAAAGTATGATCAAATAAATTTTCAACAAACATTACATAGACATTTTTAGTACATTTAAAAGGTTATATCTTTGTTAACTTACTTTAAAGCTTGTACAGCTGCGTTTAGGCCCATATTCTGTGCACCTTGACTTGTTAATATGATACGTTTTGCCTATGTAAATACAAAATTTATTGTACATGTTATACCATTTGATACACACAAGAAATTGAAGTTTATAATATCCGGTGGTTTGTGAAGTGTCGTAACAAGAAGAAATACATACATTTTTATAGACACGTGCGCTTGTCCGCGAGAAATACATATTTAAGAATTAATACACTCACATAAAAACATCATAATTTTATCAAGTTGATATAGATACAGCACAATACACAGAATTTTAATTACCGATTTCCTTTAATAAATTAGTTTGCTCACAACATACGAATTTTTTTATTATTTATTACGTAGAAAATATTGAATAATTCCTACGTGAAAAATACTTCGTGTATCGATCTAATTCAGAATCGTGTTGATGAATCCAAACGATTACGCGTGTTTTTTCGTATTATGAATCTTATCTTGACCTATGCAAGAGAATTTATCCAATAACTACATATTGACCGAAATATTTAAATACGCGACGTTTCAACAAAACAAGACTTTGACAAATGTTTCAAATAATATGATTTATTCAAAGCACGAAAGTCGATATGTGTTACAATTGAAAATCTAGGTTAACTATAAGACAACGATAGTACATCTGTAACGAAGGAAGTTCACAAAGAATAAAACTGATATTCAACATTAGCACTGAAAGTTATGTAGATAAGAAATTAATTCTGAAACGTCTTAAAAACAAAAATGGAACTTACATTCACATATTTACATTTTTAAAAAAACATAAAATGCACCACATTACTGATATGTGCTTCACAGCAATGAAAAACTGCACCGCCCTCGCGTTAAACATTCAAGTTACTTTCAGTGAGAACATCAAAATCTTGAATGGGTGCAAACAAAACTGATGAAAACGTACTATCAAAGTACGCATGAATGAAGTATTGAACCAAAGATTATACTACAAGGCAATTTAAAAAAGTCATATAGCATGTTTGTCAGAGATTCAGAACAAAACAAATCAACAGTTATGTGATTTAAAATGTCAGGTTAGAAATATATTGCCAATTTCGTCGAGCAGTTCTACGTACACCGCTGCCGAAGATGTCGTTCGTATTCGCCTCTAGCAAAATTCTCACACGTTTCCGATGTGATCATAGCGGAGCGAATAATTACCGATTACTCTCGTTAGTATGTACACCTTTTGTCATCTAAGATATTTTCCATCATGTTCGGTAAGTCGTTGCGATATGTTTGATTTGTTCAAACGCACGTGGAAATAGACGATACGTACTACTACATACGCGGTAACGTAACTCCACGTGGGCAATGACACTTCCGGTGATATGCATTTATTAAATATTCTTTTCTAATTATCGATATTGTTATTTATTCCATTACAGAGCCATTCGGTTTTTCTCGACGAACGTAAGCAAAAAGAAATCGAAACGAAACGAAAAGAAATAATGGCGCGCGGTCTTCCAAAACAGAAGCCGCTAAAAGGTATCAAACAAATCTTTGTGGTCGCGTCCGGAAAAGGAGGCGTCGGAAAATCCACAACTGCTGTAAATTTATCAATTGCTTTGAAAATTCTTCAGCCTGAAAAGTCTGTTGGTTTACTCGATGCTGATGTATTTGGACCATCTATACCTCTGATGATGAATATACGACAATCCCCTGTAGTTAATGATGCAAATCTTATAGAACCGCTTGTAAATTATGGGGTGAAATGGTAAAGATATGATCCCATATTTTGCATATATGTTTGATTCTCGTAAAATTATTCTAGAATCATAAACATTTTCTCTTGTCATGCATAGTATGTCAATGGGCTTTTTAATCGACGAAAAGTCTCCTGTAATTTGGCGAGGATTAATGGTAATGAATGCAATTGACAAATTGTTACACCAAGTAGCATGGAGTCCCTTGGATTATCTCATTGTAGATACTCCACCTGGAACAGGAGACACACATCTTTCTATAATACAGAACCTTCCAGTTGCTGGTGTATTATTGGTAACTACACCTCAAAAAGCTGCCTTGGAAGTAACTAGGAGAGGGGCAGACATGTTTAAACGATTGAATGTTCCAATTGCTGGAATTGTAGAAAATATGAGCAGCATAATGTGCCCTAAATGCAATAATGAAATAACCCTTTACAGCAATGGAGTAAGAGCAATGGCTGAAGAACTTGGTATTAAGTTTGTAAATGTACATATATATATATATATATATACTAATATAGGTTTGTACTTCTTTGCATCTCTTTTTAGATGTGCAAATCTTACAAACAATGCCTCTCTCTGAAGATATTGCAGAAAGTTGTGAAGTTGGTAAACCAGTTGTGTTGTCTGCTCCAAACAGTATTCGAGCCAGTGCATACAAAAATTTAGCAGAATGCATAATCTCATTTTTAGCTAATCAACCAATACACGAAGAGTGATATTATTTTTAAAAGGTGTTTAAAAGTTTCTTCCTAATTGTAGCTTTCCATTAAAAAGTAATCGATTACTCTTTATTCACTCTTTACATTATTCAATCAATCATACAGCACAAGAATTCACAAAATACCGAAAGATGTGTAGAATTTATTTTCAATTCATGATTTCTCTGTAATCATTTGTATCCCTACTTACTTTAATACTTTATCCCCTCTCTTGATACCTCTACAAACTGTGAATGTATCGCTCGTCCCGTTTTCCGGATGACTCATCGCGAGCATTTATATTGTGCGTAATGCTTTCTATGTATGTATGTTTCTTAAGAATTAGGTGTGTCGTTTCACGTTCGATTATGTTGTGAATATTATAAAAGAATAAGTAATAACTTATTCATACTAAAAAAACAATTCGAAATAATATCGTAAAAACGCAGATCGTGTAATTGCAGACATTATTGTGTACAAGTTTTAGAACGTATGTATTTGTTTAAAGATTTTGTAAATTTTCATATTAATCATGATCTCACTTAGAATAAGGCAATTTGTAACGTACTCCACGTCGCTGCAAAAGTATTTATGTAAGCATAATTCATAAAAAAGTGTGTGGTGTTGCCGTCTTATTTTAAACAAACAGCGTAATTTGCCATCAATTTTCTTATCTTATTTTATCTTATAAATCCAGATTCTAAGATGAATAATAAAAGTCCCACTAGCATTCAGTCTGATGTAAATGCCGAGATTTACGACATTCCAATGAACGTACTTATCAGGCCTATTCCGCCAATCGTTGATGAGGAGAAGGTACAAAGTTTAATGGACACGTTAAAAAATCCCGAGACGGAATCGTTTGTACCACCAATTGACGTTTTATGGATCAAAGGTAGCGAAGGTAATACGTTATATTGTTGATAATTTTTTATTTATATTAAAAATATATATATAACTAAATTGCATTATTTCAAATTTCTTTGTGTAACTATACTTTTTTTTTTGGTTACAGGTGGTGATTATTATTATTCCTTCGGTGGTTGTCATCGATACACAGCTCATCAACGACTCGGTAAACCATTCATAAAAGCTAAACTAATACGATCTACAATAATAGATTTAAGATCATATCTTGGCGGTTCTACGCCAAACTTAAAATAAACATATTTATGTATGTTTTTTTTTTAAGTTACTACACGAGTGCATATACGGAAAATAAAATAATTTATTTATTACAATAAATAAAAATCTATTCTTTTCAAGTTTTTTATTTTTGCAATAAGTATAAATGTATACTCACATACAGATTATTTTTAACCTTTCAAACAAAAGGTTCAATACCCTCGTCATATAAAGTTAAACCTAATGCAAATGTGTATGATACACAGATCTTGATCACCAACTTTACAAAAGAAGAGTTTTACTTACTTTTCGTTGAATTCATCCACCATGCATCGTGATCCATTTATAGAATAAAAACACTATTAACTATTTGTGTATATCTTACTGATACGTTGTATGTGCGGCGTACGCGTACTCTATCGCGTATTACTTTAATCCTATTGTAACACATTTCATTTTACGCAGACAATCGATCAAGTGCAATAAATATTTCTATTTTTCTGTTTTTTGTGACGTCATAGACCTTGTCCGCGATTCTGTTTTCCGTAAGTCTCTTAACATTTCAGTTTTCACCTCTTCCAAATCAAATTCGGAAATAAATTTCTGTTTTAATATATATGCGGTTGTCTTATTATGATTTTCATTATTTTTATCTATATAAATATCTTTCAAGTTCCTTTTGTGGAAAATTTTGTGATCAGATTCTTTGATGAAATATGGTTTGTAATTCTTAGTCATATTCGCAGTTATTGCATCCGAGACGTCACTGGCCGCACGAGTTTCGTGCGTATGACTTCGGGACCTATTATTACTTTTCAAATGATTAGGTATGACTGATTGTTCTAAATGTAACAATTGGGTATTGGTAACTTCACAGTCGATTTGCATCATTGTTATATGATTTGCAGGTGTTGAAAATGTTTCTATAAAATAATTCATTCGATTATGTAAACATTTTTGTTTCTATTCGATAGGTATAAATAAAGCGTTAGACTCTTACCGTTCATAGGCAAGGCAGGAAGGACCAATGACATTCTTGGTCTACCTGTACTATTTTTGTTTGAAGCTGGTAATAGCAAATGCTCTCCGCTAAACCAAACGACATAAAACGTGTCATCTCTTCTTCCCAATGCTTCGAATAAAGAAGCATGCTCCTTTAATGTTGGAGAAAATACTTCCACCGCGTTCGATATTGTTGAATCTGTCGTTTTTCGATGTATTTCATATTTGTTTTTTCGAGATAAGTTTATCTTTAGTTTATGTTTATCTTTAAATTTGTTTAGCATTACGTTTGGCGATGATAACAATTTTCCCACCAGCTTTGCATCTGACTTCGTTTTTTGTGGTATAGTCCAATTATATTGATCAGATTCTCTACCGATCCAGCGTCTCAATTCGTAGTCTAAACGAATAGATTCACTTTGATTAATGTGCATTGGACACATTGGTTGAGGAATCGATGTATTTTTACGAAAACTCTCTTCGTCTTCATCTGGAATTTGATCCTTAAGCGTCCAAAGTAACGTTCTACCATGTCTGACATGTTGTGTGCTAACAGGAACGTCAGCTGGTAAGATATTCACTCGATTACTTTGCAAAAATATACCACTGTAAGAGAAAAACTTTTATTTTTTATACTTATTTCACCAAACCAATTGGATCTTATACATGAACATAAAATATTCAATTATTCTAATAATAAAATCATAAATGTTGTTGAAAACTTACCTAAAACTATTAAAATTTAAGGAAATCATAAAAACCATTCCCAAAAGAATAGCAACATTCTTCTTATTTGCATTGAATTTCATACTCCTAAGTTTGTTATCAGTACCCATTGTATCTTCTAATGTTGAGAGTTTCTGTTTTAAGTTTATATTTTCCTGATACAAGCGCAATTTAATTACATCATTTATCTTAAGATGACTAACTTAGTGCAGCAATGAATATCTAACTTTATCATAATTCTCACCATTTTTAATTGTTTATTTTCATGCTGTAATTCGCAGATTTGTTTTTCCAACGAAGATACATACTCCTTCTTTTTTTTTCGTGAAAGACAAGCCGATTCTCTATTCTTAATCATTCTTTGCTGTCGTTTCAATGCTTTCATTTCACACTCTTGTCGTCCAGTAAAATTAACTATATCTTGAGTCTCATTTTTTATAACAATTGGTGTATAGTTCGAATTCTCTGCCTTAATTACTATTGGCCTACAACCAGATGAATCATTTTTTACAACTATAGACGTGCATCTAGTTGTTCCATTTTTAAGAATCAAGGGCGAGTCCGTAACGCTAACTGTTGATTCTCTGCCTGATATACACACATCAGGACTATTATCCATTACTTTCACATGATTCTCTTGTGGTATTTGAACTGTACTTGTTTCCGCCTTCACTTGTAGTGGTGAAAACTGTACTGAAGTTTGGGTTTTAATATTCCCATTTGTTGGCAATAAATGTCGTGTAAAAGGATATGATGCATAATTCTGCTTAACTTTTTGGGTGAGTGCAACAAAATTTTGTGCACTCAAAAATATAGCTTTCTGGGGCTGTTCTGGGAAATAAAAAATACATAAATAAATACTGTATAACTTAAAAGCGAATATAAAATATTAATTAAAATAAATTAGGCTTTACCATCGGTCATAGGTTGCACATTATCCTTTGGTTGTAATCTAATACGTTTAACCATATTTCCTTTAGAAAGAATAAATTTTGCATGCTTCTCAACCTGAGATGTAAGAGGCATAACTTTTATTTGTTTTGGAATGATTGCATTCAGTATTGGTTCAGGAGATGCAGATGGAGAAACATTTTGTGGAGGTGAAATTGGTGGTGTTTCTAGAGTTGGCTATAATAAATTAACATATAAAACATTTATATGGCAGTCTTACCATAATCAATCAAATTTAGTTACATCAACTTTACCTTAAAATCACATAATGGAGAAACAGTGTCTGTTTCTACTTGTAATTCAGATCTACTAGATTCTGAATGACTTAAAGCTGGAGAAAGAGGCAGCTGAACATAAGGGCTTGCAGGTTCCAATTTAATTTCCATGTTCACATCATTAGTTACATCTAAATCTGTGTAAATTTATGTGTTTATAATTTTACAAATAATTGTAAACTTATTAAAATGATAATGTGTAAAGCTTATACCTGAACTTTGCTGCGAAACATTCATAGTAAAATCTTCAAAACAAGTTGCAGATTCTCCTAAAGAAACATCTTTCATAATTTGATTATCAGAATCATTGTTTGTCTCAAAAGATACTTCACTGTCCATGAAAAGCGGCATATCTAATTCAGAACTTAATGTTTGAAATAAGTCATCTGGTAGAGGCAAACAATCGCCATCTGTGAAAAATTTATTCATCTAATTTAAACTATAAATAATAACAAATGTTTATTTTTCATAATATATATTTGAAGCATATAAATTTAATTCTGAAAAAGTTATTGTAATCTAGTCAATTTAGTTCATTTATTACTAATTTAATAATAAATAAGAATGTAAAACTGCGAATATTCTTTGTAAAACTAAATTATAGAAACGTAATGATAAATGAGAAAAATGAAGTATTTTATTTTGAAAAAGTATATGCCGTACCACCGATGAGTTCAAGGTCTGGAAACATTTGTATTTCTGGCGCTATGACGCCACTCCACTGTGGATCTTGATTTATCAACATATTACACTAAATACGAAGTTTTCGTTTGTTGAAACAGAAATAATAATAACCTACAGAAACACTAACAGTTAGATAAAAACATTAGTAACCTATTATTCTAAATAACGACGTATTCAATCGTCTTGCCGGCATCTAACTTCACAAATAATTTGCAATCAATGCACAACGAAAACGATTTAACTCGCAAGGACACATGTCAATTTTTTATCAAATTATGATCACTTCGCGTCTACTACACACCACACAATAATATTGCGATACAGCTAGGCGTAGCACACAGAAATATACAGTAGATAAGAGGTGATTATAATCTTGTCACGATTCAAACTTTGTGTGAGATGGCATTAGTATTGGTAAAGCATTAAACCACAAACGTGATCTAGGATAGACGTAGCATTCAGTGGAAAAATATATGACCGCCGATAAAATATAATATAAGATGCATTTCAATGAAAGTTAGTGTTTCAAAGTGAAGTATTCACCAACCTCACAAAAATCATTGGTTTTATAACGCACTCTACGTTTCAGAATGATGACTTCATGAATGATAATCAACTGAACCATAACACTAAAATCGGTAAGCATAGTACACCAATGATTCTTATTCATCACGGATTGTCACGGATCCTCTGTTAGAACGGTCGTTAAAGACACTTTTCTGTTAAAGGAATTTTCTGTTTCCGTATTATTCGTTTAAGTATGAGTGAATGTTTACTCGAAAGTGGTAGAAGGTACAGAAATATCTTGTCTAAAATTTTTGTATTATATTTTATTATAATTTATTATAACAAAATCAACATGTATGTAAAATATTACAATTGGGTTATACATATAATTCTATATTCAGTCATCTATATACATGAACATATTCGCTCACATATAAAATACTTAAATGTGTATGCACGAGCTTATGCATCTGCTAATTATTTCATTCTCTTTTGCTTCAATAAATGATTCCTCAAAGCAATCTGTTTTTCTTTGAAAGAACGTTTCACTTTTGCTTTTATTTTGTGTTTCAACATTTGAAAAGCTTTCGTCTTTCTCTTTTCGCGATTTGTTTTACTACAAAGTGGATTTTGACGACCATCTTTGTAACCAAATTTTTCTCTTGTCTCTTGACCTCTCTGAAAGAAACCACAAAAAATAAATCAACAAATATATATCTTTTTTTGCTTTTAGTTTTACTGTTGCAAACGCGTTTTAAGTAACTACAGTTGATTTTAGTTAATTAGGATATATCTGGCTTGAATAAGTAGTTCAAATGTATAACCGAAATCAATTGTATTTTCTAAAATGTAGGAGGGACATTTTAAGTTTTGTGATAAAACTGAAACAAACCTTTACAGATTCGATACGAGCTTGTTTATCATGTTTTCGTTTCTTATAAATATTTTCAATATCCGTCAATTTAACAAAATCTCCACGTTCACCATCATTTGAGTGAGTTCTCTTTACGCTGCGCTTGGCATACGTTACTTGTTGCTTCGCTAGTGCCATATCTATTTTCGCGAAGTCCTCGTCGGTCAATATCCGTTCGGTAGAAATTACAGATGCCTTTCCTTTTTTTTCTGCTATTCCTATCTGACTTTTTTCAATTTTAGAGTCTTCTTGTTTCTTAATTTTTAGTTTTTTTCGTTCAATTCTTTTCATCATATTATGCTTACTTTTTTGTTTTTTATTTTGTACACTGTTAACGACAATTCTTACATCTGCGATCTCTTTCTCTGACTCATTACTTTCATTCACTCTATCATCTTTGTGTTTTTCGATTTTTACCTGTCCTTCCTTAAATGCAGATCCCACATTGTCGCTATTATCTTTTATGTTAGATTCAATGTTGCATGTTGAAGTTTTATTATCATCGTTTTTAGTATTTGTAAGTGAGTTTTCATCATTATCATGATTATCATCGTCGTCATCGTCATAATCATAATCATAATCATCATCATCATCATCATCAATGCTCTCATCATTGCTACTGTGGCTTACATCAATCCACTCATTGTCACTACTCTGTAATCAAGATTTTTAAATTACAATCCTTTTTACAAAACTAATCACAAACATACATTAATTATACATCATTCCACAATATCTTTATTACTTACATCATTTTCAAAGTAAATCTCAGAAGATTTTTCAACCTTGTCTACTTTATTATCAAGCAAAATTTCAGCTCCTGGAACAAAATCATTAGCAGATACTTGACCATACTTTGGGATTTCTAAAGTAACAGTTGCCTCTGTAGGCCGTCCTCTGTCCTTTTTATGTAAAAACTCTGGTATTGTGCTTCTAAATAAACCGATCAAAGAACGTGCAGCCATCATTACGCTACGTTCTCGGTAATGCTTGTATCGTGCTAAATCTTGTAATAAATCTGCACTCATAACTAAAGGACACCGCGCACATATTTCTCGAATGGCATTCAAGCTGCAATCAATTTATAAGAAATAAACAACACTACTCTAGAAACATCAATCAACTGCTAATTTATACATACCCAATGGCCATAACATCAGCAGAATTTCGTTCAGTAACAAAATTATTTGCCAAAGTTTTCAAAACAGGTTCCAATACATCAGGAGGTACAAGTTCATGACAGGATTGAGCAACAAATTGCAAAAGTTTCGTTACCTCTAAAATGATTAGGGATAACCAGTTTAGATTTTATACAGGTGTAATGATAATTTTTTGATAATAAAAATATTTACCTCTTTGATGTGGTTGCAGAAATCTTTGAAGGTATGGATAAAAATTTAGTAGAAATAAATTATGCAAACCAATAAGCCTAGAAATTACATCTAAAGTTATCAGTTTAATTTCAAATCTATCATTATTTTTTTCCAACTGTTTAAATAGTTTCTCTGCAAAACCTTGTGGATCGTGTATTAAATGTAATGCTGAGAAATGAAATGCTGGTGCTTTTGTAGCTTTCTTTTTAGACTTCTAAAATAGAGAAAAATTAAATATGCAGTAGAAGAAAATTATAACATTAACAACAATGTGTTGATCGTCACTGACTTACCGCTAACAACTGCTTTGCTTTTGCTAATTGTTTCTCACGTTTCTTTGTCTTCTTATTTACTTTATTAGACATAATAATTTCTTTAATATTCGGTTCGCTATCGCTATCGCTATCGTCACTTTCTCGATCTACTATACTCGATCCCAAAAAAAATTTTAAACAAGCGACCATGACTTTTGTAGTTTTAGCAAAACATCCTGTTGCCAACACATTTACAGTTTTTGCATCATTCCAAATGTTTTTATTGTACAATTCTATCATAATATCCGCAGACATTTTTGCTGCTCTAATGTTAGAATCTTTCAACATTGAAAACATAAAGTTTTGCAAAGTTGTATTAAGTTTTGTATTTTTTTGTTTAGCATTAACATTTTTAATATCAGCAATAATATGTGTTTCAAGAAATTGTCTCAAATTTTTATCTTGGCATCTTAAAAGTTGGAAAAATAAATTCAGAAGCACAGTGGGTTCCAAAAGAGATTTGTTACGCAGTTGAATTAGAGCTTTGCAAAATGTCTACAAAAAAAGTACTAATTAGTATAATTAATTCAGAAAAAATTAGCTAGATTTAATAACAGCTTGTTTTATTGCACACTTACTAATCGCATTTCATTGTCAAGTACTGTATTATAAGTTTGCAGTACATCAATGATTTCCTGAGGGAATGATTCTAAAGTATTTGGGTAACAATGAGCCACCTGCATTAAAACAATGAAATTATGTTATAATCGAAAAGTAATAATCTGTATCTAATTTTGTATGTATATTGTTATAAAGTATTTTGTCCATACAAAAACAAAATTTATTTACAAATTGTAACTCTTTATTTGTTAAAAATCGAGAAATAAATACAAAAGACAATATATAATAGCGTTTTATCGAACGTACACATTCTTTAATGCATATCATATATATAATTCTGAATAGAAAATCCAACAGTCTTAGCTATAACGAGAATGAAATCGTAGGATACACAACACTTAAGCTTAGGTTCATCTAAATTATAATTTCCCACAACAGTTAATAAACCAAGTTGACACATAGATGGTATTTGTGCAAGCAAATTGGCATTTATATCAACTTTTTCATCGAGAATAGCGCAAAAAATAGCAAGCATTCTAGATACTGGAAAATTATAAGGGCCACATTGTGTACTTAATTTTGCTGTTTTTTTTTTAATAGTAGCTTTTATTTTTTTCTTTGTCTTTTCTTTCACAAACAAATGTTTGTCTTCTTTTGCAGGATTATACGAGGCAAGATATGAAGCAATTAACATATATTTTGCATAATATGGTAATTCAAAACTTAATGCTAATTTTGTTGTTGATTCAATTTCTTTAGAAAATTGATTATTTTTTACAAAATCATCAGACGAAACTCGCAGATAAATAACTTCTAAGTTTGCCTTAAAAACAGCAGAAATGTTTCTCCATAGTATGGCAGAGTCAACCTTCTTAGATTTATCAGTTTCAATAGGTTGTATGTATTTAGAAAAATTTATCTTGGCCATGTAACGAAGTTCATTAAGATCTCTACAGAATCGAAAGAATACAGAGAGGAATAAATTTAAATAATTTTTGTAAAACAATTCCTCATAATCACATGTTTTGAATGAAAGCAGTATTTCCGCAAATTCATTTCGATTGTATTGTGGAAAATGAACTTTAATCGGTTCGTAGATACCGATTTTTGCATGAAACTTTTCCCATACTATACCACTTATAAATATTACACAGACATTAACATTTGATAGCTCCTTCAATCTTGAGAATGCAGGTAATAAACTAGCATTCATATCTCTTAGTTTTTCACATTTATCGAACACTATTACAATCGGCCGACTGTCCTTTAATGAAACCTCTTTAAGATTAATTATAAAGTCTATAATATTGTCACATTTGAGTTGCAATTTGGTATTCATCTTAGAATTAGTCACATTCAAAGATAGATCACTCAAGATATAATCAAATATGTGTTTACTATTCGCATGTTCAATACAATTAATTATAGTAACATTGTATTTTAAATAGGAAAGCATAGTTTCCACTACTAAAGACTTTCCAGTAGCTATATGTCCATAAACAAATATGCTGCAAGGCATTGGTTCATCTGAGTAACCAATCAATGAATAAAGTTGATTTATAACACTTTTCCGACATATAATCTTTTCTTCTACAGATTCCAAATATTTTTCCATGATTACTGTTTTTAAAAATTCCTTAATAATATAATAACCAATTGTAAGAATGTTACAATATAGAAACTGTTTCCTGAAATTTTTTTTCTTATATTTTGTTTATCATACCTGGAAGAGAAAGAACTCTTCTAACATACTACAGTTTCATAACACTAGGACTATATTAAGAATATGAATTAATAAGAATTATAAATTCACATATGTACATCCTTATATTACCAAAATCCTTACCTGTGCTAAAAAGGTGATTATTTCATCAAGACTCTTGTTAAATTTATTTGGTGTTAGACAAAACACTTCCAAAGTAGACTTATAATGCTGCTGCTGTTGAAGAAACTATAAGAATACATGCGTGTAAGTCATTTTATAATTTATGCATAGTATTATATTAAAAAACTTACTTCTTCTTTGTAAGATTCTGGGTCACGTTTAATAAGATTCTGCAATTGTGGAAGATTTTCCGGTAATTGATTATTATGTCTCACCATTTTTTATCCTGTACAACACAGAAAATTGTTTTATTCACAGTATAAAAGAAAAATATATTTATTTAATAAACCTAATTGTAATTTAATTCGAACTTATATATATACTTATTTATATTAAAATATAAACCTTCAGAAAATTCGTTCAAGAGATCAAATGCTTAACATTGTTGTTTCATATTTATTTGTTAATCTCATAACAATCGAGGAAAATACGCGACTGCAATATTGCACGAAAAATTTAACAAAATTATTGTATATCCTCTTACCGAGCACGTGGATGATACAATTTGATGAACTTAATTAATAATGAATAAATTGTTAAATACAAAATTAATTGTAAGTAATTGTTATTTTAATATATATTATTTAATTAATAGTTATTTCATAAGAACGCAAGAAAAATATCTGCATTAAATATGCATATACGTTACGTACCATTCAAAATATCTGGTAATGTCGTTATATATTACAACAATGTGGTTTAAGGTGGGATTCTGTGTAACAGTTCTAAAAGTAACAAATATTTGATTTTTTTTTAAATTATTATTCATTTAGATTGGACTTTTTGGAGATGTAAGAGAACATTTTTGAGGAGGCAACCGAAAATAATTTTTCCAGAATAATTCCAACATTTTCACCAACGTAACAAATATATGCCGACCATTACCAACAACCCTGAGATACATAGGAAGAAATATTCACTGACCCAACCTCAAATAAACGTTTACGATAAGTATGCGTTTATGTATGTAAGTACATATTACACGATGAATGATTTCCAGTTTCCAGTGAAAGATTAACAAGTGACAATCGAAATGGGATCCGATAATGAGTTACCCGAAGACGAGGAAGAGATTTTTGTATACGTAGAATTCGAAGGACTCGTCGATGGTAATATATTTAGTCAAGAACAGTTACAGTTAGATATGATCGGTATAGACACAGAACATCCGATAATGCAAATTAACGGAAAGGTAACTATAAACTTACTGTGGTTAACGAAAGTATTCAAATGTTTAGATTTATGATTTTGTGCAGATCGAATAATACGACATAAAATTATTCTGATATTAAATGTGTGTTTATAATTTTAGTTCTATGAAGGTACTTATGAAGATGTTAATGGTACATACATGTTCTTTACAAAAAATGAGACTTCTGTGGTGGATGATCCTGTCTTTGATGTTGCTCCTAATTTAAAATATTTTGCTAAAAGTAAAAAGTTTCTAAAGATGCAAAGAGTTTTTATAAAACCTAGAACTGAAGTTCTTGGTGATTCTGAGCATTGCAAATGCATTCCAAATTTGGATACACTTAAACAGGCTGGAGTACCACATCGATATCAAACAGAAGGTACAATTTACTATTAACTGTACTTGGCAAGATTATATTTCTTGTAAGGATTATTTAAACCATAATAAACATTGTTTTATAGCTCTTTCTTTTTGGAAGACTATGCGCAACAATAGATTGAAAGCATTGAATTTATACTTAGAAAAACAACGAATTAGGCAACAAAAAAAATCACAAGGTATTATGTTAGAGTCTGATTCTGATGAAGATAACCCTTTTGCCATATATAGACATAAAGAAGAATTTGGCAGTACGAATGTATCTGAAGATATTTGTGGTAGATTAGAAGATGAGCAAAATTACTCTGATAACAAACTTTATTCTAAATTTAAGTTTCCTAAAGAAATTGCCAGTGAAAATGCAGATGTGGCTGAAGAAATTTCTGAGGATAATCTCAAGGAACTTAAGAACTTATTAGAAGCCCAATCCTCAGTCTCAAAAGATCATGGTTCTTGTCCAGTTAAATCTATAAAGACATATAAAACCAAGACATCTCAAAAGAAGAACATTAGTAAAGTTCATAATGTACAGAGAATAAAAAACAGAAACACACGAATTTTATCAAAAGATAAAACTTCATTACTTGATAATAAACATAAAGAATCATTAAATATTGAAAAAAAATCAGAAGAATTGAATAAATCCAGTGTTACTGAAAGTGAAAATACATTAGATATTACTGAAGGTGAAAATGAAATGTTAAATGAGGAGCATAAAACTACATTGATTGAAAGGTCAAAAATGGAAGCTAATCAAATAGATTCAACTAATAGCAAAACTATGAAACAACTTAAGCGAGAAGCAAAAATGAAAGAGATTTTAGAAAAATTGAAAGCAATTGCAGAAGAAAATACAAACACAACAGTGAATTGATATAAATGTATGTATTACTTTTACTTTTCACCAATTGTTTTATTTTGCTAATATCCTATTTCTCAATAATTTTAGTATCTCTTTAATATTTATAACAAAAGTTTTAAATATAAAGCAGTATTTATGTCTGGTGCCCACTGGAGAATTTTGTTCTCAAGAATCAATGGTTCTTTTAGATAGATACGTGAAGAAGAACCTTCATGTTAAAAGTTGCCTAGTCACTCGAAACTATCGCAAAATCGGCTTCTGTGTGTAAAAATTCTTAACTTTTGAAAACAAAACTCTCTAATGGACACCGGACACTAAATATACAGTTTTTTTAAATTTTAGAACAGGAACATAAGACGTTAATATTTTTAATAATATTTATTTACTTCTTTGTTTATATTTTTTAATAAAATTTTCTTATTACATTATACTTATCAATTAATATATATATGTAAAGAGAAAAATTTCTGTTTCTTTTATTTAAAAATCTCACAGACAATACTTTTTAATAAATTTGTATCAACTATTTAAATTATTTCTCGAAATACTGAACTATTTTTGATATTATATGCTGAGCTGACATGTACAACAAAATTTTAAATTACATTAAATTAGATCTTGTTACGTGGCTTTGGTTGTGATATGATAATAGATAATGTTGATAATACATAGTTTAATAATGTATCACTGTCTATAGATTTGTAAGTACGGTTCATTATTTCACCAATCCAAATCACCAGGAAGTTCATCAGGATAATCACCAGTTAAACAAGCAGTACAGTGACCAATATAACTGCTTTCTCGATTATCCATACCAAATCTTACAGCTTTAATAAGTCCATCCACTGAGAGGTATGTTAAACTGTTAGCTCCAACATGTTTTGCTAGTTTTATATTATCTAATTTATTTGCGATTAGTTCTTCCCTTGTTGGTATGTTTATTCCCATGTAGCATGGATATTTTAACGGAGGAGAAGCTATTCTAATATGAACCTACGAAAATACATGTAGATGTCATTTGTTTTTTTATATGTTCCTGGATAATATATAAAATACGAAATTAAAAGTGGTTGAAAAGGATACTTGCTTCCTTTGCTCCTGCATCACGAAGTAATTTAATAATAGGTCCAATAGTATTTCCTCTAACAATTGAATCATCAATAAGAATTAACTTTTTTCCTTTTACGTTTTCTGATAAGGCTCCAAATTTTTTTGCTACACCAAGTTGCCTAAGTCGTGTACTAGGTTGAATAAATGTTCTGCCAACATACCTATTTTTGCACAATACTTCCGCAAAAGGTATTTGAGACTGTAAAAGTAAAAAATTCTTTTTCAACACTATTTTTATTCTTTTATAAAATGTGTACAAACCTCAAGTTTATACTTCAGATTAATCATATAAAGAACAGATTTAACATCTTTACCTGTCTAGCATAGCCATGTGCTGCTGCAGTTCCAGATTCAGGTACTGAACTGACTATATCTGCATCCACTGGACATTCTAAAGCAAGTTCTCGTCCACATTGCATACGAACAGAATAAACCATTTGTCCTATTAAGTAAGTTTTTATGCAAGATATATATCACAATTGGTATTATATATTCTTCTTTCAATATTTATTATTATGGTTTACCTTCGAAAATACTGTCGCTTCGTGCAAAATAAACGTATTCGAAAATACAAAAGGCTTGTGGCTTTTTATCTGGTCTATCAACAATATCTATAGTTTTAATACCCTCGCGGGTCAACTCTACTATTTCTCCAGGAAATACTTCGCGCACATATCGTGCTCCAATACTTAAAAATCCACAAGATTCGGATGAAATGACCCAACCTTCGGCTTCGTCGTCATCGTCTGATTCATCTCCTGCTGCATGAAAATATTAAATCAAATTGAATAAAGTGCAAAGAAACAAGTTATTTATTTTTGTTATATTATAAAATGTAGTTATACAATTTTAGTATTCTATTATAACAGTACTTTATCTATCTTTTACAATTTGATTACATACCTAAATTACCAATTGGTACAATTTTTCCAAGGCATAATGGACGATTCCCATAAGGATCTCTAACACCATATATCTTATCCCTTTGCATAATTACTAACGAATATGATAATGGTGCTAACTGCATAAGATGTTTTATACGTGCTGGCCAATCTGGGCCATTAACTTCACCTTCAGGAGGATTCAAGCAAAGAGCTTGTGTTATTAACTCAGAGTCAGAGTAGGTTGATAGGCCAACTCCTCGACCTAATACCTAATAAATCACAAAGTATTAATAACAAATTCCAATGGAGCACAACTATACTGAACTGTACCATACATAAATTACCATTTTTCTTAACGATTCTGTATTCACAAGTTCTCCATTATGAGCAACTGCTAATGCCCCATGTGCAGTATGAACTACAAATGGTTGACAATTGACTTCTTCGCTTGCTGCACTTGTGCTGTATCTAGTATGACCAATTCCAAGATTTCCACAGAGTTTCTTCATATTTTCATCATTAAAAATGTTATTAATCATTCCCATACCCTTGTGAACATGAAAGGACTTTGAACAAACACCTTCACTGGTAACAATACCAGCACTTTCTTGGCCCCTGTGTTGTAAGGCAACCAAACCTACAAACATGTTGTCTGCCAGAAGTAGTTGGTAATTTAAAAAAGAAATAAGCAATGTTAAATATGTTCTAATTTACCTAAACAAATAACTTGACCAACATCAATTTGAGAGGGCCAATCACCAGCAGCTATGCATCCAAAAACTCCACATTCGTGTGTAAGGCCAGACATTCCTAAATTCTTAGCCTCTCCTTTAACAGGCAACCTTTTACCTCTTTCATTTTCTATAGACATTATTCGACTGCAAGATTCTGCTTGCATGCTGCGAGACATTTCCATTTAAGTCTAAAAACCATATATGTAAATAATGGTTAATTAAACTGTATATTAAATTATAATTTTATGATAAATATTTTATTTCACTATGTTAAATTAAAAATGAGATTATTAACTGTACATTACAGAATTAGTTTTCTCTTAAAATTTAAAAATTATATTCTTCAACATATATAACATTACACAATCCTTACAAAAGTAAACAATATTACTAGTATTCTTATACTGTAAAACATGAACCAGACCCCCTCGAGATTTCTCCGGAATTATCAGTAACGTTCTTGTAAACTATTGACCCCTGTTGAGCTGATAGAACTCATCTTTCAATGTTACTACTGTATTTTTTGTATACACTTGCTTAATCAGCATTTCGCAACTGATTTCGTCATTGTACCACATTGACATCAGTGTTCATGAAAAACATTTATACTCATAAACTACTCTTATAGACAGATATAATATTATAGATCTTGCTCTAAAGAAAAAACTTATACTTCATACAATTAAAGAGTTCTAATAAAATACGCACGTGTGCAAGTACGTATTTATAATGTAGGTTGAAATAAGCTTGTTTGAAGGAAATAAATTACATAAAAAATGTAGACAATTCAGTAAAGGATTTAATTTTTTTCTGATAATATTGTTATCGTAATAATTCTACTAATTTATTCAAGGTTCAATTGATTATTATAATATAAGCTTGTGTTGTGTTAGAGTCATAATTTTATTAGAGACTGTACTCACTTGTTGAATGAAATTCTTGGCGGCCTTGTACCAAATATAAAAAGTAAGTTACATCTATAATTCTTTTAAGCTTTATTTCGCATGAATAAACTTTCTTCGTAGCATTTTTGTAAGAATGTATGCTTTATAGGACTCGATGATTATTTCGGACGGCATTCTCATTTAAGTATACGAGTTTAAAGCATGTGTGCCATACATACCACGCGCGTCAAACGTTTGAATGTCGTGTTGTTCTGCTGTCAGCTTGAAAGAGATCCGCATGAAATATGCCACTCGACCATAGATGCCAGATTCAGCACCCGGTGCGATACTCACACATGGCAGATCACGCGTACGTGAGCTCGTGGAGTTTCGGAAAGTCGACAAAGGCAAACTGACACATGCCCTCTTTCTCGATTATTCCGAAGCTGCCCGAAGTAATTTCGGTCCGCCTCGTGGGAGTCGAGAGAGAAAGGCTCACATTTGCCTTCTCGCTCTTAACAACTGAAATCCGACTTCCCGTCTACGGCATACGATTTGGAATCTCGAGCCGTGATTTTCGACTGCCCAGGCATTTTTATTTTCCGACCTATGTAGGCGCACATAAGCAAAGTACCCATAATGGAAAAAAAATTTTGTAAAATTTATTTTACGGAAATACACGTTTTAAGACCCTCTGATCATATTTTAATTATTGAAAAAAAAGAAATTTTTTTTTATTATTCCCATGTATGAGCAAACATATGCATATTAATAATACGATTTTTTCAAATCAAAATTCTTTAAGATTGAAAATTAATAAATTAAAATGAGAGTCCACTCTTTGCCAGTATCGTGCACGCTGTGGCATTTTTCAATAAGAAGAGTTCATATTTTTATAACATAAACAAAAAAGTAGAATTAATAGTTGAGGAAATTAATTAATAATGATTTTCCTCGATATATTTTAAGTTAACCGTATCAATTTGATATGACGAACTAAATATTATATGTTTGATTTGGCTTAATTTTGCATAAAAAAATGATTGTATCGATCCATAAAAATTAATAATGTGCACGATACCGCTCAATGGAAACCACGGAAAGGTGGTGGTCTCTTCCATCAGGAGGGAAATGTAAAAAACTGTTATTTAATTATGCAATGTGCAATATTGAAATGTTTAAACTAACGTAATGAAAAAAGAGCTCGTGAATACATTAATTTTTGATTAATGTACATACGAGCTATAGTCACGAGATTCCCACCATCAAACCGTTTAAAAACAAAGGAATAGTGATCCCGTTTGCCAGTATGATACAAAGTATGGGTTGGATTTTAAATTTGAAAAGGACATAGTCGAATATTTTTAAAGGTACAAAACAGCGTTTCATTTTAGAACAGTAACATGAGTTACCAGGTACTATCATAAAACTGTTTTAGCCAGTTATATCCCTTTTTACCTGAAGTATAAGGTAAAAAGTACGAGGTACAAGTAAATCGAAATCCGAAAATCATTCACATTATATCAATGTAAATGAAGCGGCCTTTCCATCAGAGTTAAATACAAAATTTTGTAATTTCTGTGAGAACAGAATTCTCATTAGATGTACGTGGTTTTTAAAATTTTTATGTTTTGACTGTTTTTACGAAAAATACCATTCAGATTCATGTACTTCATATATTGAAAATAACACATGTTAAATGTAATTGGTAAATTCAACTTTAAAAAAAAATATTCGAAGATCAGACAAAAATATAATGTCACATTTAGCGTACGATTAAAATATAATTAAGAAAAAAAAGATTTCTTTTAGCAGGGTTCGAACCTGCAGAGCAAAAGAAGCTTGAACTTGCAATCAAACACCTCATCCTTCACGGCATGCTGATTATTGGTGAATTTGGTTCTATTCTTGAAGATAAGTAGCTGTAATAACTTTAATAATATCTTGCAGTAAAACTTAACCCAAAATCGGGTACCATTCCAACTTTCCCTTATTAGAATCGAGTTTTCAATTTGTTTTAGCGAAAATCCCAGCCGGTTAAGTTGTTTACTGCTGTTTTTAATTACCAAGCATTTATTTCTCAATTAACCCTTTGCGAGTAAAACCATTTTGCACATTATTCTAAAACATTTGTGGTATTCGTTTTCAATGCGATTTAAGTAAGCATGTAATGTATAAGATTTCATTTAAGTTTTTCTTTTCTAGAGAAGATAAAGAAAAAGTTTATTTAATTTTTCTTACATAAAATTGAATTCTTCCCAAGATTTATATGAAACATTTAAAAGATCTTTTATAAATTACGCCTATGTATCGGAACAACTATGAAACAAGAGATATAATCATTATTATCCATGGGCTGATTATAGACAAAGACTAATCGGACTTTGAAATGAGAACATAAAACTGAAATGTAAAGTTCCATTTAAATTCATTCAGCCATTTATACTCAATCGTATTAATAATATACATATGTACACTCATACATGGGAATAATAAAAAAAAATTTCTTTTTTTTCAATAATTAAAATATGATCAGAGGGTCTTAAAACGTGTATTTCCGTAAAATAAATTTTACAAAATTTTTTTTCCATTATGGGTACTTTGCTTATGTGCGCCTACATAGGTCGGAAAATAAAAATGCCTGGGCAGTCGAAAATCACGGCTCGAGATTCCAAATCGTATGCCGTAGACGGGAGGTCGGATTTCAGTTGTTAAGAGCGAGAAGGCAAATGTGAGCCTTTCTCTCTCGACTCCCACGAGGCGGACCGAAATTACTTCGGGCAGCTTCGGAATAATCGAGAAAGAGGGCATGTGTCAGTTTGCCTTTGTCGACTTTCCGAAACTCCACGAGCTCACGTACGCGTGATCTGGCATAGTGTGAGAAAGCACCTTCGGTGCTTTTCTGGCATATCTGCACTCGACTGGCTTCCGTAGCACAAATGATTGTGTTAACCAATGGAAACCTGCTTTTGACTGGAGGGGTTAGCTCATTTAGTTATTATCTTATTTTTAAATTCTTTGATTGCTTGCTTATATCAATTAGAAAAGCAAGTATAATTCGCCAAACTTTCATAAAAACTATTTAATCATGTGGCTATGTATATAGTAATAAACTTATTTAAATAAATATTATTTTACGTTCGATCATCAATATATTTTCTTATTTGCATCGAAGAAGTTGTCCATAGTTTATATCTTCTGTAAACACATTATGCATCAATTTTAAATTATATAACGATAAAAATATTATTTATGGAATCGTTTTTCTCTGCTATTTATTTTATACAATTCACACAAGAATCAATAGAGGCCTTCATGGTTTTTCAATAGTTTTTGTTTATATGATACGCGCGATCTACATTATTTACCAGTTTATCCGTGTTAAGATATTTTATAAATTTACGCTAATCGAATGAAGCAGAATTTTAGAAGGGGAGGTCGTTAACGATTCGACAATAAGTCAGAGATTCCAGAAAAGTACCGAAGGTGCTTTCTCATATTATGCCAGATCACGCGTATGTGAGCTCGTGGAGTTTCGGAAACCCGACAAAGGCAAAATGACACATGCCCTTTTTCTCGACTCTCCGAAGTTGCCCGAAGTAATTTCGGACCGCCTCGTGAGAATCGAGAGAGAAAGGCTCACATTTGCCTTCTTGCTCTTAACAACTGAAATCCGACCTTCCGTCTACAGCATACGATATAAGTGAGAAACCGACATTCGTGCTGGAAACGGATAAGAGGAAACATGACCGGTAAGTAACAATTTAATACGGATGTTTTAATTATAAATAAAAATGTTAGTTGTTGTTTCTATGCGTAATATGTTTTATAAATCTGAGCATATTATTTTAATTTTAAAATATTTGATTCCCTTTTCGAAATAGAAATTCTTCATCTGCTCAGACAATTAGGAAAATTGTTATATGTTTGGCTTTAAGCAGCGATTCTTAATTTTTTATTTACCACGGACCCCTTTAAATAATTTTTTATTATCACAAACCCCCAAAATTTAACATGAGATGTAAATCCATGACGTGCATCAGATATATATATATATATATATAAACAATTTTTAAATTTAGAGGAAGGATATTTATTATAAATAAATAAATACAATCGCAGTGTTAAACATGTAACCGTCCAACAAATATCGCATGCTTTTCTCTCAGTGACTTATTTGCGCGCGTGTGTGTGTGAAGACTGCGACCCCCCGGGGGTCTGGAGACCATAGGTTAAGAATCGCGGTCTTATGACATGTATTAAAACAACAAAATAAAATGATATCGTTGATTTATAATTAACTCAATGTAATGTGCGTTTCGCAATGTACCGACGCGATGCTTACATTGGAAAGATTCATATTATTGTATAAAAGGTTTTTTTGAAAGGACTGTACAATAGGATCTATGCATTATTATAAACAAAGTATAGATAGATTTTATAGACATGTACCTCGTTTGTATTATTATTATTCGAAAGAAATTTAAAACATTATAATTTTCTATCTGAAGAACTAATTATTTCAGCGAAAAATTGATTGATTAATAAAAATATTTTTTGTATATAAAATATACAAAAGCTATATTTTGTTTTAGTTGTTTAAATTACGATTTAAGTGAATAGTCACTTTATGCGATTAACAAGAATTAATAGGTAATTAAACGATCGCGTTAAAATGTGATTTCGAGTTGTCATTAATATTTATACAAAAATCAAAACGAAATATTATTAATTTAAAAAATGTATCTAAGATAATACTTTTTTGATGATTTATTTATTTGTTTAAATTATTTAATTGTTTTATAAACAATTTTTCGTCTGTATAGAATACAAATGTGGAAAATTGATTATTGAAGGGAAGACTAAAAAAGTCTTTGAACTTTCTGATGATCCTACATTATGTCTCTTACAAAGTAAAGATCGCATTACTGCTGGAGATGGTGTAAAATCTCATGAGTTAGAAGGCAAAGCTGCAATTAGTACAGCTACTACAGCTAAAGTATTTCAATTATTAAATGAGGCTGGACTGAAAACTGCCTTTGTTAAAGTAGTAAGTGACACTGCTTTCATTGCCAGAAAGTGTCAAATGGTTCCAATTGAATGGGTTACTAGAAGATTAGCTACTGGTAGTTTTCTACGCAGACATTCAGGTATAAAAACTCAATAGATATCCTCAAACTTATGGAATTTTGTATGTATTTACTCATATGGTTTTGTAGGAGTTCCTGAAGGATATAGGTTTAATCCACCATTACAGGAAACATTCTTTAAAGATGATGAAAATCATGATCCTCAATGGTCAGAGGAACAAATTATTTCTGCTGGTTTTAAGTT
Source organism: Colletes latitarsis (assembly GCF_051014445.1). Classification (NCBI taxonomy): domain Eukaryota; kingdom Metazoa; phylum Arthropoda; class Insecta; order Hymenoptera; family Colletidae; genus Colletes; species Colletes latitarsis. Next base: position 23,696,878 of record NC_135141.1, on the reverse strand, counting down.
GAATGGAATTACAATAGGAAAAGATGAATATGATATTATGAAATATACCACCCTTGTTGTTTTTGAAATTTTGGAAAGAGCATGGGCAACCAGAAACTGTGCTCTTATAGATATGAAGATAGAATTTGGTTTAGACACAAATGGTGAAATTATGGTAGCAGATATAATTGATAGTGATTCTTGGCGACTTTGGCCATCTGGTGATAAAAGGCTGATGAAAGACAAACAAGTACTTGATACAATTATTTTACTTACTATGATTTAATTTCTTATTTTAGCATTACATTTTTTATACCAGGTATATAGAAATTTAAGTACAGTAACTCAAGAAGACTTGGATGTTGTAAAACATAATTTTAAATGGGTGGCAGATCAATTAGACTATCTCATTCTACCACATAGTAGTCTCGTTGTTATTTTAATGGGTTCACCATCTGATAGTGAGCATTGTAAAACAATAGCAAAATATGCTAAGTCTTTAGGTTTAAATGTACAACTTCGAGTAAGTAGTGCCCACAAAGGTACTCAGGAAACATTGCGTATTCTTGCAGAGTATGAAGGTAGCTGTGAAAAGGTATGTTTATTTTTTATTATCTTGGTTAGAATTTCAGTATTTTCTTATTAAGAAATATTTCATATACTCAATAAAAATGTAAGAGTTACTTTATAGAAAAACTGAATTCTCAATTCTCACAAGTTTTGTCTCTTACAGGTAGTGCTAATAGCTGTAGCAGGGAGAAGTAACGGATTGGGTCCAGTATTGTCGGGAAATACGCCTTTGCCTGTTATTAATTGTCCACCTTGCAAACCAGAAAACATTTCACAAGATTTATGGTCATCGATTAATGTACCTTCAGGTGAATTACAAAGTATATTTGTTTGTAATCGTAATCTGTGCTAAAAGTATACTATTAAGTATATTCTATTCTCATAGGAATTGGGTGCACCACAGTCATTTATCCTGAAAGTGCAGCACTCGCAGCAGCTCAGATTCATGCAATGCATGATCATCTTGTTTGGGCACGTCTGCGGGTAAAGCAATTAACGAATTTTATCGGTTTAAAGCAAGCCGATATGAAATTCAGAAATGCTGTTATGTAAGAAATGTTCCGTTGATAAATATTTTTAAAAACGGTGTTTTGAATAATTTTGCAATTTATATATTAATAATAATTATTTTATATCCGAACATAGTGTTACTATTAAATCAGAAGTGAAGGTATAACAAATACTTTTTAATTTGATATTCTTGCAGCGGACATAATAATTTTTTGCTTTTTTTTTATTAATAGTATATCCTTTTACAATATATAAAATGTTCGAATTTGAGCAGTGATCCGTAACTGATATGTCGAAGTAGTTCCTTTTGCACATACTATATTACTGTACCTCCTCTTATTTAATTTTAAATAAATTTTTAATTAACGAGAATCTATATAATTTTGTACATAATCGGTTTCAACGTATTACTTGTTTAATCTGAAATAAAATAAAATGATTAATTCATTATCTACATCAATGTATCGTAAAATTAGAAGAATTAACTGACATAAATATTTACATAGTATTTTTATTGTTATTATTGATTTTGATTCGCTAAAGTTTCTATTTCAGCAATTCCTTTTGGACAACTTTCTGTTAAAATTACTGATCCGCTTTCCGTTATTAAGACATCATCTTCGATGCGAATACCTAAACCATAAAATTCTGGTAAGGCGAATTGGTTTCTAGGATTTATATATATACCTGAAAATAATAAAATAATTATTCTGAAAGTTACAAATAAAGTGATATTTGTCAATCTATTATACCGGGTTCTACAGTCACAATCATCCCTGGTTGAAGTTTTATGCTTCTGGAAATTTTCCCTGTGTCGTGTACATCCATTCCCAAGTAATGACTTACATGATGCGGACAATAAGAATAAGCTGCAGAAAGTAACTTATCTCTGCTCAAATGTTTTGGTATTAATCCAATTTCTTGTAATCTTTTGCCTAACAAAGAACACATATCTTGAAATAATTGATCCAAGGAAGGCAATTCTTTTAATGTATTAATTAAAATGTTTTGAACGTCCAGTATGATATCATATAAAATTCTTTGTTCTTGTGTAAATGTGCCATTAATCGGCCATGTTCTGGTTACATCCGATGAATAACCATGATACTCACAACCTAACGAAAGTTGAAAAGATAAAATTATACTGAACTTAAATAAAAACGCAATTTTATGTGGATTAGCATATTAGACAAACCTGCATCCATCAAAACCATATCTCCGTTTTGAATAATCTGGTTATTAGTAATATAATGAATGATATTAGCATTTTTACCTCCTGCAACAACTGGTGGATATGCTAAGAATTCAGCACCATTCATGCGGCATTCATAATCCACAGTTGCAAAAAGTTGATGCTCGCTCAATCCTGGTTTTGATATTTTTATTGTTTTAGATATTGCTGCTGAAACAATCTCACAGCTTTTTTTCATTAAGTCAATTTCATATTGTGATTTAATTAATCTAATTTTATGCATTATACTTATTGGAGAAACAAATCTTTGACTATCAGTTACTTTAATTAATTCAAGTAATTTTCTATGCAGACTTGGTTGTACTGTATCAATATTATCATACCAAATTATACTCTTTTTGTTTTCATTTATAAATGAAACAAAAAACTGTTCAAACTCTGTTACAGGAAGTGCAAAATCAACATCAAACATTTTTGGTGCATCTTCGACTCCAGTTCTAGGACCATCCCATAATTCAAAATGCTTGTCTTGTTCCCTTACGAACAGCGTGGTTACAAAATTTTCATTCTTTGCTGTAATTACCAAAATACTGTCGGGTTCTTGACAACCAGTGAAATATAAAAAATCTGTGTTTTGGCGGAAAACATACGGTATTTTGTCAGACATGTACACTTTAGAGGATGATGGAATAATCACAATATGTGGTTTGCTGGGACTTGTGCCACTAGCATGTGAAACAATATTTTCCATCAGTTTACTCCTTCTCTTTCTGAATTCACTGAGTGGAATACCTGGTACAACTTCTCCATCTTTCATTAGATGAGGGTGTGTTATTGCTGTTGGTTGTCCACATGTTCGACAAAGAGTAGATGATGACTCTTCGGTTTGTCGATTTAAGTTATTTGTAAATTTACCTATAGATTGACGAATGTATGTTCGTTGTCCTAGAATTACGATTAATATTAAAGTAATGTATAAATTTTAAATTTACATTTGCTACTTTGTACAGTCTGCAAACGTATAACCTATTATTTATAGCTATTCTTAATTTGATTTCTTACCATATTTTCTAATCTGTAATATAACAGAATTTCTTACACTGATGAACATTCTGATCTACTTTAAATTAAGATTTATTTAAATGTACCAAGATTTTTCGTTTAACAAAATTCTAACACATCGATACTTTTACATATCACACTGTACCGCATGGTACCCGTGTAGTGTCATTTATGCAATGTATCCATGAAACGTCTATAGTGTACCGGACGAACATAGCTACCAAAGCTTTGACAGTCACAGACTGTGACTATCTGCTTGAATAATCGGCGATGGATTTCCTGCGCCGTTTGTTATCCTTCACTGATTACCGCGACTTCGTGACCATCGTTTGAGTTTTTTTTTTACGATCAATACATAGACGAAGATCGAGCGATTTTCTGTAAAAAAAATTAAACTGAATGATGCCGTAATTGAAAATAGTAATATCAAATAAACGTTATATTTTCAATAATCGGCAATGACAGTTTTAAGTATTTACAAATCGACAACTGTTATTGTGACTTGTCAAACGATCTGTCATTAAAGCATCATTAAAAGACAATGATTAATAATTTTGATATACACCGATTGGTTTACTCTAAGACGAAATGAGTAAATTGCAAGTTCCTAAATGCGTCAATGCAATGATAACGAAAATTTCACCTAAATCGTTTGACTAACCTACGAAAAGCGGCTTTGTGAAATTACAGCATCAGAAATTATTTAACGTTTAAATTTTTTTTTATTCGTTTGGAATTTAAATTGCACAATTAAATAGTGAAGATCGTAAAACAGACTTTAAATGATATGAGTGAAATGAGTAACAGTGTTTCAATATCGTTTTAAAGTATTGTTAATACACTTTATTAGATAGAAAATAGAGGGAATATCATAGAGAGTATGTACACTTAATTATGTATTCCAAAACTAAACAGTTGATCTCCACAACATAAATCAAACAAATTTAGAAACTTAATATATACTGACAAATCATCATGAGTGTTCAATTGGATATTATAGTAAGGCCAGAGATCCGTTTGGATGCAAAATGGCTCAAAACAGATTTGAAGCGTTTACTTTATCGAGATGGCTTGGCTGAACTTTGGAATGAAATGATTCGTGATGGGGAAATTGTGGGTTCTTTTAGCGATGGCCTAATAAATGCTGCAGGTATAACATCTAGAAAAGGTATGGATTTAATGTTTGATATAATGTTATTCTGATTAAAATTAATCATAGTCTTACAATATTTTATTATTTTTAGGTGAAAGTGGTCATTATTATTGTAATATGAGGGTATTATCATGTCCTTGTTGCGATGGCATTTGTGGTCCACGGTATGGTTGTAACTGTGGACCTTGTCAAAAATTAGATGAAGAAGAAGCAGCAAGAATGAACACATTTGTGGAGAAAACCATACCAGCTTGTCATGTAATGGAATCATGGCTTTGGGGTCCTCAACCATGTAAAAAACTCCTTTTCATTCATAGTATTGTATTCTAAATATTTGTATTTAGGCTACTTGCATTTTTTTAATTCACGTCAAATTTTTCAGCTGTTTCTGACTTAACAGCATGTATTGATTTATTAATCAAGGAACAAAGAAAATTATGTTATGAAGTTGCAAACAGTACATTATCCGCTACACGATTGAGACAACGATTAGTAGTAGCGCGGCGATACTTTACTGCTCTTTCTCGTCATAAACCACAGGAAACTAAAGATATTCCAGCATCGTCAAAATCTTCAACTAAATTACAAAAAATGTATAGTGATCAATTTCCAAAATAATGTAGTAAAACCAAAACCATTAGGATGTATAAAATTTACTTTTAACAGTCGTTATCGGCACATTTTCAATATTTAAATTTTTATAGTACCTAGAATTAATTCGTATTGTACTTCAATTTATTCAATGGGTATACAACAATTTCAGGACGAGACCTAATGAGAAGGCGACATTAGGTTTAGCGCGAGTAGGATCTCGTGCAGCACTAAATTTTTCATTTGCATACTTAAGACGGGCTTGGAGATCTGGAGAGGACATAGAATTTTGCAGCGAGCTTTTATCCGAATCGTTGGAAGCTTTACAGTCATTGCCTGAAGCTACGCTTTTCGACGAAAATAATGTTTCTCAAGTTTGGCTGGAAGTAGTGGAGCGATCAGCAAAGTTCTTAAGACAAGTTGTTACAGGGTATTTTCTATTTAAAAATTTATTACGTTTTATTAACAATATTACTATATTTGTTCTTTAAAAGTCTCGGATTAACTTGATTTAAAATGTTTATTGAAACTATCGAAACTTGATATTTTAGGGATTTATTTCGAATATAATCATGTAAAAATTTTCGTTTTCAGGGCTATAGTTAGCGGAAGATCGTGGTGTCCTATCCCCTTATCCGATCAGCACACTGCTCTTTGTTTGTTGTTGGAATTGGTAACGCAAAGAGCTACATTATCCAGTTTGTTGGATTCCGTTTGTTTGTTACTTTTTCTCAGTGATATACATAAACATCAAGATAATCGTGTAATGCCACCTGGAAGTACGGCACCATTGGTGCCGCTATTGAGACGCTTGAACACAATTCCAGCTTCAAAGTCAAGACGAATAGATGAGAATGTGGCACCAGGTCCTTGTGAAGTTTTACTTAAGTATTTGAGACTTCCCGAGGACGACACTACATCTGTCGATTTGCGAAAAGCGGCAGTGATTATAATGTGTAATTTAAGCAGACTAGCTGCTCCTTTGTTACCTCCTGTTGTTACCGATAGGTTTCCAAAAACTCAGAGTCAAACGTTTCAAGAAGCTTTGGCTTGGGGAAGCGTACAGTTTGGCAACGGAACGTCTCCATTTTATTGTGACGCGATCGCAGAGCTAGGCATCAAACAACTTTGTTGTACTGAACGAGCTCTTATGATTCTTTCCATCAGTGGGAATGTGTACATGATGTATTACGGATCGGAGACTCAGTATCCTCAAAGAGTGTATGGGTTTTCGGATAAGCCCGTTATAATGATTGCCTCTCACTCGGACGGTAAGCATTACTTGGCTTTAACGCAAGACAACTCTGTATATTCATGGGGAAACGGAGATGGCGGACGTTTAGGACATGGAGAAAGAACATGCTACGACGAGCCAAAGTTAATCGAAGCACTGACCGATAAGAATATTACATTTATAGCTTGCGGAAGCACGTACTCGGCAGCGCTTAATTCAAATGGTGAATTGTATACTTGGGGAAGAGGAAATTACGGAAGACTCGGTCACGGAAATTCTGACGATGTGACAATTCCTACGCTGGTAACTGCTTTGAATGGGCATATGGTCGTGTATGTGTCTTGCGGTAGTGGGGATTCGCAAACGTTATGCGTTACCGCGTCGGGTATAGTGTTTTCATGGGGCGACGGTGATTACGGAAAGCTTGGCAGAGGAGGTTGCGATGGATCTAAAACGCCAAAGATCGTTGACAAACTGTTGGACATAAACGTAGCAAAAGTTTACTGCGGCGGACAATTTTCAGCGGCTTTGACAGCATACGGAGAAGTTTATAGTTGGGGTAAAGGAGAAGCGTATCGTTTAGGCCATGGAAACGAGGAGCACGTAAGATATCCGAAAGTAATTGAAGCGCTGAAAACTAAAAAGGTGAAGGAACTATGCGTGGGAAGTTTACACGTGCTGGCATTAACGGAAGATCAATTGGTGTATGGATGGGGAAGAAACGATTACGGTCAAATCGACTCAGCGTTGGATACGGTTGTGCCCGAACCTACTTTATGCCCAACGTTGTCTGGAAAAAATGTGATTGGTTTAGCTTGCGGGCCGACGCAGAGCTTTGCGTGGTGTACATCAGCTTGGTCCGTTGCCAATAGAGTGGCGTTCGTTGTAGACATTTGTGAAGACACCTTTCGATTGCTAGACACTCTATTGGGACATGGCTGCGAAGGATTACCAGGTACACGACCACCTACCCAGGATCGAGAATGTTTGGCGGTCGCCACTTTAAATTTGGTCAGATTGCAGCTCCATACTATGGTAACACACAACATTGATGGTAAATCTGTCGGACTTGCCGGTACTCCGTTGTTAAATTCTTTGAAGCAACGATGCGTGACACTAGCGAGTAGTACAGGAATTTTGGCGACAATTCAAGAAGCGGCCCAAGCGGTGTTACAAACTGGTTGGAGCATTCTGTTGCCCACGGCAAACGAACGAGCAAAGACTCTCTCGAACTTTTTATCGAAATTAAACGGAAATTTGGATCAAGCAAATACTAGTAATGGTCAACAATTTATGGCAGACTTGTTGGTTTCCAGTTTGATGGCGGATGGTGGATTGGAATTGGCATTGAAAACTGCGATGAAAGCGGAAATGAGCGACGTTACTGATGAAAAGGAGTTTCTTGTGATGAACAACACGAGCAAATCCAGCGACGCGAAACAAGTAAAAGAACTGAACTCCGAGAAGAATAACACAACTATTTCGCTGTTGCAGCTAGTGAAACAATTGATAAAAAATGGAACCTGTATCACACAGTCCAGATTACAACAAGGTTGGGTGGAACAGTTGGTTCATAACGAGGAGTCGCAGCAAAGGAATGATAGTTCTCCCAGCTTGAATTTTTTGCTAAAGTTTCAACGGTTACTAGTAGCTCGCGTATACGAGTGCATCAACGAATCTAAAACGGAGAATTTACGTGACCAAGAGATGCTTGGAGCGGAATCACTTTTAAAAAAATACATTTCACAAATTTGCATTCACGTGACTGAGATAATGGCGTCCGCGGCTGAGTTGGCGAACGCAAGCGTCAAGCAGTTCGTTTTTGTCAGTACCGTTCTAAGGGGCGACATTGTAAACATTTTACTCCCTGAATTGGTTACTTGCCTTATCTTATTGCAGGTAGACTATCCGATGTTACTACTTAACATGAATTGGATGGAAATAATGACTCCGATGTTGGATTCGCTCGATCAGTTCAACAAGCTGGTACCGACGATCGAGAAAAACGAGGCGGACGATCTGTCTTGGCCAGGTATCATAGCTCCTCAACATGGCAATAAAATGTCAATATCGGACGAAACGTCCGTCATTCGTTGGGCTGATCTAGAAAATCATAATCGCGACGGTGGCCTTTGGGTAGTCGTGAATAACAATGTGTACGATGTCCAAGACGTTCGACTAGAAACATTCGGTGGGAATTCGTTGGAGGGCATTCAGAAAACTGTGGCCGGTTGGGACCAAACTGTTTCATCTGGGACGTATTTGTCGAGCCCGAATCATGTCCCTCGTGGCCAACTACCACCGCGAACCATGATGGATTCTTATTTCGTTGGTCATTATTGTAATTCAGAACCAGAAAATACTAAAATTACAATCGACGTCACAGACGTGTGTTCCTCTTTGCTCGACACGGAAAGAGCCCTCGGATTTCTCCTGGGATTACACGCTCACAGAATGCGGCAAAGCTCGTCGCTGCAACCGGCGGAAGAAGAAGCCGGAGTTTGGTTGAATGCGAATTTCTTGAGAGGCGGATTGCAAATATTACAGCCACCAAATCCGTACGAGGAGGAAAAAGGAGAGGCGAGAAGCAACACGTCGACGGCCGCGAACTCACCGACCGAACCTCCACTTCCAGCACGCACGAAAAACGAACCACAGAAGGAGAGAGACGATCGCGTCACGGCGTTTATTTACGCGCTGGCCGAAACCCATAAAACCGACGCGCAGGTCCATTCATTTCTAACGATGGTCGATAAATATTCAAAGGCTAACAATCTCTTGGCGCATACCGAGTTTTGCGGCGATCATCCGGTGGAAGAAGTTAGTCGACTTTTAATGGCGGTGATCATAAAACACCTCGCTCTAGGCCATCAGGCGATCGACTTGATCGACCAGGAAACGGGAAACGATAACAATGCAAAGCTCACGAAGCCATTGGCTGAGATGGTCAGGGCGATTCATCGGACGAAATGGAATTTGATTCACATCAGGCAGCAACAAAACAGGAGTTACAAAGAGGTGTGCGCTCCAGCGCAGGAGAAATGTAGATTTCTTCTTCACGAAGTGAGATCTGCGACCAGTTATGAGATAAAAGGATTGCAGGATTTGAAGTTATTGCACACGGTTCCCAGATTTAAGAAGACCGTTCGAACGGTAATAAGAGATATTCGAAGGAACAGAGGATCACCGAGCAAACCGGAGGATATCGTGAACGCCTCGATTCAAAACGCGAAGATGAAAACTAAATCCGACGAGGATACGACACCGAAAGAGGTCAGACCTCCACCGGCGTCTCCAAGACTCGAGACTGCGTCGGATACGAGGAAAATGATCGTCAAGATAACCGAGAAGATGAAACAGCGAACGTTAAATATCGATTCGAGCGAGTTGATGGTAAATATTATAAATTTTGTGGTTACCGAGGATGGCGGGGACGTCGAGACGCTACGCAGGGCCATGTATTGTCAAATACAGCGCGCCAAGTTGCGCGAACAGGGAATCCTGATGATGCAACAATTGTTGAAAAAAGATTGCCTGGTAACGTCTGTCAAGTATTCGTTGTTGAACGGTTGGCTTGGTCTGTCGCACGAGAATAAATCTCTCGGCGACGGAATAACGCATTGCTTAAAGAATATCCAATTGATAACACCGTATCAGAAATCGAAGATTATTTTGGCCGAGGCGGAGGTGACATCGTGGGCGGTCGAAGCGTTACGCGCGTATGTCGTTCAAGCAGAACTGCCGAGCAAACCGAAAGTCAGCGACAAAAGCAGCCTGAATCAAGGGACGTACACTTGGCTGCGAAAGTTACCGAGAGCCAGGTTTTTGCTGACAATTTTGGGCATGTTGACCAGTTATCAGCATGCGAACGAAATTGGGCTGTTGATTAATTCAGGAACGATATCGAGCATTTTGACGTTGCTCAGACAGATCGGACCCACGGTGTCCACGGCGGCGATCGACGAGTCGAAAACGAAAGAAACGACGGCTATATACGAGGACACTTTGGAAAAGAGCAAACCGTCGAACGTTCAACTCAGTGGAATGGAACTAGCAGCCCTGATGAAAATTGGGACCAGAGTGGTTCGCGGCGTGGATTGGAAGTGGGGCGATCAAGACGGGTCGCCACCAGGAGAGGGTCAAGTAATCGGAGAACTTGGTGAAGATAGCTGGATACGCGTGCTGTGGGATAGTGGTACGACGAATTCGTATCGTATGGGGAAGGAGGACAAGTACGATTTGAAACTGGCCGAGCCACCTACGCCGCCGGAAACGGACACAGACGTCGATTCACCGATCGACACCGTTAAAGGTAAAACGGAGAAACGGATGGATACGTTCGGGGATATTCATCCGATCACTTGTCTCAAGTCCGCCTCCATTACCGTGCTCCGCATTGTTCTGCTCTGTTGTGGCCTTGAGGCTGACAAGGTAGCTCCCTCCGCTATAAAGATACTTGCTTCCATTTTACGTGGCGTAACGTCGTCTGCACACAAGCCCGGTCACACCACGCAGTTGCAGCTCTCGAGGGAGCATCACGAAACCTGGGCCACTCTTAGTTTATTGAGAGCAATCGCCAAGTCCTCGGAACTCTGCAAATCTCTGAGCACCAAAGCGTGGATTGATTTCTTGTTGTCCGTAATTGCCGAGGAAGATCACCCGAATTTGGAGGAGCAGATCATGGCAGTGCGGTTGTTGGCGGCCGTATTACCTTCTTGGTCGACCGACAATTCCAACACGATACCCTTTCTCGAGAAAACTTTTCGCATATTGGGACACGTCGCGTTGGCTTGCGACCTCGGTTCGTCGACTGAACTTTATTCGAACAAATGTCGCGTATCACTTACGGCATCTCATAGTTCCACGATCGTCGAGGAGCTGGTCTCTTTGATCAGGTGCTTGCATTCGCTCTCAAGATGGAACGCAACGTTAAACGTATTTGTTTCTGCGAAATTGTCACTGGCTTCTGATCTTTTCAGCGACGGTCCGTTATTTCACATACAGGTGAACGAGAATGGCGGAGAGAACAGCGCAAACATTCAACAAACGGTAATGGCAGCTCTCCTCGTCGTCGGAGGCCTTGACGATAGACCGAGAATCGGCGGTTTGGTCGATGTCGACGGACAAATCGGTACGATCTGCAAGTTCACCAAACACTCGAAGATCGTCGTTCAAATACACGATGGCGACACGCGGAAAGTAGTTCCTTTTTTCGCGGTTAAACATCTTGGCGAGAAGTTTCGTTTGGATCGTATGCCCACGCCGGACTCTTTTCTGTCCACCTGGGCCAATTTACTGTTGGGTCATCGTGGAATGGACAAGAGGCCAAACGGCATGCCTGTGATAGCTGGCGCGGTAAACGCAACTATTTTGCGTAATCAACAGCAACAGCTTGCAGCGTTAAACGCCGGGAAGATGATCTTGGATCATCAAATGAAATTGAGAAAAATATTGAAATACATAATTAATAAGAACAACGATGGTAACGTAAACGACGACGATATTGGCGGCGGTGGTGACGACAACGGTCTCGGTTGCAGTGGTAACGGCGTCGAAGACGACGACGATGACGACGACGATGACGACGATGACGACGACGATGACGAGGACGACGACGAAGGCGGTGCACCCAGTCGTGATATAGAAGTTACTCGTTGGGCCGGCGATGCCGTAAATGGAAACGATAATGCTATCAGCGACGGTGATGGTGAGAATGATAACATCGTCGACGATAGAGACGATTGTCGTGACAGACGCACGACTTTGCTCCAAGAAATGCTGATGCGAGCCACAAGACCGCAACCGTTAAAACCTATATTCAAACGAAAAGAATTGGAGGAGGCTGCTTTGGCAGTTTCCCAGTATTTGGCTTCTGAACTGAGACATTCGCCCATTCAACGTATTGGTCCTTTTTCAGAACCGGATTCTCCAGTGTCCGATTGCTCGCTTGTATCGCTAACGTCCAGTCAGAAGAAGCATTGCAGGAGCAACGGGAGGAAAAGTTCTCCGCCTCCTATGAGTCCGCTGGTAGCGCAACTTACAGAGATGGGATTTCCGAAGAAAAGCGTGGAATTTGCGATCAAGAGCCTCAGTACGACCGTGGGATTTATCACCGCTGAAAGCGTAGTTGCTTGGCTTCTCGAAAATCCTGATGTTGCTCTGAGCGACAGCGAAACACTCTCGAGCGTGTATGGATTGTCGGATCTTGAGAACTCGATCAGCGAGAACATTGACGATTCACCGTCTACGCACGATGCCGTTTCCTCGTTGATGCCACCCAATTATATGAAACGATCCGACTTTCTGTCAGTCGACGAGTACGCGATTTACGTGCGGGACAATCTAATTCCAGGAATGCTAGTACGCTGTTGCAAAAGTTACGAGGAAGTCGAATACGGAGACGTTGGTCAGGTAATTAAGATCGATCCAGAAGGCTTGCACGATTTAAACGTACAAGTCGCCTGGAAGCGTAAAGGAGGCACCTATTGGGTGAGATTCATTCATATCGAATTGTTGGGCCATCCGCCAACGATACCTGGACCGGTCGCGCCGAAGATCGGCGACAAGGTGCGAGTAAAGGCCTCCGTAACGGTACCAAAGTACAAATGGGGATCGGTAAATCATCAGAGTGTGGGAATAGTCACGGGTGTAATAAACAATGGAAAGGATCTGTCCGTAGATTTTCCGCAACAGAGTGGTTGGACTGGTTGTGCTACAGAAATGGAAAGAGTACCATCCTGCCATCATTCGGTTGCTTGCAACTCTTGCCACCTTTTGCCGATCTCCGGTCCGAGATTCAAATGTAAGTATTGCGAAAATTATAACTTGTGCGAGAACTGCTTTTACACGAAACGTTGTCACAAACACGGATTCAAACGTATCATGGAACCAGGCCTGGCGGCGGTGTACGCCGGTAAACCGGGAAAATATCATGGGCAAGATCTTACAGAATCATCGTTGATCGACGATTGGTCCATGTGTATTCGCACGCTGAGCGTGTCCTCGCGAGAAGGCTGGGCGACGCGACTTGTCAACGAATCTGGACAATATTGGCAGAGTTGCGGCTCGCAGGGCAAGCATTGGATCCGGCTAGAAATGTTGCCGGGCATTCTCGTGCATTCGCTGAAAATTGTTGTTAATCCGAAGGACAGCAGTTACATGCCGTCGTTGATAGCGGTAAATGTCGGCGACTCGTTCAACAGTCTGGGGGAGTTGGCGACCATTAGCGTACGCAATACCGACACCAGCGTCCTGCTTTTGCAGGATACCAAAGAATATTATCCTTGTATCGAGATTATGATAAAACAGTGTAGAAACGGTGGTATAGATTGCAAGATTCATGCTCTACAGATAATCGGCAAAAGAAAGGTATTCGAAAATCAGTTGGCTACATCCGTTTCTTTTCTAGCTTCGGATTGGGAGATAGTTCAAGAGCAAATGAGCTCGCAGCGCGGGATAGAAGCTCCGCAGCAGTCTGCAGTCTACGTGTGGGGTTTGAATGACAAAGACCAGCTTGGCGGACTGAAAGGATCAAAAATCAAGTTACCTATTTACAGCGAGGCCCTTTCCAAATTGAAACCCGTTCATATCGTTGGTGGCAGCAAGACGTTATTCGTGGTTAGCCAAGAAGGAAAATTGTATGCGTGTGGAGAAGGTACAAACGGCAGGCTCGGCCTTGGGGACGACAGTAACGTATGCGAGCCGAAACCTATTCCGTTCTTGAGTCAATACGTGATTAAAAAGGTAGCGGTGCATTCGGGTGGAAAGCATGCCCTGGCTTTAACGCAGGATGGCAAAGTTTTCTCTTGGGGCGAAGGAGAGGACGGTAAACTAGGCCACGGGAATTGTCTCTCTTTGGACAAGCCGAGGCTGATCGAGTCTCTTAAGTCGAAAAGAATTCGAGACATTGCCTGTGGATCCGGTCATTCGGCTGCTATAACGAGTAGCGGCGAGCTTTACACGTGGGGTCTGGGCGAATACGGGAGATTAGGTCATGGCGACACCAGCACGCAGCGGAAACCGAAATTGGTGCAGTCGTTGGTAGGTCAGAGAGTGATACAAGTTGCCTGCGGCAGCAGAGACGCGCAGACAATGGCGTTGACGGCCGACGGTTCGGTTTACTCCTGGGGCGACGGAGACTTTGGCAAGCTTGGTCGTGGAGGCAGCGATGGTTGTTACACGCCTTTGTCGGTGGATCGTCTGAACGGCCTGGGTGTCGTACAAATCGAGTGCGGAGCACAGTTCTCGCTCGCATTAACCAAATACGGGGAAGTTTGGACGTGGGGCAAAGGAGATTATTTCCGATTGGGCCACAGTAACGACCACCACGTCCGAAAGCCTACGTTAGTCGACGGACTGCGAGGGAAGAAGGTGGTTCACGTGGCTGTAGGTGCTTTGCACTGTCTAGCGGTAACGGACACCGGTCACGTGTACGCCTGGGGTGACAACGATCACGGACAACAGGGAAATGGCTCGACGATTGTTAACAAGAAGCCGTCGTTGGTGCACGAACTCGACGACACCAGGGTAAATCGAGTGTCCTGTGGCTCGAGTCACAGCGTTGCTTGGGTCTTAACCGATCAACCGACGACTAATAATCAAGAACCTGTTATGTTTCCTACGACGAAAGATCCGTTGGGCCAAACGTCGTTGAAATTTAAAAGTACAGCGGAAACGAGTGTCGTTTGTCCGCCATCTTGCTCGAAAAGTAGCCACGGTCACGGAAACGCAATGGCCACCGGTAATAACAGTGGAACTGTCGGTAATGTTAGCTGCGATGGCTCGCCTAGTACTAGTACCAATATACGCAATACCAGTAGACCCTCTCTTTCGAGTATCGTCCTGTCGTTGGAAAGTAACGTTGCGAAGCAGCAAGCATTGCAACACGTGATCAATGCTCTTTGCATAATACAAGCTCGTATCGCGCTAGTGACGGCATTGCAAAGCCACTCGACGTTGAAGACTGGCAGCGGTGGCGGGTGTGCAGTCACCGAAATGCCACCGGATGGAGCGGTCAGTGACACTAGCATCGCTAGCGGAGGACATACCGTTTATCAGAATGTCGGGGACAGTGCGCAAGGTGGCGGAGAAGCCCCGGCTAATGCGGCAGAGGTCGTTAATTTGATAACCAACCCACGAACAAGTCCTGAATCCGAGGACTATCCGTTAGCGATGTTCCCCTCGATGTCCAGTTCGGCGAGTTTATCCTCCCGCGCCTCCAAGATGTCGACCAGCGCGATGAGCGTGATCGCCGCTACGCTCACATCCAACGCCCAAGTGGTCGGCGAGGGAATCACCAGCGACCCCAGCTTGGACGATTTTACATCCACGTTGACCGAAGACGACGCTAGAATGCTCGTCGATCTGCTGAAATTGGCTGTTGCCAATCGCGTATGCGAGGGTGCAAAGGAGACTATATCCTCGGTATTGGTCGCGCTGGCTAAAACGAATCACTCGATTCGGAGCATGATATTGGAGCTGTGTATCATGGAACTGGAAGACACTGTAGCAAACTCGAATAATAGAAAGAATGCACCGCAACCAGTGGTACAGGAGAGCCTGCATCCATACATAGACGGCACCACATTAACCGGTCACGTGAGGATTCCTGGTGCTGAGGGGCTCAGCATAGAATTCGATCGACGGTGCTCTACCGAGAGAAAGCACGATCCGTTGACGATAATGGACGGAAACAACAGAGTTTTGGCCGTAAAGTCAGGCCGAGAGTGGAGCGAGTGGGCTGGCGAGATTCGAATTCCAGGAGACGAACTCAGATGGAGATTTTCCTCGGACGGATCTGTAAACGGCTGGGGATGGCGTTTCACAGTATACCCGGTGCACACGACGCTTGCACCGCACGAGCTCGTCTCGGATAGGGCGGTTCTCTCGCAGCCATCTATAGCTCTAGCGGAATGCTTGCTGGACAACAGTCTGATTAATTTGGATAAGAATATTGCCACGCGGCTTGCCGTAACGTTAGCTCAATGCAGCCAACTGAGCGTCTTATCAGCCCAGCAACGAATGTGGGCGTTGAAGAAGTTACAAGTCGTCTATACAACCGGACCAGCGATACGTCCGGAAGTCGCTCTTTCTTCTCTTCTCGGTTCGTTGCCACAAGCGCTATTAAAACAATACGCTTACGAGGATCCGTTGGTCAGAGGAGGAAAACAATTGATGCACAGCGATTTCTTCAAGGTTCTCGTAGCTCTCGCTTGCGATATTGAGTTGGATGGGATGCAGTGCTGCTCAGAAATTCACAAATGGTCTTGGTTTCGAAGGTACTGCTTATCCGCACGGGTCGCCAAGTCTCTGGTGAATCGAACGCCGCTTCCGAAACCGTTTTGTCTCGAAGTTACCAAACGCATCAACGAAATGATCACGGCAGGAGAGGGTAGCACAAAGGATCACGAGAATCACGAATTATTTAAGCAAGAACACGACGAACAGTTGTTGCAGTGGTTGAATCGAAGACCGGAAGATTGGACGTTATCGTGGAACGGATCCGGGGCGATTTACGGCTGGGGTCACAATCATCGCGGTCAGCTTGGCGGTCTAGAAGGAGCGAAGGTGAAATTACCCGTTCTCTGCGAAAGCTTGTCCGCATTGCGGCCTGTCCAGCTCACCGGTGGCGAGCAAACTTTGTTCGCCGTCACTGCCGATGGAAAAGTCTATGCAACCGGTGAGCATAAACACGGACACAACCATTTTTTATTTGTGCGTTAGCTGCGCTCTAATTAATTTATCATAGGTTATGGCGCACTCGGACGTCTCGGAATTGGGGGAACGGACTCTGTTATGGTACCGACTCTGTTGGAATCCATCCAACATGTATTCGTGAAAAAGGTTGCTGTTAATTCGGGTGGTAAACATTGCCTTGCCTTGAGTTCCGAAGGCCACGTTTACTCCTGGGGCGAGGGTGACGATGGTAAATTAGGACACGGAAACAGGTTGTCGTATGACCGACCAAAATTAATCGAAGAGTTGCTGGGAACCGAAATCGTGGACATAGCATGCGGTGGTCACCATAGCGCAGCAATTACCAGCGCCGGCTGGCTTTACACTTGGGGAAAAGGTGACGCATTTATGTAATAAGATTCATTCTATCTCGTTTTCTTAAACGAGCATACAGGGTATCCCTTCTGAATTGTTAGAATGCAACAGGTTCGATCTGATTGTAGGCCGATATGGACGTTTAGGACACGGAGATAGCGAAGATCAATTGACACCGAAATTGATTGAAGCATTGCAGGATTACAAGGTGATCGACGTTGCTTGTGGAAGCGGAGACGCGCAGACTCTTTGCGTTACCGACGACGACAACGTTTGGAGTTGGGGTGACGGTGACTACGGAAAATTAGGCAGAGGAGGTAGTGACGGTTGCAAAGTCCCAATGAAAATTGAATCACTGGCGGGACTTGGTGTTGTTAAAGTCGAGTGCGGTAGTCAATTCTCTGTGGCTTTGACAAGATCTGGGGCAATATATACGTGGTAAGGCCATTTAATTTGACTCTACACGGTGAACGGACTTTAGTACTGTTCTATTCCTCCTTGTGTCTTGATTTCCTGTTTCTGCAAATCTCAATCATATTAATTCTTGTAGTTAATAATATGTCTTTAAACAGGGGTAAAGGAGATTACCATCGTTTAGGTCACGGTACGGATGATCATGTGCGAAGACCGCGCAAAGTTGCATCACTCCAGGGAAAGAAAATCATCTCCATAGCGACAGGTTCGTTACATTGTGTAGCGTGTTCCGATAAAGGTGAAGTTTTCACTTGGGGAGATAACGATGAGGGCCAGTTAGGGGACGGGACAACAAGCGCCCTTCAAAGACCTAGACTGATTCATGCACTGCAAGGTAAAAAAATCACGCGAGTCGCTTGCGGTAGTGCACATACTTTGGCATGGAGCACGATGAAAGCCACACAAAGCAGAATGCCTGCCTCTACACCGATGGAGTATGATCTAGTTAAAGATCTTCCCTTCCCTGTACTGCACAACCGACTGGTGCTTCTTCATCATTTTGCCGAACTACTTTGCCCGTGTTTGCCGATGTTTCCAATCACTGGGCCCCTCAGCTTGAGTAAATTGGCTCCAATGTTAGTATACAGCATCAAAGAAGCAACTTTTCGTAAAGTGGTCCAAGCAACGATGGTCAGAGATCGACAACACGGGCCAGTGATAGAGTTAAATCGAATTCAAGTGAAACGAGCTAGAGGAAAGGGTGGACTGGCTGGACCCGACGGTATGAAGTCGGTCTTCGGTCAAATGGTTTCAAAGATGTCTCTATTAACGCAAGACGTTCTCTTTTTCCCTCACAGAATCTGGAAAGTAAAATTTGTCGGTGCGTAATCAAAGTATAATCTGTTTCGATTGGTCGCGCTTCGTTGTTTTTGACAGAAGGCAGCGATTAATAGCTATAGGGAATACAATTATATCCAATATTAACTGAATTATCGTCGTTTCTCAACAGGAGAGAGTGTAGATGATTGTGGTGGTGGATACAGCGAAAGTATAGCGGAAATGTGCGACGAATTACAGAACGGTTCCCTACCGTTGTTTATACCGACCCCAAATGGTCGAGACGATAGTGGCACCAATAGGGATTGTTTTCTGTTGAATCCGATGGCTGATTCGACGTTGCATATGAATATGTTCCAATTTCTTGGAATCTTAATGGGTATAGCGATAAGAACTGGTAGTCCTCTAAGCTTAAACTTGGCAGAACCTGTGTGGAAACAACTGGCAGGTACACCCTTAACGCCCGCGGATTTGACCGAGGTTGACAGAGACTATGTTCCTGGATTATTATGTATCCGTGACATGGATCCCAACGAAAAGGTATTTCAAACCCTCGAAATGCCTTTCTCCACGCCATCAGCTGTTGGACACGATGTTCTTTTATCTAATAGGTACGTGAACAGTTCGTCGGTTGCTTCTTCTGGCAAACTTTAAATTCAACGCGTTCTCTGCCATTAATTGTTATGTTTTAGATATCAGAAAATCACACCAACAAATAAGCACGAGTACGTCCGATTGGCATTGAACTATAGATTGCGTGAATTTGACGCTCAGGTAGCTGCAGTGCGTGAGGGAATGTCAAAAGTAATTCCCGTACCGTTTCTGGCATTATTCAGCGGAGCAGAATTGGAGACAATGGTCTGTGGCAGTCCAGATATACCGCTTACTTTATTGAAGTCCGTTGCAACTTACAAAGGTATGTTTTTTATAGTAATATAATAATAATAGTCTGGTTTTATATTTGCTAAGTTTACAAATTTTCATCGATTCGTTCATAAAATTTTTCGTACGTCTTAGGCATCGAACCGACTGCACCTTTAATTCAGTGGTTCTGGGAGGTGATGGAAGAGTTTTCAAATCAAGAGAGATCTCTGTTTCTTCGATTCGTTTGGGGCAGAACTCGTTTACCACGCACGATTGCCGATTTCCGCGGAAGAGATTTCGTTTTACAGGTAACATGAATTTTCTTTTTATCATTTCGTTACTTACTGATCGGTGAGTGAATCAACGTGTCGTAACGTATCTGGAACTATTTTCTCAGGTAATGGATAAGTACAGCCCACCTGATCACTTTCTTCCTGAAAGTTATACATGTTTTTTCCTCCTGAAAATGCCGCGATATTCGTGTAAACCGGTATTGCGTCAAAAATTAAAATACGCGATACATTTTTGTAAGAGTATCGACACCGACGAATATGCCCGTGTTCAAGCTGCGACTGGTTCAGACACCGAAGAAACTGACAGTCTTACTAGCGAAGAACATACTTCGCTTTAATGAAATCGATTTCGTAATTTCTTCCTTGAAAGTCCTTTAAATTTCTTCAATCTAGGCCTCTTAATGTTATTACATATTTATCTCTCACGATTGGTTGTCCATCAGCAATTCGTGTATATGTTGTGTTGTTAATAATAAGAGCGATTTACTCTTATAAAGTACTTTACGCATGCCAAAACGAAATAGTGATACATATTAGCTTCTTTTTTATTGGATTTAATTCAATCGAGTAGAAATAAAAGCGTTCATCCAATACATACATATATGTATCCGTTAAATTCAGATCTGACGAACTTTACTGGAACCCTGACGCAAAAACGTTGAATTTAATTCCTAAAATCCTAAAATCATATCCCTAATTAAATTTTGGCAATTATCTGATTTACTATCATCAAAAAAGCTCATAGTCCTCGATTTAAAAAGCTATTTTGAAATGGAAGACTATAATTAAAGGCTACTATCGAAATGCGTTAAAAGCAATTATAGTTATCGTTAATAAAAGTTCTACTTTCAAAAACAAAAAAGAAAAACATTTCAATTCAACGCATTTTTAGGTGGCGTTCCAGCAAGAACAACGAACGATACTATAGAATCAATCATGATTTAATTACAGAATTCGTACTGTGTGTAGAGATGAACTCTATCGAATCCAAGACCTGTTGTTCTGTATTTTTCTAACTTTCTTAAAATTTTCTAATTAGACTTTTGTTTAAGTATAACTAGAATATAATAAAGATTATGATTTTGTGAATTAAATTCGACATTTTTAGCATTTTTTTTTCCTGGAATATATGGAAATATCGCACATTTTTATATTTAACTGTATGATTTGTATATGCGTTCTTTTTTCTTTTATTATTTAAGCCTTAGCAAAGTAAAACGCAGATACTGTACATAAATAGTATAGAATGTGTGTAGCGTGTGACTGTGTGTGTGTTTACGTATGTGTGTAACGTGTGTATACAATATTGCACCACGTTAAGTATAAATAAGCGGAAATAATCTAATATCAACAACTACGGTAGCAAGATATGCTATAAATCATTCATGAAATAAAGCAACTAACGCTTCAGTTTATAGATTATAATAAAAAATTTTAAGCGAGTATATTTCATTTATTTCAATAAGAATATATAAAATGTTGATCATATAATGAATCGCAAGTATGTATCGCTTTTTAGTTGTTGGTAAAGTTCTAGCTGAAATTTATTAATCGTATATGTATATGTATCTACAATTTGCAGTATATTATACAAAACTACACCGAAAATACTTCGTAAAATAATTAAATGCAGTGAAAGTATTATGAGTAATGAACATATACGCATACGTATCATGTATATACATACATACGCATAATATTGATCATAATTTATTGCACACATCTATAGTCTTTATTTATTTATTTATTTATGTTTAATATATATTTTACGAATTACACCCATTTACTCATATCTCTCTCTCTCTCTCTCTCTCTCTCTCTCTCTCTCTCTCTCTCTCTCTCTCTCTCTCTCTCTCTCTCTCTCTCTCTCTGCTTCGAAGTATTTTTTCGTTAAAAATTATTGACGAATCGTTTTCACTTTGCAATCAAGAAATATCGTAGAAGCAATACAAGTCAATATTATTGTATCGCTTGACATATATTGAACTCAATAACGCATGATAATTCATTCAACTTTACACTGCTGTAGACATTATCAATAACGTCTATAATATTATGGTTTAATGCTTATTACTTAAAAGCGCAAAATAATCGAAAAGGATATCGTTTAATTATATTTTTATTATATTCTATGCAAAACATATTGTAAGAGAATTAAAATAAATTATCCGCCGGTAAGACTTTCATTGATAAGGCACAAAAAACGATTTATTTTTTAGACATTATCATATTCTTCAAAATTTATTATCGCAACAACATATAAAAATATTAAAATGTGTTATTTTATTTTAATGTATGATAGCTAATATTTCAAGCCTATTATCTCTTGAATGTTTTGCATGTAAGTATAGGTCATTATAAAGGAAACATTGTTAAATAGTATAGGAGATTAATCAGTACATTTGATAATGCACATTAAAAACAAAAGTGCCGGACCTATAAAATAGGCAGAACAGTTTTACTGCTTGAAGTGTAATATGCTTGTGCTACTAGAATGATGTAAATTCGTGTTGTCTACTTCTAAACAAAAACATGTTTCACTTAAAAAAACATCAGGTATTTATACATTTCTGTTTTACTTTTTATCAAATTCACGGGGTTTTCGATAAATTTTTAGTTATGTAAAATCTACATCAAGTGCATTAGATCAGTAAAAACAAGAGCATTAAGTTTATCGTCTTCGATACAACTACCAGACTATGCGGACGTTGTAATAATAGGTAAGTAGAAAAAAATCAAAAAATATTTTATTTATTAACATATAAAATTGTAAGTCTGTATCATTTCCAGGTGGTGGTAGTGCAGGCTGTAATGCACTTTATCATTTGGGAAAACGCGGTATTAATACTGTATTATTAGATAAGTCAAAATTAACATCTGGCACTACATGGCACACTGCAGGTCTTATATGGAGTATGCGTAGTCCAAATGATGTTGACATGGAATTACTAAGTGTTACAAAATCTGTTCTAAACTCTTTAGAAAAAGAAACTGGAATAAATCCTGGGTGGATAAAGAATGGTGGACTTTACATTGCTCATTCTAATGTGAATATTCAAATTTTATATTTTCATACTATTATTATTACTGTTACTATATAGCATTCTTTGTAATTTTGTAGGAACGATTAGCCGACTATAAAAGGCTAATTACCGGCTCCAAAGCTTTTGGCATCGAAGCACATCTAATCTCTCCTCAAGAAGCAACAAAATTATTTCCCATACTTGATGAAAATGCTTTTCAAGGAGCCATTTATTGTTCAGAAGATGGTGGTGTCGATCCAACTATGTTAATAAATGCTTTAGTAAAATCAGCAAAAAATAATGGTTGTCAGGTAGAAATTTGTTTGTTTTTTATATGAATATTGTTTAAATGAGGAAACAAAAAACTATTGTTATTTCTTAGATCATCGAAGATTGCCCTGTAACGAAAATACTCCGAAAGGATACCATTCTGAACAAGAAAAAAGTTTATGGCGTAGAAACGCCGTATGGAACTATAAAAACAGATATTATTCTTAATGCTGCTGGAGTTTGGTCCAAAAATGTTGCAAACATGGTGCAAGTAGATATTCCTTTAACACCAATGAAACATGCTTACGTTGTTACGGAACCAATAGAAGGATTACAGCATCTTCCAAACGTTAGAGATCCAGATAGGAATATATACTTCCGAATTCAGGGTAACTCTTTGGCTGCAGGTGGTTATGAACAGAATCCCATTCTACTACAATCTGTAAGTTTATATTAAACCAGATTTAATTCATAATAAGCAAATTTATAGCTTCAAACAAATTTCTGCAAGTATTTTAAAGAATAACTTTTAGTTATTTAATGCACTCTATATTTATGTATAAGGTACCTGAACATTTTTCATTTCGTCTCTATGAGTTAGATTGGGATATTTTCAGTACACACCAAAATTCAATGATTCAATTGATTCCTAAATTATCAACAACTGGAATAAGAACCACAGTATGTGGTCCAGAAAGTTTCACTCCTGATCATAGACCAATTATGGGTAAAAATTTAAGAATATGTAACAAATTTTTGATCTTACAATTCCATATGATATCTAGTTCAACTTTTATTATATATAATAGGTGAAGATCCTAACTGTTCTGGATTATTTTATTCTTGTGGCTATAATAGTGCTGGAATGATGTTAGGGGGTGGATGTGGAGAACAAATTGCACATTGGATAATTAATGGCCGGCCAAATAGGTACATGTTCAACTACGATATCAGAAGGTAAACATTATTCTTTTTTACTTTCCAACTTACAAGGTAAAATCACATTTTATTATATGTATATGTGTTAACATGATCGCATATAAACAGCTGAATGGATTTCAAAAGGCATGAAAAATTCACTTATATTCAATTTGTAAATTATACAATTATATTTTTAATTAAATATACTCAAAATAATTAGTTTCTCTAGCTATCTGAAAGTATTGTAATGTTTTTATCTCTGGTAATTTTGTATTAATAATTGCAATATAATACGTATTTATTTTTTATTTCATAGATTTATTCCAGAACAGAGAAACAATTTAATTTGGATAAATGAAAGATCTCACGAGGCATATGCCAAAAATTACAATATTGTATTTCCACATGATGAACCATTAAGTGGCAGAAATGTTAAGATAGACCCTTTTCACGATGTAAAAATTTATATTCTACATACGTATTGCATTTAAGTATAAATCATTATATAAAAGATCCATATTTTGCAGTTATTAGTTGAAGAAGGTGCTGTTATGGAAGAACGTCAAGGTTGGGAGCGACCTGGATGGTTTTATAGAAATAAGAAACTAAAAGTTATGCCCTATGATTATGGTGGATATTGTACAATACCAAGAAACGAGAACGACGAATATCGTGCAATATTAGAAAAAGAGTACAGTTTTCAATTGTCATCCTATGATAGCATAGTAAGTTTCTGAAAGTAAGGTATGTTGAAGATATTACTAAACAAATCATATATTTTGATTAGGTTCGAGAAGAAGCTCTCGCCTGTCGCAAAAATGCTGCTTTATTTAATATGTCCTATCTTGGAAAATTTTATCTGTGTGGGCCAGAAGCACAAAAAGCAGCGGATTATTTATTTACGGCAAATACAAATTGTGAATTCAACAGAACAGTTTATACTTGTATGTTAAATAATGCTGGAGGAGTGGAAATGGATTGCACTGTCACAATTATAGAACCAGGTTCGAGTGGAATTGTAAATCCAATATTTAAAGAAAAAGCATTCTACATTGGTATGTTTGTATAATTTATTATCCTCCTTTGTACGAAGTCATCGAATTAGCGACTTTTTCATGATTTTGAATGTTAGTTTCAAGCGGCATGTCGGCTTATCATACGTGGGCTCACATGAACGAAGTCATAAAAAAGAGTGGCTTCGACGTATCTCTACATGATGTTACCGAACAAATTGGATTACTTTCTGTACAAGGACCAAATAGGTATTGTATTGAACAAACTTATGTAATTTGACTTTTATTCAGAAATTTAAAAAATACGATTCACGATACAGCCGAAAGATAATAGAAACACTAATAGGAGATGAACTCTTGAATGAAGATTTCAAATTGTCAACTACAAAATTAGTAAAAATTAAAAACGAAGTAGTGCGCTTGATAAGGCTTAGTTTTGTTGGTGAACTTGGATTTGAGTTACACATTCCAAAATCATCCTGCCAAATAGTGTATAGAGCTTTAATGGAATGTGGCAAGTCATATGACATGAGACTTGCTGGATTCAGAGCAATGTACAGTCTCAGTTGTGAAAAAGGTATATATGATCAATATTACTTCACGAATGTGCATCACTAATACAACTATTCATAACAGGTTATCATCTTTGGGGCTCAGATCTTAGACCAGATGATAATCCTGTGGAAGCTGGATTAGCATTTAGTTGTCGTAGTATTGGTCAGTATCTAGGAAAATTAGCAGTTGATCAATTACGACAAAATGGAATCAAAAGAAGACTGGCCCATATTCATATAAATGAGTAGGTATTACAAAATATCATTCCTAATCATCATGCTTATAATTATTACCTATATAATAATATTGCTTATTGTAACAGTACTGTTCCAATATGGGGTTTGGAAGCTATATATAGAGATAATTCTTTTGTTGGTTACTTACGAAGAGCAGAACAGGGATATAGCTATGGAAATACTATTGGAATTGGGTAAATACAATTGCATTAAAAGAAAATATAGATATTTATTATAAACTCTTATTATTTTTATAATGTTAGGTATATCAAACATCCAAATGGAGAAAATGTCACAAAGGAATTTCTACAAACTGGTAGATATGAGATTGAAGTAATGGGAAAACGACATACAGCAAACCTTTATCTTCGAAGTCCATTTGATCCTCAAAACAAAAGATTAATGGGAATATATTGACAATGAGAAAATGACAATAATCCTCAATTTTTTTTAAATTTCAAAAGATCTTATGTAATTTTAATTTATTTCAATCTATCCTGCCAAAGGATTGACATGTATAGTTACATTGTTTATACGAGTTTCTGTAAGCGGTTTGTAATTTTTAACATTTACAGGTAATTTTTCTAGCTGTTCAAGAGTTTCTAAACCATCTATTACCCTGAAAGAAAACAATTTTTTAAATATCTCTAGAGTCTATTAGTTTAGATATCAAAATAATCTGTGAGTCCCAAATATTTACTTTCCAAATAATGTATACTTCAAATCTAAATGTGGCTGAGGTCCATATGTTATAAAAAATTGACTTCCATTTGTATTTGGACCATTATTAGCCATAGATACAAGACCTCTAGCATTATGCTTTAATTCTTCCTTAAACTCATCTTCAAATTTACGATTCCATATTGATGTTCCACCTTTACCACTTTGCGAAGGATCCCCAGTTTGCACAATAAATCCTTTTATATTTCGATGAAATAAACAATTGTTATAATAATTACTAGCACACAAAGCAAGAAAATTCTGTAAAAATAAATAGTTTTATAATGAATACAATACAGAAAACAATGATTATAAAACTATAATATGAAAAATTAAAATAATATTACCTCACATGTTTTTGGACATAATTCACAAAATAATTCTATCTTTATATCTCCGACGTCAGTGTGTAAAGTTACGCTCTAGAAATTAGAAACAATTACCTTTTGGATACATTAGTACAAAACCTATACAAATATTTCTAACGTAATAAATAAAACAAATTGTTTATTTATGCACCATGTTCAGTAAAACTATCAATTGATTTATTAAAATTAAAATGTGTTATTTCTTATTATTAACGTCTCTTAAATTCTTAATTCACCATCTAATGAATATCAATAAAAAAAACTTAGTACGCATGTATGTATATACATATATATGGTCAGCCATTTTGAATTTTATAGAATTACCAACAAGATCAAATGTATGTATTTATTTTCAAACAAATTCAGAGATTCTTTAATATATTGTTGTAAAAGAAATTGTAAAGAAACTAGGGAAACAAAATATATGTTCCAATGAGTAAACCCAAGGGCATTTAAATCACGAATAAATGTATGAAACGTAATTCATAGATGATATCCAAGTATTTGTAATCAATTTGACTTTGGTTTGAAGCGGTAAGGAATCATCAAAGCAGCGCCACTTATTTCTGTTGAATGTTCCGCTCGTTTCTCGTCATAAGTAACGGTTAGGTAAAAAAAACATATCGAGTATCGTGGCATAGGTTTAATTCGTAAAAAGCGCATTTAAGGTCATTTAAATTGAAAATAACATTATATTTTATACAATAAGGAAGGAAAAAACTTAATCGTGAAAGTCATAACGGAGTGACAAGAAAATCCGGACGAGTGGCGCGTCTGTGCAAACGGCTCTCTTTGGTCGTATGACGTAATTGTATTGATCGCGGAAGAAGAGCCGAAAGTCGCGCATTCGCCATCTTGGACGAATTGTGGAAAAGAAGTATCTGTGTCTCGCAGGCGCTACGCTTGTAACAATTGTAATCCGCGACGATCCAGACCTTAATTAGTTTAACTGGGAATTAACCCTTTTGTGAATTAGAAACCCATTTGGACGGACCAAGGTAAGTCGTTATTTCCTTGATTTGCTTCCTTGTCCAAATCTTTTTTTCTACGTGGAAACCTTGCTATTCAACTTCGTCCTGTGAGCATTCATCCTCGAATGCTTTTTCCAAATTTGTGTGGTCATCGCATCATTTCAATATTTTATAAGCTTTCCATTCCACGAATCGTTTCCGATTAACTAAATTTATGACTGTTTCGATGCGAATCTTTTTGTTTTGAATTTTCGTGACTTTGACATCACGATCGAGGGGTTGGGTCAGAATGTTACGCTCCAACTGTTCCTCTTCTTTCCGATTAACTACGGTTGCTTATTTTGTTCGATATTCTTGTATTTTTATAACCATTTACTATTTTCTTTTTGCCTGCGTTTCTCTTTTTCATTTTTTCAACATAACAAAGCTATCCGACTCTCTCTTCCTCTCTCTCGCCCTCTCTCGCGTGCTCCCTCTCTCTCTTTCTCGCTCACTTTCCGCATCGAACGTTCTTGTCAACCTTCTTGTTGTGTAGTTCATTGTACGTACATAAGTGTTATTCTTAAGTTTTGTATAATTGTTTTCGCTAGTGTTTTTCATCGTAACTTTTATATTATGATGGTTTCCTTTTTAGTTAATTTTCTAATCAATTTAGTTACCATTATTTCTCGTATTTTTCCAACATTTATATTAATGTTCATCAAATTTAGTTTAGTTTCATATTTGAGTATCATGCTTTTATTGCATGTGTATGCATGCCCACGCTCGTCTGTATATATTATTTTTATTTTATAAATATAATTATTTACTTTTTTATGAGAATAAATAATTTTGTATGGGTATAAAAAAAGCTATGTATTTAATATTATTTTTGAATAGATTATAATGATTATTAAATTGTAATGCAAGAGAGATCTGCAGATAGATAATTTCGTTTTTACTCTTATTTTTTTATATAAAGTATACCTTTATTATTATTATTATTATTATGCACTTGGAAAATTATAATTTCATTACATATATTTTCACAACCGGAAAGTTTCTATTATGATACTAATAAAATAAAACATTTATAAAACACAAAAAATAAATTATGATTTCAGACAAAAGGTTCGTTCTTTGGGTCTGATTGGTACTAAATGGTTGCCTGCAGACAGCATGTCTACTCTGTCAGGGCTTGTGTCGAAGGGGGAGAAAGGAAAATCCAAGTTCCAATCATTAGACATCAATAGCTTGTACAGGGAATATAGAGTGAGTTAGCTAAGTAGAGTTCAGTTACATTCATTGTGGTCTTCAATTATTCCATTCGTGCAATTTGTGTATACTTTCATGATAATTGGTGTAAAAATCTTCTTTTTTTCCCTTTTTTGCTTTTCATGAATTATGAAATCATTGTATATCATTGAAAAATAATAAAAATTACATTTATATCTGATTTATTATGGATATAGGGAGAATCTTTGGAGCAACATCAACAGAAAAACACATTACCACGCAAACATGGAATGCAAAGTCTTGGAAAGGTGCCTTCGGCACGACGACCTCCTGCTAATCTGCCAAGTTTGAAAAGTGAACACAGTAGTAGCGACCCAGCTGTTAGTCTTGTACCAAGTGGAGGAAGTGGTTGGGCTACTACCAAAGATTCGACAACGACAACCACTACAGTTGTAACTTCATCGGATATAACTACTGTAAATTTTCTAATAACACATATTCAAAATTGCTAACAATTTTTACTGTATTTTTCAGTTATGTCTTTTAAATAAGATTTATAGACTTGTGCTAATACATAGGTATTTGCTTTGTAATAACATTGACAAAGAAACATTGTATTACATTCATCAATTGATTACAAGTCTGATACCAGTATTTTGTTAAATCTATTCTTTTACAATAATATTTAATATATGCTAGACAACATTTAATATTTACAACTTGTTTCCTTATTTGTATAATTCATGTTTTTATTAAAAATTAAGGAACGTTAATAATAAAATTCGCTGTTTTATTAACAGTCAAATTCTTCACCCGCACAATGTGTAGCGGGAACTGTTGTAACAACATCACTACATCCCTTACTCCCAGGACAACAAAACGTTTCTCAGTCTTCATACTCTTCCGATGTGAACAACAAATCATCATGGAGCGCGATAATGAGCAAATCTGGAGATGGTATGTAAAAACACATTGTTTTATAATACACATAAATATATGGTACTTTGTGATAAATGTTACTTAATTTTAATACATAAACTCTTGTAAAAGAGTTTGTTTTACTTTCTACTCTCTTTTATAATTTTATTGTATTCAATACTGCTTGTATTGTGTAAATTTATTTACATTATATTTTAATCAATGATGTTTCATATAAAAAAGTATATGTTTTTATAACAATTTCTTATATCCATAGATATATTTCA
This sequence comes from Colletes latitarsis, assembly GCF_051014445.1. Taxonomy (NCBI): domain Eukaryota; kingdom Metazoa; phylum Arthropoda; class Insecta; order Hymenoptera; family Colletidae; genus Colletes; species Colletes latitarsis. The sequence continues at coordinate 23,666,633 of NC_135141.1, read as the reverse complement.
CAAATTAATTATTACATGTTCATATAATTTACTATATGATTAAATTTTTTTTAACATACCTATTCTTTATAAAGTATAAAATAAAAAGTTAAATAGGAAATTAAGAATTAATATAACATCGGGACAATAATCATTTGTTTGTGTTACCATTATATTTACTGATGATCAGGCACTGCATCAGGAGGCCAACAACAGCAATCGACAAATCGGGAATTAAGTGCACAATATGGACCCGGACCAAGTTTACGACCACAAAGTAAGTCGTAATTTGACAATCTTTTTATTTTTTATTTTAAACATACACAATCACAGCCAACTCCGGTATTAGTCATGCTGAACGAGAAACAGCTTTAGTTACTTATTTAATGAAATTATTTATTAGCGGAAGGAAGTTGGATACAAGGTGGAAGCCGTACACCCAGTGGTGTAGGGTTAGGAACAACTGGTCCCGGAAGTGGGACCACTTCAGGGGTCCAGGCCCCCCCATTGAACATTACTGGATCGGGAGGACATGCCGACATATCTGGCGGCGGACGACAGAACTTGGTCCAATCTCCCAACATGGCCATGGCCCAGGGAGGCCCTCATAATTCTTCAAACAGCCAAAATGCATTAACGACTGGTTCTCACCAAGTTGGCCCAAATCTACATCACTACAGAGGACTTATTCTTCCATTCGTGAGTTCTGTTATTATTTTTACCTTTCTTAGCGAATGGTAGACCCCAAAATTTGTTAACCTATATAAACAAATTTAGATGTATCGAGGAAACTTTTCTGGTGGGTTCCCTTCGCAGTTTCCATCAAACACGGGTTCCGGTGGGACCACCAGACCGCGGGTTAATTATTCCTCAGAACGATTCCCTCCTCCACCTCCTCGTCAACAGGAACGTGAGCGTGTTCCCGAGGAGGAAATTGTCACCCGACCAATTATCAAAGAAGAGGATCTTACACGAATGGACGACATTTCTCGAGACGCTGGTTGGGCGGCACATGACGATATTGATTACAACAAAAAACTTACTTTTAGCGATGATGAAGCCGATCCTGAACCGTCGAAAAAAGATGAAAGAAAAGATATTAAAGAAGAAAAACCTGAAGAAAATACAACAGAAGATAAAGATAAGATTAGAGATAATCGTGATAATCACGATAATCGAGATTCGAAAGAATCTCGAGATCAACAAACTCATCGATCATGGACTCAGAGCTCTTTACCTCGTGATTACCGTGGATCAAATGGGTCTGGTAGTTACAGCGGTCAGTCACAACTGCACTCGGTGCATTCTTTGAGAGGTCAGAATATTTATGTTAATATAATATAATTATAGTATTTCAATTTATTTTCATTTACTCGTGACACTTGACTGAGTATCTATATGTACTAAATTATACATGTTTCATTTTTATCTTAAAAACAGGGGTGGAAGACGATGAAGGGTGGAATGAGAGGCGCAGAGTAGTAAGAGTTGAAGTTGCATCCGTTGCTGAGCGTGCTCAACAACGCAAAGAGGAGGTAGAAAAAATGTATGAAGAATCAAGTAGACAAGCAGCAGCTAAAAAATTGCAGGATGTACAACAGCATAAGTTAAAGGAAAAACATGCAAAGTATAAAGAAGAGGAACGTGGACAGTCAAATGAATCGAAAGGTTTGATAAGTGTTCCACCTGTTCCGATTCCAGTTCCTGATTGGGAACGAGAAAGAGAAAACAGAGAACGAGAACGGTCTTGCACCGTATCCTCCGAAGGTAAAGATGAAAAGTCTTTGGCCCGCGAGTCACGTGAATCTAGAGATGGCCCGAAATACGGCAGAGATTCTCGTGATCAGCTAATGTCAGATTTTCGACAAAGCGATCGACAAAGTTTCATGAGACAACAGGATGCTACTGTGCGTAATGAACGTGAAAGAGAACGAGATCGTGAACGTGATCGTGACCGTGAACGTGATCGTGAACGTGATCGTGATCGTGATCGTGAACGTGAACGTGATCGCGATCGCGATCGCGATCAAAGAGACATGAGGGATCGTGAACATTTAGCATTTTCTCGTCATTTTCAAAACAATTTACCGCCCCGATTTCAAAAACAACAAGCGGAGAGAAGCAATGCTGGTTTTAATCGAATTTCGCCTAATACTGAAAGATCATCTGCCCAATCTGTTTCATTTTCCCAGCAATATGATCCTGGTAGATGGCTTCATAATCACAGCTCTTTAAGTAAGTGGCTTCGAGTATATCATTTCGCAGTATTTATTTTCAATCCTTTTAGTTCTAAGATCGACATTAATAATAATTATTCATAACTGTATTATGAGAACTAGTAATGTTAAAACGATTGAACGAATAATTTGTTTCACTTTATTTTGAAAGTCTTATACTACTCTAATTCATACTGTTACTATTTATAAGAGGTTTAGTTTATTTGTAAATATTTTTCTACTTTCATTACTCTCTTGTAAATAATACATATTACATATTCAATAAAACTTGTATTAGTAGACAATAGCTTGAAACCATCGCATGGTGCTCCGTCACAACGTCGGAGTAGAACAGACTCAGACATCTCTACTTCAGTGGATGACGATCGACCCCCATCTAGAGATTATCGTGGATCGCTTCTCCGAGATGATCGATATCGTCATTCTTCGCATCGACCTTATGATACTCGCAAGTCTGGTGGTTACTATGATGAGTACAATCGCAACTATAGAGAGCATGATTACGACGATGGACATTCTCGTGATTCTTGGGAGCGTGAAAGATACTTCGATGACAAAGATCGAGATTCGAAGGACAATCTAGAGTCGAGGGAGGCCAGAGAAAGTCGAGATGTTCGAGATAGTCGAGCAAACAGGGATAACCGAGATGTGAGGGAAAACAAGGAAAGAGATAATAAAGTTAAGAAGGATTATGATAATTATTTGAAGGTATTCAGAATTTTCTATCGTTAATATGTTAATTAAAATTTAATAGTAACACGTATATTCATGTATTGTAATCCGAAATCTGTATTCATCAATAGGATTCCTTTGACGACCGTGATCGTGATCGTGACCGTGACCGCGATCGTGACCGTGATCGTGACCGTGACCGTGATCGCGACCGTGATCGTGACCGTGACCGCGAGCGCGAGCGTGAACGTGAGCGTGACCGAGACCGTGAACGTGAGCGTGATCGTGATCGAGAGCGTGAGCGTGATCGTGAACGAGATCGTGATCAAAGAGAAAGATCAGAGAGTACAGAGTGGCGCGAAGAACGTATCATACAAGACAGATCGATCGATAATCGCCGCGATACGCAACGAGAAGAGCGAGTGGAACGTAACGAACGTCCTCAAAGACCAGATTCACGTAACAGTCGTGCTTCTCGAGAATCAAAAACGTCTTTACGTGAAGATGATTCGCACAAGTTGCGCGATTGTAGTTCCTGGGTGAATGAAGTTGCTGATTTCGAAGAAAATAAGCGTGATACATATCACGAAGATACTCGGGAGCGAGAAAGAGAAAGGAGACAACCACTCGGACCAGTAACCAAAGAGAGAATTGAAGCAGACGAATTGAAAAGTGAAAAACGCAATCTAACTCAGTTGAAACGAGCGAGTTCAGAACAGGATAAGAAGGATCAGATAAAAGAACCTTCTGCAGAAACGAAGAAGGAAACGGAAGTTTGGAGTAGAAAAATTGAAAGAGTTAACGAGAATAATAGAACAATAGAAAGAGGCGATAATTCTCCGAAAGCATGGGCCGATGCTGTATCTCCGACGTTTGAAAAAGAGGAAGAAAAAACGATGGAGCCTGTTAAAATTGATAAAGATGCAGACGACATAAAACAGAATTTTGACAAATTAACTTCAGAGAAGAGGGAAGATACTCTAAACGAAGACGCGACGGAGCAACAAGTAAAAGAAGAAAAACGGGAAAAAAGTATTCGAAATCGAACTAGCAGTGGAGGATCGAATTCGAGAGTCCGTGATTCTCGAGGAGGACGCCAATGGGGTACCTGTAGTGTATATACTCGAGGTTGGCGCGGCTCAGAGTCAAGAGGACGAAGGGGTGGTCCTAGAACTGCTGGTAGGCCAGCTTCCGCTAGAAGCGGTTCATATGGACACACAGATTCAGAGAATAGTGCCGATGAGATATCTTGTTCAACTGAATCTGGCAAAGAAGAGAAGAAATCTTCTAGGTCACCGAAACCTAGCCAGAAAGCAGAAAAAGAAGAACGTAACCGTGAAGTATCCGGCAGAGACGAGAAACGAACTGACTATCCTCAGTCACAGCGTAGCGAGAAACGAGCATACGACAGTAAATCTAGCCGCGAAGGATTCGCGCCTTCGGGTGAACCTTCTCGTCGTGGTCGAGGTAGTTTTCGAATTCGAAGCGCAACCAGTACAGGCAGCCGTATGGAGGGATACGGACCACCCTCCAGTAAGAGTCCTTTTTCGTCTGAACGCAGTGCCGACGAAAAACAAAATTCCACACGACAGAATCCACTGACGCCTACCCCCGAAAAGGAATCAAATTCCTTGGTATCTTCTCAGGTCGAGTCTGCCAGCGATAAAATTATAGCAAAGCAACAAGCACTCACTGCTGGAATAACCGGTAAACGTTCCAAATCTCCAAATCAACAATCCTCCCAACAGTCTCAGCAGACTCAACAACCTTCCAATAAACAAGACGTTAATCACGCAAGCAGTAATGCTACTTCTCAAAAGGTACAAGTTCGTAAAGAAGAATCACGCTCAAAGCGAACTCGCAGCAGCAGCAGAAGGGTAAGTCTCTAAATTCTGGACGATCTTAGATTTAAATGTAAAAATCTTTGAAAATAGAAATATTCCAGTACTAATATCGGTTTCTGAAAAATCATTCCTTTCTGGGAAACAATCAAGTTCTTTTTACCTTATCACACTATTCATCGAATTCGATTAATTTATATATAAACTTGTTCTGTATTTATAGGGTAGAGACAATCGTGAACCACGATATCGTGGGAGTAGCAGCAACGTGTCGAAACAAACCTCTTCAGACGTAGGGAATGAAGATTGGGAAACTACATCAGAGAATAGCGAAGAACACGTGGAAGACCATAAAGAATCACGTAGCAGTCGAAACAAACAGTTTGCTGCACGTGCAAGTTCAGGTAGCAGTCTAAATGCTTTAGGATCAAATATACATGCTCGCAGAAATGAGCAGACAGGAAATAACCGTGAACACCGAGAAAAGAATTTAAAGTCTTCCAATGTAACATCTCGAGCACCTGGCGCAGAAAAACGAAACTTGCAAAATTTAGGTTTTGGCAACCAGAAAAGTCATTCTTCTAGCATTCCACCACTGATGCAAACCAGTCAAGTTCAAAATGGAAGATCAAGAAGTCAAACTTCTGGAAATAATTCAACAATATTGAGTAAATCGACTACAAAAGATAGTACAGTGAATCGCATAGATGAAATAAAGTTAAGCGACCCTAATTTGGTTAACCAAGCTCTTAACGACATAAACAAGAAGTCTCAGATAAAAGAAAAAAAGACGACAATCGAATGTGAAATAGAAACGAATAATTGCACCGAGGATGGATCTAATGCTACGGAAGATAAGGTCGATTCCGACGGCTTCCAAGAAGTTCGTTCGAAGAAAAATGTAAAGGAATCTAGGCATAGCCAAAAGGAGGAGTCAAAACCACTAAAACGCGATAAAGAAAAAGATAGAGAACGAGATCGTTCAAAATCGAAGGCAAACGGTTCGCAACCGGCTTCTTTACAACAAATGCAAAATATACCACCTCTGTTAGGTCAAACTATTCTACAACCTGCAAATATGTTGCAAAAACAGTATGACAGAGCTTCAAGAAGTCAAAAACTTGCTCCAAGATTTCAAAAACAACGTTGTTTAGCGAAGCAGCAACAGCAACAACAGCAGATGTGTCCATTAGATGCTAACGATTCGAATAAAGTGAACAACTCGAACAACAGCTATGGTAAAGATTCGTCGAGCGGCCCAGCGCCACCACCATCCGTTAATGCTTGGGATAAACCGTTTACAACGAGTCAGTTACGATCAAATTCTCCATCAACTGTTCCTACTGATATTCAGTTAATGCCAGGTTTGTCTACACAAAATGATCACGGTCACGTTCATAGCCACGAAGTAAACGAACAAGTGAACTCCGGAAACAGTAGCCAACGAAATTCACCGAATGGCGAAAAAACCGGGAAAAGTTTAAAAGAACAGCTGGTAGAAAAAAACTCTGTTTCTGATGTTTCTTCGCCTCCAGTGCAAACTTTAATTTTTGAGAATACAAATTATTCAAAAACTACCAAGGCTGGCCCTTCCGATCTGGCAGTGAAAACGAAATTTCCGAATCATATAAAGACTCAACAACAACGTGTTGAGAAGCGCGTAGATTTGGAAGAGGAAGGTAATGCTACTTCTATGCAGCAACAACAGCAAAGCCTTCCTGTCGCGTTTTCGAACAAACCGAACGATTTGATGAAAGACAAGAATCAAGAACCAATTCAAATGCCTCTTTCCTTTAACAAAAATGAAGATAACGCAGACATGAAATTGGACTTCACTTTTGATTCGGACCTCACGCAGTTGACAGAAGATAAAAGTAAAAGCTTAGGAATGACTCGATCTATGCATATGGCTGCTGGTCAAAGTACTATTTCGCCCTCCACTGCGGAGCTCAATTTAAAAATTGCATCGGTGAAGAAAGTTTGGGAAAATGCCCCTCCTATGCCAACGGTGGTCGAGCACGAAGACGGCAATGTTGTCAGTAGCGGTAATACTTTCCCTCAGGCGTTCGAAAGTACAGATGTCGACGATAGTTACAGTCCTCATCAACAGTACAATCAAAATAACATGAAAAGTGAAATAACCACTTCTACGAATGTGTGCAAGGTGAGAAATCATTTCGCGAACATTAATTATCATATTATCATGCATGCATATCTAAGCTATTACATCACTAGAAATTGACTCGGCATTCAACATAAATTCGAGTAAAATATACTTTCTTATTTGTTCATTTTGTTAGTTAAAAATTCCCTTAAGTAGTTACCATGGTGAAAATGAGAAAGGTAAGTGGCTAACGCGCATCGTTAATCCAATTTTGTTTACATTTAAAACACGTATCATTTTCTCTATAAGACTCTTCATTGTACAAATATTAGTATATAATCATTAATTATAGATTAATTACACTCGTTACCATTTCAATATGTTATCTTCACTTTCATCGTCGTTGTTGCTTTTATTATCATCATCCGATCACGGCTTTTCTCTGCGTAAGAGTCTTCGTTTTTTGTTGGCCTCTACTTTTTTGTTTATTTCTTTATTTTTTTTTATGAAGCTTACGCGATTAGCGATGAACCTAACTATTTTCACCAGAGTTTAGAAGAAGATTAAAGGAGACAAAAATTGTTTCTCAAAATACGTGTCATTCGGTCAGCATCAATTAGAACGGCAGTTGATAGTGATGTAAATAGGAAACTAAATAACGAAACACCATGTCCCCTGTGGGAAGATGCTGACTCTTTGCCTGATGCGCAGCTGGTTCCCCCGCAGGTGAAGCCGCAGCAACAATCTTCGGGCAGCAGCAGTGGCCAGTCTGGTTCAACTGTTCCTGGACCAAGTCCTATTGGAGCAGGTCAAAGTCCTATTGGTCATCCTCCTGTTAGTCTTCAAGGACCATTGAGCCCACTTCCATTTAACTCTACTGGACAACCTTCTCACATAAATTATCAGGTGATGTTACTCTTGAAGGACATTTCCAGCTTTTTTACATTCTATCTACAGTCACCTCTTTATTGCTATAACATAGTTAAACCGCATCTTATGTTTCCTTTTAGGAGTTTCCTCAATACCCAGGCTCTCAAGCTGCACAGTATGGCAGTATGTCTGCTATACCGTCCCCACCAGCCGTGTTGTTTAACACGGGTTCTGGTCAATTACCAGCACAAGCAGGAGGTCTTTATGGAGCATTTCAGTTGGATCAGAGCCGGTCTTCTTTCACACAGTATTCACCATATGCGCCATCCCTTCAAAATTCGTTTAGCCAACAAAACGTCTACTTACAGCAACCGCCACCACCGCCACCACATGCGCCAAATGCACCTACTCCGGATATGTACCAAAACAATCTTTCCCAGTATCGCATCGTAAGTAGAATAGCATATTTTATTTCAGGAAAACTTACAATATTATATATAATGTTCACTTTTTATAGACCGCAGCTGCTGCCCCCCCTTTCGGACAAAACCAGCAGCTCAGTAATAATCCAAATACAGTTCTTATTAGTTCCTCGTCAAATTCATTGATATCAGCGAGTGTGAAGCCATCCTCTCAACCCATTGGCGCTATTGGAACAAAAGCTCCTCATTTCCAAGCACCATCTGCTCCACAACCAAACTCAGTACGTCTTAATTTAGTTCAACAATATAGTTAAAATTTATTAACTTTTTGGGTTAAATAATGTACTGAATTGTTTGTGGCATATATACGAGTCCTTTTTTTTCTTTCTTTTTCTTTCTTTTTTTTAGTTAACATACATATCGTATGATCCAAATCAAGTACTAGGCGTGAGTGGCAGTTACATGGGCAACTCCCAATTGGTACAGAGACCTGGTCCGAATGTTCAAGCTTCTGCCAATAGTTATTATAGCGCGACTTCAGCTGGTAAGTATTGAATTTTGAATACACACCGATTTTCGCAGCTTATGTATTGTTATTTCTATATTTTATATCTCCGTCTAACAACATTTTCAGATGTATTTCCCGGCTCGCAAACAGGTTTTTATCAACCAGGCGGTGCTACACAACAGACAGGCACTCATTACGGATTACAAGGATTCGGCCAACATAGCCAAAGTTTGGCAACTGGCAGTGCTACGCCTGTTGGGCTACAAAATTTTAGCTCTGGCTTTTTATCCAATTCCGGATTACAAATTGCCGCGGCTGCGGCAGCTCAGCAATTTCGTAATCCTACGGGAGGACTTCCGGGACCGGGAAACGCGGGACCTAATTTTCTTAGCAAACATCAACCACAGGAACAACCGAGACAATTAAAGAGCCCGTCAGGAAATCAACAAGATGCTCTTGCATCAGTTTTCAGTTGCAGTAAGTTTGATTTTTTTGATTCATTTTTTTTTTTTTTCATCTTGATCTTTTTTGTAATGTACAATAATAATAAACATTTGTCACAGCGCCACAAATACCGTCTCCTAAGTCGAGAAACTGTAAACAACAATCTTCGTCTCAACAACCACAACCAAGTCCCACGCAACATTACAAGTATCAACAATATCAGGGCGTTAATCAATCTGCTCTGGTAAGCAGTTATAATAACTATGTATGTATCGCTCTTACATTTAATCAAAACATCATTAACGAAATAACCGATTAACAAATACTGGATTTCATGAGCATGGATGTTTTTTTAATGTTTGCTAAGTTACAAAATTTATTTGTAATTAATACTTATAGAGTAGTATACCTTAGATAAGAAGAATTTTCACTCATGACCGTAAGTCAGAGAAATAATGAACGAAGGAGACAGGAGAAGAAAATGTAATTTAAGTTTGGTAAAAACCGGTATTTGTAATGTAATTGAAGTACAAGCGTCCCTTATTACAAAACTAACACTAACTAAATTACAGGTTTTACAGCAAAATGTACGTGGTATGGGTATGCCACCACGCGCCGGTATTCAATCGTCGCAACAACGGTATCCACCACCAATTCAAAGACCAGTTGTTCCATTCACACCAGGTCCAAATCCGAATAATCCTACCCAGCAGCAGCCTAATTGCATGCCATCGCAACAACAACCATCACAGACTCAAATTAATCGTCACAGATCGAATTTGCATCAACAGCAGCAGCAACAACGTAATATGAAGATGCAACAGCAATATTATTCTACTCAAGGTTTGTTTTTTGACACAACGTTATGTCAATGAAACGTTACAGATTTAAGAAGAAATTACTTATTTTACTTTTTTGTTTTTCAGGAAACGTCAAAATGGATACAAATGAGAAAACAGATTCCCATAACGATAAAATCAACGACAATGGTTCCAGTGCTCAGCAAGGAAGTACTAAACCAAATGTAAACCCACAGGATAATGAGAATAAGGAAGAAGTGAATCAACAAAATGAGTGAATGTGAAAAAGACCGTTCGTTCTACCATTTGAAAAATACAGTTTTGATCATACTGACATGACGTCGATTGAAAGGTAAATGATAATGATTAATTGTTTTCGTACATGGAAAAGACAATGCTCCAAATGATATTGTATTTGCCAGTTTAAAGAAGCTCGCGAGCTTAGGAATCGTAATTGATACTTGGCCATGTCTAGTTAGAATAATTTAATCTTGGTGCATCGATGGAAAGAAAAATACGTGATATTGTCATTGTACACACCAATGCTTCTCCGAATTAACTCATGAATTCAACGAACTAATCACGTTATCGAACATTCCTCTTTGTTCGAAAAAATAGTGCGAACTAATTGCAATGCTGCATGTTAAAAAGATGATAAAAAAAAAAATTCGAGAAAAATGAACTCGATCGATACATCGGGAACAGACTGGTATTGTCCAAAAGAAAAAGTCTATGCGGATTACTTCAACATTATAATGTTGCAATTACAACGCGTTGTTCAGTTCAACGTGCAATGGGAGTCGAAAGAGCCAAACGATTGGACTGGTACGCACAACGTATCGCTACTCGGTGTTAATCGATCACCCTAACAATTAATTACATTGAATATGAAGCTAATAAATGTGCACAAGACTCATATTTCTGTATATGGGCACGACGGCGGTCTGTGGTATACGATAATGTAAAATCCAGATTTTTTCGGAAATGTAGTTCGACAAAGATGTTACACGACCGTCGCTACATTTTGTAGAGCACCATTAAAATGGGGAAAAAGAAAAAACAGACGTCGATAAAGAAGACTGTTTTGTGTATATCGAAATTATAAATTACCCATGCGATGGTCGTATAGATCTGCATGACGTTGTCCCTAATACAGTGTGACAAGTAAAAAGTTCGTGTACATTAATCGTTTACTGATATAATGTGAGGTCATGACGAAGCTTGTGAAAAATAAATAGTGCAACAATTGTTTATAGTTACTGAATATATTATCATGACCTAGCCACGCTCAGAAAGAGTACCAATAATTATAAATATAATAATATATGATAACGCTTGAAAAAAAAAATATGAAACGCACTCGGTCTTTTGTGCGTAGTAATATTTTGCTAGGTCGCAGCACTGTCGCAACGTACAAGTTGTAGAAAAAGGATTGTATATTCTCTGCTTTCGTTGCGATTCGAGCATTACAATTATTATTATTATTATTATTATTATTATTATTATTTGTAATGTTATCATTCACCACCATCACCATCGTCATTATTATTATTATTATTATTATTATTATTATTATTATTATTATTATTTCTATTGTATTGGTATACTATATCATGTAATGTTATATTACCATCATCGTCGTTAATACTGCCGCTGCTACTATTTACTATCTATTTACTACGACAATTATCATCACTTCATTGTAGTTACTACGGTGATTATTATTATTATTATTATTATTATTATTATTATTATTATTATTACTACTACTACTACTACTACTACTACTACTACTATTATTATTATTATTATTATTACTACTATTACTGCTACTATCACTGCCACTGCCACTGCCACTGCCACTGCCACTGCTACTACTATTACTACTACTACTACTACCACTACTGCTATTATTATAATTATTATTATTATTACACTTATTATTATTATTATTATTATAACCATCGTAGTCCTCATCAACAACATTATCATTACTACTATATTATAATTATTCAGTCAATGAAAATAAACAGTAGTATTTACAAGAGTTCATCTTTACTAGTTCTATTAGGATAACAGTTATTCATTCAAAACAAGTTTAATAGAATTTACTATATAGTATCAAAATATAAGTAATCAAGAAATAATTAATATACTGCCAATTGTATTATCGATCGCTATTCTTGAACTTTGAGTACTGTTATACAACATTGATGCAAATATTGCATACAAATTAAAAAGGCGTTAAAAATGATAGAATCTTACAACAGTTTTAACACTTTTAAAATGTACCTGTTATAGGAGAAGTGATTTATCCAATTCATTTTTTTCATTTTAATGCATATTTTTTAACAAAATTTCAATGGCCTTGACTACACGCAAATACGACTACAATACTGTAGCATGCGCTTGGAAAAAAAGATGAGACATGGTGGCTTTAACATACTGCCACGTAAATAAGCATCTTTTTCGTTCATTTCGAACGATGTTAAAAACATAATATTTTAAGCAAAATAACGAAATTATTAAGAATAATAATAAGTTCTGACAGTGTATTATTCTTTATTATTTTATTTTGTTTCTTCTCATATGTCGTCTCATATTTCTAATAGTAATATAGTTGTAGCAGAAGCATTTGTTAATAGAAGTAGTAGCGGCGGTGGTGTCTAGTAGTAGTAGTAGTAGTAGTAGTAGCAGCGACAGCGACAGCAGCAGCAGCAGCAGGAGCAGCAGTAGCAGCAGCAGCAGCAGCAACAATAGTAGTAGTAGTAGTAGTAGTAGTAGTAGTAGTAGTAGTAGTAGTAGTAGTAGTAGCAGTAGTAATAGTAGTAGTAGTAGTAGAGTAGTAGTAATAGCAGTAGTGAAAAAAATAGTAGTAGTAGTGCGTTGTTACTTCAGCTATCTATCATCACTACCAACCACTAGAAAAAGTATTATTACAGTTTATTACAATGCGAGACACTATCGCTGCTGTTACTTTAACAATTACTACTACTATTACTGTTATTTCTACTGCTGCATATTATTTATTACTACAGTAGTATTATTTCATACTTTGTAATTGTACCACTACATTTATTGTTTTTTTTCTTACATTTATCTGTATTATGTTAGATCGAGTATCACCTTCCTCTTTTTCACTATCATTTTTCATTATATTGTTTAAAGTACTATTCCGTTCTTAGTGTTACCTTTACTACTACTTGATATAATTACCACTAACCGTCGTCGCCGTCAACCTTCTCCTCCTCCTTACTATTGTCATGCAGTATAACATACTGCGTGAATTTTATATACCAGTTTCACATATTCATGGTTAATGTATTAGACTGTACCTCTTATACAATCATAATCAATCGTCGTTGTCATTATCATTGCTATTATTATCATCCTTGTTGTCAATGAGATTAATATTGTTGATCTAATTGTCATTGTTACCTTCATGATTAATTAAACAACATTATTCTTACAAGTGCACATTCAGCAGATGGCAACACGAAGATGAAGAACAAATAGAAAGACGAGTAAGTAAGAAGTACAGCGTCCGATTGCGTGAAAGTATCCTCGAAATATTATAAAGCATATATATATATATATATATATGTGTGTGTATATATATATATTGTTTATTCGTTTATTCGTTTGCCTATTATTGCTTATATGAAACATGATCTTTTTTCTGGAATGTATATTAAAAATACCGATTTGGATGCAGGCGCAAGGGTCTGTCTGATTACTCTGTGACGAGGTGGTAATAATGAAAAAATTTACCATGAAATTGTAATATACCGGTACATTTAGGCGTAGAAAAAGTATGTACTATTTTGTCGGTGATGAGTATTTTCAATTATTCATGATTGATGTAAAATATAAAAATACTTTTCGTCTGTTGAAAAAAAGCGAGTGCGCGCATATGTGTGTATGTGGCTAGTACAAAACGTTAAATGTGTAATGAACGTGATGGCGATAATCATTATTATTTCTGACAATATACACATGTATCGCTATATATTTGTTTTTAAATTTAGTGTTATATTCTCGAACACTACAGAGATACGTTACTAAGTTCTGTGCTGCGAAAGTAACGAAATAAATATTACGGTAATCATTACCCTTTGTAAATGTTTAAAATGCAACATAACAAATGTGACAGACCCTCGTACCTAGTTCTAATGACTAGAGCACCCATAATTTTATCTATCTATAGTTAATGATCTAACTTATACATACAACTATCTACTAAAACATGAAAATAAAGTAAGAACTGATAAAGAATCATCCTCGATTTCTAATCAGTACTTGACAGTATCTGATATTTACGTAATTTATCTAATCTTGTAGATGTAACAAAACATTTAACTTAAATTTGTTTATTTCTCACCAAAAATATTATCTTTTTTCACACATGCATATTCTTTCTTATATCCTGTAAATACAAAATGCAAAAATCATTGCAAGTAACATGCTACTTTTTAACATCGCATAAAATGAAGTTTGACCAGTTTTGATGCACAATTTATCTGACGGCGCTAAAATCGCAGATGTGTAAGGTAGGTAGGTTTCTATATTTATTATAAATATAGTGACAGAAAGCTGACAGGGCGTAGTGTTACCTGGTGTTACCTACACTTTATCGCAGGAAAAAATAAGAAATGGGTGAATGTTACCCGTAATGATCAATATTCTGTGAATTAATAAATTTCAATGATTGTGAAACAAGTAATAAACTTTCAACAAATTCTTTTAGAACGAGTTAAATGTTTATTGTTGGTTTGATGGTTTTAATCGTTGTAACGACGAATTTATTTTCTTCTAAGGATTAGCAAAATTAATGGGGAATGAAATAAGTGCCCTTAACGGGCTAGAAATTGATGAAAAATCTGTGGAAGTAACAGATTTTTGGGTGCATTATACAGCCTGTGTGAATGGTTATGGTGCACAAAAAGTGTCCCTTTTTATCAGTGAACCGTCTTTGCATTATAGCGCAAATTTTGGAAATCCATCTCCTTTAGAAAAAGCTGCAAAGGTTAACATTAGTTTATTGATTACTTTGTATATTGTAGGATTACACACATACGTATACGAGTTGCTCACCTAAATTATGTATTTTTCTTACGTTATAGTTTCAGTTAACTAAATTATTTTTATAGATATGTTTATACGAATAATGCTTGTATTTTTCAGAATTTAATGTTATATAGACATCCTTGTATACTCAAGTATGTTTCTTCGTGGTCTAAAGGCAGTAAATTTTTCCTTACTACTGAACATGTTAAACCTCTGATTCAATCCATACAAACACAAAGTACTCTGCAAATATGCATGGGCTTATATAGCATTTTACGTGCATTAGTATTTCTTCATGAAAAAGCATCTGCATCCCATAACAACATTTGTGGAAGTTCTATTTATGTTACATCAGAAGGATGTTGGAAACTTGGTGGATTAGAATGTCTATGTAAATCTAAGGAATTAACTTCTATTTATTTAAAAAAGATTAGAAGCTATAGATATGAGAGAGCAATATCAGTTGACGAAGATGCAACAGTTTCATCTGCAAGTTACTCAACTATTGATGCATATGCATTTGGAATTTTGGCTGAGGATATACTAAAATTAAAAGATTCAGGTAAGTATATAGTGTATTATGTGTAGTTTATTCTATCTTGAGAAATTATAATCTTAACAGATACTTTATATCATTTCAGAAGATGTCCCAAGTCTCCTAGAATTTAAACAATTTTGCAAGGAAAATTTGCAAAATGCAGATCCATGCTTGAGAAGTGAATTATCAAGTGTGCTCCAGCATCCATTTTTTACCCATGATTTTATGCGAATACATGCATTTTTAGAGGAACTGCCCTTAAAGAACAGTTTAGAGAAAGAAATATTTTTTGGGTAAACATTTTTAATAAAAGTAAACGAATAAGTGTTTTTAATAGAAGGTAGTTGTTCATGTTACACATAGAAAATATGTCTTCAAATTACAGAACCTTAATAATGCAATTACGAAAATTTCCTGAAAATATTGTCGCAGAACAATTAGGCCGATTATTACTTTCTAGGATGGTTTTATTAGATGAAACAGCACAGGAAAAACTTCTACCATTCGTCTTAAAACCAAGAGGTAGTCAATTCTTAATAAAACCTTGTATTTAAGATATATTGAGAGCACATGTTCACTTACAGATGGGAAAGACAAAATGGACAATAATCTTTTTGCAGTTTCAACATTCAAAGTTTACTTAGTACCTAAACTGTTGCAAATGTTTTGTATAAGAGATGTATCAATTCGTTTAGTCCTGTTATCGCATTTGAATTCGTTTGTTCATACATTTCAAGTGGATGAACTAAAATCCCAAGTACTTCCAGAATTACTTGTTGGAATTAAAGATACTAATGATCATCTTGTGTCAGCAACATTAAAAGCATTGGCCGATATAGTTCCGATCCTAGGTGCGGCCACTGTGATTGGTGGAAACAGAGGAAAATTATTTACAGATGGTCGACCAAACAAAGTAAAAGAAACTGGACAAGATAATAACAGTACCTCATCTTTTACAAATATTGTTGAATTTACAGTCCCTATGAGCGATGACAAAAAAACAGTTCAATTACCGGAAAGACCATCACCAGACGGAGGTGAAGATAAAAAGGAAATCATGTCTTCCATTACTGAAGAAGAATATACATGGTCTGATTGGGATACACAAGAAACCACTACTGGAGATATACATCTTTGTGTTTCAAGATCTCCTGACATAATTTGTCAATCTAATGAGATTTCAACTGTGGATTCAACATTAACGATTGAAATAGATTCAGACAAAATATTAAATATAGACAAAGCCAAAATAATTGAATCTAAATTGCCAAAGAAATCGATTATCTTATCCGATATTTCAGAGCTTGATATCAAGAATTCAAAATTGACCAATTCTGCCAAGGAAGAGTATGATTTCTTCACAGATATGGAACCTGTAATAAAAAAAACACAAGTCTTGCATGTACAACAACCGCAAATACTACCAAAAAGTGTATTTGACATAAAAGTATTAACTGAACTGGAAGCAACCGAAGAGAATGATGGTTGGGATGATGATTTAAGTGATTGGGGAATAGAAGATGCTCAAGAATTGAAAATTTAAGAAAAGTTTACTGTTTTTGATCATATTTATTATACAATGTGTAAAAATAGAATTATTTATCGTAGCTTTCACAGATGAATCTATACATCTGAATCCATGCAAAGCTGTTAAAAAAAATGATTTTAAAATTCATCTTGACTGTGAAATTGAACATTGAATTTTTTATTTACTTCTGTATATACTATTCTACAAAAAAAAAAATAAAGAGTTTACAGAAATTGGTACAGTTTTTGCCAATAAATTAGGTTATGTAAAATTGCTTCTCACCGAAAAGCACTTCTGTTTTGTGTCCTTGAATTCAAAGTCAAGCTGAATTTTTTAACAGATTTTAGTAAGAAATATTTTGTACATCCTACCACAGCCGAATCTATTACGAATTACGCTGAACGAGAGGCAGTAAAGCTGCTAGAGTCCGATTTTGCACTGGATAACAGATGTATAAATGCTGCGTACTTTCAAGTGCACAATCAAACTCGCGGTTTTACTGTTTCTCGTTTAGCGTGGCTAGTACTAGAGTCGACTGTGACACTACACGTATGAAAAATAAGATACTTATTAACATTTGGTTAACTGTATCTAATGAAACCAAAAGAATACTAGTCCCTTAGTCGTAATCATTATATGTGTACAGTAAAGTTTTGTCAGTAATTTTCAAATGAACAAATTTTCAACATACCGAATTTCGTGAAAAATAACTACGATATTCGATAGAAGAAATAAATTATATTTGAATAACAAGGTTTTCACAAAAGGTTCCTTGAAATTGATATAAAATTACAAACTTTTTAAACTTAAATTTACAATGGAGATCGAAATACATTAATTTTATATTTTAGTAAAGGTCGCAACATTAAACAAGATATATAATCTATACCAATCACAGTCGACAATGTGGTTGCATACTGAGCTGGTGATTTTCTCTTAGAATTCGAACAGTTTCATACGTAAAATACTCTAGATCCGTAATTCGTGTATGAGGGCGCAGCATGCGCAAGCTATAACTTCCTTTTTGTACGTGGAACATTCGGAGGTTCTATTCATACAGGATCTTTCCTGTATTTTTCATTAAAATGGTAAGTCAAGTTTGATTAAGATTAATGTAATTCAATAAATGAGGTTTTTTATTATTTACACAAGTTATTTAATATCAGTAAAAACGTTAGATGCTTGAAATTCAGTAGGATTCGAAAATCGATGTTTCGTTGTAACCACGAAGCTGTTCCAAGTAACCATTATTTTTATAAGCTGGAAAAATGTGCTAACATATTTTGTATGAAATAATGTTTTATAAATATTGGACTTTATGTTACGAATTATTTTAAAAGTTTTATTACAGTTCATTTTAGACATATGGTATTAGTACAAGTATATATGTGTAAATTAACAGAACCATTATGTGAATTAATAAATTTCTATTTTAATAAATAATACTATTTTATATGATGATGATCTTAGCTCACTTTGATAAAAATATGAAAATATTTAATCCTATATAACTGAATCTTACATACAAATAAAATGTAAAATGTAGAAATGGTATCTTTCTATATTGATAGTTGTATACTACATTTTAGGGTTTTGTAAAAGTTGTTAAAAATAAGCAGTATTTTAAACGTTACCAAGTCAAATTCAAAAGGCGACGTGAAGGAAAGACCGATTATTATGCACGCAAAAGATTAACTATTCAGGATAAAAATAAATATAATACTCCCAAATATAGACTAATAGTACGTCTATCAAATAAGGATATTACATGCCAGGTAATTATACTTAATTTAAAATTACTTAAATAAATGTTTGAATTTAAAGATATTAATATATATTATATTCTTGTACAGGTTGCATATTCAAGAATTGAGGGAGATAGAATAGTATGTGCAGCATATAGTCATGAACTTCCTAAGTATGGTGTAAAAGTTGGCCTTACTAATTATGCATCTGCATATTGCACAGGTCTTCTTTTAGCTCGTAGAGTAAGCATTTTGTTATTTAATTATCTATTTTATCTTATTTAATTATGTATATTTTAGCTAATGATGAAACACTCAGCTCGCTTCGATGCTTAAATGATGAAAACTCATTTGTTCCCAATTATTTAATTCTGAACAATAATTTTATAACATTAAATACGATTGAAATAACACATTCATGTACATTTAAAATAGTACATTTTTGTTTAGTTGCTGAAAAAATTGGGTCTAGACACATTGTATACTGGAACAACAGAAGTAACAGGAAATGAATATAATGTTGAAGAATCAGATAAAGGACCTGGAGCATTCAGGTGTTACTTAGACACTGGTCTTATGCGTACAACTACAGGTGCTAGAGTTTTTGGTGCCATGAAAGGTGCTGTTGATGGTGGTCTTAATATTCCACATAGGTATTTGTTAATTAAGTTTTTACAGAATATTTTTTGCAAAATGCCAAAAAAGTACCAGAT
This sequence comes from Colletes latitarsis, assembly GCF_051014445.1. Classification (NCBI taxonomy): domain Eukaryota; kingdom Metazoa; phylum Arthropoda; class Insecta; order Hymenoptera; family Colletidae; genus Colletes; species Colletes latitarsis. The sequence goes on along the minus strand of NC_135141.1, from coordinate 23,647,165 downwards.
AAATGACATAATGATGATTTTATGACACATGCGCGTCATCTGAATCACAGCATAGCATGGCTCTGTATTTGTGTTTTACAATACAGTGTACAAGTTTTGCACAGATATAAAAAGATTAGAAAACGTGTCTCTGATAACGTACAGTAGAATATATCAGTTGCACAAAGGTTGACAGCTTCTAATCTTTGTTTCGTATTTTTGTTGCCAGTACCAAGAGGTTTCCTGGATATGATAGCGAATCGAAATCTTTTAATGATGATGTCCATCGACAACACATTTTCGGACAACATGTTGCAAATTATATGAGAACATTAGAAGAAGAGGATGATGAAGTTTTTAAGAGGCAGTTTTCACAATATATTAAAAACGGCATTACTGCCGATAGCGTAAGTATCTACGTATTTTATGCATATGGACTTCGTCCAACTAATAATTACTCTCAGATATCACTATCTTCGTAGTGTCGCAGTTGGACTATAATAAATACATTGATTATAAAAGATAACAGCTTAAACCATGGCATTTTTCACATTGATCAATGTTACATCTTAGTTATTAATATATTCTGCTATTAAGACATTGTTTTACGTTTGAAAAACATATTGTTTCTATTAATAGATCGAGGGCATATATAAAAATGCTCATGAAGCGATACGAAGTAATCCTGAACACACGAAGATTGTAAAAGAAAAAGTACCTGTGAAAAAGCGATGGAACCGCGCAAAATTATCTTTGTCGGAAAGAAAGAATCGTGTCGCCCAGAAAAAAGCTTCATTCCTCAAGACACTGGAAGAAGTGGAGGTTTAAGTTCGTCGTCAGTCGTTTGTTATTTTATATCAAGATCAGTGTTTATCTGGAACACGTGGATTTTTTATTTTGAGTATGTGTCCAACATATAGAAAAAATTATGATATAAAAATAAAACATTCGATGACAATTTTCTATTTTTTCATTTATTTGTTCGAATAACAATTAATTATGATGCAATAATTTACTTAAACATACCGCCGTACATTGGTAAGCCTCGTCTATAACAAAAATATGTTTCAAATTAATCATTAACATAATTACGACTGTTCATTCTTACTATTTCATTTTACGTATTGAGGTTTAATTTACAACTTACTGAACATAGTATATTATGGATTATACTTACAACCATACATTACGTACATTTGATATTATAGAGCACCTATGCACAATGCATCTAATAATATAATAACAATTTGAAATATCGTAATAAATTACTTAACAATCTAGATTTAAGTAGATGAAATATTATATGAAATTTACTTTTTCCAATATCTAGAAAAGTATATTTTATCTTGCATTTTAATATAAACACGATGGTTTGAATATAATGTACTTTCGTTCGAAAGTTACCGCATGAAAAAAAAGATGCATGAATTTTAGGAAAATGGTATGTTTATGTATTAACGAAAAAGTGACAATCTATTGCGAGAACCAGGTAATCTGCCTTGCTCGTCGATCAATCCGGCTTGAATGTCTCCTATCGAAGGAACTGCTCTTACTTCTCCTCGGGCAGCTACACTAGGAGGTGATTTAAGTAAACGTCGTGCCGCGTTATTTATATCGTCTTTTGATACTTCATCTACAATTACACAAAATACACAATTCTACTTTATATTACGTGTAGTGTTTAATTTATTTTATTGTTGTTTATTGCTTACCAATTGCTTTTATGAAGAACTCCGGTCGTTTTCTAGATCCAGTGGCTAAAACTTGCCTTCCAATATCTTCAAAAATAACCGGCCTGTGTTCCAAATTCATGAGTAACATAGATTGTAGTTGTTTTTTGGCTCTCTAAATTATTAAGGAATAATTTCATTTAAATTATAATAAAAAATAAATATCAATACACAAATAGAAATTATAAATAAAATCATACTGCTAATTCGCTGTCCGTTATATTACTAGTCATGGCAACCATTTCGTGCACTATCACTTCTACCATTTCCTTTACGTGAAATGGAGTACACGATGCATGAACGCAAAAGATACCCGTGTCAGCGTATACATGATTGTACGCAGTTGCACTATATAACCAATGATACCTATAAAATGATTTCTTGTGGTTGTAACTTCCAACATAATTTATTTTCCCGACCAACAACACATTCTAGCCCTCACCTGTTTAATACATTTGTATACAAACGAGTATACATGCCTTTTCCTGGACCACCGGCACTGAAGCTACCACCGCCACCCATCATCATATTCAAGACACACATCGCTACAAAATCTTTATCTTGATAAGAACAACCCTCTAAACCTATTACAACGTGGGATAATTCTGGTAATCCACTTGGTCCTGCATATACGGGCACGTTACATTCTTCCTATAGAATTATGAAGCTTAAAATGATTAAATATCACCACATTTAAACGTACCTCTTTGTGTATGTCATTAACAAATAACTAATTTTAGATAATTACTAGTATATAGCCTCCAGTGTATTGCGCAATAGATTTATCAACTGTACTTAACAGCTTCTCTGACGATACAGAATTAGTATTTACTTTTTCTTCTTCTTCCCAAATAGATTTTTTCTCAACAAAATGTCTAAAATAATAGTAGTGTCAACTTTGCTCGAAGATTGTTAATCAATTAAAATACGAATGATAATACAATAAGACCTCACTTAACGCGACCCCGTTTAACACTGTTTCGTTATGAGTTTATAAAATTCATTTACGAAAAATAATATAGTTACGTTTATAGAACGTCATGTAAAGTAAATAATATGTTCTTAAAATTTCATAACTCTTGGATTCGACCCTGGTCAGACTGATATTGAAGCTACTTTAAATTTAGCAACATCTAGTATAAGTATATTTGTCTTTTACCTATTTCTATTTATATGACGTTAAAATAACCTCACTCAGCACTGTTTCGCATAATGCTTTAAATTTTAGCCATTTGAGTACCGAGGGTCATTGCAAGAAGGAGAATCATTGTTTCATGTCGAAAAATATCGAACCAATAGTATTAACATTCGAAAATCAAATTTAATTTGTGTAAAATGTAATAAAGATTCTCTACGTTATGTTCTATCAAGAAAAACTTTAAATAGTTATATAATCAAAACTGTGTTGCAGTAGAATTCAAAAATAGTCAGTTGAGTCTATTGCGGCACTCAAACTGTTAAAAATGTATTCCGAGCGTTTAATGGGAGTTTTACTGTACTTTAATTTATATCAATGAATACTTAACACTTTTATATATCATTACTTTTGAACAGCTGAAATCAAATCTTCATGTTTTACACCAACTCCAGCAACTACCATTCTGCTTGGAGTATAATGGTTTTTTAAATATTCAAATAATATTTTCCTATCTATATGGTCGATGTTTTCTTCTGGACAAATTTTTGGAAGACCAAGAGTATTGTTTCTGTATGCAGCCTGAACAATTAAACGCGTATTTTTTTATGTTTATTTAGAATATCTTTTAACATTATGTGAATCTAGTTCTTTTACTTACAGCATGAATCATATCCATAAGTATTGGTTCTTGTTCTGGTCTTGTAAGTAAAGATTCCAATTCAAATCTGATCATTTGTCTTGCAGCAGCTACCTAGAAACAGAAATTATAATATTTTATCTTTTAATAGTTATTCTGGATTAATGCTTGGTTTATTTTTGTATTTTATAGTTTATAGATTACATTCACAATTATAATACTACAGTAACCACCATACAAATTGATTCGTGAAAGCCATTCTGCCTATTTGAAAAAGATAGCAGTATTGGTGAAGTAGCTTTGACAGTCACCAATTTACAGAGGGTACTTTCTATACTGTAGATTGTACAATGTATAATGTATGTATAAAATATATGAAGGACATTTTTCTTACTTCATCAACTGTAATTTGAGGTCTTAAAACAATATCGCCTAGAATTTGTACAACTGTATCCAATCCATGACGTTCTGCAGATGCAGCATAAATAAATGCATCCCTTGTTGCTTGACAATCACATATTCCCCCATGCTTTTCTAGTGCAAGCATTATTTGATCTTTACTCTCGTACGTTTTTGTTGACTGCAAAAGTAAATTACTAATTTTTTTATTCCTCGAATAGTAATTCTTTGATGTACAATAAAAATCTTACTCCAAATGCCAATTTCTCCAGAAAATGAGAAATACCGCTTGGATATGCAATTTCATAGCGAGGACCCGAATCAAGTAGAACTGTAAAATAACAATAATTTACAACATAGATAACAACATAATCATTTATAGTACATAAATGTTTTTCTAAACTTACCACCTACTGTGCAAAATTGACCAAATCTATTTTCAGAAGCAACTCTCAGTCCGTTAGAGAGAACTGTAACTTTAGTTGTTTGATGCTCTTCTTTTGCTGTAGCATACACTGCTTTAGGTAAATTAGGAATAGGCTTGGTCAGTGAAGGAAATGGTGTAACAATTGAATTTCGTGCTATTTTATTATCCGAAATGTTTTGAGAGGAAAAATTGCACCTCCTCAAGAAGAAAAACGACTTTCTTTGCATTGTACTGTAACAAACATTAATTTCTTTGTTTATCATATAGGTTAACCGAATGAAGTAATATTTTTGGTTGTAAGAACATTACTTATGTTTAAAAAAAAGATAGTTATCAAAAGCACAACCACATCCACAATAATATAACCATAATTATAAAAGTATGTGCTTTTAGAAGGTTAGTAAAAAGAAAATTTGTATGTACTATCGTACAATTTTTCCTTCTTTCATAATAGTTACCTTTTTTTAACGGCAAATATCAAGGAAGATTGTGACACTTTCATCAATGCTTGCATATTAGCGATTGTAAAAAATTTGTCAACATTTAAATTGACTCTCCACTTCCCACACTTCGAAAGTGAAAAGTGATTAACCCAAAAATAGCCTCAATACCACTTTTCCTTCGAATATGAACAAACATATAGCTATGAAATACGAATCAAAGACAGAGATGCCAGATTCAGCACCCGGTGCCCTACTCACACATACCAGATCACGCGTACGTGAGCTCGTAGGGTTTCGGAAAGTCGACAAGGGCAAACTGACACATGCCCTCTTTCTCGATTATTCCGAAGCTGCCCGAAGTAATTTCGGACCGCCTCGTGGGAATCGAGAGAGAAAGGCTCACATTTGCCTTCTCGCTCTTAACAACTGAAATCAGACCTCCCGTCTACGGCATACGATTTGGAATCTCGACTGCCCAGGTATTTTTACTTGTCTTTCCTAGAGTTCATTACTGAACTCTGCAAATTACTCCTGGTTTCTATTTGCCTCTGATGACCTCTGATGACCTCTGATGACCAGTGCTGACAAAAGTACAGAACTCCCGACAACTTTTGACACCATACAGCGACTGTTACTGACTGCTCCTGATTACTGCTTGCCTCTGCTGAACTCTGCTGACCATCGCTTATATTTCTGACAACCTATAACGATTACTACTGACTTCTGCTAACCTCTGTTGGTCTTTGCTGATCTCTGTCAGCGTGTGCTTGTCTCTGCTGAACTTTCCTGGTCTCTGCCGAACGCTACTGACCACTACAGGTATTTCTGATAATGTATAACGATTAATACTTACTACTGCATGCCCCTACAAGTCTCTGCTTGCTTTGCAGGTTTCTGCTTGCCTGTGCATGCCTTTGATGGCCTCTGCTGAACACTGCTGACCACCCCTGATGCTTCTGACATCGTATAACAATTACTACATGCTACTGTTCGCCCCTGCTGATCTCTGCTTGCCACTGCATGCCTCTGCTCGTCTCTGCTGACCGCTGCTGACCACCTCTGATGCTTCTGACAACATATAACGCTTACTACTTGCTACTATTCGCCCTTGGTGATCTCTGCTTGTCACTGCTGGCCTCTGCTGACCACCGCTTATATTTCTGGCAACGTACAACGATTACTACGACTCCTGCCTTTCTCTGTTAACCTCTACCAACATCTCCCGAAGTCAGCTGACCATCGCTGACCATCGCTGACCGTTGCTGACAAATTGTGACACGATTTAATATAATATAATATGTTTATATGTATTAAAGTGTTGTATAATGTAAATCTATGGCAATAAATGATATAATTTCAAAGAATTCTATGTGTTTTCATCATTTTTACCCTTCTTTTCCTATCGAAATCATTCTCTTAGTTATAAGGCACTCCGAATCTTTTGAAATTTTCTAAGTTCCCCGGAAAGATTTCAAATTTCCCGCTGGCAGGAATTTTTATGAATTCGAAAATTCTCGGAATCCCTGAAACTTACCGGCGTCCCTGAAACTTCTCGGAATCCCTGAAATTTCCAAGAAGCTTCAGGCAACGGCAAAAATTCCGGCCTGAATTTTTCGGCAAAAATTTTAAAGAGCTATTACGTAATATTACGTAATATTACGTAACATTACATAATTTTCGCCGAAAAATTCCGGCCGGAGAAATTTTAAAGAGCTATTACGTAATATTACATAATGTTACGTAATATTATGTAATTTTTGCCGAAAAATCCCGGCCGCGAAAAATTTTAAGAAGCTATTACGTAATGCTACGTAATATTACGTAACGGCTTTTTAAAATTTTTGCCGAAAAATTCAGGCCGGAATTTTAGCCGCTGTCTGAAACTTCTTGGAAATTTCAGGGATTCCGAGAAGTTTCAGGGACGCCGGTAAGTTTCAGGGATCCGAGAATTTTCAGGAATTCTTAGAAATGAGAGAGGGGGGTAAAAAATGATGAGAGAATACATAGAATTCTTTGAAATTATATCATTTATTGTCATAGATTTACATTATACAAAACTTTAATACATATTAACGTATTATATTATATTACATCATGTCACAAGTTGTCAGCAACGGTCAGCAGTGGTCAGCAGAGGCCAACGGAGGCCAGCAGAGGCATGCAGAGGCAAGTAGAGTCCAGCAGGGGCAGGCAGTAGCAAGTTGTAAGCGTTGTACGTTGTCGGAAGCATCAGGGGTGGTCAGCTGTGGTCAGCAGAGGCTAGCAGTGGCAAGCAGTGACAAGCAGAGTCCAGCAGGGGCAGGCAGTAGCAAGTTGTAAGCGTTGTACGTTGTCAGAAGTATTAGGAGTGGGCAGTAGCGGTCAGCAGAGTCCAGCGGAGGCAGGCAGAAATCAATAGTAATCGTTATATACGTTGTCAGAAATATAAGCGGTGGTCAGCAGTGTTCAGCAGAGGCTGGGAGAGGCTAACAGTAGCCAGTCGTAATCGTTATACGTTGTCAGAAGTAACAGGAGTGGTCAGCAGCGGTCAGCAGAGGCCAATGGAGACCTGTTGACGGGAGGTCGGATATTAGTTGTTCAAGGGCGAGAAGGGAAGTGTGAACCTTTCTCTCTCGACTCCCACGAGACGGTCCGAAATTACTTTGGGCAGCTTCAGAATAATCGAGAAAGAGAGCATGTGTCAGTTTGCCTTTGTCGACTTTTCGAAACTCTACGAGCTCACGTACACGTGATCTGACATAGTGTGAGAGAGCACCTTCGGTGCCTTTCTGGCATCCCTGATCAAAGATAAAATTGTATGAATCAGTGATGCCACTGTTGTAGGACTTTTTAAGACTTGTTAAAACAGAGAAAGGATTAATCGGTGCTAGTGACTTTCGCTTTGATGCTAAAACGCCCAAGTTTGTCGTAGAATAGTTCGTTACCTACAACGCCAGATGGCGCGTATTTTTCGACCTCAAACCCTCTGGTGCTAAAACGCCCAAGTTTGTCGTGGAATAGTTCGTATCGTCCACGCTAGATGGATTTCTCGAGAAGCTTGGGCTTTTTAGCACCAGAGGTTTTGAGGTCGGTAAATAAGCGCCATCTAGCGTCGGAGGTACCGAACTATTCCACGACAAACTTGGGCGTTTTAACACCAGAGGGTTTGAGGTCGAAAAATAAGCGCCATCTAGCGTTGTAGATAACGAACTATTCCACGACAAACTTGGGCGTTTTAGCACCAGAGGGTTTGAGGTCGAAAAATAAGCGCCATCTATCGTTGAAAATAGCGAACTATTCCACGACAAACTTGGGCGGCTGGGCAGTCGAGATTCGAAATTGTATGCCATTGACACGAGGACAGACTTCAGCTGTTCAAGAGCAAGAAGGAAAGGCTCCCGTTCACGTTCTTCGTCGATTTTCCGAAGTTACATGAAGTGTTGACCTGGCGTAGCATGTGGCTTATGCGGTAGGATATGTCGACTTTCCCCACCACTCCGTTAAATGCTATGGAAGTTCGTCGTTACTATTGTCGATTTCGATGCACTCAATTATGCCCGATTTGGCCACACTGAGTAAGAATGAAAGTAAATGAATTTTGAAGTCGATACTTTTATAAGTTTTATTAAATTAAATAACTATGAGTTCGTTTAAACGATCGAAAGTAAAGAATAAAGAAAGGAGAAATGCAAGTTCAAAATTGGTAAAGAAATCACGTAAACAAATGCGTAAAGAGGCAAGGAAGCAAAAGAAAACAGATAGAGCAATTTATTTTCAAAAGAAAAGTGAATTGTGTATTACAGGTACTCGTAGTAACAAACGATTAAAAGTAGTTACAGCCAACGAAGATGAGAATGGCGATGATTGTACAATTGACAAGACTATTAATTTGCAACAAAAAACTGTCAAGGAAAAAAAACGACAGAAAGTAGAACGCAAAAAAAACAATGAAAAATGTGAATTACTTAAGGAAGCAAACTTGAAAGAAGATAAAATCATTAAAAAATTGGAGAAGCAATTGAAATTAAATAAAAGAAAGAAGAAGTCAATTCCTCAATCTTTTGTAGCAGATGGTTTAGATTGTATCCTTTTTGTTTTATTTGACGATTTATTTTGTCCTATAATGTTTATTAGGATAAACGATTATATGTCTGAAAAATTACTTTTGGCTAAGTGAATAGTTCCTTAATATGAATACAGATCTTTTGGATTTTTGTTTAGAAGAAGATAGAAAATGCATGGTAGAAACAGAAAGGGAACAATTAGAAAATGAAATTAATAATGAATTTGAAGCAGATTTCACTATGGCTGTAAAAGAAAATCTGATAGAAAATGTGCAAACTAATGATGAATTGTTTAAGAGTAATGAAAATGAAAATGAAGACACAGATAATAGTTCTATTTGCATAAGTGAAGATCTTGCAGCTAACAGCAGCAATTTAAAAATATGTATGAACAACAAAATAAAACCTGATGCTAGACAAAATGAAAAATCTGTAAATATCAATATTAAAGATGAAGGTTTATGGGAAGACATCTATGGAAGAAAAAGGGATAAAGGTGGTAATATTGTTCATGAAGTTAGAAGATATATTCCTCCAGCTGCACGTATTATTCCAAATGGAAATATGGATTCTGAAAAATTACTTTCTTTGAGAAAACAATTAAAGGGATGTTTGAATAGAGTAGCAGAACATAACATTCACACTATAGCTAATCAGGTAATAATATATGTTAAAGAAATAGGGATGTAAAAATAATAAATTTGTTCATTATATAATTTGCATATTATAGATAGAAGAAATGTACATGACACACAGTCGTAATAATATGAATTACATGTTATCAAATTTAGCATTTGAAGCTTTAGTTGCACATGTACTTACACCAGACCGTCTCATTTGTGAACATATGATGTTAATTGCTATTCTACATGCTAATGTTGGTGTTGAAATTGGTGCTCACTTTTTAGAAACACTTGTCAAAAAATTTGTGAAAACAATGGAAGTACCACAGGATGTAGAGAACAAAGAATTAGATAATGTGATTCTCATGATTTCCCATCTATACAACTTTAAGGTACAATAATTTTATTAACTGATCATTAATTAAAATAGATGCTGGATTGTATTTTCCTTAATTGAATTTAATACAGGTATATGGGCATAAACTTCTCTATCAAATACTCAATACACTTATGATCAAATTCACAGAGAAAGAGATTGAATTGATATTGCTTATTTTAAAAACAGTCGGATTTCCACTGCGAAAAGATGATCCAATTGCTTTGAAAGAATTTATACACAATTTGCAACAAAAGGCTAGCAATAGTGATAGACAAAGGTAAGTTTTGTACATTAATTATTTCAAAGATAGAAACTAGCATAGATACTTGATTTACATAATATTGTTATTATTCAGTTCAAGAGTTAAATATATGTTGGATGTTTTGTTAGCAATAAAGAATAATAACATCAGTAAAATACCTCAATATGACTCTTCACATGTGGAACATTTAAAGAAGATAATAAAAAATGTTATACGCAAAGGCAATAGTATAACACAATTTAATGTGTCTCTAGAGGATTTGTTACATAGTAAGCAATATTGTTGAGTTAAACTACAGAGTATTGCAATCATCTTTGGCACTTAAACAGTTAAAATACTGTATTCAATTGTTTCTTCCAATAGCTGATGAAAATGGAAAATGGTGGATCATTGGTTCAGCTTGGACAGGATCGAATAATATGGACAATCAAGGAAAGGCAGAAAGACAAAATAAACTTAACTTCGGCAAAAAAATATTAGATCTGGCACAGAAGCAAAGAATGAACACGGATACAAGAAAAAATATTTTTTGCATTCTTATGACAGCTGAAGACTACTTAGATGCTTTTGAAAAACTTCATCATCTTGGTTTGAAAGATCAACAAGGAGATGAAATTGTACATGTATTAATGCATTGTTGTTTGCAAGAAAATAAGTTCAATCCTTACTATGCGGTATTGGCGCAAAAATTATGCGAATATAACCGAAAATACCAAGTATAGTATTCTAATTTCATATGTTGCACAAATGCACACACAAGCATATATAGATATGTAAATTATTAATAATATTTTAGCTCACAATACAATACGCTTTATGGGATAAATTGAAAACACTGGAAATTTATGGAACAAGACAGCTAAACAACCTGGCACGATTTTTTACCTATTTATTCATTGAAAAATGTCTGGCTTTATCAATTTTAAAAGTAAATTCTATATTTTTTACTATATTTTATGAATGGTTTGCCGTGTATAATGAATTCTTTTCTTTATTATAGGTTATTGAATTCACAGAATTAGACAAATCTACTATGAAACTCCTTAGACAAATCATATTAGGTATTCTATTGCACAAAAATGAACAGGCTTGCCTGGAAGTATTTAAGAGAATATCCATTTCTCCTCAATTGCAAACTTTTAAAGAAAGTCTTCGCTTATTCATCAGTTGTTTTCTAATAAAAAATATAAATTCGAGTGACATGTTAGATACGAAAATAATGATGTTAAAGAGAAGAGCTGAATTAGTAGATAAAATATTAATTTTAGATGGGTCCAAGGTTATATTTTGATACTAGTAAAATATAATAAATTCTCCAATGTTAACATAATTGTAAATAATACCTTCTATGTACCACCCTTTTTTTTCTTTCCTACGTCACGTTTTTGAAGGGAATTGAACTAGAACGATGTCAGATTATTTTTTAAGTTTATTTGATCAGTTTGTAAACCTTGCAATGAGAATAAATGTAATATAATTTTATAATTCAATATTCATATCTTGTCATGTGTGCACGTCATTAAAAGTTTGTTATTAAACCGTCTCGAAGGTTTTCATACAAAGCTTATAAGTATTTTCGTATTTTGCATCTAGAGGAGCACTGCATCCGTATCCACCCAATCGATGAATGCGTAGAAAGTCGTCACAATTGATGTTACCATCTCCATTACAATCCTATAAACGAGGAAAGATGAGACAAAAAAACAATTATGATTGCTTCGAATATAGTATTCCAATATTTATTCTAAATATGTATGTGTACGTGCATACAGATGTGTTTATTTGAAAATTTACCTGAGCAAATTTGTCCATGTAACCCTGTACCGCACGAGCCGCACAATACGGGTCGTTTACGCATCGTGAATACGCTAAACGAAAGAAAACATCTTTATAAAACAAAAAAAAAGATTTTTATTTATGTATATGCATCGACAGTATTTCATAATAACCGTCTTTGTCCTGATCCGAACTCCCATCAAGTTTTGGTTTTCCACCATCGGCCCAATAACCCCATGTTATACGAAATGCTCCACAAACAGAACCGTCGCAACCCAATGTGACATTGCATCCGGAAGCAGCTTCGCATATGCATCCGAAACAAGTTTTTGATATCGTTACACCCCCCGATACTGGTGCTTGTGCTGTGTAAAAGAAGTCTCATAATTTTTCGTTCGGTATAGTTTTCAAAAATAACGAAGAGTGAAATATGGATAAAAAAGAAGAAAATAATAATAAGTATTTTTATTATTATTAGCTTTTTATTTCAACGCATTGACTGGATTTCCTTGAACTTGTTGTCAAGCATAGTTCATTACACCTTGGGAGAACCATTCGTAAATAGCGCCGGTTGTAATATTATGCTTATATAGAAAACCGGATTTCATCTTAACGCAGTTTTACACTCAGTAAAAAAATGAAAAGATAACCTGAATTCTACTATATCCTTGTCTTCATTCTTGAACATTCTTAATCTATGCAATTTAAACTATTCATAAGCTTAAAAACAATCAAGAATTTTATATAACATTGTATTGAGTTCAGCTAAACTACTTCGATGATGATATGACTAATATTAGTAAAATATAATGTGATATAATGTTATTTACGACTTATTTGTGATAAACTGCAATTTATGTACTCTACATGACTACAGTGTTTCTCAAACTGTGGTTTACGGACATCTAAGGATTCGCAAATTTGTGATAAGAGCAGTGACGCGTTATCCTATTGGCAAACAAGACATCCGTTGAGGACCTCGATCAAAGATAAATTCAAAAGTTCTAATGTAAGTATTCAAGATAGTGATCTTGAACGCCAATATATGTAGACTCTAAAGAAATTTAATCTCTATTTCCTGTTCATTCGTATAAAACACTATAAAACTTTGAAAGTAATTACAAAGAACTCTCGTCGTTACCTTATCAAGATAGAATGTTCTTTGTTTAGATATTTTTTAATATCGAAGGACACGTCGTTGAATTACAATATAGTAGTAAGTGTATACAAGGAAGGAGAATACAAAAAAAAGCTTGTGCTACGAGTAGTTGAAAATAAAATTCGAAATGCAATAATGTTCGTATCGAACCGCATCAACCATGTATTATCATTCAAGGTCGTTATTTCGAACGCTTAAATTAGAATTTTAAATATAAAAATGTAACTATTGCATCTGTCTTTTGGGATAAAATATTTTCTTCGTCTTCGTAGTTGTTCTTTGAATTGTAAATTATTCATCTTATAAATCTTAACCTTGAAATATCCTTGACGCTTTTACGTGGGCCCAAAAAACGTCATCACACTATGTCTCTCGTGAAATCAAACAATTTTTGTCTTAAACATTCTTCCTCGTCTTTAAAAATAAACGAGTTAGCCAGGTAACCTGTCATAAATGCCTCATTCTATAGAATATATACAAAATTTTGTTCTAAAAATCGTATTCAATCCACTCGATTTAAATATAATAGAAAATTATAAAATATAAATACATGATTTTGAAGACAGCTAGACAGTGTGCAATGAAATCTCGATTTAAAAAAGAGAATTCTACAGTTCCCCATATTATTTTATGATTGAATAACTTCTTTTATTTCAAAAATAATAATTTAATACTATTCTAGAGGTCCTCTAAAGTTTTCTTCCATTTTGGGATCTAAGGAAGATGATGTGTGAAATACTTTATTCTATAGGATTTAAACAATACTCTACCATAAAGAATTATGATTAATATTTAATAGATGTTAGGAATTGATATTTAATTTAAATGAGATTGCAACAAAAATGATTGTTTGCGTACTTATACTTGAAATGATAGGTGTCTACTTACCGCAAATTAATATTACCGGCAATAAACACGCAGTAAACAAAATATTCGATAAAAGGGCCATGTTTCTACTATTTCCGTACTCGAGTGATTTGTTATTCGACGGATAAGCTAATTATCTTTGAACTCGTAATGTACTTAATATTTGGGAATTCCCTCGCGACACTTGACACGATATTCACTCCGATATTCCGTTCTTTCGTTCTTTTATATAGAAAACAGTTGTAGCGTGTGCGGCAAGTGGGCGGTGAACGTGTGAGTCGTCTACAGAAGTGGGGATTTCAACAGAGGTCAGTGGCAAGGACTGCAATCCTTTGAGAATGATCGCGATTGAAAAACAAAGATTCGTATCTTCTTTTGGAATTCGAGTTGTCGCGACATTGTAGTTACCAGAAGGAAATAACTTTCTCTTTTTGTAAGTGATATCTATCAAATTGAATATAAGTTTAAGGTCGAAATTAAACAAATCGTACATTTCGATTTGTATTATGCATTTGAATTTTGATTTAGCATTCATAGACAATTCAAGGTCATGGCAACATAAAAAATGAAAGATTACATCGGCTGATGACTTTTTATTTACGAAATATCAAATTCGTTTAAGCAATCGTGCTCAATGTTCAGACTCATATAGATATTAACATTTTCGAGAACCGTACGATCGAATTCGATTAGATATTGATTCTTTAGTCATGTATCCTTTTATTCGTACTTTTCCGGATCAAATTTTTCATCTATAATTAATACAATATTGAACATGAACAAAGTCAGTTCGAAAAAATTTTTCTAGCCTCATGTGTATTAACCAAGGGCTGTTTGTTGCATGATATTCACAGACACAGTAATAAGGAGACAGAGCATAAAACAAGGAACGGTGTTTTCAGAGCGGCGAAGTGTGAGGGGGAATGTCGTCATGTTAAAACCCGGATTCCCACACACTGAAGCCTAAGTGTGCCATGTGTATATGAATGCTAGAGTAGACTGTGCAACATCTATAATACGAAAAACTCTCAGAGTTTACACTATTTTCTGCAATTAATTAATAATTCAATAGTTTATAGAGTCCCCTGTAAGATAAACTCAGGTCTTCATATTCGAAAGTATAAAAATTTGTTATAATTCTTTTTTCTGCAATTATAAATCATAATTGTTAAAATTTTTTTACGATTTTGTTACATTATATAAATTATGTATATCCAAATGGAAGTATAAAAATATCCTTCGTTGCTTGATTACTTTATTCATCTTTGATGCATTATCGATTGAATGAATAATTTTATGTCCCACTGTACTTCTCGGTGGACGCTATAAGACATAGAAGGATGCGATCATCCTTTTCCGATCATGATCGGGCACGCTCCAATAACGCTCACCTCTCTAGGGATCTCAACTTGAGATTTTCATCTCAATTAGTCCACTTTTCGCGTGCATCGGTTGATCCATACCAACGTGTTTATTGGAAAAGCTACATATGTATACCATAAACGACTCGCATAATATACAAACAACGGAGAATAGAGAATGACAGTCTCTTCTACTCTCCATAGCACAAATTTTTTGTAATTAATTTTCAGGATCTTAACATACATGGTATTCATTGCTTTTATATGTGGATTTTTCGGACTACGGTCAATGTTTCATGTATTTGATTAACATTATTTACCTGGCAAATTATTCAAGAAGTATGCAGAAGTGTATGAACTTAGTGGTTCTACAACAAGTTAGAAACGCTTCGAAAAGGTGTTTAATAAACGACAATAAGATATACTTCTTAATTAGGAAAATGGAGTTTCATTATATAATTGTTGTCATTAAGGAATTATCAAATTTGTTGAAAAGTAATTGCATGACATTGATACACATGTTTTAATCAATAGTAACACGGTATTCTAAATTAGCCTTAATAACATTGCATGCTAACAAAGAATTATATTTTAATCAATAAAGAAAGTATACTCTTTCCATCATCTACTGCCAAGTAGTTACACGAATATAAAATATCAAATTTTGAAATAGGCAAAGAACATATTAAATTTAAAACGTGAAAGTTACAATCTATTTTTGTTACTATGGCAGAATCACTCAAATAAACACACTATTTAAAGCTTTGCTAATATATTACCACTGAAGTTGCATTAGTAATTCTTCAGGATCATCCAATAACAAATTATATATACAAAACAATGGTTATTATTTATTAAGTTTATATTAAAAGTAACGGGCATAAACAGTCATTTATATTTTATTGAATGATTCAATGTCGACAGATTGAACTAATTCTTCAAAACTTTCAATTTGGTCCACCAGTAAGTCCACAGATACCTTGTCATCTTCTATGACACATATTATTCTGAATTTATTAATTCCATAACCCACAGCTACCAGTTTAGCTGAAAACATGAAGTTAGTTTTCATTATTTATAAAATGTATAAGACTTCACAAAAGTAAAAAAGGTTAAGATAAGGTACAAAAAAAATATTTTGGTTTTGAGCAGCAAAGAGTTAAATTCAAACAGGTAAAGAGCCAACTTACAAACTCCCCAAACTAATCCATCCATTTGAATAGATCTGACAGCTTTTTCCATAGCATTCATATCCGTATCATCTCCCCATGGTTTAACATCCAATACAAGACTAGACTTAGCAATGACTGCTGGTTTTTTAGATTTCTTCTCTGCATATGCCTTTAATCTTTCCTCTCTGATTCTCACAGCCTCTGCATCTTCCTCTTCATCTGATCCAAAAAGATCCACATCTTTATCATCATCTTCAGTTTTAGCTATTGTTGTTGCATTATTAGAGTTATCACTATTTAAGAAGTTAGGTGCCTTCTTTTCTCCAGGAAGTGTCTTTAAATCATACAATCTGATGTGATTATACCATCGTAAAAGATGAGGATTCGAAGATGTTGGAGGTTTTCCTAAAGCTTCTAAGACTGCCACATCAGCTTGACTGGGTTGCCACCTTGAAAGAATTGTTTATTATTCAATTTTCTCGTCTAATGTGAAGTGCTTATGTCAATGGAAATCATATAATTGCATTTTTAACGAAACGTCAAAAATAGACACGTGATTACACATCACGGATGTTGTAATGATTAAAGGATGGTACACAATATTAAATGTATCTATATATAACAGCTCTAATTACAGTCGCGTACAAACTACTAGATAATAGTTTTTCTAACGATAAGTTCGATTTTCATTCACATTTTTGATACGCATATGGATCGGGTGGCTTAAGGGAAGTTCGAAAACATTTACAAAAATAAAAATCAAACATAGATTATTGCAAATATTGTATATAGACTGATAAAAATAATGTCAAACGACATCGAGACTGTCATACTGAAAAGTTTATTTAGTTCAAAGACGTTACTCGATACAGAAAGAAGAAAAACGAATATGTTGCACTAAAATGCCGACAAGATGAGCACGTGTACCGCAATAAAATTCTACAATAATGGAAATAGACTCACCCTTCGATATAACTATGATCTGCTAAATAAGAATTTAAATCTTTGATACCCTTATCAGTCTTAAGATCACCATTAGCCATCGCGAAAATGCAGGTAAAAAGATAGTACTTGATGGGAGCTGATGGTAACAAAGTACCCTCTATCTGCTCACCGGAAGAGAAAGCTACATGCGGTGAAAACTTGACGATTCGTTGCTCGATGCAACATGACGTCATTCCGGTACATTACTGTCGGGAAATAAAAAAGTAACTAGTAACTGGTTGGTAAATAGAAAACCCAAATTATGAAACCTAATGATCCCCCTTTATCTGTTCTAAAGTCCTATGTCATTCAAAATTACGAAACTACTATTCTTCACTATAATATCAAACGCAAACTCTTGTACTTTTTCAATATTGCACCGATTGCACTTTTAGCCATCGTTAGTCAAGTTATCTTGGTCTTAGCTATATTTGTTTTTATTCTACATTATTGTTTAGAAAGGTATACGAGTCGTAATTACTATTATTGTATGTTTCATCTATCTACAAAGATAGTTCAAAATTATATTCGTGTAGATTACTTCATGTAAAGAGGTATTGCGAAGTAGAATATTTTTTCGAGAAAGAACGAAATGTATATTAATAGCGTGTTGCGTATATAAGTACATATAGTCTTCTTACCTTATGTAGCCAAACAATTATTTATACAAAATTAATTTATTTTTGGTTGATCTTGTGAAAGGTTTGTTCGAAAATTAGCCATTATTGAACATATGATTCCTTGCCAATATTCGAAATTAAATAGCAACGACGCAACGAGTCCTATTTATGATCAGTCTTGTCGATTGCTTGCCCAGGTCCAGGCTTTCCTACGTTGGGAAGGTATTCGTGGGACGGAGGAAAGTTTTGGTAATTTTAGATCAAATAAAATCAATGTAAATATTTTAAAACAGAAATTACACCGAGTAGAGTTTCATTATATTATTATTTAATATAATTTGACTTGCTGGTTGATTTCATTCTATGTATGTTAAAAGATTAAAATGTAGATCTACCGATTGACGTAGAACTAGGTTATTACATTTGGTTTGTTAGTCGAAGCTTCAGCTATGACTTTTTCTTACATAACAGTATAATATCGACGCATAAGGGGTGATTGAGCCAAAATGTTGAGGCTCTCAGTGATAAGACTATCTACAGGATTGCAAAATGGTAGGCCTTTTGCTGTGGGATTGCATACATCCTCCAAGCTACAACAAGAATTGGTAGAAGTATTCATAGATGACAAACCTGTTCAAGTTCCGCCAGGGACAACTGTTTTGCAGGTAAATCATTTTTAATCTCTTTACTAAATTCCATTAATGTTCTTGTCCATAAATTCAATTTAGATACTTTTTGAGTTTTATGAAAATTTGTAACTCTTTAATTGTCTTTTTTTTAGGCAGCTGCAAAGGTTGGAGTAGAAATTCCCAGATTTTGTTATCATGAACGTTTAGCTGTGGCAGGAAATTGTAGAATGTGTTTGGTAGAAATTGAAAAACAAGTTAAGGTATGTGCTATAATATAAATGACAAACAGATAATAATAATATTATGTATTTATATATATGAATATACATATTTTCTTATGTAAATATGCTTAGCCTGTTGCTGCTTGTGCCATGCCTGTAATGAAAGGCTGGAGGGTGAAGACTAATTCAGATTTAACTCGTAAAGCTCGTGAAGGTGTCATGGAGTTTTTGTTAGTAAATCATCCTTTAGATTGTCCAATCTGTGATCAAGGTGGCGAATGTGATTTGCAAGACCAAAGTATGGCATTTGGCAGTGATAGGAGCAGATTTGTTGACATTAATTACAGTGGTAAAAGAGCAGTTGAAGATAAGGACATTGGACCTTTGGTAAAAACAGTTATGACACGTTGCATTCATTGTACAAGGTGTATTCGTTTTGCATCTGAAGTAGCTGGTATCGATGATTTGGGAACTACAGGTCGTGGAAATGATATGCAAGTAAGTTTAACAATTTGTTAAATTCAGCTTAGTATTTATTTTAGGTATAGTTTAGTTCTTTTAATATTTGTGTATTTATTATGTTGTATTTTTTAGGTAGGAACTTACGTAGAAAAGATGTTCCTATCTGAATTATCTGGTAATATCATTGACCTGTGTCCTGTTGGAGCTTTAACCAGTAAACCATATGCTTTTGTTGCGCGTCCATGGGAGACGCGTCGCACAGATAGCATCGATGTCCATGATGCTGTTGGTAGTAATATAGTGGTATCACATAGAACAGGTGAAGTCTTAAGAATTCTACCAAGGGTAAACGAAGTTAGTATCGTTATTGGCAATCGCTACTTAAAGTGTATTCATTACCTTTAACATCATGGTACTGTGTAGGAAGTAAACGAAGAATGGCTGTCGGATAAAGCACGCTTCTCTTATGACGGACTTAAGCGTCAAAGACTCATAACACCCATGATGAAAATTAATGGAAAGTTGGAAGCCGTTGATTGGGAAGATGCTCTTGTAGCAGGTATATAGTAATTAGATTTTAAGCATTTTAGTCTTTGATGTTAAAAACATTTAGGTATTGCTTATAACAAATTGTAATATACTATTTTTTAGTTGGTGAAGTTTTACACAATATACCCTCGAATAAGTGTGCAGCAATTGCTGGAAAACTAGCAGATGCCGAGTCTTTGGTAGCATTGAAGGATTTTGTAAATGCACTTGGTAGTGAAAATCTTGCAACAGAACAAAATTTCCCAAAAAATGGTGCAGGTATTGATATAAGAAGCAATTATTTATTAAATAATACAATCGCTGCAGTCGAGGATGCCGATGTCGTATTATTAATTGGTACAAATCCAAGATACGAAGCACCACTAGTAAATACTCGTTTAAGAAAAGGATACATTCATGGTGAACAGACTATTGCTTTAATTGGTCCCAATGTAGATTTAACATACGATCACGAGGTAGGTACTGCATCATTTGACAATTTTGATATTATCTTGGCCTTCCATGTACAAAAATTGAAGTTTTACCTTCGTTCTAGCATTTGGGCCAGTCTCCGGAAATTATAACACAATTAAGGAATGGTACTCATGCATTTTCGAAAACTTTAAAAGCTGCTAAAAAACCTCTTGTCATTTTGGGCGTTGAACAATTAAATAGAAAAGATGGCGCGAAAATTTTGTCTGAAACACAATTACTGGCACAGTCTTTGGGAGAAAATTCGAATGTAAGAAAGAAATCACTGTATAATATTTTTTTCACGTACGCATATGCATTGTAGGTATATTGTATGATTTTACTTTTCATTAGACTCCTGAAGGATGGAAAGTTCTAAATGTTCTTCATACGAATGCGTCACAAGTAGCTGCTTTAGATATAGGTTATTCTTCGACCATCGAGGAAATAAAGCAGCTGCAACCGAAAGTTCTATTTCTATTGGGAGCCGACGATGCAAATATAAAGAAAGAAGACTTTTCAAACACTTCTATCGTATACATAGGTATATGGCAAATTTACTTCTTTAGCGGTCAAACGTAAATGTATATCTTTTCAATTAATTTTTCCAGGTAGCCATGGAGATGAAGGAGCTTTGATTGCAGATATTATACTTCCTGGTGCTGCATATACCGAAAAAGTGGCAACATACGTAAATACGGAAGGTCGTGCTCAAGAAACTTGTGCTGCAATTACCCCACCGGGTATGGCACGACCAGATTGGAAGATTATTCGAGCTATTTCCGAGGTAATTTTTAATATTTTCTTAAATATTTAGCATTAGTCGGAAAGATAGAGTTAATGAAAATTTTCCATAGATTTGCGGAGTGTGTTTGCCGTACGACAATTTGTTGGAGGTCAGGTCTAGACTAGAAGACATTGCACCGCATTTAGTTAGATACGGAAACGTGGAACCAGCTAATTATTTTGCTCAGGCTTTACAGTTATCAAAGGTACATGTACATATAATATTTAAATAGCAATTAAATACGATTTAATGATATAATACAAAATAAGTTAATATTGATTTTTATTTGATTATATAGGAGTCAAACGGATCCTTATCATCGAGTCCATTGGAAGTTAAGCAAAAGACGTTGGATGAATTTTTCATGACAGACGCAATATCCCGCGCTTCGTCTACAATGGCCAAGTGTGTGCAAGCAGTTATCCGGCAACGAGAAAGTACAGCGTAAACCACTAACTAGAAAATGTAAATAGGAATGAGTTATGGTAGATACGCATGGTAGATAGTAACATGAGAACATATTCTAAGAATGGTACTTTTATTAAAGACACATCAGAAGTGAAAGGACCTTTTTTTAATTATTATGTTAACCGATGTGATACATATTAACTTAATAAAATAAACAAATTAAGTATTAATTTAACGAAATACCAAAATATTCATTTCAACATTTCTTACAAATATATCGTACAACAGGGGTGATTCACGTCCTCGTTGAGAGCCACAAGTGGCCCCAATTCTAGCCAACTGACCCTTCTACTATCAGACGGCCAGTCAAGTTTCACATTACATAATTAGGTGGTCAGTTATTAATGCCGAGAAATTTATTTATAAAACGTACTATCAAGATTTCGAGGCATGTTTTTATTTAATAGAGTTAGAAATGTGTAAAACATTCTTTATGTTTACATTAATAAAAAGTCAAAATCATAATACATGTTTTCCATGCTTCTTCTTTATATTCTCCTCTACCTTTCCCATTAATTTCCTAATTTTTATAAATTCTAAAGTTTTATAATCCCTTATAACTACTCCAAGTATTATTCCAATTTCATTAAGTTCTTCAACCATCTCTCTATTCATGCAATTAATAAGTTATAAACGATTACTGGAAGCGACAGGTATGTATTTCTCTTTATATTGAATTTTATTCTATCCAAGATATACACATATGTATTTCAATTATTTGCGCCAAAAAGTGACAAAAATATGTGTCGCCATCTAATATCAGGGATTCGTACTGCTAAAATCGTGCCAGGATCACAGAATGTGTAAAGAGGTATCCGGGGTACAGGTACCCCCACTCCTGCTACTTCTGATACGCAATATCTTGATTAATCGCTAATAACTCCTTTTCTGAAATTAAAATATGAACTTTTAGAATTGAAGAATATAGTATAGACCCTTGGCTACATTCAAGGATACTTTTTATCACCATTCCGTCTGTAATTAACAAGTTATTAACGAATATCGGAAGCCGGAACATTTACGGCTATACCACTGTCTGCTTTAATCGATTAATTATCAACTTTTCAACAATAACAGACATATTTTGGCTATTAGAGAACCAAGTAGACATCCCTGGCAACATTCAAGGATCGATTTTGCAACGCTCCATGCTCCAATTAATTAGTTATTAGCGATAGATCTCCAAGGTGTCGCGTTAAAAGGTTAGAAACAGTGCGCCGACTTCCGATATTCGTTAATAACTATTTAATGAGGCATGCCATGTTCGTGACAGGTATCCTTGAATCTTGTCAAGGGTCCATACTATATACTTAAACTCTAAAACTTCATAATTTGTTCTCAGGAAAGGCGTAATTAGTAAATTAACGAGCAGTGATTCATTAGAACCGGTGAATTATTGATTCTTTACATGTGGCGCCAACTAGTGGCGGAAACAGAGTACTATGTATTTCTCTGTATTTAATGAACTATTGCTCCTTAATTTACTAATTACGCCTTTCCTGGGAATAAGTTACGAACTTTTAGAGTTTAAGAATATAGTATGAACCCTTGGCAAGATTCAAGGATGCTTTTTATAACCATTCCATAAGTTATTAAATAGTTATTAACGAATATCGGAAGTCGGCGCACTGTTTCTAACCTTTTAACGCGACACCTTGGAGATCTATCGCTAATAACTAATTAATTGGAGCATGGAGCGTTGTAAAATCGATCCTTGAATGTTGCCAGGGATGTCTACTTGGTTCTGTAATAGCCAAAATATGCCTATTATTGTTGAAAAGTTGATAATTAATCGATTAAAGCAGACAGTGATACAGCCGTAAATGTTCCGGCTTCCGATATTCGTTAATAACTTGTTAATTACAGACGGAATGGTGATAAAAAGTATCCTTGAATGTAGCCAAGGGTCTATACTATATTCTTCAATTCTAAAAGTTCATATTTTAATCTCAGAGAAGGAGTTATTAGCGATTAATCAAGGTATTGCGTATCAGAAATAGCAGGAGTGGGGGTACCTGTACCCCGGATACCTCCTTACACATTCTGTGATCCTGGCACGAATTTTTTAGTTCGAATCCTGTTACTAGATGGCGACACATATTTTTGTCACTTTTTGGCGCAAATAATTGAAATACATATGTGTATATCTTGGATAGAATAAAAGTCTATATAAAGAGAAATACATACCTGTCGCTTCCAGTAATCGTTTATAACTTATTAATTACGTGAATAGAGAGATGGTTGACGAACTTTATTAGATAGTAATTGGAGTCGAATAATATTTGTAACAGTTGTGAGGGATTATAAAAATTAAGAAATTAATGTTAAAGGTTGAGGGAGAATGTAAATAAAAAGCATGGAAAGTATGTACAATGATTCAATTTTTTATTAATATAAACATATGGAATGTTTTACATATTTCTAACTCTATTAAATAAAAATATGCCTCAAAATCTTGATAGCACATTTCATAAATAAATTAAATTGATGAGTAGTATGTTCTTTTTATAGTACTTTTACGATTGAAATTATTTAGTTTTTAGGTTCAAAGTGCTTTTTGTAATTTCTATAATAAGCTGAGTGACTCTATGTATATTAACCCCTTCCCGTACTTTAACGAGTCTGACTCGTGATGAAGATTTTGGCCCAAAGCGGAATATCACCAGCCAGACTCGCGAACAGAAAGTCTTTCGTCGAGCTAAATGCCACGGGAAGGGGTTAAATAAGATTTGGCGTGGTCCAGGTAGGCATAATCAGCAGCTATTTCCATTGCCAAGCATTCAGCAGAAAAAACGGATGCATGCTTTACAGCATACTAATCATATTTTAATTATCGAAGAAAAAGAAATACGTATATTATTAATACAATCGAGTCTAAATAACTGAACGAAGGTAAGGTGTATACATATGTACACTCATATACAGGGTGTTCGGCCACCTCTGGGAAAAATTTTAATGAGGGATTCTAGAGGCCAAAATAAGACGAAAATCAAGAATACCAATTTGTCGATGGAGGCTTTGTTAAAAAGTTATTAACGTTTAAAGTTCCGACCGTATTGAATTTTTTTCTCGAAAATGCGCAGAAATCCGGGGGTATGTCTATTCACCAAAAATGATTGTAACTGACCCCCGCAACCGAAAATAATTTTTCCAGAATGATTTGAAATTTTTGAATTTAATTGTTAATAACTTTTTAACGTCTTATTTTGGTCTATAGAATTCCCCATTAAAATTTTTCCCAGGGGTGTTCGAACACCCTGTATAGGAATAGTAAAAAGAATTTCTTTTTTTTCAATTACTGTACAGCGGAGAAAGCAGTAAGAGTTGAGGTCAATTAGGGTAACGATAATAGAGAACATCTATGCAGGACATTTTTCGCGTAAAATCTTGGACGATATTTGGTTAACGGTATAACTATTATACATGTACGTTAAATATTATAAAACGAACTGATCATAAATAACATTTTCTTTGCAATTTTATAAACCGTCTTGTATATATATATTTATTGTAATATAACAATAATACAATAAATTGAATGTTGTAAATTTATTTATCCGAAGCGACGGACCTAACGCCCTTTTACAGAGTTAATTATTATCGTTATCGTCGGCAATCGATTAGTAAACAAATCGTCTAAATATCTTAGTAAAAGAGGCTCGCTATGGTTAAGGGTAATCGGAAATTTTTTTGATACGTCTTGCAGTTCACGAAACGTGACGAACACTTTTCATTATATGTAAATTCTGTTCGATAGAAAGCATATGCTACATATGTGTATGTATATAATGTAAGAACCAGTAGTGTAAATACAAATGGAGGACAAATATATATTTTATACTAATATTCTTGATAATGAAATTTCTGCTACCCTACGTAGTAATAAAAATAATTTTACGGTAGCTAAAATCCTTGTACAACGTAAAAGTTCGAATTAATTTACAAAAACTGTATACAAAGTCTAAGCCAATTAATCTCAACAAAGCTATTGTCTTTCCAACTATATAAAAGATTATACAAATATATTTTTCGTTTAACAAATGTTATCTTCCGTCCGGTAGAAATAAATGTAAGACGTTATAAGATACGGTGAATTTGTCGATGAGGTAAGTATGTAGGTACTCGATGATTTTAATGACC
Source organism: Colletes latitarsis (assembly GCF_051014445.1). Classification (NCBI taxonomy): domain Eukaryota; kingdom Metazoa; phylum Arthropoda; class Insecta; order Hymenoptera; family Colletidae; genus Colletes; species Colletes latitarsis. The sequence continues at coordinate 23,621,460 of NC_135141.1, read as the reverse complement.
TTGAATCATGTTGTCAAGAACATCATTTATAGCAAGTTTTCCTGCCTATCTGTTTCACTTTCAACGTATTTTAAATACGTTGAAAACTCGTAGATTTAAATGGGATTAAATTCAGGGTAGGCTTGTTTCTCTCTGCAACATCATGTCAGATGTTTGTTAATACATTTTGAAGATCAAGATCGACCGACACAAAACGGACAAGAACAGAATTGTTCAAAATGACGCCGTTGACAAAACATTTAAAATCCATTCGAAACCGTGAGCATACACCTCATCGACAAGTCCATCTAAGATATCATAATAGATGTTACGAGTCCAATATTAATGTAAGATCCTCGACAGATAACCTAAAAATCTGCCAGGTTCTATTACAGTCGCAACGTATGTACTATGAAACGAAGTCTTTCAAAGGAAATATGCTTATCCCTAAACCTCGTTAATTAGTACATAACAAACGGTATCAATTAGATCGAATGTGTATCACTATTTAATTACTCTAAATTATACATTAAACAACAATGGATAGATTCGAGAAACAAGAAACACTTGGGCGTTCGCGTTGTTTTCGAGACTTATTTGCTTTATACTTAAAAAACCACGAAACGCTTGAAGAAGGACACTTCGTAAATGTTTAACTGATCTTTTTTTATTGGTGAAAAAGCTTCTGTTAACCAATTGATTACATTCACTTTACACAACAAATACGTAGTTCCGCAAAGTCAATTGTTTATCGACAGGGTGTATTCGGCGTGTAGCTTATTGATGATGATAATCGCATTTAATAATTGTAACTATTATATACGAGTCTCTTTCTCTCTTAATTTCTTTGAGTGTGAGTGCGTGTCTTGTCTATACGCGCGAAGTCCTTGTAGAGTGCATGAGTGCGGTACGTGCAAAGGATATCCCTCGTTTCTTTCGTTCGTTCTCTCGTTCGAACGAGGTCGTTGATATACAAAACGAAAAACCGACCGACAATGGTCGCTGGTTCGTATCTCGATACGTATATATGTATATATTACTCCTATAAAATCATACATACCAATGGGCAATCAATTTTACATTCAATTTACAAGCTTAAGATTCGATTATGTGCACCTGATCATTCTTACAAGAAAACAATGTTTCACGTACACTCAGTTATTTTCATTCGATTCTGTAAATAATTGGATAGCGTTATACAATATCATATTTTTCTGTACTTCTTCGTAGTTACGATATATAGAAAACGTAAAATATGAAAAACTTTTAAATAGTCTCCTTAAAAATCACCATAGAATAAGTAAGATTTAAAGTCCAACCGATTACTATAAATCAATTCAATGGTTTATGACATTATTACAGTATTCTTTTAAAATCGTTAAAGGGTTTGCAGTAGAAGAGGCAATTAAACCTTTCATCGACGTTTTACAATCGCGTGCTGCCTCGATTGAGATAATGAAAGATGAAATTTTTAACGAGAGCACTGTTTCTTTTTATTCTCTGTAGAATTAAAATTTTAATATTTTTTTTATTAAAGATGAGTTCGTAACTTTGTTTCTAAAAACTGTTTTTTCTGCGAAGGTAAATTCAATTTGTTCTCAAAATATTAAATAATCGATGGATTTTCGTAAGCCTTGAAATAACAAATACCATCGAGTAACTCTAAAAAACGGCGTGATCTCATTCTTATTGCAAACTCTTCGATAGCATACATAAATATAAATCCATATATATTAACATATATTTTTTTTTATATTTATACGTGTATATACGTATTGATCGATATGAAAGTTTGACGTGTATGAACGAGCCGTAACAAGTAAAGCCAAAAAGTGGCGATTAGTATGAGCAGAGAAGAGAGATGTAGGTATAGCTACAGATAAAAGAAAAAAAACATAATAAAATTACTTGGCATGAATGCAAGTATACTTATTTCTTAATGCAGCAACAGTACTTGTCTTTAGGAATGTTTACAATATTCTTGTGTATCTCGTAACTGTGATACGTGTTTTAAAAAATGGTATACGTATATATATATATATATTATACTTTATATAAATATATAAATATACGCACATTTATATATTTATATATAATTTTCATAAAATTGTCTGTAGTTCTTGTTTTTATTCGTGTAATTCCATAATTGACTAAATTTTATATCATATTGGTATTAGCTAGAACGAGAGTTGTGCGTAATTACACAATCCCTATAAATGCGTACATGCATTGGGGCACACGTATTATTTTTTTATTTAATACTTCCTATACGATGTATAGGAAATCCTATATGATTTATAATATGAATCATTCTTATAACGAGTTTTATTTACAAAAAATTAATATATCCCTTAATCACGAGATTTCAATTTTTGACTACCTATGTACTATCCTCTACAAAATATTTCATTCAGTCCTGGAAACGGTGCCCCTACTATTATTTCCGTTCGATTTTTCGGGATTCTGTTCTCGGAAGATCGAACGTATGCATGTGTATGTCTAAAAACAAAATCTTTCATCATAGAAAGTTTTAAAGAGCATACAATTTTTTTTCCTAATACTTTTGACTACGTATTTTTTTTTACTCTTCCAATAATGAACACTTTAACGCATACCAGGCTTCCTTGGTTATGCTCAAAGTTCGTCTTTTATAAGATAAGACATCTAGTATCCTCTAGACCTACCTACAAATGTCAAATTTAGAAATCGTTTGAAGTAGCCTTATATAATGTAATCAAAAATGGCTGTTTTTGTTAATGTTAAATCTTTTATTTTCATCGTGATGAATGATTCTCTTTGTTTTTGCAAAAAAAAAAAAAAGAAAAAAAAAAATTCAAATTCAGTGTTGCCAAGAGAAATGAATGTGTTGGGAAGATTACTAGCAAATAACTTTATAATAACTAAATTTTGCTGGAATAAATTATAAGATCTACATACGTATGCAGCAATAAAGTTTAATTCATGGACCATAAAAATTCTTCTACAGATTATTTTTACCAAATTTGAGTTGTCCTATTATGCTTAAATTGTCACCATCACGAAAATGTCTCGTGTCAAATTATTATCATCTTACGTGCTATTGAGGCAAGATTAACAACCTATCATGTCTTTCTCATTATTTGAAAGGCTTTGGTAAATACCATAAGCCAGCTCTGGAGAAATTTATAAATACGTACTACACAGTAAGTTATATGCACAAATTAAGTCACTCGATTGTATATATGCAGCTCGTTCTCGATATAGCAGCACCCTTTCTAAACAACGGTATCATCATGTTAACGACGCTTGAAATAATCACGAGCGATTATAAATGTTGCTAAATGAATAGCCTTGTTAAGGTTATTCCCTATGTTTTGTCAGTGTAGATAGGTAATTCATTGAATTCACTGCGTTTAAAAAGAATTTAATATCGATGCGTTGATCCTTATTCTTTTTCCTGTCAACGAATATTTATATACTTATGATGATAATAACGTTCCAATTCCACAGCAATATTAATTGTGAGACCTATTTGTAGGAATCGAATAATAGACTAGATTACAATACAATTTCAAAACGATGAGTGTTGAATAGTATTATTACCACTTCTGTTGATAATGGGATAAATTGTTCGTAGTCTCCACTATTTACAAATCAAGTTAATTTTACACGTCCTGTTTATTTATTTCACTCACCAGGAAGTCACTGCAACTCTGATGTACATAACAGCGCAGAACAACAGTTAGAAAAAAAGATATACCATCTAATTTTTCTGTTTCTGTATTAGGTCGATCGATATGTACCGTAAAAATATTACGATTTTTGTTCACTTACAGGATCGTCAGAATTAAAATAAGAATACATAACTTTAAAGTCTGCATCAAATGACAAATGTGAAATCTGTTTGTAACTATTAATAATGTTTTTGATATTTAGAATACAGATATCGTTCCTGTTTTCGTAGTTTTGCATAGCGTTCGCCTTTGAACACTAAAAGAACAAATCACTTTTCTCGACGAGAAGAACTTTATCACACTTTTCGCACGACTTTGAACAGTTTCACGATTATATCACTATGCAACACATAAGAACAAACACATTTCTCTTTACGAGTTATCATTCTCCTGAATTAGTTTCATCATAGTGTGAAAATTTGAGGAAAACTTGTTCCAGAGTAGTTTGGCTGAAGCTGTACTCTTCAATATCCAGCTCGAGTTTGGCTAGAAATATAAGTTTTTATCGATGTAATAAATGTTTTATAATACATTTCTTTATAATACGATCAATTGTTAGCTTTACACTTGCCTTTCTCCAACTGCATAAAGCACTCGGCCAGCGAGTTAACTGCGTGTTGGGGAACACCGAAAACTAATCTGTCAGCGAAACTTTCTTCAAGACTTGCATCTGGAAAGAGACTGGAAACAAACTCCTTCAAACCCGTAATCCTGTCGCCGGAGGGTGTCGTTGGCGTACAGTCACCGCCTAAGAGTTTCATCTCGAGGGTGTATCCAGCACCATAGAGATTTTTCAGATGTTGGGTAGAACCAATACACCTCATTTCTCCTTTCACCATTATCCCGACTCTAGAACACAGGGCATCAGCTTCTTCCATCGAATGAGTCGTTAAAATTGCTCCTCTACCACCCTGTTGCAACAAAGTTTACCAATGAAGAAATGGTATTTAAAGGTCGTGCCTCTTGCAATATAGATCATAATCATTTTGTTCGTTAAACTAACCTGAAAACTGGCGAGAATTGTATCCCATAAAAACCTTTTCGATCTAGGATCCATTCCTGTACTAGGTTCATCCATTAGAACAACTTTTGGACCTCCGATCATTGCCATGGCAAAACTAAGTTTCCTTCTAGTCCCACCTGAACATTCTTGAGTCTGCTTGTCGGCATGTTCGTGGATTTGTAGACCAGTAAGATACAAGTCCACGATTCTATAATACGGAACTTATTAGTTCTATCGTTTCTAATTGATTCTGTAAGAATTCGAAAAATATTCAATTGATTTGAATAAATTACCTGCTGATATCTCCCCATGGCACACCGCGTATCGCAGCGTAACATTCTAAATGTTCCCTGACTGTAATGTTTTTCCACTGAGCATCATGTTGGGGGCAATATCCCATCTGTCTGAAAGCTTCTGCCATATTGGAATTAATGTTATGGCCTCCGATCTGCACCCTGCCTCGGGTGGCTGCTTCCTCTGCTATGATAATCTTCATTGTCGTAGTTTTTCCAGCACCGTTATGGCCCAACAAACCAAATACTTCTCCCGGCTCAACCGCTAACGAGAGATTTCTTACAGCAACTTTTCGTTGTATTTGATTGGCTTCCTCTTCCTGTTTAGAGCAGCAACTACACGAACCTGACTCCCTTTGTCTATATTCTTTTCTCAAATTCTAACAAATACAACATTTTAATGTAATTGCAATTTTATGTTTATAATTATATAATACAAAACTGGCCGAACTATTCAGGTGACTGCAATTCATACCTGTACTAGAACTACAGGTGGTTCTTGAACGGATGATGAAGTAATGAGATTAAAAACTTTTTGTCTCTCGGCTTTAACATCTGCGTCTTCATGCTCTCCAATGTCAGAGTTCTCCATTATTTCCTCACCAACAGAACCACCATTACGCTATGGATATAAAAAGTACTTTTAGTATCAAATGCAATTTTAGATATGCGGCAACCAACCCGTTAACGGAACATCTTTAACAGATTGTGTAAAGAATATTCTAACCAGGAAATGCTTGAAGATATCGCCGACGTTCCCACCACTCTTTTTAATGTCCAATAACAAAAGTACGAAGAACCACACCGGACAGTGCAGGAGTACGCCAAAGGCCATTAAAATGATTTCTGTGGTCAGATAATCGGACATAGTCAAATGATGACAAGCCGCATTGATGGAGCACATCAAGTGGACTCGTTCTACGTAATACACTGCAGCATATGGCACGTACAATGTGTTTAATAGTGAAAAAATTACATGTAAAACAAATGCTGCGGTTCCACCTGAAAATTGATTATTCGATGTTTAACATTTACGAGTACAGAAATGTCTATTCGATAACAAATCTGTTTATAAATGATTGCTACTTACTGAGACCTAACATATCAAGAATCGTGACTAGTATAAAGGGTATAAGCCCGAAGAATGTTGATATATTGGGCAAAATACTCTGCGCAGAATCCATTTTGTCAAAAATGTAACTTAAACACGTTGAGAATAGAATGGACGACGGGCAATAAAGCATTAAAAGACCGCCGAGGGTGATTAGTGCTGGTATTTCTTGAAGCGAAGGCACATCGAAGAGAAATATAATGCCGAGAATGCACAGACAAATGAACATCATCAGGCCGACAAGTACGATGAAGTATGTCAGGAAGTACATAGAAAATGATAAACCGTTCACACGAAGTTGATTCTTCGCTTTTATCTATGGATACATAACGTTAAAAGTTAATGAAACTATACATAGGATGCGGTTAAATGACATGTACAAGCGGGCGGGATAATTTCTTGTGAAGAATTGCCCACTCGTACATGTTATTTAGCTGCATTCTGTTTATTTATATACACTCCCGATAAAGATATCTTACTTCTCGATCGTAGACCATGTCTACAACTAGAGTTATTGGCAACAGAACAAAATTCATTCCGATAAATACAGCAGAGCTAGCTGTACCAATATTGAACTCCTGCGGTTGGGAAGTCTGCTGGAAAGGATGTGTCTTAACTTCGATTGGTTTTAAATGACTTTTGTCCGAGGTCAACCTAACAGCAAACAATAAACCTTACGAGTAAATATTTAAATTCAGAATATTTCTCTGAACTACTGATCTTACCTATGATAGGTGTTGGATAAAAGATTTATCAAAATTGGTAGGGAATGTTGCGTAGTGTCGTTATAAGCAACGGTCAAATCGAGCTTCTGCTGACTGTATTCGTTAATATTTAAAGCTGCCATGTGTGGTGCAATTTTGAGCAAGTTCGCAAAGTTTCCGTAGTATTCGTCAATGTATTTCACGTCTTGACTTATTCCCTCGATCAAGTCTGTGATGTCGTGATCAGTATTGTTCGCGTACAAAAGTTTCGTTTCGTTGCCGTACGTGTCTATCAAAATGGAAAGAAATAGATATGTACATACGTCTTAATGTTAACGAACATTCCCGCAAGGAAAGCTGAAGACCTAGACGAGCTTATCAAAGTGTTAAAAAATCCTCGTCCGAATCGTGAACTCTCCTTGCCAGTACTTTCCGTAGTCACTTTATTTATAAAATATAAAAAATAGTTTTTCAATAACGAAAGACACGACGTACCAGTATTCAATCTAAGAGATTGCATTTTGATCTCAACCATTTGAATGCTATTCAAATAGAGGCCAAGGACTACCAGAAAAAGAGGCGCAACGATAGTGAAATACAGTAACTGGATGTTCCTAAAGAGCCTTAGTATCCTTAGGCGAAGCATAGCGTACAGGATTTGTAGGAAATTAGGCCGGATTTTTATGGGGTCTAATCCGAGGCCGAGAATAGGAGGGTTTCTGTCACTATGAACTCCATCTGGTAAATCTCCACCGCCTGCAATCAGATGCAATTTCGAAACTTGATATAAATACTTTGTACACATTAAAAAATATGTACATACCTTTTCCTTGACCATCGTTTTGAACAGTGACACCTTCGTTCTGCAAACTTTGATAAGAAGTGCTTTTGGATTGCAAGGACAATGACCTGCTTAGTGCACGGTTACGCACCATTTTTTTCGACAAATTATCCATCGTGCACTCTGTGCCCTCGTCTTTCTCTAGATGTAGAAATACTTCTTCCAAAGTAGTCATAGAGACTCCGTAACTGCTAATGCCCAATCGACTCGATCGAGTTCTAATCTCGTGTTCTATGGCTGAGAAAAGTGGTGCAAAATTCTCGACGGAATTGTGTGGCAGAATGAAACTTAATTCGCGTCCGTGGCGTCTCGCTTTTTCTGACTTCGATACGTGAGAACTTACTAATCTGGAAATGGCATGCTCTCTCGCGTTTCCTTCGAGCACCAACCTGTGTAGTATTTTTTTAATGTACCAAAACACACCTTATTATAACATGGTATTATTTACTTCCTAACTACTTCCTTGAGAGATATTCACTTGCCTGATATAAACGTTATCGAACATGTTTATAGTGCAATGAAGAAACGTTTGAGCATCTTGACATCTTTCAAGGAAATACTGTAATATGTTTCTGACTTACGTTAAGTGATATCCAATGCCGAATTTATTTTTCAAGAACAGGGAACTACCGCAGCACCTTAACTTTCCTTTACTGATAACCGCTTTCCTATCCGCTAATATGTCTGCCTCATCCATAAAATGCGTCGTCAATAAAATCACTTTCCCATGACGTCTAGATTGCAAAAACGACCACATCTGTCTCCTGGAATAAGGATCTACTCCGGCGGTGGGTTCGTCGAGGATAATAATTTTCGGATCGCCTATAATAGCGATACCAACGGACAATTTCCTTTTCTGCCCACCGCTTAAATATTTTGCGAAAGTATCTGCTTGCTCGTACAAATCGATGTCTTTTAAAGTTTTCTGCACCTGAAGATGATCACGGAACAAATTGTCCGCAGATTAATTTAATAATGGTAAAAAAAAAGAATAAAAAAAGGAGTTTGCTTTGTACTACAACCCAAGGAAAGTGGGATGATAACTTGTACAAATTATAAAAGTTACAAGAAGACCGAACACGTACCTCGTGCTCGATCATCGTTTTTGGAATGCCCCGTACAGCAGCAAAGAATTCAAGGTGTTCCCTTGGTGTTAGAAGATCGAAGAGGATGTCGTGCTGTGGACAAACGCCAGTCATACTTCTAATCATTTGCATGTCGTTGGAATCTCTGACATCGTAACCGAAAATCAAGGCAGTGCCGGCGGTAGGCGCAGTCAGACCAGTTAATATGTTGAAGAGACTTGTTTTCCCAGCGCCGTTATGCCCGAGTATTGCTGTAATTTGTCCCTCGTAAATCGTCAGGTTAATGCCATCCACGGCTTTGATCTCTGGCTTGCGACATTTTTGGTACGATTTGTAAAGACCGACTATCCTAATGGCTTCGCGTCCTTTCATTTCTCGCACCACTGGCTCAATATCACGATTGGTCTCCTCACCAGGTATAAAGGAGTTCGACTCTCCATTCGACGACGGTACCTGTAAATACGACTGTGAACAAAATTTTTTCCAATTTCCTATACATTCGATACTTTGTGTTGTTATGCATTAAACCCACCCGTGGAGCCTTCCTCTGACACCAGAATCTCGGCGTAAAGCAAAACCAAGGAGTTCTTTTTATTCCATATTCACCTAGGATAAACATTTATTTAATATTTAATTTATTTTTAATTATAATTCCAGTAAAGCATTAAACGGTACAAAAAATATTTGAGTAAACGTACTAGGTATGACGGAATCGAAATAGTAGGCTAAACAGGCGTACAGAAATATGTCTAAAGTCATCATAATGAGACTTCCACCAAACGGTATACCGGGTCCTGACCAAAGATTATCAAAGTTTACCCCTTCACCTTGTAAATCCAATACAAGAGCCTGCAGAAACGAACGTCAAGTCTTTTACCAAAATCACTTCATTGAATTTCGCTATCTTTTTGTGTTAATATTTCATTTAGTAGATACAAAAATCAACAATACGTTGTTTGGATACAAACCTTATCCATTGCTAAAGCAACGCCCGTTGGACTGAGAAGAGAGACTACCCAGAATGAAATTGAACTAGAGTCATTCACGAAAACTTGGATAAAGTACATCAAGCTTAATATCGTCACTGCAAAGTTGCCGAGTACACCGGCGGTCTGGAAAACAGAGTTACAGTTGTTGAATTTAACATTTACATAACAACAGCACAATAAAGCGTCGTTCGAATGCTTACCCGTGACTTGTCGAAGAAAGGCGTTATCATGAAAGCAAACATGATTATGGAGAAACTGTAGAGCACTACTAAAAGGAATATCGGTAGAAAGTGTGTGTGCTGAAACATTTGCAGTGTAAAAAGTAGTATCACCCCAACGGCGGATAGTAACAAGACAAAGACGCTGTAGATAATGAACCACGACAACCTGAAACGAGAAAGGAAATTATTTCTTAATCGTTCGAGTAAATTCGAAAACTTTCGCGTGAACTTTTCTACCGATTGCTTCATGCAAGACACGTGTCATTAAACATGCGTTGCTTGTTGAAAAAAAAAGGGAAAAAAATAGAATTTGTAAGCGGCGCTACCGTAAACTGCAAACCTACCAAAAGATAGAATCTTTTAGGCCCATTATCTTCATTCCTTCCTTGATCTTTTTCTCCTTCTCACCGACTATCAGAATCAGGAGATAAGTGACGAATTGCGAAAGAGCCAGAACCATAAAGAGAGGTATAACAACTCTAAAGGCCAGCATCCAGTCTAAATAAAACATATTCTTAGAAATATGCCCGCAAAACAAAGTAAAAAAAAAGTTGTTTAACACGTTGACTGTTAAACATACTTGTGGTGTACTTGTTAGTCCGGTCACCAGTTATCGCTATGACAGTCAACGTGTTAAATATAAATTTAATTTCTAAACAAAGGTACCTTCTTTCTTCTATAATCATTAGTCTACTAAGTTTATTCTAATATCAGGTAGATAGTATTTATTACTCATCGTGCAAAAACGTACAAGAAGATGATAATCTCTCAAACATTTAAGACATAATTTCACCTGCAGTAAAGGCTTCCTTTGGGAACATCTCGAGTTTAACATCCGGTACGGTTACATCATTGTTTCCTGTGTCTAGCTACAAAGTGCCAAACGTACACAGTTGCGTTAGTATCGTGCATTAAGCGACGGTAAATTTTTATTTCGGTAAAACGGAGTATTCAAGACGTACTCTTATCTTTGTAACATCCATTATCAATTGCAACGCCAGGAAGCCGGAGTGCAAGTAATTGTTCACGGGGCATGATCCACCAGTCTCTATCGACAATACGCCACCCATCCAGTGGCTCGTGTCCTTTCGACAAGTAACTGGGGCGGAATACAATTCGGTCGGCGAAGGTGGATTCGTGTATGAAGGATTAGTTCTTATCTCGTATCTAGGAAGCATACGAATACAAATTTAACCTTTTGCGGTCCCACGTCGAGCCAGATTATTAAAGAAATATTAAAAATGTCTTGGACTGCAAATGGCTAATCCACGTCAGATTATACAATGGAATCCTTACAGGAGACGTTGAGATATAGGCTGAGAGTCTTCGAAGATAACTGCTATGGGTACACTGTAAGGGTCTCTCCAATACGCCGCTTGCAGATCGTCTTTTGTGTCGAACACCATAAAATTCAGGGGAAGCTTGCCGGGATAATCCCACATTGACAACCACAGGGCGTTCATCGAGTTCAAAAAGTTCTAGAAAAGGACCAACGTTGTAGAAACGACTGGAGGAATATTACTTAAAATTGTACTCTACTCTTTCCTTCGTAAATTCTTTATTAATGTGTACCAAAGTTTCCGTCGAGTTGGGAACAACAGCCACCGTGTTGTTCTTGTACCCGTTGAACGTCTCGAAAATCCCACCCTCTTGTCTCTGCGTTGTCATCGCAGGGTAATTCGGATTCGGTGGCAAGACTTTTACCACGATCAACACGCCTAAGGTGCAAAGGGGCAGGAAAATCTCCTGTAAATAGGCAAATTGAAGGAATCATAAATCCATCGTAGTGTTACTCCTAAACTCAACAAGTTTCATGCATTCTTTTCAACTTATCGACGAACGCTTACAGGGAAATATGGCGCACAGATAAAGGATTGGTAATTGTTTGATATTTGTTTTTATCAACCGATGTTCGTATTCGAGCGAAAACTGTCCCAAATTAGGAATAAAACGCTTTCAGCATCGTGGGACCGAACAATACGCAAATCCATCGGAGGAAAAATGGCAGGAAACGTTTAATGACCGGTTTAGTCGTATGCACGAACGTATTGATTGCGACGGGGAATTATTCTGAAAAAATATGAACGAATAAGGCAGTATAGCAAAAGTTTTCTAGCGATGTACGTAACAGACGCAAAGCGTGGGGTACAAAAAAAAAAAAGAGGGAGACATTTTTTGCTCCAGATCTGGATATGGTAAGCTTTCAACTCCGCTAGAATTGGTTCCGGGGCGTTGCTGCCCTCGATTGATAGTTAATAATGCAACTTGAAAATTCTATATAATTATTCCACATTCGAAATGGTAGGGCCAGCAGTGAAAAGAAACTCTCTCGTGCGTGCATAATAATTAGTCCACCTGCACCCTCTCCCACACCTGTCGTGCAAACCTGCGCAAGCGGTTCGATACGACGACCCACCGCCGACGAATGCTGAAAAGTTAGACACGGAGGTTCGGTTTGATATTCGGTCACCATGGCGATCAACAACCGTACGATTTTAGCCATCGGGACGACTGTCCTCGATTCCCCGAATATTAGAAACGTTTCGGGATCCCGTCGCGAACTTTGACAATAATCGGGAATCGAGAAATTCCGAACGGGGAAGAAGTGTAAACTGTTAAGGGCGATTGGGGAAACTGAAGAATTCCAAGATGAAGTTCGTCTTGCGAGCGTATCCTACGAGGAGACCGCACGGAGTGGACTGATTACGAAACATCGTAGGTACAGTTGCTTAAAGGTTTTTTTTTTAAATTGGTAATAAAATAGACGCTTCAGAGTTTTAAAAATTATACTTTAAAACGAGAGGAAAATTTTCACGAACATTGTCGGTCCGAGACTCGAATTTGATCGCGACAGGGTCTTTTTTCACGAGGTTGACATGTCCTTCTACGTGGACGTCGTTACCGAGGATTCCTTCTACGAGAACCTGACGCTGGGCGTGGTGAAGCTCCTCGAAAACGTGCCATACGTGAAAAATGTACGAGTAGAAAGGAGAAACGGATGCGAGTTGACGACCATCGTCAACTGGGAGCAAAGGCATTGCTGCCTTCTCCCAGAGGATGTTCGAAACTTCTATCTCTCGATCGACGGCTTTCAGCTTCTGTGGAACCTCGAGATAGCAGGTAACCCATTAAGATAATTATCCACGCGTTTCCAGTATTCCCTTTGTTAGGGTTTCACCCGCGCCATATGTTGTTCCTCTTAGCGTTTCTGTCCCTTGGAATTTTCCGCCAATTATTAATCAGAAATTATTAACGATCACTCGGTACTTCCATTCGTATCGTTTCAAACGGGAGAGATCAATACTATCGTTCTGTTGTTCCCGTGTTTCCGGGACTAGAGTTCCTGGCCGAGCTGTTGGATTATTATACACTCGAACCGAATAATGAAACCCAAGAAATCGTCCACGGAATAGCACTCGAAGCCAAGATTGGATCGTTCAAGCACCCCTCCTCGATGGTATGGAGAATATTGAGAGGGCTAATAATTCTAGGTTTTTACCAGGGTGTAAAAATGCTTGATGTAAATATCTTTACTTTTGCTATCAGTTGTTTCTTTGTAGGCTCCGTCTTTGGTTCATAAATCAAAAAGCCATTTATTTCGAGCGAATAGAATGTCTTTGTCTTTAATGTTTTTGGTGACCTGGATTGTCGCCATGTTCAACGTGCTGGTTGTGATAACAGAATAATTGCAAACGAAATGCATGGATAAATATGTGAGAACAGAGACATAATTAGTCACATCGATACTTTACTACATTCTTTGAGCACCTTGCTCTAATATTTTCGCAAACAGGGCAACGAGAAGAAATGATATATAAAAAAAAAAATTGATATACAGTGTCATTTAATACAAAGTGCAATTGCACTTTACAGATGCACTCGGAAAAAAGCGAGGTCGTAGGAAGATAGACCTTGTTATACCATTCAACATTTTCCTCTACAATTTCGTTCTATCTTCAACGAAACACGAGGTACAACTCGTCCCCAATTGGATGACGTAACCTTATGGCAGTGGTTTTCAAATTTTTCGAAGAATACCTTGCTAAAAAAAAGAGAATTTCTGCTAATTTCGTTCGAAATTAAAGATTATTCAACGTTAAACTTCCCAAGTTTTTTTTTCTAGAAATGATACAAATAGACGTTACTCCCCCGCTTTGAAAAATACCGCAGTGCGAGTAATTTCACGGTTTCGCAGGCGAAGAATTCTCGGTGGGTCGCATGGAAATCGGCAGTTTCTCTTCCCTGAAACGGTACAACGCCAAAGAGCCGCAAGCGGAATCCACGAAACAGGAAGTCGATTCGGAGAGACCAGAGACGGAACCCGGAAGCGCGACCAGCCTCGAGGACGTGATTTCTCTTCCGCACAGTGACTCGCGTAGCTGCAAGATGTTCGAGATCGGCCGATGTTTCCCAGAGAGTGGAAAGGCCAAGGTTTATCTGGTGTACCGTACGAAACCAGAACAGGAGCCCCCGAGCGTCTGGTTGCATCGAGAAGACGCGGATCGATGGTACCACTTGGCGGGCAATTTCACCGTGTACTTTCGTATGATGATCGTCCATCTTGGTCTACCGATGTGGCAGTGCTGCGTGGCTGCTGTTCCACTGCCCACGTGGGTCGAGCAAGTCTACTTCCTCGTTGGTCCACACCTACTGCCTTCTACTGTCGAACCCGTCGAGACCATTTCCACTTCGATGTGGAACAACGGACCGATCAACGTCCTAGATCCCGCTATTTTCAAGGGAAGAGAGAAGCAGAAGATCTCTCGAAAGAAATGAGCTTATACAGTCTTCGTCCTCTATTGTACTTGATATTAAAATTGGTACCGTTTAATATTCTTACTTTACACAATACATTTGTTCGACACTTTACACGACAGCTAGGTCCAAAAGGACAAAGATTCTCCGTAGTTGCGTAACCATCTTCAGATCCGTCTACGCTTCCGTCATCCTTTCATCCCGCGGAGAATAATACACACGCAATCATCACCGAAATTACGAGACGGATCTCACGATCGACTTTATTTTAAGATCGCTAGAGGAGGTCGCTACGATATGATTGCGTTCGCTCGTTTTCCGGATCAGACTTGTCGCTAAATGCATTCTGCTTCGTTCGTTGCTTGATTTAAAGGAAATGCAGATGAAAGCAACGTTTTTTTTTACTTCTCACCGTGGACGATCGTCCAAAGTGAACCGTTAATTAAAGAGAGTTGGTTCGCGATACGATCCGATCGAAATCGTAAAGGAAACGAAAAAAGAGATGAAAGTTGTAGAGAACAGAAAAATTCCGCCGCGCAAAATGGGCACGCAAAAACATCCGCCGAAAACGAATTGGCAAGGCGCCCTCACGGTTGGCAAACGTGGCCGTCCGCGAAACGCAGTCGTTTCGTCGCCATTCGTGGAAGTCTACGGACACCCTCTTTCTCTCTTTTCCCAAGTTTCGCGATTGTAGTTGGCAAATTCAAATATACGCTGGCGTCGAACGTCCACATGTTTCTCTTCTTTCGCGTTTTTTCTTTTTTTCTCTCGTCTAATACGTACTCGATTCGCCTTACGAGGCTCCTTTACGGTCGGAATCGGTCGTCAGTTCGCATTCAAGAACGCTTCGTTTGTTTTATATTTCAGTACGGATTTCCTAGCAAACTTCCAAATCGGTAGAAATATACGATAATTCTTGTTGTTCGAGAAAACATAATTTCGCTGGCACTCGCGAGAGCTGCGGGGTTTTTTCTTTTCTTCTTCGGGCACCGGCGACACCAATACTGCTCTAGTTTGGAAAACATTTCCGCATTATCTATCGAAAAGTTTGGCCATTTTAATTAATTACCAAGGAAGTAATTAAAATTCAAAAATTTCAATTGCGAAACAATGCTGTTATAAACGAATTCCGATTAATTTTATTATTAACTCAGATACCCCTCCAATGTTTAAAAAAGTTCAATAACTTTTCTTCCGGGCGGAACATAATTTCGTTGCTATTTTCGGAAGTTCCTTCTTCTTAAGTATCAACATTGCCGAGATAACTCTTGATTTACAAAATGTTTCCACGCTATCTCGCGAAATGTTTATTCTGTCGTTCCTCAACGGCGGGCACAGGCATTCGTTTACATATTAGAACATTCCACAGTTGTGTACTCGACTAATTTGTGTACTATCCTTAAGAAGGTTCCAATTTCTCGAGATCCAGCAGCGTCTCTGACTGTTTGCAGACAAATGTTCGTGTCTCGATAAAGTAACCAAATATCGAAATACTAATTACTATATCGCATAACGAGAGCGAAAATCTGTACAACGAATAATTTCACGAGCGAATTCAGATGGCAGAGTTAAACGATTCGTCCGGTGTATTCTTGTTTAGCGAAAACCTTCTATCATTTGTTGACGCGAACCGCATTTCTGAAAAAAAGTTTCCAAATCGTAAAAGTAATTGTTACTCGTGTGGTAGAATTGCACTGAATATTTTCAATCTTTTTTGAAATATCAGCTTAACAATGTACCTCCAATTTGAAAAAAATTCCTGTCCCCTGGGGAGCACGTTTCCATGATCAAATTTCGAACAATTCAACGTCGCTCGTCAAACCTCTGCGTCAATTTTCTGGGATAAAGGGTCGACCAAAGGGGCAGAGGGGAAAAGCAAACCTAAATATAGCTCGTTAGAAGCAGAGAAAATCGATTTATACATAAAATAAGTATTCGCGTCTATACTTAGCCCCGCCCTCCTAACGCGAGTCACTCGATTAAAATATCTTCTACCATAAAATTGTTAAACCTCGCCGATGACATAAAGCGGAATAAAATGCGTGTGTAGTAATATGTGGTACACTCTGTCTTATAAAACATCGTTCGCTCATTATCGACGACACGTTACTTTATATTTCTTTATCGTTCAGGAATCGAAACAACAGTTTCTGCTCGAAGAACGATATTGCATCAAACATATACAAAGTGTGCCGCGCCATTGGGACAAGCTGTATTTTCAAAACAATTATCGATGAATAAAAATATCGTATCGAACGATAATCTGAAAATATTGTATGCAGTTTCATGCACTGGTGTATCTGTAAAAAACAATTGCACCTTTTTGAAATGTTTGAGAATCTTCACAGGCGAATAAAGCGTAGGAATTTACATATTTTATTTTGTATTAATAAAAAACAAATTTAAAAAAAAAATCGACAGGAGGTTGGTGTCAATTTTTTGGAGAAAAAGAATTTTTTCAAATCGTTCTAAAAAAATTATTTTTACTTGCAGAGGTCAATTACAATCATTTTTGGTCAATACACATACCCTCGAAATCCTACACATTTTTGAAAAAAAAATTCTTTACTGCAAATATAATATGTGGCCAGAGATCTGTAATTATATTCCTCGTTTTTATCGCTTCATATACAGGGTGTTCGGTCACCCCTGGGAAAAATTTTAATGGGAGATTCTAGAGGCCAAAATAAGGCGAAAATCAAGAATACCAATTTGTTGATGATGGCTTCGTTAAGAAGTTATTAACGTTTAAAGTTCCGTCAATACTGAATTTTTTTCTCGAAAATGCGCAGGATTTTTGGGGTATGTCTATTCAGCAAAAATGATTGTAATTGACCCCCGCAACCGAAAATAATTTTTCCAGAACGATTTGAAACTTTTCAATTTCGCCGAAAAATTTAGGCACCTACCCCCTGTCGATTTTCCTTAAAAATTCGTTTTTGATTTTTAATAATTTCGCTTGACGCCTTACGGAAAAGTTGTCTAATACTTTTTTGTAGGTACCCATGAGCTCTACTTCAGAAAAAAGTTTCATTGAAATATATTCACAATTGTAGGAGTTATGGCTGTTTGAAAATTGGACCGTTTTTATGGGGGTTTTCTCATTTTGCGGGGTCAAGGACCAACTTTTCGAATATTTTTATGATTTGTACATATTCTCCATCAAAATACGCGTAGTTTGCTTTTTTAAACATTAAAATCGTCCAATCCGTTCAGAAGTTATGATGTTTTAAACATTCGCATGAGATTTCAAGGAAGCATTTCTGACCTCACATTAGATTTTCGGTAAGGAATTTTTTCCTCGAAACTGGGTAGGATTTCGAGGGTAGGTGTAATGACCAAAAATGATTGTCATTGACCCCCGCAACTGGAAATAATTTTTCCAAGACGATTTGAAACATTTCAATTTCGCCGTAAAATTTAGGCACCTACCCCCTGTCGATTTTTCTTAAAAATTCGTTTTTCATTTTTAGTAATTTTGTTTGACACCCTACAGAAAAGTTGTCTAATACTTTTTTGTAGGTACCCATGAGCTCTACTTCAGAAAAAAGTTTCATTGAAATATATTCACAATTGTAGGAGTTATGGCTGTTTGAAAATTGGACCGTTTTTATGGGGGTTTTCTCATTTTGCGGGGTCAAGGACCAACTTTTCGAATATTTTTATGATTTGTACATATTCTCCATCAAAATACGCGTAGTTTGCTTTTTTAAACATTAAAATCGTCCAATCCGTTCAGAAGTTATGACGTTTTAAAGATTCGCATGAAAATTCGGGCAGAGATTTCTGGCCAGAAATTATATTTTCGGTAAGGAATTTTTTTCTCGAAACTGAGTAGGATTTCGAGGGTATGTCTATTGACCAAAAATTATTATAATTGGTCCCTGCAATCAAAAATAATTTTTTTAGAACGATTTAAAATTTTTTAATTTTGTTGAAAAATTTCACACCTTCTCGAATTTTTTTCTCCAAACTGGGTAGGATTTCCGGGGTATATCTATTCATAAAAAATGATTATAATCGACCCTTGCAATCAGAAATAATTTTTTTAGAACGATTTGAAAAATTTTTTTTTTCGCCGAGAAATTTCACCATCTACCCGAATTTTTTTCTCGAAGGAGGGTAGGATTTCGGGGATATGTGTATTCATAAAAAATTATTGTAATTGACCCCCGCAACCGAAAATAATTTTTCCAAAACGATTTGAAATTTTTTAATTTAATTGTTAATAACTTTTTAACGAAGCCTCCATCAACAAATTGGTATTCTTGATTTTCGTCTTATTTTGGCCTCTAGAATCTCCCATTAAAATTTTTCCCAGGGGTGGCCGAACACCCTGTATAGATATAGTCCAATTATCCGACATATTTGATTTTTCGACATTGCCCCAGTCCCGAGTATGCCGGATAATTGGAAATTTACTGTAGTTAGCAATCGATTTTTGTAACGTAAAGGGACACTAAAAGCAACTTCGTAAAATACTCGACGAAAATTTTGCGAATCGTCCTACTTTCTACGGTTCCAAGGACGTCAGTAAATCCTTAAATGTACTATATCTCGCGGAATCTATTTTACGATTTTCAAGGAAACAACGATGAAAAGTTGTACGTACCGCCGTAGTCTTCCGTTTCTCTCGTTTCTTCAGGAGCAGATTCCTCACGAGCATCGCTCGCAGCTGCGACAAGTAGACCCCGCACAAATCCATTCCGCGAGATTCACTCGTCCTCTCGATTTCTGCAACAGAAACGAACCGAGATCATCAACCGATTGAACGAGAGATGAGAACCGTTCGATCGAACAAAATATACAGGCGGATGTAACGAACTACACCGGGACGATCGGTTCAAAGCAATCAATACGACGTGTTAGTTCAAGTGCACGTGTCGCTTCTATAACTAACGGGGTGACCCGTTAGTGTGTGCCAAGTTTGGGAGTGCATCCTCTAACGTAACATCCTGATTGGAGCCAAATCGTTCGTATCGGTGCTTTTTAACCAATTTCTCGGGCTAAATGTTTGGAACCAGTATTTTTATTAAAGAAAACGTAAGAAAAAGCAAGTACGTTTATATAAATGTGTTCGACTGGGAAACGATAAAAACCTACGGTTAGACAATGTACTTACATAAGAACAATGTACGAAGTTATTAGCATAGATTGCATATCGTGTAAAAATTGTTGCAAAATAAGTTTACTATGTAGGATTTAGAACTCGACTAACTCGTACGTTCATTAAAACGTAGTAGGAAAAATTACGTAATATTAATATTTATAACTGATAACTTCCTGTACTTTGTTATGTAATTTTTGTACATTCGTGTATGGTTTATAAAAATTGCGATAAAATTGTTCGAATAATGCCCAACACCGCCCCAAACGCGACGAAACTGTTCGCCACGACCATAACTTCTTTGTCAAGGGCCTCTAACGTCTGTTTCGCAGAGAAACAGTCGCGATGTGGTCGATAATTCGTCGTTTGCACTATTTGAGCGTTCGCGCGTGTAGTAGCGAGCAATATACCAACGAATATGTCAAGGTCCTCGCATAGTTCTCTATCGTGGCCTACGAAACAAAAAAACCGATACATATTGTGCGGACCTGGTTCGTTGTACGATATTGAGCGATGGAGGCATAAAATGAAGGAAGGGGAAAGTGTGAAGCAACCGTCTATCTTCTGCACGGAATAATCAGCCATTCTCACGCGGAATTTTCATCTTTCAATTTATAGAAATTCCCAAATTCTTAGCAATTTTGACGATCGACTTCGGAGCTCGATGTAAGTTTGCTTTCGTTTTTTCCTTCAATTGTGCGACAACTTTAATATCGTCGGGCTCCAAACGAACGACAGTCGCATTCTGGTTAAAAAATAAGTCGAAACTGCGGAATAAATGTTTCTCACGCGAGGCTTCCTTTTCGAGAAAATTGACTTTGAAAATCAATTACCGGTGCCCGGCGGAGCGCGAGAACCACTGAGTCTGCTTTGTCGAATGCACCAGCGCGCGACCACTTTCAAAGCAGTTTTTCTCATAAACGAAAGTCCGGTTGAAAAATTCTCGCTCGTCCTTTCCCACGTATTTCGTTATGAAAAATCGTAACAGTTCGAAGAATTTTCATTAAAGCGGAAAATCGTAGAATTAATCGGTGTTTTTGAAAATTAATATATCAGGCCATCCCACAAACTCTGTCGTTTCTTACCGTATTTTATTTAGGCGTTTCTCATCAGTCTGATTTTCTATTTAAAAAAAAAATAAATCAAAGAACCGAATGAGTCTTGTACGTAACGCGAAGAATCACGATAGACATTCCTGAATCATCACTCGTGTCCAATTTTTACAGTCGATGCAATTACATAATAAAACATTCATTGCACATTTTTTTTTCTCTCTCGAGGTTGCATCACCATGCTAGCTTAAGCTGTTGCATAATTCTAACTTCGTTCCACGCGCGATCTCAACTTGCCATGTTTGAGCCCTTTTATTCCTGTCTCGAGACCTCGTCGAAAGTTAAAAAGCCCAGACAAGGAACAACTTCCACGGATTTACATTCGCCTCGGTTGTTTCGAGCGACTGAACAATTTTTCTCAAAGTTTTCGCAGTACGTATTACGACAAGAAATTGATTAACTCGAACCATTGAAACAGATCGCTTTAAAAACAATATTTTTCGATAACAGCGACAGGTTAATGACCTCACCAGCCAGAAAACCAACCTACACAACGACTTGCTTAGCTATTGATATTAACATTTCCCAGATTCGACAATTTTTTTATTAACAAAGCCATCCAAAAATGAGCTTAATTTATATTTGATAGAGAAATTCTAAGTTCAAAACCTTAACTGTTTCTTTAGCTAATTCTGCCTGGACATCTAATCGATAAGCTGTGATCGATAAACGTGCACAACATATTCAATAATTCCTAGAAACACAAGGTGATTGTACAAAATACGACAGACTGTTTAAATGTTTTTAGGTATAAAATGTTTATTTTGATAACGCCTCGATTGGAAAATTTACTTTCCGGTAAAATGTATTCCTCGATAGTATTTTAGCGATCAAAGCTTCTAATATTGCAGAGGCATTTAATGGTTTCGCGTTTTATTTTTCGCACGTTAAAACGGCAATGGTATTGTCTATATCCATACAATGGTTTTAATCGACAGTTAATCATCGTATTACGCTACATGGGTGTAACACTTGTGTCATCGAATTAAGCGTAACGCGCATGCACGTTTCGTAGAATCGTGAATTACCAAAGAAATTCCACTACCTGACAACAAAGCCAATAGAACCGACTAAAATCTAATCTATTCGACGGCTGTGTTCTCGGAACCTTTGAGCGTTTCGTCGAATCAACGACAATATTATCGCGATGCCTTCGCGAAAATTAATGACTAATTCAACTATCGAATCGAAACCTGTTTGCTTAATAGAAAAATGTTCTGTCAAGGTCAGTTCGATGCTCCTAAAATTTTTGTTAAATACTTAAAAAACAATTAACTGACGGACGTACGTATCGCGCGTAAGCTACAAAAGTAACACAACATAAAAACATGCGATTTCTGTGTTACGATCGAACAGTAGGATATTTCTTCTCGTCGTAAAAATTTTATGAATTGAAGTTTAAAATTAGTATACCATATGGCACCTGCGTCACTTCTAGTGTTTAAACGAAGAATACGTTACTATTTAAAAGAACGACACATTTTGAATTATGCTACGTTAGGTCAGTTTGTATTTCCACAAAAAAGTATTAAATTCTGGAATAAAATTATAATTCACGTTGAATGGATAAAAACTTGTTCAAATAACTCCATAATCATGACAGGATTAATAGTAAGAATGGTGTAGAAGTGAAGGGATTATTATATTCGAGTAAAAGGTATTTTTCAGAATCAAATCCTCCCATCATTACGGATTTCAGCGAGGTAGCCATTTAAATCCATCTACATTTTTATCAATTATACGAATATCTGGTCCGATAAACATGGCAAATAGATCGCTGTATCGTCCGTTCACACGATACGGTTTTCGTGGCCGGTTTTACCGAATTTAATTAAATATTAATATGAAATAATCTTATAGTAGTTACTCTGTATGTCGTAACGTGACGATTCTTTGAACAATTACTTTAATAAAATTATTCTTTTATATATTACAGCCTGGCCCAGTTGCGTGAAACATCCCATATACATGTATCATATACAGTTAAATCAACAATGACGAACCTATTTATTCTTGTTTGAACAGCTCATAAAGAAACTTTAAAACTAAATTTGTCTTATCGATAATGCAACATATTCCATATTATCGACAGCAGCGCCTGTAATTTTGGGTATTACCGATTCGGTAAAGAAGAATCGTATCGTGTGAAGGGGTTGTTAGAGTGGGTACACGATGGGTCTTGGTAAAAATAAATATATTGCGCGCGTATCTAAAAATCAATGGTTCAAGACTTACATGAATCACGTGCTGCTCGGCAGTTATATAGAAAGAGACGACTCTAATCAGCCGTGCCCTCTCCCTGATCGAAATTGGTAGCGTAGCTGGTGTTGCCAGAGGTACCAGTGCCGTTGCCGTTTCTACCGTACCCGATTCCGATCGATCGTAATTCGCGAGGGGACGTACTACGGACTGCGACAGCGGCATCGCGATGAACGACCACGGTGCAATCGGTGCATCGTCGGTATGCGTTTGCAGTGCCGCTGTTCCTCGCCATCCTCGGTGCCGACAGCGATTACCGACCAGTTCCGAGTCGTTGCAATTCGCCAAACACAGTTTCGGTTTTACGAGAACCGGCTCCCGTGCATCGCTGGAGGTTGATCGCTACGCTCTGAAACGAGACCAACCGTTCAACTCTTTATCCCAGGCATGTTAAACTCATTTTGGCCCAAGGACCAATTCGCAGTTAGCTACCGCGTCGAAGGTCGCGGATGTACACAGCCTTTTAACACCAGTCAACAATACTTCGCAGAGATCATTTTTTCACTGATACCGAGAGACCAAGTGTCGGCGCCAGTTTCGAACACCATAGTTAATTACGACAGGGGATAGGAACAAATACCGTATTGTTTAAATTCAATTTCAAAATTGGAAGAAGACCAAATTAGCTGATACCGATCTTTTAGGCGTTTCGTTGTTCTTCGTTAGTGGCAGAAGTTATTCGTGTAAATGTATACTCCCAGCATAAATAGCACGCAAGAGACAAAACTACGTTATCACAATAAACACGAAACAAATAGATACAATGGTAAAGCAGTTCGCAAAGTCTACTGAATCATACTGAATCTAATTATCATGCCTGCTTTACCCCATTCGAAGTTTACTCTGCAGCTAAGTAGGGCAAAATTCATCCATGAAACAACAAAAACAATCGACTGCTCTCAGCAAGAACAACGGAATTAATTTAATTTTTGTAAAATTTAAAAGGCGATACAATTTTTATTTATTAAAATTCTTCAGTTTTCCAATATGAAAACCCCAAGTAGCCAATACAAACATTTTTATACAGAGTCTAACATTCACCATGAAGTCTGTACATACATGCATCAATATTTCATAACTGTTTGCAGATGTCGACGTTCATGATCGGTGTTGTCGTTGCTGACAGTCATAGCTGACAAGAACCTTAAGAAGATACTATCATTGTCTACTGCGAGAAGTTATAAAGTATGACTTTGTGCCATAATCACGATGGGAACGAAGCCAGTTTTTCCATCTATAACTTGCGTTTGCACGATTCAAATACAATTAGTCGTTAAATATTAAATAAATTACTTATCGAATATTTTTCTACGCGGTTCTCACTGACATTAATCAATTATCGTTGTCGAGCTTCGAATTAACTCTGACCCGCTGCGCAGTCTTGAATCTACGTATCAAACTGTTTAATACGATGATCACGATACGAGATTACTATAGATAAGTCGGTTTGTAAACATGGTTGCACACTTGTAACCCGAACAGCAAACACATACTACACTTTTGTCCTCGGTCAGGAGCACGAGACATTATTAAAAACACTTGATTCAACAATATGATCTCACGGAGCCGTGACAGGCCTTACATTTTTATTAAAAATTCCCAATTAGTATGTTACGTGATATCTCTTGTACAATGTAATTAAATTTCATATATCGTTCAGGGACGTACAGTGGCGTACAAACTACGTATCTTTTTATCGAGAGGATCAGAGATGAATTCGCAATAACAAAGAATTAAATTATTCGTAGGGAGACCGCCAACGTAACGAATAAACGACTGAGCGTGGATCCAGTGGTTCGAGAATTGTTTTCACGTAACTGAAAAGATTGACCCCCTGGATCGTTTAATTTAAAAACACGATAAAGGCAATATCTTCAGTGGTCTCTGAGAAAACATCTGGCAACACTTTATTTGGGCCATATGGTATACAATAATGCGAACGTGTCGATTCCGGGTTAATGCTGTTCATGTGTCGCGTTGCTAAGTATGCGACGGCCTTAATCCGGTGAAGTAGAGTACATACAATGAGCTACAAGGCAGAAATATGTAACAGAAACGTTTATTTCATTTGCAAGGGACACTTTTCTCTCAGCGGAATAACTATGAAAGTAATTGTTCAAAAATTTTTGCACGCCACTGTACCGTGTTTCTCATAAGATAAATATACCAATAACAAAGCTTAAGACACCAGGGCATATTACAATGTACACATAATATAAATGAGTCAAAATATTATTTCTATCTAGCGCATATAAATAATAATAATTAATATTTGCTTCGATGGTCAGATATTGGGACATTTTTTTTATCAATCGTTATCATTGCTTCGCTTCTTTGGCTAACATTTACAGCAATGGTGCATATCCCTCTTCGCTAGCAGACTAAATAAAATAGAATAATATATTCTGCCAGCCAATTTTCGGCTGATAAGAATGATAAAATTATATATTTGAACGTAACGTAATAATACATATATTTAAGGCTTATAAAGGCTTACTATATTTTGCTTTCTACTGGCTTCTTGAGGTTAAGTAAGTTCGCAGACTGGCTTTACATCTTAAACACAAGCTGTTTAACATTTGGCCTCGACAAAGTTGTAGCAAGTTGCATAATGGTATTCAGAATTTCATTCTATATGGTCCCAGGTTTAACGATTGGATTAAAGTTGGCTATTTTTGTTCTTATTTCTAATTATCAGGGGTTAACGATTAATCGTAAGAACCTGGACCGTGTAAACCTTAAAAATCTTAAGGCAAACCTCAGTACCCCGTTACGTTTGACAGAGGAGACAGTTCACAGACCTTACATCTATTAATAGACGGGGAAAGAAACGTACGAGGACACTGTGTGGTATACCCCACGCGAAAAACTTGCTCATACTATCAGAAACACGATGGCAGTTATCAACGACCCACCCCAATCGGGAGTCAAAGTAAGTTTACGTGGACGAGTACTTTTTGCCAGATGAAAGGAAATGATTGTAAAATTTATACATAAATTATACGGTGCAACCTATGTAACTTCATAAGATCGTTATTTAAATTCCTCGAACATACTGAAACTGACACGACATCAACCATAACGTTGGTGCCATAAACATTTGTGATCGTGGGAGAAGGAACCCAAATGTCACTCTGTGTACAAATAGACTGGGGGTCCACTGTACCCCAGTGTGGCATTTTAAGGTTAAACCTCTAGTACGGTTGCTTGGGTGGGTGTATTGCATAAAAAAATACCCATAAAAAAGTTAAATGTCAATAACTAATCAATTTGCAATCCCACCAACATCCTGTGTTCGGTAGCTGCACCTTATAACATTGCGAATCTTTTGTAACAACTTTAGTGTTTGCGCAATGCTTGTCAAATAATTATATAATCATACACATTTATTGTATGCGTACAATATACTTTTCAGATATTTCGCCAAGAGATTGTTCCCTTTGCCAAGATCTCGATAATTTTATTCGATAGAAAATATGTGACACAGACAGATTAAGGAAATGCACTAACTTCTTTTCTATCGAAACAAAGATGCTCGTGAATTAAATACACGTTTGAAAATGTTTGTTGAACGCAATAGAAATAATTTTAATAACAAACGTGTCCCGAAACGTTTCTATGCATCGAATTATAAATTTGTTTGCGTCATTAAATTGCTGAAACGATCATTATTCCGAGGAAAAAGAAATCAGTATAATAAATGTGCTTCGTCGATATTGTGCATATCCGTCATCCATATTTATGACTTGAAATGCACGATGGAAAATATGCAAGAAATACAACGGATTCCAATATAAACTTTGGCAAGACATTCTGTGGACAAAAATAGGACGAAAATGTTTTGTTTCGTTAAAATATGTTTACTTTCTGTATGCAAATGAATGTTTATTCGTTACGTACTTGATATTTGAAATATCTGGTATCGATATAGGCTTTTCCTAGACGCGTGGAACACCGTGTATAAGAAAAGGAAATAGCCGAAGATCGACATAGAATACATTTACTCACATTTGGCCACGGACAGATGAACCCTGCCCCTGGTCGACGTACGCGATCCGACGACGGGCCGAGCCGGAGACCAAGGAAACGACG
Source organism: Colletes latitarsis (assembly GCF_051014445.1). NCBI lineage: Eukaryota > Metazoa > Arthropoda > Insecta > Hymenoptera > Colletidae > Colletes > Colletes latitarsis. The sequence goes on along the minus strand of NC_135141.1, from coordinate 23,594,196 downwards.
ATTTTCTTGTTCCCTTAACCCTTTCCGTTGGCTCCATCCATATGGATTATCCTCGTATAGAAATCGAATGGAAAAGTTTACCTCTCATCTGTGAACGAACAACGGTGGAACTTGTTATCCAACATGGAATGCATTAATTCCAAATGAAAGTAGATCTCGCGCAGAAATTAAAACGATTCCGTATACGATATTCCGCAGGGTGCGTCGAGATCGACTTTCTATGTCTAAAACTAAATCGAATTCGCGGGATACATAATTCTCGAACGGAACTTCCTTTTTGAGATAATCGACTTTGAAAGTTGATTAAGTATGGACGCACTTGGCGTATCGTGACAACGTCACGCAACTTTCAACATCGTTTTTCCCAGAAACTATTTGTTCCGCCTCTTCGATTCGTTTTGTCGCATCACACCGGATATATAAAATAAAATTGTACAATTTTTCGATAATTTCTATAAGTTGCAGTTTCATTCTGATCGATGAATCTGAATTCCATCGAAGAATTTATGCTAATATTTAATGACATTAATATTGCCGGTATCGTTCAAAATCATTTCACGATTAATATTAACTTTTGATTGCTCGTGGCGAACATTGAATATTTAACGTCGGAAATCCACGAAACATCAATTTCAATACTTGGTTTTGTTAAATAAATGTGGCCTTTGAGCAACCATGAGTCGGATAGGAACATTTGTACGATTCGGAACGATCAACAAACAGAAATAGAATGCTTCACGCAGGATATCGCGTTTTGCACGCGTGCTATTACATTTTTTATAAAGGTTTCCTTCCTCCGAACTTACGTAGGGTGCGCACCCTCGTTCGACGTAAATAATAAATGAAACACAACAGACGGATCTAGATATAAATAGTTGTGATTTAGATATAAATACTGGCATTTGCTATTTCCCAATCAGACCATTTCTTTCCTGAACGGATGTTACCCAACACGAAGAACCGTAAATAATTAAACTTCTTCGATAAAGACAGAAATCCTACAAATTGTGTGCTTTAATCTCCCCGAAGCAGATTATGTTTCGTAAATAGTCGGTACAATTGTTGAGACTTTAATAGTTTCGAGCAGTATTTACTGGTTTCATTGTCTTGTTAAACGCCTTTTACGTTGGGTTCACGATTTGCTGTATGTAATATTAATCATCTCATTTACTGATATTTTAATTCGTGCTTTTTTATTGTTTTATTTCATATAATTTTAAATTCACGTAATAGAATTTATTTTATAAAATACGCGTATAGCATCTTTTGTCGTGTTATATTGCATTAGCGTTGAATTTAACGTTCGTTCGTTTGGAAGAAGAAGCCGGGAAGCTCTTAATTGTATAATTTTGCGCGAAGAGCACGATACGGTGGCTCTAACGAAGTGGATCCCCCGCGCTTTTCCACCGGATGTAGACACTTGTCGACGTATAAATAATAAATACGAAATACACGGGAGTCTCTGGCCAGACGTGCAGGGTCGTCACCCCACGACATGGAGGGTTGTCGAGGTAAGGAACGGCCGACGAGACAAACCGACGCCATCGTGGCTCACTACGCTTCCTATTCGGCGATCTGGCCGCTAGAATTACACGGCAAACAGAACCGAAAAAAATTCTCAATCGAATAAAAGATAAACGCTTTACGAATCAAATTAATAAAAAAATATTTTCTGTTAGAACGTTAATATTAATTTAAATTTATTTACTCATATATTTGTCGAATAAGCGAAGACGGTTCTCCAAAGCAACTGATTATTTTTTATGCGAATGACGTCAAGGAATGCAGTCGAAATTTTATGTATCACGATCCATGCAAGATACCGAGCGTTTTACGTCGCGCTTTTGAAAAGTATAGATCACGTATGTGTGCATATTCATTCCATGTCGTAAACGTCACGATCGTAGATACGTAAGATGATTCCGTGCCGGAACAATTGATATTGTCGACGTGCGTCACAGAATACTGATGTCATAATGAGATGTTTACTAGGAATGAATAATGACACGGGTGGTGAAACAGACTCCTCAGAGACTTCTCCCCGAGTTGTCCTCAAAAAACGAATAAAGAATTATTCGTTGCGCGATCGTCGTGAAAATGAATCAAGGGAATTGGTACGATTGCCCCTGCGTTCGTGAATATTTATGCAAAATAGATGCATCGCGATGAATATATGTTCAAGATAACGAGAAAAAATGAAAGTAATGTCAAGGGCTTAACGACGATAAAACGATGTACAAAATCAAACAGAGGGGACACGATGAGCGATAACTTCATTGTTTGCAGTGCGCTAAATTAGAAAGTAGCTCAACGGTTAAGCTATTAGAAGCACAGACGCGTAAATTACCTCGATCGCGTTTCCAGTTAATTAGATTCCAATTAAAATTTTAATTACTGTTCGGGATAAAATAATTTTAAGGTTAAGCTGTTTCAAGTATTTTTAACGATCCGACCATTTTATATACAGGGTGTTTGGCCACCCCTGGCCGATTCTAGAGGCCAAAATAAGACGAAAATCAAGAACACCAATTTGTTGATCAAGGCTTCGTTAAAAAGTTATTAACGTTCGAAGTTCCACTATCGCGCGCAAATGTTCGCAGATTGTCGTTCTACAGGCGGAACTTTAAACGTTAATAACTTTTTAACAAAGCCTCGATCAACAAATCAGTATTCTTGATTTTCGTCTTATTTTGGCCTCTAGAATCTGCCATTAAAATTTGTCCCAGGGGTGGCCGAACACCCTGTATTTTATTCATTTCCGACGCAACAAGTAAAATTATTAGAAAAGAACAATGTGATTAGAATAAGTAGGTTCAAATGTTGAATTCGTGTACGTATACATGGGTAAACTTCTTTTTTTTTAACTCGCCCACGTTACTTTGGACATAATAGACACTTAGGCTCTTCAGAATAATTGGAGGATCGGTTAAATGAGTCTGTCACTTTCTCAGGAAGCCAATGCTTTAAGAGCTCCAACTTGCGCTACAAGTTTATTACTCTGTGAAGACATTATTATGTAGATTAAAAAGTCAGTGTCTTTTTTGTTATTACTAATGTTTCATCCATATTACTGAATTTTTCTAAAAACCTGAACATTCTCTGTACCGTAAATATGGAGAGAAAAAATTCACAAAACCTGATGCCAGCGTACGGTTTAAGTTACGCCTCGAAGAGTTTTAGGGGCGAAGTGAGCAGTCGGGTTTTTTCTCTAGAGAGAAAAATTTCGCGATGACAAAGTGGAACGAGATACGTGTAATGAAAGAATAACGAGGACTAATATCGAGAAGACAGGGGAATAGGAACAAACCAGCACGTAAGCGTATAATCTCGAAGCACTACAAAGACCCTACGAGATTACTTGTTGCGGTGCACTCGTCGCGCACGTATCCAGGATTTAATCGCATCAAACGAAAGTCGCGTAAGCCGCAGACACAGCGGAAGAAGGTTTCATGATATGAACTCGTTGTCTTCGCGGTAAAACAAAAACTACTAACGTAATGTTCGTACTGCGTGAATCTCCGTCTCAGGAAAGGGTAGGCGAATGAATTTCTTCGGAACCTGATCATTACGGATTCACCATTGGGATGTTCCGAAAGCTCTGATCGCACGACCTCTTTTACTTCCTTCTATGAAAGTGCTGGTTTGTCCGTTCGCCAACTTGGCTCGTTATCTCTAGTTACTTCGTCTTCCCATCACGCAGTTCCTAACCTTTCGGTACGATAAGAATTTTAAACGCACGAACGAAGGTAGCAATACGTCGCGATTTCGACAAAACGAACGTTTCATAGTAATCCCAAAGAAAGCAAATAAAACGATAAGCTCGAGAACATTGTTTCCGTTTGTCTCGCTGGCGGAAAGCTTAATTGAAAAACACGGAGATATTTGCATCGCTATTCTCCGCGCAAATCCGTTAATTAAATTTGTGACGTTCGTCATAAATTCGTCATCCATTCGCTAATATTAATCGCTTAACATTTTCTACTGGAGGAATTTGCAAAAAAAAGCAGAACCCACGGTAAATCTTAAATCCCTCGAGACAGATTCACTCGTTTGTTACAAAAGCACTATCCGTTTCCGTTCGTTTAAACAGAATCAAATTTCATTCTGCGTTCAACTAACCGCACGCATCTGCATCGTTCAACACTCATAATGTTCTCTGTCGCTGACTCACCGCCGGATGAAGTCGAAAAGCATAATTGCCCGAGGGGCCCTCGATCCATCGCGAGCAAAGAAACATCGTTTCCTTCCGGAAATCCTAACTCGGACGTGTGTTCTGTGTACCGATTAATTCGGGTCGCGGAGCTTTAGAAATCCCTTCTGTGCCTCGTATCCCTCCCTGCCCCGAGTCACGATCCTTACGAAACAAAGGGTTAAATTATCACCGTGCTAACCTTTCACCGTCACTTTGTTTATCATCACGTTCTCCTCGTTTCGTGTGCACTTCGCGACCGTGTATATCGATCAGAAACGCAGCGGAAACCACTGTGTCCCGTATATGCAATCGCGATCGTACGATTTTCGGTGTATCTTACTCGTTCCTTGTTTCTTATGCTAGCGTCTCTGTTCGTTACAGGAATCGCGCTAGAGCGAGAAAGAGAAAGAGAGAGTACCCACGTCGAGTCGGGTCTATCGACCGGTGAGAATCGGAGGGCGGAAGAGGGTCAGAGACGCGGAACACACTGAAAATTCTGCACGATTACGGGTACGGTACGCGTACCTACACACATCTCGGCACAATTCTTCCACGAGTTTCTCGTGGTTGCAGATGCGTCAGCTTTCCTCCGGTCAACGAATTCTAATTCGTTTAGGACGCTTTTAAAGCGATTACTGCTTGTGCATCGGCACGCAGAGGTCGCTAAACGTCGCACCCGTGCATCTGGTAATAATCCGTATAATCGTCCTTGTCATTAGCATCTTCGTAATCGTTCGATCTCATTCCACTCGCGATTTGTCACATTTGATCGCGAAACGCTAACGTCGGTATCGTTCGAAAATCCATGGTCTTCTGAACGCCAAGTGCTTTTGTCTTCGCGTTCGTGCACGGAGGGTACAATGGCTGAAATTAATCTACCGTGGAGTCTCTCATTTTTCGCACCAACTGGTAAACCCTCTTCCTCGTTTTCTCGATGTTTTCGTGATTCGAAAGCACATTCTATGACGAAATAATGTATCCGTGCGATCGAACACGATCGAGGGAGAACAGTCTGATAATCTTTACCGATTCTTTTATTTTTCTCACCTAAGATACTTTCCGACGATCAATCTACGGTAACATGGTCGATGCGGTGTTACCGAAGCGTGTTCCAAGTTCCAGTTAAGGGTTCGTGTCCCTCTGATCGCGAAATATACGCGCGCGCGCGCGGGCGCGTGTGCACGCGGATGAAAGCGGAAAGCGCAACCGAGCGGAATAGATGGAGAAAAATAATGAAATAAGAAACCGAGAATGTAATAATAGAGGGTGGATTAAAAAAAAAACACGTTTCGGGCGTCAGAAATTACGAAACAAAGGGTCGAAAGACGAGTCGAAGAACGAGGGGTAAACACGAGAAGGAGAGGAAGGGGGTAGTAAGAAGACAAAGGAAAATGATGGCAAAACCCTACACGCATTACTGAATTTCTGGCTGTTACCATTCTTCTCTCACTCCGCACCCTGCCCTCTCGTTCACTCTGTCCCTCTCATACAGCACCCGCTTCACTCTTCGTGAAAATCGATCCGCTACCGGCCTGGACAAGCAGTCCACGTTAAATAACTCGCGAGTGCAACTCTCACGATGAAACTTTACCTTATTACCCCTCGAATCGGCCGACGACCATCGTACGCGAGATTCCCCACGACACAGGTTAAAGGAGCTCATCGACCGGCGTAACGAGTTTTCTTGCTTACTACCGTTAATACTACTACAAACTTTGCTACGACACTGAAAGAATGATCCTCAAGAACGATAAAACTGACGATATCACGGTTGGAACACGGCCGCAAATACGATGAAACGACAGTAGGTTGCAAATAACGACGACCTGACCACGTACCCGTCGGCCGACGACGCCAGACTGCCCGAGAGCGCCACCTTTCTTGCCTGTTCTGCTTCATCCCCACTATTATCCCTTGTATCGTTTTACATTGGTCATCTCTCTCTTTTTTACGCCGACGTCTCGCGTGCCATCTTTCTCAGTTCTATCCACCCTTTTATCCGTACTTTCTTTCCATTCGTTACACGTTTCATTATCTAATCCTAGATGCCAATTTTTGTATTATGTATATTCTATATTGCTACCTCTAATTACCGCGTAACTTCGTGTTTTTTTCTCATAACATTTTACCCATCTTCATCCAACTTTCTTTCTGTTGCTTTCCTATTGTATTGTAATTTTTATGCTCTCCTCTACATGTATATTCCTTTTCTCAGTGTATCTCCTTCCCTCTCCTTACCTTTATTATAATTCTCTCGTGTCACGCTCATCTATCTTTCTCTCTATTCTTCTTACCGTGTTTCCATTCTCTTCCCCTACCTTCGCACCCTCTTTCTCGCCCTCCAGCCCGGTCATGATCCGCACAGGCGCACCACGCTGTCATGAACAGGCCCGCGTCTGCGTTCTTCTAACGTTCTTTGTCCCTCCAATTCTTTCTCTATTCATCCTCTTCCTTCGCTACAAGACTATTCGTTGGAGTAGCGTGATCTGGAGGGAATTACCCACCCGTCTCACCCTCCGACATCGGGAATACGTTATGCCGCCTGCCGACGTCAGCCGGCGGATGGCGACACGCGTTTTCATCCTCTTGCGCCATCGTCGAGGGACGTATGACCGTGCGGGGTAAATTATGCACCTTCGACAAAAATGACATTTCTAACGTACATATTCATAGGTTGCGTTCGGGGGTGAACATTTTGTGAACACTCACAAACTACTGCATCGATTTCAATAATTTTTTCATTGTTTAAAGCCTCTTCCCGAATGACATAATAAATGTTTTATTAACCATTTATAAGTTTTTGATCAAATAAATTTTCTAGGAATTAATATGTAAATACAAATTGGAAATTTATCACACGACACCCGCTTAAATATTTTAGTAAGAATTTATTCATAGGTCAGATGTTAGTTATTCATCACATAGATCAGGGTCAGCAAACTTCCTGCTACGGATCGTATGTAGTTCCTTCCCCACTTGAACACAGTCTAAAGTTAAAAATATGCAGAATGTTTCAAAACAAAAGATTCCACTGTCTTGGAAGACCATGTATAATATTGTTTATAATGTAAAATGTAGGGGTCAAATGGATATGATTGAGGTTGTTCAACGGAATAGACAAAGCGGGGAAGGAATTGCATGTGACCCACGAGTCGCAAGTTCGCCAGCCATGACCTACATTAAAATGTATCGAATACTAAAACCGAATAAAGTAGTCTGCATATTCTAATCTATCGTATACGAAATGCTAATATATTCGACATTCATTGGCTGGGGAATTTCAAATTACCTGCGCATTTTATATTTTATATCGAAGCTGAAAATTAATTTGTAGTTGCAACGCGCGAATACTTTTAGACAGTCGACTACAAACGAAATACAAATTAGCAATCAGTCATTCGAATACTTATTGAAATACATCTGCGTTTACTTACTATTGTATAAGACGCGATCGATAAATATTTAAACACGGAAGCATACGATCAATAGTATTTACATGTATAAATATATATACTCAGTTCGTTTGTAATTTAAAAATAAAATGTGCCTATAAATAAATTCTGTTATCGTTATACAAACTGTCCTAACGAATACAGTACTTCCTAATTGTGACACGTAACCTTCAATACCAAAGTTTAAAATTAATTACCCTACTATATAAGTCATCCTAAAACAAACGACATGTCTACATATAAATATTTAATTTTTTATACGTTAGCAACGACGCTGGCGATCGAAATAAAAAAAAAAGTACACGCAATCGAAAAGGGGTTCTGCCGTATCGATGGTATATCATTTAATATGTGGGAAAATACATAATATATTTCCCACGATTTTTGTACCGTATGTTGTTATCGCACGCTACAGTTACGCATACTTATGGCATACATGAATTAAAAACCGTAATAAAAAAAATCGCTAAAACAAGAATATAACATCGTACAACAATAACCGATAGAATAATTGTATCGTAAAACGGGTGCATCGTGTCGGATGATCAGAGATTGATTCAATAGACGTATCCGGATATTTATTGAAGTTTCCAAGTATCTTCAAGTATTTGCATGCCACTGAACTATGCTTTGTACGAATTTCCGGCTGCTGGTAGAGCAATATCGAATATTTACTTCCGTGGAGGACGATGTTGACTATTTTATTGATGTACTCCCCTTATAAGCATCTTTCGATCGAAAACTCACTACTTTACTTTTTTAAGTTTCTTCCGGCGGATGCTTAATACGTGCACTAAACAAAAATTTTTTTAATTATTTTTTTCAATATTATTATCCACATTTTATAATCAGTTTTTTACTTGTCCTCTAAAACAAGAAACTGTTAATGGGGAAATTAAGTAAAAGAAACTATGAAATAGCCATAATATATTTGGTTGTACGAACGAATGGGTGAAACAAAATCAAAAGAAAGGATCGTCTGAAGTACGACCGACATTTAGGTGCGGTTCTGTCAAAATGGATTCACTATGTTCTGATTAGAGAAGCGACACACCCAGATGGATTTTGCCGTGAAAATGCTTCGAATCGATACGAATCATTCGAATAAAAAAAAAAACATATTACGCAATCCTATGCGAAAACAAATTACTGTTTCTCTTTAAATGTCCAGAAGCCACTTCTATTGTGAAATTAAACCAGACACTTTGAAAACTTTGATTCAATTTTAGAAAGAACAATATACGATAATTTCAACGAGAACATTTAGAAAATGTGTCGAATAATGGTCGACTTAAGAAAATAACAATTAAAACAAGACAGGAAAATTGGTCGTCCATCGGACACATTAATAGCCTTTATCTGTCCTAAAACAACTTCAAAGAGGTTACAGAGTTGTTGTCGTTTCGTATTACGCACTGACAATATGCTAATTGGCCACAGTAATTAAATTAACATTCACACTAGCACGCATTAATTGTTTCTGCACTTGACAACGATTTTCATCCTTTCAGATCGATTAGATACGTAAGATGACCTCGAACTATACTATACATACACAGATGTTAATTAACCTGATTGGTAATCGTCTTAATTTACTCTAGATAATTTCTAATTACGCTCTTTCAATATTAAAAGAAAAAAATATTTTATATAAAAGCTACATAACCTATACAATCATAACCTGCATTAATTGATCGTTAATATATACTGTAATATTTCTTCTGATTACTTTCGATAATGGTCTACAAACAAAAATATACATGAAATCCGTGGTAGGATTTTAAAAAATACCTCCGACCTTTATAATCACGATAATGTCAATGCGTGCGACAAATAATTCCCTTCATCTTCGCGTCACATTCACTCTTCTATCTTTCTCTATTGAAAGAAATGTTTCGAGGTCAAGTTGCTCCTCACACGTGTTCTTTATCGAAGAACTTGATGCTAGCCTCATTATAAAGAAACGAAAGATCGTAAATATTATATTCCGTTACATGTTGATGAATTATTCCGAATTCTTAATTCCTGCTCTAAATAATGTACAATGCCCATCAAGTTTCTTATCTCTCGTGTGCTGTCGTAATTCACGACTGTGACGCACTTCGTGTGCAACATAATCGTTACTTCAAAGTGTTAGCTTAGTCTTTCTGAGACAATGTTCGTAATTAATATAAAATCAAACGATCTGAATGAATCTGTACAATAATTTCCTTATCATTATTCTAACGACAGACCACAATCGTCGAACCTTCGATAGCTCAGTTGGTAGAGCGGTGGACTGTAGTAGGCACGATTGAATTGAGACATCCATAGGTCGCTGGTTCAAATCCGGCTCGAAGGAATTTTTTTTTTATTCTCCCTTTTTAAAGTATTATATGTTATAACGATTTTTTTACAGCTAATATATTGTTAATTGCATACCTGACCAAGAACTATTACCAAGCATATTTTATGCTCGTGTTACATACGTTATCGCAAACGAAGAGTGACCTGCGATACTTAGCATAAGGTAACTGAAAACTTTATAGTTTCTTATGCCATTAAAACCAAAAGCATTCTTCTTCCTTGCAGGTCAGAAAGTAATAAAATCAGACCTATACTATTTACCCTAAGAGTATGTATGATAATATAAGTATAATCAATAACACAAAAATAGGGGAGAAATTATACTAATTATAAGCATCCAGTGTCCAGATAATCCCAAAATTTGTACGAATATTTAGGTTCATTATCTTTTTGTAAGACAAATCTCTGATTAGACATAGTCCAGACGTGGTGGTGTGGTGTTCCAATATTTGTTTATAATATTTTTTCAAAATATTAGCTTAGTCTTTCTGAAACAATGTTCATAATTAATATAAAATCAAACAATTCGAATGAATCCATACAATAATTTACTTATCACTATTCTAACGACAGACCAGAATTATCAAACCTTCGATAGCTCAGTTGGTAGAGCGGTGGACTGTAGTAGGCACGATTGAATGAGACATCCATAGGTCGCTGGTTCAAATCCGGCTCGAAGGAATTTTTTTTTTATTCTCCCTTTTTAAAGTATTATATGTTATAACGATTTTGTTATTATAATAATATTTTTGTTACCCAATACTATCAATTATTAATTATGTAATTACTTTTGCAATTAGCTATAAGACATATACTGAACATTAACATACAGTATAACATTTTAAGGGTATGTTTAATAATTCTACGCTTCTACATTACAAATAAATGCAATCGTTTTCATTTCAGAATAAATGGACGTAGAAAAACAAGTAAATAAAAGTATATAATTACTATTCAATCAAAATGTTGCTAAAAATAATGAACCTACATATAACATGTATTTTTTTATTAGTGTTTAAATATTATAAAATTAAACAAAGTCAAGAAAAAAAGAATTGACCATTCGACCGTGACAGGACTCGAACCTGCAATCTTCGGATCCGAAGTCCGACGCCTTATCCATTAGGCCACACGGTCAGTTGTATGACTGTAATCCAACTTTGAATATTACGGTGCTTACCGTAGTATATTATTTTTAAATATTAAATGACGTATTTTATATTTTATGTACATCAATCTAATAAAATAATTAATTCACATAACATATCACTTCTCTCGCACTATACATCTATAATAATTTAACACCAAAAATACATTCTTATATTAGAAAGGCTGAAATATTGATGTTAATGAAATAATAATCAATATGCAATAACATTAAAAATCAACTAGAACAATTTCGGAAAATACTGTTCAAAATTTTTATTTTACCAAAATTAATTTATAGCGTTTTATTTAGATATAATTCTAGCATTAATACTGTTTCATTTTATAAGAATAAAAATTAGAAAATTTCTTTTGCATGATAATTGTTTAAAACTATGTAGATATTAGATATAAAAGCACAGACGATGTATACGAGTAGACTTTTCACCTTATGGACTTTCGTGGCCCAATCTAACTGCCATACCGACCTGAAAATTCGGAGGTGATTTTAGCGTCCTCTTCTCATGGATGGCGGTCAGTTGAGAAACTATTCACTGAATTAGTATTGCAGCCAAACAGCTGTAGTGTTTGCGTAAATACATGTGAGTTGACTATGGAAGGGATTAAAATTCATTTTTGAATCTGTTGGTAGCGTTGCGAATGACATGAAAATGGTAATGGGGTTTCGAGACCCCATAAAAATGGGCCGAAAAAATACATTGGGTGAAAGATTTACTCGTATACCTCGTCTTTAACAATACTCTAGAATCTTTGATGAATCAATGAGAATCAAAACTAACCTAGCGAAGAAGCTCTATATTTATGATGACCTATGCAAAGCGGATCGCAGCCTAATTTGCTAATATTACTTAGTTTTTAATTAATAATTGCATTACCCAGCTAAGAGTGATACGATTATTAATTAAACGTTAAATAATATTACCCAGGTCTCACCACGTGGAGGTTGCTGCGAATGGAGACCCGCCCTAACTGATTCCCAATCATCCTTCATTAATAAAGATCTTCTGTGACCAACGATCGTTGGTCGAAGAAGAAACAAACGAAAGTGCAACCAATGTAATATGCACAACCAACGAAGAGAGTTGAAAGAATTTTCAAAAGAATTTGTCTTCAAGCAAAAATAATCTGCGTAACATAATGGTTAACCAAACACCTGCCTAACTATAAATCTAAATTCGTTTATTATATCAAGAAACACTTCTAAATTCGCAGCCATTAGCTCGGTGTCACCCACGAAGAATAACTTTTCTATCGTGGGTGACACCGATTACCAGGTCTCACCACGAGGAGGTTGCTGCGAGTGGAGACCCAAAGAGAGATAGATGGAATCCAAGTTCCATCGATCTCCCTTTTACATCCTTAGAAGCTAGATTAGTCATGCCAAGTAATTATTTTGTTTAAAAAGGGATGAAGCTAAATTGTTGGAGACACGACGCGACGCGACGCGATGCTGAACCGTGCAGCAGATCTTCGGATCGAATCGACACTGCCCTTGGTAAATTGATTTCTATTTCTAGAAATCGATCTATCATTGGCAGGCGACTAGATCTTTCGGACAAACTGGACGGCCGATCACATGTTTCGTTCGACGAAACAGTGGTGACCGAAGCAAGAAACGAGATAACGAGTCGAGAGAAGCTACTTGTTAAATAATTACTTGGCAATATTGGGAGACGCATACACTAGAGACTTAAAATTAACGTCGAAGCTCGAGTCTAGTCAAGTTGAAGCTAAAATTCGGACGATAGTAGGAAACAAAGTTCCTTGTACCAAGCAATTATGTGATTAAAAAGAGGGATGAAGCTAAATCGTGGGATACGCGACGCGACGCGACGCGATGCTGTACCGTGCAGCGGATCCGAGGATCGAACCTACTGCCCTTGCTAACTCGATCTCAACAAGAAAACAGAGAACTGCAACTCCGAATCGAGGTCTCCATTTCTCCAACGCAACCCGCCGGGAGCCCGAAGGACCCGACTTAGGCTGTCTGACAAAGAGAGAGTACCTGAGACAGAGTCGACTTCCGCTGGAAGGTATGCGTTTCCGCAGAATACGGAAACTCCACACCTTCCAGCGAAGTGCCGTTTTCCCTCAATCAAGCTTACCAAGGGAAGGCGATTAGATCTTTCGGACCAGATACACGGCCGATCACATGTTTCAATCGATGAAACAGCGGTGACCGAAGCTAGGAACGAGGGAACGAGAAAACGAGAAGCTACTTATTGAATAATTGCTTGGTAGGACGCGGAAATATGTACAATAAAGAAATCTTCGACGTTAATTCTAAGATTCGCGACGAAGCTTAAAACTAATCAACTTGGAATTAGAAGTCCCCCGGCGGTTGTGGCGTACTCCCTCGATGTCCTTGCGATTAATCTAAATTTAAACTGAAATCGAAACTAATATTTATATTAGTAAGATATGGAAGGAAATTAAGCAACATATTACAAGAATTTAAGCTGAAACATAAAAATAAAACTCTTATATTAATCAGTGTCATCGAAACAAATATGGTATATACATCGACACAATGTTATAGATACCAAAACGAACATTCGTAATAATGGAAGAAACTTGGATCGAGACCCCAAATTGAATCAACACAGTGTTGTACATATCAAAACGAACTTTCATAGTAATGAAACAAACTTAGATCGAGACCCCAAATTGAATCAACACCAAACAATCAAATGAAACGAAAGAATCAAACAAAGTACCTCCGCAGATTATTACGAGAATTCGAGCAAGAACGTAACCACAAAAATCTTATTCTAATCAGTGGAATAAAAATACCTGAAATTACATTATTATATCCTGCAATATTATACATATGAAAGCAATAACATAAATTCGACAAACAATGTAAAAATGGAAACAGAGAAAAGGGACATTCATAATAATCAAATAAAATAAGATAGATAAATAGAGGTGAATTCACATCAAACAAACAAATAAAAATAATAAAATATAAATAAGAGGAATGGACTTACTACTTATCGTCAGTACATAGGATAGTTACCACTAAGCCACTGTAACCACTGTTGCCACTGGACCAACTGTAAAATAAGAAAATATTCGTATTATAGCAACATCAGTTAGACAAGCAAGGCAAAATCAGTTTATTGAAGAGAAATTGGTATCAAACGATAGAATAGAAGAGGGGAGAGAATTTTTAAACAGTTCTTACCGTTGGTCATCACCGTCCGGCACTGGTCAGTAGTGGTCACTAGTCGAATCTCCACTGGTCAGCACTGGTCAGTAGTGGTCAGTTCTGGTCAGTCCTGGTCAGTCCTGGTCACTCCTGGTCCCCCCAGTGGTCAGTGATCCACGAATGGCCCGCGAGACCCGATTCCCCTGGATGCTCCAGGGGTACTGAAGAATTTGTCCAGCGGTAGTCTTTAAGTGGGGAAGTCGAAGAGTGGGGAGACAGTGTCAACGTGAAGAGTTAAGAACCACTTGGTCTAGAGAACAACCCTATTTCGATTGGTCCCACCTCTTGACCATTTCTAGATCTTCACTGGACCGTTGACCTTGAGGTCAACCTCACTGTTGACCACCAGTGACCATAAGTTATTGTTGATCATCGACCCATTAAAACCATTACGAAGATTAAAGCCATCTTACGAGGATCTCCTTACAATTTGATGCATGATCTTTTTAACATTTTGTTCCACTTTGGAACAGTATCTCATGTTATAAAATACTCATGGTACAGCGATAGCGTTCATCCCACTAGCGATAGGTCTATTCTTTACCTCGTTTATGTGTAATAGATATACATGGGTTGGAAAATAAAAATGCCTGGGCAGTCGAGACTCAAAATCGTATGCAGGTTGACACAAATCGGATTTTAGCTGTTTTGAAAGCAAGAAAGAAAGACTCACATTCGCCTTCTTTCTTGAATTCCCGAAACTGTCCAAAGCACCTAAGCTCACGTACACATGGTTGTGAATTGGTGTGTGTAAATGGAGGGGTAAGCTTACTCTGGACACCGGTCTGCCATCTGATAACACTGTTATGAATCAATTTTTAGATTTATCAAGACATATATGTATAACCTCCGTATCTGTAGTATTACTCATTTTCTATTTGTTAATTTTTGTTAATACATGTCTTTTTGTACATCAGTTCGAACAATTGCCAACGATATTATCTTTGCATCTGTACGTATCATCTGCGGTACAGGCAGACTACTTATGGTAATTGGTGTCGCACATACTGCAATACCGATCTGGTAAAAAAAACCATTGGATTTCGAGCGACCTCCTTGTTTGAAGCACGGTGATCTTGAGAACTATGATCAATGAAAATTGTCCCCATACCGTGAGACATGAAAATACATTTAACGGTAGATCTATTCTGTACCTAGTCTGTGGTTCAGTCCTCAATTCATGATACATTCTTTAGATACTTGCACATACTTGTAAGATTCAAATACATTAAACAATTCATCCGAATAGACTGCATTTGCATATAACGAAGTTACGGCGAGATGTTAAATATAATTACGTGATCGATGTTTGAAAGAACGCAATAGTAGATATGTCACTTAACAAGTTATTATTAGTTATGAATAGAACTTCATACGTAATGTCAAACTATAATACTGTTAAATTGACACACGATGGGATTGCAAATTTCCTTAGACTACACATGATCAGTTTTTGTACCATGTAAACGTTTCTAAGCAAGCAATGGCAGATTTGCAATAGAAACACTCAAGATTTTAAGAATTCAAGATCCCCACTTATATAAACAGGATTAGAAATATCAACGATTAAAATTTCTGTAACTTCCCCTTGTATCCGCCATTGGAGGCGAACTAGTGACGAAGCTGGTAACTTTCTCCTAGAGGGCAAGAATTAATGTTCCCCGGTGTATATCGATGTTGTATGTAACACCGGCATAAATTCTGACTGTGTAAACGCACTTACTGTGCTGCAAATATTAAATGTAAATACATAGTTCAAATTACACATTATGGAACGTTTCAAAAGAAGCGAAGGAGTTTCTAGTTTAACCACGGAATATTGAAAAGTCAACGAAACAGAAACGAATGATCAAAGTAATAATCATCGCCGTGTTAAAAATTGGCAAATAACGATATATATTAGACCCATTGACACAGAAATGAATATTCCAAAAACAAAGTCTAGTTAGATATTGCATTAATAAAGAGAAATATTACTGATTTGCGGAATAGAAATTCTATAGCACGGTTCCAGATTCTGAAATCATTATTCAAATAAAATATATGCATTTTCTTCTTTATTAAATTACTTCGGATAATCTACGTGCTACCATACGCGTAATGGTGAAAATCTTCATTCGATGCTTGAAGAGAAAAATGAGAAATATTAATAAGTTTCGATTTGTCGAAGCGACGAGGAATTAAAGGAACGCAAGACCAGTTTATAGATGTGATTTAGATAAGATATCGATTTACGAGGTGAATCCGTAGGTGTCCGGTAGAACTCGAAAGACAGAAAAACGATATCGAGCGAGTTCGGGCGCCGACGCTGGGCGCTCCGGCGTCCATCCTTCCTTCCCTCTCGCTCTTTCAGTTTCCCCTACCCGACCTCGTTTCTGTTCGCTGTTCGGCGAATACGTCTCCTTCTGTTAAACGCCCAGTTTATCGTCAGAGCTGGTCAGAGCTGGATCGGATTTATATCGTGTTGCAATACCGCAGCCTCGCACGACGCATACGGATATTCGCGGTAGAAAAGCCAAGTCAGAGACGTAGAGGTTTCGCAAGCAGAAGGGAGTCGCGGCGTGGTGACACCGTTAAAGAAATCCAAGCAGAAAAGAAGGGCGTACGGAACGGTCGCCCCTCGAAACGAGCGACTTGCGAGCTAATTTAGCGCGAGAAGAGAGTCAGACGGCGAGCAGAAGACAGCTGTAGTCTGGCAAAGGCAGTGGTTGCACCGAAAAGTCGGCGTGGTGTCATGAGAGGCGGTCTCACAATCCGCCCTTCTTATCGGTCCCTATTAGAGTCATGCATGTCGCGCCCTTCAAACGAGGTGAGCGACGCTTTTCCTTGCCCATCGTTGGCCGTTTTTATCCTTTTTCCGCGCGATATCGTCAAGGCTGCCAGATACTTGTTCGTAATTGGAAAGATTCGCGCGCTTTTTACCCTCGCCGGGTCACTTCATTCATAAACACTGCTCTCATTCTTAGGACAAGACCCTCTCGTCGAGACTGACGAGCTATACGAACACTGCGTCAAGCGTGCGCGATTGTTACTATACACGAGAAGTTTCGAGTTGCGCGGAACCATTTACCACTAACTCTATCGAGACTTTTTTTATACAGAATATTTTGTTATTATAAAAATATAATGAACTCTATCGGTATACGTACTAGAAACTATGGTAATTTCGTTCCAACTTACGGCAGCATGTAAAATATTTCCGTAAAAATTGGACAACGACTAACGATTAAAAATATATAGATAATAAGCGAAATCGTAGAAACTGCTTTACATGTAAATATTTCAAAAATCATCCGTCAGAAAGACTACTTGCTTAGCATAAATCAAGCGCAGAATGTTTCGAAACCTTCGCGGAAAAAGACACAATTCATCGGTCGAACAAAACCTGTTGGTGCACGCTTGTGTTTTGAGTTATAGAACGAGATAGCACGTGCCAAGTTGCACCGCCATTTTAGTTTCGCTGTACCCGGCCGTCGGCGAGTGTAATTATGTATTAACGTTTTAGTCTTATCTAGCGGGGTCTCCTAACGCTATAATAGAGAAAATACTTTTACATTTTTCTACCATGCAAAAACGTTTGAAACAAGCAGCGTAGATGACGCAATGCAAGTTCGTTAGAACAAGTAACGTAATAATGAATTGTTCGTAGAAGTTGGTGTTGAATTTTCTTGTTTGAATACACAAGTATCGTGTTACATCATTCATTCTACACGAACCTCCAGTATTGTTTAGACTCTTAGAATTTCTTACTTACATACTTCCTTTAGCTTGTGTATAGAATCCACCCCCGGGCCCTTCCACAACAAAGGGGAGGGAAAGACCCAGAATTACCATCCCCCTCAACATTCTCCGTATGGTCGAGACAGGCTACTCAAACGACCCAAACTTGGCTCTGGGTACTATTACCTGTAAGAACAGTTTTCTCAATAATTTGAGCCCATAAATTGTCAGCCAAGAAGTAGACCTAGTGACGTACGACACTAACAATATATCCGATTTAGTTATATACCCAGTTGATATTCTCTTACGCGGGAAAACAATTTACATCTTATGTTTTTCAAATGTACAATTTCTTTGTCATCTGTCACCTGGAGTTTGTCAAGTGTCGTGTTACCTTATAGAAAGAGAACTGCCCTTCGTATAGAATTACTCTTCATCGCTGCCTTCTGTTACAAGAAAAGTGCTGATAACACTTTAAAAGCTTAAATTACTGCAGCTGATATTATGCATTAGGTCATCGCATAAGTACGTGTCATTCGTCCTTCTTAGAATTATGTGGTCCCAGAAACCATTTCACTTGTACCTGAAACAATACAGTTCAACATAAATTGTAACTTTTATGGAATCTGAAACCCATTAAATCGGCGGGTTCCGTGAATCCAGAGTTAATCGATTCTCTTTCCCTCTCTGCTGGGTCAATTTTTGCCGAGCTCAAGGCAAGAGTGGGGATAGATCGTGGAAATTGAGCTGTGCACTTCTCTGTGCTTTGCCTTTAAGATCGTATAGAACAACACGAAACGCTATTTAACGTATAGCACGTAATTTACGCACGTGCACCGTTTGATCTTGGCAATTTCGGATGTTTACAGTCGCGCGTAATTGGCACAGATAGCTATATATGTAGACGATTCAACGAACCGTTCCAAAGCGGAACTCGCAGCAGTAAGGTCGAATAAAAACGGAAACGTTCGTTAGGTCTAAATGCAATGGAAAGTCTTGGTTATGCAACGCGGGAGCCCGACTACCGAAATCTACGGACAGTTGCGTCATCTCGTGAAACGGAAAGCTCGAGTCGCAGGGTGCATGGAATCCTTAAGTTATTCCGAAAATATCTTCGTGCTTCCTGTTTGATTCCCTCCGTAGAGTGGCAATGCCAAAGAAAATGACCCAAGTCAAGAACACGTTCGTTCTAACATTATTTCTTTACACTTACGTTGTTATTATACCGAATCGAATGTCCAGATTCAAATAATCATAAACAATTTTTCAACACGAAGGCATACATGAAGGAATAGTTTCTCGTAAACGAGCAAGCATTGTGGATATAAGTTCGATGCCGATCGAACACTCTTCCCACGTTCGAGTTCGCGGGTTTATTTTTAACGTTTCACAATGAATATGTGCTGTACGAAGTGGCCGTAAATAGACGATCGGGTTCTTCAACGAATCACTCGATGGAGAAGAACGACGACAAACGCTCCGGCGACACGTTCCGTTTAAGCGAATTATGCCCATTTACGCGCAAACCAATACGCGCGTTAATTCTTTTCAATGGTGGTCCGTCACTATCTGGGTCGTACGTGCTTGAAAATCCGTCGGTTCTACGACAAAAATTCGTTACCGCGTCGAAGAAAATCTCTAATTTAAACTGTAAAGCTCACCGATCACTTCCGACGTGACATTCTATCCGCATAACGTCGTTTCGATTTCAATTTATATTTTATGCGCGAAGAAAAGCTATCTGCTCCGGGTTATAAGACAATGGCGAGCACCCGTAATCGATAAAATGAAACGAAAATCATCAAATCGTCGGCTTTACACGGGCAATATTACGGATTGGCATGAGAAACGAATTGAACGTTTCCCAGCGGTATTTGCGCAACAGAAACGAGAGTTTTCGGATATCAGCGGAATGCAGCGGCGTTTCAGCACGATTTTCGACTCGACGAATCGATCGACGGGTTCATGCGTCCGGCCAAGTGGTTCAAAGTGTTAGACCTCACAGTTCGCGGAGTAGGTCATCATGAACCACGTGTCGAGCGTATAAGACTCGAAGACAACTGTTGGTCGCGACGCAAAAAGCCGTTCCTCTTTGTCGTAGCGTTGATCTCATCGTTTCAGATTTTCTACAGACGCGTACGTGTCGCCGGCGGTTGCGAGGAGGTCGTAGAAATGCAACTCTCGTGACGAACGAGACTCTGTCAAACGAATTTAATAGCTTCCAGGCGCGATTTAATGCTTATTTTACGACCGACTCGACCTTCGTCGTGGTCGCAATCGTTCGCGAGTCTACGCGCGCGCGAATATCGTTCCTTTCATACAATCAATTAAACGCAATTGGATCAATTCGATGCTTGGTCACAATGAGCCATTAGCGCGCAATTTAACAACAGCTCTATGGTTTGTTAATTATACGTGAGTCCCAACAACGCTGACAATTATCTTCGTTTCGTGGTTGTACGTTGAAGATTAACTGAAAGAAAAATACGGGATATGAATATAGTATTACATTCACTATCAGCAAAGCAATTTTTTGAATAATTCGTAAATTATGATCCATCACTGGATTTTGTAAACTGAGACAAACAAGAATAAATAGATTAATATGATAAAAGTACTTACATTTTAGAATACGATCATCTGGATTTCCATTGATTATTTTTCTTTAACATTCCACGGTAAAAATTAATATTTTCAGTTCCTTGGTAAAAAATCTTCTCACCCTATGTGGTAATTAATGCATTTAAAGGAATGTAATGTTTGTGCAGTATCGAAAGATAAAGTAACCATTGATAGACACTGCCTATTAAACTCTGCAAACGTCAGTGTTAGCTAGCGTATCGTGTTACCAGTTCGAAAAAATTTGTAACTTAATTCGTAGCGCGAGAACAACCATGATAGGTGACAATCACCTTTTATCGAGCAACATCTTTGTTACTTGAATCGTTTAAAACGATTAAACTCATGTTCCTTAATCGTTTAAAACCATTAAACTCACATTCCTTTCGAGTCGAGCAATTACATCGCTCGACGATAGAACGAAATATCACTCGCAATTGCTTTTAACACTAGATTTACGGAAGCCGTCAATTTGACGGATGTCAGATTCCATATTTAAAATTGCAGAACGCATAAATATTATTTTTTAACAATTTATGTTGAATTTGTTTGATGCAATGGTATGAATACATATTCTAATTAAAAGAAAAATCGTATTTTAAGGTAACCGTCAACGTGAAAGGCATCAATAAATATACGTGCGATCAATGCCCGTAAATCTAGTGTTAAACAAGACCGAATTACATTCTGCGTACTCTCAACACGCTTGTCCGGTTGAAAACGATGCAATAGCGTCGCAAAGTAACGAAAACCGTCCTTCTTCCCCTCTTTCGTTTTACTTTATACGAGCATTTTATATAATGCCTCGTAAAATAGTTTTGAGATGTTAAATTCATTGTGTCTCGGTCGCATAAATCATCTCAAAAGCCGCAGAACGTTGGAAATCATTTTCGGTATTGCATCATTGCAACCGAACGATCAAAGCCAGAAAGACTTTCGTTACTACGGAGCAGTCTCGTTAGATTTGCTCTATTTATAAATTCATACGATATTAGGACAATATAATCTTTGTATTTTTTCTTAGTTTCATACATTAACCGAACCGATTTAACTTTTATTTTTAATTATTCGCTGAATCTATGCCAAGCATTTAAGTGGTCGGTTTAACTTTCCGCTGACAACAGTACATATTCGTCGATATTTACGAACTTTACGGCTAATATATTGTTAATTGCATACCTGACTAAGAACTATTACCAAGCATTTTTTATGCTCGTGTTACATACGTTATCGCAAACGAAGAGTGACCTGCGATACTTAGCATAAGGTAACTGAAAACTTTATAGTTTCTTATGCCATTAAAACCAAAAGCATCCTTCTTCCTTGCAGGTCAGAAAGTTATAAAATCAGACCTATACTATTTACCCTAAGAGTATGTATGATAACAATAAATGTATAATCAATAACACAAAAATAGGGGAGGAATTATACTAATTACAAGCATCCAATTTCCAGATAATCCCAAAATTTGTACGAATATTTAGGATCATTATCTTTTTGTAAGACAAATCTCTAATTAGACATAGTCCAGACGCGGTGGTGTGGTGTTCCAATATTTGTTTATAATATTCTTTGTTTGATGTACGATCTATGTAAACAAGATCACCTATTCCTGAGGCTGACAAACATCTTTCAGACTTAAATAGATCCATCTCCATACATCACTGTGAGGTGTATACGTGATGTTATCATCTTTTCCTTGGTAGAACGGCAAACATAAATTCAGCATTTAGATCCAAGTAGCTTAAATTTCACACTAGAATACTACTCCCTCAAGCTAAATCCCTAAGATGTATTTCTACAGTTGCTAATGATACTGATTTTAATCGTGCATTATTCGGTTCTGCAGAAATTTCTGGCGCTGTTTTCTTTCGAATTCTTTTACTCGACAGTGCAATTTGCTGATTTCTTGATTACGCCACAACTTTTAAGTCTTTAAAATTTTCCTCCTGAAAATAAAATATGTACATACCGAAGTATCGTAGTTAATCATACTGATTTTAGAGTTTTTTTATTTTTTCGAACAAAATATATCTTGTCTGATTAGATGCATAACTAAAACAATTACTAGCTATGACCTTGCTCTCTATCCGATGAAAATTTAATACGTGTACATTCAATAACGGTAATTGTTCTATCTATATTGCATGTTTGTACATTTGACCACGTACGCCTTGATTCTATAATAATAAGAAAACATATTTTCAACAAATTTATGGAAAGACGATATTATTAATGTTCAAAGCTGTGATTAGATATTTTGACGTTTAGAACAATAACGAAATATTCCTGTAACTGAAAAATGACTACGACAGAAATAATTTATTTTTCGAATTCTTGCGTGTAATCAATATACGAGGTATTCGTGACACAAATTATTTATTGCTGTCAGCAATTTGTGCAATGACTTTCTCTAAAGTCATTGAAAATATACTTGAAAGAATGCACCCTCATATTTTACGTATAGATCTTTGAACTTGACGGATAAATTTTACGAGAGAGTCTGGTTAATAAGAACTGCATTTTAAAATGTCCAGGAAATACTAAAGAACTAAGTGCTTTATCGGAAAATCGAGTCGAACGTTTGAAACATTTTCCATGGATATTTTTGCCACGCAAAAAAAAAAACTCGCACGCGTGCACCTTTCAGGGGAGAAAGTAAACGATATTTTAAGGTGGACAGTACTTTAAATGTTATACAATGAAAAACCATTGCCAGCGTCAAGAAAATCGATAGTCCCTTATCGAAAGGTCACCTTGAATAAGAAACCACGCTCAACACGCCTGGCGTATTACGAGTGTTCAATCGCCTCAAGACTAAATCCGTTTTGAAAGAATGCAACGTGCTCGTATTGCGCACCATATAAGCAGTTACTGCGTTTATTACATACGATCGTTTAATCTAGGAAGATTTATTGCCTTCCTATATAGCTTATCAGTCCTTTGTTATCCATAATATTGATTTTCGATGTGTGAGTAAAATCGCAGAACCGATTACGAGAATGATTAATCAACTCGGTATCGAATCTGTTCCGATATCTTTATCGACACATTTCCACTATACGAGGTTTGAAAAATTAGAAAGTTTGCGAAATATTTCCAACTAGTAACTTTTCGAACGAACACCCTGTATAATCGGAGAAAAATCGCGCGCGTTTTGCGTGTCGCGTGCGTCTTGTTCTATTGTGCGACGAAGCACGTAAAGAAGGCATAACGATCTCGGTCACGAGAAATCTTTTGGCATCCGGCCACGAGAACTATTACGGTAACAGCAACGTCCCAAAGATAATAATATATGTCACGTGACAAAGTAAACACAAGCTCGACGATCTGCCACTTTTCAGATCCTTTCAAGAAATGCTTTGAATTAGTTCGCTCATCTTTCGTTAGTCACGAGAAGCAAGCGACGCGGTACGGTCGCGTGATTTGAACCACAAGTGATTTTTCAAGTAACACAGTGGTTTTTAAACTTCTCCAGTCTGTTTAAGATATTTTAATTTATTTCGAGTCGATCGAATTTATCGAGACAAACCTGGCACGGTTTTTGCTCGCGAACAATTTAAACACATGTTAAACATTCGCGGCGCAGTGTAACCGGCTTTTCGAGACGGTGTTTAAGAATTACTGAAGTGTACACGACTATCAGCACCGATTTAACAGGCTATATCGAGCAGGTGTTTCCTATTCACTTAAACGATGCGAATGGAACTATAAGTGAAACTGTTTTTTTTTCGTGGGACAACCTCCGTTTGCCTGTCTATGTCGCGCGGCAGTGAAGAATGCTAACAATTCCACTTGTCAATAACTGCTGATAGCAAATGATAGGAATCAATGACGGGTAAAAATCGCATTCCTTCGCGAAAGTTTACATGATAATTAGTACGATAATTGTCCTGTTTCAGTTCTAGTGCGATAAATGCGCATCACGCTTCGATCGTAAAGTTTAATGTTTCAAAGAGTAGTGGCATACGTGATACGTTGGCAGATATTTGCATTTTATCATGTTTTGGAGGATAGAAAAGTAAAAACATGAAATGTATTGTTTCAGCTACCGTGGGACATGATCCACAGACGAGCAACGGCAATCAGCCGCAACAACAACTGCAACCCGGTAGTTGGACTGGAGCTCCCGAGACAACGTTGGTTTCGCGATCAGCTAGGATCAATGGGAACAGCAACGGCTGGAACCCCGTTGTTACGACGCCGTTTCAGCCTCAACAACAGCTACACGAACGGAAACAAAAAGAAACTAAATCTGGGGATGTGGGAGATGATGAAGACGGGGGTGGAGGGGGTGGAGGGCTGGAGGGGGCGGACCCAGAGGAGAACAACTCTGTTCACCTCAAGAGACGGGTGGGACTCGTCAGTGGGGTGGCTCTAATCGTTGGTACCATGATAGGTAAGGGTCAATATCGGTCACCGATTTCGGTGAAACCTCAAAAACTAAAATAATGCCACCTGTTATCATGAACAGGATGCCTAGATCCACGAGAGTATAAGGTTTTACCAAAATCGGGAACCCGAAGGACCTGTACTTTAATTGTAGGATGCATAACATTTGTTTACGTTTCTGGTCCAGGTTCCGGGATATTCGTTTCGCCGTCAGGGCTTTTGGTTCGAACTGGCAGTATTGGAATTAGCTTCCTCGTATGGACGGCCTGCGGCTTGTTAAGTCTGTGCGGCGCGTTGGCATACGCCGAACTGGGTACGATGAACACGAGCAGCGGCGCGGAATACGCATACTTCATGGACGCGTTCGGTGCTCCGCCTGCTTTCCTCTTCTCGTGGGTCTCCACTTTGGTCCTGAAGCCGTCTCAGATGGCGATCATATGCCTCTCGTTCGCGCAATACGCGGTAGAAGCGTTCGCGGCCGATTGCGATCCACCCGAGGAAATCGTAAAGATCGTGGCGCTCCTGGCGATCATACTTATACTGCTGGTGAATTGTTACAGCGTTAATCTGGCCACGGGTGTGCAGAACGCGTTCACTGCGGCCAAATTGATTGCCATACTCGTTGTAATCGCCGGTGGTTCTTACAAGCTGATACAGGGTAACACGCAGCATCTGAAAGGCGCATTCGACATGATTGACGGCGACAATACCGTGAATATCGGAAGATTGGCCACGGCCTTCTACACTGGCCTGTGGGCGTACGACGGTTGGAACAATCTAAATTACGTCACAGAAGAAATCAAAGACCCCTCGAAAAATCTGCCGCGTTCCATCATGATCGGTATACCTCTTGTCACGCTCTGTTACGCGTTGATAAACGTCTCTTATCTAGCCGTGATGTCGCCGTCGGAAATGATCGAAAGCGAAGCCGTTGCAGTGGTAAGACGACAATTTGTAATTTCATCGTTATTTCGATTAGAAGCCAAGAATTAGAACAGACACCTCGCATCCTCGTTATTTTTTAGAGCTAATCGGATTTTTCGAAAAGAAAAATGAAAAAAAGCATACAAGTCAAAATCTATTCAACGGAGAGAGTCATCCTTCTATAATGTTTTGCAGACTTTTGGCAATCGGATTCTTGGCGTAATGGCGTGGCTCATGCCGCTCTCGGTTGCAATCAGCACGTTCGGTTCCGCAAATGGTACTCTCTTTGCAGCAGGTAGACTATGCTTCGCCGCATCCCGAGAGGGTCATTTACTCGACTGTCTCAGTTACGTGCACGTGCGACGCTTCACTCCCGCGCCAGGACTTATCTTCCACTCTCTCGTTGCAGGTATCGTTTATGCGCCTATTCTAAACACAATGAAATATACATTAGTATAAAGGTACTAATTATTTAATAAAATACGTTCACGTCAATTAGGAACGATGGTATTGTCTGGAAACATAGATTCCTTGATCGACTTTTTTTCATTTACCGCTTGGATCTTTTATGGCGGAGCAATGCTTGCTCTGTTGGTGATGCGAAGGACCAGACCAAATCATCCACGACCATACAAATGTCCGCTGGTGATACCTGTGCTCGTACTTGGAATCTCTGCGTACCTGATTGTAGCACCAATCATTGACAAGCCTCAAATCGAGTACTTGTATGCGACCGGGTTCATATTTGCGGGCATGCTTGTCTACCTCCCATTTGTTAAATACGGATATGTGCCCAAATTTATGGGTAAGTGGGAATTTAATAGGAAGCAACACATAAGGAGCAAATATATTAAGGGTAAAATATTACTTTTCTGATTTGCAGAAGGTGTGAATGCCTTCCTTCAAATGTTACTCGAGGTAGCACCGACGGCTGCAGCCTTTGACTGACCTCGATCGAATGCAAGGAACGGTTCTTTTAATGCCAAATCATTCCATTGCAGCATGGTGAACCATTTGTAGATATCTATTTTAAATATGCATAGACAAAAATGTGTATTCTATTATCAAAGCTTGCAAAGCTGACCCAAATGAATTCACATACATGAAAATATTATTTTATTACTCATTATTCTTCGTATATAACATACAATATATGGAACATGTTATTGTTAAACATAATTAGTTGATTGTTGTATAGATTACGTTGAAACAACTAAAAATATTTTAAACATTTACAGTTAAAATTTCATGTTTTTTTTTTTCTACTCAATGGTTTTTCATTCACATTTCCATAAACCTCCAATATATTATCAGATTTTTTCTTACGAATCTTTGTAGTTTTATGTTTTACCATACTACTTGCAGCTCCTGATACATCTTTCTCGTTTTGTTGCTTTTCCTTTTGCCTTGCTTTTTGCATTTTCAATGTTTTATAATTTATTCTCCTGTTTTTAGGAGGTTTTGCGCCTAAACTTAAGACAAGCTCGATTTTTGATTTCTTTGCCTTTGCTTTTTCGAAACCGGATATACCAAATCTCATAACTTCGTACCTAAAACGTTTCATTTCTAATTCTTGTTTCCTTTTTTGATCTTCTTTAGTTTTGTCCTGTGCATCAGTTTTTTCTTTGTCGTCTCGAAAATTAACATTCTCCTTTACCTTTTTCCTTGGTTGCTTGTAATTAACTGATACGAATTCTTCTGCAAGATCTTTTTTCATCTTCGACACCCGCGTCGGAATAAAATCTTCCATTGTAATGTACTAAAAAACAATGAATTCTTATTACAAGTGAAATTTGTTGAGACTAAATAATAGTTACATACATATTAAACAAAATGATATCTAAAAACTATTATACAATGTTGAATATTAAATTATTAGTTATATATCTATAACTTTTTTTTTCACATGTACACGACAACAACTAATAAAAATAGTTACCACATTTCTAATAATTATATTATTCGTAATATCCATGACACTCATAAAAAATTTACAAGTACTAAGGTTTATTTACATGAACATTGAAAAATTGCGGGATAAAAAGGGTTAATATAAGCGATGAGTAGACATAACCTCAAATATAATCTGTGCATGCGTAAAAGATAACAAAAAATAAGTTTGAGCATATCGATATTTCTTACCTGTATAAAATATAGGAAAATTATAATTTAATTACGATGGAAGAATATCCGCCGATTAATATACGTTTGGCTGTAAATAGAATTGATCTAAATTTAATCAGAAACGAAGATATACAGCCGCGAATATATACACCGGGAGAAGAAATATCTAGTCAACCTGATTTTTTGAGGTAATGAAACTGCGTGTAACCTGCCTATGAATAAGAAGCAGAATTTTCATTCTATATGAATTTTCATTAGGGGTCATGGAACATATGTAGATGATGAGAATACATTACGTGCGTCCGTAGCTGGCGTTTTAGAAAAAGTAAACAAACTTATTTCGATAAGACCCTTGAAAGCACGTTATCAGGGCGAAATAGGAGATGTTGTTGTTGGGCGTATAACCGAGGTGCAACAAAAACGATGGAAAGTTGATACTAATTCAAAACTTGACTCTGTACTTTTACTATCTAGTGTTAATTTGCCTGGAGGAGAATTGGTAGGATATATAACTATGCCATCTTTCATAACTCGATATTTAAAGTGTAAATGATTTTAAATGCAAATATTATTTTTCATTGTAATTTATTAGAGGAGAAGATCTGCAGAAGATGAACAAACAATGCGAAGATATCTTCAAGAGGGAGATTTAATTTGTGCAGAAGTACAAAGTAATTTTGTAGATGGCTCGCTTTCGTTGCATACCAGAGTCTTAAAATATGGTAAATTATCTCAGGGTATAATGATAAAAGTTTCACCAGCACTCATAAAACGAAAGAAAACACATTTTCACAATTTGGAGAATGGTGCAAGTTTAATATTAGGAAACAATGGTTATATATGGATTGGAGCTAGTAAACAAGATACTGACAGATCAGAGGGTGGTTTCACTCAAGATTTATCAAGGATCCCACAGGAAAATCGTGAAGTTTGTGCACGACTTCGTAATTGTATTTTAATTTTAGCAAAATGTAATATGCACCTAACAGATACATCTGTTACATATGCTTACGAAGAATCTATGAAATATAAAGTAAATAACTTATTAGAACCTGAGCCAATGGTTGATATATCGTTATTAACTCATCAAAGACTTTCACAATGATTCTGTACTACACTTATATAACTACATGTTACTCAACATATAAACAGAATATATATTTTATAATAATTCTTAATGTAAATTTTTAATTTACGACAGACACTAATAAATATTTTTTAGTTTCTAATAAATTTTTTTTAATATTTACGTACAAAATATAATAAAATGTTGACATTGAAGAAGGGTGTGTATGCTCTATGTACTGAATGAAAATATGAAAAGTTAGTACTGCACTGCAGTAAAATTGAAATAGATCATATAGAAATACATTGCAGTATTTTATCAGCAGTTTTGCCTGTAAGGAGGTATAAAAAGAAGTATATAATGTGGCTGTGCACTGCTAAAACGAGTATTGATTAAACAAATGACTTAGAGACAAGTAACAGCAAAGAAATATGGATGCATGTTTCACTGCTTTTGACAAAGATGAAGATGGATATTTGTCTCTCACAGAATTTGAACTCATTTGTCGTGCATTGTTTCGTAATGATCGCGGAAAAATTTATACTCTTGACAAGAATCAGTTAAATGAAATATATTCTGTATTTGATTGGAAAAAAGATGGAAAGATTGATAGGGAAGAGTTCGAGGTATATTTGTAAATATTGCATGTCCAATGTAACCATAAGATCTAATCTAATCTAATTATAATGTTAAAAATTGAAAGTAAGTTTAACATTTTTTCATAATTTTGCAGATGTGCTGGAATCGTTGGATTAAAATATGTTGTCGTCCAAAAAGTGTCTTTTTGATTGTAGATGTACAAAATGATTTTATAACGGGTTCGTTAAATATAAAACAATGTGCTGCACAGCACGATGGTTCAGAAGTGATCGAACCAATCAATCGTTTGTTGGATACTGTACCATTTGATGCAGTATTTTACTCTCTTGATTGGCATCCTGTAGATCATGTCTCTTTCATCGATAATTTACATCTTAGGTAATTAATACATATTTGAATCTTATTAGTACATTTTTATAGTCATACTTACAAGTTAAATATCTTTGTGCAGAGAAGTTGATCCTAGTAGCGAAATTCCAAAAGAAATAGCACAAGTTTATGATACGGTTACATTCAAAGGACCACCGCTACTAACGCAACGTCTTTGGCCGCGTCATTGCATTCAAGACTCTTGGGGTGCAGAGCTTCATAAAGACCTAAAGATCGTTGATAACGCAATTAAAATATACAAAGGAACAAATCCAGAAGTGGATTCATATTCTGTGTTTTGGGATAACAAGAAATTGCAAGACACCACGTTGTCTTCACAATTACAAGAAACTGGGACAACAGATATATATATTTGTGGACTAGCTTATGATGTTTGCGTCGGAGCTACCGCAGTTGATGCACTTAAAAGTGGTTATCGAACTATTCTCATCGACGATTGTAGTCGAGGAGTAGATCTTGTAGATATAGAAAAAACGAAAGCTACTGTCATAAATAATAATGGTGTAATTGTGAATTCGAATCAGGTAAAAGCAATGGTCGAAGGAAAAGATCGACGACCGGAACTTGGATACAAATTAGCTTTAGAAATAAAAAAAAAAATGAACTCTGTAGATGATGATAAATAATATAACTTCACATTTGATCTATAATTCGTATAAACTAATAACTAGCATACCAGCTTGCTCGAAATTAGTACGTGAATTAATTAAATTAATATAATATTACATGTTACAGAGATAGTTCTGTTAAGAATTCCTAAAATGTATTAAACGAACTAGAATAAATATATTTTTCTGCATCAAATTTGGATGTGTTATCATTTTCTAAAATTAATTTTTGAATCTGCAGTATGCTTCTTGTATAAAAATGTAATATAATAAAAAATAATAAAAATATGGATGTAAACTGTTTATTTCTATTTACATCTTCCCGCGCAATTAATGATACATAACCGCAATATCTATACTATCAATTTCAAAAATTATCTTTTAGTATTGATTCGTATTTTTCCTTGTAAATCAATATCGTAAATAAATAATTAACGAAATACACAGAAAAATATACCCAACATTTAAGTAATTATAAACTCTTAAATAATAATGAAAATTTTCAATAAAAGATGGTACTTACTCGATTTTCGAATATAACCTAAAACAGTGGAACATACGTAGAGCACTTCTCAAGCTTTGAATTATTAAATATTATTTAATTTTATAATATTAAAACACATCATGTTTTATCACGTAAGTCATTTCATTTGTACGAAACTTTTTCCATCTACTAATCTACAAAGAATCTTAATAAATAGATACTGTAATTGAATAACGATTATAATCCAAGATTAGAAATAATTCTTGACTCGATCTAATTGTATTGTAATTTTAAATCATTATACCTTTGTAGATATCCTTGGAACATGAAATTTTGTTACATCCTAGATATTTTGGACCTCAATTGTTAGATACTGTCAAACAAAAATTGTACACAGAGGTTGAAGGTACCTGCACAGGAAAGTAAGTTCATAGTTTATAATTATATTAAAAGCAGGAAATTTATATTAAATAATTTATGGCATTTTAGATACGGTTTTGTAGTTGCTGTAACAACAATAGATAATATAGGTGCAGGTATCATACAACCAGGACAAGGATTTGTAGTATATCCAGTTAAATATAAAGCCATTGTTTTTAGACCATTCAAAGGAGAAGTATTGGATGCTATTGTAACACAAGTAAACAAGGTAAAGGAATAGTTATATACATGTATATAAAACCACAATATTATTGATAATTTCTTTTTTCTTTTCAATAGGTTGGAATGTTTGCAGAAATTGGTCCACTTTCATGTTTTATATCTCATCATGTAAGTTACTCTCGAACGAGTCGTAATTTTATAATTTTGTTTAATAATTTAGTAATATTGTTTACAGTCAATCCCAGCAGATATGCAATTTTGCCCAAATGTAAATCCTCCATGCTACAAATCAAAAGAAGAGGTAAATTTTGTTACAAGTAATGTGTTGCATAGTTCTAACTTTATAATTATGCAGGGTATTCAGCCACCCCTGGGAAAAATTTTAATGGGTGATTCTAGAGGCCAAAATAAGACGAAAATCAAGGATACTAATTTGTTGATTGAGGCTTAGTTAAAAAGTTATAGAAACATTTCCGGCCACGCGGTATATTTTCGGTAAAGAATTTTTTTCTCGAAAGTACGTAGGATTTCGGGGGTATCTCTATTGACCAAAAATGATTGTAACTGACCCCCGCAACCGAAAATGATTTTTTCGTGAATGATTTGAAATTTTTTAATAACTTTTTAACGAAGCCTCAATCAACAAATTGATATTCTTAATTTTCGTCTTATTTTGGCCTCTAGAATCCCCCATTAAAATTTTTCCCAGGGGTGGCCGAACACCCTGTATGTGATAATATACATTACAGGATGTAATTATTCAACCAGATGATGAAATAAGATTAAAAATTGTTGGTACAAGAGTTGATGCTACAGGAATTGTTAGTATTGAAGCACATAACATTTGTTTCTTTATATTTTATGCTACTAAATGTTAATATTATATTTTTATTTACAGTTTGCCATTGGAACATTAATGGATGATTATTTAGGTAATTATATATTTTATTGACTAATAACTTTATTTATAATACTGTCTTTATAAACGTATCTCTTTTATAGGACTTGTGTGCAACTAAAGAGAATAAACATTGATTGTTTAATTATGCATAAATTTGTAACGGTAAATAAAATTATTTTTTACGGAATGATATTAAAATACATTTCAATAAGAAATCAAAACATACAAGTTCCTCCTCCAATTGCTATAATATAAAACAAACACGGGAAAAAAATATTATTGAGAATTATTAATGAAAACAATTTTTAATCACAATATGTACATTTAATATAAAATTGTAAAATATAATTTACAATATTAAAGAACATTTAAACCAAAAATGTTTTATTGCATTTATTAATAATAAATAATTTAATTCTTATTAAATGCCTCTACATACAAGTGATTAGAATTACAGTAGTGCCCACTTAAGTGTCCGCGCTCAGGACCGGTCGTGGTCGTTTGTGGGCATGGTTACTTCTCAGAATTCAACGGAGATAAGGAAAGAGGATAAGCGCGAGTAAGATACAATAGCTGGCACCCGAAATCATATATACAATGTATCGATAACAACCGGCATCAAGTTACGCTCGGCACGCTCGATGTCGAAGCCGCTTGGCTTCCAAGAATTGGTGGGCACTACCACACATACTCAAATTGGAGCTATGCAATTTGCACAACTTTAATAGTATTAACAGAATATTGTGGGATTGCTTATTCTTACCCCATTGGTGTAAACTGTTCAGAATGTAATTCATAAAACTTCTTCGCAATTAAATATTTATATTTTATTATAAATACATAAAGTATTCGTGCCATATGTTTATTCGCACGTGTAGTTTCATAGATATATTTAAGTGATATATCTAAACAGATAATGTACTTCGATACATGAATTACTTCTTATTTAGGATAGTAACTCCGCAAATTCTTTTACATTTGTTTATTTCATTTTATTTGAGTGATACGAAATTTTATTTTTGAACAAAGTTTACTGAAATTGTAGGAATCTAAATTTAGCAATGATGAAAATAAAGCTAATTTTGCCTCTATAGATGTTTTTGTATATCCATCTTGATCTGGCATCATTTTATCGACAACGTGTTTAAATATTTTACCGTCATTATTAACATAAAACGTAGAAAAACCGTCATACCACCTATTGATAAATTTTTGTAATTGATATTACAGAATGTAAGAAATAATTTACTACAACAATAATTGAATTTACTTACGATTGTTGATCTCGTATATGTTGTTTCATCTTCCAAATTTTAAGTCTCCAAAATTGAAGAAATATGTGTGTACCAGTAATGCCTATTATCCGCCAACGAACTTTAATACTGCTATCTTCTGGATGCATAGTTATTTTTAAAATATCAAATTTAACATAGGCAAACTTTATATGACCTACTATTTTTAAGAATGCTATTTGTTTTATATAATTAACAATACCCCTGTGAAACATTTTCAAGCATATATATTATACATTTTCTATAATACATATTAATTTAACTACAGGTATCCCTCGAGTTACGCGGAAAAAAAATTGCGGCAATGCTCGAGTTACGCGGTAATTATAGATGAATGTTTTTAAATAAAAAAGATAATAGGTATTACACAATATATATTTCACAATAGTTTGTATATATTTCAGAATATTTCAGAGACCTAATTCTGAGTCTCGACTTACGCGGAACCAATTAATCGCATAATTCGAGGGATACCTGTATAAATAATATTAACAATGAAAATATTTCACATTATATACATACGTAGTTGATGTTCCTCGAATATTGTTTATAAATACTACATCTTGTGTATACATTCCATAATCCATTGTTTTAATAAACAGGCTAGGTAACTGAAAAAAACATATTTCAATAAAAAAAGGTTATTAAACTTTATATCATTCCAAGTATATAATTCGTTTTCAAAATAGAACAACATACTTCTTTGCTAAGAGTGTCAAATACATGTTGTAATTGTGCTTCAGATGGTTTATGATCCTCTGGAGATGCCTTTTTATTTACACTTTGTTCATTAGGAGATAATTCTGTATATAATATTCTTTTCTTTTCAGGATTAAATAAATCATTGTCTACAGTTTTGCTAACTGAGAGCATCTTAGTATTAAACATACAAGACTTCTTATTTCTATGCAAGTAGTTAGAATTTATGTGAGGTTCTGACCATTGTGTACTATTGAGTGTAAAGTTATTTGCAACACTAATATTACATGCATTCAATGTTCTAGTATTTGTTTGTCTCTGTTGCTGCAACAATAATGTTTGCTCTTGATTCCAGTTACATTTTTTATTTAATATTTCTGGCCACTTTGCACAAGTATCCATATAATTTGTAAATAAATATTGATGTACTGAATGAATTGTAGAATTTAAAGATTTTTCTTTACAATTCATTCTTGTACATGCTGCTGTTTGTGTACCCAAAAACTGAAATTGAATAAAATGTATCTTTCAGTTTTATTTATTAAAATTTTAGTTTTAGAATACTAATACACATATATTAATATGCTCTGAACTTGTAAAAGGTATGAAGAAACAGACGGCGGAAAGAGGAGAGAAATTTCAGAGTTATAACAATTCTAATAACAATCAAAAATTACAAACATATACAATTATTATGATAAAATGCCTATT
The DNA here is from genome assembly GCF_051014445.1 of Colletes latitarsis. Taxonomy (NCBI): domain Eukaryota; kingdom Metazoa; phylum Arthropoda; class Insecta; order Hymenoptera; family Colletidae; genus Colletes; species Colletes latitarsis. Next base: position 23,558,695 of record NC_135141.1, on the reverse strand, counting down.
ACATAAGAATTTTAAGGTTAACTTATTTCGGCAAATCTGTATAGTGATAGAAAGTAATAATAATTTACGACAAAAGAATTTTAATTATTAACAGACGAAAATGTTGTTGAAAGTTTAATAACTAACAAATGTCTTAGAAAAATATCAAGTATATACCTCTTTAAATAACAGAGACGATGTAACATGTTTTAGTAAGTGACGGTCGATTTTCGTTACTTGTTTTCTTGTATTAACAAAAGATGTTAACTTGTTTGGAAGAGTACGTAAACATAAAGACATTTTTTCTGAATTTGCGTTTCACTTATCACACTCAATATTCTTCAATTAGGAATATATCACAACGTGCGACAGACGAAAATGTCGGCATGACCTCAACATGATACTATAGACAGTCTCTGATAAATTCACTATGTTTCGAACAAATTTTTCATAGATTTTTAACAATCGTAACTTTATATTTAGGAGAGGGCGTTGATTGTCAGAGGGAAACTCAATATTTTTAGGTATGAAAGTCCTCGGAAACATCACGAATAAAAAGTAAATTATCATATAATATGACAATTTGTTATTTATTTATATACATATATTAACATGAGGCTGCAACAGTGAAACTATAATGATATATTCGAAAGAAAAGAAGAAACAATAATTATGTAACATTTTTTAATTAACATATTAATTTATTGTAACTTTTCATCTCTTTATTTAAAAAAAAACATACTCAACAATAAAAATGATCGTTAATGGAAACTTACAATTAATAATTTAAAAAATACTTATATCAAATATTTTAAGAAGTATGTCATTGATGAAAATTAGTATCAAAATAAATATTTTAAATACATAAGATTATAAATGCTTTTAAACATGCAATGATAAAATATTTGAATTCGAACGATATCGTACACATTTTTACATCAGACACGCGTAGAATGCTAATTTGGCAATATATATATATAAATCAACAAGTATTGAAGGTTGAAACTTAAAAATATAATTTTACTTTTGGTTTGCTAAAAATTCTTTTGTTGTTACAATTCATAATATTGTTTTGTCATATATAGAATGTTAACATAATTTTTGTATCGTATATTGCTTGCTGTAAAATTATTTGCAAACATTTATTTGATTTCAATTTTTGAAAATTTATTGTTAAAGGACATCTTGCGCATCTTACCAGAAGACAACGTTATTAATTAAAAATACGGTTAATGTAACGTTATTTATGTAAAACGCTATATCGCTTCATAAGCAACGTCAACACCAATTCTAGTCACTGAACCATTGAGAAATTCCTCCAGTTCATCGCGTTCTCTATTTTCGTCTCTAGAACGATGTAGCGAACGTTTCTTTTTCTTTTCTGCTTTATCTGTTTTGTCTTTATCCTTGTCTTTATCCTTAGCTTTCTTCTTCTTCTTTTTCTCCTTATCTTCCGTCTAAAATAAATTCAGTTCAAAGAGGTATTAATATAAAATGAAAATGCATTAAAAAATATTTAATTTCATACCTTTTCTTTGTGCTTTTTTTTTTCTTTTAGTACAGGGCTACCGCCATCAGAACTCATTTGACGTACGCTAGTATTGTCAAGTAATTCTAAATGAACATTAGAACTTGTCACGCTGACGTCTAAACTTTTATCACTTAACTCTAGTCTGTCCTTCCTGGTGCTGTTACTGCTTACGTCTTCACCGCCTTCAGGACTTTGTCTCCATTTAGAATCGCGTCGAAGCCAACTATCAAACGCGTCGGAACTAATTTCCTGCTGTTCATTTATATCATAATCGTTCGATATTTGCAATTCTTGGTCTATGGATGAAACAGAATCACGCTTATCGGTTTGCCGTAGCTTTTCTGAATTTACTTCTGCGTTCGATAAAGTCTCACGTTTGTGTTTCTGTTTAGATAAAGGATTTTCGACCAATTTTGGTTGAACCGGAGGTGTCGTTTCTTCAGCTGATGATAAATCATCCTCATAACCAGCGACCAAAGGATTCGCAGTTTCAGTTTCGCTATTAAAAAAAAAGATAATAATAATGAAAATTAAATTAACCCCTTGGCCTACAATGACGAGTGAGACTCGTGATAAGAAACTCGGGCCAAAAGCAATAAGCACGAGTGTGACTCGTGGTACTTTGTTCGGACCATATGTAAGCGACACGAGCCTGGCTCGTGGTACTTGATTCAGAACAAACGTTAATAACACGAGCCTGGTTCGACGCATGACCGCGTTATTTAAGTATTGTGGCCCGAGCAGTCAGGAGTTGAAAGGTAGACTAAGGGGTTAAGTTTCATGTAGTTTTGTTTATTTAAATTTCTTACAATATACCTTTCAGAATCTAGGTCATCGTGTTGTACTTTCTGTGGTGAAATTTGACTACCATCTTCTAAAAACGATCGATCTAAAAGACCGTCGTCCGGTACAAAATCTTCAACGCTAGTTAATGGTACACTCGTATTCGTATTATTAATCTGGGCTGCTCTGTCCACTTCATCTTCCTTTTTATTGCCAAATATCTTTGACATAAGTGATTGTGGTTTGCCAATCGAGTCTTTTCTATCAGAATTATCATTTAAAAATTCAGCCATTTTAGAATCTGTTTTTGAAATAATTTGTGTGGCAGATAATGCTGATGCAATTTGCGAGTTTTTAATAGGAACTGCTTGATTCTCCAAAGTATTCATATTTTCTTTTTTTGGCAAAGATTTCAAATCTATATTCTTCACTGGAATCGGTGTTCCACCTCCTATTGGACCAGGCATTGTAACTGATCTCCTAATTTCAACATTTACGTTTGTATTACCATTGGAAGATGATATTTGATGATTGCTTAGAGAAGATGTAACATTGGGGACTAGAATGGTGGCAGAAATAGAGTCAGCAAAGGCTCTTCTCTTGTTAATAAGATTATCCAAATATACGTTATAATCGGCGTCAGTGCTCTCCTGAAAGAGATCAAGTTCTTGGGTCGTTAAACGAGTTTCTTCTTCATTGGTTTCAACTTGTTTCAATAGTGTTTGTCGTTGTAGTTGAAGGAATGGAAGATTGAAGAATTTGTGCAAAAGTTTTAACCCAAAGCCATTTCTCATAGATGATTCTGCATATCTTACCTATGAAAAATAGGAAAGTACAGAATGTTACAAGCATGCTTTTTCAAACAATTATGTCTAATAATAGCAGCAAATTTACTTGCGCTGATCTTTCGTGTAATGAATCAATAAAATATGTCACATGATCTGCTGTGACTGTTCTATGATGTGCCATATCACAATGATTTCCTAAAACAATGACTGGAATATGGCTAGGTATTTTTGGAAGTTCTCTTTGTACATAATCAAATGTCCAAGATTTTGTAATGTCCATCATAATGATAACACCATTGGTCCCTTTATATACATCAAGAAACTCTGCATCTAATGCAGGTTCTTCAATAATATTTTCGGATGGTGAATTGTCCATTTTCAGACCTTCTAATTTTTTTCTACGTCGACCTTTATCTACAACATCCCAAACTTCTACTTTAACAATGTCATCAGTAGCTTTATAATTCCATTGAATACTGGTCACTTGTATTTCTTCTGTTGGTATATATTCTTCTATAAATTTTTGGCCCTGAAGTCTATGGAATAAACAGGTTTTTCCCACATTCCTATCACCCTTTATAATAATTTTCACTAAAAAATAAAATTTCTTTTATTTTAAGTATTTTACATTTTTATTAAAGATCAATTAGTGAAATATACTTACTATTATACTGTACACCTTTGGCAAATTTTCTCTGTAATGTTGTTGGCATCGATTGATGAGCTGGTCTAGGAGATATATTACCAACTCCATCAGATTTTCCAGCTAATCTTTTAAATGCAGATAACATTGTTCACGTTTTTTCAGTTCAGTCAATAATAATGTAGGAAAAGACTATTTTCCTTAATAATATTAAAACAAATATCTAAATAGAAAGAATACACAAATATTAAATTCCTTTATTATGTCCGAATGAAACATGATTAGTGTTCACACTATCATAGTTTGATCTACTGAACTGTCCAACACAATGAAAAATTTTAGAGAGTGTTTCGTTAATAAACAAACTAATATTCCCTAATGCTTGTTATAATTATACAGCAAAAGTATGTTTGTTGTAAGAAAATAAACATTCTAATGTGACTAATTTAGGAATAAATTGCAACGTGAATAGCAGATTATTAGATTGCTTACCACATGTTATTCTAAATTTTCCATTGAAAATAAAAATTCATTAGAAACAGATAACCGATTCAATAGAACTTAAGCAGCTGTCACTTAGCAGCTGTACATGGCTGTAGATCAGTGTTACCAGACGGCAGACCGGTGTCCAAGAGGAAACTACCCCTCCACTTACACACACTAATGCACAGCAACATGTATTTGAGATCTGGTGCTTCGGATAAATTCGGGGATTTGAGAAAAGTAGGTAAATGTGAGCTTTTCCTTCTCGTTTCCGATTTCAGTTGTTTCGAGAGCGAGAAAGAATGGTACACATTCACTTTCTTTTTGGAATTCCCGAAGCTGTTCCAAGCGCAAAAGCTCATGTATTTGTGGTCGTGCAAAAGGGAAGGAGTAGTTTCTTCTGGACATCAGTCAGCAGTCTGTCATTTGGTAACATTACTGTTGGTACTTATTTTCTGATGGTAATGTTGGTACGTAAATATTTGTTAAAATTGTGGCAGTAATGAAAGCGGTACTTTTTAAGATCCGTTTATGTGCTGCACATATTAACGGGTATTGCATTTTTAATAAAAACTGGAGATTAATTGTACTTGTTTAAGTACTAAAACCGTTTATTAGTATTATTACAAATTGCTAATACATTTTAATAAATATGATTTATTAAAGTTCTTTCATTGTGACCTGTTGAAGAAGAGGTTTTAAATTCTCTTTTAGGAAAGTGTGCTTTTCTCCATGAGTTATTGTTAGCACCGTTTTTGCTTTCTTTAATGATTCTAGAGCTTGTTTTGATTTGTCCAAATATAATTGAAGTTTTCCTGTCATAAGATACAATACTCCAGTGAGTGGATGAATCTCTCCATAATAGATCCTGACAACATGAAAATGAGTTATTATTTTTCATTTATTAATTGGATATGATAAAAAAAATCGTTTTCTTACAAGTAGCCATTAATAAGTCTTTTAGCATAAGATTCTGCTTCCTCCCAATGTTGCAAACTTACAGCTGAATCAAAAGCACTTTGTAGAGTTTGCACATGCTGTACATTAAAAGAATGTAAAATACCTTCTTGTTTTTTCAGACACATCTTGCTTATATCTAGATCTAAGTTCCCAGTTAAAAAAATTGTATATTTATCGAGTGTTGTTGCTAATGCAATTACCCAATATTATTATTAAAAAGGATACAAGCCATATTCTTCATGTTTTGTAAATGATGTGCACTAAACTCAGATACCTCCTTAAAGGTTTCTTTAAATTTTTCAGGGAACTGTGTATTACATTTTTGACACATATTTGTATCAGGAGTACATGGATATGTGCAAAATTTGTTTGGACATGCTGCAGCTTCTTCTAGTACATCTGGTTGTTCACATTTTTTGCAAGTACACCAAAAATAATATGAACTCTGTAATTCTGCACGCCGGTCCTTTGTTGTTTTAAATATGTCAATATATGATATTCTTATCTAGATATATAAATAGTTACAATTATAATGCTGTATATTGTACAAGGTTTTTCCAATAAAAACTTTCATTGAAGCTTAGTGTAAGCATAAAAATGTGAAACACTTGCCTGAGACCAATCTAAACAAGGAAGATCTTCTATTGTTCTGATAATTATAGTAGTTCCTTCAAAAGTAGGTACAGCATTTGGTGCACAACTATGATCTATGATAGAAGGTCCCAAATAAATGCCAACACCAATGCTATTCATATCAAAATCAAATATATTAAATGAGTTAATGCATATTCTGCCATAAATGCCCATTAATTCTGCAGAATTTGGCATAGGTACATCTCGAAGGAATTCAAATAAAACCCCACATAAGCACATAAAATGTTCCATTCTTTTTTCATCCTTCTTTATATCAGAATAATCTAATGATATAATAAGTTGATTATCAATGAATCAGAATGTTCATATTTTTTTTACTAATCATTATAAAATACTTACGAGACATTAAATCTTTAAATTTTCTGTAATTTGTTTCACTGTAATATCCTACTTCTTCACCTCCACCTTGATTTAATTTTATAATTATACGAGCTATAAGTCGTGCCATGTCTGGAACAACTTTTGGCGAAACTCTTTTTAAATTTGCACATTCTGTATTGTGTACAGGCCAAGCACTTTGTTGACAAGATCGATTGCAATAATAAACACACTGACAAGCAGAGCATTTTAGAAGTTTCCCACTAAAATATGTAAATAAAGCTCAAAGTATATGTCCTTTTGAGATATGTAGTTAATATTATTATAGACTTATTAAGTAATAAGAAGATTTTAAACGTATTACGAAAATGTATAAAAATATAATTAAGTTTAAAGACGTTTTCATTTTTTTAGAATGATCAAATTATACCTTTTTAAACAATAATCGCATCGATCAGTTTTATATTTTGAACTAAGAACATAAGCGAATGGTTTGGTAGTCAATATAGTACTTCCTTTCTTTATAGAATTTCCACTTATACTCATCTCTATTAAAAGTTTTATTTATTAAAAACGTTTATTTTCAACATGAATAAGCAATTACAAATTGTAAAGAATAATAGAAACGAGAGTATAGGAAACGATTGGTTTGAAAAGATAACCTAAATTAATATTGATTAAATGTTTTTACACATTCGTTTTCTTTTAATTTAATTTATTAAAAAATAAAAGAACATATTGATAATATATAGTAAAAACCCAAGAAATTCATTTAGTAAAAACGAGTCGTTGGTAGAAATAATAAATACCGAAGAATAATATATAGCGTACACTTACGACCGAAAGTTATTTATTTAATTGTAATTACCTTTGTAAACAATGGTCACATCTTTTAGTACGATACAAAGATCGTAAAACGTAAACAAAAGGTTTCGCAGTTAAAATAGTAGTTCCTGTAACTACGGGCAGCCGTTTATATCCATTCTGTATTCTCATTTTTATTAAAAACGAATTATTTGAAATTAATTCTTTATATTTTAATACGATATTAAATAACACAATGCAACATTAAGTAACTCTAGTTATTTACCACTTTGATCATGTAAGTTTACCTACAGACTATTTTGAGATCAGTTTATTTTAGTAAAACTTATTATTGGAAGAATCTAAATCTGGTAATTAGCAATAGTTATTTTACGAGTAATGATTGTCTAATGATTGTAGAAATAATTATAAATGAAAAAATCTGAAATGGAATATTTATTTGCAATAATTTAATAGTATAAAAATCTTGAAAACTTGATATTTTCATTGCTCTATTGTCTATAAATTTAATAAAATAACATAACTGTAGTTCTATGGAAGAATATGCTGATGTATTAAAAACACACAGAAAAAATATATTTTGTTTTGCCTTGATAAACGCAGTGTCATAAGTACAATGCTTCATAATATAAATTAGTCTTGGTGTTGTCTTCTTTTTGTTTGTATCTTAATAGTATTATCCTGGAGTTTCTTGTATTTTTTCTTTATAATTTCATGTAGTTTAATTTATGTCACCTTAAAATACATAATTTCAACAATACTCTGATGATACCTGTACCCACATTGATCAATTCAACATGAGTGCATGCTACAGCTTTTCATTCAATAAATTGTAAACATATTGTAAACTCAATTGAGCATAGGAAGGAACAGGAATGGGAGACTGTTTTTACTTAATAATCATGAAAATGTAATGATGTGCAGTCAGTTAACATCATGACATCTACCATTCTTTCTTATGTTCATCCATTGATACACCTCCAGGGCCTAAAGAGACTATCATTAAAAGCCCACCAATCACTGACAGTGTCTGCAAATAAACACATTTATTTAAGAAAAAAATAAAAGAAATATCAAGTAAGTTAAATACCGGATTCCCTCGAGTTACGCGGAAAAAAAATTGCGGCAATGCTCGAGTTACACGGTAATTATAGATGAATGTTTTTAAATAAAAAAGATAATAGGTATTACACAATATGTATTTCACAATAGTTTGTATATATTTCAGAATATTTCAGAGACTAATTCTGAGTCTCGACTTACGTGGTTTCGATTTACGCGGAACCAATTAATCGCGTAACTCGAGGGATACCTGTAATAATAGTTAATAAATTATTACCTGAAAGAAGTCATATTTAAGGAAGTCCCTAAGTGCTTTATATTCTGGAATGGCCCACCATGCATTGTGGTAGAAATTGAGTGCTGTTAATAATAACACAAGTAACAAGGCACTGAGTTTAGTTTTATATCCAATAGTCACCAAGATCATCAAAGTACTTCCAAGAATATCTTGCATAATTTGAAGTAATGATATTTCAAAGCGAATTAATGTGGTAAACATGAATGCCAACAAAATTCTGCCAGTTAATTGTAGTAGATTTTTAGGCTTATTATCTCCAAGACTTGGTACTCCAGCAAATAATGATCTCCCCTCTACTCTTGACTCAGCCAGAACAAGTAAAAGTGCACCTATTAATGCTAAATTTCTGAATAGGAATGTTACATCCCAGAGAATGTTGTAAGCTAATGTTTGTAGGACCACTATGAAGAATAAGATTTCGCAAGCAATGCTGACTTTCCATCTTCCAATAACCATAACACAACCTCCAAGCTGCCCAATTAAATTAACCAAGACAAAAAGTGTAGCTAAAAAAACACCACAATTCCATGTGTTGTCCATAAATTCTTTCTGTTCTGACCATTGAAACCACATTCTCAATCCATCTTCTAAAAATGTGGCTATGAGGCAAAGTCTTGCAAGAGTTGGTAGTATGTGTTTCCCATTGCGGATTACCTATCATTATGAAAAGAAATGTAGCTATAATAATGTTGAATACTTAAAATATGATAGTATACTAAATTCTTAAAATCATTCACAACATTTCTATTGCATCATCTGAACATTATCCAGCATTACAATAAAAAAGAAAGAATGAAATTAAGTTTGTGAAAGTTAATGATACATATATATCATAGCAAGCATTTTAGTGAAAACAGCATTACATAAGATAAACTGAATAATGATAAAAATGAACATCATTTACATATTTTTTCAAATTCTTATTAATGTAATTTATTTAAATTTAAAGCACAAGAGTAAGTTTTGCCGGCAAGTACAAGATGTATTGCACAAATAACGAACTATTTCGAATTATTATTTTACAACGAACTAAAACCGGGTGGGATGGTAAAATTTGTAACATGTATTTTCTCGAGAGTGCATAACCTTTCCAAGTATACAGGCAGTAATACAGGACAGTTTGCAACATTTAATGACATAAAACGCATTTTACAACAACGCATTATGGAAGAAAGGACAGATCCGATTTAAAATATGCGAGTATATATAGGCAATCGTGCTACGATGACGTTGACAGGAGTGCACCTGTGCTCCTACAGGATTTCTGCTGGTCTTCTATCACGAATTTTTTTACAAACACAACACTGCACACACACAAGAAAATAAATCGAGCATAATTGGCTCGTAACTTCACCTGATCAGCGATTTCCTCTGCTTTAGAGATCACCTCTTTAGAGATCCGCATCTTGTTTTATTCAAAAATCAAAAAATAACCCATACACTCACGTATACACACGTGCGCGCACGCAAGTGGTACCGCAGAAAAGAGAACAACAGAGATAGGTGAAAGGAGCGAGATAGAGGGAGAAAATCGGAGAAACACGGAACAGGCAGGTACAGTAGCTTGGCACGACTATGCGAGCAATATTCTCGCGACTCTTTCGAGTGATGTGGAGGATCGAGGTCGCGTCATTTCCGGCGTACGTGGTCAAACAACTTATTCCGCTATCTTTTCGAAAGTGTAAAGATGGGTTGACCACTCGAATTACATTTACTTTCTCGACTGTCATTTGAATTGACTAGTAAATTGAACCTCCTTTGGTAATTTGTCTCTTCTATTGATATGCCTTAGTCTTTAGTAATATACTTTACTATCTATACAAATATACAATAAGAAAGAACATTGTTCTTAATTTTTACGATTATTTCTAAGTAAAATTTAATACTTCAAGTCAATGAAATTGTGTTACAAAATTTAACCAAGTTCTTTTTATTCGAACAATGGCATGGCTACTTAACAAAGTTTATACCATTTTAAAACAAGTGTTTCTTTGCTTATAGAATACAATTTATCTAAATGTGTATTTTCAAACAATATGTAATTGATAATACAGATTTGTGCCGTGCGAGAGAAATATCATTGTTGAAGCAAGTGAGATCGTTACATTCATAATTAATCACTAGAAAGTATTCATTTGATTCGTTCGCTTGATGGCGCAACTACATCATCTACAAAAGTTTAAATATCGCAAAGCTGTTGTCAAAATATTGTTATTTCTTAACGATCTATACGATATGGCGCACATACGCTAATCGTGTTGAAATTAAATCCTTTAGAATGTTTTAAAAGTACAATAGAATTCCATTTATTGGAACGAAATTTTTATCAATTCCCGATGTAATGAACTTTTGGACTTCTATTATCTAAACTATTGCCAAGCGTCATTTTAGTTATATAAACAAAACATATTTATACTCTGTTGTCATTGTTGTCGATGTAAGATAGTGAAGATTGTATAACGAATTAGTTTCCAGGCATATTGACGTACTGTATTCCGTAAATGCAATTATTAATTATTAATGCAATGATTAAAAGCATAGCCGGATGTAAATAAAATTAATCTACAATGTTTGAAAGATTTAAAGGATTTAGCATTTATTCCTCACAAGTCATCTTCAAGTTCATAAAGATTGAAATATTATTATATATAATCTGAACAATGAGCTAAACGAATGATTATATCCACTTATCTGTACGAGAACTCCGGTTATTTGAATGAGAGGTTACAAGTAGTGGGGATAATCAGTGGACTCTTATTATATGAACCTATCCGATTATATGAACTGCTTGTCCCTCGTCAGGTTCATATAAATAGAGTTTCACTATATAGACGTACACACAAGCGATCAAATTGATTCTGATAGACTATGAACCATAATTGTCAGGTTTAATATATTTTTAAATTGTTGGCAATTTAGTTCTCAACATTTTGAGGGGAAAGTTACTAGTGCAGAGTTTACCATCTCTTCTAATGTTGGTAGATATGCGACATAAATGCGTAAAATGGATTGAATTTTGTTCCTAGTTTTACACTATTGATACGCTAGGGATCGTATTGTTCATGAATGTACAACTACACCAAGAGACCGCAGGCGTCATCGTACTCATGCGTTGATAATTAAAAATTTACTCTCGAGTCGTATTTCATAAATGTAAAATATTGTCTTTTTTATTATTTTATATTTTTAAAAAATAAAAAAAAGATATATTATTCACGTTCAAGATGTAGCAAAGCGTGTGCAAGATGTGTGATACGATGAAGGTTTGAAAACCGTTGATTATTTTGTTCTAGAAATGCAATTGCGTTTGCTAAAACAAAAATTTTTCATATTAGAAAAAAAAAGTCAATTTTTACGAAAAACATTGTTATTGAGGCTTCTTTATTAGACAAAATTCATAGAATATTTAGTTCTATGAACTGGCATATTTTAATTATTCGCTGTACGCATAAGCCAGGTAATAAACACTTTAATTTGAATTTAGAGCATGATTCATAAATAGGCTGGCAAATTTTGGATGTTCATCGTTCTACCACGCGTGGACAAGTCTTTTTATTTGGCAAGTTTATGTTTAATTTAATACTTCTTAGGTTTTACAAATTATTTTTGTAATTAGTAAGATTATGTAGAAATTTTATTTGACATTTATGTGCATTGTATATTATAATTGAAAAATTAATTAGTTACGTTCAAGATTGCATACCGTAGCTTTATTTTTTATTTCAGAGTAGCCAGCATGGCGCAAGAAGCTACAGACAAATTATTTAGAGAAGATTTTGATGCTGGTCCTTCTAGTTACGATGAAATTATTTCTGGTTTATTTCTTGGAAATCTTACAGCTGCCACGGATGTTGAATGGTTGAAAGAAGCAAAAATAAATTATATACTTACAGTGGATTCTTGTCCATTACCTCGGAAGATCCAAGAGCTTTTGCCAAATTTGACTGTAAAATACATACAAATTACAGACATGCCACGCGAAGATCTCCTGACTCATTTTGGAGATTCTTATGAATTTATAGATCATGCTTTAGAATCAAACAATAAAATATTGGTGCACTGCTATTTTGGTGTCTCTAGATCAGCCACATTAGTAATTGCGTATTTAATGAAGAAGTATGGTAAAAGTTTCTCCGACACGTTTGAAGTTGTGAAAGAAAAGCGACGTTTTGTTGGACCTAATGCCGGATTTCTAGCTCAGTTGAAACTTTACGAAGAAATGAATTTTGGTATAGACAGTACTAGCGTCCAATTTAAGATGTACAAATTGCAAATTGCTGCTGATAAAGTTCGGAAAGCAAAAATTTTACCACAAAACTGTACAGAATTGATAAAACCAGATCCGGCTCTTGCTACGGTACGTCCAGAGCCCACGGTTTATCGCTGTAAAAAATGTCGGAGAATCGTGGCTAGTGCTAGTAACATTCTGCCGCATATGCCGAGGGAAAAACAAATCTGGAGGCATATAAGTACAAAGAGAACGTCTAAGCAATCAAAACCTTCGCACGAGCCTGTGGAACCACAGAAGAAAGAAGAGCAACAGCCTGCAGAGCTTTGTACTAAAATATTATTTGTAGAGCCATTGGCTTGGATGCCCGATATAACGCATAAGGTCGAAGGAAAGTTGAACTGCCCAAAATGCAGTACAAAATTGGGTTCTTTTAGTTGGATAGCTGGCAGTCAATGCCCATGTGGCAGCAAAATAGCACCCGCGTTTTATTTGGTTCCTTCCAAAGTGGACTGGAGCAATGCTGTACAAAATGTACAAGTAACTGTATAGTACTAAAGACATTTGTATATTTAAGAATTTTTGGACGGACGATAACATACAAAACACATTTTTGGAAACTTTTTACGTGGTTGTAGCTCGTTTAGTACTATAAAAGACACGAATATGACCAATACATCTATAAAATTCGTATTCTAATTTTGTGCCAATATTCACGTACTATATATTGTACAAGTAACAATACTTGTTTATGACTGTAATTTTAGATGTTTCTTGCCGCAACAAGTGAACGTCCCGTTCTTCCGTACTTCAATATTTGTATTCGTATACATCTTCCTTTTTTTTTTACTATTAACGTACATATAATGTCGGCTTTGTAGATTATAATATCGTTTTCTGTATATATTTCTTGTATCAATAACATAATATATTTACGATTTTTATCATTTATTACGCTACATAAATTCTACCCTGTGTTTTGTGCTTAAACGCTATATACCTTATATAATTGCGTGTGAGCGTTTGGTCTTTATCGCTTCATTATTTCGCGCGCTTCTGGATTATCTTACATAACAGAATAAAAGCTTTGGCATTCGATAAACAGATTGGCATTTATCGAGATGAAGTGCCTTTGGGATTGCCGATAAGCACGTACAATCAGGGAAACAAACATCTGACCACACGCTACTCTTATTGTATTCCATATTTAAAAAAAAAAGTGTATGAAAATGTAGTCGATGGCCGGCAATTGTTCGTCTAAAAATAGTGTATATTCAAATATTGTTCTCTTCGGTGTATCAGGTTGCTTTTCCTGGTTGTACATCGCGATCGGAAGCACTTGCTCGGTTTCATGAAGATGTTACATGCTCGCGTGCATGGCGGAGTACGCGGTTCCGTACGGATGCGTTCTGAACCTAAGTGCGTTCAGACTGTTCATCGCGGTTCCCTCTAGTCCCCCGTGAATTTCAGTCTGATGGTAAGACGGAAGATTTACGTTTCCCAAATTACCGTTGATGAACCCGTGGCAGGTTGTCGTCGCTTGCATAGAAGCGTAGTGTTGCGACGACCGCCAATATTCGGTGTACGGATACGGAGCCGTTTGAGACGTTTGCAAAGCTTCCGTGTTGTTTTCCTGGGTGTGGGTTACTCTGATTGGCCGCAGAGGCAACGCGGCTTCCATTTCCCTGCTCGAGGAGACTCCGCGGTTAATAGCGGAACTCCTTTCGTTCCGACGGAATTTCGCGCGTCTGTTCTGAAACCATACCTGCGAGGGAATTATCGTTAGAACGTCTTATCGAAGAGATTCCGCCCGGGCCGAGGAAAGGAAGCGAAGAGGAGACGAACGGACGAATGGTAAGAAGGGATGCACCGAGCAAAGACGGGACAGCGTGACGGCTCCTGGCAGGCGTACAGTCCGCAGACAGACGGATAGACAGACATCCGCGGGAGACGCGGGACGTAGCAACAGCAGCGGTAGCGGATGGTTTGACACGAGCAACGAAAAGTGTGCTCTCCGCGCGACCGTGTATAGGAGAAGAGAAGAGAAGAGACGAGCCACACCACACACGTGCTGGATACGGCCGCGCATCATACCCTCTGTGCCGTATGCCAAGCACAGATGCTGCTGGAACGGCGCAGCTATCCCGGCAAGCTAATCATAGCTCCTTGCCCTGACAACCTGTCTCCTCCGATTTTCTGCCTAGCTATCCGCGACCTCCACCCTCCTTCTCCGTTACTCCCTTTTTTCTTCTCCTTCCTCTCCTCCCTACGCCACCCTCCGCCACCGCCTCCGTCTGTCTTTATGCCGCTATCCACCATAATCTCGCGGAACATGTGCGAACCTGGCCCATCACAGGCACCGATACTTTTTCTGATGGACATTCTTCCTCTTTGCAAAGTGGAAGTCGTCATCAAAAGATACTACCGCGACTTAAGGTCGAAGCTTTTTTCGTCGTGTCAATTGTCATCCGAGACATTCTTTGCTCCCTGGTTCTAGTATACAAAGTGTTTCTAAAAGGTCTTGTCAAACCTCGCGACTACATTCGACTCATTACGATAGTTTAAGAGTGTCGCGACGTTACCTGGACTCTGGCTTCCGATAAGGACACTCGGGTTGCCAGTTCCTCCCGGACGAAAGCGTCGGGATAGTGCGTCCTTTCGAAGACCCTTTCCAAAGCAGCCAATTGTTGCGCTGAAAACGTCGTTCTGCTTCGTCTAGGTCTCCTGCTCGCGGCCGGCGAGGAACTCTCGTTGCATTCTAAAAAAATTGAACCATCGAACCATGGACAAAGGATCTGCCTAGACCAAAAATAGAAAATCAGCCCCTGCTTATACGTTCAGAAAGTGTCCAATTTGTTATTGTACCTGAGAGGTCAAGGGGTGAGATTAATTATATTAAAACGAAAATCTAACCAGAATGCTCGGAGATGCCGCTTGCGATGAAGAAGCAACGCGTTCAAAAAACTAAAGGAGAATGAGAAGAGAGGCGGCATAGGCGCGGCTATTCTTGAATGAATCCACTGTGTTTGAGCATTCATCAAAGCGGTATAACGTGAACAGCATGACTGGAAATGCATGATTTCGATGGAATCAAACGCACCGTGGACCATGGATTGAACGTGGAAACGCGTCAAGGATATATTCCGGTTGTCTGCCTCTGCGAAACACGCGCGATCTCTAAACCGCGGTTAGCAATTCCTGTCACGTTACGTAAGCGTTTGTAAGAATTAATATATCGAACAGTATGTCCACAGAAAATTACGTAAAACACTGTGCGTCGCGAATGCTAAAGCTAACAATTCTTTTTTTTCCAATCTTGGCAAAAACGAAAGCATTAATCCTGCGGTCGGATGGCAAAACCCGATAGGTCGCTTTTAAGTAAAAATCCTGGTATGTAAAGTACTTTGATGGAGTTTCTTTATCACGTGTACAAAGAAAAAACCATGGCGGCAATTAACGATACGTCAAAATGTCGTAAAAAAAAATTAAATGGTTCGAATAGGATTCTTACCCAACGAATGAGTCGGCGTGGATAAAAGGCGCGAAACGGTGAAGTCTTGCGGCGCATGAAGATTCGCGACTTGCGAAACTATCACGCCGTTGTTTCCATCTTGCTCGGAATTCGCGCACAACATTGTATTCCTCTTTCGATTCGTTCACTGGACGCATCGATTAACGTTCCTTTGGAGGGCGATTATTTCGAGGTACGGAGGCGACCGTTGTAGGATAATTTCGTTAACGTGGTGTCCGACGGATCGCAATATGACATTTCACGCGTTTCAATCTCCGGAAACGGGCGTCCTATGGATTCGCCGGAACCGCCAAGTTGTTCGGGTAGATGTAACAATTATTTACGGGGAAACGAAGATATACGAGATGGGCCTTTCATACGTAATTTGCGTTCGAATATGTTAATCGAAGCATCGCCGAGGCGAAGCGTGACACAGCAATTAGGGTCTCGTTTGTCACGTGGTGGTCGAGCACGGCTCAGTGTTTTTACGACCTTCCGAAAAACGTTTTATTGGTTTTCCGAAAATATTTTTCGCCTCGCTATCGGCCTCGTCGTTCCAACTTTTCTATTTCTATTCGAACGATCGTCCGTCACTCGTTTAATAATAATTGTTGAAAGTTGAGTCGCGTTTATGTGTATTCCTCGGGTGAACATTAATTTCTCGTATTTTATCCCCAACTACCTTGGGAGCGTTTCAATTCTCCTGCATCCGTGACGACGCGTCGTCGTGGAAATTTTATCGGAGATTTACTGCCGAATATATTATCGATGGTTACGATTAAGATTTCGTCGTTCGTTACGATCAATTTTACGATTCGTTTCAACGTTCCCTCGCTGAAAGGGGCGACTCGAGTCAATGCGCGCCTTCACTCTTCGCGTTTAAATGCAACCGCGAGGATGCAAATTAGGTGGGATAAAAAGAACCCTGGTGACCCAATTATTGTGTTACACGAATATCAATTCCCGTCGGAAGAATCGCTCCTCTACGCGTTAGAGTTATAACGAAATTCACGATCCTTGTGTCTTCTCGTGGTCTTCTCTTTCGCAGTAGCGAGGATTGAGAATATCCTTCGTAGTTGGTTTCTCTAGGGAAGCGTAATGTCTTCGATTTCAATTTAAATGCGAAATTTGGGACATTCGCACGATGATCACCCACTACGGAAATACAGAGATCGTCGTTTTTGCCGCCTTGAGATGAAACGTTCGTTTACTCGGTCGGGACGCGCGCGAAATTCACAACTGATCGATCGATTTCATCGAAAGATCACCGCGGAAACCGTGTTCCAACGAAACCATCGTATTAGTCGGTGCGGCGGGATGCCAACTGACTTGGCCGAGTTAAAACGTACTTGAAGATCTCCTCCTCGGTCTCTTCATTTGTTTCTCCTCTTCGTTTCTTCCCCTCTCGACTGTTTGTCTCTCACTCTCTCTTTCTCTCTCACCCCCGCTGTTTCTCAACGCGTTCTGCCTTCCACGCGGAGAGACACGCATGCAGGAGAGGAGAGAAATAGCGCATTTTAAGAGTAGGTGGAGATTTCCTCGTCAAGCTCCACCTTCATTAGAAGCTGATTGGTTTCGAAACGATACCGCTGGGCCTTTGCCGTTTTCTCCACGCAACTCTTCGGGGTTAAAAAGCCTCGTTCGCAGACGATTCTTCAAGAAATTTTACTGTCATCGCGATAACACTTTCACGCTTGTCTTTTGTTCTTCCTTTTCGCGATGCTTTCAAAGTCGACGCGGGTTTTTTGACTCTCAACGCGTAGAACTCGAACTTCCGTATTTGAATTTCTGGGGAAAGTATCGAAATTTCGAAAGTGTACGAGTTCAGCATGGAAACAGAATAAACGACAGGCGCCGGCGTCACGGTGGTGTCGATTTTCAGGGTCTTTTCGAACCACGGTTCTTTATGCCCCTAGAACATTGGTCTTCTTCATGGCCGCGGCTTGGCTCTCGTTACACAAGGGTGTCGAGTAACGATTTCGCTTTAACGCGAGAACCCCGATCCTTTCTCTTACTCGCCGAACTTCCCCCGCTTTTTTCGAGATCACGGTCCTTGGTTCTTGCTTCTGATTCGAATTAGGAGAAAAGAGGAGCAATAGTTACTGTAACCGAAAGTCCATGATTCGAATACTTTGGAATTACGAGTGATTGAATCCAAGTACCGCGCGGATGAGGATATTTCGCCTGACCGGCACGGAATAGAATTCGAGAAGAAAGGAGAGTTTTACGGTGTTTGGTAAGGATCGACGTAAAAATGCATTAAAAGCTGGAGAACGGACTGTCGACAGCTGACCGCGTTCTACACTTCAGAGTGGAACGAACGTTACTGGCTCTCGGCAACAATTATATTCCCGGCGATTTTATTTATACGAGGCTTTTACGAGCGCAGTCACTCTTGCTGTCAACCGTGCTGGCCCAATAAAACGCGTCTGTGCGCCCGTTCGTTCGCTGTCCACTTTCGACGCTCGCTTAAGTCGGATTATTTTCCTCGGAATAAATAGGGAACCGCCGAATGTATCAGGTTATCTTACAAAATAGGCTCCGTTAACCCTTTGCTTCGCCAAATATTTGCGAATCTGTCGATTAATGCTTTCAAAACCTACAATTATTTGTACAGAAAAAACTTGTTGATAATATCGTGCCTTATAAGATTTTTAAAGTGATCGAAATCAAAGAGTCATCAATCGATAGATATTTTTTCATCTCTGCAAAGCACTCGGTTCTAACTAGAAGAAGACACCACTCGCTATATGTTCCGCAAGCGATTTTCGAACGCAACTGGAGAGTCGTTCGCCAAAGATGGCTGGTAGCCACCAAACAACCGTATGACCGCGCAAGAAAAATGGAGGAATCTCCGTCTCGAAGGACAGCAATAAAATAGCTTCGTTTTTGGTGTTCCAGCCGCGTTGAGACGGACGAGTGCGTCGCGACGCCGTGACACGTACACGTCGCGCATCGTGCGACGCTCGGTGGAAAATTATGAGTCGAGCCTGGACACTCTGTCGTGTCTTTGTCATCGTCTTTCTCTTCGCGATAGTCGTCCGTGTGCCTCCAAGACATCGTGTTCTCTCCTGTCGCTTTTGTCCCTCGCTTTCCAGACTCCTCTGTCGTTTTTACTCCTTGCAATACTATTATTTCGAGAAGTACATTAGCTTTCGATCGCTGTTTTATTTTCTGTTATAAAGCAGCCGATTTTTCAGAAGGCTGAGAAGGGATCGTGAGAGATCCTGCATCCGTCGAGACCGATCAGTGTCCGACGTTCTGAAACGCGAAGAGGGGTCGGTCTACCGAAACCACAGATGCAGTTTTGACCACCGTGACAGTGATCGTTGCTTGACAACCCCCAGAATAGTTTCCATATGCGTGGCTTCGGGGAAACATCCTCCAAGGTATTCTTCGTATATTTTCATATTCTCCACCGTCTTCTTCTTTCTTCGCTGTCCGCAGTGTATCTCGCTACCACTCGTACGATACAATCGAGCTATTAAATTAATCGAGATCGTAAGGTGGCAACAAGTATCTCGTAAAAACGTTATTGTAAGCAAATTATTTACATTGCATACGGTTAATGTCATTAGACTTGGCATAGAAGAGCTGCCTCGTCATCGTTCTGTAATTCCAGATTTCGACCACGATGGTCCCCTGACATATTTACGAGTGCTAGCAAACATGACTGTCGGTTTTTCCAATAGTCTCCATTTACTTCACGGGTCCTCTGTTCGACGGTATATTAAATTCACTTTTAGGTAGAGGTGATATCCCAAAACTCTGTCTGCAAGTTTGAAAGCTATCAGGCTCGAACGACGGAACGCTTCCTTGCAAGAAGATGTCTCAAGTTAGAAGCGGCAGAAACTCTTTCGAAATTGGAGTGGCTCGTTTTCGGGGTGAGAAATGGTCGGGGTCAGTATTTCATCGATATTTACAGAAATTCGCTCTGCCGTAGGAAGGGAGCTGTGCCCTGCGTTACGGAAGAACGGCAATCGTCACGGCAGAGAAGCCCGGTGAATTTACGATAATTACCTAACTATCAACTTCCGAGTTCTTCTTTCAAATTCGCCTCTCATCGGGTGTCTACAGACGTCGAAGGGTGCCGGCCGAGCAGCGACGTTTAATGTTCCGTGACGCCTTAAATCTAACAGTAGAAGAAGACGCGTCGTGGAGAGGAGCAACTCGTCCCCGGAGTACGGCAGACAAGAATGGTATGCGGATGGCGGCCATTGGCCACCGTGAAGACATTCGATTAAGAACTATGAAAGAAAATTTGGGGGTCTGCGAAACGGAACTCGATCCTTTCGAGCGACGGTTACGTTTTCGTCGAATCGGACGAGATTCACGAGGCTCTATTCTGGACGAATTGGGCCTAGTTTGCGAAGATCAATTAACAATAACCTCAGCTACCTTCATTCGTCGAATTCTATTCCTTCCTACGCGTTTTACGCAGTTCTTTAAGTTGCTAGCAGTATACAGAAAAATTTGTCAACATTCCAGAATTTTTTCCTCGAAGGTGTATAGGATTTCGGGGTTATGTGTGTTCACCAAAAATGATTGTATTTGACCTCCGCAACTGAAAATAATTTTTTTAGAACGATTCGAAAATTTTTTTTTTCGCCGAAAAATTTAAGCACCTACCCCTTGTCGATTTTTCTTAAAAATTCGTTTTTCATTTTTAGTAATTTTGTTTGACGCCCTACGGAAAAGTTGTCTAATACTTTTTTGTAGGTACCCATGAGCTCTACTTCAGAAAAAAGTTTCATTGAAATATATTCACAATTGTAGGAGTTATGGCTGTTTGAAAATTGGACCGTTTTTATGGGATTTTTCTCATTTTGCGGGGTCAAGAACCAACTTTTCGAATATTTTTACGATTTGTACATATTCTCCATCAAAATACGCGTAGTTTGCTTTTTTAAACATTAAAATCGTCCAATCCGTTCAGAAGTTATGACGTTTTAAAGATTCGCATGAAAATTCGGGCAGACATTTCTGGCCAGAAATTATATTTTCGGTAAGGAATTTTTTTCTCGAAACTGAGTAGGATTTCGGGGGTATGTCTCTTCACCAAAAATTATTGTATTTGACCCCCGCAACTGAAAATAATTTTTTTAGAATGATTCGAAAATTTTTTTTTTCGCCGAAAAATTTAAGCACCTACCCCCTGTCGATTTTTCTTAAAAATTCGTTTTTCATTTTTAGTAATTTTGTTTGACGCCCTACGGAAAAGATGTCTAATACTTTTTTGTAGGTACCCATGAGCTCTACTTCAGAAAAAAGTTTCATTGAAATATATTCACAATTGTAGGAGTTATGGCTGTTTGAAAATTGGACCGTTTTTATGGGGGTTTTCTCATTTTGCGGGGTCAAGGACCAACTTTTCGAATATTTTTACGATTTGTACATATTCTCCATCAAAATACGCGTAGTTTGCTTTTTTAAACATTAAAATCGTCCAATCCGTTCAGAAGTTATGACGTTTTAAAGATTCGCATGAAAATTTGGGCAGACATTTCTGGCCAGAAATTATATTTTCGGTAAGGAATTTTTTTCTCGAAACTGAGTAGGATTTCGGGGGTATGTCTGTTGACCAAAAATGACTATAGTTGACTCTCGCAACTAAAAATAATTTTTTTAGAACGATTCGAAATTTTTTAATTACACCGAAAAATTTTCCGGTCAGTATAGCAGTTAGATTGAACCACAAAAGTCCATAAGGTGTAAGGTGTACTCGTATATCTCGTCTGTGGTAAGAACTATTATCGCGCACACGCAACTTTTCGCAAACTGCCGCCTTACAGACGGAACTTTAAATGTTAATAACTTTTTAACGAAGCCTCAATCAACAAATTGGTATTCTTGATTCTCGTCTTATTTTGACCTTTAGAATCTCCCATTAAAATTTTTTTCTAAGGGCGGCCGAACACCCTGTATATTAAAGTATTAACTAACCTACGACATTCTTTCCTATATCGAAAGGTTCCGCATTCCGCGTTTACGGGGCGAATATCGGTTACGAGCGAAAAAGCGGAAGGTCGGCCGCAGATATGCGGTCATTGGCCACCGTGACGCCATCGCGTTACAACGAGCAAAGAACGACTCTGTGTCCAAGAGGTCTCCTCCCTAGGGTTGTACGGTCTTGTCTAAAGGAACCAAGAATATAGCTGGAACATAAATTTCCGACGAAATGTAGCTCCGTTCGCCCTCGTGCTACAATGCTGGTCAAGATCGCTCGCACGTTCCCTTAAATCTTCCGAGTGATAGCTTTTGCTTCTCTACTTTCGATGCTTTCGTCGCTTCGTTACGAAATAAGGTTACTAATTAAGGTTTAATTAAAGCACTCTCTTCGGCGACCTTCGTCGTCGCGTCGCAGCGTCTTGAATTTTCTATTTTCATTGCTTCGTTTTTAGGGACGACGAGTAAACGAAAATGGTTACGTATTTTCGACGGGAGGAAAGAAACCAAGGATTGTTTATCGGACATGTTTTGCCAACAATTAAGAGGTATATCGGTTTACTATGTAAGGAGATCTTTAAATATTACGTTTAACGAAGTCGGAGAAAATGTAATCCGATAACGATGAAAATTTTCGAGGAAAACGAGAAAAGTTGGAGCGCGGCCCGCGGGAGGAAGACACATATCATCCTTCGGTTTCTTCGCATCGTTCGGGCAATTATAAGGGTCGTGCGTCATTCTCGCCAATTAGCGGCAGAGGAAGCGACGTCGGAGCGGGTAGAAAATCCACCGTTCCGACGTTTCCTCTCTCTCCCTTCTGCTTCTCCGCCATTTTTCTTCCTCGCTCGTTCACCGACCGAACCGAGATAATTTTACTCGCGCTACCCCTTAGTCCGGAGTCTGTCGTCGATCTTGTTTCTTGACACAGAGCCCACCGCTCTTGTTTCAATTGTTTCAATCTCTCGATAACGACTCTTCCGTACCAAAAATGCGTTTCCCACTAGTGTCCTCTATTTATCGACCACCTTTGTTTTTTTTTGTATCGATGTCGAATCAATTGAGTTTCCAAGGATATTTTTTCTGTTACAAGTAATTCGATCTACTCAATTTTTAAATAGTCACCGAATTCAAACGAACGAAGGGGTAGTTATAAAAGAAACATTAAGGAAATCTTCGAACCTCCCTTTGAAATAAAAATGCGTGTAAAATGGAGTTAAAGCGCAGAAGGTTAGCGTTTCGTGAAAAGGAGGAAACGTCATTCTGTTTGGACAACCGCCGTTCATCCGCGGCGGCACGGGGAGGCACGAATACCAACCCTTCGTGCCCCGTGCGCGGTTAACAGAGCGTAAACTCCGTAACTCGTCGCACCACCCCCTCATCATCGCCGTGGCCTGTGCCACCGGTTCACAGTAAATTATGCATTCATGCTTTTTCTACGTTCGTTTACGTTTCTCATTGTAATGTATGTCAAGGGTTGACCACTACGACCAACGTGGGAGGTGGTACCTATGCAACTAACAACGCGAACGCGCACGAGAACCCCTCTGGACTCGAGTCTACCCACCTAATTACAGGGTCTTATCACTGGCATTTATCCTGTCGACGTTATTACGCCAGAACGCACTTATTATTGACGACGAAATGTCGACAGTAACCATGGCATACGCGGCCGACACGGGGTAATTTTGGGGATAATGGATAAGCAGACCAGTCAAGGGAACATAAGTTAATGCACGATTATTGCGACGAGGTCAGAGACGAGCAAAGGAGGAAAGCTGCGAGACTAGTAAAGAAACATTTTAGTTAATTTATCCTTTTTTTAGATACGTTCCTACAAAGTGGATCAAAATGTTAAAGAGATCATGCATCAAATTGCAGGGGAATCGAGAGGGAGAAAGAGAGATGTTGCAAAATCATTGCCCTTAATTTTTTAGTATAATTGATCGATGGCGATGGATAATGGAAGCCTGGCCGGAGCCATCTTTTTCATCGTATCCATTGGCACGTTTCCGTTAAGCCGCCCGGAACGAATAAATTGCTGTCTGGTGACTAGTATATTTTTTATGACCTATAAAGAAATGCCTTGCTTTCGAGTGGAAAGTGGTAATAAAATAAGAGTCGCTCGATAGTTCGAACGAAAGTATCCTGCTCGCGTTGCGTGGGAGCCCCGAAACGTTACAAAATAACGGTCTCGGTTTATACGTCCTCGTCAATTCTCTGGATAATGCTGACCAACGCTTTGGATAATCTCCCGAATTTGAATCGAATGAATTCTAATTGCACGGGAATTCTCGCCGCAGAGCCTCGTAGATCCCGATACAGCTGCTTTCGGGATTAACGGCGTCGAAGGGTCGACGAAGAAAGTGGAAGAGACGACTCGGATGAAAGAAAACGGTAACACGCACGATTCTATGGTGGGATAATGCGATACAACGGCGACGAATGGCCCAGATGACAATGACAGGCTTGATTCGAGAATCAGGCTCATTATCGTGTCCCGGATCCTTCTGTATATCGGACTTCCCGCGGTGAGCACGGACTATTTCTCGACCTGCCCCGTCACGCGTTTCCTTCCTTCGACGTTCCTGCCCTCCTATAACACCTTTTTCGACCTCTCACGCTCGGAGGGGCGTCTCGACCGATCGGGGGTGGCGTATATCGCACGCTCGTTCGTCTTCCTCCTCGGGAAGGACGTCCTCTCCTTGAGAAAAGAAGCACCGGCTTAAGAAACTGCCGCGATAAATTGTCGAATCGGCAAGGTTCTCGCTGCTCAAAGACCAACCCTTTGCGTTCCACTTTAGTATTGAATCGATGGGAAAGTAATTTCATTGATTTGTTAACTTGTTAAAAAATTCATTTCTTTGCTGATTTATATTGGTTACGTCGTGACTTATTAATCCCTTAGTTTCTGGAAATTAGTTTCTTTACCTTATCATCCAGTCTAGTTGATAGGATAAGAAAGTGTCCAATATTTGTCGTACCTATGGGATTGATCCCGACTCCGTAAACGAAATTGCTTCCTCCGTAAACCCGATACTGCTCAGTAAAATTGAAAACAAAATGAAATAGATGGTCGCACAGGGAAGGTAACTCGAGGATCAAGGTAAACGAAATCTGTGGATAATTCAGCTGTCGTTTTCATGGAGTATCCAACGTATTTAGGTTATTCTCACGCGGTAGTAGCATTCTTCGTTGACCTGTTTTCACGAACACGGCCTTCCATCAATCCCTCCCGGCAATATCTTCGCTCCATTGCCACCGCTGCTGCTCTTGGCAGTTACCCAGTCGGGGGTGTCACGGATAATCAGGGGTGGGATTTATATCCGACTGTCCAGTGCCCTCCGAAACGACAACTATGCCTAATATCCCATAGGTCAGGGTGTATCGCCACCATTTTCGAAATGTGGTCTAGGAGTATTTCGAGATCTTCGCAATTTATTATGTGACTCTTATACCATGCTAAGAATAACGCAATTCGACAATTTTTCTTGGATTTCTCCTAACGTATAAACCGCGTTATACGAGAGTCCAATTCGTGGTAAAACCGGGACGGTCAAGAATATTCGGAGCGGGGAAAGGGAGAGGAAGCGAACGAGTTAAGATTAGATGGGACTTGTGCGCGTTCTCTCGTTTCTTTCATGACGTCAACAAGGCCCTGATTTACTTCCGTTTAGATGGCGGACTTCGAATAGAACCGTAATAGCTTTTGGCAGCACAATCGAACGCTTGCGCTCTTCTTGTTTGTTCGGGAGCTGATACGGTTCGCGGCGCCGTTCCCGACCGTACTTTATTTTCGTAACGGAAGCGGGATCCGCGTGTTCTAGCACGAGAGAAGCTCCCATGGGAGGCAGTTTTGCTAACCGTCTCCTTCGATCTATACCCTCCACGCAAGAAGAGACGCGCACGTGTGCCTCTCGATGGGCTAAATTTTTTCTTCCCGCCTTTTCCACGAACCGACGCCCCCCGATCGACGACATTTCAACCATCTCCAATGTCGCGAAATCGTCTTTACTTTCTTTAAATGCAGTTTCAACCTCTAATGAAGATTATTCTGCGACGTACTTTATAGTAGTGTCAATTCTCGAGTTTCTCGACTCGTCGTTGGAAGGACGATCGAAAAGTAAGAAGAAGTGGTGGTAGCGACGAAAAAAAGTGTCACGGCGAAACGGGGAGGCGGCCACCTTCCAGAGAATAGAATCGGGCCCGGCTTAACGGCTTAGAAATAACGCGACAATAGTCGATTAGGTCGATGAGAGGGAGCTCTCTCCTGCTCTGTAGCTTCTAATAAATATCTCCGCGCCTCTTTTTTCCACGATTTCCTCGTCGTCACCGTGACATGTTTATATTCTTCTCTGGCGTCTGCTTCTCGATATCTTGCACCGTTTTCCCCAAGTCCACGGAATTATTGACACGCTTTATCGCTGCTGTCCGCCCCTGCAACGAGGAACTCTTCCGTACTTGACACGTGTTTATCGGAGCTCTGTCGTCGCGTTCTTTTGCCATCCGCCACGCGTTTATCTCAATTTTTCAATTATTCGTGACTCCCACGCTATCTTTGCTTTCTCGATGCAGCCCATAACGTCGTCGAAAAACGAGCGTCTGATTGTCTTTTGAAGCTTTCGTTTCAGAACGTTAGAAATAGATGTGTAAAATGTCCGATCGTTTGTGTTTCGTAGTGTAGAAACGCGTTCCGTGCGTAACTCGGATCGATATGCGAGCAGCCGTCGATGAAATTGCATATTCATACGCGGATACGATTCCTTCCTCCTGACCAAAAAGTAACGTGTGACGGTACAATGAGCACGGTCATAAATCCTGGCAGGTGGTAATCCTGATTCATGCCTCGTTCCAGTATTAACCCCGTTAATCTGTCGGGGCTGCGGCAACGCCGATCGATCCTTAATCTATGCACGCCGTCGTCTAATTACATAAACATTTCACGAAACCGTGCAATCAGCTTCGATCGAGGGCTCGAACTCGCTAACCGAATTAAACTTGTTACTAATTTATTCACTCCACCATTGGCACAGAAGAACGAACTTTGACAATCGTAAACTACATAGCTTTAAACTCGTCTCAATACTTATTTTCGTTCCTTCGTAAAAATTCTGTCATTCGTATATGGATGACGCGGCAGTTGAAGTATTAAAATCGTTTCCATCTCCTGTCCCGAAGGATTAAAATTGATCCAAAATTATGCTTCGAAATCAGGATCCCTTTTTGTCACTGTGCACATTTCTCCTCGCGTTATTTCGAACGCTAGACGATAATCCATAGGGGTATTCATAGCTGATTGTTTAAGAGGGAGGGGTCAACGACTCCGTCCATTGTTCGCGGCGCAAAAGTTGGTACTTGCTCGTTGAAAGGGTTGCGATCGCTTTACCGCAAAACGTCGACGTTTCTTTTCAAAAGTAAGCCCCTCGAGCGATTACGCGACACGTTTTACAAGTACGCACGACCCCCAACCGCGATCGATATGTCCGATAAGGTGGATGAAACACCTCCATGCATGGAATTCTAATCTTTCGATCGAGACAAATACCAATGTGCTCTTTTCCCTTTCGATTTGTTATTTATATACGTTTAATAGAATAATTATTCTGCAGGGGACACCGAGGCTATAAAATAACAATATTATCTGATATTTAATAATATTTTTCCTCATTGTGATATTTGATAAAAGAAACGATAAGAATTTCGAATACTAAATTTTCAGCTTCGCGAACACTAGAGATTTATGGCCATTAGTAAAGCGTCGCTGCGTCTCCATAACTTCCGAGAATGATCTCACAAATTCGATCTAAGAATCGAAGATTCGTTTTCCGGTCGATCGCGGAAGCTGCACCCGATACCCGAAAAGGGTTCGAGCCGTTTCATGGGCCCCTTTAATGTCCGCAGACCCTAATTTCAGAAAAGAAATTTGTCAACGAAATGGTTTTGTACGTTTTAGCGGCCACAGAAGCGATAGGGTTTCTCGAAGAGACTCGAGAGATCGTTCCTAGGGCTTGTTTTTAAATAATGTCCCAGGCTCGAAGATACTATCGACCCCTCTTCAGGCTTTTCACGTTCCTCGAGAGTTTAAACCCCGTTGACGAAAGGGTTGCGAGTCAAAGGATCCTTTCAAAGTCAATCTAGAGGACTAATTTTACTGAAAACGACCCAGGAAATTCCGTCTTCGGGAATTACCTGATGCCTACATGTAACTTTCAGGGACACCGTGTGGACAACCCCCCAATCCCTTCGTCTAGCGATCGATAGGAATAATCAACGTACACGCTAATAATTCTTTAGCGCAGCTGCTTTTGTTTTTGCTTGGCACAGCTAGCGCATTTATTATTCCCCGCAGCTGCTTTATTAATTATCCTCGATTTTCCCTAGGCGCTTTGGCGACTCGAACGCCGCACGCGTCGTTCGTTTCTAAACGTCTAAAGAAATTAAATAATTTTGAACAAGTCCATGATTTCCCAGAAATTAGGTGTGTTCGTCGAAAGTTACATTTAAGATTCCCTTTCATTGTAAATGGAATTGCACGCGAATTAAACTGCTCAATGAAAGCTCGATATTTACTATTTCTCTAACGAACTCATTTTTCGTAATTCTGGACTCGTGCCAGGTGTTGATTTAGGGATTCGTTTCAGCGACGCGAAATTGAGAAAGATTGAGCCACCACTGCTCGATCCAAACCTTGATTCAAAAATTTATGTGCGCTTTATGGACAGAAATTCTTTATAAAGATGTCAATCAAAGTTTCACCTTGTTCCCGGAAACAGGGGTGGCTTGGATCGGTCTTCGTGGATAAGCTCCAAGAACCCTGATCCTGAGCGACTGTTTCGTTAACGAGAAAGGCAAACAAGAACGTATTTTGATCATATTTTGCAAAAATCTCTCAACAAAGGTCGACGTGTCGCCTTGTGGGACCGTGACAGACGTGGGAACTCGAAAACTTGAATCACGAAGAGCTCCGTCGAAGGGCAGAGCGAGAGGAAAATAAGAGGAGCATCTCCCTTCGTAGTCGATGTTGAAAAAATCTACCGTCTACGTGTTTCCAGGCCCGCGAATCCGAACAATCGAATCACGCTCTAATTTGGCGAACGTTCCCTCTTGGTCCCGTTTCGGAAAAACTCGAGGAAAACTGGGGTGATTCGTTGGTACGTGTGCCCTTTTGCGGTTTTTTCTTTCCATCGTTGAATAGGAACGGGCAACATGGCGTCACGTTCGAAACGAGCTCCCCTTCTTTCCCCTTTTCGTTTCGAATGACAGCAACAAAGTCGTTGAACATCGAAAATTTTCTTTTATTTCTTTATTAAGCATTTGAAACACACTGGTTTATGCACTTTACAATTATAAATTATGCTGGGTTTTTAAATAAATAGATTAATACCATTAACCGAACTCTTTGCGGTACAGATCACATTGTCACAGAATGTGATTTAATCTTCAAAATCGTTTACATTTAGGATTTTTAACAATTCCAATGCGAGTACACTTATACTCGAGTATAATTTGAACGCGTTAAAGAGAGAAAGAGAGAGCTCCTTTCGAAAGGGTCCATTATTTGTGTTAGGGTCATCGCGCCCCCGTTCGTTTCTCGCTCGGAACCATTGACTCGGTTTTAATTACGAGTCAAGAGTTCCCTTGTCTTGGATTTCTTTGTCTGGGACGGGGGGTTCGGTGCGGGTACGCGTTGCGTTTAAGAACACGCGAAACGGGCCGCCTCTAATTATGACCGAGGACATGCGGGGCCTTGTGTTCGCATCGAAATTCGCCAGTAATAATGAAACCGCTTTATTCTCCCCGGGACAAGGATCCCTGCTCGATATATCCTTTCTCGTACGATCTCACCCACCAGCGCAGCTGTCCCGCATCTACAAAACCGTGAAACGGTTCCAGCCTCAACGTTCTTCGACTTTTGTGCGCTCCGCTTGCGAATCTTCAGACTTTTAATCTTTTTCTTATATTTATATAAGCACACGGAAAAGGAGGTCTTCTCTGCGATACGAGCGTCGATTTCCGGGCGAAGAGACCACCAGCTGTCAGGAGGATCTCGAACGAATTTGTCGAGAGGTTTGAGATCGAGAAGCTCGGACTCGAAGAATACGTCGAATCGGCCCGAGTAATTGGACCTTGTGCGTATGCGTTTTAAGGGGGGAGAGGAGAGAAAGGAGCCCCGAGTTCTTTCTTGGCACGTGCGGGGGAGTGCACAAAAGAATCCAGTCCTTGCACAGAGACCTATTCGGCCGAAGGACGCGGTTACTTCTTTTAGAAGCAACGACTGGAAGATTGTCGCGTGCTCGTAAAAGATCGCTCGAGTTATTCGTGCGTGATCGATATCGTGTCTCTTCTTCTTCTTTTTTCGTCATCTTTACGGTTATGCATCGTATTGCACCAGTTATATACCACTCGCCCTTGCTTATTAAAACCTTGTTAGATTCCAGGTTGTGGCATTGAATAACATTTATTCAAGCGTACGTCGTGAGATCGTATCAACAAAAATTCTTTCTAGCTTTCGAAGTAGATAAATTTATAGAAAGATCCGTAGGAAGAATTGATAACATTGAAATTGCCAACAATTTTCTTAAATATGGAATCTGACACTCATCAAATTGTTCTGTAAATCTAGCGTTAACGGTTGACGTTTAAGGTTTTCGTTTTATTCCACTCTGAATGAAAAGTGTGCCATCGATATTGGAACCGAAGTCCATCGTGCACATTTGTGGTACGCCTCGACCAGAGGAAGCTTTTAACGCGGAAGGACAGGTCTCTGAAAGATGTATGCTTTACCTGGACGTCGAGGGATCGAACCTTTAAGGTCTTCCATAGAGGAAACAACCGTGAGATTAGAAATCACGCGAAAGACCGGCCTGACGTGGGTTCGATGTAACTTTTGTAAACAGATCTAACCGACTATACTACGTAGGCAGTTGGTCCCTCGGTGTCCCGACTTTCTCTTGCACGAGTACAAATGCACTTTAACTATTTAGCGCGACGTTGGCGACTGCAACGTGCACCGGAGTTTTCTGGTTGGGAAAACATTCCGATCTTAATCTAGCTGCCCACTCGAAAACTCGATTATTTCGGTTGCTACGTATCGTTGAACACGCGACACGGTTGATCGAGATTGCGACATCGGAGCTCTATAGAGACGAAAACGACTAAACCTACGTCTTTGTTATTTTGCAAGATAGTAATTTCAAATTGTGTTGAGGGGGATAACAATTTTCCACGTCACCGGTGCGGAGAGCTCATGATTAGCTCTATAAATCTAGAGTTAATTTGTTTCAGCAAACACAGTAATCCCACGGTAACGTTCGCGTCGCGGACCCAAGCTAGCGAACGTTAACGAAAGATCGCTGTAACAGGCTCCTCCAGTAAAGATAGAGACAATAATCTGTCCGGAGGACCTTATCGGAAGGATCTTCGTCGTCGTTCCGTTATCGGTACCTAACATTCCAATCGTCCGCAATCTCGAGACACCCACCAGCGCCTTCGAGTCGCGGAGTCCAGGGACCGTCCACCTGGGGCGAGTGGAGTGGCTGCCGTGGTCAGGTCACTGTGGTTCTCGGGAGTGGGGATACAGGTATAGTACAGACAGTATAGAGCCGGTCTCTCTTGTTTCGTAGCCTCACCTAGGGACCCTTTCCTACATAAGGCCCACGTTCTCACCCCACCACGTCAGTAGAGAGCCAGCCTTTGAAGTGCCCACGTTCCCGACACCTCTCCGTGCCGTGTTCCTGCACCTTTCGTTGCGTTCTATCGCGAACCGTTTCGTTCTTCCCGCCAGTGTGTTCGCCACCGCGGATTATGTGCATCGAAATCTGTGATCGAAATAGTGACTGACAATCGGTGCTAATTTTGGATATATTAGCCGAATCGCGTTTATCCTCAAGGACACGCAGTGAGTATACATTTTATACCGACCGGTTTCGGGAACTTGGGTGAACCGGAGGACCAGGCCCGACGTTTTCGTCCTTTGAACCGTTCCGAGCTGTACTTTTCCAACGTCTTCCGTTAGTGGAACGGTTTTCCCAGAGCAATCGCGAAAGTTCTTCGAAAAATAAGCTTCCCCTCGGTGATCATTTCTTACGTATGCTCAGTGAAATTCAAATTTCCCGCGTGTACGCATTGTTTGTTACGCAACAGTAATCGAATGATACGATTCAAGTCAACGATGAGAATGGTAATTGTTTTTATCGTCTTGGAGGCATTATTTTCGAACGATGCAGCCGTATAATTTGCTGCCCAAGAATGGAAATTTAATAAACTGAGTAAGCACGTTCGGTTGAAAATAAATCGTAATGCAAGGGGTTAATCAGCTCTTGGCTGTAACGCTATTCCCGGGCGTATCGGCATTAGAGCGACCATCCACCTTGGAATCAATCGAAGGCACTTTGGTAACCGCACGGATATCAGCCCTGAATTATTAATGGCTCGGATCGATAGGTATCCTTTACCGTCTACCGTCCGATTATTGTCGTTTCCGATTGCACGAACCTTTATGTCTCAATCGTTATCAAGTTTCTCGCGTATTCATTTATTTCTCCGCGGTCGATCGGCTTCTATGGCCGTGGAAAAATGAAGAAAACGCCAGGGAAAAAGCATAAGGGTCCCTAATGGCTCGATGATCTGTGATGTTTGTCGAAATCAGGGGAATTTCTCTTAAAAATTCTCCTACAACACGATTTCCTAACGTATTAACCACGTTACAACGCGACACGTTATTGGGAACAGGACCACGAAAGTTAAAAGTCCAGCAAATTTGCAAGATCATCGAAACGTAGGAATAGAGAACGATGCGACCTTGGCGTGGAGTAGCTAAGGAAAACGCGAACAAGGCGAGGGTCGGGGCTTATCTCGAAACGGTGTGGAGAATTTGGTCGTTGACCGAACAAAGCCCAGTGCTCTCTTAAAAGCGACGTTAGAAGTTCGTCTAATTGCGAGGCTCCGCGGATCCTGTAGCACACGGGTCTTTCGGAGGTAAAACGACGGCGAAGAAAAAAGGAACGCGAACGCGCGTGGCTCCCGGTACATCTGTCAAAGAAGGGTAAACGAAAGAGAATCGGGAAAGGAGGCAGAAAAAGGAACGGATAAGAAGAAGTAAGGGGGGGGGGGGGGTAGAAAAAACTGAAAGGGACTCGTAACGAAGGAGCCAGCAAAGTCTGAGACCCGTGGGTCCTATACAAACTTTCCTGTCGAAGTTCCAAGGACCCCGTGGGTCCAGCTCGTGGAACCTTTTCTCGGGGATCCCTTCATTTAAATGGCCAGGCGTTTGTTCGCCAGGACTCGTTTCGCTCCATTGTTCCTGTCTTATTTTCGAGGCGCGTCCTGAATGTCCGCACCCTGCCTCGGCCCGTCGGGAAAGGGTGTCAGCAATCCTGAAACGTGCCCCCGATTTCCTTTGCAATTCGCAAATTTCCAGTTTAATTACAATCGGTCTTCCACCTATTCCTTACCCCTTTGACGGTCATTTGCGTTTCGATTATTCGCGTTGGGGCCGGGACTCGTTCCCTTTTAACCGATTCCCAGACTTCAGGATGAAAGGGAAACTTGGACTTTGTGACTGTTGACTGTCGTCGAACGAGATCTTTAGCGTTTTGCAAACACCGAACCATTGTGCTTCGAATAACGTAATTTCGATTGAATTATTTACTCCAAGATATATTGGTGTTATAAAACGACACGTATCAAACTATTATTTAGAGTAATAGAAGTAGCTCGAAAGCATTATCGATCTAAAGTTTTCATCTATAGCCACGGCTTCGAAAAGTACTTAACCGGGAAACCTATAAATCACTTTGACTTTAAAATTAGTTTAGTAAGAAATAATGCTAGTTAACGAATGACAACACGGTTCTTCAATCGATGGAAACACTATGTTTATTTACAGGTGCTAGGAGATTATTTGGTTCGAAAGATTCAAGATTTTGCGTTTTCTATTAGTGAATTGCGTTGTTAGTTTCTGCACCCCCGCCGAAAAATACGTTTCAGCGACAAGAGGATCGCGATCGCGACGTCGAGGGGAACATGGGAATAGGAAAGAGGGACGGAGAAAACCGGTGGACAGGTGTGCTCCAAATAGCGCAGACTCGAAAGTCTGTCTTCGGAACGCATTTCCTCCGCTTCCTGTCCCTGCTCCGATTCTTTGACCTCCCCAGCTCTGGTTCGATCAGTCCGTCTCGCTCTATCGCCGAAAACCGAGCCAAACCCCGTGAATGCGCGTTTGATTGTCCCTCGACTGGCTCTCTTGTGAAATCCCACCCCTCTGGTGGGTTCCAGGTTTCGGTCGTCTCTCCTTTACCGACTGGGGCGTTCGCTCGTCTCGCCCTTGGCCGTTTTTCGCCCCTCGGCTCGTCATACTCGACGGAGACACGGGACCATTTCGAGAGAAACGCCACCAGCGAAAGGTGTGCCCGGGGTCAATCCAATATAAATCAGAACCGAGTCTCCGAGCTTAGCCGTGAGGAGAGCGCGGAAGGAACTCGAAGAAACGGCGGCCAAGGGGGCTGGGCGAGAGGGGACCGGGTTCACCAACTTGAATAGACTATTTTTAGGGACCGTACACAGACCGTACACTTCTTCTCGTGCGTGTAACCTTCGCTCGCGTGTATTCGCCACGACGTTTTCAAAAGGGATTAGGTACGAAGTGTTCACCTGCCCTCCCCCCTCGACCTCCTCTTTCTTCCGCCAGAGACCACCGAATATCTTCTTAAGAAACTCACAGCTCCGCGGCGATGTCTTCTCTTATCTCTTCGCGCGTCAGCTCCAAGAAAGGTTCCTCGGCATCTAGGTATTTTATTTTCCACCGAAACTCGTACTGTTTATTTATTTAATCAAGCCATTTTATTATTTAACCAAGAGATCTTTGGAAACGCAATCCGTCGGTAGATCCTCCAGAGATTTCGAGGGTTCGCGCAGTGATCACCTGCTCTTTTTCTACAACGATCCTTCTTTCATTTTGTTTTTGTATGCTTGCAAGAAGTCTGCACGGTTCCTTTCAACCGATCAAGGCACGATTCAGTTCGCAAGAACGATGCGGATCGTCTCTCGTCCGTGGATCTCCCTTCATGCGTGGAAGGGGGCTGGACCGGGCGAAACTCGTGCCAAGTTTCGTGGCGATTCTTGTTTTCTTCGGGGTTAGCCGAGGAAGCAACCCTCGAGGAGGCAAATCGGGACCGTTAATGGCTTCTTCTTTCTTGTCTCCGAGCCGTGAATAATCGCATTGTATCGGCGGTTTTCGCGATGCCTCTGTCGCGCGTTTCATGCGAATTAATCGCGCTGACAGCGACAAATTCCAACCCCCGACTGGTGTCACGTCTAGACGACCATTTGCAATCTTTGCTTGACAAATTTAGCTTCGTAGAAATTATTGTGGAGCTTCACCTTCCTATCCAAGGTACCCTTTTCCATATTTCGTTAAGAAAAATGCTAGTGCGCTTGCAATATTGCAAAGCTTGCTATTTGGGTTAGGCTCAAAGAGAATGAAACATTCGATCGGTGGAAGGGGTTGGGGGGGAAAATATTCATTGGCCTGTTCTGATCGGCGATAGTGAGGGGCACGAGGGGGGGATGTGTTCGGTTAATTCCCATCCTCTTGGAACGTTCCTCGTTGAAGTCGTTAAAAACAGCTCTCGCAGCATACATTACGCGAAAAGAAGGGGTCTTGCTATGCTTGCAAGCATGTTAAGATTTTTAACCGTCGCTCCATTTTATTCCTTTCCTCGGTTGGAGGACTCCGCTCGATCCTGTCTCCTGTGTCCTTCGCGGGGTCTGCGTACCTGGTACGCAAGGGAGCACCGAAATGGATTAAACCCGATCGAGGGGACCGGAACAGCCCCCCTTTTTATATTCGGAACACAAGCTCAACGCGTATCGTGTATTCGTCGGCACAGATATTTTACAAGCCATAAAAGCGACAGATATGGACCGCGTCCTATTCGACTCGCACGAACCAAAAGGGACTGGAACAATTTAACGTCGTCGTTTTGCACTTGCCACGCGATCCACGGGATGTAAACACCTAGCCGAGGGTCGAACATTTCGGACTTCGTTTTCCCACCCAAATTTCTATAGTCTCGAATCTCTTATGGGTCGCGTTGACTCAATTCTCACCCATACTCAACCCTCTATAACGATTGTAGTTTTAAAGCAATAACATGGTTTATAAAGAATTGGTATATAACTATTTTACAGTATCTCGCTCTTCGAAAAAGGCATCTCAAATGCTCGTCAGCGGCTGAGAATCAGTCGAATAACTTTAAAGCGACCGGAGTGAATCGAGAATGCACTTAAACGTTCCCTTCGTGCACTTGTTTCTACTCGCAAAGCACGCGGGCTCCGAATAATGAGAGTCTCTCATCTACGTTGACCATTTGTCGGATACGTACACTGGAAATCGTTTAGATGAAACGATAACGCGCTCACAGGTGGACCACGAGTCCCCTTTCTAAGCGCGCTACAGCACGCACTCGGGATTTATCGTTGACCGGTAATTACGCCACCAGGACCCTTCAGCTGCGCTTATTATGGGCGCCAAGGTACGTTTGTCCTCTAATCAACTGAATCCCGACCGGTTAAATAAAAATGAGTGAATACAATGCATGGTGTATCGATAAACAAGGGGCCAAGTTCCATACGTCTAGCGTTGTATCATGCAAATAGTTAAACCGAAACTGTCGCCTCGACAACCGAACCGGAAAGCAAGAAGGATACGTACGATCGCAGGTGCAGTTTGCTCGACTACTTTGTCGCGACACTAGAAACCCATTTCTGGCGACAAAAATCGCAGCCGTTCGCTGATACGAATGCTTAAAACGTTTTAAGGGTTTCGCGCGAAGTCTTTAAAAACTCTGACTTCGCACAATGCAAATATGTACACAAATGGGTACATCCCGTATGCTAACTAAATAAATAAATTATAAAAAGCAAGCCAGTGAGGGATCGCTGTGACTTGCAATCTTTCGAGCGACGGAAGTGTCTTTCCAATTCCAATTTTTTAAAGAAGACGTATCGTTGCCAGGATTGGAAATGGGGTAGTTTCAAAGCCATGGCGGGAAGCTTTACCTAATTTCGCGGTGGGCATTTTGCGGTGACCCCTTGCGAAATTTCGACCGCAAAAGAACGTCCATTTGTACGAACTTGTTAATTCGTTACAGATTGCATAACATTTTTCTCACGCTGTCAGTGGCGCCGAAAGCTGTTTAACGCTCGGTGGTGCGCGCTGGGAAGTGGATGGCGGAGAAAAGGGTCGCGTAAAGAATAGAATACGTTAAAGAAGGAAGACGGGTGAAATAAGCTTAGATAGCGATCGTCTCGTTGACGGTGCTTCGACACCGAGTTCTCGTGCTTTGCAAGACCAGATGGAAAGCACGCTACCGGCGGCTTCCACCATATGGGCAGGTGCCCATGCTGTTTTACATGACCGTATGCGTGTAAATGTCGATAGGCTCGCGAGACTGTGTGCTACGAAACGCGCTGGTGCGTACGCGAGTGCGCGGCCAAAGGTAGAATCGAAAGTACGTGAACGCGCGTGAAAAAGTGCGTGTTACGGGACAAGAACGCGTGCTCGGCATGGTAACAGCCTGTATGCAAATGAATGCATTTTTATACCTACTTCACAATGCAGCGAGCTCACCCCCCCTGAGG
This sequence comes from Colletes latitarsis, assembly GCF_051014445.1. NCBI lineage: Eukaryota > Metazoa > Arthropoda > Insecta > Hymenoptera > Colletidae > Colletes > Colletes latitarsis. The sequence goes on along the minus strand of NC_135141.1, from coordinate 23,521,047 downwards.
AACCGTTAAAAGTGAAAACCTGCTGCCGCTAGCTACTGCTGCTTTGTACCTGTTTCCGTCTTAGGGGAAAAACGGGATTTTTGGCAATCGATCGACAGACGCGACAGAGCTTCTCTGAAATGAGATTCGAATCAGGCTAGAGTTAAGAGGCCATTTCGGTATGGAATCTTTAGGGCACTGTGTTATCTTTTAAAAGGGAAACCGAAGAGAGCTTCGTATTGGGATTCTGCAGATATATTCACCTATGTTTCGAGCAAGCACAGGATTTTTTTCAAGTAAAAATAATGAAAATTGTACAAGCTGCGGTTCGACGAGATTTCTTTTCACGGGCGCGGTGAAATTGCGATAATAGAACCGTGGCAATAGCGATTGCGGGCCCGTTTAACTGTTCGTTAGAGCAAGACAAGTGTTAACTGGTGAAACCGACTCAGGTGTACGGGTTTCACCTGTTTCGGTGTTTCCCGTATGTTGCGACAGGTGCGTACTCCGGCGTTTCGTCATCGTTTTTCTGTTATTCGCGTTCTTCTCTGTGTTTTTTTTGTCATTGCTTCGAGCCCCCCACGTAATTAGGGCCGGACATGTATTTTCGGGAACCCGTACGGTTGATACGGGCCGATAAAAGACGACCCTTCTTCTTCCTGCGATCGTGTCCCTTTAACGCGAGATGCCGCGATAAGCTTCCTGTTATTTTGCGACGCGTACACCTTACGAAATTATTCTTACCCACGTGGAAACCCTCCTCGGCACGAACGATAACGGAAAAATCCTCCCACGAAACCGTCTACGAGCTAATCTTTTGCACTCTTTCCAAGACACGCTATGCGTGTAAAGCGGCCCGTTTATTTAGGATTTTTCTTTCTGCCTTTAGAAATGCTGAAGTGGACGGTCTCGAGATCGTTGTCAGCGAGTAGCTCGACGCCTCACGGTCCATCTACCTTGAACAAGGCGCCCCGTAGGCCTTTCCGAGACTTGTCCAACACGCCTCCCGCTGCTGGAACCAAAACCCGGAATATACCTGCCCAAACGGCCGAGAGTGTTTCGGCGAGAACGACGCCAGCACGTCGGAGAAGATGCAGGAGTCACGGCAGCGATTTGAGAACCTACTTTCAGGTATCGATTGCTTCCTCAAACAAACGAAACAGATTAATCCTATAATTTGAATTTCCAACCCAATACTTTGAACGAGACACGTTTGTTTGCAGGCGACGAAGCCTAATTTGCGCGGGAACAAGCGTCAGTCGATGTCACAGCAGACGGATAAGTCATCGGTCACGGAAAGCTTTTATCAAAGCACCCCGAGAGTCGACACCGATATCGGTCCGCTAACGTTCTTCCCCGGCGGTAGCAAATGCTCGACGGCTCTGACCCTGCCAACGGATCCCGCGTTGTTTATGAAAACTAGAACGAAGAGCTTCCAGAGCGACAGCGAGTTGCCGCAGAATGTCGTGAACGAGGCCAGGGCGAACCTCCAATCCCACGTCTCGGACTTTTTCCAACAGATCTCGATGGCCACAAGCCCGGAGGACGTGATGGAGTCGGACTCCGTTCCCTTAGCGAAGAACGGACTTTACGCCACGAACGGCGAATCGAAGCCAAAGTTCACCGATTGCGCCAAGCTGACATATTTACCGAAACTAGCTAGGATCACGAAGATCCACGCTCGATGCAAAACCCCGTATCATACCAAGAACGGTCAGGTCGGGACTCCTTTCAAGGCTAAGAATCACGGTCAGACGCCATTGACCGGAAAACTATCGACGCTGGCCATCGACCAGGATCTACCTAAATTCGAGAACATGGACAACACCGTCACGGAAGTGCTCAGCAGGTAAGATAACTGTAATTTCTTCGCGCGTGTCCAATTTAGCGATTATCGGCTGCAATCAAAGACTGCGCGAGTCCTGGAATCGAACGATTATGGGCTCGGGCGTCTGTGAGCACATTAGTCTAACGTTATCGACCTATTTTATGCGGACGGTTAACTGTTAAGTCGACCGAAAGACCGCCTTGTGGTCTACGGATGCAAAGATTTATCGTGTAACGACTAGACTCGATCAATCGTAAAATAACACGTTTCCAAATTGTTGACAACTTTTGGATTTTGTCAGGGAGCAAGAGATCAACTTCACCGGCAAGACGGTGGCGGAAATTCTCTTGGGGGACGTAGAGGAGAGGAAGAAGGTTCTGGAGGATGCCCGGGACGACCAGAACCTGACTAAATCCGACCACACGTACGAGACGATCGTGGAACAAGAAGAGAACGCGGAAGAAGAAACTGCTCGACACAATGACAGTTCCGTTTCTTCGGCCAGCCAGCTCTTGGAGGATCCCTCACCGATGTCGTGGGCGTTCTCCTCCCCGACCAACGACCTGGACGGAGAGTTCACCCTAAAGAGGCAGCGAGGCATACGGAGGAAGCGGCATCGGAAGGATACCGAGAAGATTTACGAGGGAAAGCGAGCGAAAAGACGGTCGTCGAGTCACAGTCCGTCGACCAGCGCGAAAATGGAGAAGCAGAGGGACCTTTTGGTGGAAGCAGTGAATCCTAACGTGAAGAAACTCGCTCTGGAGACAGACCTGGACTCCACGTTGGACGAGAAGTGCGCGTTCGCGCCGAAGACGTTGCTATGCGGCGCGGAGGATCCGCGAAAGGACGAGGAAGGAAGAAAAGTCGGCTCCTGGGACCTGGACAGCCCCAAGTCGACCATCACGGACGACTTTCAGAGCTCCAAGTCGTTCTTGAACTCCATGTCCAACACACCGGAAGCCCCGTTGGTCGCGACTGTGAGGAGGTGCCTGAAATACAGCCCCGAGAGCGAACAACCGAAACCCAATTGCCATGGATCCATCGAGATCGAATACTCTGTCGTCGGCGATCAGATACACGTTCGAGGTGAGTTTTTTGACAGGAATCATTATACTGTACAGTTTCCTCCAGTCGCTCGTTTTTTGCTAGTTTCAAGCTTTTCCGGGAGCAATTGCTTCCCTCGTAATCGAATTTTTGTTGAAACTCTAGTATCTTTGTTTCCTGATGTTTGATTCGCGTGACGTTTGTCCATTGATACTAGAAAATTTACTGTAACGTTCGTGGATCTTGCTATCATATTTTCGAGAGTTTGGCCGATTTTTCCTGACGCTAGCCAAAAGCTTGCAAACTCGAGAGCCCGCACACCTCCAGAAACGAGAGTAAAGGGCTGTGCCTCGTCGAGCAGAGGAAACCCGCGGAACCAGAGGGTGGAGGTTCTTGACGAGGCGGAGACGTCCCTGAAAAGCTCGGTTGAAAGGGCATGCGCCGGTTAGGCAGTGATAGAGGGGGTATTTCAGTTGGCACCCCGCGATAGACGACTGTGCCAGTAACCCACAGACCCTCCTGGCAATTGGCTCCCGGTTAGTAGGCCTAGCAACATTGATTCCTGGCGGTACACGTCCTTGCGTAAACAACCCTCGTGAAATCTTCGGAGGCCTCCTCTGTCTGGGTTCCCTCGGTGGCGCGCCACCCCTCCTAGGACAGAGGAAACCCCCCGTCGATAAATCTCGTCCTCCGCGAACGCATCGATCTCCCGTTCCGGTCCGAACGACGAGGTTGTTCGGTCGCGAGAACGGGAACGGAGGAACTTTTCGATAACTGTCGCGGCTAGTAGAAGAGTGCCGCATTGGTCGGGCGCGAGTAGTGCGTGCGGGAATAGGGGCGGGACGTGTAGCGGCTCTCTCTAATCGCACGTGTGTCCGCGACAGTCTCTTATCTCTGATAAAACTACTTTCCCGGGGAAAGAGTGAGACGGTGCAGGTTCGCGATCTGACGAGTCTTTCTGTTTCGTGCAGTGATACGGTGCAAGGACCTGAGGAGGGTATACGAGGGTTCCATTCACGCTTACGTGAAGGTGAGCCTGAAGAACACTAACCGCGAGGGGGTGGTGAAGCGGACAGCGGTGCACCGGGCCACACCGAATCCCGTTTTCCACGAGACCTTGATACTGCCCTGTCCGGCGAACAACAGCCACTGCGCCAGCAAGCCCACGTCCCTGGACATCGCGGTGTGGCACAGGGATCGCCGTGCAAGGTGAGCATGCTCCAAAAACGAAAAACAACAGACGAAGAGGGGAATCGTTGCTCGACGATAACGAGAATCGACACGGTGAAACGGGTTCAGGAAGAAGAATCGACATTAGATTAGACTTATCGAGCCTAGTATTGCTCTCAACATCCCCCAATCATGGTTTTCAACGAGACAAAGTAGATCGTTTCTGCATAGAATGGCGAATCGTTATAGTCAGGCTTTGCAAGGCTGTGTGACCGTGCAAAAATTACACGACGCTGCATACAGGGTGTTTCGTTATTCGCGGTATCGCTTAAGCAGGGGGCGACTTCTCGAGAAGAGAAGTTCACGAGAAATCACCTTCCGAGGGGACCCATCTTTTTAGTCGAAATGTGCTCGACCTGGGACGCGTTGGCATCGGACACGTTGGACGTCTTCCCCTTGTATTAACGTTGCAATTAAACGTTCCCTCGTAATTGGCGCGTTCAGGTACCATGCAATTCGAGCCACGGATAACACCTTTCGAACGATAGTCGGTTAACTCGGTAACGATAGTTAACGCCACCCGAGAGATACGGATCTCTCACGCAAACCGAGCTTGCGTGCACCGTGAGAATGTTTCGGTACATTTACGCCCGCCGCGAAACTTGAAACGGAGTAAACGTTCGGTCCCGTATATTTTCATGAACGAAGCTTCGTCGGTGCCTTGTCGTATTTACGCGTAACAACGGAGGAATCGATGCACGCGATTCGACGGAAACCGTTCTTGTTTGCTCGTCGATTGATTCCTCGCGTCCTTCCGCGAATTACATATTTATGATACCAGGACGTAGACGTTTCTTTCAATGATAATATCGCTCTATTAACATAAGTAACACGTAACGAAACGTAGGAAACAGCGTGAAGATAATTAATTTCTTAAAAGCGGGTGAAGGCGATATCCGTTGCAAAAGAGTCGACGTTTGCACAGTATCTGAAGATGCAAACGAATTGAGCTACTTTGGCTCTAACAATTTCAAAAATAGCTGAAAGCATAGATTCTAAAAACTTTATTTTGAAAAAATATTTGCAAACTTCGCAAGCATCGATGAGTATAAAAACGTTCCACGGTTCTTTGCCAAAAAGGACCTAAAAATGCGCGTTTTACGGCAGAACAGCCCCAAAGCGACGCACTGTGCGCCGTCTCCGAGAAACGAGTATCGAGGTCAAGAACTGCGACTCGGTTACGTTAGTTCGAGTCGAACGAGTTACACGGTTCCGTTCCCAAACATTCGCGACAGACTCGAGATAAGCTTCCGCTAAACGCGGCTCAAGAAACGTACGTCTCCTCTGACCGTTTAACCGACCAGCGGCGTCCCCGCGGCGCTTACGAAGGCCAGACGGGACGTAAGCGCGATAATTTAGCGGTCGATAGACGACTGTCTCGGAATGAGATAATTTTCCGTCGATTCGGAGGCAACGGTCCATCCGAATAGCGAAACGAATTTCTGGGGTATACGCGGATTCCATGCGGTAGGAGGGGAATCGATTCCCTGGAAGCATGCGCATCGCGTTCACCACGTGCACTTCGTCTCTGCAACGGTGTTTGCAACGGCCCTCCTCTCTGTGTAAATAGTCGCGTGTGTGCGTACCGCCTATGTAACCACGCTACCAGCCGCGTAGCGTACGTATCCGCACACAGAAGCGCGATTCTATCGGCGAACGCACACCGATACGACCTCCAACGATTTATGCACGCTTTCGTTCTTCGTGTTTCAGACGTAGCGAACTGTTGGGCTGCATGACTCTGCCTCTACCCCTGTCCCAAGACAAGGTAAATATTTGCAATTTTTAAGCACGTATACGACGCGTATCGAATGGGATTTCCCGGCGCCGCGACGAGAAACGTCGCTTTGGTGTGAATTTCTTCTTTTTTTTTTTTTCGTTCGCGACAAGCATCGCGACGAGGAAGTTTCATACACGGTCGCACGTCAGCTGTTTACCGGGATTCGTAAGTCTTCCTTGGCTTAAGGTCAGGGTTAAGCTCGTTACGGGGCAACGAAGCGGAAATTCATCCGGCGAAGATTCACTTGCGTTTTGACCTCGTTAAAAGTGACAGCCGCGCGTCGTCGGGGTGCACCCTCCGGCGGTACGATCCGAAAATTGTTCTTTTCGCGTATTGTTCGTCGACGCGACACGTGAGAGTGACGATGATCGTGGTGGCCATTTACTGCGTGGTGTTTTTCGTGGTCGGTGTTCTGTTGAAGATATTCATGTTTTGCTGAAACGATGGAGAGAACGCTCGTGGGGACTGTTTCTCGTCGGTTGCGCGCGTCGAACGGACGAACGTTTTAAATAACGCGTGAATGGAAGGGACAAACTTTCGTCTCGAAACTGTCTGTGCTTCGAGACGGGAAGTCGTGGCATTTTACCGAAGCTTTCGATCGCCGATTAACGCGCTCGCGGTTGAAAAAGCTCCGGAGGTAATTTCGATTTCGGCGACGATCTTCGTCGACAATGTTCCTCAAACGATTGTAAATTTTCAGGAAGCGACATGGCATCCACTAGAAGCAGGAACCGGTCGAAACACGAGCACTCTTTATGCAGGATTGCCTCAAGACTGCGGAGTCTCGCCGCCCTTGTCCAAGGACGGAGAACCAGATAATAATAATTCCGGAGCGGAGAACCTGACGTATTTGAGGCATCTGGAATTAGAGCCAGTAGATCCATTGACTGGTCTGCCATTGCATCCGGGTTTCACTGCCAGGGGCGGTAGAACACCTTGCACTGTTACGAGGAGACTGATCAGACAGACTACTGCTAATCAGGTTAGTCATTTCCCTCCTTTCACGCTAACATTCCGTTTCACGTTTTTAGGCTTTCGTCGCTGTTCTTTGATCAAGGTCTAGGCTCCCTCGTTGATGTCGATAGTGGATCAAGTACCGATACGTTAACAACGTCCAAGCATCGTTAAAGTTAACGTCACGGTCTGACAGTCGATAAAGGCAATCGATCAAATTCAAGAGTACCCGCCCCGATGTAACTACCTATATCGCGAAAAGCCATTGTCCTCTCGCGCAATTGGCCCCGAGAGACTCGCAGCGGGTACGCTTGTAGTTACCATTACGGCAATAGGGCCGATTGTAGGTATTAAAGTAGGCCTCCTTTAAAACCCCGCTGCTTCGACCTCCCGTTGCGCCGGAGTTTCGCCGGAGGCCCTCCCGTGGCACGAAGATTATTATTCGAGACGTCGACGTTCGTCACAGAACAAATTTATATATTTTTCGTCTTATCGAGCACCGTTGCGATGCATTCTCGCTGTAAGTTTTCTTTTCTGACGGAGGGTATTTTGTCACGCAGATTCCATGGGGATTTTCGTTGTCCTGGGGAAGACCGCCCCGCGTGGAACGGGTGGACCCCGGCAGTCCGGCGGAGCGATCCGGTTTGAAACCAGGTGATTACGTGGTATTCGTCGACATGACGAACGTGGTGACGAGGCCACGAGAAGAGATACTTGGATTGATCCAGGCGGCCACGAATCAGTTGATCTTGGAAGTTTATCGCAAGGGAGGGCAGATTCACTCGTCGATGCACCGGCCTAGCTCGATGAACGTCAGCCTGCAGCAACCGATCAGCGGCGGGCAGCCCGCGGTTGCGTTCAGCGCCGAGGTCGGTACAGGCGTCCTGGTCTGAACACGACAGGCTCTCGATTTCATATTCGACTCTCTACGGGACGAGAACGTACCGCAACAATGTCGGCACATCACGGCTTTTGCGTTTATTTTTTTTATTTTGCTCAGAGTGATAATCGAGATAGAGGGGGAAGGTTGAAGTTCACGTGCTTCGATACGATCGCGCGGGGAACGATAAAAGGCTTCTTTTGAAACGATTCCCCTGAAATGGGCCGCCATATTGAGTTTTCCGAGCCGCGACACACGCTGCATGCGTACTTCAGAGCTTACTTTTATGTTTATTCGTTGCACGGCATGTACGCGCGGACGTTCCTGTACATTTATTTTCATGACTGTGTTGTACTTGATGTAAACGCGTAGTGTATAGCGCGTGCCCCATTCCTCTGTCGAGGGGACACGGTTAAGTTATGTTTTGTAATTCCAACGGTTGTTCTTTTTTTTTTGTTGTTCAACAAGTTCTGTTTCAAACCATCCATTGCGTTTCGTTCATTTATTTCACCCTTATCCCTTAATTTTAAGCGCATACGAACGATACCACGAGTCGTTGTCGGCTCCGAGTGCATGCGTCTCGAAGACGACGCGAATGTTGTTTTTGTTAGCGCGTGTCGTCGATACGATCCTCCTGCATGCATCGCCTACGATCACGTGAATGTCCTCCATTTAAATTGGAACGTATGGCACGACATTTGCGAGTGGACGCGCGTTCAGGTTTTCCCGAACCTGGCCCCGGATGCGCCGCCCGAGGAAGAGCTGTCCGTGAGGGAGTCCCGGTACTGGGGCGTCCTCAAGAGCGGACACACGCGTTTCATGGCGCCGATGGCCGAGAGACGCGACGTCCTCTCCGCGGCGGACTATCTGATACTCTTTCAAAATCTCGACGAGTTGCTCAAGATCTCCGAGGAGATCCGCGACGAGGGCGGCGGGGTCGACAGCTACTTCTGTCGCGTTCCCCGAATCACCGCCGCCTACAGAAGATACCTGAGCGGCCTCCAACGAGCCTGCTGTCTCCTGGTTGCTCTCAGACGGAACACGGCCTTCGCGAAACTCGTCTGCGAACCCGCCGTTCCGCAAAAGAGACGTCCCGATCTGACGGGCGTTCTGCTCCTGCCTCTAGAACATTACAGGTGCGTCTTGGATCGCAACCCTTTCCTTGGATCCACCTTACCCGGTGTAGGAATTCTTTGCAGTTACGTAGAGGTTTTCCTTTGTAGAGAGATGACGAGACTGTTAGGACTGGCGTCGCCGAGGAATTGCCAGCAAGCGAGAGACTTGGCGCAGGGATACAGGGAAGCGACAGCCAACGCCGGGGTGATGGAGCCACCGCGCGATACCGGAAGGCCTCTGCTTAGCTTGCAGGAGGTCGAGTCCCGACTAGTTTTCGCGAGATGCAAACCATTCACTCTGGCCATGCCCGGAAGACAATGGTCTGATCGCCATACTTTCGAAAGACGAACGGAATTCGGCAATTTTCTCAACTGTACGGCATTTTAGGCTGTTCGGGGGTGCGCTCGCGAAAGTGGAAGGTCGAGCGCGGTTGCAGCCCTCTTGGGCGTTGCTCCTGACCGATCTTCTGGTGTTCGCTCGGGTCTCCAGGGATCGCGTTTTATTCGTGACGGAGGAGCCGCTGCGGCTGTCGAACATCGCCGAGGCTTGCTTCACAGTCCGCAAAAGGCCCACGGAATTTCGACTGCAGATCGCCATTAATCCTAGCGGGAACGCGGAGAACGGCCACGTCGAAGTGTCCAATACCGGGGGTTGTAGTCCTCACAGTCGGCCGCGAAGGCGGGTGATGGTCTTGCGAGCCCCTACTCCGGAACTGAAGGCTGTCTGGCACAATCTTCTTCAGCGGCAGATGTAAGTCTTCTGTTTCGTAACGCCTCAGAGGGAGCACGATTTCAACTCGCGTCGAACTCAGACCCTGACGGGACTCTGGCGAAGCTCGTTCGTTTGTCTGCACTAATCCGTTGTATTTTAGAATCTATGTGAATACAGGCTACGGGGGTACGCCGAGCCAGGATAGCCCGGAAGAGAGTCCGATCATCGGTAGCAATTTCACCGCCGTTAGGGAACCGACGGAAAGCTCGCAGGTGAGTCGAGATCAAATTCGTAGAGAGGGTGGATGATAATTGAGTCTCGCGACAGACCACCAGGGAATCGCAGAAGCAGGACGGGGGAAAAGAGTCGCACTCGGCGGAGAGTATCGATACGATCATTAAGAACTCGAGAGAAGACAATCATCTGGCACAATGGGTGCGCAATTCCCGTCAGATTCCGCCCCCGGATCACGAGGAGGCGCCCATCGAGGAATGGACTCCCGAGGAGTTGGCGGCTAGAGCTCCCAAGGAGAACCTAAACGAACCTGACAGAGAACAGAATATTCCGCCGGAAGAAGTTATCGCGGAAGTGATAAACTCCGACGTGGAGCTGCAGAGCACCACTTCTAGCGCGAGTCTCAGCACCGTCAAGTCCAACAGCGTGACCACCAAGAAGAACGGGAGCCTAACGTCCTCGAAAGAGAACTCGACTAGTTCGATTAACATTTGCAGAAGATGCCACAGGTAAAGTTTTACCCATAAACGTTGAAAGGCCACTTGGCAAACTGGACGTTGCGATCCTAGATCCGGTTGCCCCACGCCGCCTTTGACGAGGGATCCGTTCTCCCCACTGCCTCCAAAAATTTCGGTCGTCCCACCGACTCCTGACTTGTGCACCAGACATAGACTGAGAAACGGCCTGCACGATAGTCCTGGGCGAAACAGTCCCAGTTACACGCCGGCCGACGGAAACACGGAAGACGGTAGCGAGGATGACCTCGACTGTGACGGTGAACCGCCTTACAGGTAAAACGGTCTACGTTGGGACTTTAAAAAGTTATTTAGAATAACGGATGAAATCCTCCAGAGCTCTGAGAAGATTCGGCACGATGAGCAGCCTGGATCAGGACGACGAGCTCGAGGAGCAAGGAGACGAGGACAATCGAGACACCGAGTCTCCGCCTACGGGATTGAGAGCCTGGACCGCCAGGGCGAGCAGTTACGTGGTCAGTAAAATGGTGCTGCTCGAGCAGCTTAGCGAGGGTGTCGGTGGTTACCTTCTTCAGCCACCGGTTCCTCCGGAGCGAACAGAATACTCTTTGGATCCGAATGACGACGAGGGCACCACGTCTGGGGCTACCTCGGGAGACGATATTTGGGGAACTCCGACTTCCGGTGGCCCGGACGACGAAAGCTTTTCCGCGAGCTCGGTAATGACACTGGTCACTCTAAGACAGCACTATACTTTGGCACTCGAAGGTACTGGCGTGAACCTTAAGGGTTGAAAACAGTTATAGGGGTTGGAAAATTCTTGCTACCTATGCGCGCGTATTTTTTCTTGAACGATTTCGCTTTTTTCCATCCTAACCTCACATTCAAAGCGGCTTGCTTGTACATACACCAACGCCGATCCTCGTGTTGCGAATTCCCGAAGCGTTAAAGGTAAGGTGGTACTTTTAATTTCGCCAACTTTGCTTCGGAACGTTGCTACATTCGTAGAGTTGCATCTTATTCCTAACCACGAACGATCGGAATGTCCATTCGAGCCCGACTGGGATGTGTCCGTACCTTCAACGATACACAGAAAGAGAGAGGGAGTCGGGGCAACACACACAAAAGTTAGTCCGTAAGCTTGGCACGCATCTGCATGACAATTGCTTGCCCTTTGTTTGCAAAGAATCACTAGCCCGAGCTGTGCCTGACTTCCCTAGCCGCCACCGAACGGTGTGAGCCTCGCGGTCGCCTCCGGCGAGGACAACTACGGTCTGAACCTGTCCGTGGACGACGACGCCGACCAGGAGTCCGAGAACGAAGACTGCAATCTGCCCGAGCTGAACATGGACCAGCTGCTGGGCAGCGGGAGCCTCAGCTCGTTGAGGTGTTTTTTGGGCAGACGGAGATTGGAACCGCTCCCGGAGGAGGATGACTCGCCAGGTAGTGGAAAGGATCAAGTGGGATGGTGGTGACAGAGGTTTCACACGGCGACGTCGAAGAACGTCGGCTCGAGTTCCGATGTGAACGAACGAGATCGTATCTTCGCGAAACTGAGCCAGGAAGACGAGGAGTTCCGCCGAAAAATAGTGAACCTCCACAGGAAACTGTCGGACGTGGACGACGGTGGCACCGCCACGGAGCCCGTATCACCGGACACGCTTAAAAGTTCCAAAGAAGCGGAACGTTTGAAAGAACTCGAATCGGTGGCACGGAGAGCCGAGGAAACTAGTAGCAAAAACGCCGAAAGGGCCAAGAGAGAAGCTTATTCCGCCACGGAGGCCGCGGACGCGAGAAATCGTAAGTTGAAAAAGGGGGACGTGCAACACGATCGAAGAAGACAGATGGAGCTGCTTCAACGGAAATCGAAGAAACTGGAGGAAGACTCGGACGATGTGAACGACAGTCCCACCAGAACCACCGAGAGGAACTTCTTGAATCGATTGAGAATAAAAAGGCGCAGCATGAAGCTACTCAGTTTCCTGAGCGGAAAGGCCGCGGATAGATCGCAGGAAGAACGAGCAGCGAGACTTCTCAGAATGTACATGCCTGAGAAGGGATCCAAAGCACAAAATACTATTTCTATTCATCATACGTCCAGGGACAGGCGATTTTGGAAACTTCGGAGTCGGAGACGAACCAACTCCTCGTAAACGGAGGGGACGTCGAATATGTTCCGGAAGATAGAGGCGAACGACAGAGCAATGGCCGTGTCTTTGTTATTAGGACTTCCAGTATTCGCGTTATTCAAGTTTTTTGAATTCTATTTAAGCATGTACAAGGTCGAACTTGTTTTCATAGAATCTAGCGTAACTGTACGGAATTAGGTTTACGATTTCCAGTACTAGATCTATCTCTTCGTCCTGTAAACGGTTTCAAGTAAATCAGTACTCTCTCACCGGGAACGGTTAGCCGATTAAAAAAAGTTCCAGAATGTAAAAGTTGCGTCCCGTATCGTAGCGCGCTTGTCAGATTTTTAACGGAACGGTCACTTTAAAAAAGGATGCGAAACGGCCTAGTGGAATGTCTTCGAGTTGTAACGTTCAAGATGTTTCGTTTATTGCGTAAGACTGCTCGTTACGATTCTAGTCTCGCTCATTAAAATTTAGATACGATTTATTTAATTTTTTGAACACCGTATTTAAGTAGGTCCGCACGACTGACCCAAAGCGGCACTCATCTTCCACGATAGATCTTACTCGAATATACAAAAACGAGGAAAAATTGTAAAAAAACACTGAAATTTTAACATTACTGTTGGTAGGTTATAACACAGCTGCAAGGCTGTAATCAACATACAAATAAAGTATATTATTTGTTCAATGGTCTGATTTATATTTCCTAAGATAGTATATCACCTTACAGTGCCATGAATTATTATCGTAGTTTCTAATTTTTGTCCCATTATATGAGATTTCCTTGTAACCACCTGAGCCTAAGTTTCTCGCTTATGGTATGGTTATTTAATCTTTTTATAGACATTTTATGTTTTATAGAAGCGTCGTAACGAACATGATCAAGCTTTCCATAAGAATGAATAGATCCGGTATCATGAAAATATATGTTCGTTAAATCGTTTACTTCTGGCAGATTTTCAGGCAATTGTAACGGAACGATTTTTACTAAATGCTTCACAACCCAAAGAGCCTTGCACATTTCTGGCGTGTTCTTCACAAACACTGGTCGTTTCACCTGTAGCGTTCAAGTTTCGAGTTAAATACGCGTTCGTACAAGAAAATTACTAATCGTTCGATTAATTAGAATTTTAATCTTACTCTTTCCTCGAAGCCTAATTCTTCAAGTATATTCTTTTCCCACCATGGATTGCCTTTGATAGGTTTTACTCTATGAACCATGAAGACTTTCGACGGCGTAATCGGAGGATCCACGAGACTTTTTTCTCTGAAAGAAGAATGTGTTTAGGACCGACGAAACAATAATTGCGAAAGGTTAGCTTTCGTCACCTTACTTTTGGTAATATGTGATCTTTCCGTATTTAACAGCATCCTTAAGCCAATGTTTCGAACTATGTCGATGGCGTACAAATGTTAACAGAACGTTCGTATGATTTGCCATTTTTTAAAAGCCACGATAAAAGTCGTACAACCGAATAAAGTAAGGTTATGCACGCACTGTGTACCTTACATTTTACATAGAGAAGTTAGTTTTTAGTGTGATCTAACGGAAAGAAACGAAAGCAAAATGTATCCAATGAGTATTACTCGCAACCTTACCAACGGGCTATAGAAAACGACCATAGCGCTTATTATGGTAGGAAATGAAATTAGAGCAATACTCTTGTTTTTTAACGGACTGAAGCTGTACAGGCCAGAATCGGCCATGAATCGATTAATTTCATTCGAATAATCAATCCATTAACCAGTGTGATTGAAAATTTAGTCGTCAGAAGTAAGTCGCGATTAATAATCAGAAACAGCCGTTTTAGGCGGCGCAGAATTAGCTGCATCAGCTAATTCAGCTGCTTCATGATTTTTGAATACTATCAAGAAAAACAAACGTGAAAAAATAATCGCAACACTAAAAACAATCGCGATCAAATTCATATTATTTGCAACTTGCAACGCGATTAGTATCCGTACACCGCAACGCTAATACCAAACCGATATCAATTCTCATTCGCCACACTACTTTGAAAAGGAACGAGAAAATATTCAGTTCGCAACGCTAAAAGTAATCGCGATAGGTTTATAATATTCGCAACGCTATCTAGAAACCAATCGCGATTATTCGTATTTAGCAACGCTAATACAAAACGCGATGCCCAAAAACATCGGGCGTTGTGGTACAAGCACCATCTGAAAAACTACTAAATACTACAACTACAGACGAATACAGTGACAATAAATAATGATTCTCCATCCTCATCCGAAGATGAAGATGAAGAACCATTCGTTGCAGCCCACTCTTGCGACAGTTTGTCAGGGCCTCTTCTTTCTTCGGCGGCCCTGCCGATGCCTGAAACTTAAGCCTAGGCTCGAGGTTCCTTGCGATACACAGTCCTCAACAATTCTACGAATCGTTGTCCGGAACAAGTGTGAAGAAACTCGAGCGGGACGAGCGTTTCGAGGGGGGCTAACCACGACCGCGTACGCGAAGAGCGACTTTGAAGTCGCAGCGATTCCAAGAATGGAAAGTAACACCAAAACAAACGGTGCAAACCGTTTGGATCGGCTAACTTTTCCACTCTCAAAATCCAACTACAGGTACAGGGCTGCCACGCGAAAACGCGCCTACCCGAAAAAGACTGTGGACAGCCCTGTCCTGACCCTACCTACTTAGATCTAATCCAAGCACACCCGAAGTTAAGTGACCTACCTACCTAAAGCTATATTTAAAAAATAGCAAAACACATTCTCGCCAAACCAAACACTCCACGGTTCTCATACATAATGTTCGGGCGCGGCCTAAACTAGGGAGGACGCCCCGGGGTTCCTCCGACACCCGAACATTGCAAACATTCACACTCTAAGGTACGTACCATTTGCTGAAATCGGCTGACAAAAACTAGTCTTCATTGCGTATGTCTATTATATGTACATATATGCATTTATGTATAATGTTTTAACGTATGTACAATTGAGAAGTTAATCTATTAAGCATTTTATAATATTACTGTCCTGTAGGCAATATCAACTATTGCCAAATAAATAGTAAATAGAGAACATTATCATTGCAATTCATTAGAATCTAGTGTTACAACATTTTAAACTACAAAATAGTGAACTTTTGAAACGACGCACTTCCACAGCCTAACCACACACACACACATGTGGAAATACGTCGCGCACGATACACTAGCATTGCCAGCCGCACACATATAGATTGTTATTACAAATCTTACAATCTAAATCATCGTGCCCATTGCCTTTGCTCACCCAAGTAGCACCTGGGCACTTGAGTGAGATTAGGCAATGAACACGGAAAAATAACCTGAAAATCCTGACTAGAAAGACTGATTAGTAAATCATAACGAGACAATATAATATTTTTTTGTTTTTTCGTATTTTATTCTCAGTTGCAATGAATGGACTTTTTATTTGTAATAAATGAAGAACAAAAATTTGGTATATATTAATATTAAAAAATGTTAATATTAAAGAAAATTTCTATGATTAAAATTTAATTATTTAGAAGAAAAGACTTTGATGAAGACTTTAAGACAAAATAAATTACTTTGAAAATTTAAGATAATTATTTGAAATTAATTTACTGAATTATTAATTAAAATATCTAACTACCCTTGGGTCGATTTCGTTGTTAAAGTGATTTATTTAAAAGATGAGAATAATAAACAATGCATGTTACTTTAACTTGGAAATCTACCCGCCGCGAAATGCCTTCCTGTACATGAAATGCCACATCATATTTTTAAACGACTAACAAAAGACTGTAGTATCTTCTACAGACACTTATCAAATTATATTTTAACATGAAATAAGAAAAATATAAAAAACGATCAATATTCAATACTTGTATTGATATAATAATATCAATACTAACATCATTGTATAGTAAATGCAATAAAAAGTAAAAGCATATAATTTCATTATAATTACTATTCATGTTTTAACATTACTCAGTTACATACACATATTCATTTAATATGCAGCATTTATCATATTAAAACACGCGGGATACATGAAGGCCCTAACCTGAACTAAATAATAAAAAAGTACAAGTCACTGCATTCGTCAAAGATAGCACGTATACAACTGGTCACCCGCGTCGATTCGGACCTTTTTGTCCTACGACGTGATTGGGGACTAGAGGAATAAAAATTGGCATGCAACTCACCAATTGTAGAATGCAAGCACCCGCACGACTAGGTTGGTTAGTAGGAGTCATCAGCGAAGTCATCAAGAAGTTCCTGGATCCGTAAGTAGGGACATTGATGGGATGTTAGGATCCTGAAAAAAGAAACAGCAAATATAACACTCTATTTCTTAAATTATAGAGATTTTAATTTTAATAAAAAAAACGTCAGCTAATATTGAAAATTTAATGCAGCAACATTTCAAGGAAACAATTTTTTTTTTAAAATACTTGGAACAAAGTACGAAGATACTTACATTTTTTGCTCGTGAACATCGCCAAATATCTCCCTTCAATGATGCACTGACTCTACTATCGCGTGTCCCTAAAATCGAAACGATAATCTACTAGAAGCCACTGTGCTTCGAAAAACAAAAAAACTCTAAACGACAAAAACACTGAATTTACTGACCGCATTGCGCGCGGACATCAAAATTTCTAAAAGATAAAATGAAAATTTGAGATTAGAAATAAAAAGTAATTTAGTAAATACAAAGATCTGTCTATTTATCGATTTAATATTAAATTTCATTGATAAAAACACAAAAATTGGTAAACATATATAGGTACATAATCAGTCGTTATAATGAAATTGAGTTTACCAATATTGAATTTCGTATTTCCGCGATCTGCGATTTCCAAGCATCAATGGCGTCCATCCATTGTTTGCCGGTAGCTTGCAAGCAAATGGCGTCCATCCGTTGCATGCCGGTAGCGTCCCTTCAGCCGAATTGCAGCAAAGTCTGTAACAGAAATAAAACAAAAATTACGATCCAATGCGTTAAAATAAATGCATCCACACCTTAATTAAAGATCGACTGAACCCGAAATATGGTCTATGAATTGATAATTACGTTTGCAGATATCATAATTGACGTTGATTAGACATGTAAGAAAACGCACGAAACTGACTCGACTTTTTTCGCGATTCCGGCAGAATTTCTAGTAGATACGTGTTAATATTACATGAAAGCACCAACAAAGAGTAACAAAGTGTACTACGAACGATTCGGGACTTTCAGATGACAATAATTCAAAATTACGTACCTCATTAGACGCGAATCCTGTCACGACATCAGTTTCCGAAGAACGAGTGACGACCGCCGAGCAGAATAGTCGTTGACCGTTACGAAGGAACGAGTGGAGGGTGGAGTGGGGGGGTCCAACCTCTCGAGTTTCGGTGTTTGTTTCCGAAGGAAAGATTAAGCCTTATATTACGAATAACATTGATGATATACATATTTAAGATCTGCGGCTGTAAAATAAAGACAAAAAGATATCAGAGAAACAATTAATTACTTAATGATGTATTATCGTTATATTCTTGTGACGTCATAATGCAAGCTTCTCATTGGCTCTGCTTGAGCATCGATATATTCGATATATTCGATAGTGTCTCTTAAAAATGACATATCGATGTATTGTACTATTTATGGGTAATTAAGTCGATCGAAATATCTACTTAATAACATGTGAATATATTAATGTTTGTCGAAAAATTAATTTTTCACATGAATTTCGTAGTTTATGCATAGAATACACAAAAATATTAATGTTCACAATGTTTGATTAAATGACTGTTCTAGTCTATTACTCGTCTGTATCTATTTCTTGTGTATTCTAAAATATTTCTTAAAAATAATTTTATTCCTACCATTCTAGCATTCGTAAGCCAGGGTCAGTGATTCGAGACATTTGTGCTAGGGAAACTCGATCCGTCCGTGTTTATATCTTTGGTTGCCGGCCTCTCGACTTCACCTTGGAACTGAGCTCCTGTAATCCTTGTCGCGTGGCACGAGAAACTGTGTTTTTTACACGTCTACACGATGCATTGTCTGTGCCGTTAATCCGTGTGTCACGAAAAAATATTACTGCTGACATCTGTGCACAGAATACTCAAAGTTGTCGACACAGAATCACGATAGGCTTTTATGTAGATCTAGTGAAAATTGAAACAAATAACTTTGGAACATATACTATAGACGAAAGGAACATTTATATAAGAACCTGATTGAAATCTAGATTGAAAATTAATATTGACACATTATATGTTTCTATGGTTAGAATTAATATATTTGATCGATCTAGTAACTTGTGCATCCAATAACAGATCGATATACAACGTTGAAGCACAGCCAATGATAGGCTTGCATTATGACGTCACAAGAATATAACGATAATAAATCATTAAGTAATTAATTGTTTGTCTGACATCTTTTTGTCTTTATTTTATTTATTTTATATATTTCCTTTATTTATTTTCAGTTTCGAAGATACACATCGAGAGTCAAGACGGACTACGTGATTCTCTCACCCCACTCCCCACTCCTCGCGCGGGAGACATGTTCGATCCTGTTCGTCATTCTTCGTTTGGAAAGTGGTGTGATAAGTGCGTTGACAGCTTCGCGTCTAATTAGGTACGCATTTTTTATTTTTAACCGTTTCTATTCTCTTCGTCATTCTCCACCGATGCGTTTATACAATATTAATAAGTGTCTGTTAACAAATTTGTGTTTTATTTCTGTTACAGTGCGCGTCATGCAATAGTTGCGACACCATAATGCTTTGAGAGTTTGAACACGTTTCGACAGGAAACCTGTATTTATGCGGAAAGGAGTATTTGGTGATGCCCATATGCGAAAAATGTAAGTATCCTTGGTATTTTGTTCCGAGTATGCTAGAAAAAATTGTTCGATTCAAATTTTCCTACATCAAGTTTTCAAATACGGTAGAAACCCTTTCGTTAAAACATTTACTCTTCCTTTCTACAAGATCTTGACATCTCATCATCGTACTTGTGGATACAGAGAACCTCGTCGATGATTTTGCTGTTGACATTGATGCTAACTTCGTTGCTGATTTCGCTGGTGATTTCGCTGATGACTCCTACTAACTAACCTCGTCGTGCGGATGCTTGCATTCTACAATTGGTGAGTTGCATGTCAATTTTTATTCCTCTGGTCCTTTTAAAATCAACTATTCTTTGAGAAAATCAATAGCAGTAGAATCGGGTGAAGGCACCTTTGAAGAAGTCACTGAAATGTGGCGGATACAGATAAAAAGCATCTTTGTAAAATCCGTCCATTAAGAATGTTAGGTAGCATTCCCATGAATATCTAATTAGGGTGCTAAAGACTAGAATATATTACAGTAAAATTCACACTAAAGTTTTCGTTGATCCCAGACTAAATATCCGTGTAATTTGCTAGAAATTCCTTTTACGAAAGCGGAGAACAAATATCGTTGTCACCGGGTACCGCGTCAAAGTTATGATTTTCGCAGGAAATGTTGTCGCGCAATGTTTCTATTTCGCGCGAAAAAGTCAGGGAATTGTTAGGAATACAAGAATGCTTCGAATGGGAGAAATTAAAGGCGCGTTCGAGCGTTTGGCGTATATACAAATTCGTCGACATTGCACATTCAAATATTCCTTCCCTTCCTGACCCGGCTGGCTGGCTGGCTGTCTGCAACCCGGCAACCCCTCCGCGTTCAGAGATTACGTAGAAATACAGCACATTCCTACGTGCTGCACACTCCTTGGCATCCCGTTTCCGCGGAACAATTTACAAATACCGCGCCATCGTGTTTGCGAAAACACAGAAACGAATTTACGTCCGGCGACCCGCGCGAGAATCGTTGCGCGAAAAAATTTGTTGCTCGAAAAGTTAATTAACTGTAATTAGCTTCCGCGAGAATTTCCGTATCTCTAAACCTGGAATTTCTCCCGACACTTGTACAAAAGTTCAGTTTTATAGTTGAATATTTACACGTAATACATTTGTTCGCACATTTTACTAATGTGGAGAAACTAATAAAAATTCTAACTCGTTCGACACATTTTCCGCCCGACTGAAGATCTTCCTCGAAATTTCATCCCCGCTGGTTTACATCCGCTGCTTTATATCTCTGTTAAAAACGAATCGACAAAGTTTCCAAGGGGAAAGAATTTCCGATAACCTATCGAATGCAAACACGATATCAAAGCGCGGTTGGGCATTTTTGAGAACGCAAAGACCAAACGTTCAGGATAGATACAATCGATTCCATTCGGTATAGCGAGTCTTCCTTCGCGTGGATTCTCAATGGAAACTTGTTCTCGCGGAAATGATACCCGTGTTATGGCCGGGAATAGCGGAAGAAAAGAGACGGGAGGGAAAAAATAGTCCGGACCGCGGAATGGAAGAAAAATGCTTGTTCTTCGAAACTTTACAGCGTGTAGCCGCGTCGAAACATTCTTTCTTGTTCCCCGCCCGTGCAAACTTCTCCAAATGCATTGTTCCAGGCGTTCTTCAGCGAAATAATAGATCGAACCGCGATCGTTCGCTGTTTTTTCTCCTCTCCTGTTTGCTTTTTGCTCATTTGGCCGCGCGCGACGCGTTACCAAGAATTGGAAATTTTGTCGGAAAACTTATTAAATTTACCAATAGTTAGAGGGGGGTGGTGTGTATTCAATATCTGGCGATGCATGGAACGAAGCCCGCGTTCCAATTTTCCCTCAAAATTCGTTTGCGACCGTGGTACGAATAATCCATTGAAAAAAGAGTTATTTTTGTTTTCCAACGATCACGAAGCTTCGCTACAGTCTCGCGTTTGCTGTCGTTTGCAACGCTGGTCACGGGAGCGCAACATTTTCCTACGTTTTCGAGCAATGTATTCATGGCGGACGATCTTTGTCAAGCTTATCGTTTGACGTCGCGCACTTTGCATACTCCGAAAGCTCCGGTAGAGACTTTGAAAATCGTTTGCGGTTACATATCGTTGCTCATAAGGCAGTGTAACCGTTTTCTACTTAATCCTTCGTTAGCACGGGTTACCCGCCATTTTTAGAACGCGCCAATGACAACGAAACATAATTTTTAGGCGAGTAATCGCGACAACACCATTTTTTCATTAATTCTAATCTTTCTGTCTAGATAATGTCTACATAATGAAAGTATCTATAAAGTAAGGAGGGATCAAACTCGAACTCGTACTTTGATTCAGAGCAGCCATCTTGTTTCGAATATTAGTCGTTGAACAATTGGGCTGTCTATAACTCGGTTCATTATGGTAGAGATCCGAGGTCCATACCGTACAATGGAACAGCATCGTTTGACATCTTCCAGCGATGTAGCGAAATTTCGTGACCGGAAGCGTCCATCGGCGGAATTATTCAGCGAAACGTAATACGTCGCGCTGCGGTGGCCGTCGTTGCGGTTAAAATGTCGATTAGACGGTGATTTATGAGGAACGGTGAGGCGTTCCGGTACGTTTGCGGACGCGACGCTGTTCAATTACGCAACGTCGACCCTGCAGGCTATATTCCGCGGATAGAGTAAGTAATTTCAACGGTTGGATTTGATCCGTATCGTGGAATCGTTTCCAAATAACAGCGAACGCTCCGAGACGGGAACAGCGAAGGTAATCCGCTTCGTTCGATAGTACGTTCGAAAGCTTCTCCTCGTTCTAGCATTTATTCCCGCGAAAAAGAAATCTGTTCGCTCAATCTTTCTCCGCGTTTCCCATCCTTTCATCGATTCTGTTCCTCCGTTGAATCCGAAATCTTTACGGGGAGGCGTCGGAAACGCAACACTCGCATTTTTCTCGTTCCGAGCGTGTCCGAGATGGAACTTGAATTTCCATCGCACAAGGGCCGAGTGTAATTTCATCGGAGCTAATGGACCGTGAGCGAAGCACCATCGGTAATCTCGTTTCGGTGTCTATTGTGGGCTGTGTCGCGCAGCTACACTCAGCGTACCGCGCGCTACCATCGAGATGCAGCCTCTGCAATTAACGCCGCGTCGCGAAACTTTGTCGGGGAAAAAGCGGTCAGATTTATCGAACGTCGTGAAAATTTCTTGGAAATTTCTCGAATTAATCACGCGACTTTCCGCGCTTCCTTTTCATCCTTAGACATCGGTAAGAATCGTGACTGTGATAAAAACTTTTGCAAGAAAGATCGGTCCTCCAGGTGCACGCCTGATCGATGAAAAGTCGAAGCATAACGTCGCGGTATCGAACTTCCTACCCTCGGATATTAAAGTTGTCGCGGAGCCGAAGGCTTGCGAAAGTTGCGCGATTCAATTCCGCGCGAGTCGATACGTCCGGGTCTCCGCCATTCGCTAGATTTGTGAGAAAACTCTTGCCTGCACGGAAAACTTCCCTTAATATATGTATCGGCGATAGAGCCTTTCTCACCTAAAAATTACCATGGGAGACGTATTCGCGACGATTTATGCCCCGCCGCGATATATTTACGTTGAAAATAATCGTATTTCATACCAGAGAACGTCAACGAGGAACAATTTTCCCAGCACGCTGTTCACGCTGGTAGCGAACCTGATTGTAAGGTACGAAAATTGAGAATCGAAAAGTCTATTCACCTCCGCTGTACGAAAGATGAACAGGCCAATCCAGAAGCGATGTTGCTGTAGCTCTCGTGGAAGGGAGTCGCGTCGGTCAATGATTAAAAGTTAAGTCGGACCATCGGGTAAACTTGGTCTTCCTTCGAGTTGCGAGTTAAAGGTTGATTGCAATTTGTTTCGCCCTTTCGAGAGTCGGGGAAACACGACGAAACGCTCGAGAATTCGTGCAAGTTGCTTTTCTTTTTCTCGAAAAGAGCACGACGGTACCGAGCCAATATTCCTCGTAAAATGCTCGTTTGCCACGCTCGAGATTCGGCAATTTTCAACTTTTCTTCGACCAGGGTAAAGTTCAACGCTCGTGGTTCGCAATTCTTTCGCAACTTTACGCTTTAGATTTCGTGTAGGCATAAACTTTATTTTGTCAGTCGGCAGTAAAGGTGCGTGGAAAATCGTCTGTAAAGGGTTGAAATTTGTTTCCTAAGCGACAGTATTGTCGAACCAAATACCGAAACCTCAAAATATATCGGCGTTTCGGTCCCTCTGATTCCGGTGATAGTCGTTGCACGCAGTTTGCCCGCAGTCGGGGGTTGTTAATCGCGCCTAATCCATCGGGGTCGCCAGTTCGCATCCCCGTTTGAAACGCGGGTTCTCGACATTCCATCGCGGTGATATTCAAATTTCCTTGACGAGAGTTTTAACGAAGTCGTAGGGTAACTCGGGGTGGCTTCGCTTTCGACGGAATAATGGTCGGCTTAACCGAAGCGGCTTAAACTTCGCTCCCGCCCCCGAATGTCAGCTCCTCTTACGACTAGTCGGGAGAAGACCGCGAATTTTAATCGAGGAACCGCGCCGGGAACTTTGGTCACCGCGAACTTTCCAAGCACCTCTTCACGAAACTTGCCCTCGTATCCTGTGAATATATTATTTTCTCAAGGCGCGTCGACTTGGCTATCGGACCGTGTGATCAGCTTCCAACCCCGCACAAACCTCCAAGATAGTCGAATTTTAACCCTTAACGCGTCGACATGATTTCTCACCGAGGAGCCAAAACAATTAATTCGCGAGATCAGTACTTAATTCTTCGAATCAAATGGAACGTTTATAAAGTCGTACGTCGTTCGCCTTAGAAAGTGCTTTTCAAGGAAAGTAACGACATTCGCATACCGGAAGTCCAAGAGTGTCGTTCTCCGCGGAATAGATACGGTTGTTCGATTAAAAGGTTTACGGTTTTCTTCGATCGAGCCTCGACGATTTAGGCTGTAATTTCTGCATCGACGTATCGAATTATCTCTGCACGGCTGGCAAGAAACGTTGCGGGATAGACTAATTATGAGTTCGAACCCGGTAGTTGTCACGGATAACTTCGACAGGAGTACGTTCTCTTGATCTTGCTCTGTGTTTCGTAAAAAAAATTGGCGCGACGTTCGGAATGGACTTCCGGTCTCGAGGACACCGGGAAATCGAACCGTTCGCGAATAAAGTTTCGTCGAACGATCTAATCGAGCCTTTCCGCCAGTTATGTTCATCCCTCTCGCGACAATTACTTTTATTGGTTTTCTTTCTCGTTAACTTTCTTTCGCTCGACTAGTCCGCTGTTTCATGACCACCGCGAATCGTACTCCAAGGTAAACGAATCGAACTCGTTCGAGGAGAGCTCGCCGAGACAATCCGGGATCGTTTCGAGCCACTCCTGGCTCTACGGTTCTCCGATACTTCTTCCACTTTTATTTTTCTTACCGTTATAACCTTGATAACAGCTGTAACGTTTTCCCCGTGCTGCGACTCGATGAAAATAGTTTTCAATTGCCCTCGCTACACGTGAAATATCGTTGAACCCTCGGGCTCTGCGACTTTTCATCTCGAACGATGGGGGGATGGCTTTTTACCTAATTTTTACTTATTCTGGAAGAATTTATGTCGTGGAAATATGGCAAGAATGTCCTTCCACCTCCACCAATTCTTAGAACTGCTTCGAGAATTTCCAGTACCTCCTTCGCTAACGTTAGCGAGGTATTGCTCGTATATACATTGCATCTCGAAGAGTCGAATCCCTACGGACAGCATTGAAACTTGGGATTAGTTATACGATTCGTCTCGAAAGCGCGAAACAGGGATGAAAAATACATCGAACGGAGGATGTTGTCGAGAGTGTCGAGCACGCGGGAACCGCGAGTCCCGTGCTCGGTTTCTCTCGCAAGGGCCGATATATCGTAGTGGGGATAAGTGGAAACGCGTACGAGAGAAGCAGTAAAGTCGGATCGAGTAAGAGGCAGACAGAACTCGCAGACGGCTGCTCGTGGCCCGATGTAAACCAGCAGGCGGCATTTCGAGCTCGTTCGTTCACGTACCAGGACGGTTTTCTTCTTCTCTTCGATCGAGCTACGTCACCCGGTGCGATCTTTACGAGTTTCCCGACGCCGCATTCGCGACAACAATCGGACAAACACACCCAGCATGCCGTTCTTTAAGAAGCTCAGGAGATTCTCCAGACACAAAAGTGAGTCCTCCACGATTCTGTTTTCGAATAAAATTTATTTGTCCGCTCGTCGCGAAAACCGTCCCAGTCTACGATTTCTTCGCGATGGATCGTGCGTGTCGAACGGTCCGGGCTTTATCGTTTACGTCGGGAAGCCGCAAAGCGGATAAAAAGGAGAAGGAAAAGTCCGAGCAGTCGTGCTCGTCGATGCTGAAAAACTTGAGAGGGACGGTCGCGGCTCGGGAAAAGATTTCCCGGGCTTGTCTCGGAGTTCGAACTCGTTTCGGGGGTAATTACATTTTCGTAAGATAGCACGTCGTTCTCGTCTGAGTTTCGCGTAATGGAATTCCAACGCCGAGGGTAGTCCCCCGGGGGAACAAGTTCTCTCTCGGTTCGATTCGACCCTCCTTCTTAACGTAGTTTCGAACTAGACGCGACGTTCTGTTTTCCCGGAGAACGAATCGCCCGTTCGTCCACCGGTCTAAGTACCCTGCGAAACGGCATCGAGGCGATACGATTTTCTTCCTTTTCCTGTGAAACTTTCTATCGAATTACCCCGGCCGTACGGGTCTTCCAGGGTCTTTATAAATAAATACGCGTTGCCTCTGTTCTCCCGGTCAGGCCGACCCGTATCGAGCGATCTAATAATAATGGAACCGATCGTTCGATTTACCAGATAGAACCACGACGTTTCGTTAATCTCGGAATCGCTGACACTCGCGACGCGAGGATTTCGCAGCTGATTATTAATTTAGCGACTTATCGATTCCGGCGACTCGACCTCTCATCCCGTAGCAGAGTACCAAAGACTGGTACGAACGCGTCGATTAAACTCTTATCGTTTCTCTTTTATCTGGTGCAACGTACGCGAGCATAAACTTTGCCGAGCGCATTAAATTACGTAAACCGACGTAGAAGCGCGTCAAGCTAATCTCTTTCGCGCCGATCGTTTCCCAGAAGCTGGCAATTTTGTCGCTTTTAACGGTCAGAACGTAATCAAGTTAATTAACTTTTCATAAAGCATTCAGCGAACGAAGACGAGCGACTTTTGGCGAAAACGAGCCGTTGAACTCTTGAGAACCATCTCGACCAAGTCCCAAGTCAAATTTACGTCGTCGCTGTTCGGTTAAAGTTTGCCAGAAAATTATGGGGATGACCTAATACGAGAAACCGGGACGTTGACAGCCATGCTTCGCCTCTGTTATGTTTTGCAACTGTCGGGAATGTAATATGGCAATTTTTTCCAACGACGTAATTCGCCTATCTTGATTATACGTTTACCCGGTTCTGTGTTCGACTTCCTTTCACTCGCGATGACTGCACGCCATGTTTTCTATGTCGATTATTTGGCGCCAAGAGCTTTCCGGCGCGAGCGCCAATCCTCTATGCAATTTTCGCTGCAGTTCGGATCGTCTGACGCAACGTTTTCTCTCTCCTCTGGGTGTTCATTATTTTCACGGAAACAAATAACGCGCAATGATGTATCGCGTTTTAAATATGCTTCTCCTTACCGCGACCATTGTTTTAAAATGTCACGGGAATCCGCGGCGCAGTTTCGTTCTCGATAAAAAGAAATATTCGCCAGTAAATTGCACCAACAGATTCACGCTTTCCAAATTACGCAAAACAATTAATAAATTGCGGGTATCGGACGATAGTGGTTATCGAGACAATTAAGAAGTTTGTTCTGCATTGTACGGATGATGAAACGCTTCATCTTACCATAATGATATTAAGAAACACTAATTTACAATATATTCGAGTACTTTGTAATTTACGAACGATGATCGTTTCCACCGTGAAAAGAAGAGCCCGTCAACCGAGGTACCAAGTATCGTTAGCCCTTCATCCTTCATCCCGGAGGCATGTCCCTTCGAGATAAAGCGACCGTCCTACGCTTCGAACACACTCAAATTTATATAACCCTTCCGAGAACTCTTTTTCCCGCCACCAAATCGTAGGACTTTCTCCATATTTTTTCAAGAGCAAACATTTCAAATAGCGGAGTTTATCAGAACATTTTTCTTCAACTTAAACGCGAGAGCTTTTCGTCGTCGAACGACGAGGGTCGCTAGACTTTTAATGCTCGTTATTAACGAGGGCATTTTATCATTTACAAAACAACGTACTTTAAGAAAATGGAAAGAATTTTTTGGAACTTCCGAACCAGCCACTTTTATAGTAACGAGTGTATTTAGCGTGTCGTTGAAACGATCGATTTCCTAAGACGCAGTGTAACGGAAGCAAACACGCAGATTCTGACAATATCATTTCTATATTTATGCATCGGACGTTCTTCTCCGATAATAGTTTATTTCGAGAGTTCAAAGCGTTGCTCGATCGTGCACTTTGTATCGGTGTCACGGCGTTATGCAATTTATTTCGATGATTCGTATGCACGGGCCGACCGCGATCGGATTGATCTTTGCTCGGTTTCGAGCGTCGACCGGATCGAACGCGCAATACCAAGCGCCGGACCTCCGACGGTTTTCCGATCGCTCGGTGTCAAGTTCAGAATATAAAGAGTCGCGTTTCAGAACCAGTTCCTTCCCGCGATTTTACATCAATGTCGTTATGAAGCCGACTATAGCCACCTTGCTCCTTAGTTTACGCTCGCAGATCGTTCTCCCGATCTCGATCCTTACAAAACAATATCCATCTTCGTCCAATTAGACAACTACAAAGTTAACACGTTTGTTTTTTTCGATGCAACTTTCCGGCCACGTAACTAATACCAAACTATCCATCATCCTGATCACTCGTACAATGGATCCAAAAAGTTTTCGTACATCTAGGTTTTTAGAGATATACAATTATTGGGTTAGGCAAAAGATAATGGGAAAATAATGAATGTCTGCCACAATTTTTGTCTTCCATTGTTTTGGTGGCTACTCCTTTTCCGATACCGTGAAAATCGAGGGGAGGATGCGTTCCAGAGGCATAGGAGGGGCGGACTCCGCGTCGAGAAAGCGAATTTAATTCAACGCCGACACGTTCGCGGTGTCGAGTTGAAAATGCATGAACGAACGCCGTTGGCTCCGGCTTTTGAACGGAAAGAAATTGGATCGGCGCGTGGCGATGCCAATTCTTCGCGCCGTTGAGGCGAAACGGGAGTAAAGGAAGGTAGATCCCGAGTCCAACAAAAGAGCCGAAAAGTAAATCGAGCATGCTTTCGATCGATCTTCCTCTTGTCTAATTTCCTCACCGTGTTTTCAGAACAAGAATCGGAGTAAGACGCGTGTCTAGAGTAGATGCTCGATAGTTCTACGCTTTATTACGCTGACGAGGACTTTCCAGAAGTACCATAGATTTCTATTTAATCTTTCAAGCCATCTGGCATTCTTGGCTCTACACCCAGTCAATATGGGGTGGAAAATAGAAGTTTATGCTTATGCATCTACGAGAAAACTATATTTTTAACACGTTATTTTTCTACGTTTCCGTAATGTCCATAAATCCAGCGTTAAAGGAAACGAGTTTTGCTATTTTGTCGTTTGTGTCTGCAAAATCGTTGCAAGAAAGCTAAGCTAGTTTTACTGTACATAACAGGAACACTTGTATCTAGTTGAGCGAGTAAATACACGCGTGTGTACGAGTAAATCTTGTTCGCCACGCAGCGTTTTGGCACCAAGTTGCCGGAAGAGTAACCTAGAGAATTTATCGCAGAAAAGCGAAAACCATCCGCGACAATGCGAACGACAAGAAACACTGTCGGCGTATTATCGAGTTTTGTTTGTTCCTCGTGGATTACGTCTGTTCCCCGAACGCTTAATTTTAAGGGACGCGTCGCAGGAGCACGGATTCGGGTCCTTCGTCCTCCGCTTTCGTCGCGTTTAATTCCGAGACGTTACGGCTGTCTCCGTTCTTTCGAGAGTTCCGACGCGCATACGTTCCCTCTTAACTCTGTTCAACGAGCAGAGAGAAGCTCGGAGTGCCGGAACATGTTCTTGGAAATATTTTAACGCAAGTCTTGCGCGAGCAGTGTGCTTTTCAACTTCGTTCCTTCGCTGTCTCGTCGTCCCAGACGTCCCCGATTAACTCCGCGATACGCGAAACTTGAACCTCTCCGGGGACACTGACGCGCCTAGATTCCAAATTATCTATAAATTTAATAAAATTTACGAGGCGCTTTGTCGAGGTAAGCAAAGTTCGTTGACAAAACGATTCCAATACGTCTTCGTCCAGGATCCAACGAGTTCTCGCGGAATTATTCTCCGGCGAATCCAGCGCATCCGTTTCAAAGTTATTTCTCCCGGGAGTCATCCAGCGCGTGGTTTAGGGCTCTCGTTGAAAATTAACTGGTTCGTCCGTCGTCTTCGACGTCGGCGATCCTTTCGCGAAGCTTTCCGGCGTTAAAACGGCGCAGAGGGTGCGAACAATCGTGATCGATGATTGCCAGTCCGTCTGTCGATGGTGGAGGAAGCGCCGGAAACTCGACCTCGTTCCCGAGCTACGGGGAAATGAACGGAACGGCCATGATTCCGTGGTCGGAATTTTAAGGGTACTAACTGTCGACGACCATGCTTGTTTCTTCCGAAGAGAGTAAATATAGAGTTTTCGTATAGTATTTATTCATTGTCTCCGAGTCGTAGGTACACAGTGACGACCATTTACCGTTCATTAAAATATTTAAAAAACTGATACTTGTTTAGCCAATTGTTTCTTTCGATTGTTCGACACTCGCAATTCCCGTGGAGTACGGATTTAACGCGAGCCCATAAATAAAGGTCAGGCGGAATTGGGTCAGGAGAGCGTGGTGGCCGAGCTATTAATCCCCCCACGACCAATCCAAACTTGATAATGTTCGCTCAAAAAACTCTATCGCCCGACGACCGAAAACGTGGCGGTGCTCCATCTTGCTGAAAGATTAAATTTCTTCTTATAGCGAGAGATATCGTTGCGCGTGAAATGCATGTGTTCCCGAGTCAACAGATTTTCTCTCGTTTCTATATACGCATCAAATCGTTTTTTAAAAAAGCCTAGGGTTTAAAATTCATGCACGGTTTCGTTGCTTGATCGTCCGCCATCTTTCATCGTAGCCCGCAAATTGCAGAAGCTTACGACTGGCTGCTTGCGGCGGAAGCTGCAAGTAAACAAATTCGTCGAAACGATCGAGGCGTAGCCAGGAATCAGGGAAATAATCCTGTCGACCGCACCGATGCTCCCCTGAGAAATTACGCGATTTTCATGCTTGCTTTCTCTCTTTCTTCGACTTTTCACTTCCCACCTCGGCTCGCGTACTCCACGTCCCTCGCGGAAGGGAGCGTTCGTGGTCTTCCGCGAGATTTACGACTCTTTCGTGGCTTTTCGCGATCCGCGTCCGACGAGAAATTCCGCCCGCGAAATAAAAGAGAAACGTGGCCTTCCTCGGTGTTTCCGTCTTCTTCTGGTCGTCGGACCACCTTTAACGAAGAGGAATGGCGGCCACGTCTACGTCGGTCAGGGAAAACGAGCCTCCGGAGTCGTACAGTGATAAACCGTCGCGCGTGTTCGACAGTCGATTACTCGCACCAAATACCTCTTTCGAGGTACGCGAAAACACCCTTCGGAGAACTTTGAGGTAAATTTAATTTGCTCTGTATCGTCGAAACAAGTGGATTATTATTTATTGTTAGTATAAATGCTATTCCTTAGACGCAGTAGATAATATAGTAGAGCGTCGATTACTGCGAACGATAGATTACTATTTTTTCTGTTCAAGGTTATCGATGGTTTTATTAACGGCGCGTGCATCTTGAGTTTAATCGGGTTCAGTTATTTTCCGTAATCACTGCGTAATGGTTTCGGTTACCGATCGTTTAAAACTAATCTAATCAACTCGCGTTCCGCTGCAGGAATTTTTAAGCAAGCAGACTCTATGCACAGTCCAGTTAACTCGTTCAATATATCGATTTCTTCTTTTTAATCGCATTTAATCTCGATGCTTCGCTTATCGTAGAATTTTGCGTACACTGTTATCGTACTCTTTATTCTTGTCATCTTTAGTAATTTAGTAATTTATCACCCTACGAATATTGTATCTTGTACCATTTCTTCTTGTTAATATTGGGAACCTTCCTGTAAGTATATGAATAAAGTCGACTCGAATTTATGAACTTGCGCGAACACGAGAGTAGACGGATAAGTGTTAATACAAAAGTTGTATGGCAAACTAAGTGTATTTACGTAGCGACATTAAGAAATTACGCGATCCTCAAACGTCGAGGAGAATTACGAGGATCGCTAAATCTGGAAAGCTGAAAGAAACTCAGAGCGGGAGAATATTCTTTCTACTTAGTCTAGTCAAAGAAGCACAAATAAAAGAGAATAAATAAGAAAGTTTTCGAATCCCGCGGAGGTGTTTATCGAGGCGTACCATTAAACATGTAGAAAGTTCTGTAGAATCAGGAAACGAGGAACCACCAGCATCCTGGGAAATGGACACACGTTCGATTTTATCAAAATCGAAGAGGCGCCTTTTGTACTTTTAATAACCCTAGTATTTTACGGGCAAATCGACAAAATGAATATTGCACCGATCGATTAGCAGTTTCAAAGATTTATCTTCATTGTGTAGGAGAATAGCAATTTAATTCGTAAATAATGGTGCCTCAGGAGTGAAAAATTCATCCCTCGTGGATGTAGGCATTACGGAGAAGTGATCGTACGGTTTTATTATTTATGGTTGCAGGTTACATTGTGGTATGTAAATATTTTATTGGGCCTCCGTTTGCCTCCGCGAAAGCACTCAACATTTTGGAGCATAGAATGCATCAACATTTCAGTGAAACCTAATGGTCTCCTTTTCATTTTTCGTCTAAAATCTTATCGCGGCTTTCCTTATTCATTACATCGTAATTTTCGCGAAATATTTTCCCAAGTTTCATCATTTATCCGAGTATCGATAGCTATGGCTGAACTGCGAGGGGTTGATATTTTCTGAACCGCTGTAATTCGATGCAGGCTCCGTTTCTCCATTTCTCCGTACCGAAGAGGACGGAATTATTATTCGATGGGTGTACAGTGAATTTTTCGAGAACAAAGATGCGTGGAAGCCGGTCGCGGAGAAAACGTATGCAGGAGCAGTCGTGCGTCGGCATCGGGGTCGTCGTTGGAACGAAAGCGTATAAGCGTCGCGGAATTGAAGAAGAACGACGTCCCGCGTGACCGAGACTCCCGTCGTCCCTTTTTTCTCCTCGTCTAAGCCACGTAGCACGTATCTCGTCTCTCCCTCGCGGTTCTTTCTTTCGCGTCGGTGTTGGTTCTTTCTTTCCTGTCAATGCGATCATTTTTCTCCTTTTTCGCCGTCTGTCCGAGCCTCTCCACCTTTCTCCCATTCTTCTTTTTCCGCTCCCCTTTTCTCTTGGTCTTCGTTCCGTGCCCCGCGCCCCGATCCGGTTGTGTCCGTTCGTTTTGGTCCATTTTAGTTGTTTCGGTTATCCTCGATCCGAGCCTCGGAGTCTGCCGGAGAACCGTAGCTCCTCCACGCGCGGAAAAAAGTCTTTGTCGCCCACCTCGAGTCCCGAATCTCTTCAACGAATCGAACCAGACGTCGTTCGAGGGGGCTGTTTGCCGTAGGAATAGAAACGACTGTATCGCGAGCAGCTGTTCCACGAAATATAATATATTCGATACGGTCCCCCGCGAAGATAATTGCAGCGATTCCACACGAAAACCAGACAAGATTCGAGGCTCGTTCTCGGAGAACGGCGACACCTGCGAGCACTTGCCGCGACGACAGCTGCAAACGAGACTTTTGCGCCCGAAATTAAAACGCCCGAGATACTGTTTCTCCGCGCATAACGCTAAACGACGATCGGTTCGTTTTTGCGGCCGATCGAATTATTTCGCCAGGGACCGAGCCCAAAGTCGCGAGACCGGCGACTTTCGAGGGTTTCGTAATCGATCGAAAGAAAAGAAAGAACCGAACAAGAAGAAAAGAAAATGCACGATCGTTAGGTGGCTGCAGGTGAACACATCGAGAATCCAGCTCCGGCTGATGCAAGTTCGATGCAGTCTCTCGCGATGGAAAGGCACGCGAAAGAATTCAGGGTTGAAAGTGTGTAAGTATAACGAGTCGTCGTGTCTTGTCTGGAAGGCCGATTACAGAGCCGCTGGAAAGAAGGGGAAAGAGAGAGAGGGCCTGGATGAACGGAGAGACCGGCCATCGAGAGGGGAGTAATTGGGCTGAACGCGAGTACGACCTCGGCTGATGCAAGAATCGAGTCTCTGGCTGGCGTTTCCTTCTCGGAAATACGTCTCGGAAGGAAGTTGAGAAAATTATTGTTATCGTTTGGGTACACACGCGCCCCTCGACTTTCGACCGCGATGTCGATCCTCTCCAATTAATCGCGTCTCTGCTTCGTCGACTCCCCTGCCTCCCACTCGTCGCTAATTATCTTCCTAAGTACGAGCGCGACGACGCTGACTCGTCGACTTTATTGGCCACGCGTCGACGCGACGCTTCGACGCACTGTACACCAAATCTTTGTACTTCGACGCGACTTTTCAGGCAGAAATCTCTCGTTATAGTTATGTATCTAATTGCTCTTAATTAGGATAATTTCCAGTTGTATATTGGGTCCCATAAGTTCGACATTCTCAAATTTATTTAACCCTGGGTTGGACACTAGTCCATTTATACCGAGTTCCTTCAGTCATAGTTAGCACTGTAGTCATCTTCTAGAGAAGAGGTGTTAGGTTATAAAACAAACGAGGGAAATCGATTCTCTGTGTATTATTAGCATATTATATATTTCGAATTCCCTTAAGGCGAAGAATTCCAGAGAAACGCGACGTCGATGCAAAGGGGGAGAATAAAGAGCAGAAATTCGCAATTTTCTAGCAGACGCGAATCTTATCGGTACTTTTCTTTCGAGAGGAGCCTTTTCGTCTCCCGGTGCATTCGTCCTGGAGCTTTTCAGCCGTTTCCAAGACGTGCCGCATGTCCGTGGCACGTAGCTAGCTGCATTTCGAACGCGTAAAGGCCGGCCATTCCGCACTCGGCCGACCAATTTGGGCGCGATCGAATCTTTCGGCTCAAAGCGTCCTCCAGAAACTCCCGATCGACATGCTAACGAGATTATACGTATATCGTATCACCTGTAGAATAGGCTACGACTGCTCGGCTCGCCCGGGAGTTCTGGTAATTTCATTTCACCCCGGAAAGCGTTTCTCCGCCGTCCGTTCCCCGATTAGCGATGGAAACGAAATCAGGCCAACGCGATATTTGTCGAACCAAATGGGAAATGCTATTAATCGGCGTACAAAAAGCCGTGTGTCCGGGTTGAAAATACTGCAGAGGCCTTTCGAACTGCATTATGCGGTATCATCTCGTTAGATCAAGTCTAGGAGCAAGTCGTCTAAATATCCAAAACATCGCAGGAGAGAAACAGTGGAAGATTTCTCGAGAGGATCCTTTCAAACTCCTGTGTTAGATATACCAGAGATGCGATACAAAGAACCTTATAAATATGTAAACGACGTTAAGACGCAGGCGGGAAATATGAAGCTGACAGGACGGTTCGCAACGACCAAATAGATATCGGAACTCTTCGTCCGAAGTATAAATATTCAACGCAAAGGCGTCGATGTATCAACGGTTCCTCTCAGGATACAAACTAGTTTTAGCCGGGATTACGTTCTATCTGGGAAGACAAGTTGCGCTGTGATTCCCCGTGTCGCGAATCCAAAGGGAGGGCGTTCCATCCGTCTCGCCGACAGGCAATTTCCCAATTTTCTCTCGCCGCGCCTCCATGGAAACCATCGGCCATTACTGTACTATTCCGTCGTTGAATCGAACATGCACGGCACCAGAATAGTTGACATAACTCGTACGTACAGCGATCGGGCCGTCTCCGAGCATCCTCGAGAGCAATTCCGTGGAATTCGCCGTCGAGATTGCTTTGACGCCTGTCGCGTCACCTGTGGATTCAACGTCCGACCACAGCTGTTTTAGAAAATTAAATCGCGCTGCCTCCGCGCTTATTGATCTCAAAATCAATTCATACGATCGAAAAAGTTACAGTCAATGGCGGTATTGAGATAGCTCATCCATATAATTACCGATACTCGTTACACCTTCCAACCTCGATTAATCACTTTGCAACTTTAGCGTCCCAACGGGTTGTTACCCGTAAATAAAAAGAAATACATAAATTCTCAGGCGGTTGTACCTAGAAGAGATTCTCGGATAATCTCGGTTATAAAAGCTCCGGCGAGTTTGGTGCAAAGAAACGATCGAGACTCGTTTGTACCGTTACACGATCCATCGGTCACCAGGTTACGGTGACATCGAAGCATCGATCTTCTTGCGGGCGCTGAACGTTCCCTAAGAATAATTTATCGACCTTTCCGTCGCGAAAAATACGCTGTTCGAGTATCGAGTTTAAGGACAATTAGAACGATCGTCGCGAAACGGGTCGAACGTACGGTCGTAGATCGAGATCTCGGTTCGGCAAACTCCGAATAAGGAACGTTCTGTTTAATTAGAAACTGGCGGGCGATGTAACGGTAATAAGCAGAGCCAGGTCGTATTAGCCTTTTCGGCTGGAATCGAACTCATCGAGATACTGCTGTTTTCAAGTACAGTTGCAGAGAAGTTCGAAACTGCATGTCGAACACGTTGTGTGCACTGTACACAACGGTGTTTAATCGCTCTCGATGGAACTCGCGAAATGTTCTGGCGATGGTCAGTATCGAACGATTGTAGAGGGAATACGCGAATAGACTGGGCGTCACTTTCGGCCGTTTTGAAAAATGAGAGGGACACGGAACAAAGGGTCGCTACAACCGGCGAAATAACAGGGCGAGACCGCGGGAAAAATGAGGATCGCGGTTTTCAGAATGATTTTTCGCGGCCCGGAGAATAACGCGATTGCGGAAATTGTCCGAGGGATATTTAATGGCAGCTTTTTTCATCGATCGTATCCGACAACACTTGTAATTTCTTTTCGTCCCGATGACGAAGCCATATTTTATTTAAAATATGGCACTATTATCTAATAATTCTTATAAATTTGCATCCCATAAATAAATGAAGTTGTTGGACAAAGAAGTCGAAGAGGTTTCGCGGTACTTATTTATGAGGTTTTCTCCAGTGGCTGCCAGTCGGAATCGACCGTTATTATTGCTCCCACTCGAGGGTCTCGGTTTAGGTCAATTTCGTTCTGCTTCGCTACCGAGGGTAGAATATCGTCCGAAGAACCGGAAGAGAACGTCTTGGACCGCTTCGTTTTTATATCTATTGTCTCGCGGAAAGAATATTGTCTGCGAATCTTAGATTCGCTCGGAATTAAAAATGTTTTTCAACGAATCGTCGAGTCCTTGGCAACTCCGACAGTCTCGAAACGGATGAACAGAGGGCTTTCTTCCTTTCCCGTACAAACAGTGCGAGCTCGCGATTATTTTTCACGTTCTTCTCACGTTCTGCTTGTGTTTTAAAGGCTGCGCGTTGAACTTGATCTCTTCCTCCGGAACAAATGGAGAACGCTTCCTTCTTTGTTCCACGTAATTATTTAAACGTCCGTTATTAAACTCTCGAAGCGTTCGTTTTTGAAAAATTCATGCCCGATCGGAGGAGACGGTGCAGGATGGCCGCTCGAGATCGAGATAAATCGGGACGAATAAGAGGAGATAGTTACCGATGGATTTTCGCCACGCGTGCAAAAACTCGTTCCAGCCGCTGCTCGGAAAACATTATGCCGATGGTTTCTCTTGTCAATCATCTCGCGACTGTCTCTCGGTTTCTTTTCAACTTTCTTCCCTTCGCGAGGAACGAATTTTTGCCTCATCGATATTCGATACTTTCGACACAGCCGTTTTACTCCGCCTTCGCTATTGTTTCCTCTCGATGGCGCGGTAAATTTCTTCGCGAACAAGCCCGTCGGTTTTACCTGTATTTTCTCTTCGGACTGTATCTCCTTCGATCTCCAGTCTGCTGGAAACTTTGATGGAAATATAATTTTAAACTTTCCCGTTCTACACGATTTTACGATTTACACCGGCAGTTCCGATTATTTCGAGCTCTATGGACCGACTGGCAAAATACTGGCTGCTTACCTTAATTTTTTATTAACGGAGGAAGGGTCAATAAAAAAGTGGTTACACCATTTGTAACAGAATAGACTATCAGCGACAAAAATATTTAATAAGCTGGACTATGCTGAGTAGATGCAGCGAGTGGTGGTCAGACACCATTACCAATTCATACTCGATCGCACACGTAGTCCAAGAATTTGAAAAAAATGGCTCCTAAAAAAATATTTTGTTCGATATTTTCCATACATTCGTGAAACATGAAGCACCACGTATTTCGTTGGAAAAAATTTTCGCAACGAAACCTTTGCCGCATGACAACACGCCGCGTACAAGAAAAATAGGAGCACCGAACGGTTTGCAACACACATTATATATTTTTTCGCGTAACTCGCAGCTGGATTCCCTTTGGTCTGTAAATACACGTCGCTGTTTTCACGAAGCTCTTCGTACAGTTTCGTTGTACACGCGTGAAATTCTATTCTCCGTGTTCGAATTCGAGCGAATGCTAACGAAGGTATAACGACCTCGGATAATCAAGTAGTTGTTGCTTGCATTTTTCCGCCATTTATCCACGGACTCGTTGCATCAGAATTTGTTTTACGGGCGTTACTTTTTTCCAGGATATTTAAAAACACGTCTCCCGGATATTTTGTAGCTCTTTTTTAATCTCGGGCTTAATCTGGCTGCATAAAAGGGCGCAAAAATGCGGAACAACGGGAGACGGGCAAAATCGCGTTAGAACTTCCGAGGATCGTTATCATCCACGGAGATAGGATGGAGTTTGACTCTAGGAAGTTTCGAAAGGGCATCTTCCATGAAATTAGGATCCGGAACACTATGCTCTTGCCCTATTAAACGCGCACACGTCGTCCATCAATTTCTTACCTACAATCTTGCGGTTTAAACCGACCGCCGATCGTTGTCGAATTAGCTACTGATTGATATCCGTCAATTTATGATTTATATTTATTTATAGGTACAAATCATCGGTATGGAAAGTTGGGAATTCTTAGAAAATAGAAAAAAATAACGACTCGATACAAAATGGCGATGTTATAGATTTTTTTAATTTGCAACTGCCGATGGTTTAAAGTTAATTTTAGTATGGAGAATAAAGAACGAGTTATTTATATGTTATAAAGTACCATTGCATCCCTTTCTTGAGCCAACGAGTCGATAAGCGTGCCTTAAGGGTCAACAGGAAATAAATGTCCCTAGCAGCTTTCCGTCTTTTCCTCGTAGCT
Organism: Colletes latitarsis; assembly: GCF_051014445.1. Taxonomy (NCBI): domain Eukaryota; kingdom Metazoa; phylum Arthropoda; class Insecta; order Hymenoptera; family Colletidae; genus Colletes; species Colletes latitarsis. The sequence continues at coordinate 23,482,400 of NC_135141.1, read as the reverse complement.
CCGTCGATTTCACGAATTATCGAATAAAATTTAAATTCTACATCTGTTACTAAACGTAAAAAAACGAAAATTCGATTGGTCCTGTCCCGACAAAGTGGAGACCCGCGTTAAGCATGCAAATAGGATCGAACAGCATCGCATCTGAAATTCGAGAGAAGTACGATTCTGCAGAGTTGCAACAACCGAACTTCCAAATGCAAATATTTATCCGCGAACGCAATCTACGGGCCACAAATCTTAGAAACGTATATTGCACTCCTTGCAGCATAAATTCATACGTTACGTGGGAAAGTAAATAGCAAAAGCTTATTCGAAACGAGATCTAACCTTTCACATCTGAGCTTCGTGGCGCGAATATTTCTTTGAATAATCTTTCAAAACACGTACGTAAGGATACGATTTTGAAATGCATATTCATTAATTTATTCCTCGTCGAGATACACAGAGATTAATAATGTTGGAGGTTCGATAAAATGAGAGAAGAGCCGATTGCAGAAAATCAATGATACGGTCGTAATTTTGCGCATTTCGAAATATCGTTAATGCTCGATTTAGGAAATACGGCGATCGAGGAAACTTTCGACGAGAGTTTGTCGCGCGGAGTCGTTTGTTTCGCGGGTGGAAAAAAACGCACGAAATATTGGGAGGAACGATAACGCAACGCGGACCGCGAATGCGTGAAAATAATCTTTATCCTTTCGGCGGGGATCCGGTTCGGAAGCGGAACCGGAATCCGGGTAGCGGGTTGCGGGGATGAGAACGGTAACTGGGATGGGGATGCGCATGTACGCGACAGGGGAGCGGAATAAACTCCGTGCGGACGCGCTCACATCGCGGCGCACTGTCTTCCTGGCAGCACGTTTCCGCGCGGGCTCTCTTCGTCCTTGGAAAGTTCTCCTTTTTTCCTCCTCGAGACGCGTCCCGAACTTCCACGACCGTCGAAACGAGTGGCTGATTCCACCGTCCAGCTCTCATCGCGCGTAACAAGCTCCCTGTGAAATCATCGTGCGGCATATGTCACTGAGATCGAGAATCGCGGCGCGTTTCGCGAGTGGAGACGCTTGACGCCGCGGAAATCCGCATCGAACGCGCGAGCAAAGATCCTGATCGGCTGGAGGATTTCCGATCTGCTGCACTTCGTGCTGCGCTGGGCAGCTAGGATGTCGTTCTTCAGGGGTTTGTGGAAAAGCAGCTCCAAACACAAGAGTGAGTTCACTATTATAGCAGTCTTCTATAGATAATATTTATAATCAGCGTTTCAATTGAGGCTTTACGGCTCTCGATAAGCTGAGAAATCGCGTGTACGTTTAATCCCTTGCTATTAAGGTGGCATTTATTGGCTCGGGGAAATTTGAAAGTGCACGGCAGGATGACCGTAGATCGTTCGATGAGAATCTGACGATGTTTTCGTTTTTCGGGGTGATCTCGACGCGCCGGAACTCGAAACCAATGTCACGTGTTGCCTCCTGGTAAATTTATGAGCCGAATTTTTAACATTTCAATCGATGAATACACATTCTGGATAACGGTGGTAAATTCAATGTTTCCCATTTAATTCGAACTATTCTTCAAATATCATAAAAGTGACATAGAATGAAATATACAATCTACGGATAGATCCACAAGCAGAAGTTCCAAACTCGGTTCGATGAAATTTTTGGCTACAGTTTCGGTAATTCGAGGTTAATGAATCCTCCAAGGGAGATATAAAAGTCTGCGGTGGCGTTTCAACTATTGTTGACGTTAAAATTGCAGCAGGGTCAGCGAGGGTTCGGTTTTAAGGGCCCTATGGCAAATTTATCCGGCGAAGCTCGATCGATGGTGTCTCAAAGGGCAGAGTAGCGGCGTAATTGAAATTCTAGTCGGACGCGATAATTGACGAAATTGCATTTTCTTGGTCGGTAGATCGAGAAAGCTTATTCACCGCGCGTTGCTGGTTACTTGGAAGATTAACGATAACGGCGTGCAGCTGCAAAATGTCGGGAAGCGTTAACAGAGACGTGGCAGCGGCAGCAACGCGGCAGTTAACGCGATTATTCGCAATAAGCGGCATAATAGAGAGCCGCGTTTAAGATTATGGTAATACATGCCAGATCGTATGCACAATGCGCAATGTGACCTCCTTCAAAGCACTGATTATTGATCATAAAATTTGCATAATCTCGTGGCGCAGGCCGCATCGAGACGCGACGATCAAAGAAGCGAGCCTTCGCTGTCGTCTCGCGAAACTATATTTTGGTCTTTTAACGAAAAAAAAAAAAAAATGGAGTATCCTTTCGCTCGAAAAATTCTTGCTCCCGGTCGTGGTAGCGCCGCGATGCAAACTCGATTCTCGAACGCATCGAACGAAATTTGAACGCCGGGAAAAATCGAAATGAACTTAGGAATCTGGTTGGGAGGTTTAATTTTTCGCGTCCCCGCGAGAGACATTGTCGAAACGGTGACCGAGAATCGCGGAAACGGCTGGCTCCCTGCGAGACGATAAAACTAATTAACTGTCCATAAGTTAGAACGTAGCCAGAAACTGTGCCTATTTAGTCCCAACTTGGAGCTCGAGTTCGTATCGGTTCGCCTCGCCTCGTCTCGCTCGTTTTTCCGTCGTCGAAACTTGGAAGCGATCGTCGCTATTCCCCCGATATTTGGCGCTCGCGAATGGTTTCTCGAAATCGTCGCAGGTGCCAATTTGGATGGGCGGCCACTGGAAAGAAATTGCTCGGCCATTGTCATTGAGATTCGTCCAGGGATTTAAGTGAAACCCTGTTAGGATTGCGGCAGCTGGATCTCGAGGACTGGTGCTGCAGGGTGTCCCCGTAATTGCGAGGAGAATCTCGACTGTTCGTATTGTACTGGCAAATTTAACCGTTAACGCGAGGCAATCCCGTTCGATCGTCACCTGCGTTGCATCGAACCGTTGATGTTTCAAATTACGTGTAATCCCGTTGGCTCCAGAATTTTCTCTCCTTCGGTTACCTGCTCCCTTGACGTAATTCAAAATTTAAACTCGAGCACAGTTTCGCGAAACGTACGCAAACTCCCTCCCGTCGACGTTAAATATTCGCGACTAATTCGTCGTGGAATTCTTTCGTTTCCGTTACCATCTACCCTGACGTCCACCAGTCACCCAACAGTTTCCGATCTAGTTAAAAAAATAATAATAATCGCTTTATTAACTGGTTAACACGCAACCCTCGTGTTATACAGGAATAGATATTATCGAGAACGAAATATTCATTTATCAAAATTATTATGCATGTTCGTACACTAGCCGATCGTGTGTTTCCATTGAATTTAAGTGACATTCTAATCGGAAAAGAGTTGAAAATAGTCACGGGAAAAGGTTATATCGATTAGATTCGAGAGCGAACCGATGCTAATGAACTTGCTAGGACGCGAATCGCATGACGATCAACGAGAGAGTGGAATTGGTATCTCTACAGCCACTACTGGACAGGACCGGTTTGAGTTTTACGACGTCCAACGACGGTAAAAAATTATCGATACTCTAGAAACACGAATAATTAAGTGTTCGTGTAATCGATCTTCGCAAGGTTGTAATTCGTTACAACTTTTCTCGATATTGTTGCTAAAACTGGTCCTCGATAAAAAGCGAAATCGACGAATAATAAGCACCTTGGATAACAATTTTTTTTATATAATTCACGGATGACAGCCCGTGTACAGTGTACAATTAACGACGAAGGGTTTATTTGCATTGGCTATAAAATACAGTGTCCCACTGTAAATTATGTGAAATTATGCTTCCCCCGGAGCCACTTAATTCTTGCGCGAAACATTTTTCTGTATCGTCGTCGGTTTCGAAGATACTCGAATGGAGTCGACGAGGAATGCAAATTTTAGGCCGAGAGTCGCGGATTACCGAAACTGGAATCGTTCGTTTATCGGGAACGGGAAGAAAGGGAGCCGTCCGCGGAGATTTCGAAACGCGATGGCGGCGCGTAAGCTCTGAAATTTGTACGCGATACGGTATTAGACGAGATTACCGGCATTCTCGCAGAATTCCGGTACACGAGACTGGAAGCATTCGCGCTCTGTTTACGAGCCCCGAGAATCCGCTGGAATCGGCGAAAAGCTGCACCGAGGTGGCAGGTGCTTCTCGACGCCGAACAGATATCGAGCGCAACGAATACGCGTGCACGCGCTATCCTATTCATTTCCATTCCACGGCCAGACGGGAAGAGAATCGCGGAATCGCGTTCGTACGAACAAATTTATCGCGCGGCGACCCCCTATAAAGCTGTACGTTTTAATTCGAAATATTTCGCCTGGTTATCGGCGCGAAATTATACACGTAAGCGTCACGGTCGACGTAACGCGTCATAAAATACAGTGGCAACCCGTACTGTCGTGACAAGGTAATATCAGTGAATTTCCAAAATCAGTGTAACGTACACGGGTTACGCGCGTCGTAATTTCTGTATATTATTGTTTGACTAGCCAAATTACTCGACGTTGTTCGGGGAAATACGGTCAACCGTTTTAGCGTTTCCTGATACACGAAATTTCTACGAGACCGCCGTCATCGAAGGAAATCGAGCCTCGCCGCCACGTTTCTTCGCTATTGAAGACGGGAGTCAGGTCGATATCTCGCTCGCCATCGATTCTATCGAAAGTTTCGTAGAAAAAAGTTGTTGAACTTGTCGACAACTTCTGCCGTGTACATTTTTGTTGTAAAAGTAACGGTACAACATCTTCCCGCAAATCTCTCCCCTTTGGAAACAATTTTGCGACGTCGAGATTTTAATATAGATACGTTTCGAACTTTATCGTTTAAGAAACCTGCACGTTTTCGATACGTTTACCCGTCGTGACACGGAATCTACGCTGCGTACAGGAAACGTTCGTACAATTTATGGTCCATGTCCTCGATTATAGGTAAACTTTATTTCGCTGATGACTAACGTATGGATCGATCCAATAATTAAAATTGCGTTCCCGTCGAGATGGCACGATGAAAAATATTTACGTCGCTCGATCGAGCACCGTTCTTGCTGGAAGAGGAGATAAAGTGCATCGATGGGTAAGAGAAGTTGTACCGTGTTTACTTTCTACGTGTGTACTCGCAAACGACGTTAGATTAATGTCCGATCCCTTTGGAATGGAGACTGTATATCGCGCTGCGTCGTGACATCAAGAAGCACTTTTTCTATTATACGGTTGTATTTCTCAAACTTTTTTCGCTTCTAGCTCCCTCGTGAGTTTTGTTTATTTCATGTGCAAATAGTATACTGGATATTGACTCCGCTCGGTCCTACGGCCATTTTTAAATCGAGAGACTTTAGTCTCTCTCAGTGAAGATAGTGTTGGATCTTTCTTTCAACGAATACGTTTGGAAAACTATCAGGTACTACGAGAAGAAATTTCTTGTCGCTAAATCGTCTTAACGTTTTCGAATATTGCGTCAGAAATCGAATTTTTGACGCATCGTCTGCAAGTTTCGTTTCCTTTGCTCGTTTTATACGCGAAGCTCGTAGTTTCCAAGAGGCACGACGCGACACCGTGGTAATTTCCGTATCGCAGAGAAGTTTAATTTTCCCGGAGAGTGAAACCTGTTACTTCGTGGAACGAGGTAAGGATCGATAGGGACGAAAGACCCGATCGAAGCTACTTAAAACACCAACGCCGTGCGGCTACCAGTACACGGAAACCGTATTCGCAATCACCATTAAAGTAGATTTTCTAGCCGATATAAATATTCATAGCGTCTGGTACTAATTGAACGGATCGTCGATGCTAATGCAAATATTCCTCCGGTCGGCGACCATTAAAGGGAACGCCCACCGACAGTCAATAATTTGCCAATTGTCGAAAACCGTTATTATTATTATTATTATTCGTTTATTTGCGGAAAAAACCCTGTAGTAGAAAAAGAAGTAACTTCTAAGGAAAAACGAATAATAAATAATAATAAAAATTGTATCCAGGTGTTGGAAATCCAGTCCTGGCTTATAGTTATTTGGGTGGACGTATTCAGATCGTGTCCGTGACATTTGGTTCCTCTCGATGTGACATCTGGTGTTCCCCAGGATTCCTCGTCTAGGGCTCCTGCTGTTTAACTTATTTATTAACGAACCGCCTCGTCATCCTCGTTCTCCATTATTTGCAGACGATTTAAACATTCACAAGGTATCACACTAACGGGGAGTTTTTTTTTTGCCCGTACGATAATAAATAAAATATTCCCGTCGCGTTCGGGCGCGTTTTATCGAACCGTCGAACAATTACGTCGCAACGTTTGGCTCTCGACAAGTTTCGCGCCGTTCGTTGAACGATCGTGTCGGGGAATTATCCAGAGTCATTGAACCGAAACTGCGACGGAAAAAGTATCGAAAATTTGACATCTGGCACGAGTCGAACGTTTTAAGCCGTGCATTAGCCTCCATTAAATTTCGTCTGTCTCGCGAATTAATCCCCATTGGCATCATTGGCGTTCGCTTCGGTGTTAATATGGTCGTTGCGAAGTCTGGTAGAGAACGAACAGACGATAATTATCGTTTTGCGTTCCGCGCGGATTCGTCGATGATTGTCGCTCCGTCGTTCGCGTAATTTCTCCAGACGGAGCTCACGGTAAACCGTCTGCTCGCGTTTTAATCGTTCTCGAACGACGTTAAAGGCGAGCTTATCGTTTCGTAAACCGTCGCAAAGGGCTCTGATACGTTACCTGAGGCGAGTCGTCTGTGGCGCACGAAGTAGCATTGTGCAGGCATTACGAGGCTTGTTGCAGCGCGTGCATGCAACGCAATCCGTTTGCACGATTGCCGTTCGTAACGGTGCAATAACATTCGCTGGATTGCATCGAGATAAGGATCGATCTGCTCGAATTTCCTCGAAAACTGTTTTCGTGCGATACCCTGGCCGCCTCTCGCCCTCGAGCGAATTCCTAATAGATGTTCGAGGAGCCTCCATTTATCTCGAGAATATCGATCATTTTTCTCCGGGAGCCTCGTCTTCGATCGCTGTTCGTTTTTTATTTTAACGCAGTTTCAACCCCATACGCGAGAAAATCGAAATACAAAGGTAAAAAGAAACTCTTGAGATTGCAAAGCTCCCTTGCGGTTTTATTCCAGGCAAACGTCCACTCTGGCGCAACCCTTTGAATTAAGAAACAGGATATTGGACAAAAGAGGGGCGGACCGGAGTCGGTAAAATTTTTGTCAGGCGTTCCGAGGAAATAAAAAGGGAGATTCCGTTCCATTTGCTCGCAGAGGGAGCCGATTTAAATACAAATTAAATGACGATCCCCCGCGTGTCGGTGCGCTATCGGTGTCCGTCGGGGATTTCGTTGAGATTTCTAGTATGGAAATTCGATTTGCCCCGATTAACTGCGCCCCCGGGATTCGGCGGTACGCGTCAACCGTTTCTTTTGTCGTAACACGGACCGAGCGTAGTTTCTTGAATATTTTTCCGCGAATATCTTCCGGCGGGTAGCAGAAATTCGCGTGGTTGGATTTGCGAAAATCGTCGAAAGAATAAACGAGCGAACTCGGTAGACCGGGCACGACGGACGTAAACGGGAGAAAGGTTTATTGAAAATAGATTTCCGCGTCGCTGGGATCCGCGACGGTAGATCAAAGGGTGCTCGTTAAAACGTACGTCGAATAGACGTACTCTTCTCGTTACTCAATTCGGTTCCGTACGTCCCATTCAGTCGAGTGCTGCTGGCGTTCTTCGTATCGGTGCACGCATCGATAACAACCCCGCGCTAATAAGTGTACAGGGGTGAAAAGATTCGATTCGGGGTGGAAGAAGCGCCGTCAAAGGACAGCCGAGGCTGTATTAACCGATGCAGGGTTGTCGAACGGGGGCTTTGGCCACTCACCAACCCTCTGGGTTGCGTTTCCTGTCGGTCCCTTACATTTCCTATGTAAACTCTGTCGCTTCTTGCGCCTCGACGCTTCCGTCGGATAACATTTTTATCGTAAATTCGATTGTACGCCGAAGACGTCGAAAAAAGTACAGTTACGCATCATTTAAATAAACGATCTATGCTAAGCTATACTATGCGTAAGCTAGAAAGAAACTAAAATATAGATACGTTAAATATCGAACAAAATATTTGTTGGAACTTGAAAAGTTACGGTCGGGCTCTGCTCGAGCGCTTAATTGTTCGCGCTATCGTTTTATCATGACGGTTCCAATTCGAAGGCGATTTCGTTACAAACGACTCCATTACTCGCGCTTTTTCCCCCGCGAAATTACTACTTTTCTCCGTATTTTTTATCTTCGGGTCGCGGGAATGAAAAACTTCTCACGGCGAAATGAATGTCGCGGGCTTGGAATAGGAAAATGGCGAGGAGCCTGCCAGCCAGCTAAAATGAAAACTTTGAACTACGGTCGGCCGCGCGCACGAGTTTCGATTGTTGCCTGATTTACGATCGAAATTACGATCGAGACGGGTTTAACCGCTGTCAGTGTGGCCAAACGCGCCACACGTCCGTTCAGTTTCGTTAAACGAAGTTAATTCGACGGTTAAACGCGACCCGTCGCCCGCGTTTCCGAGGCATACATTTTGTCGAGCCGCGAACGGTCGCAAAAGTTTAACGATCCGTGGCAGTTTCGAAAAATCAATGCCCAAATCCTCGAATTTATCGCCAAAGGAGGAACGTTGGAAATGCTCGTTTCTACTTACAAATGGGTTAGCAACAGAAAGGCTATTCAAGTATTTAAAAGATTTTCCAACCAGGGTAACTGTTTCTCGTTGGTAGAAATTGCATCGACTCGAGAGTCTAATAAACAATCAATCGACCATAAGGCTTCGGCGTTATTGGAGGTTTGAAACGCGGAAACCAGTTGACGCGACGAGAAGTGCGCTCGATGTTGGAGCATTAATTAAGCCAGTAACAGGGCTCATATTAGACGATAGCGGCGAGAACTGATTAATGACGTAGCAACGTCGTAACGGTGAGCAAATAGCTGAACGCGACATCGATAAAGTGCGGTATTAGGCCGCGAACAGGGTCGTTACTCACGGCCAGGAAAAGAACATTGAAAATTAATGGCGATCGTAGACGCAACGAGGATCGAGCGAATCCGTACTCGGTGGTCGAATCTCGTTAAACGTTTATATTTATCGGGGCCGTGGGAACCCGTTTCGAGCTCCTGTAAATTCTACGAACGTACAGTTTCGGACGTTGGGTGCGGGAAGAACGCAACTGAGAGACTGCGAGTCGCGGGAGGAAAGTTAGGCGAAAACCGGGACGAATAACGACCGGTATAAACGTTTTTACGAGTAGCTAGCTCGACTTAAGGGATGGTTTCCGTATCACGTTGCGGTTTTGGCATCGGCTTCCACCGCGCGAGAGTGGAAAAGCACGCTTTCCCGTAAATAGAACCTATAACTATAACCGAAAACTTCTCGGACGAAAAGGTGCTCGTTCGTTTTTACTCCGTAGCAAAAAGTTCCCGCGGGAATATCTCTGCCAAGAGACCGAACTGCAGAGAAACGCCGCGTCGTTTCGACGATAGTTCGCGAATTATCTATTCGCATTAAACGGCAACACTCGACGCCAGGCGTCTCGGATTAATTCAATTTCTGTCGGCGATAAAAGTTGCAGAGAAGTACTCGAATCTACCAAACTCGTATACGAAAGTATTCGAATAGATTTCGCGTATATTCGAGACGGCGACGTCGCGCGATTAATTATACAAGACCCGGCATTTTTATTCGAGCCAATAACGAGAGTACGGATGTGCGATTTAAACTTGATCACCGTCACGGAGTTTCTAAACAGATTAAAAAGAAGAAGGGAGGGCAAACGTCGTTATAATTTAAGTTCGAGAGTCTCCGGTTACTCTGACAACAGGTAACTGTGACAGGAACTTTCAGTTAGAGCAGCTGGCGTCGACTGAATTCCATTCGAAGCAAAAAGATGACTGAGAAATCCTTGGCGCCAGCTTGTAAGGAAGGAAACGTAGATATATCGCCGGGATTCCTACCTGAAAAATTACGGGACGTCCTCTTTCTCTGGTCAGAGACTACTCTCGCGTAAGAAAACTAATTACGAGTTGGCAGAATTTTGTTTCGAAAACTCTCTTGCTTCTAGCAACAAATGAAATGAAAGTTACGGCAATCCGTTTTCAGGTCTTTGACGAAGAATTTCAAGTTTTATCGCTGAAAGCGTGTACACAGTTTCACTTTGTTTAGCAGTCACGTTGAAACCGGACGCGAATAAACTGTCGTGTTTGCGTTTAAAATTACCGTAACTCCATTTGCGCGTCTTTCCTTTCGTAAGTTTTCATCCTGTAATCTCTCTTGCCTATTATTTAGCAGATATTAAGGGTGAAATTAACGTTCTCGACTGACAAATTTGTTTACAAAAGCGACTATCTTGTAATTCTAAGCATCAGAATTAACTGTATCGCAAAGTTATACATAATATGCAGCTTATTTTAATTGGATCAAATTTAGTTGGTAAGGAGGCTTGTGGCTTTTACAGCGGGCACAGACGTTAACGACCATATTTAATACACCGAAGTTGCGCAAATGTGGTCCAATTATCGGTAGGATGGGTTGGGCTGGGTAAATGCATTTATTGAATACTATTCGCTTGAAAAATAAACGAGTGGAAAATTTATTATTGGAATATATATTGCCTTTTAAATGTATCGATTAAGCGTGGCTTTAAATCTGTATTATTCTTGCGGCAGAGTCGTTGCCATAAAAATTCATATAGGCGGTCTGGGTTGGGTTTGGATTATTAAAATGTATCGATGGTAAAAACGTAGTCACTTTAAACTTAGTTTATTCGTTGTAAACAGAATTTAGATCAATTGCTACAAGACGTAAACAATTACCGAGCGTAATGCCTGGTGTCTATGGGAGAGTTACGCTGACAAAAGTCGCTATCAGGAGTAAGACTAGTGTAAACATCATTGTGAGTAGGGGTTCTTTCATATAGGAACTCAACTCGACTTTCAGCATGAAAGCTATTTCGCTCGCTCGTGTAAAAGAGATCTTATTTTTGATAAGAGTAAACTCTTAAGAATAAACTCTCAAGTGGATCCCTCAGACATAAAGTTTCGTGAAGCTACCACGAAAGATGCAACGAATACGTTTTTCGTAACTTCGAATCTTCTCTTTAATAATCATAAATCGCACGGTGTTTTCTTTATTTCGATAAACGTAATATAAATTTTAAAACCAATAAAGCAGAAATTTTGATCGTTTAGATCGACGTCAGAGACGAGGAAATCCATCCTGGCGATAGAATTCAGGATAGAGAGCGTTCCTGAGCAATCCACTCGTTGTAATAGGATTCGTCACGGGCTGTTCACCTCCAACATAACCATTCCTCGCTTCCCATAGGATTAGTTTCGACGAAGTTACATAGCTACCCCAGTCCCGGTAGTAATCTTTCTGGCGTCTGAACACGGTTAATAAGACGACAGCGCGAGCGACGAAGGCCGAAGATCGAAGATTCATAGGTTACCAGGGAAACCTGGAAAATTCCGAGGGTGACTTCCCGTCGAAAAGTTCCGCTCGATCGTGGGGCTTGAACCGACGGAATCTGCAAACAGAAATTAATTGAGAGCGACGAAGTAATGCATCGGAGATTGTATCTGCTATCCGAATGTTCTATAATTAGTCCACTGCGGTAAAGCGTGTAATTAAAACTTCGGCTCTCAATTATCTTTCGCTTCGATCCGTCTGATACGGAAAACAAAACGGTGGCGATTAAAATAATAAATGCGGGAATAAGGAGATATTTTTAAGCAACTGCAATTTAAAGATACCTTAACAAATACAATTTACTTGGTTTGGAAAAATGAATTTCGTCTTGATTTGGATTTCAAGCACTCGGTCAGCAGCAGTTCCGGGACAAATTTCGCACACAAAGCTCTCTGGTAATCCTTGTACATTCCAAAATGAAATCATTCTCCCGGACACATTCGTGGATTGAATTTTACGATGCGGGCATTCGCTCCAATTTTCAGCCGCTGTGACAGTTGTGTTGCCACGTGCAATCCTCTTGGAATATTACCAGAGTGAAAAGACGTATCAGTTTTATATACCCGGCCATACTGAAATTGCGGATCCACCGTCGATTTTTTAATACCGAGGATCTCGATTAATTGTTTCGTGAATCGCTTTATCGTTTGGAAAAGGAAAATCGGACGATACGAAAGGACGTTTAATCACACGATGTCAAAAACATATTCCGTATTTACCTATTGCGTTGGCCGATTTATTGCGATCAGTAATACGCCCGTCGCACAATGTGAATCTCATTTCAAGGGGCGGCATTCGCGAACGCAGCATGTTTGCGGATAAATAAAGCGGATTCGAAACGATTCAGTTACTTTGGTAATAGCGAGAGCTCCCTTAAACTAGAGTCTTGTTTATTTAGGTATATCATTTGAGGGGAAAATTCCTTTTTGGTACAATTAAAATAAAACTTTTCACCAAAAATGGATCGTACGTTGAAAAGTCGAGCCTAACAACCCCTATGAAAATGAAACCGCGAGGAACCGACGAGGCGTTTCTTCTATATTTTCATGGCGGTTCGAGGCGCGATTTTGCGTCTGAATAAGTTAAAAATTCACGGTAGGTAGGTTTTAATTTGTAAGGGATGAAGGTAGCGAGCGGAGGTAGAGGTCGATAAGGCATCCTCGAGGAGAGACCGGGATAAAGTTAACCTCAAAGCCCATGGTTCGTCGTCATCCCGCACGCACGATGTTCTGCATGTAAATCTCGGTAAATGCGAGAGACCACCGGAGGAAAAAGTCATTGCTCTCGGAAGGAGGCAACGATGATTCTGCGATGCTTCATTGGTAGTCCGTGTGGACTCGAACGAAATCGAGTCGCAGTCTGGAAGGCCGGGGGTTAACTTCATTTGAGTTAAAGCGAAGGAGGCAAGAGGAACGAGCGGTTTTTTTTACCTCTCCGGTCGACGGGTGGAGTCCGCGGAGAAAGGGGAATAAATGTAAATAAAAATCCCCGATGATTGGGAGACGAATTACAGAGAGAAAAGAGAGTCCTTTGCTTTATATTTCCATCCCTCTTTCAGACTGCACACATATGACTTCATCGGGGCCTACAAAAGCTCTATTTCCGATCAGAGATTTTCTATGGATGTGGCCGACTCGTCCGACCGGTGATTTGATTGACTTTTATCGTGCCGTCACCACTTTTTCGGATCGATTTTACTCCATCGGTAATTTGATTTTGAATGTAAATGGATTTGCGGTGGAAGAGATGCTCGCGACGACGAAAAGTCGAGTCAAATTAAAATTTTAATCGATCACGTCGTACGGCGAAAGTGACACGTACAGGACCGAATAAATATATTAAATAGGAACGCGACTGTTTGCGAAACGTTGAACTCTTTACCTTCGTTCGGAACGGAGAGCACGAAGGACGCGAGTTCGCAGATAAATCTTTTCGTTGAGATACTCTCTCAGGATTTCGAGAAGAAGAAATTGCTTCGTGCCGGTTGGCACTGTCGCGTCGTCCATGGCTGTTCCCCGATGGTCCTTCTTTTCTACGATCCTCCGACCTTCTCGATAGAGAAGAGTAATAGACACTCTCCTCGAGACGGGCTTTTCCCGCGAAGTAAAAGAAATTTCGCCACCGCCATCGACGCGTACCTTTATTTTTCTCCTTTTAGCTTCTTCGATATACCCCGGCCACGAAACATCCTTATCTCTTATACAGGGTGTTCGGCCACCCTTGGGAAAAATTTTAATGCGAGATTCTAGAGGCCAAAATAAGACGAAAATCAAGAATACCAATTTGTTGATGGAGGCTTCGTTAAAAAGTTATTAACCATTAAATTAAAAAATTTCAAATCGTTCTGGAAAAATTATTTTCGGTTACGGGAGTCAATTACAATCATTTTTGGTCAACAGACATACCCCCGAAATCCTACTCAGTTTCGAGAAAAAAATTCCTTACCAAAAATATAATTTCTGGCCAGAAATGCTTCCCTGAAATTTCATGGAAATATTTAGAACGTCATAATTTCTGAACGGATTGGACGATTTTAATGTTTAAAAAAGCAAACTACGCGTATTTTAGTGTAGAATATATAGAAATTATAAAAATATTCGAAAAGTTGGTCCCTGACCTCGCAAAATGAGAAAAACCCCATAAAAATGGTCCAATTTTCAAACAGCTATAACTCCTACAATTGTAAATATATTTCAATGAAACTTTTTTCTGAAATAGAGCTTATGGATACCTACAAAAAAGTATTACACAACTTTTCTGTAAGGCGTCAAACAAAATCACTAAAAATAAAAAACGAATTCTTAAGGAAAATCGACAGGGGGTAGGTGCCTAAATTTCTCGGCGAAATTGAAAACTTTCAAATCATCTTGGAAAAATTATTTTTAGTTGCGGGGGTCAATTGTAAGCATTTTTGGTCAACAGACATACCCCCGAAATCCTACTCAGTTTCGAGAAAAAAATTCCTTACCGAAAATATAATTTCTGGCCAGAAATGTCTGCCCGAATTTTCATGCGAATCTTTAAAACGTCATAACTTCTGAACGGATTGGACGATTTTAATGTTTAAAAAAGCAAACTACGCGTATTTTGGTGGAGAATATGTACAAATCGCAAAAATATTCGAAAAGTTGGTCCCTGACCTCGCAAAATGAGAAAAACCCCATAAAAATGGTCCAATTTTCAAACAGCCATAACTCCTACAATTGTGAATATATTTCAATGAAACTTTTTTCTGAAGTAGAGCTCATGGGTACCTACAAAAAAGTATTAGACAACTTTTCTGTAGGACGTCAAACAAAATTATTAAAAATAAAAAACGAATTCTTATGGAAAATCGACAGGGGGTAGGTGCCTAAATTTTTCGGCAAAATTGAAAAGTTTCAAATCGTTCTGAAAAAATTATTTTCGGTTGCGGGGATCAATTATAATCATTTTCGGTGAATAAACATACTCCCGAAATCTTACCCACTTTCGAGAAAAAAATTCAGGATTGACGGAACTTTAAACGTTAATAACTTCTTAACGAAGCCACCATCAACAAATTGGTATTCTTGATTTTCGTCTTATTTTGGCCTGTAGAATCTCTCATTAAAATTTTTCCCAGGGGTGGCCGAACACCCTGTATACAATTGAAAATTCATTTTCCTTATTCTTTACTTTGCGTTTACTTGCTGGGTTAGGTTTATTCGTCATTTTAAATTCAAGCAAATTCCTTTGATTTTACTAGCTACAAATTAATCAGACGATACTACTTTCGAAAGAAATCTCTCGAAAGTAATGTCGTTAAGGTTCACGGAAACAACGAGTGGGAAGATGGAAAGATTCCTTTATCAGCCAATTCAGTGGCGAGAGCGTTGGCGCTTCCTCGTGAAAACTCTTCCTAGTTGTTTCGAGACTGTCCAACCGTTTGGAGCGTATCTTTTAATTATTCGTGTAGCGGTAGGATTGTTTGCTAGGTTCGGACGTAATTAGTCGACTCGTTGGTAACGAGACTTTAAAAAGTTGTTGGTGCGAGTACACCGAAGCCAGCGGCTTGTCTCCTCGTAGGTCGTGCTAGCCTGGGCTCGCTACCTTTTGTTCCGTTTGCATAATCAAGGAAAACGTACCGCCAACGCACCCTTGTTTGGAAAACCAGCCCAACGGTGTATTTTTCCTCGAGCAATAACTTCATAAAAGGACGGCGAAAAGTCGCCCGAATTATTGTGATGACGTAAGACAGAAAATGGTGCATAGATAGCTAGAGCTTTTTTAGGATATTCGAGGTATCACGGTAATTGAAATGCTGTTTCATAACCCGATAGAACGCACGGAAGAAACAAACAAGCCTCGCCGCGAGACCGGAAATTAAACGCTACTGAAATATTAAATTTTATATTCCAAGCGTAAGCAGTTTGAAGCGCGCCGGTACGGTTTGTTTCATTCGTCGCTGCCATAAATGTCATCCGCCGTTACACGGCCGGGTATTATTAACGTCGCAACGAGTACAATAACGGCGGAAGAGTAGAACCGTGTCTCGCGTTATAGTTACAAACTATGCGGACTGGTGACTCTCTCTGATGGAAATAAATAATTCTCGTAGAACGTGTGTTCACAAAGATCCTGGCTAAATAAAATCTTAGCCCGAAAGTTTGATAAGAATTTGCGTCAGCCATTTTGAAAGCAATCGGTTCGAGACAGGATTGTATCCTCGGTTCGAAACGTCTCGAGTTGATCGAACTTTTCTCCGACTTTGTCCCCTTGGTTGCCCTCGAAAAGGGCGGGCGACTAAGCCCGTTGCTTCGGCGGCTTTGCGTTCACGCCTTGATTAACCCTGAACCCGAATCGGGGCATTCGTGCACAACGCGCTCGACGCAAAGTTAAAGCCGCTTTCAGCGACTCTTTGGTTGAAACCGCATTTCGTGACAGACGAGTTGAATTCGAAACCGCGGCCGCCGTCGAACGATAAAAGCGGGTTATTGGAAAAGTTGCGACGACACTCGGCCCGAAACACAATTACGTTTAATTTTTGCCGGAACGGGGATCAAAATTCCCGGCGTGGCGGGCATTTTATCGAACGGTGTCGTCGTCCTTCGACGGTTGCACCGATTTCGCAGTAAACAGTCGCGTCAGGAGGCTCTCGAATCCGTTGCCTCGAGGCTTTGCGAGCAATTCTCGCGATTCGGTTTCACCGATTGCGCTACAATGGCGGAACTATTTGCGCTACGGCGTTTGTACACGAATTACCGTGCGGTTCGCCGTCCTTCCCGAATACCAAAACGTCGGATGCGAGGAATTTCTTGGTATCTCCGCGGAGCCAAGCAAAATTCCATCGTTTTAACCCTTCGAGTACGACGCCCGTGCTGTCTACCAATTTACCTATTACGTGACTCGTTCAGAAATAAACTTTCAACGACAAGCTTTATCGTATCGCTTGAGATTGAAAGTCCTTTACGAATATTTAATTTCTGCCATGTTCGTCGGTCAGGCTTTTCACCGGAAAATCAACCGGTTATTCTAGGGCAAGATTAACGCGCACACGCGAGTTCAATTCGGATAATTTAATTGCTAATTAATATGGTACGGGTTAGAATTAATGTGTTTAATAGCGAGAACCGTGGATATCAATAAATACGGAACGATTGCATTGAACAGAATCGGGCGCAAAAGCTATTCCCCGCGAACGCGAAATTAGTTAATTGTAACTGTTTCGTTAAAAGGGCCGTGTGTTAATACGATTCAGTAATTTAATACTCTTCACGGATGAAGAGTTCTGCGTGGGGTCATCTATGGTCTCCTGATTTTAACTCATTAGATTTTTATCGTATAACATAGATAATATCGTGAACAGTCAATTGGTTACACGCAAATCTAAACATAATATACAATGATACGACCGGTGTAGGTATGATCAATATTTATGGAAAAGAGGAGAAAGAGTTCGTACTTTAATTAAAATATCTGATACGAGCATAAAGTGATGGAGTTGTCATGGACACGAGACAGATTGTATTTGGTACGAAATTGCTGCAGAGGGATGAAGATGCGTTAGTTACGCGTCTGTGAGATAAAACAGGGTGGCCACCGATAGACGACACTTTCTGTGGATCTTGCTTAGCCGCAGGCGTCACGAAGGTGGCACCATTGTCTTGTCTCGCGTAAGTTTCAGAGCTTTTCTTTCGAGAGGAGTACAATAGATGCTCCGTCACTATTTGACTTTTAAAGCCACGCCGGGGATTTATTAATCAATGGAGTATTGCGTTCAGCTACGGTCCCTGGAAGATTGAATTTCTATCGAATTTCCAGTTGGGGATATTTAGACATTGCTTTAGCTCAGTTTTATACATATTCAGGGTGCTGACTCATTAATAAAACACAAATAAAGAATCGATTGTTTCGAAATTCCGAGACGGAAATACACCCTTATTTGTACAAATATTGTAGTCCAAAGTTGGAATTCTTCTAACGCTTTCGCAATATTTTTGTCCGGATCGGGTTGATTTCAAAAATACTCTGAAAACGTGCGCGGATTAAGAGAGATATCGCATTTAAAGAGGAGGAAGAATTGGACGCGCATATGCATACACATCAGTTCCCCTATTTCGAGCTCCCGTTGAATAGAATCCTATGGTGGATCGCAGATCAGGAAATACAGGAAATGAAGAGTCATTCAACTCGACGTCGTTATTATTTTTTGTTTCCTACTTTCTTTCTGCTGTTATTGAACCGCGTCCATTTATCCGAACGTTATTATGCGCGCAATGAGTGCGAAAACAGAAATTTTACGCCCCTGAATACTCGTTGAAAATTCAATGGCTTGAAGTAGCGTTAGTAATTATTTAATAAGAATTCAGGAACACTATTGGGCCAGTTCTGACTAGGGAATCGATTCGCGTGATTAGCTTTGTTTGTGTAATTCAGGGCACATGCGTGGAGGCCAATTATGACCGATCGATGGTGTAACGATGATGCTCGAACGACAGAGCTTGCAGATATTAATGAATTGCAATGGTCGCCATCAAGATGGAGGAACCATTACGCCGGGAGTGTGTGTTTGCAAACTAGCTACGGCTCCCGGTTGTTTATCGAGTCCGAAATTTTGTGTCAATTAAGCCGGATTTATCGGGATGGCTGATAAATAACGTCAAATATATCGAGTTTGAACATTGCCTAAATAGTACAGTTCAACGACGAATGTAGGCGAAATAAATTGCACCATTAATTCCCGAGAGTTTTCTGGTGAAGATCTCTCGGTGAAATTGTCTCTATTTTGGTCCGTAGCAATAAACATGTCTTGGAGGAGAGAGCAGCGAGGTTTTCTCGTTAAGTCGAAGCATCCCATTGAATGATTCAGTCAGGAAGCAAAAGGAGAAATAAATCTGGAATCGAAGAGCAGCGCGGATCTCACGGTAAAACGCTTCGACGAAGATTTAATTTGCGGTTCGCCACTCAGTGGCTGGGACGAAGGAAAATCCCGATTCGCTATTTTTCACCTTTCCTTGTCGTTCGTTTTGTCCTCGCGACACTCCGTAGAAATTAGAAGTCGCGGAAACTTAATAACGACCAACCGCTAAAAAATTCGCGAACAAAGTCGTGGTATGGACTTCGTTGCACAACAAATTCGATCGTGCTCTTCTCCGCTTGTTGTCTCGAAACTTTTCCCTCCGACTACCAATATGGCGGAGAGTTCGTAAGCGCGCGGTAATTTCGAGAGCGATGATTTTTCCGGCGCCGAGGAAATTAGACTCCTGCGAGCTGAAGTGTCGCGGGAGCCTCGACTCTACGAGTGGCTTACTTTTCCGCGTCAGACGACGCGTAGTAATTGCTGAAAAACATGCCGTAATTGCTTTCAATTCTTTCTCGCTCGCGACAGGGGCGAGAAAGCTCGTCGCGTTTCCAGAAGAGCTTTTACTCAAAAAATTCCAACTGCCGCCGGCCATCAAGGAGAGTTTCTTGCTCCGTGAAACGCGACTGCGGAGCTTTTCTGCGCCGGAAACCGATCCGAATGCTCGGAAGCGTGCAGTCTAGAACTCTGAAAGTCTTTTTAATTTGATTTCTAAACAGGAATTTCCGTTTCGCTATTTGCGAAGCATTTTTGTTAATTGTCCCGCAAGATGGACGCTCGGAACGGCAACTTTTTCGACAAAAAGAGCACCGACCTCGAACGATCCGCCCTTTGTGCAAGTTGGCAAGAACAAAAGATATCGCGGGACATCGAAACAATTGTCGAATCGTCTAATTGGTTCGTGGACGCGGGAAAGCCGTGCGGGAAACTTAATTGGAGCGCTGTCTGTGCCGAAATGAAATTCGAGGGCGTAATTACCGAAAGAAGGAAAATTCAAGCGGGCAAGATACGCCGGCGAAAAGGTGGAAATTTTTCCCGGCCCACGGTCAACGAGCGTCTCGACAACCTCTATTTATTCCACGAGCATCCAGGGACGTATCAAACATTTATCCAACGCGTTTTCTTCCGTGGAACTCACGATGCATGGAAGGCTCTTCCAACTGCCCGAAGAATCGTATGGAAAATGTTGGGAATCGATTTTCCTTCGGCGTGAGATGTCAAAAGTAGCGAGAACTTGGGTCGACTCTCGCGGAAACTCTTGCAATTTCTCCAAGGAATAGTTGCTTTTGTCGTTTGCCACGTTCGTACGATAATATATCTCTTTCTTACGTAGAAACAGTTCCCGAGAACTTCGACGTTCGATATTGTTTGACCAACGTGTACGATTCTGTGCGAAAACCTATCTCGAGAAAATTCTCGTGGATCCGCTGTTCGAAAACTATTTTCATGGAAATTGGTTTCCCTCCGTCGCACGGTAGTAGGTTCTCGTATTTTTGTTGGAGTAATTTGGCGAGAGTTTTAAATATAGAATTTATATAAAAATAGTAAACCTGATTTTTTAATCAGGACATTTTAATGGTACAAAATTCAAGTCTTGTTGTATATTCATTAGCGTACAAATCCTGTTAACTTTATTTGTTTAGTTTCTACTGTCTTAGAACAACCTAACAACGCGTACTAAAATAGTTAAACTTTAGTCGCGTGCAGTTCCGAGAATACTAGTGTTTCATCTATAATTAAGCCTCTGTTAGAAGCGGCAAGGCCTCCCCTTTAAAATGGCTTTTGATTTATGTCGATCCGACTTCCTGTTTTTGAGATATCGTAATTTAAATGAAAGGGTAATTTTTGAAATTTCGCTCTACGCCTTAGAAAAGGCTATTAACGCGCATTAAAAATACTAAAACTTTAGACGCGTACAGTTCCGAAACTACTAGTGTTTTATCAATTATTGGGCTATTGTTGGAAGCGGCAAGACCTCTCCTTTAAAATGGCTTTTGGTTTTTGTCGATCCGACATTTGGTTTTCGAGATATCGTAATTTATGTAAAAGGTAATTTTTTAAATTCCGCCGTCTCTTGCTTCCCCGTGTTAGAAGAGGCTATTGACGCGCATTAAAAATACTAAAAGTTCAGACGCGTGCAGTTCCGAAACTATTAGTGTTATAATAATTATTGAGGCATTGTTAGCGGCGGCAAAGCTTCCTCTTTAAAATGGTTTTTGGTTTTTATCGATCGGACTTTCCGTTTTCGAGATATCGTAATTTATGTAAAAGGTAATTTTTCGTAATTCGACTATCTCTGTCTTCGTCTAGCGCGTCGGACCTCCCGCTCGCTCGTGCGTTGTGCTGACCTACCTTACGTACGTGACTGTCGTGACCCAGTTCCGCGTAGTGTTTCCAAGAATTTACTACGCGCTACTATTTATGCGCGCGCGAGTTTATTCATCTCAATGAAACGTAAACAAACGCTTCTGACTTTCGTATCACCGGAACTAGCCACCGCATCGACTTGAAACTAAAATCGCTATATCTCCGGAACTAATAAAGCTATCGACTCGTACGAACGCTCATTTTAAAGAGCATTTCATCCTCTATCCAATGACTATACCAACTACTATAATTTTTGCTATCTTCTATGTTTATTTTGACATTTACTTTGACGCTACATATCCAAAGTAGTTTCAGCACTTCCTATTGATCATACGACTAGTGTACGATAAAACTGGACCATACATTGTTTATTTAATTGAAAATTAATTTAAATACAGGATGTTTGCGTAATTACTAGCCAGTATTTTTCTTAAATAATTGTTTTCTCTAAAACTAACTACGGTATCGATTTGGAACAAAATTCGTTTTCAAGTGCGTTTTATCTTCTATCCGATGAAAATTAAGAAATTTTTTGACATAAAAGAGGAGGATATCTTTCGAATAAACATCAAAACACAACTTTCTATACATATAATGCAAAATTTAGAAGTACGTTGCCTCGTAAAAGAGAAGAAGAAAGACTAGTTATTTGATCGGTCATGGTAGGGGCATACATGGGTATATTCATGGGTATACATGAAGTGCCAGTAGGTTTAGCGTTAAACGAACTGGTAGTCTAAATACGCTGCGCCTCCTCTACGAGCAAAAGAAGAATAACTATCGTACGAATAGGCATCCATTATTAGCACACGTGCTACTCCAGACGCAACGCGGTCAAACTACCAAGTTTACGTGGTTACACGTACCAGAACTAATGTTACATCGGTCATTCCTCATTCCGTCTGCCACGGTATATCTGTCTTTGGACAGCTGTTGCGCGTTCGCATTTCCGGTTACAGGCGCAAAAGGTCGATACACATTGCTGCTAACTATCGTCTCCGACTGTTTGTTCTTCTAAATTTTGTCCGCTCTTTGCCGTAGAATCGCACTCGAGGATCCTCCAAAAGAATATTCACGAATTTTTTTCGCTGGGTTTGTTAATTAATGTAAAGCACAACTTGGAATTCGGCACAAGTAGAAACAGCGAATAGTGGTTCGAATAATTTCACGCGACGTACGTACGAGTAACAAGGTGTTAAGAAATTAATTTGATTTATCGCGTGTCGACGAGCGTCGGTAGGGAGGCGAACGAACGTTGAAGAGCGAATTTCAATATGGACGACCTTAACTTGCAGAACTATGCGAGGAATGGGCTCTGGCGAATAGTCGCGAATGCGTGGAGGGTAGCGGTTCCGCAGGTACGACGCACGAGGAATCCGAGGATGCGTCGGAAGCCCGGTTCACCCTCAAATATTTGGGCAGTACCCTCGTCGAGACGCCCTCGAGCGAAGAGGCGACGGCGGAAGCCATCAAGACCGTCATTACGATGGTACGTACACACTTTAATCCATCCTCCTTCTCGCGGTCGTTTTCCCCTCTCGAGGATGCCCTATATTTTTCCTTTTATAGTTTGCGCATTCAATAGTTACCGCGGCAATGAATTCAAATTACAGGCGAACGTCTTTCCGCTGGAAAATTTATTTCCTCGCCTCGCCTAGCGCCTAGCGTAATGAAAACTCCTCTGTTTCGCGTTACGCGGTTTGTCTCTCGCGTCGCGAAAACATGAAAAAGCATATTTATTCGTTTTAACGGGCGTTGTTTCCGTTTCTCGAAAAAGTACGTGGAAACAAATTTTAATTTCGATCCGCGCTTTTTCGCGACGCCAGAGTCGCGCGATACGTCATCGGGATCGACAAGAAGACAGAAAAGCGAACAATATTACAGGGAGAATCGCTTTACAGTTGATCGATCGTAGTATCGCAGCGTGTATCCAATTTTGCGTGTTACGAGGAAATGAAAATCGCTTCTCGGGAAAAATCGCTTTTTCACGAAGCGTGATCGAGGTGTTTCTGAAAGAAAAAAAAAAAATATGAAGAAAAACAAGAGCGACGGCTGAAGTCGTGCATAAATCTCTCCGGCGTATAACCCCTGTCGTAGCTGGCTCATTAATTTCTCGACGAAGTAAACTATGGTGCTGGATAAGGTCGATAAAGGTTCTCAGCCCGTTGAACGTTATTGCCAACCCCTATTGCGGTCTACAACGAATTTACCTCTCGACCCTTCTCGATATCAACCTATAATATTTCCATGTTTACTTTCCTCGCGGCCTCGAATTCTTTCGGACATAATTTAGACACCGAATAGAATTTAAACGCTAAATTGATTTCCATCAACGTTATATCGGCTCGTAAACGCAGCCAGTACAGCTCCCAAGTTAATTAATTTGACTTTACACGATGGTTAAATAGCTTCATTAACGACGAACCAGCTTGTACTCGTATAAACTTTCCATTCCGTTATTAATCGCGACTTTCGTTGACGTTCGCCGACTAATTGCGTTCCCGTTTAGCGACGTTTCATGTAAATTGCATTTTTTACGTTTTATTAAACATAAAGAGACTCTATAAGTTCGTCGTGTTATTCTCCCTCGGATGAGACTCGTTCTACAAAGGGAGCATGATCACGACCGCCTTCCAATTTCGTAGGACGTTCACGTTTAAAGCGGATTCGCGTAATCTTCGGGCAAGTTAATTCGTTAAATGCGGCATTTAGTCCGCTTGAGGCCCGCTACTACGTTACCATAAAATGCCACGCCGAGTTCACTGTTACCCCGACAAGATATTTGGTTCCTGAAAACGGAATTAACCCACTTTCTTTTTATTTTCCCTAGGCATTCCTTGGTAATCCAATAAACCTTTTCATTACGAAAACAATTCCTCCGCGACGACGAATAACGCCCCGTTTCGAGGAGATGGGAATACTGATAGAAAATTCGATCGCGAATATTACAAATGGCGGGCTGAGAGTCGAATCCAAATTTTGGAAATTTACGTGAATGCTATTTTTCAAATCTTAAAGAAGTCGTCTGTTTGCATACATAGTCGATGTTCTAAATTTATTACAAATAAAGATAAACGGTTTAGGGTGGCGATGAATGGGGTCATCTTCACCCTACGGTTTGCGATCCTCTCAACGATCGATTATATTTTATTCAACAATGAGGATTTAAAGATCTCGAAAAGGGGAATATATGTCTAGGAGCATTATGCCAACAATGTCGATGTAATGGCGGCGTTGGAACGCTTTCGATGGCGAGGAGAGTGTTGTTACACCCGGAAACGTTTTCCGTAAAGCTGCTACTTCCGTTACTTCTAAGAGCTCGAGCTTTTCGTCTCGAAAGCTTCTCTCTGACGAGACACCGCATGGAATATACAGTTACTCGTATTCGTACGGTGATTCACTATAAGCGAAAAGAAACTTTCTTACGAATTTTACCCATTTATTTGTTTGTTTTTATTACATCGTGCGTAAAGTCTTCTTTATCCGAGAGGTCTGCCATCGGAATATTCTACCATTCTCCTATAGAAGTAATATTTTACAACGGTTAAAAGCAACTTTGAAGATCGACGGTGTTGTTTTATTGTCGTAGGCAAAGGCGAGCGGCAAAAAATTGCAACGAGTCTCTCTGGCTGTGAGTTTAAAGGGTATTCGAATGACAGACCTTGCTACGGAAGAAGATCAGCTTCAGGTATCCATATACAGGTACGTACTAAACGAGACAGTTTCACGAACGTATTCCAGACGCTTCCTGTTGGGCGAAACGCGCGCGTGCACGCCATGTCACGATCGAAGTTGTAATCGGACGAAACCGGATTCGTCGCTACGGGCTTGTTGTAAATTTTCCCCTTGCGTCAGCCAACATAATATCCGATATCCAACGTACAACCTATCCAAAATCTCACGCAATGAAGTCCGGCGTGCAAACGTTGCGCGATTCGATTCTGGTCACGAAATATTATTCTATCTCTGCTATACCGAAACCTCGATTTATCGAGTGGGAGTTTCAATATCTGATTCGGTATCGAAACGACAAACCATATCGTTGTTCCCCCCTGACTCTTTTTCACAGTCCCGTCCAGCTAATCGAAAAATGCATTCTCGCACCAATTAATTAGAGTATTCCTCGACATTTGGAAATTGGAAAAAGTAACAAATTAATTTAACTTTTTCTATTTTAAAAACAAAAATTTTAGATCTGTAAAAAAAAAAATGGAGTGAAATTGGCGTAAAATGCACACGCATAGGCAACGATATTACGTTTCATTATCGCGCGTTCGATTTCTTTTTGCGAAACGAACCGTGATAAAGCGTGTTCTCTGTAAGAACAGCAATCCAAATGGGTTGGTTACACTTGAATGTGAAATCCCACGGAATACGGTGGTTTCCTATTGTTCGAGCACCGGCTTTGTTCGGTTATAATACACCCGAAAAGCGTTCAAGTGGTAACGAGAAATTTTACGGTTCGCGGTAAAAAGAAGGAAAATGGTAACGACCTTTACTATATATTTTCTTAATCGCACAGTATCCGTGAGCTTCGCTGTGTAACACATCGACGCTATTAATGCTACCTTAATTAACCAGGCTGTAAAAGCGGTTGCAGTTTAAATGCAATTAAGGCGTGAAATTCAGTATCAAGGAACATTCTTTTGATTCAGTGCAGTTTAACCGTGTCGTATATTCGGCCTAAAAATGTATCGGGGCAAACTTAATTTCCATAAATTCCAGGGAAATTAGTGTCCTCGTTTTTCGTAAATAGAACGTTAACGCGCGTGGTTTCGTCCTCAGAGGAAAACCACTGAATCCAAAAGTACCGAGGTACAAAGTTGGATTCGTGCTTGTTAATTTTGCGCGTTTCAAGGTTTGCTCCGAGGCATCTTCTCTTACAAGTGCTTTCAGAGAAACTTCCCTTCATTGTAATCCCTCTGTTCCGTAACCAAGGGAAATTCGCGGCGCTTTCGCGAGCGCGCTCTTTCTCCGAATGAAAATGATTTACATATTACACGTACACGTGTTTATGTCCGGTTATGCACTCCCCGAGTACTCGTGTCCGACGTTTCGCTAACGCTAAGATGACCGCTTTATGGAAATCATTTCGCAATTGCTTTCGTGCTCGCGAGTTTAACAAAACTAGTTAGTCGTAGAAATCGGAAAAATGTCTGTTTTTTAGTATTACTCTTTTTTTTCTTGACTAGATTTTGTTTCGTATCTGTCTGCCGTTAGCTGTCGATTTCTATGAATAATTCATGGAGTCGCGTCTGGTACCCTGTTGTTATTGTTTCTAATTCCGGTGTTTTTAAAGTACCACCATATTCCGTCTGGCTAAATCATACATTGTTTCTCGCCACCTGCATCGATGGTCGCTGATTGTTCGGTCGAAACACGTACGGTAGGGGTTGGATTTTCTGCTTCCGCCTCGCCATAGTTTCAAAGTTTGACTCGTAGTATTTCAAACCATGATTAGTGTTTAGGTTCACACGTTTGTCGCAGCTAATATTATCAACTAATCAACGCTACATTTTGATACGTTATAATTGCACGAATATCCGCAGCTTAAATGGACGATTGTGCTCGAAAATGTTTTCAGAATTTCGTACTGCTCGGCGGATGCGACCCACGACCACGTGTTCGCGTTCATCGCGACAAATTTGAACGAAACGATGGAGTGCCACGCGTTCCTCTGCCCTAAAAGAAAAATGGCGCAGACGGTGACGCTGACGGTGGCCCAAGCCTTTAACACTGCTTACGAGGCATGGCTGTCCCAGGCCGATCCCAGGATCTATCACGCTCAAGATAAGAGTCCCTCGTTAACCGACGACAGAAGCGGTAGGTAAATTCGTTCGTTTCACGATTCTCTGACAATTCAACGCCTGGTAGCGTAAAGTTCCCGTCACGGAATTTTTTAGTGTCATCGACGCTCCAGCGCAAATGTCTCCTAAAAGTAAGTTTAATCCCGCGCCGCTTGATCTGCCATAAAAAGGTACACGGTCGACGCGATGCAATACCCATGTGGTCGAGCACTTAACTCGCCGAGAGTGCGGATATTGCGGAGAGCTTGGCCGAAGGTTATGAGTGCACCCCAGGAAATTGTCCGGTAATATTAAACTTCATACAGAGCCCGGGCTTGGAACATTACGGAAAAGTAGGACAATTACAGCCGGCCTGTTCCCTTCGTTCGCCCAGACACTGCTGACTGAGCACATTTGTTTCGGAAGGAATTACTCGCGATTACCCTTGACGAGCAAATAATTACGTGACAAACTGCGAGAAAACTAGGTGGAGCATAATTTGGCCCGTTCGCGAGATGATTGTTAAAAGCGTTCCAAGCGACGCACGCAGGCGAAAGCAAACCCCCGATCGAACGTTCAAATTAATTAAATAACGTCCGTCCGCGCGCGCAAAAGTCCATCGTTAAAATTAGTTTAATCGGTAGGTGCACGGTTTTTTAAGTCCGATAAAATATTTCGACGGGTTCTCGGACCGAATACGCGCGTCAGGACGCGAGCTCGGTACGCCCTGGGCATTTTCTGCAAATGTTTCGGACGCGATAGGGTAAATAATTAGCGGCGCATGGGTAATTAATGAGGCGGCGCCGTTCCACTGTTCCGTGAGACGAAGCGGCTCGAAGCTACCAATTAGCGACAGACTAGAAATCAGCGTTGGTGCGCCGAAGGTCCTGTTTCCGCATTACGGAAACTCTTCGAGATTGGTATTCATGTGGCCCGATAATGAAAGTGTATCTAGGAAACTCTATCGCACAGCTGCCACGAGTGCTGCTTCCATTTCGCGATTTACGCAAATGGGATTCTCGACTGCCTCTCCTGTTCACACGGTCCCGTCAATACTCTTGCACCCGAACCCTTTGGTTTCGAACTAGCTCCTTTCTTATTAAATACACTCGCGATTATTTGCGCAGAGAATAGCGAGAAAAAGAAGGACGACAGCGTGAAGTCTGTGGGCAAAGCGAACGAGCAGAACAAGCACAGCGATCAACGATGCAACGTCAACGACGCTCAGAAGAATCTCCTAATTGATTTGTCCAACGATACTAAGCCGGCGGGAAACTCGTGGGTAAGCATCAGAGCGTAAATTGCGTAGATTTCTATCAAAGCTCGTCACAGACTTAAATAGTAACGGCCCCGGGGAATGTTTCCAGGTTTGCTTCGAGGAGGAGTCGGGTCAAGACGGCAAGAAGATACAAAAGAAGAGCAGCTCTACCAGTATTCCTATGACGACTTTGAGGCACACAACGACGTCGACGTCGCACCACGTTGTGCCGAGGCCAACGACGGGATTCAAAATGCAAAACGCCTGGGGCGAGTCCAGATCGGTGGATCTGATGTGCTCGTAGCAGGCGTAGCCCTCGGCCGACAGCTTCCGTGACGTGCCATTGATCACTGGCCTCTGGAAGCACTTGTCGAACAACGGCCACCCAAAAAAGATCCACCAATAGGCTAATTGTTATCGCCGAATTCTTTCGAATCGTTCAGAAAACTTCTTGATCCGGAGATGGATCGAATCGTTGGAGGATATATTCTATTCGAAACACGCCAATTAGAGCGAACGAGCTAGTCGATCGTTTCCAATCCAGAGAACACTCGACCAGACTCTGATCACGACATTTATTCTTCTTCTTTTGTGATGAGACTTCACCGAATTACGCTTACCGATATTTTCGAATATCATGGAGTCGGCGATAGAATACGCGGTGTGGTACGTACGTACGCCTCGTGATCTTTTCGACGCTTTTACTGTCCTCGAGGAACGATCGAGATCGAGCGGTGCTCGAGAGGACCAACGAGTTCGGTGGAAAGAGAGCTAGAGGTTCGTGGCTAGGAAGTGGGAACAATTTTCACAATGTATACCTTTTGTATAACGCGTCTATCCGTGCCAATACTTTCGCAACTCGCGCTAAAAACACACACGTAAACATATCGTACACAACTTCGTATTGCTATACCATGTGCAATTCGAACTTTTACTACTTTTAACGATATACAAAGGTTTCTTTTCAAACGATTTCGCGTACGCCAAACAGATGATCAACGTGAAAGAAACGGTCGAATCGTCCGCGTCAAAATAAACAAACTCTTCGTAAATTTTAAGCGGACCCTCCTCACTGTGAAATAGCTGGGCTATTTTTTTAGTTGGGCGTTTTTAACATTCGTCTCCGCGCGGAAACAATATTCTAAGCATAGATTTACGATTAGACGTTAAACGTAGAACGTACCGATAGTACAGTTGATGTTAATATCGCTTCTTACATTGTAATTTTTAAGGGAAAAAATCATGTTAACGACGCTGCTCCTTCTTTTCTTAGGATGATGAAAGTGGGTATCGATTTTATCCTTTCGAAGTACGCTGTAGCAGGTAAGGTCCAAGTCGTGGTCTTTATAGAATCGATGAAATAGTTTGATTCGATATTAGGAAAATGTGTTGATGTACATGTCGTGACGGCGTATATCCATTTAGCTATAGTGTTTGTTCGTCATCGAGACTCTAACATTATTTAATCCGAGAAGAAGCGAGTTTCTGTTACTTGGATCAAATATTATAGTTCGATCGTTACGGTTTATATTCGGTGCTCGAACGATTCCTTTTGTTTAATGATGTTGATTGGTAAACGACAATATCGTTTTTAATTCGCACGTTAAATCGTTTAATCGTTGTTATCGTATTATTATCGTTGCACGTAGAGTTCTTTAAACAAATTGTTTCTTGCATGTTCGTGTGCTTTTGGATTCTCGATATACGGTGAGACGAAGCACGGGAACGATAAATTGAAAATTTGTCAGATTGTCTCGCTCTCTGCTTTAACGTAGTTGGCTACTTTAACGGAAACGTTGATAGATCGATAGACTAATGGGATACTAAGAAATTATTAATGTTCGCGAACGGACGTTAACAACGTCGATCGATCGACAGCCAATTTTTGCATTTACACTTCAATTTGTTCGATTTTTTCGTCCGCCAATCGGGTTCGTAATCGAGAACCCGAACATACAGTGTTTATCGTTTAAGAACGAATATCGGAATATTTTGATCGACTTCGTTGACGAGAATCAACGATAATTTTATACGGTCATGATTCGATAGGCGGGATGCGTTATCGCAAAACGGATTTGCAATTTCGCCTACTATGCTAAGTGTTAGAACGTAAGAAGTACACGTGAAATACACGCATACATATCTAAGCTGTGTTTTACTGTCGAAGACTATTCGATTGAATAGACTCGACTCGATCCGAGGTCTCTTGCGATTTCGCGAACGTTCGCGAATTAATTGTTTACGGAATACCCTTTTATTGATCTTCCGCTCCGTAGGAACGTTTCCGTATTTCCGTGGACGTTTTAAAGATGGCGACAGACGTCAACTCTAAGAGCAAAATAACGGATTCACGGGGATAGGAAAATTTCTCGTTCGTCGAAAATTCCTCTTACAATATTCCCAGGCGATAAAAAGGATTTTCAATTATCACTTTTGTTTTGTATTTATTTGTTGTTGCGTGAACAAAATTTGCACAACGACGCAGCTCGTTTCCAGGGGTTCCAACAGATGGGGACGCGTGTTCGTAGTAAATTTTTATCTCGAGATTAACAGTATCCGATGAGTTTTGTATTAATTGATCTTTGTGAAACCATTCTCCCGCGGTGAATAGATTTTGTTAAGCAATTACGCGCGCCTGTTTAGCGTCAGAGTTCACGGAAGGTGTAAATTCAATTATAGTTTAAACGCTCGCATGAAAACACGGACCCTAGAGAAGGATTTTCGTTGAAGCAAAACTGGAGCAGGGTAAGTTGAAATATGTGTGCAAACTTAGCCTTCGTGATACGTCAATACATCCTCGGGCTATTCAAGACCCGCCGAACACTGGCTAGAGCCATGCAAAGCAAAGAGGAGCATGTTAAAGCAGAAATGTTTCGGGGTTACTGCATAGAGGGTGAGTAAACGAGCGCGCTTTAGCCGAAGAAAGCGAGACGAGGCGGAAAATAACGGACCCCGAAGCGGGAAAGAGTAGGAAACTGTGACGTCGACCGGAAGACAAAATAAATTACTCTTGTATGTAACCGGGTGCTTTTCGATGTTTCTCAGATGCCCCAGATGCGATTTCTTATCTCGGCCGATTTCTTCCTCAGATGTAAAACCTCCTCGCTTGCTCTTCAATCTTTCGAAATATACGTTGAAATTACGTACACTTCGACGGCGTTCTTTCACCCATGAATATACAGAAACGGAACGTTCCTCGACTGGTTTCTTAGTCATAAACTATTATTATACACATTTAAACCGATGAAGACTTTCTCCAACGAAGAAGCGTATTTCTTCGATAGTTTTTCCAACCGATTTTTGTCTCGCGACACGCAACGTACCTTTAGCAATCAGCTCGGAAGTAATTTACTGTTCCTCTCGCGCAAGCTTTTTAAACGGAAGAAGATTGCGACGACACGAACGGCCGAATAGAAACGAGGAAATTTTCGATGATACGAACGCGGTCGAAGCTTATTTGACGAGATCGCCGGTAGAAAGGTCTTCCAGGAAATTGCGAGGGTGGAAAAAGAGGTGGAAAAAAGGAACGGCCGGAGCAAACCCTTTTCCTCCTCGGGGAGCATCGCAATAATGCCACGATCCCGACTTCTCGTCGTTTTATTTCACAGATTCGCTGAAAATTTTTATTGAACCGGGGTCATCTTATGAAACGTTCGTTTAAACTTTAGAACTTTAATAAAATTCAACGCATACTCGGACCGGGGATCGACCAAGTTTTTCTACGATTCTCTCCGCAAACTGCGAATTCTATGCGTGGTACGCGATGCTCTACGAGAGAATGCAAAGAACGCAAATAGAAAACGCGACGCAATTATAAAATGAATCGGTGCTCGTTTAAGAACTGTTTTTACCGTGACGGAAATTCTCATTAATTTTATCTACGACTCGGATAACCATTGAAAATGGAAACACGAGGGCGACACAAATATTTTTCCACGGCTTTTCACCATTCTCGTTATTCCAGCCCGTCTTTCAACCGTTTCATTTTCTCGCAGATTTAAAGGTTTACTTCGTTAAAATTGAAGCTGCCTGAACGGACGATGGAGTCTCAAAGAATTAATCTCGCCTCCGTGCCGAACGGAACGATTAAACTTTTTAGCTGAGAATTTACTTGGATCTCTCAAGCCGATGAACAGAGATGGATACCTATCGAGGATTGCCGAAGCCATTGAAAAGAGAGTGGATATCGAATTGATTCCGTAAAACTTTCAACTAGCTAGCTTCGAAGAAAGAAATTAAAGTTTCTTTCGCAGCCGGCATCGCGCGAATTTCCAAAGGAACTTGAACTACGTGGATCTCAATGGACGAACAGTTCTCTTTTGCAGCGATAAGGTTTCATTGTATTCTTTCATTCGAGTTATCAATGCGCATTCTTGCAACCTTTCGAGTCGAGGCAGTCGTCGAGGCTCTTTGTGCGTTCAAAACAATTCCCTTCCAGCTTTTAAGGTACAAAACAAGTATCACCCTAGGGTATTTTCGTCGTACAATTTACTCGTTAAAATTTTTACAGACGATATCTTGTCGCTAAAAAACTGGGACAAACTGTTCATCATTTTATGATTCAAAGTCAGTGTTTAAAACTCTTGATTGCCTCTAAAATCCTATAATTCTCGAGAACTTCGATAATCGATAAGATTCGAAGGTTTATACATCGATTTCGAATCTGTATTGCAACAAAGAATAAAATTCAATGTTCCACGATTCAAATTATTTTAAGTTGCCGCGTAGTACCGTTGGCGCGCGATAGGTGGCGGGTCGGTGTCTAGAACAGTAACATTCAACATGGCGTCGTGGCGTCAGTCGCGTCGCGTCCGTGCCACGGAAGTTATCGATACCGCCGCTCGTAGGCGCTGTCAGTCGCGTGTCAGTACGAGAACGTTTCCTCGAGGATGTTCGCGGTAAAGATCTTCCGAATCGGAGATCCGTGGCTTTCTCGGTCGTCCAAATTTCCCGCGGGATTCTGGAGTCGCTACAGCAGACAGCCGTCGAAGGACGGTGACAGTTGTTTTCCGTTCGTGTCATCTCGAGTGTTATCCAGCAAGGACAGTGTCTGTTTTACCGTGTGATCGTGCTTTCGGGAATGAGTAGAGGGAGAGCGTGCTCCTGCAAACTGTCGTGCGTGTAACAAATCGTGCGGTTCTCTCAGATGTTCAGGGTGAGATTTCTATGCGATCACATGGTTGCCTGTCGTTGTTTACCCGGCCATAATTAGCGAGAAAGCTGGAGGCTCGTCGGTTGACAAGGTGCACGGCGAGACAACGTCGAAATACGTTCGTGAGGCGGAGAAACGACGAGGTACGTTACTCGTGGGACTGGAGGCTGACGCGGCTCGCGGAAGCTGCGTATCCTCGTCGTCCGCGTCGAAAACAAGAAAAGCTCGAGAAACTTGACGCCGTTCGGCTCTTCGAACAATGGTATGTGCTTCTTGATTGTGGAAACGAAACACGTTCGAACTTGTCGATCGCGCCCTTCGCTTGTATTTTATCCGGTCGTGTTGTACTCACGTGACAGCTGACGGCCAAAGGGCTGTTACGATGTTATCCAAATGACATCGTTCAAACAACGTTTCGTCCTTTCACGCGATAAAATTTATCCGCCCCAGGACCACCAAATACATTCTCTCTTTCACGATCTTTTAGTTGATAGTTTAAATTCCAATTAGCGGTACGTAAATGGGTGTTTCCATCTTTAGAGTCGGATAATTAATGAATAGTAAATGTTCGTGCAAACATTGACATTACGTAAATTCAACGAAACTTTGAAAAAATCGTAATATTTTTAGCTTCGTACCGAACAAATTTGTCCTGACACAGTTTTTCGTATCGGCAAAAATAACGAAGATGTCCAAGGCGGTGAAAGTTGTTGGGTCATCCGGTATGAAAAATAATTCGCACACGATGCGAGCTCTATTGAATAACAAGAAAGTTGACTCACGGACCTTGGAGTTTTGCTCGTAAAATTAAATGTGCACGACTCCCGTGCTGCTCCAAATGATATACCATAATTGTCCACTTACCTGCTTATTTTTTATTTGGATATATCCCAGATATACAGGGTGTTCGGCCACCCCTGGGAAAAATTGTAATGGAAGATTCTAGAGGCCAAAATAGAACGAAAATCAAGAATACAAATTTGTTGATGGAGGCTTCGTTAAAAAGTTATTAACGTTTAAAGTTTCGTCCTTATTGAATTTTTTTTCCGAAAATGCGCCGGATTTTGGGGGTCTGTCTGTTCACCAAAAATGATTGTAATTGATCCCCGCAACCGAAAATAATTTTTCCAGAACGATTTGCAACTTTTCAATTTTGCCGAAAAATTTAGGCACCTACCCCCTGTCAATTTTCTTAAACAATCGTTTTCGATTTTTAGTAATTTTGTTTGACGTCCTACAGAAAAGTTGTGTAATACTTTTTTGTAGGTACCCATGAGCTCTACTTCAGAAAAAAGTTTCATTGGAATATATTCACAATTGTAGGAGTTGTGGCTGTTTGAAAATTGGACCATTTTTATGGGGTTTTTCTCATTTTGCGAGGTCAAGGACCAACTTTTCGAATATTTTTACGATTTGTACATATTCTCCATCAAAATACGCGTAGTTTGCTTTTTTAAACATTAAAATCGTCCTATCCGTTCGGAAGTTATGACGTTTTAAAGATTCGCATGAAATTTCAGGAAAGCATTTCTGGCCTGAAATTATACTTTCGATAAGGAATTTTTTTCTCGAAAGTGGGTAAGATTTCGGGGGTATGTCTATTCACCAAAAATGATTGTAATTGACCCCCGCAACCAAAAATAATTTTTCCAGAACGATTTGAAACTTTTCAATTTCGCCGAAAAATTTAGGCACCTACGCCCTGTCGATTTTCCTTAAAAATTCATTCTTCATTTTTAATAAATTTGTTTGACGCTCCACAGAAAAGTTGTGTAATACTTTTTTGTAGGTACCCATGAGCTCTACTTCAGAAAAAAGTTTCATTGAAATATATTCACAATTGTAGGAGTTATAGCTGTTTGAAAATTGGACCATTTTTATGGGGTTTTTCTCATTTCGCGGGGTCAAGGACCAACTTTTCGAATATTTTTACGATTTGTACATATTCTCCACCAAAATACGCGTAGTTTGCTTTTTTAAACATTAAAATCGTCCAATCCGTTCAGAAGTTATGACCTTTTAAAGATTCGCATGAAATTTCAGGGAAGCATTTCAATTATACTTTCGGTAAGGAATTTTTTTCTCCAAAGTGGATAGGATTTCGGGGGTATGTCTATTGACCAAAAATGATTGTAATCGACTCCTGCAACTGAAATTATTTTTTAAAGAATGAATTGAAATTTTTTAATTTCGACGAAAAATTTGTCCACTTACAGAATTTTTTCCTCGAAAGTGGGTAGGATTTCGGGTGTATATGTATTCATCAAAAATGATTGTAATTGACCCCGGAAATCGAAAATAATTTTTCCAGAACGATTTGAAATTTTTTAATTCAATTTTTAATAACTTTTTAACGAATTCGCTGTCAAGAAATTGATATTCTTGATTTTCGTCTCATTTTGACCTCCAAAATCTCCTATTTTTCGGATGGTTAACGCATTCCAATAGCTTCTCCGATCCTGCGTATTAGTGTATTGTAAAATTATAAGTTCGAAGTGCCGGTCACCGGTGACCATCATACCAATGGCGTTTTAATGTGTTTTTCCGTAAAAGAAATTTTCTTGCTATAATATTTAGCTCGTAAATCGAGAAACAAGGAAGCCTGAAACGCGATATTATTTTTATTACTCTGAAACGTGGGCGCACGTGGCGCCGAAGGAACGCTAATGAGCATAATCATTCGTTAGACAAATAAAGCGTTCTTTATTCAGTATCGGAGGTCGCGGTTTCAATGCGAGCATTGTTTCAACGTCGCTACTGTATTGTTTCGTCGATGCAAAACTGGGATCGTTTAACTGGATTTATTTCAGCGCGCGGGGCGATACGTTTTCGTTTAAATTGGAATGTAATTAAAGGGCAAACGACTTCGTGTTTTCGAATATGCCACATTGTGTATTATTTGACCGGGACGGTTAAATTTTGAACGAATGTAATGCGAAACGGCCAATGAATTCGTGACGGTCGACGATCGAACGAATATCACGTGTAATACGCGGCATATCCATTCTCGGCGACGCATTTCGTTAAAACAATAGAGACCGCCGCGACCTAAATAGCCGATAGTCCGCTTTTAATCTCTCGAGATGGAATCCACGCAACGATAAACCTTCTCGAGCCGTTTCAGTGATTTCACCCGCTTCGCAACCGGACTAATCAAATTCTAAATGGAATGCGCGATTGTTGCGCAACACGGTCGGTCACCCTTTCCAATTGTCGCAATCGTCTAGGAAATTGATAAACGCAACAAGATACGGTTCGTTCGGCGGGCTAGTAAAAGTACATGAAAGTTGTAACACATTTACTTTTTCGCGATAGTCGTTTCTAAATATCATATGATAATTTCCACGATACGTGTGCTCGGTAAAACTCTGTTTTTTACTGTTTGCACAACCTTGCACCAGGTTGCACCATTCGAGGCGTCGAGCGTAACTTTTCGAGCGTACGCGACGCGATGTTACAGTTTCGAAAGACGCTTAGAAACAATTACCAACAAGAATTTATGCCTGGGCTAATAAAGAAAGAGACTGTATCGGGAACAGACCCGATTGCAACCAAGTAACTACGCGAACGACCTCGCGCAACCAGTTACCGTCATTCGAGGCATAAAAGAGAATCCGTGCAAAGGACACTCTCGTTGCCTTGTCGCGCGTCGATTGCGTAACTCGCCGTGAAATCCAAACGGGGATTCCTAAACTGTTCTCCAGGCCAAGATCCTACCCAATTTTTATCTCGAAACACCCGTAATTGCCCAAACAGCATCCCAAATACCAAATTATCGAAATGCTTGACCCTTCAACTTAATTGCGATCTCGGATGTACATACGGGGTGTCCACGCTAAAGTGTGACAGTCGCGATATTTCAATAACTATCGATGATGCGAACAAATTGTTGTGGCGCTGCTTTGTTGCAGTTAGAAACTCGTGAGATTCGTAGGAGAACAGAAAAGGAAAGGAGGGGGCGCATTTCGTCCGTGTCTGCTAGCGGACTTTTTTTTTCTTTTGTAAAGAACGTTTATTGTGCCAAGAAAACAATTATAAATATATATACAAAGGGGTACAATAAACCTAAACGTACGAACAGCTATCTTATAACTAGGACTACAATTTAGATTAATGGATCAACATATAGACATTAAATAATGTCCGTTGCACTTAATGCTACATACAATATAGTTTTAATTTGTATAGAAAAATGGCACCAAAAAAACTATACAAAGCATAGTCAGATCGAGTTACCTACAGAACCTTAGACGACTGGGATATTAGGAAGTCGGTCGAGGAATGTATACATAGCAACCGAGGGGTCGCCACATTGTTTATATGTAAATTGCAGGATAAATGTTTATAATAATATAATAATAATTGTTAATATTTTAAGTTTTTATGTATATGTGCTATCATTTTGTCCCACTAGATTTTGGCAAAAGTACAATTTCCTTTAAATAATATTAGATGGGTAGATAAAGTTCAATTTGATTTTACTTATATCTGTTAATAAACCTATTCTGAAATAATGTGCAGGGACAAATTTCGGTTGCAATGTAAAAATAAATTAGAATTATGGAAATCTTAATCTGTGCTATCTTTCTGTTCCGGAGTCTATTAACCATCCAAATTATTAACACCATCTTCACAATACTTTCCATGTTTCTTACTTTTCAACAGGCAGAGTCAAACAGCACAACAATAGGACCGCTTTTATAACTTACCACTCAAGTCGAGATGTCTCCGCTGAAAATCAGTAAATTTCTAAGCGTTATATCTTGAAAACTAATAAAAATCGGGTGAATACATTGCAGCTTAATGAATTCGTCTTGAAAAGCAGTATCGCATGATCCAAAGAAAAATATATAGTTCCATTTAAAAAACGAAACTTCACCATCATATCTTTTAAATTAATAACATAAACAAAATTTTCGTTTACGCTAAAATAGAGATCCCATATTATCCTGCAATTTACATGTAAACAATTTGTTCGTATCATCAATAGTTATTGAAATATCGCGATTGTCACACTTTAGCGTGGACACCCTGTATATCGATAAATCCATTTGTTTTTCCTCCTCATTTTTGTACGTACAAGAGTAATTTCATCGAGGATGCTCTACGAAGTCCGTCGCGGTTTTTCTACCGAAGAATGCTTAATTATCGAGCCCATTCTTCATCGAGTATGCTCGAAGAGTTGGTTGTTTTTGCAGAATTGCCCGTCGGACGATGGAGTCATAACTACGGGAACCATCTTCTCTGTAGAGCGCGCGGTTTACATGGAATGGAGGTTCGTTAAAAGGGTGCACTTAATCGTTGCAACGATGTAATTGCAGTACGCTCTCGACATATTTTATCCGTGACGTAATAATTAAGGAATTTGTGTTCTCCCTCCTGTGCTCGGGGATCTCTTAACGTTTTAATTTTAAACATTTTTAACGCTCGTGAAATACGCTTTCCCCGCGGCGATAGAAACGTCCACGAAAGATAAAAAAACTTACTTTCGCGGGAATGAGCGGTCGTGCGCGGTCGAAACCGTTTGGAAGAAGGATTTTCTGCCTAAAAGTTGCGGTATTCGGGCCAGTGGAACTTGAAAATGTTCAGCTCGGGATTCGCGTGCTCATTTTAAGAATTCCGGCGACTTTCTGCATTCCCCGCGCCTTTGTTAGGCGAGAAAATCATGTATCGTGCACACGGTAAGAAATTTAATACGGATTTCCCGAACGTAATGTTACCGGACGCATTCGGCGGGAACTTGAAATGCTTTTAACCGCGAACAGGCTTCCACGTTTTCGCGATAAAAGGGGAACAAGTTTCTCGATAGGGCGTATCATCGATAACCCAGTATACTCCACGTCGTATCTTGATTTTTCGAAACTCGGTATTATCAATGATACGATGTCGTAATACAGTAATCTTCTCGAGAAATCGAGACAAGTTGGAATATCTCGAACCAGCCAGGAACAAAAATTTGCGTAGATTTCAGGCATTCAACGGCGTGTATCTCCATCAAGTTTCCATTCGCGTCGGGGATGACAATATAATACCTTGCGTTAAGCTCGCGCGAACCTGATGTACATTGTATCGAATCGGGAGCCGAGGGGATGGGGCAAATTCAAAGCGCGTTATAGGCTCTCGAACCACGACGTCATTGCCTTATCGACAGCGTAATTCGCGGCTAGAGTAGTTCCCAGGCCTCGCGGATAACCCATTGTTCCGTTTCCAAAGATAAATGCAAGTTGCCGCGAGGCGAGCAAAAACGACCACGCGAACGACGGTCTTTATTAATTGTCTATACAAATAGAAACGCATACCCGCGGTACGAATGCATAATTCAACTCGATGCACAGAGATTTCTATGGAAAGACATCATCAGCGCTGAGCAACATGGTTTCTTTGTTGGTCGACCGACAGTGACTAACCTTGTGAAGTATCGTCGCTACATTGGCTTTTCAAAAGCCTTTGATTTTATTAATCATTCGATCGTAATTTCCAAATTATAATACTCTCTCTCGTATAGTTTTTATTTCGTCTTTCTTTACACGTTTCTTCTCTTTGTACGAAAAGGTTTTTCCCGCGAATAAATGAATAGTAAATAATGCACGTGTGCAGAAACGACGGGAACAATCGCAGGGGGCGGAGTTTCGATGCAATCGCTCGAGATTGTTTATACTCGTTGCATTTCACGAGTCGAACTGTACGGATTCGCGTCACTGTATCGGATTGCAAGGCATTTTTCTACTCGGTGGTAAGAGACGAAGAAATCGGGGCTTTCGCGACAAAGGGCCTTCTTCTCGTCTTTGCCGGAAAGTACTCGACGACGCGTCGGTGAAATTAACTCGCCTCGTCCTGGGTCCCTTCGTTCCCGAACTATTTGCGCACTCTACACACGCGAAAAGCGGCTTTTACACGCTTTGCCACTGAATTTCGATGGCGTTATTCGCGCGCGTCTGCTCCTCGCGATTTCCCTCGAAATCAGACTCCAGCGGTATTTGCTCCCATCGAATGCAAACAAACGCCAAAACCTTTGATCCGAAATAGTTTCGTGGCGAATACAAGAACACGTACAATGTTCCAAGGATGATTAATCTTTGTTTCTCCCATCAACCGGTATTTTTTTACGGGGTTACAGAGGAAAGGAAAGACTTGCTAGGGTCGATCAGTTTTTTAGACACCGCGACGTTCGATGGTCAGTTACGATTGTTATTAGCGTTATTTCTAATCTATCGCTGAACAATGTCGACGCAGCGGACAATTTGGTCGAGCAAATTGTAGGAATAAAGCCGCTGTTCCCGGACGAGCCCGTTAAATTTTCCAACGGACTTCCGTGGAAATTTCTAATGAGCGGAAAACGTGATATTAAATTACTGATGCTCGAGATGGAAGTTCGAGCTCGTTGGTCATTCAGCCAGAGAAATTTCTAGAGATCCGAAGTTCGTTTGCGAACCCGTCCGTCTACGGTGTAGATGGACATACAGTATTCGCCAGAAAAGTAATTAGAAGTTTATTGCGCCTGCTGGTGCACGTTGGGAAAAGTTTTCCCCGTCGAGAGACATCGCCCCGTCATATACATATATCCTTTCCGGGCGCGAATTTTTCCGAATTTTCTTTCGCGTTCGTTTATATCGATAAAACGATTCGATTCGCCGTAGTAAACCTTGTTTGCCGCAAACTCGATTTGTTCGTTAATTTATCGATTTATCGCCGTCTGCCTTTGTGTTCGTTTCTTCGAGCCACGACCTTTAATCGTAGCGTATCGCGAATACGTACATTGTATCGTGCGGTCGATCGATTATCGCATTTAAAAATTCATGGCTGCCCCCGCTGGCTTCGGTGATACAACGACGAGCCATAATTCGAAGCTATGAAACGTTAATGGAAATGGATCGATTCCTAACAGGCGGGGCTGCTTTCGGAGAAAAACACGCGCGATAATTGCGATAAGAAATTCCGTCGTGTTCCTCTCACCTTCTTCCTTCTCGCGATACCGTGCTCCCATAACTTTGTTAGACAGTTTCTGTTTTCGCGACGCTCCACATTATCTCGCACTGTAAAGTATAGCGGACTCCCGTACAACGCGGTTAAATACGTTACGCGTTATAGGGACTCGTGTCGTACAAGAATTTTCCTCGTATAATGCGAATAATATTCCACCATCGCCATTGTGGGGAATATTGCATTTGGTATTAAAATTACCTGGCAACCGAATAGAACGAAGCGATAAATCTATGAATATATTTTATAATATATTAATACCTGTATGTTTATCGCTATGTTCCCTCTATTTCCCAACGCCATAAATTTTATAGAAAATCGTGCCTCGACCCGTTAATTATCGAAGTAATTTCAATGTAGCACTAAATTCTGCTCTGTGTTGGCGTAAACTTCGTTCGCAAATTTTCACACGAATATTAAACGTTCCGTGATTTAATCGCGCTTTAGCAGGTAGTAGACACTGACGCAAAGTTCGAACCGTAATTTGGTCATTTTTTATTTTGGTATTATTTTGTCACGCAGAATCTGCTCGTAAAAGATTGCCCAATCACGGTTAAACACCCTGTAGATTCGACAGAAAGGAAAGATTGCACGGTGCGAGGAAGAACGCGGTAGCCTAGTCGCAAACAAGAAAGAGACCGGGGCACCGATGAGTTATGAAGCTCGTAGCTCGTTTATTATCGCAACGGCGGGGTTAATCACGCTCCGTCTAACGATTTCCTTGTTAAACCCCGCACTGCTGACGGTGCTGGGATTCGTGCTATTTCGCGGTCCGTTTCGCGAGCAAGGTGGAAAGTTATCTTCGTTTTCCTGAAGCCCGCGGAGCGAATCAGTCGCGGAAACAGGAGCACGCCCGAGCCAAAGGACGAAAACGTCGTAATATGAAGCCCTGCGTATCCAATCTTCGGCTCTATGGGAACGTTAATATCGTTGGGGAAGCCGTTTAATCGCCTTGATTAACATTTTCCTCGTGCATACAGTGTATCGCTTCCATTGTCCCCGTTGCTGTGTACCGGCGTTAACGTCGCTAAATATTAACAGCTATCTAAGCTGGACTTTGCGCGACACTGTCCCCCGTGTTGTCACTGAACAATATCGCTACATTTTCGCTCGAATTATTTGGTTTTTGCAGACGGTAGATGCCCAATTTTATCTTGCACAATATTTGTACAAAATAAATCGTTTTACTGGGTGTAACGATGCTTTAGTTCCCAGCTGTAGATAACAGAGAGGCTCGGGTCCGCGCGTGCAGTTTCAGGAAGCAACGGGGATAAGTTTGTGACAGCTCGGGAGGCAGAAGTTGTGGCAACATGCGAGGCAGTACTGTATTACGTACAGCCAACTGCTGTGATTTACTATCGAGGAAAGTTCCGGGGTCTTTGATGCTTCCGTTGGTTACGTCAGCTCTGCATGGGACGTGTTCGGAAAGGAAAATTCCTGTTTACTGTACAACATCTGCGCGGTTTCTTTGGAACGATAAATCGTCGTTTGCCTCGTTGTGCGATTTCCAGACCAATGGACCAATTTACCAATTTAATTCCCAAGCTTAGACGTTTGGAAAAATCTATAACATGGAATTTATCAATTCCGACGACGTTGCAGCCGTAAATACTACATTTGATTAAGTAGTTCCTGATCGAACTACCGAAAGAAACATTTGCCGATGTCTGACTTTCTTCCAGGAAGTTAGAAAATTTCAAATATTGCCAACGTTTCGACCCAAGTGTTCTAGTATTTGCGAACAGTAGCGTACGTGCTTAGTTCCAGAAACAGCTTGTCTTCTCGTATATTGGCTTAAATTGGTCAACGTTGATGGATGCGAAATATGTGTCGCGAATCGCCCCCGCGACTCCTGAAAATATTTTCCGACCGTGATTTCTTCGTGGCGCGCAGAATTTCCCGATTAATGCGTCCGGATCGCAGGAAAAGTTTTCGCGGCTCGATTTTTCCAACGTTATCGATTCGACAGGCAATTCAATTATCCCGGCTCGATGTAAAACGTGGTCCAACAAGGTTTCAATTTCAATTTTAACGCAATGATGATCGCGTAAACACTCGAAATACGTATATCTCGAATCGATTAACAATCTTTTGTTCGTGCATTAACGTTATTATCTTTGACCTGGGCTTCATACTAATTTAAATCCCATTGTTCCGTCGCTGTAATTACTCTTCGTCGAATCAAGCGCGATCGCCTACCGATAATTCGTTACGAGTTTACCATTAATTGAAGCTTCTCGCCTAATTAGCCAGTTATTGCTACCCGAATCCTACGTCCCGACCCGCTAATTACTCGTTTGCAAATTACCCTGCTTTTAGGAGGGATTGTTCCTCGAGAAAATTTTAAATTACAGCACTTTAACGTCGTAAAATTTTCAGCGGAAGCAAACCGACTCATTCGTAGTTCTAGTATTACTTTAGTATGCATTTTCTTTTACGCATCTTATTTCATTTTATTCGTTGAATAAGGTCGTTAAGTTATTAGAATCGCCTCGTATAAAGATATTCCGGTTGATCTTGATGCTACCTGGCACTTTATTTTTAGACGCGAAGAGATATAGATAACAATAATGCCACGAGTCTAAGAAGCCGTGGAAAATTCCAGCGTCGAACAGCCACCAAAGGATTTTACGTTTTGAAACAACGACGACCAAAGCCAAGCACTGGGAAAAGGATATACTCCGGCTATTCTTGGGGATTAGACGACTCGAGGTTCTAGAATCCTTGATGACTCCTAATCTCGAGTTCGCCTTTTCCATCGGATCGCGTCGTTACGCTGTTTTAACACTAGATTTACTGGAAATTGCACTTGTACTACAACGGAGTCGCTAATAACCAGAGTGGTTGATGCGTCTTTAAACCGTGAGGAAAAAAACAAACGAACGGACTCACGTCTGGTGTAAAAAGCGTCGTTGAACGAATAGAAAGGAAATAATAAAACCGTTCCATATTTCACGCGAGGAACAAAATCCAGAGAGTAATTACGAAAGGGGGGTGAAATAAACGCGCGAAGGATTTCGCTTCTTTGCGTTAATGGCTCTGTTGGGTTTGTTGCA
The DNA here is from genome assembly GCF_051014445.1 of Colletes latitarsis. NCBI lineage: Eukaryota > Metazoa > Arthropoda > Insecta > Hymenoptera > Colletidae > Colletes > Colletes latitarsis. The sequence goes on along the minus strand of NC_135141.1, from coordinate 23,438,013 downwards.
GCCAGCTGGCTCTCGGTGCAACGTAAATTATGAACACAGGTACGCGCCAGTAGCTGTAATGTCAGCCGATCGTTGATTCCGGAGCTTATTCCTGGTACCTCCGCGTTTGTGGTAAACGCCGGCATCCCTGCTACAGCCATAATCGTTGATTTTAGGTACACAATGGCGGCGTACGCTCGCGGCAAGTGGCGCTATTTTCTCTACTAAATACGCCGCGCGTACTCTTGATACGCGTAATACGTGCACTGCTCGCAACACTACGGCATTCCGGTTCAATCCCCGAGCTTACTGCTTCCCAGCATGATGTCCCTCGACATGTACTTACGGTCGGTTACGAAAATAATCAGACTCCGTTGTAGTTCTAACGCTAACCGTGTTTCTTAAGGTGCTATTCTACGGTTTCATTTTTTTGGTCTTTTAAAGGATTTTTTTCCAAGGAAAGTACAAGTTTCTCAATTTCGACATTCTGCGCACGTATTTATTTACATTGTACGAATGCTCACAATTTTTTTCGAGCGAGAATAATTGAAACTGAGGTTCCTTTAAAACATAGTGATACCTAACCCAGACCAGAATAAATATCACTCGAGAAATAATTGTTATTATTTATATATTACAATTGAGAAATAATTTTTTGTTTATTCTGGTTAAAACGGTTAAGGTTCGATGGTTAGAGCTGCTTTCGATATTTTCGTGGAATAGGAAACGGGAGCATGTTTCGCGAGCGTATTCGCGGTTTCTTTTGTAAACAGATTTCATGAATAAGATGTCGCTTTGTATTTCGGTCCGATCGTTCAAACAGAATACGCCGTAGAAATATTAGATCCGCGTCGTATGTTTCCGCGATTCGTATGCGGAATGAATAAGTGGAGAGAGAGAGAGAGAGTTTGTAGGCAAAGGGAATAGAAAGCATCGCGGAATAAACAAAACTCGTCCGTCGCGGAGGCTTCTTTCCTCGACGGTAAATCATTCGTATTTCGAAAGGTTGCGTTCCGCAGCGGGAATAGAAATTATTTCAATTCCGTTCTTATCCTAGGGTCTGAAAGAACACCAGGGTGTAAATTGGCCAGCCTCCAAGGTACCTCGTCAGCGCTCGGAAGCTTAAGGGAATGAAAAAGGGTATAGAAGCCAAGTCAAGTGGGAATATATATTTTCCTTATCAGTTTTTGCACGGAGAGCTCGAACGATGCCTTCCGTGAGCTTTCCACGGCCGACCCGTAGGTCGACGGCCGAATGTAAAGTCCATATTACACGGATCAACGAAATGTTTTATGCCAGACGATTCAAACGATTCGTAACGAGTGCTCGCTGGACGAATAGACGAACCCATCTCGTCGACGACCTAAAAAACTGACGATTCTATGTACTAGAAAATATCATTTTCCTAAACAGAGATAATTTAGCGGTACGTGCAAAGTTCGCTGCGCGACGAACAGCTTTGAAACAACAAAGTCGCTCTACGTGTCACGCACGTCGTTTCGGAGCGCAGGGGGTTACCACGGGCCAAGTAACTTACCCTGTATCGAGGGAATATAAATTTGTAGGCATCGTCGCCCGAAGGGATTACGTATCAAGTAATTATTCGATGAAAAGGGAGAGCACAGCTCAGAAGGTGGATACGTTTTGGTGGGATCCCGTGTTTGGGTAATATAGTTTGCTCGTTAAACATCCCGTAGCTTCCAGGGGTGTTCGGGGTAACGGAATATTCTACGCAACCGCTTAAGTTCGTTTCGAAATTATCGGGAGAACGGGGGACACGGTACGTTAACCAATTACGTCCGCCGTGTGTCTAGCGGTCATTAGAGAAGTTACGGGAATGAAAATTCCGTAACGTCGAACGGGAACGGAAGTAACCGGTGCCAGCAGCTCGATTCAAAGCGACGGGGACGCCGAATTCCATTGTCTTTCATGGAAACCGAGCGGCAAGAGGCTCTCCTCTGTCTTTCCTTTTCATACTTAACACCCTGGTCATGCATAACGCAACGAGCGGACGAACCGGACGCGAACCGACGCTCAGGTTGACATCACCCGTGAGAACAACGACTAAGACGGTTCGTGCGAACTCTGAGCATCGCTCGGAGATAACCACGAGCGTTTAGCCGCGTTAATTAAACCGGGAATATAATTGCGCGTAGAAGGAACGACGAGATTCGACTCGATACGCGAATGCAAGCCTGGGAAAAATTACACAGAGTCTTCGGAGCGTTAGATCTCACCTCTCTGGGAGAGATTTATCTTGGAACCCTCGGTGTCTTCACAAAATCGCCGAGAACGTATGCGTTTCGTTAATTACGCGATAACGCGATGACGGAATAACGAGCGATTCGACGCGGAATTCATTACGGAACGACGAAAATGCACGTTTTCACGGATCGACATTTTCCCTCGATATCTGGGATTTTGTTCAAGCTGAAATATCTAGGAGAGGTGATTAGGTCTTCGTTTCGAGTTCTATAAATTCTATAAATATTATAATTTGGGTAACTTTGACGTTGTTTGACGTATGCTTTACAGTCATTTGTGGTCAGTTGTGCGTCAGCGGGTCAGGAAATTTACTTGTCCGCGTATAAAACGATCTAGCCAATAGCAACTATGTATATTTTCGTACTGCGACTTTGCCTCGTTACGGAAATATCCGATAATGTATGGCCTGCAGAAAAGCTTGCGCAACGCGTCTAATTTGTTCGATCGTTTCAACGCGTTTGACAGCCACGCCAGTTTTTTCTGTTTAGATCCTCGACGATTTTTCAAATTATCGCCTAACAAATACCAATGTCCAGCAGTTCCATGCCGCGTTTGTTATTCCAACGTCAATTATTTAACAATTCACGCGTATCGAGCAACACTGGCAACGATATCGATTCCAAAACCGAGTATCCGTGCAAACAAAGTTTTACTCTGCATCTGGTGATCGTTATCAACGCCAATTGATCAATTTGAACGATGAATTGGAGCGAACGAGACCTTTTACTGGCCAAGGAAACCGTCAGGCCATGCTGTTGCACGACAACGCTCGGCAACACGTTGCCCATACGGCGAAGGACGTCATCTTCAGCTTGAGCAACTTTTTTCGCACGCGATCTGTTTTTTAAATTCAACTCCGTCTTATTACCACGTGTTCCCACTGCTTCGACATTCATTCACCGACTCTTGTCGGCGACTTCGTCGAGACCGTAAAACTTTTACCGCTACGAATTCTATGCAGATTTTTAGAATTTTTACTCGTCGAGAATAATTTAAAATTTTCCGCAGCCTCGGTCCGCGAACAGGTCGACGGTCCCATCGACTCGCGTGCGTTTCGTTCGGCCGGACACGGCGATGTTTATCAAAATTTAGGTTTCGGGCGAGCTTATACTTTCCATTCCGTTCCCTTGCTCATTTGAATATTGCGCAGGAAATGCAATGAAATTCACCAGACCGAAGATATCGCGTGTCCCGTGCATTGTGCGCTCGTTGGACTCCAATTTCGTTTCTGTGACCAAAAACCGGGTGTCCCGCGCGAGCTCGCGCTTCGACGCCCACCGTCGCCATCTTTTTTCGCGAAACCGCGCCGGCAAGATTTCACCAGAAAAAGCAAACAACCTTTCGTCGGTGGTTTGCGACGATTTCTAGGGTTATCGCCGACAACAACGACAGTTCGCGCCACTGGTGGTTCGGCCACTCTTCGACCAATTAAGATTAGAGCAATTCCGGTTTAATCGATGTATTTTCCCGCCGAACGAACGAGAAATATTTACGCGACGTGGCTGTGCGAATGACACAGATTTGTGTTTATATTACACCGTTGAAACGAAGACAGATTATACAGTGTAATTATTTCACAAAAAAAGAACACGTAGATCTAGCAAAAAGAAGTTTAAAAATAAACGACGCTATGACTAATTCGAAGTTGCATAGATCCCGTACTGGAGGAGTTTCGTTTTGCTCCGGGGAATCTGCGAGCGACCTAAAATTCCTAGAATAATGATCGCATTGAACTCCATTTACCCGTAACCTTCGTTCGTAAGTGTTATCGTCGTTGCATCTGGATCGTTTAATTAAAAAGCCTATTGACTCCGGTCGCGTCGGCGAGGACCAATGTAGAGAGACGGTGCTCGCGGCCCGGCCAATCACGCCTCCCGTCATTGACTCGCGAGCGACGTCGCGCTCGCGTCGACTCACGGCCGGTCACCTCTCGCCAGTCTTTGCCGAGACGCCGCGCGATACGCGTCCCTGTTCGTATCCGGTGCTGCGATCCTCCTCGTTTCGTACAACAGACTTTCGATATTGTCAGCAATTTCCGGTACCGTTCGGAGCCCGACCATTCCACGGAGAACGTCTTTCGATCCGTGTTTACCGAATAAAGAAAAAAAGAGTATCGAACGTAGGGCAGACTCGCAGGGGTGATATCGTCGGTGAATGCAACGTGCTGCAACGGTGCGGTGAATGTCGAGTGAATGGTCACGAGTTCGCGGGGCGACAGGGAAGGCTTTCGCGAGACGTGCGCGCGAAAACCGGTTGCGTTGAGAAGGTCAGTTACTGGATCGGTGTCAGGAAACGCTCGTCCGTCCGTTTTGAAGGGCTGATCCTGTCGACTGTCGCCCTCCGTCGAAGAGGAGACGCGAAAAGGCAGGCGCGTTCGCATCTGCACGCACGTCCGCGTTCGAACAGGTCCCGGTTGAAACGTCAAAGGCCAAGGTTGCTGCTTTCGCGCGGCCTTTGTTCCGCCCGGAGAAGATGGAATGAGAGGAAAGAAAGCGAGAAAGAGGGGAGCCAAGTAGTATCTAGCACGTGGGCGAGCACGGAACCACCGAACGATCGACTGACTCTCTCGTTGACGGAAAGAACGGAGGGAAAGTGGAAAAGGTGAGCGTTATGCAACACCGATTTAAGGGGAACTGGCATCGGCTCTGCGCCTACCGGTTCTTTTTTACCTCTTTCCCTAGTCGAACACCTGTCGGGACCGAGTTCCACTCGTTCCGCTCCATCGCTGGTTCTTCTTTCGCGCTATTGCGTACGCTATTTTTTATGTAAATGTTGGTCTCGATTTACACTGTACCAAACGTGGATCGTGGTATCGCAATTTAGTCACGGAAGAAACATGCCTCGATACGTATATCCGTTGCACAATCTTACAACGAGTCAGAAAATTATTCTTACATTAGTACATACGCGATACTATCGAATTTAATTAGTGTGTTTGAATTATCGCTGTTCGTATAACTGGTTAATTTCCTTCCGTGTTCCACGCTACCGTACATCTGTATCGTAGAAAAGGGAAGAAACACGTAAACACGTTTGGAAATAAAATTTCGACTTGAGGTCGAGCGAATGGATTCGGTATATGAATCGAGCCCAAAGTATTTACAGGAATCGGGATAGGCGTTATCGAGCGTACGAGTATTTCCAGAAGAGATTCGCGTCTCGTCCGAGTCTCGTTTCTAGATAAGTTTATAGCCAGGGTGAGTGATGTTGGTTATTAGAATAGTTTGATTTATCGTAACGTTGTCATTGACTTGTCGCATTAGCTCGGGTGGCAGCAGGTCGAAGTGTCGTAAATTGTCACGCCCCCAAGAAGTGTCACGGTACGACGATGTCTGTGAACGTGTACCCTGGTCGATGCTGGTGTTCGTGGGCTGCGCGATAACGTGCCCGTGGTATTAAGAGTTCATCTCGCGAATTGTTTTTTATCATCGCGGAAACCTCACCGCGAACGATAGATACACCGACCGACGGATCGTTAACGATTTGTCACAGTTCTGATACCGGCCGAAATACCCTGTTTGGTACGCGAAACGTAGATTTCGCTCGAATATCGCGCTCGCAACAGGCGTCTGTTTCACGTTCGTATGACGCCCAGCGTCCATTCGCGCGATCCGAATTTTTTCGATTGGCCATTCGATCGAAAATCGAAATCGTCATATTTTTACGAGCGTCGGAATTATCTCTAGAAATTGAAAACTGTCATGGCGGTCGACGCGTTAAACGCGCGCAGACATATATGCATAGCTCTGTTTTCTTGCAACTGACCAAGTTCGTCGGGTAATGGCTGGAATTAGTCACAGACGTTCTCGTCGACTCGTAACAAGTTTTTCCATTAGTCTTTGCTCGTAGACAAGCACAGTCCCTCATTATCAATGACACGTAACAATGGGTTGAATAGTAATCGTCGAAGCGATTCGATACAGCTGCTACTGTCATTGGTAATTTTCTATTTACGCGGAAATCCCAGCACAATGTTGCTTTTGGTTATCAGTTACCGCCAATAATCGATACGTTGCTTCGATCGGGTCTACTTTTGTTCGAAGCTAATTAATCTCGAAATTATTTTAACTCTCCGTGGTGTTCGCGTCGCGGGAAATAAAATGCGTTTTCATTTAACTCGGTCGCGTTTCTGTTCGTTTAAACATTCGAGGACGGCCTCGTCTTTTTGTTCGAGAACGCGAATTCATCCGACGGCGAGCTTTCATTTGCGTATCTCCGAACGGTTTTTTTTTGTTATCTTTCGTCGCGTATATATCTTTCTTTTTGCGCTCGGTTCGCAGGATGTGAAACGTGTTTCAAGAATGGGAACTCTTTCAATTTCATTTGCACGGTTTTGTTAAACATTTCGCTACTCTGCTTTCCAGCGATTCAACATCTTCGCGCGTGTAAATACGCGCTTTTGAGACTCGTTTCGTTGTGCGTTTGAATCCTGGTATTAAAACTCACGCTATAAATCGTGGCTCGACGCGTTTTAAATAAATTCTAAATCACGTTTTCGATTAAATCCTTCGCAGTTTAAACTGCGGCTATTTCCCTCGAATATTTTGGTATGCGGAAATTTGTAAACATTCTTTCTCAGAACATTGTTTAGTTTGAATTTCAATCTCGTGCCAGTGAAACGAGTGGAAAGAACGCGAACGGGTATGGGTCGACGGAAGCTTTAGGGGTTGAGAATTAATCCACCGCCCAACGAAGCCTTTGCTGTCTCGTCATTAGTCTCTTTGCGTTCTCTTTCGTCGATCGTTGGCTATTTTTCTTCGTCTCGTACTGTTCGATTGGATTTATTCGACTCGATCAATCGTAATTAATGCGTACAATAGGACGTATCTCTCGACACGTAGTATGTTCGTGAATTAGTATTAATTTTACACGCGAGAATTAAATTCTTATAACGCGCATGATCTATCCCGGTCGACCGTTTCCTGTTTCGCCGTTCGAATCGTAGATATCTGACCGAATTGCGCGCGGTAAATCGCGTTCGAATAAAACAATTGGCCGCATTACGGATGCATCGTGTTATTCAGTGCCCGAAGGATGGACAATTTCTCTTTCGAGTTTCTGTGCGCGCTGCGGATCGCGACGGAAATATTTCTCCTCTTTGCCAAGGACAGATTTGTATCGAAACGATTCCCAATATCGGGACTTTGTTCGTTTCATTGTTCGACATAGACAGGGTAAGCATATACCCGATTGGTTTAAAGGTCGATCGATTTTCGACTTGGACTTGCTCCAAATTCGGGCTACCGTGAAATCGCTTTTACCGCCATACGTAGAATGCACTCGACTTTCGCGTATTGTACAGTAGATTTTACTCGTTTCGAGCGGGAGCTATGCAAATTGCATTTCCCGTATAGCAAAGATATTTCTCGCGGAAAATTGTTCCGCATGATGCAACGACGATCCGTCAAATTCTCGTTAATTCTTCGTAGAAACGTTCAGCCTTCGCAATTCGCTTTATATATTTTTATTCTTTAAAAAATGTCCCTAAAAAATTACCGAATCTTTCGATGAACGCGTTTTTCATCAGCTCGATAGATCCTTCGCCCGCGAAACTTGAACCTCGTGCACGAAATTCGAAGCGAAACAGAGTTTCGTAACTTTATTACGGTTCTTTGTGGCGTTCCACGTCGTACTTTTCCCGCCGCGAACGAATATAAAAGGAAATTTTAAACGGAACAGAGAGACCACTGACGGAACACAGATCCTACGAGCAAAAATATGCACTAATAAATACTCCGTATCTCTTGACTTTTTTAACGTATCTTTTAAATTAAAAAATTATCGTCTGTTGCGATCGACGAGTATTTGGATCGGTTCCGTCGTTGCTCGCAGGGGATGCTAAATGGCGGCGTCCATCGCAGATAGAGCCGTATTTCCTACCACCATTGATATTTTTGCGGTGTTTTGTCTACCCTAGCGGCAAACGTACTTCACCTCTGGCATTATCCAGTTCATATCCGGTATATTATGCTGCATATCCTGCAGCCCGCGAATTCGTATAGCGATTAAAGAGAGGTGGCCTCTTTGCTTCCCCTCGTTCGCCTGTGCGTCAAGGGTCAAGTAATTATCTACACAGATTCAATGACGACCTACAAATTATCATAGTTAAAGGCCTTAATTGCTCGGAGACCGCGGCACGTTTCCGGTTGCGTTTTACAAATTCCTCGATCGAGGTAAATCGAGACGTTAAAAGTTAAAAGTTAATCGTAATTTCGCTTTGTTTTCTTCGCCGTATTTTACCTAACACAAAAAATATAGGCCGTGTTGTTGTTTCGTCGTGAAGCGTAATAACGAAGCGATCAATGTTCAAGGTGCACCATCGATCGTTTGAATTCGTATCAGTTCTTGCGTTTATCGGTCGACGAGTAATGTCTTTCGAGTCGATATTCTATCCACAGGACTGGTATTATTTTAGTTTTCACTCGTCTCTGATCGTTGATTCATGAGTAATGGAAATAATAATTTCAGGTGAGGATAAGTGTTTCAACTTATCTTTACTTTATCTTTAATAGTCTATTATTCTCTTCGACCGGTTTATTATCATATATCCACCGACGCGAGAAGTTTAATGGTTGATCGATGAATCGTTCATAAATATGTATTATACCGACTTGGAGAAGCAGATGGAGCGACAGATAATAGTTCTTTTTTATTTTGTATTTCAGATCTAAGAGGAATATCCCGTCGACGGCGTCGTTGTATCTTCGCCGTAAGTTGCACAAAGAAATATAACGCTTTGATTCGATTCGACATGCGACAGCATCGGCACGCGACCAGTTGATTATCTGATTCCTCGATGAACCGATCCACTCTCTAAATTGCTTTTCATTAAAAGTGAACGCCAATGTCCTTGGTGTTCTATCGAGAAGTCTTCCATTACGGGAAAGCTGCTTAAAATTTTATCGCCCACTAATGTCGGCATAGTAGAAAAGTTCTTAGCTCGCGCGAGTTCGTGGCAAAGAAAGTCCGATAAGTTCATCCCCGTGGAAAAGAATTTTAGTAGTTTCCGGCGAATCCCAGTTTCTTTATTAATCCAGGATCTCGACTCCGATGGGTACAGAATACTTGATAAAAATTTCATCCGACAAATGGCAGATGTTTTAAATATTCCATCTTGACACCCTCTTCGTCGGATACATCTAATTCATATTACACCAGTTTTACTGAATTTCTACTGAATACTATTTCTAATAATACAATTTACAGATACGATTTACCCTTCTCCGTCAGTGGACTGTTAAGGAAAGAACGATGGCTGCTTTGTCGTTGTTTTATGTTAATTTACACTTGGACTCGGAAGATAGCGTGTTCGCAATTACTTTTCCTATCATCGAATTGCATTATAATCCGCGATGACACGTTACAAACTCCGAACAATCAACGTCGATTTATTCCTCCCCGTTCATCTAATTTTAACGCATCACGCACGCCGTGTTTCCGGCGATGCACACGTTGATAATCTTGATTTCTTTCCGCCAACACTCCGTACAGACACCTAATATTGGTTTCGACTTTATTATAGGATCCGCGATTCACTCCTGTTCGCATCGTTAACGCCTGTGCAATTGTCGTGACCGTACTCGCAGGATACATACAATTTACGATAATGTCGTAGTTTCGTCGAGTCCTGGCGTAACTCGAATTCTCTTCCACGATTGTTGTCGCGTCACGCTTCGGGAGTACGCGACGGAAAAAGCATCCTTGCGTTCGCACGATCTGTCTTTCGTTGTCTGCTTTGCGGTACACTGTGGGACGAAAAACGTGTTTTTGCTCAGAAACGGGTGGTATTTTTAAATAACCAAAGGGTCGAAAACTGCAATTCTTATTATTCTAGCGACGGTATCTGCCCGAGCGACACTCGAGAACATAATTTGTACTTAAATTTCGTTTGCGGGATGAATAGCTTCCGCGACACGGAGATGTAAAATTGGTCTATGCCAGCGTGCCACTTGCTTCGGCTCTTCTCCCGTTAGACGTTCTCGGAGGACGCTTCTCGAGCCACGACTGTTCATGACTCGAACATTTATGCAAATAAGTTGACCCATATTGCTTTCTTCGTATCGGCCACACGTGCACAATTATTTCTAGTTGCCAGTCTGCAGGTAACACGGCGCGTATTGCACGGCGGTATTAAATTCTGCGCGTTAATATCTATAGTTACTCCCACTCATACTCGTACGAGTATAACACAATGTAATAAACAAGTTTCTTTTAATTTATAGTGAATTTGGGTATACACCAGAAGTTGGCTATCCTTATTAGACCGGAGCAATAACGTTGTGCAAGCATAATAGTCGCGTTCGACGAGCAGAGTCAGATGCAAGAAGCAGATTTGTTTGCGTTTGTCTGGTCGTTTGGCGGTCTGCCCGACATCGAACCGAAACCTATCGAACCTCGTGCGAGCATTCTGTGTTTTCGTTCGCAGACCTCGCGTGGATATGCTTAACGAGAACGGGAGAGAACGTGAAACGGTACTCCGTTCCGAGACTTGTGTTCTTCCCGTGCTGGAGGTTCGCGTCGCGATGCTAGAAACGCCCTCGAGGTTTCTACATACCGTGGTAACCGCGCCACGACCCTGAGAAACAAATTGCACGTCCGACCTAGCTTCGTGCCACGCTTGTGTACGCAAGTTAATCCAATCCGCGGTAACTTTATTCCCCGGAGAAACTTCGCGACCTCTTCGAACTAATTGCGAGCTGACCCTCTCGAGTCGCTGGCAAACAGAGTCAGACGGTTGTGTACGCACAGAGCACGGCTGCACTTTGAATCGCCATAATTCCCCGCGGTATTCTTACCTTCTTAAACAGTTTGAACGAGCTTCGTCTTGCCCGTATTACCCCCCCGGAGTTGTCCTTATCGACCGACAATTGCGGTCAGTCCCCGCGAATTTGTAGCAACGGATCGAAGACTGTTCGAAAGACGTTGGGAGCGAACTGTTGGAAAATCCGTTTCGTGGCGAGCCGCCGTTTCGCTCGGCGACAAGAACGCCTTGCTTTATCGTAGCTGTGGTTTCACCGTTTCCGCTTCGTTACGGTTGCCCGGCCAATTCGATAAAAGTCTGCTTGTCGTAACGAGCAGAAACTCTGTTTATAATACAGTTTATTGTAAAAAGATACGCTAACCAACAGGGCGAGGTTTTAGTCGCAAGAGAACTCAATTCTTGTTAATCGTTTGCATCGGTTAGACGAAGCGTTTCGTTTAAACGTACTTGGGGCAACCCACTTAACGCGATGTTTTTCGCAGCTAAAAGAGAAACGTGCCATTTCTCGCGGCTAAAAGCAAATCCAGTTACTCTTGGCGGCAAACTACCAAAACTTGTACCGGTCTTCGCAGCGAGAAAGTATCGCATCCTTCGTCTCCGTAAATGAAAATTTGCTGCTTTCAGCGAACACTCATCGACGCTGCTCGTATTACCTCGGATTGCCAGGTATAGGAGAACAAACGCATAAAATTTTGCGGACGGCCGCTAGAGCCGTAACTTACGCAATTTCCCCTTCTTCTCGCGAAATTGTTGAAAATTTATCGGTCTGTATTTTCCCGGTAGTAGCTGCCCTAACGAGCTCATATTTATCCCGACGATGTTAACAGCGCTCGTGCTAAAACCAGCCTTACAACATCGATCTTCTCGTTCTATCTCATCGAGCTAAATTTTAACACCGGTGCTTCGAAACGGTGTCCTGCGACACACATTGTATCCGTTTCCATGAAACGAAACACGCCCCTGGTCGAAAGTCTATCTTATCGCGTTGTATCGTGTATTATTTGAGGGGCTATCAAGTATCATTAAACTGGGCGTAGCTGACAAGTCTCGTAACTTCGGTTAATAGCCATTATTTATTACTCTGAATGTTCATAATCATGAATATTTTAGTTCGGCAATGCTCGATACGAGAAATTGAAGAAAAAATGGAAAAGGGAGGTCGATATTACGACACGAATGCTCGCTTTTCATGCTGGATTACACGCTAAATTGCTGCTAGTTCGTGTCAGCGAAAATAGTGTATTGTTCGGTTTGTGTGCAGCGCGTTGCAAAAAAGAAAGCGCTCGTTCGTTGGTCATTTACATTGTTTGCTCGCAATTAGAGAAATCTTGGCGGCAGTTAATTGAGACTCCCGACTGTCTGAGCCACCTGACCTAACTTCGGAGTAACTTTTGGAAAGGACCTTATTATATCCGGCATTCACCGACTGCTCTCGCACGCCCACTACTCCATTTTGCCCGATCGGTCAAAGTTTCTCGAACGCGATCCAGTCGAATTTATTAGCGCTAACATTTAGTCGTTCGTATATAAATTAACTCACCCCTGTATTATTAGGCTATCTAAGAGTAGCGCTGGCTTCGTCATTTGCGTCTATATTTGAGTTCCAAGTGCAACATGTACGCAGTAGTTCCCATGCGGGTTACCTAACCGCGGGAAATTTATTAATAGTATCTTTTGATGAGATCATAAGATTTTCAAAGGTATTCTAGGTGTTCTACGAAGGTTTACGTAAACTCGATTTTTGATACACGGAGAATCGGGTTCGCCGATATCGCGATCAGAAATTTAATAGGAGAAATCGAGCGTTCGTTGGAAAAAAATTCTTCGATTCGCATCGCCGAGCAAGCATTGGTATTACACTGTCTCAAAAGGCAACAGTTGTAACAAAGGTCCCAGTAAAAATCTTTACAGTGAGTTATTTTTAGAACTTTCTGCGTGTAAAATCGTGTAAAAGGAGGGTGTACTAGTAAAGGGAAAGGAATTTTTGTGATAAACTGATAGAATCGTTCGAAAAAGGGAACATGGAAACTCTGAAAATTCAGGTCCAATCTCGGTCCGGTAACGATAAGAGAGAAATCCTGAAAGGGTTTCGAGTAGAAGTCGTCGATTCATCGACCGTGGCATTGGTGGTTCCGGCGGGAGCCGGTTTAACTAATATACATGTAAATACGAGCAGCAGCCTGAAAGGGTATGAATGTCGGGAACGGTGTTTAACGCGAGCGTGGCGGAGGGAAGCCTCGAGGAATCCCAATTACTCGAAAGAATGGAACGGGACAAGGTCTTTTCAGCGAGATCTCCTTTTCAGCCTGTCATTTTTCGACCTCCGACGAGAATTCGTGCGTCGGAGCTCGCAGGAAAAGGCAGCTCGAAGAAAGGGTTGCGGTTGGCTGGGAGGGAAAAGGGGAAAAAGGGAAAAGGGAAAAGGGAAAAGGGATCCTACCAAGAGGAGAGACGTCGTGCATTTTAATTCGTGGGCTCTTGAATCCCCCCCTATTCCAGCAGCATCGTTCCCGTTTCCACTCGTGTCCTCCTCGCCCTTCGTTCTATATCTTCTTTAGGTTTCCTGCCCTTCAGGAAAAGTTTACAAAACGAGTGTCGGCGTGGCTCTGGAGCACTCGACTGTCTGCAGTTTTCCTCCCAGCGGCGAGGCCTCCATTTTTCCTTCCTCGCGCCTTTATTCTTATCCCCAGTTTCATTTCCGTTCTTGCGCCTTTTATCTCAATATTGTTGTACTTTCTGCCTCCCCGTAATTCTCCGGTTATCAGGCTCTCTTCCCGCTAACGAGCTTAATTCCCGAATCGCGAAAGCCTCTTTGCGGTTCCCGTTCGTTTCTTTTTCCTTTCGCGCGCGTTCCCGCGGGAGACTTTCCTCCGCGTCGATGATTCCGGAAACGAGAGTCGTATCGTCCCTACTCGCGTTCGGTTTACCGTCCACGTTTACCGTCTTTACGTTTACGGCCCTTTTATTTCTTTGTCGTCGCCTTGTAATTCCAACGAGAAATTGAGCGTCCTTTCGCCCCCGAAGCACCGTCGTCTTTCATCAAGTGGACCAATTTCTTTTATCAGCGTCTCGATGTATTCACCGTCTCGTCCTCGCGGGTCGAAAGTTTCACAGAACTTTCCGTACTTCCATTCTGAAATTCGTTAAAGCGATTCCGCCGGCTGGAGACCGCCCCCGGGCATATTCCGACATCTCTCGGTTTAATGATTTCTCGACTCTCCGTATTTTTCTTCCGCGCTTATAAGGACTGCATTTTTTCCAGAAAAGTTCACGACGCCCGTCCCCTCGATTTCGGTCGACTCGCTTGACAGCAGCAACTTTTATTTCCGCGGAAGAGAAACGACGGAAACCGATACTCCGTCCGCCCGGATCCTTTTCCTCGGGTTCTTATTTCGTTGACCAAAAAGAAAAGCTCCAACGGACGGAGAAATCGCACCAAGGAAAATAGGATTCCTTCGTTTCGCCTTTCTGTCTCGCTCCTTCTCCCTTTTACTCGGAGAATCCGTTAGCGATCCTGAAATTCGAGTTAAACGGCACGAAAGTTTATGCGACCTTCTGAAAACACGAATAATTAAGTTCTGCCGTGGTCCTACAAAAGACACGTAAATATAAACGTTCCAATGTTCATATTGCGTATCAAAATGTTACCTCTTAATGTGCTTTCTGTTAACTGATATCTAACTGTACCTCTGTGAAATTGAATACGACAATCTTGACGAGCACTTTCGAAGAACATTGCTGTTTAATTCGCTAGTAACCGCAATTGCATTCAACGCGGTAGCAAAATTCATTCACCGTTAATTCTATTTTGCGCTTCGTGAAGACGCTTCTAGAGAATTTAACCCCGTCGTTCTTTTCAAGCCCGAAAGATATCGCGTTAATTGGTTCCCTTTATTTACGCGTGCCAACGGTTCTTTTATTCTATTTCCGTTTCTTACCGCGAAGAGCCTGTTTCGAATCGAAAAGATCATTTGAAAAATACCGAGAGGAGAATCTGCTCGCAAATTGTTTCGAAACAAAAAGTGCGACTAAAACGCGTCGACGGGATCGTTGCGGCGCATTCTCTTTTTCGCGTAAATTGGATCAACGTTCGACCGAGCGTGTCTTGCGATTCGTATCTTGGTGCTTTTCGCTTTTTCAATTAAGCCTGGGCTAATTGCATTTATTGGCGAAATATGCGCGATTCGGGGGTACGCGAGGCAATTCTTTCCCCACCGTGGTTCGTTCGAACGAATTTAATTTCAGATGGTACGCCGTCGCGCGCTGCGAAAGTGGTATAAATTCAAGGAAACGTCTCCCGAACGTGCGCGTTGTTTCCCATCGAGCGGGGTAAACTGCAAAGGCTGGCTGCAATTCCGCGAGATTTATGATATTCGAAGCGCTGTACGTCGTGCATCACGCGTCCACTGTAAAGCGCGAAATTGCGAAATGTCTCTCTTTCGGATTTCGCGATGCCCATCTTCCGGGGGGGATGGGGGGGCCGACTTATTCTTCATCGAGATAAACATCAGACCTCGCGGGAAATACATGAATGTTTGGACGGGTGTGTTTTTTTTCAACCGATAACGCCCACGCGTTCGGAACACGATCTCCCCGCACAACACAGTGGTACATTGTCGTTCCTCTTAATAATACAGCGACTCACACAATTGATCAAATGTCTTCTCAATGTAATGGTTATTGTAATTGTAACAAGAGAGATGATTAGAATAAGAACAAAAGATATGTATGAAGTATTATCTTACAAATCTATAAGATATAAAGTGATTTTTCATAAAAAAGTATAGCTAAACATAATATTACAACTTGATCAAATATGAGAATCAAATCAAATATTTCTCCTGTGTCGGTTATTAATACTTTGTATAGCTTCCTTTTGCTTTTATTACTGCTTTGATACTTGGCATACTGTCTACGAGATTTCTGTATTGTTCCCTTTGAATATTCTGCCACGAAGACTACTTCTTGAACCAGGTTCAAAATTAGCTACAGATCTTTCAAGTAAACCCCATAGATGTTCTATGTTCAGGTCGGGCGATTGTGGAGGCCAATCAAGAACTTGAAAGCCTCGAATTGCTAACCATTGTTTTGTACTGTTTGTTTTATGTTAGGGGTCGTTGTCGTGCTGAAAAATCACGCCCGGTATAGTTTTACCCCATTTTTTTAAGCTTCTTAATAAACTATTTTCTAAAATTTTTATGTATGACTTAGCAGTCATTGTCCCTTCAATTTTGTCAATACAACCAAAGCCTTCACTAGCCATACAGCCCCAAATCATTATATGACCACCTCTAAATTTGACAGTCGGATGAATATGATGTGACTGCAGTTGTTGTCCAGGACTTCCCCATGTCCATTCTCGACCATCCCATCCGAAGCAATCAATTTTAGTTTCCTCAGGCCATATTACTTTGCTCAGCTTCCGTAAAATTCTCATACTTTTTGGCAAATTCCATGTGCGACGTATTGTCTCAGCACTGATATTTTATATCGCATTACGTATGTAAATGCTGTTTCATTTTTACGACATTATCAATACTGCCATTGCGTATTTTTCGAATTATTAATCGCTTTGTAGTAGAGGTCTACTTTTTATTAGGTCCACTTTTATTTTTCAATAAAGTTCCACTGAAATTTTGTACATTGCACCTTCTTCGCAATTTCACGGTGTGAATATCTAAATTGCAATAAGAAATATGTTCTTGAAACGCGTGAAGTTTATTTTAATACATTTAGAAACATAAACACTACTTGTATATTTACACACAGTAGAGTTAACAAATATCGATCATAATTAAAAATTTATTAATACTAATTTAAAACTGATCAAATGCAATATTGCTCTTACTTTTCAAATAATGTATGCTTAGATCTATCGAGACGTATAAACTGGCGAGAACTAAGAGTTCAGTACCCAAGCTACCAAATGACAGATTACTTGTTTTGAGTATTCCAAACAATTGATCAGTTATGTGAGTCGCTGTATTAAAATACTTATTACGTCCTTGGTCTATTAGAAAACCTTATTTAGCACGTTGAATGTCAGACAATTGGAAACTATTTAATTGCAATTGCGACTGGACCGGTGATTTTCACGGAAATCAATTTTCCATGCATTTTCAGTAATCGTACGTCACGACTCCGTATTCTTCGTTTCGTCGAGCGTATTTTCACGTCGAATTCTTCGCGGAATCATTGTGTTTTTCGCCGCCTGCATTATTTCGATTCGCGCTGACTCGTCTCAAGAGTTATCGAATGGAATGCCTCCGTCTGGTTTATTCATTCCGATGAATTCGCGAATGAATGCGCGAATTGCACTGAAATGCCTTCGCGCCTCGGCCCATTGCCTTGCACTCGCTTTCACGTAACGTTAGAAAGCGCCTTACAACGAAAAAATAAACTGTATAAATAAAATCGTAACTTGGAGGAGTCACCCACTCGTACGTAACTTTCAGGGACACTATTTGACGCTTGATATTCCGATTCCAGGTATCCAGCTTTAAATCATTTATCGTTGACAATTATCATCCGCGTCGTAGATATTGAAATTTATCTCTTTGTCCGCGTAGTAGAGTTTCGCACAATTTATGTTAATTTACGTAAGAATTGCGCCGAGTATGTTAAGTACGGACGCGTTTAAAGGCGTTTCGCCATGCATGTGTTAGTTTGAAGCGAACCTTGACTGGCGCGTCGAAGAACTACTGCTACAACATTTCAGTATATGTTTAGTTGGCAACGCACGCGTTTTTCAGTACTTCCTTTTCGTTCAAGGTATTAACGCAGTAGCAATTTCCGCTCGAAAAGTCAAACGATTCGGTAGCAATTTGGGAACACGGCGTCTGGCGAACAGATCGAGGATCTCGCGAATGTCTCGTAACGCGCTCCTTTTCGAAGCTCTTTTGGGTAAGTTCTTGAACTACATTCTTCTCTTCTCATGAATTTAAAGAGGTCTCGACCGCATTTGGAACGTGCTTTATGCGCGCGTGTATTTGCCTCGTGGGCGAATCGAGCGAACCAATACACTTTAGGAATCCTCCGCAACCCGTGCATGCGCGCGCGACATCTCCGTCGGGCGGCAGCTGCGAGAAGAATAATCTTATTTTCAGAATTACTTATCGGATATTGCTCGTCGGACTTCACGGAACCGTCGACGTTCGAAACGAGTTGTTCGAAACTTATCAACGGAGCGGAGTTATCGGGGAACGTTATTGGGAAGTTTTCGAGAACCCGCGCGTTATGGTTTGAGACCTCGCCGTCTGCAAACTCGGGCATTACGCTATCCGTCACCTTTGCCTTGTGGCTGCTGATGCAGAAACACTCGAGAGACTCCTCGAGATTTCAGCAGCCAGCTCGCGTCCATCGAGATTCTTAGTCGTGCTAATATATGTACTGTGCGTCCGCGAGAAATTGACTAGCGGGGAAGTATTTGGCTTGCTCCACCTGTCCCCACTTTCAGCCAATAGCGACAAACCGGAATTAAACAAATTCTTAGGAAATCAGAGTATGTTGAAAGAACAAAATTGAATTGAGCAAACCCACTATTGTCGTCACAATGTACACAGGATAGATACTTAAGTTAGTAAACACGTCGGATGAATGGAGAAAGTGGCGATAATTTATTTTTCTCGACGAAGTAAAGATTTACTGTGTTTGCTGAAATAAGGCAACATTAGTCCCGGCAGGTATTAATAACGTTGGCGTTGTAAATATCGTTCTTTCGAAAAGAGCAAATAATTCTAATTATTTATAAACCATACAAGGAAGACTTTTGGATCGATCCCGTGATCTATACGTGAGTCACACGTCAATTAAAGTGGTTTAAATTTACATTGGCTTCGGGGAATGCTAAAAATAATTAGCCGTGTGTGCACGGTACATTGTTTGTACAAAACACGACGAGAGTCGAGCGCAGGTAGAAATTTATCGTACGGGCATTAATTATTAAATTGTCTTGTACATAATACAATGAGCAGTAGAACGTTTCGTAACGTTGATACGAAACGCGTCACAGTCAAAGGATTAAATCGTATTATTAATGCAATTGCTACTTCCTTAACGTCGCTAAGTTTGCGTTCGGTGCGTCGTCCTCTCTTTGTTTATATTTGATTAATACCTCAAAATAGTATCGTTTCGTCTTCAAAGAAACTCTACCTAGAGGTGAAACCTCGATGCTCTTAGACGGCGGTGTTTCGCCAGTTTCGACCGAATCAGTCGTCTTGTAAACTTTGTACATTTCTTGGTGCTTTGCGCATCAAAGCATCTCCGCCAAGGTGCTGTAAATTATTTCGTCTACTGCAACTTTGGTTTTGCCTGCCGTACTAACGACCAACTGTTTGGTGCATGAAACTCCGCTGCATTAATTGATATTTCAACGTATTACCATATATAGCAGAGGCCACGATCGAAAGGAGATATTAAACTTTGCCAGTTGCAAAAAAGTATCGAACAATTTTGCAATGTACTTCTCACCACAGATAAGGTATACGAGCAGACCTTAAATCCAATGTATATTTTCAGCCCATTTTTATGGGGCTCTAGAGACACATTAATACGCATTGTTTGCATTTTGAAACATTACAATCATCTAACCTGTTCATGAGTTACGATGTGTTAAACATACGCATGAAATTTCAGGGGAGCCAGACATGGATGGTCAGACATTGTATTTTCGGTAAGGAATTTTTTTCTCGAAAGTGGATAGGATTTCGGGGGTATGTCTATTCACCAAAAATGATTGTCATCGACTCCTGCAACTGAAAATATTTTTTTAAGAATGATTTGAAATTTTTTAATTTCGACGAAAAATTTGTTTACTTATTGAATTTTTTTCTCGAAAATGGTTAGGATTTCAAGGGTATGTCTATTGACAAAAAATGATTAAAATTATCCCTTGCAACTGAAAATAATTTTTTTAGAACGATTTGAAATTTTTTTTTTTCGTCGAAAAATTTAGGCACCTACCCCCTGTCGATTTTCCTTAAGAATTCGTTTTTTATTTTTAGTGATTTTGTTTGACGCCCTACAGAAAAGTTGTCTAATACTTTTTTGTAGGTATCCATGAGCTCTACTTCAGAAAAAAGTTTCATTGAAATATATTCACTATTATGGGAGTTATGGCTGTTTGAAAATTGGACCATTTTTATGGGGTTTTTCTCATTTTGCGAGGTCAGGGACCAACTTTTCGAATATTTTTATAATTTCTATATATTCTACACTAAAATACGCGTAGTTTGCTTTTTTAAACATTAAAATCGTCCAATCCGTTCGGAAGTTATGACGTTTTAAAGATTCGCATGAAAATTCGGGCAGAGATTTCTGGCCAGAAATTATATTTTCGGTAAGGAATTTTTTTCTCGAAACTGAGTAGGATTTCGGGGGTATGTCTGTTGACCAAAAATGCTTACAATTGACTCCAGCAACTAAAAATAATTTTTCCAAGACGATTTGAAATTTTTTTTTTTCGTCGAAAAATTTAAGCACCTACCCCCTGTCGATTTTTCTTAAAAATTCGTTTTTCATTTTTAGTAATTTTGTTTGACGCCCTACGGAAAAGTTGTCTAATACTTTTTTGTAGGTACCCATGAGCTCTACTTCAGAAAAAAGTTTCATTGAAATATATTCACAATTGTAGGAGTTATGGCTGTTTGAAAATTGGACCGTTTTTATGGGATTTTTCTCATTTTGCGGGGTCAAGGACCAACTTTTCGAATATTTTTACGATTTGTACATATTCTACACTAAAATACGCGTAGTTTGCTTTTTTAAACATTAAAATCGTCCAATCCGTTCAGAAGTTATGACGTTTTAAAGATTCGCATGAAATTTTGGAGTGACATTTCTGGCCTGAAATTATATTTTCGGTAAGGAATTTTTTTTCTCGAAAATGGTTAGGATTTCGAGGGTATGTCTATTGACCAAAAATAATTGTAATTGATTTCCCTAGCTGAAAATAATTTTTTCAGAATGATTTGAAATTTTTAATTTTGTTTAAAAATTTTGCATTCGGTATTGAAGTCACATTAGGCCACGAAAGTCCATAAAGTGTAAGGTCTACTCGTATACCTCGTCTGTGATGAGAACTACTATATATAATAATATTTTGTATAATAATAATATTTCATTTCCTATTTCGACGTATAGTTCGCCTAAATATTAAAATTAGGTAATGGAGCGTCTGCCCCTTTTTTGCGCCTTTTCGTTCGCTTCCTGTTGAGAAAGCAGAAGAGGAAGCGACGCGTCAAATTATTCACGAGGCTCAGAAACCATTTAGCGTTCGATTCTCATACGAATTTGAAAAAGAACGGGGTTCGTTCGTTTCCTACGAAAATAGAGAGCAACGATCTATCGATAAATGTTAGAATTTTTTCTCGGTAAATTCGTCGAAGAAGAGAGAGCCGTTCTTCCGTTACCCTTTCCTTTTCTTGCCGCGATTGGCCCAATTCCACGGGCAAAAAAATACAGACTGTGTTTCTCCACTGATATTTACTCGAGACAGAAACATACCAGTTGTTTGCGAAATATACCGAACGCAGTCAATATTGAAACAAAACGTGTACTTTTCAGCGGTTGTCTCCCGGGGCGACGTCATTACGAGCGATCAAGAGAAAAATATAGAGCTCTCGACTTGTATTTACAGATGTCGCGGCTTAGTTAGTGTACACACTGTGTTACACTCGTAGACATTTTTGAGCGTGTTTCCAGAAATCTGTAAACCGGTGCTATACGCCGAGCTGATTGATAAATCAAATTTCCCGAAATTGCGAAATACAGAATTGTTTCTTACTGGTTGACAACGATTTAGACTTTTCCACGGTTAAATGAAAATATCGTGTTGCAAAGAACGCTAACCGAAAATGACATTTTCATCGAGACGAGGTTCGCCGGGAACGAACGAGCTCCCCGCATATTTTTAACGGGGATTAATGAAAAAGCGAGGTTGAATTTTCAACGCGTCGTTCCGACAGAATTGCCCGGGAACAATTTTCCGTAGTTCGACAAGCAACGCAAACGACCGTCGAAGCCTTTATTCGATTTGAAATTCCCGGGGCGGCTTGTCGACCGATCGAGTTCCTGATACGTGCATCGCCATTATCGGGGGGATTTCAGGGCGATCCAGGAATCTAGGATCCCGAGGATAGGAAAAGCCCAGTGTATCGCGAGCCCCGAAGAGAATACGAGAGAGGAAGAGTCTGCCGGAGTAAGGACTAGTTGATGCTATGGTCGCCATGACGATGGTTATCGATCCCCTCGTTTCGCAACTGCTGCATCCACCCTCTCTTTCTTCTCCTCTCCCTCCGGTTTCCCGCAATTTCCTTCGTCTCTTCTTCTAGCTCGTTCCTCGACCTATATTTGCTTGCGACGAAACGGTTGCCATATCAGTAAAAATCCGCTTTCCACACGTCCTTCTCTAGAATTGCGTCGACACGATTCTCGTAATCGTTTCAAGTACTTGCGAGAAAGGCCCAGATTGAGCGTGTCCCTCTGTCGTCGTGCGCGAGAACTGTCGCCACACGTGCTCGAACGTTTCACTTATACGGGAAGCGCGACATATTTGAATATTTCTTTTTATCGTGCCGCGTATCCAACTAAAAAGGTTACCGAAAATCTCCGTTAGACAACGTCGAGCGATAAAGGGACACGGTTGCAGTGTTTTCGAAAGAAACGATAGAAAGCCGGGGATTTACGAGCGACGTATAGTGATTCATATTGCCGGGATTGGCGAGAACACGAGCCGGCGGCGGTGACGGTATCTCCGTTCGGCCGTGCAAATTCGGCTTTTGGTATTTGCGAATCCTCTCCGCTCTCTGATTGGCCGTTCGTTTGATGTATTAGGCGGTCGTTTGTTAAGCAGGGACAATTTCGCGTCGCTTCCTGCGCGCGTCTCGGGTCCGTTCGATTCGAAACGGCGCACTCTGTACCGTGGATACGGTATTACCGGTCAAGGAATAATGTCGTTCAACGACCAACTTCCATCCAAGTTTCCAGCACAAAAGAGACGAGGGAATCGGTCCCCTTCGTGCTTCCAATACCTAAAATTGAACCGCTCGCGCGAAATTACCGCGTCGAACGAAAATCTCCTATTAATTGCGCGCGAGTATCGAGTTACGCGAAAGCATATGCATTTTAATTTTGATGCACTCCATATGGGAAATTAGTTTAGGCCGGGGAGTATGGAAAACGATTAAAAGCAATATTCTACTTTGCGGCGGTTATTACACGATGATGTATCTATCGACGCAGCCCGGTAAAAGCAATTAACGGAAAGTTTAATTAAATAGTGGGTAAACATACCCTTTACGAGTTCACGCTCGTATCTCGTTTGTCAAAGTTAACGTGGACGCGGTGCAGACGCCTTTTGTGTTGCGTTTGGCTGGTTTAGTTGTACTCGAGATTAACCGAAATTGTCAAAGTGCCGTGTACTCGGTCGCAATTATCGAATTTCTTGCTAGCCGCGGCTCGTTCGAAGAGAATATTTGTTAAAAGGGGGGGAAAAAATATCAATCGAATCTCTGTTCTCGACAGCGACAAATTTCTTTAAGGAAATTGATGCAGTTTTGTAGTCGGAATTTCTCCGATGCAACTCGCCTGTTTATATAAGCTCATGAAAGATTCATAGGCGCGATACGTCGCACATGCGTGCAACACCACGGAAGACAAATGGAAGGAAAAAGGCGTAGAAGGCACACGCGCGTAACTACGATTACGATCCTGTCAGGAAAAAGATTGGATTCTCTGCTGTGTATAGATTTAAACAGCCCCTCGGATAGGAGACCGTATTTTCAACGCTGTCGTTTTATTTTCCATTCCCTTTCAACGACCAACTCGAGGTATATACTGACCCATATTAACATCCCGTTTCATCAAATTCAAATTTTTGGTTCGACGAGTTGTCGAAAGATGTTTGCGGGACGTCAATCTCGTTGTGTCGTACGGTGACTTTCGTTATTTAGAAAGAGCACGTTTGCTCTAGTTTGGAGCCTGTTGGTGGCAGTTTCCCAAAGACGAGGCGCGAGTAACCCGTAAACCGCTATGCAAACACGCGGAACGAGCTCGCGTGTACGCGCGTGAAAGTTTCAGAAGCGCGTATCCGTAGTTATCGCGAGCGGAAGCTGGAATCCTTAACCTCTTAAGGGGTCGCGTACTTTTATTTGTCCCTGCGGAGCTCGTTAGTACCTTTACGCGCGGCGCGGTAACGACGATGCGGGATTAAACAAGCTTCTGGTGGTCGGTGGTTGGCGAACGTTTGCTAGCGTTGGCGCGAACATGCTTATCGCCGGACCAGGATGACTAAATTGCGGCTACTCCTCCGAGATCACTGTATTTTCCCTTCCTCCGACCATTCACCGCTGTTTCTCGCCGCTGGTAATTTATTCGGCCCCTTTTAACTCTTCCTAAAAGGTATCGGCCTCAATTTTCATCTTTGCTCTATACTCCCTCCATTTAGGACATTCACTGTATACAGTTTATTGCCACGAACGTTCAGCGAAATGATCAAATTCGAATACTCGCGGTTTCCCAAGAAGCAGCAGCACATAGAATTTTTCTTCAGCAAAGATGGCTACTTGGGCGAAAAATAAAACGTTGAAAGTTACATAACGAGCGAAGCAGTATTAATATAAATAGTGGTTAGTTACACTTGCTGGAAATCTCAACCATGGACTCGTTGGCAACTGTAGCTGAGCAAACCAGGCAAAGCGGCGCGGAAAACGAAAACAAACAGTAAACGCAGTTATTGAAAAACCTTGCTCTTGCATCTACTGAGCATCGGCCTTGCGGAACAAATATAACTCTTGGACACGAGAGCACCTCTAATTTATGCGAAGTTTACCACCTTCGAGACAGCAGGAAATATATACGGACACTCGGGGTTGCGTCGATACTAATAATAGGTGGAAAGATTCGCGACACTAAAACTTTAACAGTTTGACAGAATATGGGTGAAAGATGACATCGAACGTAATGGGAATCTGAAAGTATCGTGGGTCGAGTAGTCGGACCTTGTAGGTTTAGGGCTCGAAGGACCTCACGACGAGACAGAGTTAATAGAATTTACTTGGACGCTGAGACTTCGAGCGGGCAACGAAGGAGAAAAAGATGGAATTTTTGTGGAATAAAGCAGAAGCTCAGGCTGCAGAAATTTATCCGCCTAGAAAGCTTCGTAAGCAGCCCTTATGATTTTATCCGGCCGGCTGCATCTTTCGAGTGGAGGCTGAAACCCTTCGAGAGGAACGCGCTTTTATCGCAAACTCGCAAGCACTAAGCCGATCTTTATTACTTTCGAAATGAAGCTGCCCGTAGTTGGCGCTGTCGCGGTCCATTCGCAATTTGCAGTCGATTCCGCGTCGATGTCGCTCAATTTCGTTAACGAAACGGGGGAACCGTTTGTTACAGGTCTTTCCGAGATCTCGAAATCGTCCCGCGCGAAATTTGCGAAGCCGAGGCAAACGTTGCTTCGGATTCCACGAAATTTATCAACGCGACGGAAACGAACTTGGCTATTCGTTCTCGGTCGTTCCATTTATTGGATTCCATAAATCTCGAAATGCCCGGGTACCGTGGAAACTGCGGGACAAAGCGAGAACATTTTTAAAGGTTAAATATAATCTGATCGTATCCACCGGTCGACGGTCTCATTTTTTACCGGTCTTTGAAGCAATTGCTCGAAACTAAAGCGAGACCCTGACATAACGCGCGATCTGCCGCACCCTCTAATCTCTTTGATAGCGTTCCCTCTTTCGCCCCCGCTCTAGTACTCGTTTATTTCAGATACAGGGTGGGCAAACTGCTTCGTACACTTAGCGTTACTCGTTTTCCATGGACGGAGTAATAGAGCGCCTAAATGGAAGACTTTGTCGCTGAACTATACGCGTTTAGATTATCGGAGTCTCCAAGATAATGCATGTACTCTTGTTAGATTTCCTTTTCATCGGCGAAACGATGCTGTAGGAAAACGTGGAAACCCTGAAAACGTCGCGCCGCTAGAATGTTTATCGTCTTATCGAGTTTGGAATGCGGTGGCTCTCCAATTATCGTTCGAGTCGTCAAGGAACAATGAGGCAGTTCGTTCGATAGACTCGTTCCATCGAGATCTGGGTCACGAACGAGCAAGTTTATCGACGAAAATTCTATCGGCGTGGAAATATTTTTTTCCCCGTCCCCTGCAAAGAATACCTGATCGTCCGGTTAATCGCGATCGCAAAGATTTCCGTGCGCGTTCGGACCGTAGAATTCGAGACCCGTAAACAGGAAAGCGTGATTCTGTTTGCGAGGGAGCACGATAATTATCGACACGCACCGGCGCCGTTTAATAGGTTACGTAGAAACGCGTGTTCGAGAGTCGATTCCCCGCGATCGCGCTCGTGGTTCTTTCGATTACACTCCGGGATAATTTCTGTTTATTAAACATTACAAATTCAGCTTTTTGTATGTATATATTTTCAGACTGCCCTTGTTGATACATATGAATCAAATGAAATTAATCTTCCTTAATCTATCTATTTTTATTTAAAGAAATGTTATTATTGACGAGATATAGAGGGACAAAATGATAGCACACTTAACGAAAAACTTTAACCATAAAACAATTAATGAATAATGCATCTATAAATTTCAATCAATCTGTTTGGTAAAGATTCATACAATTGTTTAATATTCTTTTGGCTAATATCCTCCCACTCGTCCAAAATGCACTGTTTTAAATCGTTAATATTTTGGAATTGTCTACCATTTTAGTATACGGTTCTGGCAAGATGTCCCCAACAATTTTCAATAATGTTGAGGCTGGGGGATCTTGCTGGCCAATCCAAAGTACGAATGTTATGCGAAGAAAAGTATTTCTTTACCACTTTCTTTTTACATCTTGTTGTAAAATGTATTTACTTCCAGCAATTCTTACAGCATATGTGTTTAGTTGTTCGGTAGGACACATATTATCAACCACGTTTTACAAGGAATATTCGCTATTCATTAACTTATACACAACTGAGAAGCGTAAATCTGCTACTTGTGCTATCATTTTGTCCCGCTTCCGGACCAAAATATTTACGTTTTCATTCCTGGAATTCTGTTGAAGTAAATATTGTGAATGATATTCAGTACATTATACATATAAGCATGCCCATAGATGTAAACATATTAAAATATTCATTTTTTTCAATTTATAATACCAAACGGGAGAAATTATAAGATGTGCTACCTTTTTGTCCTCGAGTGTAACGAATAACCGTACCAATAAACATTTGCGTCACGGTCTGTATAGAATTGCTTCTTAGATCTTTGTCGAAATCGACGATTCCGTTTAGGTGATCGAGTATATATACGATACGTAATGCGTTAAAGATGCCAAGGTCGCGAAACGTCGAGCTTTCAAAGGCCTTGGACGATTCTTTGGTCCCCGAGAAGATGCTGGCAAACAAGCTGCCGCGTTCCGGTTCCTCTTTCGAGAAAATCAGGACACGCTCTTGCAACAAAGCGGTCTCTTCTGTATTGCGACGCGTCACGCCGCCACATTCGGACACAGAATAGAAGCGAAGTTGGACAGAACGAACCGGGGGCGACGGAAAATGTACAAGGGTTATTTTATCCCCTGCTTGATCTCGACGAGAGCGGACGCTGCCGGTACTCGTTCGCGTACCATCCACCCTCCAGGCAACACTGCGCCTTTCTTCAGACCTTTTTCGCTTCTGTTTGCCTAGAAACGAACCGGCTGGCGGACGAACAATGCTCGTTCAATTTTAAATTACGATTAATAATTATTTCGAGGAAATCGTACGGTATCGAGGATTTCTTTCTTACGACGTACGGTGGACCTATATCCGTTTTATACTTAGAATTCATACATGGCGAGCATGATAAATAAAAAAGGAACTGCGGCGCTTGTTAAGGGGTTGCAGATCTCTTAAAGTTGTCCCCCCGAAACACGGGTGGAAAGTATCCTACTAAATTACGACGCCGCCGCGTCGTTCTCTCTATCTTTGTTTCACCCCTTCCGGTTCCTCCGCCGTCCCGCCCCCGAGCCTGTCACACGCACGTAAAATACAACGCTATAAAGGATGAACGCGATAACACCCTATCGACGAGTCTTCTCCGGGAAGGGTTGACGCGATATTCTCTTTGAGTATTCCGCCCACGCGACGCAATCCGTGCACCGTCGAGAGGATCGATACGCGGCCGCAAGGCGGAAATTATTCAACGCGGGGACGAAAATTCCGAATGCATTTTCGAAAAGAATATCTCGGTGCGTCGGTGTAATCGTTTTTGTTCGCGAAGCACCGTCGGGAAGCTCTCGTATTCCCCGTTTCGGCGTCTCTGTTACGATTTTTCGAACGAACTTTCACGGTCGGACGTTCGCCGTCGGTGGCCAGAGCAATTCGGACGTTTTAGAGTTTTCTTCGCCGCGTTTTATGACACTCGATGTGTGCATGCAAATAAGGCGCGGCTTTTGATTCCGAGATTGCGTACGGCCGGTTATACGATCCTCCTCCTGGACAGGCCAAGGATCATAGTCCGTGTTAGAGCAAGTACTCGGGAGTGCCAGACACCGACGATACCCAAAGGTTGTTTACGACCTTTGTTACGGTATTAGAAGGGCCCTTCTGTCACGCGAGACCCGTGAAATGTTTAGCGAGGTATCGGAGCAATACAAGCAGAATTTGGCCCGTGAAAACGTTAAACGTGTCTGGATAAAATCTGCATTAATTCGATAGACGTAATCTAATTTGTTTGACACGCGAGGGAAAAGGGTCAGGGGAATACTTACCGGGGAACGAAACGGTATGAAATAATTGGATAGATCGTCGCAACGGCTTGATACCGCGGTGTCACGATAACCATCGTAATTGTAGATTTTACAGTAAATTGCACGAGCGCCGATGCGTTGCGTTCAACTCGCGAATGCACGCACGAGCACTCGCAAAGCACCGATCGCTATCTGTCCCGTGACCGTGTTCGTGTTCGTGTTTGTTCTGGCATGTTGGAAATATACAGTGCCGCGGGAACAGAACCTGCCAGGATGGCATCAATCGCGCGTATGCATCGAACGAGCCGCATCTCCGGTAAAAAGGTCGGAAAACTGGGTCGGAAGAGAGTAGAGGACTCGGTAGCGTCTCCAAATATTCTCTGAATTATGCATCGAGCTTCTTTGTTCTTCGATGACGTCAACGTCAATGGCGACTGACGAGAACTAATTCACACACCACTTTGTTCGATACGGTGTTTGGAAATATCTCTAGTTCCAAAGACGCCAAGGTTCCCAGCACACATAGTAATGCAATAAGTGATCGAAGTAATAAGCGTCGAATAATTGCTATCGATCGCGTAGTTCCAACCGTTTACCGATGACAATAAAACGAAATTACCGTACGTGTACCGTGTACAAGGTATGTAATAAATCGATTCGACAGAGACGCATACGAGAAATCGCAATCAGAGGAATACGATTAAACCTGACCTCCGACATAGCGACGTTGACGCAAACCGGAAATTGTTGCAAGTTTCCCAATTGCAGTCGATCGTATCGGTTTCATTTTTCTCTCTCGTTGTCGTTATTTACATAAAGTTTTTCTTATCGGCGATTCTAATGAACTCCGCCGGGGCAGTTTAAGAGACGTTTTACGAGCTTTGCTTGTTCTATCTCGCAGGAATATCTTAAAGCGGAAGCGGAAGAAATCGGCGGTCGGGAAGATCGACAGAAAGGCGAACGGAAGGAAAAGAAAAAAAGAAAGATTTTGCGGTTGCAGCACGCGACGCGACAATCTTATCGATTTCCTCTTTCGACGGTCTCTCATAGTGTTTCCTCTTTTTTATCGATTCAATTTTGGGTAAGAATGCGCCCTGAGTCGTAACGTTCTAGTTCGTACGTTGTCGTTTGGTATAAGTAATTAATCTTTTATGCAGGGTGTCATCGTGTTCGTTTATTAAATTATAATTTCCAAGCACGATGAGCTCGTTCGATGAGTTGCGGACGGCACGGCACGTATGGAAGCTTTAAACAAATATCGATCAACCGATGAAATCGATCGTGCAGCAGCCACAGAAGCGAGTAATTTACATTGGTTATAGGAAACGTGGTTCGCGTAAAAGCAGGTGTAATGGGCAAGATTGCGTGCAGCAGCTGGCAGTCACGATGCCTCGAACCACGAACTGTCTGTCGACGAACGAATCCAACAACTTGACCGATGAAAAGAATTCTAGAAGCCATCTTTCCCCCGGTGCTCTTAATCCGCTTGACATCGCTAAAATTATTTTTTCCACGCCTAGCCTTTTTTTGCCTCTTTTCTAATCTCGGTGGAAAAATATCGTAGCAAAGCGATCGGTAGTGTTAAACAAAATCATTCGTGTTGTTGGTAGCGTAGAAAGAACGCGTTCGTTTGGCTTTCGTCCGAGAATCACGCAACACGAGGTGACGTAACGCGTTCATTGCCGATGGCCTTCCGCCTCTGTCGACTGCTTTCGAGACGCTGTAAAACGGCAGTAATGGCGAAAGGCTATTACCCTGTACCTACGTAGCTTCCGCAAACACTGCTTGCGCAAACCGTGCCTGAAACAACACGATTCAAAGTCAGGGACAACATTCGCCGAGGACTCGATTAATCGCATTAGTCAGTCTCGCGTGTTAAGCTAGTCGGTCTTTGTAGGCGAGTCGAATTTCGATTCTCTGTGTTGCATATTCCCCGTAATCGATTAATCGAGGCTTTGTTGTATCGTAGTTTAAACGCGACTATCGGAGTTCAGATACCAGCGAGTTGTTTGCAGAAATACGTTACCGAGAACCGTCTGTGAAAAATTGATACGTACGTTGTATTTGTTCGATTTATCTGGATATCACAGTATCTATATGTCAGTTCTTCAAAGAGAGACTACTGTAAAAAGTGAAGTTATTGTCGCAATCAAGACAAACGCTGTGTGGTAATCCTCGAGAACACACCATTGAGTCATCGAAAACGAAATTATATATTTGAAGAGTGATAAGGAGGCACTCGGTGTGGCGTAGAAAAGTCGAGCGATCGACAAATTAAGAACGAGTGTGCTGCAGTTGTGCGAAGTTTGTAGTCGCAGTCGGTCGTGTGTGAGAACTACGAAGGGAGAAGTAAAGGATCGTCGTCATTAATTAGGTATTATTACCGTTAAACGAGGTAGCCAGTGGTTTCTGTACGTTTGAACGAGACTAAGCGCGCGTTATCGGTTCAGCG
Organism: Colletes latitarsis; assembly: GCF_051014445.1. Lineage (NCBI taxonomy): Eukaryota > Metazoa > Arthropoda > Insecta > Hymenoptera > Colletidae > Colletes > Colletes latitarsis. Next base: position 23,406,819 of record NC_135141.1, on the reverse strand, counting down.
TGATTTCTAAATTATCCGAGCAAACTCCGAAATCAATCTTTCGCCGTTACAATCGCTCGTCGACCTCTAGCGACCGGATGAACTATCTAATCTGCTCTCTGACCGTTCATTGTTACATGGAACGCGTGCGTAACCTTGCTCCGTATCTACCACGTGATTCTTCAACGTCTCCGGCGGGCTTCCCTTCAACATCCGAGTCAATGTCGCGTTCCTTTTTCCACTAACGCGAGCTTAGCATTAGAAATTAGACCACAGGTAACTTACAACCGTAATTAACCCCCTTGGAAAGTGGACTTAGGTTACGTTTACGGAAGAGTAGTCGGGGTGGGTTGTGTCCTTAGTTTTTCGAATGGGAAATCCCGATCGAGGGATGATCGTTTAACACGGACATTTCGCTGTCGTTGGTTGGCCTCGAGCGGAGTATGTTTACCTTCGCGCGACTGGTTAATACCTCGTTGTTTATGAAGCTGTCGCCTTTAACGGGCTCCACATTGCATGGTACGTGGCCCGTGTAATTCGTGTTCGTGTCCTACGGTAAATCGGTTTGATAATGTCGAACCGGGCTCTCCTCGTGCGATCGACAACCTTCTAGCCCCTAAATCGAGATTCAGAGCATTCAGGTTCCGCTTACTTCGGTCGATGGATTAAACAAAATAAGAGAACGTATGAATTAGGCGGTCGAAATTCGTAGAGAAACGCGTTGTCGCGGTGTTTGCGTTAAAATGTCGGTTAAAACGAGCAACGAGGAACGAGCGTCGCGATAACAGCGTTGGGGCGAGCTTTCTAAGGCGGACTGGTTCTTTTTCTGTTTCCCAGGACTGGAGGAAGGTGTCGTGGTGCTGAGAGCACTCGTGCCGGAGGGTAATGCGCTTGGTGACCGGAAGTGAGAAGCCTCGGGCGGCCTTTTCTTTCTTCGGTCCTCGGTCCTCCTCCTCCACGGCGTTGCTCTCGTCCCAGTCGAACGGCTGGAAGGAAGGAGGAACGGCGCAACCAGGTCCCGGGGGAAGCTGAGCTGCAGGTGTAGGAGAACGGGAAGAGCAACGGCAACAACGGCCAACAGGGAGCGCCTCGTCCAGGACGGCGCTCTTCTAACGCCGATAGGAGGGAGTTATGGTGTCTCGCACATGCGATGACTGCGGCCGCAGCCGTGGCACTGTGGCATCGTGCCCACCTTTACAAGGCGATCGTCTGTGTCGTGCTCGCCCTCATCGCCATTCAGTATTTACTTAGCGGCGTCCTCGATCGTCGATCCATAGAGACGATTTTCACCATTAACACCACCAGGTATGGTTTATAATATGCGAAACGAAAAGATCTTCGAGGTGCAACGATACACTCCCTGCACCGTCCTCTCCGCTCGCAAGAACAAATCCCACGGTGCGAACCCCACCTTTTTCACACCAATATTAACGCCCACCGTCGCGCGAAAACTGGATCGAAGCGTTACACTTTAGGACCTCTCATTCTCAAAGGTGAGTTCAAGACTGAATCGAATCGTCGATTCCGTGACGTCAGATTCTTACTTTAGAACACTTTATTCGAATCCAGACGGTCTTCAAAGTCTCGATAGGTCTTGAAATCTTAATTGGTCTTGAAGTCCTAATTGGTCTTGAAGTCCCGATCGATTTTGAAGTCTTAATCGGTCTCGAAGTCTCTGGGCTTGGTCGACTGTGAATTTTTTAAGTGCTTCGAAACTTTTAATAAGTCTTGAACGTATCGGATAAGTATTAATGGACATATAAAGCTTTATTCTGCGATAATACTCCTTTAACAGCTGAAAATACATTGTAGAAATATTTGAAAAACGTTGTTTCATTCCGAGAAGTAATATAACTCGCCAGTAAAAGGTTAACTTATCGGATTATTATCTATCCTTTGCATAGAAATATTGTTAGATTATCGACGGAATGTGTCACGCGCGTTTGAAAATTGTACGTTATAAAGCAATTTAGAAATGAGGTAAAAAGCTTAGGTTAAATTATTTTACAATATTGCATTATCGCGAGTTTTATGAGGCATCATACTTAACTATAGTGTAGGTTGGAATTTTTAAAACAGTATGATAACGAGATATCGAAACATAGTAGCGTTTTTTTTTCGTCTGTGTAGGGAATCGAGTCATACCGGATCAGACATTTTAGCGGTCCGCGCAAGTGTTCGACTAATATCCACAATCTCCTCGCACAGAGTTTTCGCTTTGATGGTTTTTGAAAAGTTGCTAAAACTCTGTTAGCAATTTTAACCCATTTACATTGTTCTCAACTTTATTCATGAAACATCGAAACGCATGGAATATTCACTGTTTACTGCGCTATCAGTTACAAGATTTATTAGTTGTTGTTTCAAAGTCGAGTGCTGGTGAAGAGATATTTTACTACTTAAATTAAATTACTGTTTCGACGTAATAATTCGTGCAATTTTATCAAGACTCCTACGCGGATAACTTTGCATAATGGCCACTTGTGCATTCTCGGGTATTCTCAAAAGCAAGAATAAACATCGATGTTATCCAAGTCGGTAGCTTCTTACTAATGACCTTTGCCTCGTGAATTCTGTCGATGGAAGTCGAGAAGTAGATAAAGAACCGTTGCAACTGGAACGAGTGTGCATCGTACGGGAGGTTCGCACGGCGAAGTACGCAATTACTTCTGAAATGACCCGAAGCGTATTTAAACTCACAGAGGCCGCGTATCGACGTGTTGGTCGAAGTCTGACGCAATAAATTGGCACGGTCTGCATCGTCGTCGCGAACTATTTCTTAAACGGCTCGATTCTCGCGGAACTCGAGAAATCTTCGGTCGAGGGTCTAAATTCCAGAGTAATGGCGCTCGAACCTCTCCCGGATGCGTAGAAATCGAGCAACGGATCCCTCGGATCTCGATTATTATTCGGCTCGCCATTCGCGTCGGCAAGTTCGCAGACCTTATTGTTCTTGCATCGTCCCGGGGAAAATTCGCGAAATCTCGGAACCGTGACTTCGTCGAAAGTTCGTTTAATTTGGAAAGTATCTCGCGCTCGTCCGGGTTCGCGTCTTTTAATTAATTTAGACGCCCGTCCACCCCTGCTCGAGCCTCGTCTTCTCTGTTTACACACCGATTCGCGATCTATTGCGCAACGCTGTGGCCAATCCTCTTTTCTCGACGCGCCAAATCATCTGAGCAATGACCATTAATTTATTTAATGGATAAGATCCTTTTACTTCGGATAAATACAATTCTAAAGTATATGAAACAGAAAGTAGAAGAAAGAGAAAATTATATTTTATTAATACTTGCGTTTACTTTCAATCATCGATTTTTATGACCTTTTATCGTATCCTATCGCCGTTTGAATGATATATTCAGAATAGAGCCGTGCCAGTTTCGCCGGTATATTAGTCGAAGTTACCGCAGCTAGTTGTCAGATCAGCAACTGGAGGTTACGTCGAGATCGATTCTCGTCCTTTGAGACCCGCAGACACGCGAGAAATCTTATTAGTTGGCTTATAACAAGGTAAAGTGGCTGCTTAACGGCGAGGCTGTAACATCACAGTTACCTATACATCCGTCTAACGCGGAGAAACAATTTGCGGGACCACCGATAATGGAAAATGATCGGTCGTTGGTCGTTACCAAGGTTTATTCCTTCTTTTATCATTGTACTCGGGTCTTGTATCGAGAAACAGAGTCTAACGGTAAATTTTCGCACGGAAAACACAATTAACCCCTCAACGCTCATATTTTTCGAATTAATGATTTCTTTATTGGATTTACGTATAATTTGAAGGAGAAGAAATATTGTCATCCCTTAAACTGTTAGATTGAACAAATATCGTTTTTCAAAGCAAACGTATTTATGAAAATCGTCGAGAGCTTCGTTAATGTGATTCGTTAGAAATATTACACGATACGCGAGCACTTAATCGCCCGTGAATTATTGCACTATATCGATGCAAATGGTTAAGCGAATAAAATAGTGGAGGATTAATGCGGCCAATTTGGGGAAAAAGTTGCGCGGCCCGTTTCCGGTCGAAAATCGTGGCAAATTACCGCGATTTAGCCAACGGTGGCCGTAATTCTCCACCATCGAAGTAAATTTCCGTGAAAATTCGTCCTTCCAGCCGAGCCGGCACGTATATTCCAGAAGCGTACGTGATCTCGTTACTTCGTTAGCGGTCATTTAGATTGTCCGTTTGCGGAAACGCTCGGCTAACAATCCTTTGACCTTTGCGCCTTCCGAAACGTCTATTCCGCGTCCGTAGTCGGCAGTGTAAAATTCATCGCGAACTTTGGCCGATTACGTTGTCGTTCCTGCGTGAAATATTTAAAACTCCCTTGCTGACACCCAAAAAATAGTCCCACAAAACGACGCTCTGTTCTCCTGTCTTTTTTTATAACAAGAAAGAGAGGAATCAGGAAAAAAGAGATGTGAGACGAGTCTTGCGTGTGTCTTGGTCGGGTTAAGGTCGCGACTTTGAAAGTAACGCTTACAACAGCGGCATTATACTCCTCGCCAGTCGCGTTTGCTTTCGCGACGCTAAACTGTCATCGTTAAAGGTAAAAAAGTCGGTTCTTCGGAAGTTTTTCCTCGTTCCCGCGTCGACCTTCTCGCCACGGAATTGAATATTTTTCGCCCTCCTTCGGAATGCGCGTCGTCGAGAAAACGGTTTAATTAAAAACCGTGGAGCGTATTTAACGAGACGGTTTCTTTCGCTCCGGTACGATTTACGAGCAGTCGGTAACGGTTAATTTAAAATTTCACCAGCGGCGCGCGACAACAATTTGTTATTCCCGTTTATTCGTTGCCCTGGAAGTCCAGCCGCGCCGTGGACCAGTTATTTGTCGACGTTTTCGCGTTGTTTTCTGTCGCGCGTCGAACAGCGAGTCATCCGTTTCTCTTATGATTGTTCGATACGCGTAATCAGGCACTCTGCCATAATCGAAACGGAGAAAAGTTACGTCGTAGGAAACGTTGGGTGTGGTCAAGATTGATTGGTACGGGTTTGCGGGAAACGAGTGAAAGTTGGAAGGTCGAGAAGACAAAGTGTTTAGAAATTTAGAGATCTCCGGGAACGCGATTCGGTTAGGATCGACCTCGTTTGACCGTTTTATCCATGATTGGAAACGAACGCCGAGCATCGGAGGTTTCAGACGACGCAATCTCGTCGCGTGCAAATAGTCCAAGTATCTGGATCGATCGTCTCTAAGTTATTTCGTCGATGTATCACTGGTTAATGCCGCGCAGTTGTTTCGCAATCAGCCGCGAAGGTTGCTCTCGCGTCACTTTAGATGAATTCTCGACGATCGCGGCAGGCTCGTTCTTCCGACGCTCTAATCGATACTAACGAGAAACTGACAGCCCTTGATAGAGCGAATATCTTTACACTGGATGTGCCTCGATGCTCCCTACAGAAACCTATAAGCAGAAATTGTTCTTCAATCTTCGTTCGAAATAGCGACAGCCTTCGTTGAAACTATCTTTCGCTGCCACGTTATTTCCGATACGTCCTCGACATTTGTGTACCTTTTATATCGCAATATTTCTAACGAGAATAGAATCCGTCCAGATACGATCCGTCATATCGCGCCTCGTGAGTGTAAACAACCACCCATTCGAACAGCTACCTCGCATTTCCACGGACACACGCTTACGCGCCTAATCGCGCTGACACTCGCTATTACTGTTATTTGCGATGGAGACCCATCGCCGCGGAGATTGTTCCCATATTTCTCCTCCATACGTCGAGGAATGTTAATTCGGTTGCATGTTACCTGGAGGGCCGCAACCGTACTTCTGTTTCGCCATGCACACCGGTTATCATGCGTTATTACGCGCAGCCGTGTTTCCGTCGAACGAGTCGTTTCATCCCCGAGGTTTTTCCCTCCCGTGGACGAGTACGTGTTCCAAGTAATCGATCGTAGTTTACGAAAGTCCCGGGGCAACTTCCGTCGGCCATCTCTAAATCATCGTCGAAGGAAACGCTCGTGGTTTCGTTCTCGTAAATCTGTCCCCCAAACGTGCCGTCATATTTCCCAGAAGCATCATTCCTTCTAGTTCTTGTATATTATCGAACGGTTGTTGCAAAATTTTAATAATCGAATTAATCGTGGTAATTAAGTCTATTACCCTAGATCGCATTGTTTCCTAAACAACAACAGATGTTCGCCGCGAATACCAAAGTAGATTCAGCCAACGCATCCGCGTCGCGACGCACGATGCATCCCGATTGAAATTTCATTAGCATCGACAGTTACTTCTCGGAACTGTTCGCTCGAAACTTCGTCGGGAATAAATTTCACCGTTCGGCTATTTTCCTAAAGTATTTCCGTACCGGAAGCAACCGGTTATATCGCGAACTCTGCTCCCATCGATCGCTTTACGCGTTCCGTTTTATTTTCTGCGACTCGAGCAAGAAATCCTCTTTTATTTCGAACGCGCGCCGCATCCACGTCAAATAATATCGAGGCTCGTTTAAGTCTAACCGTGCGACAGATACCGGAAACGTTTTAAAGGACGAATGGGAAGATGCTCGCTTCTCTGTCCCCTTTCCTTTGCCTCTTCTCGCAAACACTGAACTTTCCTCCGCGTTATTACCCCTCCATCCACCCCGTGATACGAATACAGAAAACGAGAACCCGACAAACTTTTATTAGACCTTCTCTTTTGTCTAAGCGTCGATCGATGCGCGTACTTCGCGAAGAAGAAGCATTGTCGATATTGCTTCGCGTTCGCTGGGAATCAATTACGCGCCTACGTCGTACGTATCCGTAGAAACGGTTGCGTTACACGTCGAGAGGATCCTGCGGGAAGGATTAAAAGTGAAATATTATTCCCTGCTCGCAGTTGTCGCGGCTCGGCTAACACGTTGCGTCAGATTTATGATGTACCATCCGTACTAGGAATACCTACGAATTCCACCGGTTCAGGACTTCCTTGTGACTTACGATGCAATTCGTTGTACACGCGGATATAACTCCATCTACATACCGAATTTACTCGTACGTAGTTGATCCGTGCGTTTCAATCCCCGTAACTTTATTAACCGTTTGCTTCGCCAACCGATCAGCGCATCCAAATCGTCGAATTTTCCCAAGAGAGATCGCGTTGAAATTATCTCGTGCAGCCCGATGAATTTTTAAACGACCCATCGTACGTGCAAAGCGAACGCTTTTTACGTTATCAGTCGTACTTTGTCTTCCATGCTTCAAACAGATTTTACGCTCTGGTTCGGGTTTCGGATTCCCGAAGCGTGGGTGGAACGTATCGCCCGATGAACTTACAATTAAATAAATATATAATTATGTTACGGTCGAACGCGCGCGAGCTGAATTATTTAAACACGGTTAAATGCACGGGAAATGCCACATAGTTGCAGCGACTGAACCAACTACATAATACATCGAGTCGGTGAAGTTATGCGAAGCATACCGGGCAGCTGCAGAGATTCCCTCCGGATGGAATTCAAACTGAACGATCAGAATTTTTTTAAAAGGATTACTTCGCTGTTCATTAACATTTCCAGAGAGATAATGACGTGCGATTTCCTGCGAGTAAAATCTCTTCGACGCCGTTTCTATAGAAATAATTTATATCGAAGCTTATATCGAGTAAGTTTTGTATAAAATGGTTAGAGTATATTTACTAATCGGGTTCTCCGGTGAATTTCCACTATGTAATCCGGCTCGAGGGGTTAATATTTGCCTGTCGGAGACGCGGATGGCGTGGAACCCTAGTTGGACTTGATTTTAATGGCGCCAACGGTGCGCGAGAGTTTCATTTCGAAGGTATGAAATCCATACGGGCAGCGTATACGGAAAGGGACAAATTTCAAAGGCGATAAAGTTGGGGTTTGGCGAGGGCCACAGGTGCGCGTGCGACGGGCATGAATATTCATGGGATTGTCTGAGAGATTGGTGCTTGGCCACTGATCTCCCCCGATGAATGACGTTATACAACGATGGCACAATCCCCGCGGAAATTGCGACGACGAAACGGCGGACCGTCGCTAAAACTCCGATAATGTTCGTCGTGTCCGTCGTTCCGCCGTTGCAGCGAATTAAATTCGATTTCCGAGCGCGTTATCGAAACTCGTCACTGTTTCCACATGCGGACCGCGTGCATCCTGTGCCGTCGCGCGTTGCATACGTACGCGTTTAATTATCCGTCGATGATTTCATGCACCGGTGAAAAAGTCCGACGCGGTTCGCGATCGACAAGTGGTTTTCGAATCCGATTTCCGGCGGAAAGTCGTATCGCGCAAAATAAAAATTTCCCCAGTTATTATCATGCATCAACGACAGAGGTCAAACGTAATTCGGGCTATGAAGAGTTAGCCTGAACGCAACAGAAGCAGTATGCTTTAAATACCGAAGTAAATTGCCAACGTTGCTAACGAAAGAAAGCATCTTAAACGCGATCTTGTTAATTAGAAATGTCTCTGCGGATTAGCAAACAAATAATTCAACGAGCAGTTTAGATCCGGGTAAACGCTCGCGGGACGAATTCGCCTCCCGTTTCGAGCAACCGGCGCGAACGTCGACGATAAAAGAAAGCGAACGCCGTCGTAAATTCGGAAAATTTCGCCGGCGCCCGCTGTTGAATGGAAGTCAAAGAAGAGTCCCGGCGGGATGCAATCCTTGCAATTTCGTTTTATCGATCCCCGCGAAAAACCCCGTGGCTGAATCTCGAATCGAGCCGGGGATACCTTGGGAAACGGAACGGCATTAAAATGAGACGGACGAGTGCGGTGAACGTCGGCCACGAATATTTCAAAGGCAGTTCGAGTAGTCTCGAGCGAATTAGAAGGCAAAACTCCGTGGAGAGTGCATTAAGAAAGTGCTCGAGAGCCGCTTTTAAACTTCGTCGTAGGCCAGAAGGCTCCGGGCACCGGTGCCAAACTCGATTTTCCGGCAGGTCTCACCGATTAAAGAGATCCAAAATTGCTCGGATATCAAACGTACTTTTCCATTCGCCTTGAGACACGATTAAAAAATATACACCAAACAGTTTTATTCCTTCTTCGAATTTATTTAAAATGGGATACATTGTATCTCGATTCGCCAGGCGACCGTCAAAGCGTCGAGGTCAGAGTTTTGGCAGCTTCGGTCGGAAGATGATGGCTGCGAACGCGTTGCCGGAAACGCTGTCCTTTGGCTGGCTTTGTCCTAGGTCAAGGTTTCCGTACGCCACGTCGTGGAAAGCGTTACATCTGTACTCGCGGCAAACTGGCAGGACGTGTTACCACAAAATTAGTCGGTCGATGCAAAAGCAACATAACAAACGCCATCCTTTGAATGGCGAGACCACCAGGCGCCTTTCCATTACGTAAATGGCAGAGGGGAACTTCGAATCAAACTTTTCTCGACACGTGTCGTCGTTAATATGCATCCCGTATTTGAAGTCGATCGCTATGGGTCCGGAAGACTGCATCGAACATCCGGAATTCACGTAATGTGAATTTTCTCGCGTAGTGGCTCCTTAACTGTGACTCGATATCAGTTTTTATCTCAGGAGATATCTAAACAAAAGAGATATCATACACTAGTTATCATAGTGTAAATAAATCAAATATTTAATTGAATTTGTTTAAATTGCCCTATTTTTTAGTTAACGTAAATTTAAAAGGAAACACTTAAAAGCGTTAGGAGTTTCTGGTAACAAAATTGAAATATAATTCGGAGTGCAAAGGGTTAAGAGCAGTTCGAAGTATTCGAGGCGCCAATTTCTGAACGAATACCGCATTGTCAGCTCAAGAAGCATTTGCAACGTCTCGCCGTGTCAGCTTTCGGCCATCGGGACGCAGCTATTTCCCCGGAGATTCTTTAAATTAACGCGATAAATGCATGTCGAGCGTCGATTGCCGTTACCTGCGCTTAGTTTGTACTTTATTAGGGCCTCCGAGATCCTTGGATCGATTCGAAACCGCGCGATCGCCTTCGAGGATTTCTCCGGTGAAATTACTGTCACGATTAGATGGCCGATCGGTTTACTAATCGTCGTAGGACGTCATTAGCGTACGGCACGGAGTCAGCCTCGAGGTAATGCTCGCATAGCTCGTTCAACCTAGGCACAACTGGTTTGGTAATTGGTTCCCAGCGCGTACCAGTCACTCGAAATCAATACTAATCAATATTTGATACGGGACTATAGAATTTCATCCGTATGCGTAATGTATAATTAACGAGGTTTTTCTTCGGGCACATCGGTAATATCCATTACCTTCGCGACATATCCGCAGCTGCGCATCCTGGAAGGAAGTTGTAAAACTATGATTTCTATTACGCTTTGATCCTACTCCTCTCGATTGACAGTTTAATTAGATGGTAGATATTTTTTATCCCTTTGCGGACGAGAGGCGAGTGAGAGAAAATTATTTTTCTGGGAACTGGAAATCTGTTTAATTCATTCGTACATTCTCTACAAACATGTAAAAAGACAGGGAAACGAACAGCCAGTTGCACATTTGAACTTTCGCAAAATTTTGGTCAAGAAATTGAGAGGAGATTTTCGTCAATCACGAGATAGATCTGCAAGTTCGACGTCCAACTCTGAAGAAATTCGTCTAAACAGAAAGCTTCATGCAATTCTTACTGGCACAAAGAAGGATTGCAAAGTTTGTTCTAGTCGAAACAAACCAGGGAGAAGACACGAGACGACCTATTTTTGTGATACATGTCCAGATAAGCCAAGAATCCATCTTGGTCAATGTTTTATAAATGATCATACCAAGCGAAACTACAGATCTTAATTTTTCTAAAATTATATTCATGAAGGTGTGAATATAGATAAACTATCGAAATATAACGTTTTTGTAAGATAATTTATATGTAAGATCATTTGCAAAAATCGCCTCGTCCTGCTACCTGACCCGGCTGAAAAAGTCGTCGTCCGCAAAGAGTTAAGACGTTCCTTTTCCGATCGAGGAACCAAATTAACGCTCTTTTCACTCTTGACTAACACCATTTTGTTTTTACTCTCCGCTAGAAACGTCCCCCCCTTTCGTCGCGAACTCTTTGTCTTTTTGTTTCGAGGTCGTCAACTTTTTACAAACGCTGACGGTTCGCCGCTCCTAACCAAAACTTTCATCACAATTCCTCGCTGTAAATTGCGTTGCATTTTTCCACGTAACAGGGTCTTCGCGCGACCCGAGCTGCATAATGAGTAAAACTAACAATGTTTACCTCTCTGCGTGTAGGCAAAAGGGGGATTAAGTTATCCAGCGGGCGGTTGTTTACATTGCTGCTACTAAAGAAAATTATTCTCGAGATTTTATCGTCTCGCCTCCTAGATTGGCGTTGTGGCGGGTTGCATTATCGGGTCTTTCTTTGGTTCGCGTAGAAAAGAAACGGTTCGAATATCTTTCGATGACCCCGCACCGGGCCGTCTTTAATTAGATTCCGGTTCGATAGGCCTTTAGAGACAGAAATACGGTGGCTCTTTGTGGAAGGTTTGCGCCAAAACGGCCAGGAATAAATCTCGGGCACGCAACGGCTAAAAATATTCTCCGATTCGATTGCACGATGAACTGACGAGCCGTCTTCCTCGATTTCAGGTACGCCGATCGCACTTACAGGCACCATCCGCGGGGCCTGATCATATACGGACCCGTAACGGTGCCCAGTTTACTGAACAATGGCTCCGCGACGACCCTGCAATGGGCCGGCCGGGGTCATTCAAATTTCTCCAAGTTGGAAACCATGTTCCCCACTCGGAACGCGTACGTCCTTGGGAGTTCGCAGGAAGTTTCGACGGGGAACTCGACGAACAGCACCGTGTTGCAACGATGTCCACTTCTGCCCCCAAACCTCGGTAAGTAATTGGCAATTTTGTCTAGTTGTTTCCGATAAAAAAAGAATTTCAATCCGTTCGAGTTTTCCTGGGCGATCGTAAGCTCGTAAAGACGAACAGGAAACAACCGCTTTGTTCTATCGAGTAAAGCAATAGGCTTTCTCGTGCAAACAGTTGATTTACGAGAGTGCTTCGACGCGACGAGTCTAACCTTGTAGTCGATGGCTACGTGTGCCGTTCGTTTATTTATCCCACGGGATTCCCTCGACGGAAGAAACGAAAAGACAAACGAACGCTCGGGAATCTCGTTCCCGTTCTCTCTGGATTTTTTCGCGTTCTCGTTACAATCGACGCAACGAGCCATCGATCGCGATCCATCGTGCCCGGTGTCCCGGAACACGGGGATTTCCAACGCGAACGGTCAACAAATAATCGCTATTTCGGGGGAAAAAAACGTAGTTGATTCGTGACTGCGTCGCGGTGTTTTCAGTTGGACCGTTGGCTGTTACCAAATCGCCTCCCGAATTGTCGGTGATCGAGAAAGCGTTCACAGACGTGAAACCCGGTGGCAGAGGATATCCGGCGGATTGCGTCGCCAGGCATCGGGTTGCCATTATTATTCCGTTTCGCGATCGGCCTCAGCATCTTCAGGCGTTGCTCTACAATCTTCATCCGATGCTACTTCGTCAGCAGATCGACTACCAGATATTCGTGATCGAGCAAAAAGGTGAGCCAATATTTGCATCGAGAGATAATTAACAATCGATAAGATCTCGACCTGTAACACCGAGCTGACCTCCGATCCTAGCTAAACGACCATAGGGCGTGTCTATTTATACAGAGCGTATTTTAAAGGTCGAGCGTCGAACTTTTCACGCTATCTCGAAATTGCGCTCCGTACTTTCGACGAATATACTTTGCAGGACGCCGTCGTTTGTCCGATACGATCAATCCGATATCCTCGAACGAACTTCTCGAACTATATGTCTCTTTCATCTACTTGGAGCTCGTTCGAAACGCTAACGTGATTTTTAATTAAATTTATTCCCGTCGAATCGCCGGAGCATCGATCGGTTCACCGTCCCGTGCCCGCTTTTTGTTATATAAGCAACGGGTCAGTCGATTTCCGACGAATTTCGACGCGGACGACTCTCGTCACGATTCGTCTTGAAAATCTGTTAAAATAATTTTAAATCATCTAATAACTCGTAAACTAATTTAATATTGCATAATCCTGCCCGTCCTCGTTTCGAGTATGCGAGCGTAATTTAGTCGCCCCATCGAGCGAAACACGTTATTGCTCTCGAAAAAGGTCAGCATAATATTATCAGTGAGTGTCAGTCGAGCGCCATAGCGCTCAGAAGTATTCAGTTTACAACCTCTTTGACCCGAAGCGAGCATATTATTAATACGAACGAAATAACACTCATTAACGTAAGACATTTATGTTTCATGGGCACTGTTTAAAATATACATTTGAAATATGAAAATATTGTCGGGTCCTTCCGCGACGATGCAAATACCGTTCGGTCGGAAATTCGAGTCTGATGGTATTTGCGTTAAACGGAAGATAGATCGCGAGTCAAAGAGTCTCCTCTAATAATTCTTATTTGCGGAATCCGGCGCGGGGCTCGCGATAAGGGATTCCAGCGGCGAGCCGTAACGAGTTTATCTCTCTTCGAAACGAAACGAACTGGATGGCGGGGGCGAGCCAAGTCGAGCAAATCCCGCGGGATCCTCGTCCCGGCGAATGGGAATTATTGAAACGCGACCAATCTAATTTCCTCGTTCGCATAATGGCCGACGCGGACGAAACAAAAGCAGCGACCCCGGCCGGGTACGTCGTCCGATAAATATTCAGGATGACAGCAATTATGTAAAAGCGATGTATTCGGTGGGTGACTTTGCTTCGACATCGTCGCGAAAAGAGAAGAGAGCCGAGCTGTATAGGAGCCACGGTTGGAAGAGGAAACGCGCAAGAAGAGGGAGAATTTGAATTGCAAAGAGGCGGTAGAGCGGAACCGTGTCCGGACCATTTAAAGCAATTAAATCCGCGTTAAGGCGAGCGTCCTGGTGTCGCGTCCACGGCTAACGTTCGCGTTTAACTCGCCTAGCGGCCATCGAAATCTGCCCTCGATTTTCGTTCGTCGAGATAAAGTGGCGCGAGAGAGTGGTCAGACTGTCTCGCGAGCACAGGGTGCATCGAATCCACGCTGCCGATACCGCATTGCGGTACATGCAACAGCTATCGTTCCGCTCTTGTGTCCCCGCGATTAAATTACGCTCGAGTTCGACTTACGTAAGGGTTGCAACGTCTCCAAGACCCTGACCGTGAACCAACGATCGCCGCCTTCCTTTTTCCACCGTATCCGCAGCGAAAGATGGGTCACCGAGTTTTTTCTCGACGCAACGCTAGCCCGTCGACGCCGTTTTACAATGTACCTTTACATCTTTACGCTTTATCTGCAGATTCCGTTAAACGGATTTCTCTGAAACTGTTCCAGCGACTTCGTTGATTAAGTATGCATTCTGATAGGCGCGAGCGACGCAGCGCAGGTCTTCGAAAGTAGGTTTCTCGCGAAGATGACATCGATGGAATCATCCAACACCTGTTGGGTCCGAGGCGAGCCGAGGATCGCTCGAAAGTTACGAGTCACGCGGGCACGTTAAAGTGGAAGACGCGATGCAATTAGTCGCAGCTGTCGTAGATTCGCCGCGGTACCGTTAATATCGTTTGGATTCGTTTGTCGAAAGCATCGGAGAAGTTGCCATCGCCGTAACTGTACAGGAACGTGTTCGCGCGGTCCTCGTTAACGGGAAATCGCCCCCGCGCGTGATCCACGATCGATTTCGTCGAGCATAATTAATAAAAACACGATAGATTTATCGTACAGCGTGCAGGAAAATGAATCAGTTGTTATCGCACGGCTTTGCAACGACGCGAAGTTGCGGAGAGAACGTTTAAATTATGTTTCTCCGTGCGCGCGCGAAGAAATATTGCGTTACTTGTTCGTTGAGCTAATATTTGTACTTGTTAGACGACGGAAACGATGATCCCCGCGTAGGGAGACAAGTCTCCAGTCGGTATAATTTAGGGTAAGGAGAAAAGAAGCAGCCGCGAAGAAGATTGTATATGACGCCAGCGATTTGTCGTGGTTCTTCCCCTTTTCGGCTCTCGAGACTCCATTCATCATCCTCTTATCCTTAATGCGACCTATAACCGTTACTCTTTCGCGAAGAAAAAGGTGTCGTGTTCGTTTTTGCCATTCTGGCTAAGTAGATGCAAGGAGAACCGTCGTCCGTTAACGCCGCCCGCGTTGTGCTCGTGGAATACGTCAAATTAGATTAATAACGAGATCTTCTGTCCGAGCCGATAATCTCGGGGAAACCCGGGATTATTGAATCAAATTGTGATCGATCGTCCGGATTCCATTAAGCGGGACTGTCTAGCAACAAACGAGAAAATTAATCTCGAGGCCCTCGAACGCCGGTGAATTTTCTTGGCGATAATAAACCCGCGGGCGAAGTTCGTTTGCATTTATCGCAGTCGAGAAGCACCAGCCTCCGGGAAATTTTAATAAAACCTCCGGGGGCGATCGTCCCTTTGCCCTTCGCGCTCGAATCGAATTCGTTCGGCCAGGTACGTCCAGACATAATTCTACGACAAGAGTTAGTAGCAAAATTTGGTCATTCGACGTCTCCATCTTCGAACGAATGATTTTACGGCGGTTTCGAGTACCTTTCGGGTAAACGGAGGATGGTCGAAGCGTGAAAACGCATCGAGGCAACGGTATTCGATGGCAAATGCGTGGAATCGGCTCTCTTTACCCGCGACACCCTCCATTTTCTCCCTTTTGATGCGATCTCATGCGTCACGTTGTTCCTCGGTTGACCTACATCTGTGCATACGTATGACCACCGTGGAATATATTTAATAATAAAAAAAAATATATTTACATCGTAAAGTACTTAAAGGTTTACGCGTATCTTCGACGACTTTGGTCGCTGATTGAAAAGCGTCGATCGATCGCAAAGCGTTTTAGGAAAAGGGTCGCGCCGTCGACGCGAAATTCTCAGCGGCTTCGCGAGAGCTCTATAGAAAGCACTCGAGCGCCGTTTCCTACGTTAATTCGCACGAAGCCTGATAAAGTTCTCATTGTGTTTCAGGCAGCGAGTCCTTCAACCGCGCGATGCTCATGAACGTCGGTTACGTCGAAGCCTTGAAGGAACGGCTTTTCGACTGTTTCATTTTTCACGATGTTGACCTACTTCCGGAAGACGATAGGAACTTCTACACCTGTCCCGAGCAACCCAGGCACATGTCGGTCGCAGTCGACAAGTTCAAATACAGGTAACGCGTTATTTCGGGCGGTTCGATCGCGAGCTCGGGAAATAGAACACCGCGAGAGACCGTTTCTTTTCCATGTTCCGCAGGCTACCGTACGCCGATCTGTTCGGCGGCGTGTCGGCGATGTCGCGCGAACAATTTCGCCTGGTGAACGGATTCAGCAACGTGTTCTGGGGCTGGGGCGGCGAGGACGACGACATGGCTAATCGGATAAAAGCGCACGGTCTTCACATCTCTCGGTATCCGGCGAACGTGGCGCGATACAAAATGCTCACGCACAAGAAGGAAAAGGCTAACCCAAAGAGGTGAGCCAACAAACCTTTATAGTTGATGTAGAGGTCCGAGAAAATTTTAAATCGCCGGTTATTAAATAGGCTTACACCTTGACAGGCCCGAAACGAGCGGTACTTTCACAAATTTTTTACAGGATAGGTCGAAAGCGTTTCTTGATCTCTAGAAAACTATTTTTGTTTAATGTCTATGTTTATTTCTAGCAGAGGAAATTGAACCGTAGGTGATAACTCAAAAACCGTTCGACCGAATTTAGTGTAATTTGGTAGACATATTCCCAATAAAAGTACTCGTTCTCGGCTCGTCAAGGTGGTGAAAGCTCTCGACCCGAAATTGCAGTTTCCTTGACCGGCGAACATTTGCTCCGAACAGGTACGAGTACCTGAAAACGGGCAAGAAGAGATTCTCCACGGACGGACTGAGCAATCTCCAGTACGAGCTGGTCGATAAGCAGAAGCCAAAACTATACACTTGGCTTTTGGTGAAGCTGACGCCCCCTCAGCCCAGCTGATGGCTGTCTTGGATCGGGTAGTGGAGAGGGCCCAGAGACGTTGTTCCGCGTCCAGTTCCGGGAGGAGGCGACGGAGACTTGTACGGGATCGAAACTATGTTTAATCGGTGTGTGGACGACCGGTTGGAACGATCCAACGGTCGCGAGTGATCGTAAAAAGTTTGGTTCCGGTAAAATTCGTAGAACGAATCCGCAGCTTTCCGACGACGGTCCCCCAAGATGTCCTGGAGCGGCGTGTAACGTCGACGTTGCATCCGCGCACGATTCTCGCGGGTTGTTTCTCTCGCGGGTGGTCGGCGGCAACGAACGAGAGAAACGTTGTTACGTGATATATTTTTATTCCTCGTATTTTTTTATCGCAACGATAGGCTAGAGAGCAAGGTAGAATGTAGCGTACGAGCTAACGTGCCAAAGGAAAATGTGTGTGCGTGTGAAAGCGAGCTGGCGGCCGAAACGAAGAGAGAAAAAGAGAGAAGAGCGGGTCGGTAGAAGCTCCAGTCGTCCTTTTCGGAGTGTATTGTACATATACGAGTACGCACGATCCACAGAAGTTTGAGGCTTCCTCGGTCGGGTTACGCGAAATGCCAGTAGCCCGAGTTTCCGGTTGACCGCCGCGTATCTAGGACAGTTTCGTGGCGAACTCGGCTTCCATCGAGCTCCCGCGAACCTGCTTGCGTTGCTTTTTGCGACCGAGATCCCTATTTCGCATGGAAGCGAGTACGCGCGCGGCAAACCAATCCGGATCTCCATTGTAATTTTTAACGCTAGATCTACGGAACCCGTCGGTTTCACGGGTTTTAGATTCCATACTTCAAGTCGCGGAACTCGTAAATATTATCTGTTAGCAATTTATATTGAATTTTATATCCCAATTAAAAGAAAAACCACACGAATGTCCGTAAATCTAGCGTTAATGCACTGGTACCCGTCTATTTGTTCCACGGATCCGTGTACACTGGCCGAAATTTCCGTAGAGCCGGACTTTTCGACGTTGTACTTATGGTAAGTTAGCATTTTATATGATTTTGGGATTAATCGAACGAAACGAGCATGTGGTTGTATTAACAAACGGAGCCATCGGGTGGAGAAAGGGCCTGTACGTCAAAGTGCCATTTCGTGTACGGCTCTAAATATCGTTTACAATCTTTTTTTCTTGTCATACTATGCGTGTACATGGATCCTTGATTCCTTGATACACGGTACGCGTGTGTTTTACAGGTTTTGCTATTCATCCTTTCGTTTCAACGGACATTTTCTACCGCCATAATCTCCAACGACGAACCTTAAAAAAAACTAACCGTAGATTTCAGCCAGAAATTGAAGCTACCGCCGGCGCGGTCGACCTAGAAATCCGCGCCTTTGCCTTTACGATTTATACGCCTCTTTCGAACTACCGATAAAGGGTCCCCCGTTATCGGGAAGACTCGTACTCGACGCGTTGGCATAGAACAGACGATAGAAATCGCGTTTTTCTCAACGCGAACTACTTTCCATAGCTTCCGGCGGAACGATGAACGTTTGCGTTTTTATCGCGAGCAACCATAAACGTTCCGTGGGTCGGGGCAGCGTGAGAAATCGTCGCTCGAGAACGACGGAAGCTTTTGGTCGTTCGAAGTCCGCGGGCACGGTGCTCTCGAGCGGAACGAAAGGAAGCCTATTTTTTTGTTTAGGATTCGCGTAGTCATCGATCAATAAGTCTCGTTAATTACGTCGCGAAAAGTTTATTTCTGTACTTGACGTGATCTTGTACAGACGGACGTATAATGGAAACGGTACTTAAGCGTCTAACGCGAACAAAATGGCGGAACTCTGCGTATTCGAGGACGCTCATCGTTTAGCATTTTATACGTATTTCCTTGAAAACTATACACACATACACACACCTACACACGACACATGCATGCACACGCTTCGTTCGAAAACTGTGATTCGCTGGTGAATTAAACTCGAGACTCGGTTTTTCAAGGTTTCGAGCCGTGGAATCTGTAGACGGAAGGCGGTGAAAGTTTCGATCGAGGTCAGAACACAAAACACTAACATATCACGCGTATCATAAAGCACGTGGTTACGCGCGCCACGTTGGTCGTTTGGAATCAATACTTAAATCGTTAAGGGTGAGAGTACGGGCTGTGAATAATGCACCTTCTTTACGGCGACAGAAATCTCGCGAAAGACGAGGAAGAGCGCGGTAAGGTCGGACCAATTTCCTTTACGCGAGTACGTGCGAACGGATCGCCAATAATCGTCGCCTCGTCTTCGATAACCAGGGAACAGTCTTCGAATTGCTGCGAACGTTACTCCGAAGCGTAAATCCTCGAAAAATGCACGCGTTTCCCCCGATCTCCGCTCGTCAAGTGGGCGTCTTTTGCTCGAGTCATAAGTGGAAGATTGGGTTGTGAGAATACGGAGAATCGAAGACAACTAGTTTTGATTTTAGGCCGTCGTAAACTACATCAGCTAACATTCAAAAAATTTTTCTCAACTTGAGTGGTAAATCCTGGCAGTCAAAGTGTCGAGGGTCATTTATAACCCAATGACATCAACTAACGCTTGAGTTTAACACTAAACCTACCACGACCGGTCATCTGACCAGTTGAATGATTTATATTTCTTTATAAAAAACTGGACAAAATTTGGTACAAATTCTCGTTAGCTTCCGATGTAAATAGGAAATATACGTACAGCAAAGAGAGAATTTTCAGTTTCCACTGTCTTAAAAATCTAACAACGCATATTAAAAATAGTTAAACTTTAGACGCGTGCAGTTTCAAAACTACTAATGTTTTATTTATAAATCAGTCATTGTTGGAAGCGGCAAAGCCTCCCCTTTAGAATGGCTTTCGAATTTTGTCGATCGGACTTTTCGTTTTCGAGATATCGTAATTTACGTAAAAGGTAATTTTTCTAATTCAACTATCGCTGTCTTCGTCTAACGCGTCGCGACGAACCTCCTTGTCGCACGTTGACCCACTGACCGAGTGACTGAGTGACGTCACGTTTGCTATTCACTACGATCACGTGCGGTCAACGACCCTGACAAGACCGTAGTAAGAATGTAAACAAACGCTTCGGACCCCTATATCTCCGGAACTAATAAAGCTATCGACTTGTTCGAACGCTCGTTTTAAAGGGCATTTCATCCCCTATCCGTTGACCATATTACCTATTACTATTTATGTTGTCTTCTATGTTTATTTTAACATTTACTTTGACTCTACGTGCCCAAAGTAGTTTCAGCACTTCCTATTGATCATACGACTAGTGTACGATAAAACTGGACTGTAAATTGTTTATTTAATTGAACATGAATTTCGATTTGAATTTATATTTGTGAAAAGGAAGACTGCCCATGGTAGAAATGGGTATATATGAAGTGCCGGTAGGTTTAGTGTTAAGGACATTAATTTTATTCTAAATTATTGCAAGAGGTTTATTGAGAATTTTCCAGTACAAAGAGTTTTCCAGTAAAAAGAGTTAATATCTGAAAGTTGTAAAACTATCGAGCATTGGTGCACTTTGCGATGGTATGAAAATGGGAATTCACAGCGATTCGAAGCCCCAAAAAATATCGAGCTTCGAGCGACGAGAACAGTGTGTCATCGATGCCTTTTGCACGTTGTCCGTGTTTGTAACGGAATCCTCTGCGCGCTCCCTTAATCGTCCGTTCCTACCGATCGGATTATCAAACAGCGTTACCCGAGAAGCGATCGATGTTGCTCGTTTTTCGCAACGATCGGGTGTCCGACGCTGTTCTTGCTCGTCGATATCGAACGGAGGTTAAACTTGAAGAAGAACGACGCGGTTTGAAACGATTTCAATCTACTTTAAGGACACTGTACCATATAATTATCGTTATCGAATAATATCGATATTATAGATAATCGAGATAAGGGAGAGACGTCGGGAAACGTCGAGATGTGTGATCGACGCGTATCAAACGCGAATATCTTTTCGGTTATTGATTGAAAATTACGCCCGGGAAAATCCTCCCGCGATAGGCTTAGATTTAATTTCTTTCCTCCGATGAAAAGACGTCGAAATTAATATTTTCGCGAACGATGCGTTCGAATTTGTTTAAATAGAAATCCTTTATTTTTGTTAGTAAATTCCGGGTGTCCATCGGACGGGGCATATTCGTTTGGTTGATTTTTCGTTCGCGCTCGTTCCGGAATTACTGAAACTTCATCGACAAAGACGACATAGTGATCGAAACGAAAATGCATAGAGTAAGGAGATCGTAAGTATTTATATATGATGGTAATCGATAGTCTGATACGTACGCGCGAGCGCGTAAACGCGATGCATAATAATACGTACGATTATTATTATTATAATCCGTCGCTTGTGTCGAGGCATTAAGGTATTCGCGAACGAATGAAACGGACACGAGGACTATTTCTACGATACCAACCGTTTGATACGAAAGCAACGACATTTTATAAACTCTGCGTTGGTACGCCGAAAGGGCGGACCGACACCGAAGAAAATTGCGAAACGTAGGGCAAAGAGAAACAGAACAAAGAGACATAAAACGCAAAAGGAATGAAAAAAATGCATCCTCGTGTACGTAAAACATGATATCTCCTCAATTTACCTGGAAGATTACAGGTTTTCACAGGTTACACTCGTGATGTATCGAAACAATAAATCTTGTTAAGGCTTATCCTCTTGATCCCGTGTATCTTTACTGCATTCGTTCTTTTCCTTTTAGACAAGTACGTATGGATTAATCTGTGCGTCTACTCTTTACAGTAATGATTCATAAATAAAGCGATAACGAAATCGGACACCAGCGGATATTTATACACGGCGATTTAGCTGATGGCCACAGTCTTTTACAAGCATTGTCTTCGCTGGCTCCAAGGGGGATCCCCCCGGTCGTTTTAAGAATCATTACTGTATTACGGACAATCAAATCGCGACCTAACCGAGATTTGCGTCCTCCCTCGTTCGTAAAATCTCCCGAATCATGTTTCCCATATTCTTGGCGGTGAAGTTGCTGACGCTGCCCAGCAATCGTATCATAAACTCGTGATTCAGAAGACGATGCGCAAGAACGACGTTCTCGTCGTCGGTTAGATCGTCGTCCCTCAGCTGCTGGTACACGAAAGTTAAGCTGTCGCGAAGACTCGGGAGACACGGTTCGAAAATCTCTGGTTTCAAGACGTGCCACGGTAACGTTGCAGCCAGCACCGTCTAAAAACCAGATCGTGCTATCTATGGAATGTTTTATATTTCGAAGCTCACGAATCCGCGGCAAAGATTCTTACGAGACAAACGTCCAACGACAGCCAATAAATGACAGCTTCTTGTTCCGTGAAACAGCATTCAAAATCGCCCTCGCCGAATATCGAGGAACTGATTATCGAAATTCTACCGTGTTCCACCCCTTCGTCGTAGTCGTGAACGGAAATCGTCTGATCAAAGTCTTCCAACGACTGCTTTCCTATCGTCCATCCAATACTCTCGTCGACTTTGTGCATCAAGCGACGAACGATCCCCTCGATTATCTGAAGCGTATCGTTTCGATAGAATTACTTTACCACGGGTAAATTTTCTAATTCGTCGTACCCTTTTAGTTTCGTGACGAAAAGCTTCGCGCGACGTTTGCACCCGTCGAGCAACACGCCTTTGCTCGTAGAGTTTCTCGACGTATCTCTCGCCCTCGTCCACGTCGGTGCAGACTCTGGTTCCCAGCGCTAACGCGAGCGCCTTGGCGAACCCTTCGCGAGGATCCTCGTCCTTGCAAAAGGCCAACAGCAACGCGGTGTAATTGACCGTCCGTTGATCGACCATGTACATCCGGCAGAGCAGGTCCTTGGCCAGGATCAACCTGAGCATTTCCTCGGGATTCGAGCAGCAGGTATCCAGGATCGAGATCGAGCTCGCTTTCGCCCTCAGCAACGATTGCCTGTCGTATTCGTCGCGAGAGAAATGATAGAGCTCTTCGTCGTAGAGCTCATCGCGATTTCTCTGGTAATCGTCGCTGAGTAGCTTCCAGACGTCTACGTCCGTCCCGGTGCACTCGAGGAACCATAACGGCGTCCAGAGATACTGAGCGACGGTCACCAGTTCGTTCAAGTCCTGATCCTGGATCCTGAAGCGGTCCCTCGCGAGCAGAATGTCCCGGTGAGACGGCAACGGAAGTTCCAACGCGTACACGACGAATTCCCGCCAGTCGACGTAATCCGCGGACTCGAACAGTCGATCGACGAGGCACGAAACGTCCGTGGATCGTAATCGATACCAACAGCAGGGCAACGATATCCGTTCGCCCTCCTCCATCCCGTGACTGACCAGGTCCTGAAGGATGTAAACGAAGGCTCGCTCGGACATGGTCCCGTGCGGAGCCACTCTTCGAAGCACTTCCATCAATCGTGCTATCTGACCGACACGGAATCGCGTGTCGGACGCTACTTCCTTCACGGTCGTACGCCTTTTCGGTGGCAATTCCATCACGAACACGTTCGATCGTATTACGAAACGGTCGTCCTCCAGCAGCATCTCCCTCTCGAGGAATCTGGCCTCCTCGATCGCGAAGCAGAACACGTTCGCCATTTCGTTCACGCTCTTCATCTCGCGCCAGTACCTGCGCGATCGATTGCGAATTACTGAAACGTGCACGTTCGCGAATAATAGTGATAGTTTATTTAACTTGGCGTACGTTTTAAAAGGAGAAAATTTAAGGATGGATCGGTGCAGAATTATTTAACTGCCGTTAAAGCACGTGAAAATGAAAGCCCTTCTGCCTGAAATGATCTTTTATGTCTCTAAAAATAAACGCGTTATCCAGGTGACCTGCCTTAAATGCTCCGCTCCGTACGTGTCATCGAGCATTCGCATACTATACCACATACAGGGTGTTCACCCACTCGGTGGCATTTATTTTAGGGGCTGATTCTACTGGCCACGGTAAGACGAACATCGAGGGTGAAATAATTGCATTAAGAACTTTTAATTTTTACTTATGGGGAAGGTGTTCTGATTGAAAATAAATTGCATTACGTCTTATATAGATTTTAAGCTATTAACCTGTCCACGATGGAATCGTAAAACTGATGGAAAGTCTTCTGCATCGTTTCCAGCAAGAAGACGACTTCCGTTCGGGCTGCGGCGGCTATCGCGTCGAGTTTCGCGCGAATTCGATCTATCTCGAACGTCGTGGCATACCGCCATTCCAACAGGACATCCGGTCCTCTGGACGCTGTTTTTACAGCTACAGAATCCGTTAAATCGACCGAGAAATCTTTGCTTTTGGACGTTGCGGCTGTCTCTCTCTTGAGGATGTCGTTGGTCCTCGTTGAAACGGCATCCACGATGTTCCTCGCGTAACGAACGTTTTCCATAATGATCTTGAATATGCTCGCGTTCTCCGCACCGCCAAAAGGTTTCTTTCTATCTACTAACAAGTCGTAAATCTCTTTTCGCAGGAGAGAATACTCGACCGCGAGCGGAGAAGAAGAAACAGCGATTGATTTTGGAGAACCAGCCTTAACCTTGGACCGTTTGGTCTCTTTCCGGTCGGTCAGCTTCTCCGCGGGCTTCGAGGATTCCGGTTGTTCCTGAAAGTTCACAGGCTCGTCGTGGCCCACTTGCATTCTGTTAAGAACAACTTTCGAGAAACGCGTCTCTTGCAGCGGTCTTTTCAACGTGGTCAAATAGTAATCTTGGATCAGGTGCATCGTGTCGATGAATCGGTCTAACTCCGCTTGAATGATCCCTACGTAAACGTTGAACAAAATGGTCGCGTCATGGACGGTCCATTCTTGGTCGACGAACCGTATCCGTTCCTCTTCCGCCTCCAGTCTCCTCCGGTCGCATATATCCCACAATTGGGTCTGAAAGTCGGCCACCCGACGGTGCAGCTCGCACTTGACGTCGGCGTCGTGCCTGGCGTCCTCGTCGATGGCGTTGAACGCCAAATGAAACTGGTGCAACAGATCCTGCTTGTTGCACGGTCTTTTTATGAACTCTGTCGCGTTCCTCGCGATGCAGTCCTTGTACGGGATCACTCCCGACGCGTGTACGCTCTTCAAGAACAACAGTTCCTTAAGATTTACCGTGTACATCTTCTCCATGTCCTCCCAGAGGTTCGCCAGATACTCGACGAGAGCAAAGGGTAAAGGAACTTCGATCCATTCCCAGTTCGCCTCGCCGGGTCTGGGTTGTCGAGGGTCGAAGTCCATTTGGAAATCATCGTACTCCTCCTCCTGGCTCTGTTCCGTTTCCTCGTCGCCGTCAGACGGCGGCAATGTGCGTTTGATCACCGGCGCCTTGGAGCCCGTGCTCCTTTCTTTGCTTCGCTCGTGACTCTTAGGAGCGTCCCCGAACAATTCCTCGGACGGTTTTCCCTCCGCGTTCGTCCCGATCACCAGCCGAGCCAACGCCCTTAACGTCGTCGAATCCAAGCTGGTGTAATAGAGCAGATAACCGACTCTCTGAAAAGCGTAGAACTTGTCGATCGACGGCGCGTCCTCCTTCAATATTTCGTACGATCGATCCTCCGGCTCGAAGTTCTTCGGCTTCTGCGCGACTCTGACGAACAGCTTGGCAAACGTGGGCGATTGGATGTCCTCGATCCGTTTGATGGGGTCCGGCACGAGCCTCGACTGCCTGGGAAATCAACGCGGGACGTTAGGTACGCGGTTCAAGAGCGATCAGAGAGTACGGCAGCTTCGTTTTATTTGCCTGTACAACGGGATGGGATTGAAATCGTCCTCGTAGATGATTCTCGGCTCGATGGACTCGACGTCCTCGATGCTGACGTCCTCGAAGTCGAGGACCTCGGGGTTCGGGGGTATTTTGGAACCCGTCAGGGCTGCTTCTAACAGAGACATTTGTTCGTACGTGTTTGGATAGTCGATTACGGCCCAACTCTTGACGCCATCGAGACTCTTGAGATATTCGATCAGAATCTTGGTGGTGAGCTCGTTGGTGATCGGTTCCCCTAGCACGAGATATTCGTAGGCCCACTTACCTACGAGAAACGCAAACATTCCGTACAAGTCTTCCATATTAGAAGAACCGGAGAACCTACCAATGTACGCGGAATCGGTCAACGTGGCGTCCAGATCGTCGTAGGGCAAGTTCCTCGGGGTCTGGGTCTGTTTATCCCGCGCCTTCGACTTCTCCTCCACTTTCGTGTCCGTCTCGTTGTTCCCTTGACGCTTCAACGTCTGCCCAGACGACCTGCTTCGACGCGACGTCGCGTCTTCCTCGGACTTCAACCGTACGCTGGACAATCTCCTCAGAAAACCCATTCCACGCTTGCCTCTTTTAAGCTCGTTGACGACCGCGTCGGTCGCCGCGATCACGTTCGCGTCGATCGAGTCTACGTCCAACATCTCGTTCTTGTACTGTTGCAAGCAGTAATTGATAGCATCCTCCATCCTCACCAATCGAATCTCGTTGCTCTCCAACAACTTTCCAAGCGACTCGTGCACCGTGGGACTCGCGACGCCAACGATGATCGCGGCGTTCTTCGCTTTCGGCAACGATATTCGCGACCTATCGATCCGATCGGAGTGGGCGTAGTTCAGGAGGCGATGGACGACGTACCCAAGCACCACGCGACCCAACTCGAACATCTCGAGCGCATCCTCCGCGAGCAACGGCGCGAAAGCGTTCCAAGGCGGATTCGTCTGGACGTAGTCGTCGAAGAGCGCGTCCTGCAACACCTCGGTCTTCTCAATCTTAATCCGCGAGACTTCCTCGAGCACGCGTTCCTCGTCCCCTTCGACGTCGATATCGATGGCACACGTGATGTTCTCGTCGAAGAGCGGTTGGCACCGAACGAACATCGTCTTCCATTCGCGCAGTATCGACTCCGGAACGCAGCCGTCGTTCGCCCTTCGATAGTCCTCGATCTTCAGAGCCAGGTTCACCAGGTCCTGTACCGTCTCGCGACAAAGTGCCCGGTGCTTCTCGTGCAGCTTTCGTACCTTCTCCTCGTGCAGCCTCCGCCGGAGCTCGCACATCCTCTGACACTCGATCTCCACGTCCCTCTGCTTCTTGCAGGCCAAATCCTTCTCCCGTTCGAAGCTCATGCGATACTCTGTCTCGCTCGTCTCCGCCGCCATCTTTTCGAGAATCATCTGGTTCTCCGCCATGATGTTCTTCTGGTCGCGCACCTCGCACAGCTTCGTCACGATCTGCTTCTCGTAGGTCGATTGGTCCAGCACCCGGGCGGCGATCGCCTCGTCGAAAGCTCTCTCTTGCTGTTCCTCCAGTCGTTCCCAAACCCTCGACAGCAACTCCTTCTGCATCTTCGTCTTTACAGCGGCCATGGTCGCCGCGCGTTTCCTGCGACACTTGAGCCAGTCGACGTACGCCTTCGCCATCAGCGGATCCTCCGCAACCGCTTGGAACTCCTCGAATTTCTCGTCGTACTCCACGAATTCGTAGGCTTTGGGACGGTGCCTCCTAGCGAACCGATCCAACTCTTCGCTCTCTTCCTTCAGCCTATCCGGTTCCGATTTCTAGGAGAGGATCGATGTACAGGGTTTTTAAGTGGATGGGGCTCGAAGGAGCTTACATTGCGTTTGTAGGCGGAAAAATATACAGAGAAATACTCTTTCACAAGTACACGATAGTAGGTGGAGAAATTTTTTGGCGAACAAATTTCTGATCGTTCTAAAAAAATTATTTTTAATTGTGGGGGTCCATTACAATCATTTTTGGTGAATAGAAATCCTACGCAGTTTCGAGAAAAAAAATTCCTTACCGTAAATATAATGTCTGACCATGAGTGAATGATTCATCATAATTTCTGAACGGATTGGAGGATTTTAATGTTTCAAAATGCAAGCAATGTATAGGAGTAGGTGGGCGGTGGAGCACTTGTGAGAGAGACAGGCCATTTAACACTAGATTTACGGAAGCCGTCAATTTGACGGATGTCAGATTCCATATTAAAAATTGCAGAACGCGTAAATATTATTTTTTAACAACTTATGTTGAATTTGATCGATGCAATGGCATGAATACATATTTTAATTAAAAGAAAAATCGTATTTTAAGATAATTGTCAACATGAAAGGTATCAATAAATATATGTACGATCAATGCCCGTAAATCTAGTGTTAATCGAAGCCTGTGTATATCAGGTGCTTTGAATCTACCTTTTGCTAACCTCGTAGATACCTCGGAAACGCAATACTCGATCGGCTGCACGATCGGATACGGATCACAAGTCTCCAGTATCATCTGTTCTTTATCCCGTTTGAGTTTCGTAAGGATAGCCTGGAATTTGGAGCCGTACCAGTCGACGGTTTCCTTTCCCTCGACGAGTTTCCTCGACAAAGGATGCTCCGGGGGTTGATACGGCGGAGGATCCTCGCTGATGGTGGTCACCTCGAACTTCTTCGACGTGGGGACGAACTTTTCTCGCTCCTTTTGCAGCGTGATGAAGTGCAGTCTGTCCTTGGTCTCCAGACACAGGTAGACCTTGTAGAACAGACGCAAGGACGTGGTACCTTTGCCGCAGGAGATCTCCACGATGCTCTCATCGTCGCAGTCGATGCCCAGAAAGCGTAGCCAGATTCTCAGATGCCTTAGATTTACTCTGCACAGGGCGGGATCGTCCGTGTCGATGATAGTGTCCAGCTGATCGCGGGATATCACGTCGTAACTGTAGAGAATTTTCGCTAGTAGTCTGCCGTCCTTGGTGTAATGGCCGAACACGTCTGGGGATAGATCTACCATGAGTCCCAGCCTCGCTTGCATCCAGGATTGCATGATTTCGCCCATGATGATTTTAGTTTTTCGAGAATCTTGGCGCCAACTACTCGATCTTTCTTTAGGTTATTTCTTGTCGATTTCACTTGACGTTGCAGCTCGATGACCTTACGGAAAAACAAATTGCAACTCGAATATAGCCGCTATGATCAAGATTCAATCGTTAAACAATTTACAGGATGTTCGGCTATCCTTGGGAAAAATTTTAATAGAGGATTCTAGAGGCCAAAATAAGACGAAAATCAAGAATACCAATTTCTTGATGGAGGCTTCGTTAAAAAGTTATTAACAATTAAATTCAAAAATTTCAAATCGTTCTGGAAAAATTATTTTCGGTTGCAGGGGTCAATTACAATCATTTTTGGTGAATACATATATCCCCGAAATCCTACCCACTTTCGAGACAAAAATTCGAGTAAGTGCTGAAAGTTTTGGGTGAAAAAAAAGACTTTCGAATCGTCTTGGAAAAATTATTTTTAGTTGCAGGGGTCAATTGCAAGCATTTTTGGTCAACAGACATACCCCCGAAATCCTACTCAGTTTCGAGAAAAAAATTCTTTACCGAAAATCTAATCTGAGGCCTGAAATGTCTGCCCGAATTTTCATGCGAATCTTTAAAACGTCATAACTTTCGAACGGATTGGACGATTTTAATGTTTAAAAAAGCAAACTACGCGTATTTTGGTGGAGAATGTGTACAAATCGCAAAAGTATTCGAAAAGTTGGTCCTTGACCCCGCAAAATGAGAAAAACACCATAAAAATGATCCAATTTTCAAACAGCCGTAACTCCTATAATAGTGAATATATTTCAATGAAACTTTTTTCTGAAGTAGAGCTCATGGGTACCTACAAAAAAGTATTAGACAACTTTTCTGTAGGGCGTCAAACAAAATTACTAAAAATGAAAAAATAGTTTTTAAGAAAAATCGACAGGGGGTAGGTGCCTAAATTTTTCGACGAAATTGAAAAGTTCCAAATCGTTCTGGGAAAATTATTTTCGGTTACGGGGGTCACTTACAATCATTTTTGGTGAATAGACATACCCCCGAAAACCTATCTACTTTCTAGAAAAAATTCGAGGTGTGAAATTTTTCGACGGAAAAAAAAATTTCAAATCGTTTTGGAAATATTATTTTCGGTTACGGGGGTCAATTACAATCATTTTTGGTGGATAGGCATACCCTCGAAATCTTGCGCATTTTCTAGAAAAAAATTCAGTACGGTCGGAACTTTAAACGTTAATAACTGTTTAACGAAGCCTTCATCAAGAAATTGGTATTCTTGATTTTCGTCTTATTTTGGCCTCTAAAATCCCCCATTAAAATTTTTCCCAGGGATATATAGTCACCCACAGGCTAAAGCTTGAAATTAGAATCAAAATAAAAACTAAATATACAATATAAAATCTTTTCTGTATTGCAGAAGACAGTCGATGTTGCAACAGTTTCCCTTTCTACAACTCGTTCGTTTTTGTAAATTATGTCTTACAGATCTAGCGATCTATGCCTTTGTTGCGTACGTCTCGACCTGTATTCACCACCAGAGGATCGCTGGATCATCTTGATCACTCTTTGTAAGTTACAACAAATTTTTCATTCGAAGTGCAAAGACAGGCGCTCCAGTCAATGGGGTTACACCCCTTAGCTTCGGTTCTCTTTCCACTATTCACCACTGTTTAAAATACCCCGACGCAGACCGATTACAAACCTACATATCATACACGTTGTCACCAGCAACTTAGTTACTTAACCAAGTCTATTTCATTAAACTAGTTGTAAGATATTGTAATTAGTGACGTTGTTGTTTGTAAAATACATTGAACTTGGTTGTGTCAACGAGTACTTGATACCATCCTGTTCAATTCTTTCGTCGCGGAACTCGCCAAGTGGCCTTACGCCCACACGATTAAACATTGCGTATAACTGGACGGTACATGTTGCGTGTGTGAATGGGCTGGGGCATGGGATATTTGCCGCGGGTCAGTCCTGCGGCCAACGTGACCCCGTGGCCGACGGCTAAGTCCCATGCCCCAGGATTGTTGACGCTAGTGACCAGGCGTCTGCGGTTGAATGTGAGTGCGGTGGGAGGAGTACCTCCCACCGGAAGAAGCCTGAAAAGGCAAGACGCGGCGGGGGACTCTGTGATGGCTCACTAAAATCCCCCGCCAGACGTCTGAGAATGGTCACCGTGGGGTTTTAGCCGGTAAGAGTCCGGCACTACCCGTCGTCCCTCCCTTCGGACGAAGGAGGGCCCGCGGGTGTCCATGAGGATTTCCCTCTTTTGTTTTATAGTTGTTCCGATACATAGGCGTAATTTACAAACGATCTTTTAAATGTTTCATATCAATCTTGGGAAGAATTCAATTTTATGTAAAAAAAATTAAATAAACTTTTTCTCTATCTTCTCTAGAAAAGAACAACTTAAACGAAATCTTATACATTACATGCTTACTTAAATCGCATTGAAAACGAATACCACAAATGTTTTAGAATAATGTGCAAAATGGAGTGCAGAGATGCCAGACGAAGCGCCGAGTGCACCGTGGGACACGTCTCATGGGAGTTAAGAGAGGCAGGCTCACGTCAACGGCATACGATTCGGAATCTCGACTGCCCAGGCATTTTTACTTGCCTTTCCTAGAGTTCATTACTGAACTCTGCGAATTACTCCTGGTTTCTATTTGCCTCTGATGACCTCTGATGACCAGTGCTGACAAAAGTACAGAACTCTCGACAACTTTTGACACCATACAGCGACTGTTACTGACTGCTCCTGATTACTGCTTGCCTCTGCTGGACTCTGCTGACCATCGCTTATATTTCTGACAACCTATAACGATTACTACCGACTTCTGCTAACCTCTGTTGGTCTTTGCTGATCTCTGTCAGCGTGTGCTTGTCTCTGCTGAACTTTCCTGGCCTCTGCCGAACGCTACTGACCACTGCAGGTATTTCTGATAATGTATAACGATTAATACTTACTACTGCATGCCCCTACAAGTCTCTGCTTGCCTTTACAGGTTTCTGCTTGCCTGTGCATGCCTTTGCTGGCCTCTGCTGAACACTGCTGACCACCCCTGATGCTTCTGACATCGTATAACAATTACTACATGCTACTGTTCGCCCCTGCTGATCTCTGCTTGCCATTGCATGCCTCTGCTCGTCTCTGCTGACCGCTGCTGACCACCTCTGATGATTCCGACAACGTATAACGATTACTACTTGTTACTGCTTGCCCCTACTGGACTCTACTTGCCTCTGCATGCCTCTGCTCGTCTCTGCTGACCGCTGCTGACCACCTCTGATGCTTCTGACAACATATAACGCTTACTACTTGCTACTATTCGCCCCTGGTGATCCCTGCTTCCCACTGCTGGTCTCTGCTGACCACCGCTTATATTTCTGGCAACTTATAACGTATGCTGGTCTCTGCTTGCCTCTGCACACCTCTGCTGGCCCCTGTTGACCATTGCAGACCTTTGTTGACAACTCCTGACATGATGTATATGTATTAAAGCTTTGTATAATGTAAATCTATGGCAATAAATAATATAATTGCAAAGAATTCTATGTGTTCTCGTCACTTTTACCTTTCTTTTCCTCTCCCCATTATTCCCTTAGTTATAAGAAACCGTTTCTCTACTTAAAACTGGAATTCCAAAGTGCCCGGAGCGTTTTCTGAAATTCCGGTGACCTTGACCCACTTTCGAAACTGGGTCAAGGCCAAATCCTGATTCCCAAAGCGCCCGGAATTTTTCTAAGATTCGATGGCCTTGACCTACTTTCGAAATTGGGTCAAGGCCATCCGGATTTCCAAGTTGGCCCGAAGATTTCTAAAATTTCGAATGGCCTTGACCCACTTTCGAAATTGGGTCAAGGCCATCCGGATTTCCAAGTTGGCCCGAAGATTTCTAAAATTTCGAATGGCCTTGACCTACTTTCGAAATTGGGTCAAGGCCATCCGGATTTCCAAGTTGGCTCAAAGATTTCTAAAATTTCAAATGGCCTTGACCTACTTTCGAAATTGGGTCAAGGCCATCTGAATTTCCAAGCCGGCCCGAAATTTTTCTAAGATTCGAATGGCCTTGACCCAATTTCGAAATTGGGTCAAGGCCATCCGGATTTCCAAGTTGGCCCGAAGATTTCTAAAATTTCGAATGGCCTTGACCTACTTTCGAAATTAGGTCAAGGCCATCCGGATTTCCAAGTTGGCCCGAAGATTTCTAAAATTTCGAATGGCCTTGACCTACTTTCGAAATTGGGTCAAGGCCATTTGGATTTTCGAAGCGGCCGGAGAATTTTTCTAAGATTCGAATGGCCTTGACCTACTTTCGAAAGTGGGCCAAGGTCAAGGTCAAATTCGGATTTCCAAAGTTCCCGGAACATTTCTAAAATGCTGGTGAACTTGCGAAGAAGGTGGTACGCATCTTATAGGTAAGAGAATGATTTGGAGAGGAAAAGGACGGTAAAAAATGATGAGAACACATAGAATACTTTGAAATTATATCATTTATTGCCATAGATTTACATTATACAAAACTTTAATACATATAAACATACTATATTATATTACACCATGTCACAAGTTGTCAGCAACGGTCAGCAGTGGTCAGCGATGGTCAGCTGACGTCGGGAAATGTTGGCAGAGGCCAGCTTAGGTCGCGAGATGGTGGCAGAGGTCAGCAGTGGGTGGCAGTAGCCAGTAGTAATCGTTGTACGTTGCCAGAAATATAAGCGGTGGTCAGCAGTGGTCAGCAGCGGTCAGCAGAGGCCAACGGAGACCAGCACGGGCAAGCAGTAACAAGTAGTAATCGTTATACGTTGTTGGAAGTATCAGGGGTGGTCAGCTGTGGTCAGCAGAGGCTAGCAATGGCAAGCAGTGGCAAGCAGAGTCCAGCAGGGGCAGGCAGTAGCAAGTTGTAATCGTTATACGTTGTCAAAAGTATCAGGAGTGGTCAGTAGCGGTCAGCAGAGTCCAGCGGAGGCAGGCAGAAGTCAGTAGTAATCGTTATACGTTGTCAGAAATATAAGCGGTGGTCAGCAGAGGCCAGTAGAGGCTGGGAGAGGCTAACAATAGCCAGTCGTAATCGTTATACGTTGTCAGAAGTAACAGGAGTGGTCAGCAGCGGTCAGCAGAGGCCAGCGGAGGCTGGCAGACGTCAGTAGTAATCGTTATACGTTGTCAGAAATTCCAGGAGTGGTCAGCAGCAGTCAGCAGAGGCTGGGAGAGACTAACAGTAGCCAGTCGTAATCGTTATACGTTGTCAGAAATTCCAGGAGTGGTCAGCAGCGGTCAGCAGAGGCCAGTGGGGACCTGTTGACGGGAGGTCGGATATTAGTTGTTCAAGAGCGAGAAGGGAAGTGTGAGCCTTTCTCTCTCGACTCCCACGAGACGGTCTGAACTTACTTTGGGCAGCTTCGGTGAATCGAGAAAGAGGGCATATGTCATTTTGTCTTATTCACACTCAGCCTCAGACGCTTGGTCACTGGCGTCAGCGGTTCTGGGATATGATGGGACTAACCCGCCGTCTGTGGAGTTAAAGGGTAGAACCCTCGGCAAATATCCCATGTCCCAAATCCACTCACATTCGTGCCGGTGAACGGTACCGGAGAAATGTCACGATGGCTTTTGTCGTTTACTGACGATTTGAACGGGTAGCGATGACCAGGTCTGCTTTCGAGAAATGCAAGCGACGTCAGCGATCCAAGAGCTTGAATGAAAGTACACGCAATTGGGCATAGTGTCGAAAATGGAATGAGTTCCTGGAGCCCCCGATGCGCGGTCTGCTAACACTGATTTCGAGTCGCAAATACGGTTTTGCTGAGTTATGAAATAAAAAATAGGGGATTTACGTAACAATGAGATACATCCTTAGGTATTTTACTAATCTTGAAATCTTTAAATAATCTGAATCAATTGATTACTCCAATGAAATTAATCCATTGATGTCCAATGATGGACCGTACAACTTTCATTCTGTTAACAAATAATAAAATTTCTGTCATTTCATTTTCTGTCTCACTTTCTCTTGTGTTCATTTCTAAATCCGTTGATAACGTTGCGCGTGAAATGGCAATGGGACTCTAGAGCGCCATAAAAATGGGCCGAAAAGATACATTGGGTAAGAGGTCTACTCGTATACCTCGTTTGTGGTATCAGATCGCGTTTAGCGTAATATACATTAATTTGAGATTATATATGTAGATGTATATAATAATGTCATTATTGATTGCACCGTCATCTGCGAACAGAACGCCCAAGAATCTATTTCCTCGCTAAACTTGGGCGTTCTGTTCGTAGATGGGGGTGCAATCGTTCGTATATTTTTTTTATTATAAAAATAAGGAAAATTTATTAAATAGACCGACGTATGGAATCTCAAGTTAACGTATGTTACGCATAATGCGATGTGAAACTATGTTCACGCACAACTCTTGCACTCTTTGTTGGATAAATAATTCTAGGCAGCATAGATTTCGTAAGGGTAAGTGTAAAAAGAGTTTCAAACGATGTCCATTACACCAAAGACTCTTTGTGGCGGACTTTACGTGAACCAACAGTATAATTTTTCGCGAGAATAGAACGTACTGGTTCGTATCGGGTGCTTATGTCGTTTGCGATCAAGTGAAATTAAAAGTTAAAAAAGCCATGCATAGAAAAAGTGTGTACTCTTTATTCCCTTTATACTCCACTGCACATACACGACGTTACAGGCCTATAGGTACAAGACGGGTAAAGAAAATGGTGGTTTCTCAGCTTTTCTTTTATTCACTTTAAACCAACAGCATCGCTTGAGCATTGGTTCGGATCTGCCAATAAATAACGATAGGATGATCGTTTACGCCTAGAAACGTGGCTTCGAACTTTGATCAAGTCCTTGATTATAAGCGCGCGTGCGACGAAAATCCTTTCGCACGACGTCTCTTTCGAAAACGGGTGAACGTTCGCGGTCGCTCGCGTTTATCGTTCTAAGCGCTAGTGTATGGGAATAAAAAGGGGGTCCCTACGGACGAAAAGAAAATCGGAAAATGGCTCGCTACGCTCGAGGATGCCTCGACGCGTCGTTGGTGTATTCGCAGAAGGCTAGGAAGCTGACGATCCGCCACGAGGACGCTCCAGGACGGTTCGTCTACTCGAATAGATCGTTTCGTTTCGTTTCTTAATAACGCCGAGCGTGTCTCGTGCTTCTTACGTGGACGGAACCAATATGGCGACCGCGCAAAGTCTGTAGCGAATACGAATGAGCTGCGATGGTCTTTCGTTGCTGGATGAAAAGTGTTATCAGTCTGTAGATCAGCTTCTTTCTGTTTTCATACGCATAGCTTAATTGCATCGAGTGTCCTTTGGTGTAATTTCGATAATAAAGACCGTATTTTAAGACTTTCGAACGGTCCCGGTTGAAAAATTCGTTGTAACAGCAAAGGTACTAGCCACGAACCGAAAGTCTGTACAATAGTGTCTGATAACTCGCTATACGTCCCTAAGTGCGTTTCTTGTAAAATATTTGAGAAGATGCAGTCAAGTTAAATAAATTAAACAGCCTTCGCGATTTAGCGAGGTCGGAAGTTTCTTCGGACATCGAAACGGTATCGCTAAAACAAGCTGATATAATCAGACACAGGAAAGAGCAGCCGTGGTTAGGACTTTGTAAAGTAATCTTTTGGTGTCCGAAGAAGTTTGCTCGTTATATCGCGAAGGAAAATTCGATCAGGTCGAAAGTAGATCGCCATATTTGTTCCAGCCAACGTGACTCTTTGGATGTTGGAATCATTTCGAGTGTCCGACGAATCGTCCTGTCGACTCGTCGAGTCCCTCGCTGAGGGTCGTAAGGACATCCGTGAACCATCTTTAAGAATTTAGGAACCCCTTGCTCAGTCTAGACCTAAGATTCGTCCTTGCGCGTCCCAGGACGCTCGGACATTTAGCGGTGGTTTCGACAGGTATGCGGTTTTTGTTCTCGTCCCTCGTTAGTCGTGACTCCCCATTCTCGCGAACGATCCGCTTTGCTCGGAGCGATACTCCTCGCCGTACCTCTCATCCGCGTTTCACACTCATCGTTACTAATAATAATAATAATCGCACGGCTCGTCGGATAAGAAATTGCAATGATAATAATAGTAATAATAATAGCAATAATAAAAATCACCGTTCGTCACTGCTGTCGTGATCCTCGTCGTACCGTATGTATTTATAATATTTATACCGTTTGGTGCGGTGATGCGACGACGGTGTCGTCGTCGTATCGCCGCGACAATTATAACTACATTACTCGTTCGTGCTCGTTATCCCGCGCAAAACTAAATCGCTCGTGAATCGTCGTCGCAGAAAACAATACGCAATTCAACGTTTCTCGCCGCTTGCCGTTAACCGTACGCGTCGTACGACAATCATCGATCGTTATTGTTTTGCTGTTTAACTGTATGTACAGAAGAGGTATATATAATCGATAATATTAATGCATTAATATTTATAATAATTTACGTGTACGCATCGCGCGACTACAATGGGCACGGTATTCTGTAGGAGTGTGTGTGTGTGTGTTCGTCTCTGCAAACCACGTTCTTCTTCGTCGCGTCGATCCCGTGCGTTCCGTCGGTATACTCCGCCGCTCCGACAACATTTTCTCTCGTCTCGTTTCGCTCGAGGATTCGCGTCTCTCTCTCTCTCTCTGTGTTGCCCGCGGGAGAGATCGACGACAAAAGGATCGCCCTCTAAATGTACAAAATGAATAACTGTCGGGTGTCGCCCCGGCGGCTCCTCGTCGACGCTGGTCCGGTCGAGCCGCGACGCGGTCGATTGGAATCCGGAGGTCCCGACGATGTGGAAAAACGTTTTATTGCTGATCGGGGGTGGTGGGCGTATTCGCGAGCACTCTTCCGAGTCGAACAGCTCGAATGGTCGCGAACGGAGTCTTAGGATAGGAAGGAGAACCGGGCGGCGAACGCGCGGAAAAGCGTCGACGAGCGACGGCCGTCGGTTCGCCCCGTCTGTCTGGAAACAATACGGTCGCGGTTGGAGCGAACGCTTTCCGCGATCTGGTCGCTAGGTAACGTTGTCCACGTGTCTCGTTTCGAGGCGTCGGGCATCTCTAGGGCTACCAAATATCTAATACGAAGGAACGGGCTCGATAACTCCATCTAAAAATCTATATTCTAACGTTTTAATCTACCTCTATCATGCGTCGCGCGTGTATGTGTGTTTACGCGTGTGTCTGTCGGTCGGTTTTCCTGTCTCTCGTCCGCTCAGTCGCTCTCTTTCTCTCGTCGCGTGTTACGGCGCATACTGTGCACCCGCGAGAAGCTGGCCAGTTGGTGGAATGCGGGTCTGATCGGTCCCAAAGTGCTGATGGCTGGAGCAAGCCAAGTACTCCCCTGTCCCGCTGGCCAACTTATCGCGGACGACCGATACGTGCCTGTACGTGTGCGTGCGATGCTTCTCCGTGAGCGTGCATCGATGGAAGAAAGAAAGATCGGACCTGGGAGGAACCGCCATTCCTTAAACAACGTATTTTCCCCCCAATCCCAAGACCGTATCTCTCGATCTTTCATCCTTACGCGCTGGTTTCTTCCTATTTAGTTTGTCTCCTGTCGTTTCGCTATTCTTTCTCTCCCTCTCACACACTCTTTCGCTCTCTCTCTGCCACGCTCCCTTGGTTTTCTCTCTCGTGTTAAGGACTAAGTTTAAACTAAGACGTCGCTATACGCAAAACTACCTCACCGCTAATATTTAACAACATGGACATTATTATTATTATTTCAAATTTCTCTTCCCCCGGCCCCGTCCCACTGCTCATCGGAATTGAGTCGTTCAAAATATTTCCTCGCTTTTCTATCCGCCATTTTTTGCCGCGCTAAGAAAAAGGATTCATTCGCTCGTTACTCGTCGACTACATTTCGTTACGATCCTCGATCCCTCGCGCACCCTCGGCGTGTTTCTCTATATCCGACCTCTCCGTAGCCCTTCTAACCCTCGTCTGTTATACTCTACGTTTTAGCGCAATATCGGAAACGCAACGTCGATCGCAAGGCTTTCGCGCGACGTACGACGACCGAATCAACGATCGAGCGTCCGCGGATCGTCGGTTATTAACTATTCTCTCCCCTTGGAAACGCGCAATACGGACACGGAAGCGTCTGTCTGTCACCGCGAGCAAGTCGAAGGCCAACGACGAACCGATCGTCACGCTTCGAAGAGTCTCAAAGGCACGTCACTTTGAAGGTACCCGGTTATTTTATGCTTCGTTTTCCCTTCACGACAGACATGGACACGATTATTATTATTATTATTACTATTTTTTCATTATTTTTTAACATAATTAGTAGTGTTAGTAGTATCGTTAGCGTTAGTATTATCGATAGTATTAATATTAACATTAGTATTATCGTTAATTATATTTATTATTATCGTTAGTATTATTATTATTATTATTATTTATTATTATTATTATTACAATTTTCCTTTGTCGGCTGTGTTACTTTAGTTCGACTTTGTTCGTACCGGTTGTCTCGATGCACCGATATTGCGCGTTCAAAGGGTGCGTTTCGCAAAGATCGTTCTCCGCGCGGTCCGCGCGGATAAAAGCCGGGACATTGCTGAATCTCGCGTCTCTACCGATTTACTCGTATTTTTTTTTCTTTTTTTTATCCATTGTCCGAGGAAAGGGCTCCACCGATCGTCTCTTCTACGGCTGTGCAACAATTGTTACCGGTGTGTATTCTCGTTAATTCGCTGCGCTACTAAATCGTTACATCTATTGCTATTGCTATCGTTATTATCGTTAATTGTTACCACGTTATTATTAGTTTGTTTACGGCTACGATTCGTTCTCGGTCTACGAATGAAATAAGAAAGCGCGACGCGCGTTCCCCTTGCATTTTCTATACCGCGGAGAAACGGTTCCCGCGACCGCGGCGTCCTCGTGGACGTAGCGACGCGAGGAAGACGCCGTACGGCCGAAGCCTGGCGATCTCGTTCCCGTTCCACTATAACATATATGTATATCTACGCGTTACAATAAGTATATCACTTCGTCCTCGTATCTCCGAGCGTATACCCAAAAATCTTTAGAAATTCCGACCGCGGTGGGATTCGCGAACGTACGCCGCGCCGCGACGATCCGCGCGCGTTTCCGTTGTCTCTCGAAAATGATCTTTACTAGGGCCCGTGTTTGCGTGTCCTCCCGTTATACGCAGAAATAGGAGATTCGACGAGAAGAAGGAAAGCTCGCTACCCGATTCTCGGTGTCCCGAAAAGCGTCGGGAAAATTGTGCTTTTGGCTCGAGGAGCTGGACGAAATTACAAAGGAATCACGGTTCACCGAGTCCCTTTTTGGCGCGTTCGCTGTGCGAATGAAACAGGCTCTGCGCGTACGCGTGGAAAAATAGAGACATTTTCTTCTTTTCTGCTTTCGCTCGCAATCCGCGTCCAGCGAGACTCGCTTCGGAGTCGGCCGACGGCTAAAGAGACGAGAGAACAGAAATGGTGAACGATCTCGCACGAATTTGTAAAGATTTTTGGCGCGTTTTATTTTCTCCTTTCCTTCCTCGTCGTTATTTTCGTTTGTCGTGCACGCGATCCTCCCCCCTCCCCCCTACCGCTCGTGTCCGAATCACCCGTGTGCGATACAATTACGCGATTAGCAGTATCACCGTTGCTTTATTATAATTAGTGTTACAAAAGCTTGATTATTTGGATCGGACTGTAGCAATATATTCACATAACTATCGTCGTGGAAAATAAAAATCAACGTTTACGTTACACAATTCTTCACTGTTCCTCTCACGATCGTCTATAACTCGATTCGTAGTAAACCGTAATAAATACAATAATTCGTATAATATTAATAATAATAATAATAATAATAATAATAATAGTAATAATAATAGTAATAATAAACAGAATAATAATGATAATAATAATAATATTAGTAGTAGTAATAGTAATAGTAGTAGTACTAGTAGTAATAATAATAATAATCACCAATGTAATCGCAGTCGTGTTTGTAGTCAGTGTCGCTGTCGCCGTCGTCGTCGTCGTCGTCGTGGTGGTCGTGGTCGTGGTCGTGGTCGTCGGAACGAACGTCCTCGGTTCCGGTTACTACTGTACAGATATTGCCAGAAAACGTGTCGCTTTGGAATAACGCGCATTCCGTTAAACGCTAAAATGTACGTTCCTTCGGAAATAGACGACGCTCGTGGTTCCTCGTACCAAACATAAAGTCTAACGTCCAAGAGCGAAGAAACGCCGAAAACGAGTCGCGTTCCCGCTGCTCCGAGCTGCGCTCGGTTTCGCCGATTTATTGCCGTTTCTCCGTCGACAGCGAAATTCCACGAAATACGAAATAGCGTTATCGCGCGTGCGCAATTATACATTATACGTTCTATTTGTTCGCGTCGCCGTGTGACGATCGCACGATTGCACGAAAAGAACGAGTTTCGCCTAACAAACTAACTAGCTAAAGACACAATCGACGTCGTAATACTCGAGGATCGATCGCCGCGACATTGCACTGTCCAGTTTCCAAAGAAACGTATTCGACCGTTGACCTTACGCCCCGCGACTCTCTTCTCCCTACGATATCCATCTTTTTTTTCATTTCTTTTTTCTTTTTTTGCACATTTTATCATTATTATTCGTTTTTTTTTGTTCCTCTTTGTCTCCCTCGTCGTTTCCCCCCCCCCCCCCCAATGGGATTTATTCGTGGATTAAACGCGACGTACCACCTTACAAAGTTAGCGATAGAAAATATCAGCGGCTGTACGAGCGCGCGAAAACGATTAGACAAAAAAGCACGCGCGCGTCTCGAGTTTGCGTCATATAAAAATACACAATTGTTCATTGTTAGACGATTAAACGGCGTCGTCGCGGCAAATCGAAATTCGGACTTCGAAACGGGAACCGGCACACGAGCTTCTCCTATCCGCGACACCCTGTATGTCGGACGCTTTCGGAAAATTCACGTAGAAAATTGTATCTCGATCGACGATAATCGGTTTGGGGCTTCTCTGCTGCGTTTTGTTCGCGCACCAAGACGCGGGGGCCAACGAACGAGAAGGAAAGCTGCTGCTCGCGGGGTAGTTGATGATGCGCGCTGGAAAAATAAACCGAAATCGGGATAAGGGAGATCCGCGCGACCTCGGGGAAGAGGAAAAACGGTCGAAAGCTGCGCGCGAGACGGTTCCCCGGGCGCGATCGGTCCGCGATCTCGTCCACGTCCACGTCGCCGGGTTATTTCGTTTTCTCTTAATCGCGGATTTGTTCCCCAGGTTCCAAGGACGATTACGAAAAATAGATATTGCCGCGCAGGGACGCAAAGGACGCTTCGAGTTCGGGGCGACGCGACGTCTTCGACGAGCTCGCGCATCGATCGCCGGACGAAAATATACCATCGACGCGGGTGGAGAGAGAGAGAGGGAGGCTTGGGTGTGCGAAATCGGTGACGGGGTAACGAGAATACGCGCGAATATCGGCCGGTTCGTCGTACGATCGGTTCCGTCTCCGCGGTTCCGTGTTCCTCGTACAAAGTCGGACCGGATAAACGAAAGAAAAGCGCCGCGGAACGGTTTGTTAAAAAGTATAATCGCGCGAAGCTTCTCCTTTTCGGGACGAGTCGATCGACGACGCGTCGCGATCGCGTTCCCCCTACGGAGGAGATTCTCGGAAAGAGGAGCAAGAAGATCAACAGCGTCCGTCGGTGTGTCTCTGAATCGCGCCTATGCTTTGGTTACGGGAATATATTTCTATTTATATTGTATATTATATATGCATACACGGTCTTCTACACGTGTGTATACATATATATTACAGTTACGTCGCGTGTTCTCGCAGACGCGCGCTCGTTATGCCTCGTACGTCCGCCGCGCGGAACAACCGGTGGTGCTCTCCCTCGATGCCGATTTCTCCTCTTCTCGAAAAACCGACGGAGCAGCGCCCCCCCCTCTGCTCGCTTTTTTTTTTTTTTTACTCACTCGATCTCGCTCTCTTGCATCCTAAACATTCTCTCGCGTACATTTGTCTCGCAATATTGCCGCCTCTCCCTCCGGACGTTCTCTTCTTCGTATCGAGCGAAAACGAAAGCGTCTTGTTCCGTGGACGCCAACGCCAACGCCAACGTCAACGCCAACGGTTTCCTATTCGTCCTATTCCTCGCTTCCCCTCTTTACATTTCCCGCGATATTTATACGATAGATCGGACAGTCTAGGCGCGTCCTCGGCGAGAAAGCTGGCGAAGACTTGTCCCGTGTCTACCGGGAGGCGGCGCTCTCCGACGTCTGAGCCACCGTCGCGGGGTTGTGGCTCGTCTCGTACTCCATCACCTCCTGGTAGATCAGCTCCTTCCACTGGTCCACCGTGTGCTCCCTCTCGTCCACGCTGTGGTCGTACGGGCCTGGCGCGGGCTGCAATCAAACGTCCAACGCGTTTAAGACACCCCCTTTCAACCCCTTGCATTACCATTACAAATAAACCGCAGAGTCTTAGTCTTATAACCAGCTAGCTGTGATCGACGAGTATACTCGTCATGGAGAAGTGGCAGGATTGTGTGTCATGTAAAAAATAGTGACCATTGGCTATTTAAATTGTAATTTTTGTGAAAAATAAAACTTATTCTCCAATTTCAAGATGTTTAGAATATTTTGAGGCCAAAAATATGGATAACTTGGGATGAACTCATCCGTCCCCGTATGCACCGGCTGAAGCAGCTTATGATAACGTTTTTTAGATGTTAACGTGAAAGCGGCGAAAGCAAAAGTTGGGAAACTGATTTATGATAGGCTTCCTTCAGGGATGATCCGCCAAGAGATAAATGCGTGACGCAGACCAGACGGCCCATTGATGGCCGATTAATTTTTCTTGCGTTTTTCGTTTAATATGTATGTAATATATGTTTATGTTAACCAAATAAATAAATATTAGTAATAAAATTGTCAATTTTATAAAATAAACCCATCTTTTTGATCCAGTATTTTAACAGCGACACATACAGGGTGTTCGGCCATCCCAAAATTTTAATAGAGGATTCTAGAGTCCAAAATAAGACAAAAATCAAG
Source organism: Colletes latitarsis (assembly GCF_051014445.1). Taxonomy (NCBI): domain Eukaryota; kingdom Metazoa; phylum Arthropoda; class Insecta; order Hymenoptera; family Colletidae; genus Colletes; species Colletes latitarsis. Next base: position 23,363,118 of record NC_135141.1, on the reverse strand, counting down.
AATACCAATGTGTCGATAGAGGCTTCGTTAAAAAGTTATTAACAATTAAATTCAAAAATTCAAATCGTTCTGGAAAAATTATTTTCGGTTGCGGGGGTCAATTACAATAATTTTTGGTGAATACATATACCCACAAAATCCTACCCTCTTCCAAGAAAAAAATTCGAGTAGCTGCTGAAATTTTTGGGTGACAAAAAAGACTTTCGAATCGTCTTGAAAAAATTACTTTTAGTTGCAGGGGTCAATTGCAAGCATTTTTGGTCAATAGACATATCCCCGAAATCCTACTCAGTTTCGAGAAAAAAATTCGAGTAAGTGCCTAAATTTTTCGACGAAATTGAAATGTTTCAAAAAGTCTTGGAAAAATTATTTTTAGTTGCGCGGGTCAATTGTAAGCATTTTTGGTCAATAGACATACCCCCGAAATCCTACTCAGTTTCGAGAAAAAAATTCCTTACCGAAAATCTAATTTCTGGCCGGAAAAGTCCACCCGAATTTTCATGCGAATCTTTAAAACGTCATAACTTCCGAACAGATTGGACGATTTTAATGTTTAAAAAAGCAAACTACGCGTATTTTGATGGAGAATATGTACAAATCGCAAAAATATTCGAATAGTTGGTCCTTGACCCCGCAAAATGAGAAAAACCCCATAAAAATGGTCCAATATTCAAACAGCCATAACTCCTACAATTGTGAATATATTTCAATGAAACTTTTTTCTGAAGTAGAACCCATAGGTACCTACAAAAAAGTATTAGACAACTTTTCTGTAGGGCGTCAAACAAAATCACTAAAAATAAAAAACGAATTCTTAAGGAAAATCGACAGGGGGTAGGTGCCTAAATTTTTCGACGAAATTGAAATGTTTCAAATCGTCTTGGAAAAATTATTTTTAGTTGCGCGGGTCAATTGTAAGCATTTTTGGTCAACAGACATACCCCCGAAATCCTATTCAGTTTCGAGAAAAAAAATTCCTTACCGAAAATCTAATATCTGGCCAGAAATGTCTGCCCGAATTTTCATGCGAATCTTTAAAATGTCATAACTTCCGAACGGATTGGACGATTTTAATGTTTAAAAAAGCAAACTACGCGTATTTTAGTGTAGAATATATAGAAATTATAAAAATATTCGAAAAGTTGGTCCTTGATCCCACAAAATGAGAAAAACCCCATAAAAATGGTCCAATTTTCAAACAGCCGTAACTCCTATAATAGTGAATATATTTCAATGAAACTTTTTTCTGAAGTAGAGCTCATGGGTACCTACAAAAAAGTATTAGACAACTTTTCTGTAGGGCGTCAAACAAAATTACTAAAAATGAAAAAATAGTTTTTAAGAAAAATCGACAGGGGGTAGGTGCCTAAATTTTTCGACGAAAGTGAAAATTTTCAAATCGTTCTAAAAAAATTATTTTCGGTTGCGGGAGTCAATTACAATCATTTTTGGTGAATAGACATACCCCCGAAATCCTACCTACTTTCTAGAAAAAAATTCGAGGTGTGAAATTTTTCGACGGAAAAAAAAAATTTCAAATCGTTATGGAAAAATTATTTTTGGTTGCGGGGGTGAATTACAATCATTTTTGGTGAATAGACATACCCCCGAAATCTTGCGCATTTTCGAGAAAAAAATTCAGTACGGTCGGAACTTTAAACGTTAATAACTGTTTAACAAAGCCTTCATCAACAAATTGGTATTCTTGATTTTCCTCTTATTATGGCCTCTAGAATCCCCCATTAAAATTTTTCCCAGGGGTGGCCAAACACCCTGTATACGTGCGCGCTTCCAAAAGGGGGCGCCACAGCTAACTGGTGAAGGATTGGAATATCCAAGTACGAAGTATACAGTTTCATAACAGTCTATAACGGATTTCATATTTTTTTCTCACGTTTCTCCCCAACTCCCTCGAAACCGTAATGCACATCGTGTGCACCGTATCGCGTTGCATTACAGAGGAAGCAAAACCAAGCTTCATCGTCGTAATTAACGACTATGATTTATGATCGTACCGGTATGACGTAAAAAACCTTATGGCAATACCCTAACTTTCAATATGTATACATTAAATCTTCCAACTCTAAAATTAACATCTACGAGGCCCCGTATTTTGGCAACTTTCAGAACTGTCCCGCAGATATATCGCGAGGGTTTCGAGGGGCGAAGAGGAGAAAGGGGAAGTAGAATGACGCAGGTGAGATCGTCAACGGGATTAAGGGGACTGGATCGACGACACTTACGGCATTGACTTCGGCCTCGTCGTACCACACGTTTATGTAATTGTGCAGCAAAGCGTCGTCGACGGAGATGCGTCGCTCGGGGTCGATGACGAGCATGCGCGACAATAGATCCCTGGCTTGGCTGGCTGGAAAAGAGAAGTAAAAAACGCGGAGAAGGCGATGCGGAACGCAACACGAGTCCCGCGGAACGGCGTTGCGAACGCGCGGAACGCTGTTTTACCAACAACAGTTTCCGCGACGATCGATACGTCCGAGGGCCGACGACTCCGTTGACCTACTCACCTTTTAATCTATTGTGTTCCGAAGAATCCGAGGGAAACAGAACGTCCGGGAATAGCCTGTCGAACGGATATCCCGGGTATCGTGGCCTGTTCTCCACGTAATTCCTCACGGTTGGCTGCAGCCGCTGCATAAATTCCGGCGCCGGTGTTCCCAGTTGTTCTGCGAAACCGAGCAGTCGCTTTATCGCGCGTTTCCCGTGAAACTGGGACGGCAGCGCGGCGATACCGCCGAGAACCGAATCAGCTTCGACTCGAATGGATCGGGGTCCAGGTTAAGGGGACAAACCATTATCGCCGATCGAAATTCCTTTTATCCGCTTTATTTAACGCTCAACGATCCACGGATAAAAATTGTGCTTTCGAATGGTTTGCTCCCTGAGGACCACGGTTGCGTGACGTACCGATTATTTTGTTCCACTGGTCGATGTGATCGGTGCCGGGAAACAACACGCCACCTCGAATCATCTCGCCCATGATGCATCCGACCGACCAGATGTCCACGTTCTCCTTGTACCCCATGCCCAGGATCACCTGACCGACAAGAACCTTGAGAAACGCGTTCGCCCGTCGACGTACGAACGTCTAGCTTACCTCCGGTGCCCGATAATACCGCGTCACGACGTACGGTGTCATCATGAACGTCGTTCCCGCGGTCCTCGCCAGCCCGAAGTCGAGAATCTTCAACGTGCAGTCCGATTTCACGACGATGTTGCTCGGCTTTAGATCCTACGAACGGAACACGCTAGATCAGTATCGAACGTTTCGCGTTCGAAATCGACGATCGCGACCACTCACCCTGTGGATGATGCCGGCGGAGTGCAAATGCTTGATGCCGCAGAGCATCTGGTACAGAAGGTAAGACATGCGCTCGTGATCCAGATCCATCTGGATCACCTGACAGAGGTTCGCGTCCATAAGCTCCATCACCAAGTAGACGTCTTGAAACTCGTCCAACGACAGTTGCGGCGTGAACGCGTTCAAAAGACCGATAATCTGACGGAGAAACGATCAAAGTAGAAAGACAAACGCTCCTCGAGCCCGAGTCGAATCCTCAACCTCGTTGAAACTCGACGAATCCGTAGTTCTTACGGCGAGTTGCAAAATTATTGGCAGAGGTACGCGCGATAAAATGATTTTACAAGTAAAAATAAGTCGGAAAGAACGAGTAACATTGTTCCATTGGAGACGCGTACGATCGAATACGATTTGGCCGGCGCGTCTGACCATTAATCTCCCTTTCTACTTGAGCCCGAGTCCAAGTCGTGCTCCGTTCCACGCATACCCAATAAACTTGCAACGTCGATTTTTTTACAAAACGGGGGTAAAGGGGAAAGAAAGATCGATTCTGATAACGTCTGCTATCCGCTTGGGAGTTACACTCTTGAGAGTCGGTATCGAGAACAAGGGCCCTCGTACGCGTGCGAACTAAAGAGCCTTCGCACCGTATAAAGATCTTTCTTTCTCCGTAAAACAGCGAGGGAATATCGAAGAAGGTTCCAAGAAGACTCACGTTTTTGTGGTTGACCAGCTTCATGAGTTTAAACTCCCTGTAGGCCCTTTTCGCGTGCGTGACGTTTTGAAAAGGTCTGGAGAGCTTCTTGATCGCCACATTTTGCGCGGTGACCGTGTCGTACGCCGCGCTGCAACACACACACGCACACGGTTTTCGAGATCGATCGAACGAGCACAGTCCAGTCTTCCGCGTTCTAATTGCGATTACGTAAAAGGTATCGTCGAAAGGATACGTTTCTACCGAAAGGCGTCGAGTTTCGGACGAGCCGCGAACCTTTTAACCGCGGAACCCATGAATAATTCTACGCGCGCGGGCAGCTTCGCGAAATAAAAGTCCACCATCGACGTACTTCTTCTAACGGCGAAACTTAAATTGCGTTCCTCGGGGGTCCCGGGTATCGGGATTTAAGGATTCTCGCGAGGTTGCGAGATGCAAATACGTGCCACGCAACGCGGAATAATCGAATCTAAACCAGTCGCGTTTTGCCCCGATCGACGAGATACGAAACCCGAAATTCGATTCCCCCTCTCGAGACGCCACCTTGCCGTCGCGCGAATTTTTCACGGCGGCTTTGACACGGCGTTCCCTGCCTCGAACCGAGCTCCATCGTTATTGAAAATCGCTATCAGCTTTTCGTTTCGTCGACTACGAGGCCTCGATATCGCCAGGAAACGCGCTCGTCGAAAGGACAAAGAACGGGGGACGCTCGAGCGGCTCCCTTTTGACCGACTCGTACTACTGGCTACAGCATTCGAGAGTTTTCGCACTCGTTAAGCCTCCAAACCAGCGTTCCCCGACATATTTTTATTAGAAACGTATATAGAAATATGCTATATCAATTCTAGTTATCTAACCGAAGGATAGCGTATAGTTTTCGTTGAGAACCACTGATCTGAAAGCGCTCTTTACGTCCAGTGCCTACTTTCCACGCCAATTGATTGGCTGGCGATCGACGGTGCCAAGTGCTTCGCGAAATTTTAGCTCACGATTCGTTCTCCACCGCGGGCGCCTAATTTAACCGCAACGATGAATAAACGCAAGGTGTCTTCGAACCGTGCAAAATTTACCAGAGAATATTTTTCATAATTCCAAGGACTGTTGCACCTAACTCGATCGACTTACCAGACGATTCCTTGGGCACCCGAGCCGATGGGCTTCAGGTTCTGGTACCGCTTGAGAATGGTGAATCTGGTGTCCCCGACTTCGACCGTGTAGAACATGGCGAACAGCCGGGTTGTCATATCAGGCCCCAGGTAAGGCATGCGCCTCGGTTCCCGTCTCTCCTGCTGCACCTGTACGTGCACCTCCCCCCCGGTCGAGCACTCCTGGTGCACGCGACGAGGACTTACGCTCTTAGCCACTTTGGACGCGAGATCGGGAGTGTCTGTCCGAAATAAGATCGACGTTCAACCCTCTTCCCTTCTCCTTTGAGAGCCACGAGCTCGGGCCCGCTGGCGTCTCGACGCCGCCGCTGCTCAGTTCTCACGCGCGCCGGATTTGTCTGCGACAAATTTAAAAAACATTTGCAATCGTTCGATCGGCTCGCAACGAACCGCGACGAGTCCACCGACTGCCACTTTCGATCCATTTTTACTATTTTATTTGCTCGAGTTAGATAGCTCTCTGGGTCACGATTGTTTGGGATTTTAACTGTAGGGTTATCTTTATTAGTCGTATGTCTGGTGAGTGAATAGTGTGAAGTAGGCTTAATTTATAGTAGGCAACTTATGTTGAATTTGATCGATGCAATGGCATGAATACATATTCTAATTAAAAGAAAAATCGTATTTTAAGGTAATCGTCAACGTGAAAGGTATCGATAAATATACGTGCGATCAATGCCCGTAAATCTAGTGTTAATGTTGGCAGCACTGGCACGCAAGGGGATCTACGCGTCGGTTCCATTGTCTTGCGAGAGTTGTGTGCAGCAGAAAATTGTTACCAGTACATTAAATATATATGTTTGATTATTATCTAAAACAACATTGGATTACAGTATGCGACAAAAAGATAGCACACCTTGTAATTTAAATAAAAATTGTATATGTAGGATTATTATTTCTGATGTTGCGTACTAGCTGCAAATCTTTGCTGAAACTGTTTTTATGCAGATTGTAAACAGTAGTCTTGGCAGATAGCTCAAAACTGTGTAATTGTAAACTCAAATTGTGTAATTTGTCTTTGCAGTATTTATCTAAAACATAAAGCGTAATGGGCCGCGATAAAAAATTAAATGACGGAGAAATAAAAACAATTAAAGCGTTAAGATAAGAAAATTTTGCTTATATCGTGCAACGAAGTGATGAAGAATTAAACAAAATATGGAAAAAAGGAGAGTACGGGTAATTCTGAGAGCAGCTTCTAATTCTACCTCCACAGCAAGGCAGATCGCTGCGGAAGTTAGCGTAAGTACTAATATAAGAAATATGCAACGTTGTATTCGACGAACCAAACATTTAAAACGAAAGAAATTAGTTAAAATCCACCATTAACTAAACAACATAAAGAAACTCGATTACAATTTGCAGAAAATCATATCCACTGGAGAAAGAAATGGCGAAAAGTTATTTTTACCGACGAGTTTTAATTTGGATGGGTCAGACAGGGCAAGATATTATTTCCACGATTTTAGGAAGGAAGAGCAGATTTTAAGTCGTAATCAAATGGGTGGAGGAGGAGTCATGTTGTGGTCAGCAATTGGGTATTACAGCAAAGCAGAAATTGTGTTTATAAATAGAACGCTAAATGCTCGAAAGTATATGCAACTCATCGATGAACAAATAAACAAGTATGCAACGACAATTGCTGGTGAACAGTTCATTTTTCAGCAGGATAGTACGGCTGTTCATACGACAAGGGCGTAAAGGATTACTTAAAAAGTAATAATATACGAACTTTAGCCTGGCCAGTCCGTTCTTCTGAAATTAATATAATTGAAAACTGTTGGTCAGAGCTGTGTACGCTAAAGAGAAACAATTTCAAACTGTTAAGGAATTAAAGGAATGTATAATACAAAATTGGAACACAGTAACTCGAAAGTATATGAAAAAGCTATACAAATTCATCCCAAAACGTTTGTACGAAGTATTAGAAATAACATTAGCGAAGTATATTCTACGTTATAGCAAAGTGTGCTATCAATTTGTCGTACCCAGTTTACGTTACTTTAATAAAAGCTTTCGTTGTTTTTGTCAATCGACTAAAATTATTTGTTATACCCATTAAACACTCTTAAAATTAAGGAAATAGTATACTTTCAGGGTGTGCTATCATTTTGTCACATACTGACCTCATTCCTTCCACATTAACTTCCTATCGAATCAACGTAGAGGCTAAGACGCGCGAACGATCGCTTCGCGTGGATCGAATGGACGCCAGAGTCGATGGGAGGACGTTGTAAAACCCATACTCGTCCCATTGAGCGAGGAGCGTTTGGCGTCGGTTCAGATTCGCGGCGCGTAAGTAAAAATGGAACTGCGAAATAACGCGTGATCGCGCGCCAAGACGAAACGCGCACCGGAAGTGGCGGAACGTCGAAGGCTGCCTCGTGGGAGCGGAGGCAGTCAAGGTCGCGCGACCTTCTCCCCTCGCGTTTTGTCTTACCAGCAGCCCTCGGGATCAACGGCTCATTACGACGGACGAAAACGCGAAGGGACCATAAAGACGTTCAATGGGACGCGAGATGGGAGCCGGCCCCAGAGGACGCCCCGAAACTCAACGTGCCCTGGCTTCTTCCTCTTCAACGACGGACGGAAAATCGATGTTCGGGAAATCCAACGTTGCTCCACGCAACTCCCATGGCGGATGAAACCGCGCAACGAACCATTCTCCACCCGAAACTACCGCGGGATTCTCGCACAACAGGACGGAATTGAATTTTCAACATTCCATGCATTATTTATTAATTCTCGAGCCAGTTTTTGCATTTTACAATTTTATTGCGCGCGACGTGGGTGAAATCTGATCAAGATTTCTTGCTGTAGACCTTTTGAAAGAACGTTCCGTACAAGCAAAAACCTAGGTCGAGTAGTCTGGAGGGTGGAAGAAGCGCGAAATGCCAGTTTGGAGGTGCCTCGAGAAGTTCGCGAGGTTTCCGTAAGATGAAAAGTTGCGGAGTTGCGACAATCGGGCGAAGATATCAAAAGGCAACAGTAAATCGTCGAAAATGTCTGGGTCGAATACAGGGAAAAAGTTTGGAAGGGGAAGCAAAAGGCGATCTGTGCAAGTCTCTGGTTTGCGTCGGGTAATATGGGTCATTCCGACTCTCTCCGTTCTTCGCGATCAAAGAACGTAACTATAGAAGAGCCACCGGTATCGTCTCCAACTTGCAGCTTCCTTCTTCTCTTATCTCCGTTCGATTTCCCGTTCGCCGTATTTCTATCCTGCTCTTTGTCGCGACAAGTACCGACCTCGGATGACTTAAATTGCGATATACTTCTCGTTTCTTTTAACAATCAAACTTCATATTCGCGTATACCCATCGGTTTACTTGATGTTCCAAAGTGTTGGAAACGAAATCGTAATTTTAAATTTGACGCAAAGATCGACCGATGGGTTTCTCCGCGAATAAACCGCGGGAGCGACGACGAATCTACCGGTTCCAGTTCCGGGGGGTCCATTGGTCGGCGAACTCGAACTGGGAACGGCGGGAACGCGCGATCGGTCGTCGTCGAATGGCGAGCGGATCCTCCAAAGTTTCGGCATCTCGGTTAAGAATAGAAATTGGAGCAAAGTCGGGCAGACGTTCTCGGCCGCGGAAGAAAAAGAACGGGTCCGTCGTCTGGCCAGAATTAGAGAAGGAGGAGACACGCGGGAATACTTGGACGGGAGCGTGCCGTGTACGCGTCGAAACACGCCAATTTCTCCTGCTACCTGGAATCGGGATTCCCTCGATTATTTATAGCGAACATCCCAGACGTTGCTGGCGCGATCGCGAGGCTCTTCCTACTGCTCGCGTCTGCTTCGTTCAACCACCTTCCACTTCTCTCGCGTTCCGCGAACATTCTGCCCGCCACCTGCTACCAATTGCGCAACTTACTCGCCTCCAGCCAAAATTCGCGCCGAATGAGTCCTCTCCAGACCGTCCCGACTTTTGCTGGAACGCCTACCGCGACTACGTTCGCGTCGAAACTAGAATTCCGAGAGTTACGCGTCGGTGAACCCAAGTCCGACCAAGAACGCTCACTTTTCACGATAGTCGCGGTAGACTATTAAAGCTATCGATTATCCATTATTCGAATTAAATTTTGTCCATCTCTGCGGTACGGTACCGTCGACCGCAAAGCGTTGACCCGCGAACCTTCTCTGGCACAACCGACACACCGAATCTCCTTATACTCTCGAGTTTACGAGTGAAACTTTATCGCTCGTACGCAGTACGCGTCTATTTTTCCAACCTGTTTTCTTTGAAACAATCATCCCGACGAGCTTGCAAATCCATTTATCACAGGATCACGACCAACTTCCGAGAAGAGATCAGTTTATAAGCGTACCGAATCACTCGGAATACTCTGTCAAAACGCAGTTCGGTTCCAACAATAACAGATGTTATTAATTGTTACGCGGACATCTGCACCTCGAAATTATCACTCGTTTAAAAATTACAAAGGCTTGCGTAACGAGCTCTGCCGTCCAGAATCTTTGGGGGGCTAATGGATTGCACCGAGTTGGAGACGCGTGGAATACTCGGTGTTCTTTAAAGTCCAAGATTCATTTCGTTCGTAACTCCATCGGAAAAGCTAAATTACGAACGATACAAATAATTATTGAGCAGCGTGATCGGGTTGGCGCGGTTTGTAAAATTCCATGTCATTCCAAGTGAAGTGTATATGCTGTTGCAAACAATTGCAAAATATTCAAAAAAATTTTTTTCTTAACTGAAATAATTTTTATTCGGTACTCCCATGGATCTACTACAAGTACCTAAAGGCACATTCTTATCAGTTTCTTACTTTAGCAGCTATTATTTATTGAAAAAAGTGAGCTCTGTATTTCAAACAGATGTAAAACCAAGAATTTAAAAAATTTTTTAAAATCCTTCGAGATAACGTTTATATATTTCTAAAGACTACAAGATATTCAAATTAGAGCAAAATTTGATATGGTACTCCAAAAGGTATCCGACTTCGCGTGGAATGACCCCAAACGCAACAATACGTTAGAGCGCGTGGACGCGAGCCGCGTTAATAGGAGCTTAACACCCCAGTAATTTAGCCAGCCTCGCGCGACATCAGGGAAGTCGACGAAAGCGAGCTATCCTAGAAAACGACGAGGACGGTCTCGAGCACTCCCAGGTCCCGGTGCTCCGACTTTTCCTGCCCTTGTCGCTCGAAGACGCCACCGGACCCAACATTCCTCCGTTCGGTTGGACCATCTCCAACGCTTACGCGCTGGCTGACCACCGCGTCGTCGACCGGGTCGCGCGCGCCGGAGGAAATTCGTTAGGCCGTTCTCGCGCAGGCATAATTCACGGGATAAGAAGGATTTAAGAGAGTTCAGATTCAAGCCGGAGAAGACGCATAGCCGGGGATCTCGCCGCGACAGGTATGATTTAGGGATCGCGTTTCTGGCGAAGAAAGTGTCGCGCTGTATATCGTCCAGGGGATTTCAATCTAGATCCCCCGGAGATTGTCTCGCGTGCGATTTTTCGACGGTCCGTTACCGATGGGGATTTCGAGCACCTCGAATATGGCGGAAAATCAATCCGAGCGCTTGCAAGCGACCGATCGGCTCTTTACATTTTTGGACTATCGAGACAAGGCTGAGAGTGTTACGATAAACTGCTCCTAAATCTATCGAGACGATCTCTCAAGACTTTCGAGAGGTCCAAGGCTACTCACCATAAACGAGTGGCCATTGCGAACGTTCCACCGTCTGCTAGACCCGGAGTGTAAGGGTATCTGCAAACAAAGAAACACGGATGTGAATTCCATGGGACGAAATCCGATACGCTTATGCGAGCGTTTCCCCGATTAGTTTTCATCCGTGGGAAAGTCGGGCAACTTTTCCGCGGCTCGCGTTCCTTCGTAGAACGGAGGAAGCTTCCCCGGGACCAAAGTCCAAATTACCGCACCGAAAAGGTTAATCGAGCGTGACTCGGTAGTCGGCGAGAATCCGGATTCGTTAACGGACTCGTTAACGCGATTTCGCGCGGCGTCCCTCCGCGATGAAGTCCTCCGCGTTGCGTTCGAGAAAACGACGCGTTCCGGTGGTGGTCGGGCAGGAATGCGCGAAAAACAACACCACCGACCGGCAGACCAGACGTCTCGCTGCTAATTCGAATATATATGCGTCTAAAATTAATATAAATTAGCGTGCCGGGGCGGACGCGCTCCGCCGCGGAATGCGAGCGTCGTTTGCGTAAATTGAGACAAGTTGCCGGGAGCGTCCACCCCGTGCGATCGGTATGTCCAAATTCTCGGGCGTTTTACGCTCAATTTCGTCGCGTCCATTCCAAACTCTCAAAATAAACTAAATATCCGCCTCGAGGAGCGGCGTGCTTGCAACGGACCAAACGTACGAGCTTACGGTGGAAAATTCTTACGACGATCCGCTGGGTTGCATCATTTTTGTTTCGTAACGCTAACGTTCTCCGCGACACCCACTACCCTTTAGAGGTCAGGACTCCCTCCCTTCTGCAGAGGGTGACTCTTCTCGACTATATCGGTCCGATGAAAATTCTTGCGCTAGTATAGGGCGCCCTGGAGGGAGGGTATAGAGCAGATCGATAGCGTGAAATATGATCGGAAGGCGCGGGTCGGTGCGGGTGCGCTAATAGCCGTGAAAAACACTGTCCATCCATCGACTTTTCCACGCGTCTAAGTTCACCAACGGATCAACGTCCGAGGCAAAACACGATTCGCCGCTTTTCGAGCCTCAAGACGATTCGTCCCGCGAAACCACGCCAAACCGGAGCCACGGAAAGCTCCGGAGAGCCTTTGATCTGGCAATTAGCTTTGCCGGGGAACGTCCGGGTCCCTCCAGATCTATTCGCCCCCCTCTGCTGACTCCTCACCCTCGAGGGCCAGAGCAGTTGCGTCGGCAGATACTTAGTTTCGCGAGCAGATCAAAATTTTCTGCAATTTTCACGGCTCCGGTCTCCCATCAGCAGCCTAGACCTCGCTCAAACTATGATTCTATTTTTAACTCCGAGAACAGTTCCGGTTGTAATGTTCTTCGTCTAGATAGGAATCACGAGACGCTTTAAGTAATAACTAACGCTTTGACGGCCATCGTTGATAATAAGAATAAAATGAAAATCGTAGCAGAAGTCTGCTTAAACCGAGTTCCGAGACAAACGAGAAGAGCTTCTCTTTCTCATCGAAATTAAATCGATAAGCAGCTACTTTAGATCCAGAGGATCCCACGGCTCGATCGAGCTGTGGAGGCAGCGGAAACTGGTCCGGTCGAGGCGAGGGGAGCGGAAACGGGAACCAAGTCCACGAGGTGATTTCGATTAGTTTTAATCTCCTTGCCCCTTCGGATAGACGACAAGCGATTCCGAGAAAAAAGTCTCTAAAGTGCCGTAGAGAACGAGAGCGATATCCAGCTGTCGTTTCTTTCCATGGTACCGAAGACACCTGCTCCCGGTCCCAGCGAACGATAAATCCTCGACAATGGTCGCGGCCAACTCGAGAAGGGACGAATAACGCAGTTCTCGTGTATCCGGTCACGGTTTCGTTCGGCTTCCGTTCGTAACATTCTATTCTCGAATCCTATCGGCTAGGAATATAATTTTTTGCTATTTATACACGTATTTGTTCTAACGCATGTTTGGGACAATTTCATAATTTCATAACTTGCCATCTTTCTGGACGATGGGTCTTGCGAGCCTCCAAAGAACTTTAGGTTTAGTGCGATGGAACTCCCTCGCCCTATTCCCCTTCTATAAGGGTGGAAGATGGAATTCTTGCTCCTAATAGACGACCAGACATTGACCAATACGAAATTAGTTAATAACCCAGACTTTATGGGTTCATGGCAATTATTAGGGCGTAAGAAGGAACTCGGAATTTTTTATTAATCCCTCGATAGGAGAAGTCCTTCGGACGATGCAGGAATTGTTTACCAATATATCTAAATCCCCCAACAGCCGCCAAGTCACGTTCGTACCATAAATATAACTCTTGGAACGCCTTGTGTCATCGAAAGCCATCTATTGGAAACTGCTAGGAAGGTTCCACCCCTATATTTAAATCCCACGGACGTAACCAATGAACTATTCCGTCGTTACGATACAAGGGTTGAAGAAGTTGAGGCCGAGTTGCGGAAAAACGTGGAGTAAATTGCCGCGGGAAAATTTAGTTTCGGGTCAGCAAAGGTTCGCAATCAAGAGTATCGCGTTACCGCTAATGGCGGCTTAATTCCTCTGGCCGCTCGGTGTTCGTTTGTTGCCGAGGTAACCGCTAAAACCGTAATTTCGTCAAGACTTTTCTCAAGAAAATGTACTTTGCTCGACGTTTTTCCACGACAATACCGTTTCCCCATTAGTCTATCGTCTATCCAGAGGGACTTAACGGACTTTACTCAATTGGCATCGCTAAACTACCAAGGATGTCACATCGTTGTTCTGCTTTGCTCACTGATCTCGCGTCTAACAACGCGTATTAAAAATAGTTAAACTTTAGACGCGTGCAGTTTCGAAACTACTAATATTTTATTTATAAATGAGCCATCGTTGGAAGCGGCAAAGCCTCCCCTTTAAAATGGCTTTTGAATTTTGTCGATCGGGCTTTTCGTTTTCGAGATATCGTAATTTATGTAAAAGGTAATTTTTTTAATTCGACCGTCTCTGCCCGGCTCGCATATAATAGCCTATTCACGCGCATTAAAAATAGTAAAAGTTTAGACGCGTGTAGTTCTGAAGCTATTAGTGTTTTATTAATTATTGAGGCATTGTTAGAAGCGGCAAAGCCTCCCCTTTAAAGTGGCTTTTGAATTTTGTCGATCGGGCTTTTCGTTTTCGAGATATCGTAATTTATGTAAATGGTAATTTTTTTAATTCGACCGTCTCACCGCCCGGCTCGCGTATAATAGCCTATTCACGCGTATTAAAAATACTAAAATTTTAGACGCGTGCAGTTTCGAAACTACTAATATTTTATTTATAAATAAGCCATCGTTGGAAGCGGCAAAGCCTCCCCTTTAAAATGACTTTTGAATTTTGTCGATCGGACTTTTCGTTTTCGAGATATCGTAATTTATGTAAAAGGTAATTTTTTTAATTCGACCGTCTCACCGCCCGGCTCGCGTATAATAGCCTATTCACGCGTATTAAAAATACTAAAACTTTAGACGCGTGCAGTTTCGAAACTACTAATATTTTATTTATAAATAAGCCATCGTTGGAAGCGGCAAAGCCTCCCCTTTAAAATGGCTTTTGAATTTTGTCGATCGAACTTTTCGTTTTCGAGATATCGTAATTTATGTAAAAGGTAATTTTTCTAATTTGACTATCGCTGTCTCCGTCTAACGCGTCGCGTCGAACCTCCTTGTCGCACGTTGACCCACTGACTGAGTGACTGAGTGACGTCACGTTTACTACTTACTACGGTCACGTGAGTTCATTGATCTCGCGACGTAAACAAACGTAAACAGACCCTTCGGATTCACGCGATCGACTTGAAATTAAAATCGCTATATCTCCGGAACTAATAAAGCTATCGACTTCCACAAACGCTCATTTTAAAGGGCATTTTATCCACTACCTAATGATCATACCACCTACTATAATTTTTGTTATCTTCTATGTTTATTTTGACATTCACTTTGACGCTACATACCCAAAGTAGTTTCAGCACTTCCTATTGATCATACGACTGATGTAGGTTAAAACTGGACTATAAATTGTTTATTTAATTGAAAATGAATTTAAATACAGGATGTTTGCGTAATTACTAGCCAGTACTTTTTCTAAAATAATTGTTTTCTCCAGAACTACGGTATCCACTTGGAACAAAATTCGTTTTCAAGGACGTTTTATTCTGCTCGCTCGGAATGTTACTGGGGATCGCTTTAGGCCTTCTACCGTGGTAGAACTATGACCCGATTCATACCAATTGCCCGACAGTCGTCTCGCTTAACTACTTCACCGGGAGGACCTTGGTCTGCTCAATTGCGAACTCATCAACAATCTACTTTACCGTTCCATACGCTACATCTCCAGCTTCTACGTACTATTCAGCCTCTACAATTTTTCTCTGTCTGCTTCGTTCTAATCCTAGTAGACTTACTAGCGCGTTTATTTACTTGTATTCGATTTATCTTCTCATTTATCCTGCTACTATTTTAGCTCTATCCCTTTCGATATACCCCCGATACATTTGCTACGGTTTAACGCTCGTTATTTTATTCTTCCTCCCATAATTTCTCCTTTTCTCTTCCCATCGCATACTCGGGAGCATTAGGACCTCTTACTTTTAAGTTAGCCTCGTAAATTTACAGTTTATAAGTTTCCTTTTGTCGTAACTCCGTTCGTTATGGCGCAGTAAAGCCGTTGAATAAAATAAATGATCGCGACTTTCACGGAGCTACAGGATAGGGGCTGCAAAATGGAGATCTGTACGCGTACCATCGCGTGGAACGATTTGCAACAAAATATGCTAACGAATCGGAAGAGGAAGTCAGCACGGACACGTCGCGATTTAGCTTGGACGGAAACGAGAGCCCGGGTAATCGGCCAACGAGTTCCCGCGAGGACAGAACGGACGCAAATTTCGAACGGGGGTGGTGTACTCGAGAAAATCACGACGTTCGCCATTTTTCGAATTAAAGAGAAGAGGAGGACGCGGTTGATACGTCGGTCGACGGTCGGCCTGGACGAATCGAGACAACCCGTCGACCGTGAATAGACGCCGCGAACGTCGATTCGGATATTAAATTTCCTCGCCACCGGCGAAGCAAGACGTATTTCCCAGAGGACGAGGATCTGCTTTCCGGCAGAATGCGCCTGCATTCTCGCTCGCCGTTCCCCCTCTTACGATACTCCTGTTTCCTCTTAACGCGGTCGAGTAATTGCACCGGCTCCTAGGATCACCGTCGTTTAATTATTTTTTTTCGGAACACCACCGTCGCTCGAATTCATTTCCATAATCACGCGGTCCTCCTTCGTGCAATTTATAAAAATTGCAGAATAACGCGTCGAAAGCCCGAGGAACACCGACGTCTTCCGAGAGACGCGACTTTTATTGCTCGCAACGAGTTCCCGAAACAATACCGTGTAAACGTCTGCCGAGTTTCGTAAAGTAAACCCGTTCGGGGGGAAAGGTCGAATCGAGGGAGGGATGAAAAAGCGTAGGGCGGGAAAAAGTCATTAAGCGTCGATCGGTTCGAGGAGCGAGGATAAATTCGGCCAAGTCCGCGGGCCGCGAGAGCCAGTTCGGAGGCAAGATTCGAGCTCGCCACCCCTGGGATTCGTCGGATAAAAAGTTCCTCGTGATAAATTTTAAGTCTGGCCCTCCCCGTTTTCTTTTCCCCCGTCGGTCGCGCGGGGGAGTTCGCGACGCTCGCGACGTTAGCTCGAAATAACGGGGACGTCGGGGTGCGGCCCGGTTGAGCGAGCGTTCAGCTAACCGTTGCCTCTTATTTAACGCCGAGGAAATCTCCGAGAGCCCTTCGCTAATTTCACCCGACGTCTCGCGACGTTGAAATATCTCTCGCGCGGCTGTTTTCATCGTCGCGTTCGTTTTCGACGCCGCCTCGAATCGTCTCCGCGTCCAAACGCACCCCTCGATGCATACCAACAAGCATAGTCGAGATCACGGAGTTTCCTGTCCCGGAAGGGTACGAGGGTGGTCCCAGAAGTACCCGACCTAACAAAAAAAAGACAAGAAATTTGGGAACAGATATCTTTATTTTTCAACGTAATCTCCTTTTAGCTGGGTACGCTTTCAATAGCTTCGATACCCTGTTTATAGTGAGAACCATCGAACTCCTCAGAATAGCCATTAACCGCAGACTCCACCTCTTCATTATCGGAATATCTTTTACCAAGCATTTTTTCAAGTTTGGATAGAAAAAATAAGAGGGGGCTAAATCTGACGAATAACTTTAACTCCTGGATTTTGACCATCGCGATAAGGGATGTGTGAACTGGTGCATTGTCTTGGTGGAACAACACTTTCTTTTTCGCTAAATGCGGCCGTTTTTCCTTGATTTTGTCACTCAAACGCTGCAATAAATTCGCATAATACTCGCCGTTCAAGATAATCAATGAAAATTATTCCACGGGCATCCCAAAAAACTGACGCCATGACCTTGCCAGCAGCTGGTTCTCCCCTTACAGTCCATTGTTTCAACTGTTCCTTCGACTCAGGTGTGAAGTGATGGATCCAGGTTTCATCCATGGTTATGAATCGACGCAAAAACTCGGCTTTATTCCTATGAAACATCCTGACGACGCTTTTTTTGTTCCATTGTGAGCAAGCGCGGCACCCATCTTGCGCTCAGCTTTCTCATATCCAAATTTTCAGTCAATATGCGTTGTACACCACTTTTTAAAATGTCCACCAAGTCTGCAAGCTCACGCACTTTCAGTCGACGATCGTCCAATACCGTTTTGTGGATTTTCTTCGCCATTTCCGGTGTGATCACTTCATTTGGTCGACCACTGTGGTGGTCGTCTTGGCAGCTCGTATGAACTCGTTTAAATTCCGCCACCCAATATTTTATTGTTGTAAATGAAGGAGCAGACTCCCCTAGAGTAGAATCTAGCTCAATTTTGATATTGGTTGGACTGAGACCTTTCAAATGAAAATATTCTATCACATAACGAGAGCGTTCACTATTAATGACTGTCAAACAAACACTAAACAATGTAGCGTCTTCAAACTTGAAACTTAAGCTTTGTAAGATTGGTACTTCCGATCATAGTCATTTTTTTAAACAATAACCAGGTACTTCTGAGACTATCCTCGTACACCACCAGACGAGGGAAAAAAAGATTCTGGATAACCGGCAATACTTGCACCAGAATAATCATCCAGAAGTAACAGACACGATACGCTACGATTCAGTTATGGGAAAACCAATATTTGATACAACTGTTATTTCCCGCTTTTTGTATCCACTCTTCGGATCGATTCCTTGGTGCTTTATCTTATTTTTACGAGTCTTGGACACCGGGTCATCGAACGACCAGTCGAGTACTTGCTGGAACCCGTCTCCACGAAACGAAAAAGATTGTCGGGCGTCTTTCGAACAGGCGTTTCACGAGAGGAACTTTAGGAGCAAACGACAGAGCCCCCTCGAAGGAGGTTTTTCCTGCGGAACGAATCGGCGCCGGGATAAGCGTAGGGGTTCCCAAGGACGCGAACATAAATACCGATTCCAGTTGTCAGGGTTGATATACGAGCGAAGAGATACGATACGAAACGCCTAGCGAGCAACGCGAGGGACCGATAGCGACGTCTCGCGGTCTCGAGCACGATAACTCCGACGATTATCGATATCATCTGTTCGCCCCGAGGAATACAAATGAAACGCGACTCGATCCCAGCAACGCATCGTGAAACCGCGAGAGATAAACAGCCTCGGTTCCGCGGCCCGTCCATCTTTGTTGTCGCTCTTTGCAACGAGCTTTTCAAAAAGTTGTCCATTCGCGCGGAGAATCGGTTTCCGCGTTAATTACGAACTCGGTATGAATAGGAAGGCAACGACCTATTTGCTATCTTTGCTCGGTACTCGAGGAACTCAATTTGAATGCAACTTCTCGAGAAATCGACGACTACTCTTCTATAGAAACGAAGCCATTCGGGAAACGTTACGATGTTCTGGCTACGAAAGAGTCTCGAACGTTTCGTACGAAGAAATTAACGAGCAAATTAATCGACGACTGGCTCGGTACTCGGTGATTAATCGGGCCGCTGGTTCGAGACCTTTGTTTTGGCGTTTCACGTATGCGAACGCGTAAACAAGGAAACGTGCATGGACGAACCGCTTCGAAGTATTTTCATCGCGACCGCGAATTAAACAGGCGTTCGACGAATCGCGAGACCTTGATGGCTCGCGCGACCAGAATCTTAAAATCCCTCCGAATCTATTCGTCCATGATCACAGAAGTCACGTTCTCGGTGACCGTCGTTGGAATCTATTAATTTTTATCGCAAGTTATTCCGGAATTTCCAAGACCGCGTCACCAAGAAATCCCGATAGACTCGTCGCCTGTTAGGAAATCTTTTTCGGTGATTTTTCCGTGAAAATTTTAACGCGAAACCAAAGCTTCCGTTGGTTTAAAATAAAAGATAGATCGCGGGACGCGAAGGCACTACTCGATCAATTTCTATTTGCGGAATCCAACGGTGAACTCGGCTCGAGGACCCGGACTAACGAGGCGAACGACGCTGGCTTGGGTTTCGATCGGGCAAAGACCCGCGACGGTTCGTTATCGAACGTTAAATTGGTCGCAGACCTCGTCATGGTAATTACTGCGAATCGGTATTCCGCGACGGTCGCGGAACGTCTCACCTCCTCGGATGACGACGGTAATTACCGCCGGTGGGGGCGGCCGGAAGGAGAACGCGCCGGAATTCGCAAGGTTCGTCGACCGAAATTTCAACAAGCGAAACGCGGGTAATTGGCCAATGAGCGTCTGGAATTTATTTATTCACGGAACAAACCCTTTGATACAGAGAATACCAGGCGTTGGAGAACGGAAAGATGCTGGAAAAGGTATTTAAAGGAATAAAAACGAAGGGAAAGCCTGGACCACGATATAGCTTGGTCGTAAACTCGAGTAGGTGTCAAAGTTTACACGTTTCAGCTCCCGAAATATGTGAATTGACAGGAATACGAGCAGCTAAGGGCCTCAGACCATAGTCAGGGCCGTACGAAGAAATGTTTTATCTAGCGTCGCTATTTTTACTTATTCAAGTCTTTAATATCTTAATTCACCTGCTTATAATATATACATGTGGAAAATGAAAAAAGATAGTGCAGTTATGGACTCAGAAAGATATTCAGAAAGGCACCCTCAAGCAAGATGTCATGTACGGCTCTAACAAGGTCCCAACCCTCAAGAGTTTAGTTTACGACCTCGCTATATCGTGGCCCGGACTATACATAGTTTGCGCGATCGAATACGAGTTACTCGGGCGTGTCTGTCCATTGCTCGCTGTTTCTACTTACGCTGTTCAAAGTCGCACTCCGTTGCACGCGCAAAATTTCGACCGACCACCCAGCTGGACCCGCGAATATTTCGAGACGTCGGCGACGTTGAATCGTCGAGCGTCGTCCAGCCTAATTTACGTTCCATATTTCAGCGTCCGTCGTTCGGTTGGTTCGCGGTAATTTGCACCAGGCCCGGTCTGTTGCGATAATCGATACACTCCGCGGGAAACGGAACGACACGCGTCACCGTGTCCGCGTCAAATTAATCTGGTTTCTTGGAGCGAACGGACGGCCAGAAAGAGGGAGGAAACGCGACCCCGTCGGTCTTGCTCCCCGGAGAAAATCCGCGAGATCGAGATCGAGGTCGAGCGACAAAAAGTCTTGGCAAATCGTTCGGCGAATCCGAGATATTCGTGGGTGAAAAACTCGAACGTCCTCGAATCGATCCCCCGAACACGCGGAGATGACAGGTGTCTCTGGTCTGTCGCGGATAGGATTCGAGGAGGCGGTCCCGAGAGCGTCGCTAGAAAACATCTGGCGCTCGAACCGGCGTAAAAAGGGACCGCGAGCTGGGAGAACGGTGACCGGCAGACGGCCAGGCGTTTCGTGAATTTCAAAAATCCCACCAATGTCACTGCCAAACGATCCGCGTGACTATTTATACGGTTCCGCGCGCACCGAGCCGGATCGAAGCGGCCCAGACGAGAAGTCTGCTCGGATAAACGCGACCGACTCGCTCTCGTTTCTTTTACCCCTGGCGACCTCTCCGATAAGCGGTCAAACGTATAGTAGATTGCTTCTAAAGGCGGCTAGAGAGCTAAAAAAAATTAATAGCAAAGTATCAGGTGCACCGAAAGGGAAGTTTGCACAGGTCCAAACGGAGGTTAATAATAAAATGGTAACAAGATTCGTTTGGTGGCACGGCAGCGAGCATAACTCGTAATTGCTGCTGTTCCGCATCATCCATCTTGTTCATAGGGATGCTCAAAAACGTCCGTCAAAATTGACGCGCGTCGCAACGCCGGTAAACGAGCGTCTCGAAAGTTTCGCGCGATAAGTGGTTAACGCGTGCCGCGATAATAAACGAGGAGCGACGTCTCGGTTTCGAATAAAAGGAGCGCCTCGAGTAGCAAACGTTCTCGCAAAGGCGCGAGCACAGCCGCGCGAAACGCGACCGAGCAGGGTGTCTGTCGCGTGCCGACGCGTCTTCGCCTCTTCTACGTTCGCCTCCTCCTCCTCCTCCACCGCCCAACACCCCTCTGCAACTCGTTCCCGTCTGCTACTTTGCCGTGTATCTTTTTCTTTCGCCTCGCTCGCCTCATTCCCCGACGAGTTATGCAACCAGCGGCCGAGTCGCGAAGAGGATGCTTCTTCCGTCGAGGAATGCCGCTAATTGGCCGAAAATAAATGCCTCGCGTCGAACGGCTTTCTCTCCTATTCCTCTCCGCTTCGTCCGCTTTACTCCTACCGCCCCGTTACTTTGTCTCGTTCCTCGCGCTTGCCATTCCGCGGCGAACCGCCTCGCCGCTCGAATCGTTCCATTATCTTCGGCTCTCCACGCGTTCCTCTTCCTCTCCCGTGACCCCCGCTAGACCGTACACCATTTTACAAAACGAGACAAACTCGAGACCGAACGCTTTCGATTTAGATGCACCAACAAAACGATCCAACTTGGAACCAGTTCCGTACAATCAGAAACGAGGCATCGAACGCGAGTCTAACCAGAGCCTAGATCCCCACTCTAGAGTCTGGAGGGCCCATGGGACCCATTGCACGAAAGTGGGCTAGGTGGAGCAACCCAAGTACCGAACATTTGAGCGTTAAGTTTATTTAGCGAGATCGTGGTCCGTCGAAGAACAAATACGAGCGCGGGATCGTTATCGGAAGGATGGAGCGATTTTCTCGGAGGAAAAGCAAGCAGGGGCGAGCGTCGAGACGCCGTGCGAGGGTAGGGTCGACGCTCCGACACGGGATGAGACGGGAGCATCTACAAAGACGACGCGAGCAAGCAAGCAAGGGTTCGTGGAACGGCGCGGAAGAGACAAACGAGGCAGGCCTTTTAACCGTACGACTCCTGTTTCGGAGCACTCGTCGCCGCGAAGAAGAGAAACAGTAGAGAGCCACGCGGAGGCCATTACTTTCCCCTCTGTTTCCTTCATCGCGACCCTCCCTCCGTTCGAATCCGATCGAACGGATGCACGTAGACGAGCATCACGTAGACGAGCATCGAACGGTCCTCCAGAGGATTCCGCGAATCAGACAACCGTCGATTTGGCACCCGTCACGTTCCTCTTCCTGCCAATTGCTCGTCAACCCGACGACAAATTTCCCCAGCGCGCCTCTCTCCGCAACGGCAAATAAACAGGTTACGTCGTAACTATTATATTTTTACGACGGAATGTGCCACCAGCGTAATCCGGAGACCGTATTAGCGTAGAAAAAATTGAAAAGCAAATATGAAAAAGCCTGTCCTCGGAACGGGTTCGTCGATAGGAGTCCGAGAGGCGCGATATTTTTTTTCTTTCCAAGAAATAACGGTGCGAATCGCCCGACGACGTCGTTTTTTTCAGAATTAACCGGCAAATATTTACCGTCGATGCGGCGCACCTGCGTCCAAGTTCGCGCGACGATTCGTTATCGACTCGAGTTCCCCGGCGAAATCGATAACGTCGTTTTCATCAATCTGGAGCCTCGTGGAATTTGACTCGGGAAAACCCAGAGCGAGGGAGTGGAGGGAAAAGGCCACGATACGCGATCAACCAGGAAGATCCGACAAAATCCTCCGGTGTCGTAAAGATAAACGCTGATTCGATAAGATGCGATCGCGCGATCTCAACGAACGAACCGAGTCGAGCAATAAACTTTCGCTGGCTCGACGACGCTTTATCGACCTATATCAACCGTAATTCTCTAACGACTCGCACACAGGCTTTAGAGAAGAATGGCTCTTTTATTATAAATGCAAGCAACGCGTTGGTTGTGGAATTCTCGACGAGGTTCGCGATTCCTAGACCGATCTCTCCTTCTATCGGCTATGACCAGAGGCAGACAAAAGTAGATCAATTGTTACCGCGGTCGTCGCGAGCTCAACCGAGAAAATGGCGAGGTTGTCTCGGGGTTAAAGGCGAAAGTCGCGGAATGCGAGACGCCGAGAGACGCTTATCCTCGCCGTTCGGCTGCGTAATCGGATTATAGCGAGCATTCTAACGCGAGACGAGTCTGGGGATCTTATCTACGGTTCCGAGAAAACGACAACGGCCGTTCGATTCGTCGAAAACCCGTAAACTCGGCGAAACGATACAAACTTAAAGCGTAAAATTGGTAAAAATGTTTGTTGGAGCATAGCAACCGCTTCAAGACACGCGCATTAGCTAACCGAAATACCAGGAACCAATTTCGAAGAATTAGCACGTAAAAGACGCGCTCCGACTCTGCAAATATATCGATTTCGCACGGTACCGAAGTAGCTAAAATAAACGTCGAAAGAGCAAACGCCGAATGTTTACAGTGTAACGAGACATATTGTCCCGCTTTACGTTTTACAATATTACACACCATTTTGGGGGATAATGTACGATTAAGTTGCAGTTAACGGTATCGCGGAAGGACGTGCCGTTCGGCACGCTCGCGAGTTCGTGAACTTCCCAAGACAATCGATTTCAGGCGTGGGTGGTTTTCGCTGAGTAATTCGATACGCGGCTGCTCCTTCAATTTCGCGGTCGGAGATCAAAGTCTTCGGCACGCGCGATTAAAATCCCCCCGGCGTGTTCGATCCAGGCGCCAAATATTTTGCCCGCTTAACTACGAGTAACTTGATTGGACCATCCTCTAGTGCCCAAACGAAACGATCTATCGCGCTGGAAGTAAATTCCATCGACGACGGTAGCCTTCTAACGATACTCGATCCACGCGAAACATAAAATTCAATAACAATGGTTCCACGACGATTTCGACGCCTGGCGTTCGAATTTTCCAGCGAACGACAGACTCCGGCAATTGTTTCGTATCCGGAGGTTATCTCCCAGGGAGCGCAAGTTTGCTGAAACGTTAAATTTCATACGGTTATAATTTCGTTAAAGTCAAACGACCGCAGTTCCCGGAAAGTTTAATGCCGGGCACTGCAGCAGCCGCGCATAGACCGCACCCCCGCGGCTTGATTTATTCTCGGATTTTCTCGCAACAGCTCCTTCCGCAAAGCGGCTGCACCGTTCCTCCGATTATCTACCGTGACGCTCTAGCGCAGTTTCTCTCTTATTTTATTGCGCCGCTTTGCGAGATCCGCGTGCTTCGGCCGATACAAACGATAAACAACCGGCTGCACCGAGTACCGAGCTAGAAAAAAACACGCTCTCGCATATTACCTCCGCAATAAACATCCCCTTCGCGCGATCCCGCTACGAACGTCTCGCGACGACGAAACGTTAACCTATTTCGCGTCGAACGAAAAACGAACAAACGTGGATCTTTTGGTCGTGCAATCTTTGACAAGATCCCCCATCGGCTCGTGGAACCTCCGTCTCGGATATTTTATTCGAGCGAACGCAAATACGCGTATACGGATGTACGCGATCGGCGGGGTGGCTCGTATATCGGATCGAACAAAAGCACCCCTCGGTTCGACCCTATCGCGCCCTCGCAAGTTATTGCTTCTTTGCTCGCCGCGGCTAGATCAGCTCCTCCCCCGACGGTACACGGTTCTCGAGCCCGATTTGTCGATCCAAACTTCCCCCCGATAAGCTAAATAATAATTTAAAACTTCCGCCACCCTTCGTAGAACGGACCAAGTAGCTATTACCCGGCTAGAATCCACCGCAACGAATTCCCCGATTTCTTTATTTCCTTTTCGAAAGCCGCACTAGGAGCGAAGATTCCAACGAGATCCTCGATTAATTAATCGCGATGATTCCGTGTCAAGTTTCGATCTCGACGCGTGGGAGTAATAGAGACGAAGTTGGACCGAAAGGGTTGGGGTGTTGGGAGGCATAAAGAGAAAGAAATCTCGATTACTCGAACGCGCGCGCAGCTGCCACCGAGCTCTCCGGTTATTTGCATCAAAGCCCCCGTCCCACCCACCTGTCCGTCTCTTTCTTTCGGCCGGAATCTAGGCACGGATCCTCCGCCCAGTCTTTTCATCCCGAACAAACCGTTCCCTTTTCTCTCTTTCGGCCAGACTCTCGCGTGTGCGCTGAAAATTACTCGAGGCTCGTTCACGGACAGATATCGCGCGCTCGCGGGCGCCAACAGGGAACAGAAACCGAACTTTCGGCCCGGTGATGTAACGCCGGAAAAACCGGAAGCTCCCCCGACTATCGGCCGCGACTCCGACTCCGGCTAATTAAGTAAAAGCATCCCGCTGTCTGTGAACTCTCCTCGACGCTCGACGCTCGACGCTCGGCGTCCGCGGGTCCGTGTGTGCGCTTCACTCCAACCGCGTTCCCGATTAAAATCCTCGAGCTCTCTCGTACGAGTTCAGCCGCATCTTCAACCAGGATATTCCCCGTTTTCCTCTCTTTCCGTTTAACCTTCGGATTCTCCGCATTCCAATTTTCGCGTAAATATCGTTGTCGATCGACGAGCCCACTCGAACGCCAACACGGCGAATAGCGCAATCCCCTGTCCCCCGATTCTTGCAAGGTTTCGCTCCGGAGAACGAGTCAGGGCAAAATAAAATAGTAACCCGTTGAACTTTGGTCAGTGTACCTCCAACAGCGATGCCCGTTACATCGAGAGGCAGTTTTTCAGGGACTAGTTGACCGAATTCTGGAAGCGCGCGGTCGTTGTTCGCGAATTCACAACGGGCTTCTTTGAAAGACTGCGTCTGTTGGGGCGCTTTCACGCGAAAACTAAGGACGCGCGCGGAATCAAAGGCGTACGTATGCATTCATCTTGGAGCACGACCCCTCTGGATGTGTACTCGTTTCGTTGGCCGTACGCGAGCGCGTGCATTCCTGGACAAAGCCGAACAGAAGTTTCTCAACGCAACGCCGTCCCTAGCACTCGACATTTTTGCGTGCCAAAATTAGAAACATCGGACAACAATACGCACCACGTGCCAACTCGCTCGCGAAAGTATTCCAACGAGACTCGAAACGTACGTATCTTTTTTAAATCTACGACTCCGATACGCTCTATAATTAAGCGTAGCGCACCCCCTACCGATGTTTTTCCCCTCGTTAGACCACGGAAGAAACGTCGACGCGCGAAGAAATCAGTTTAGTGGTACGAAAGGAACACCTGTGCGAGATCGAAGGATAGTCGGGTTAAACGGTCGACCGGCACGCGATACTTTTCAACGGTGGTCGAGCATCGATTTCAGCTCAGCTGACTTCTCGACCTGCCATCTCTCGCGCGCGTTTCCCTTCGAGACAGCTTTTTCAAAGAGTGGAATGAACGGAAAACGATACGAGATAAAATGGTAAATTACCCCCGGAGAGATCTGGACCGATAAGACGTTCGAAACGATCGAGGAAGATAATAAAACGGAACGTCGCGAGGATTCGCACAGAGTTCCATTTCCCGGGCTTTCCGTACCCGGCGTCGCGACGGTTTAACGACGATTTAGCGCCGGTGACGCGGCATGCAAATGCATCGCGAAACCTAGTTTCGTAGGCGTACGCGCGCCGGCTCGCAACTTGCTACATTTTCTTCCGTCTTCTTTCCTGTCCCTCCGTAAAACGCGTTTACGTGCTCGGCGAGCGAGTCGCGAGCACCGATCCAACGGAGAACGAGAGCCAACTCCGCGAGACACGAAATACCCGGGGATTTCAACGAGCGGGAACATCGTTAAAAGAGTCTCGAGTGCATCCCCTTTAATTTAAAATGCAAATTTCCCCGATGAAACGAAGGGAAACGAATAGAGAGGAGGTTCTTTGGGACGACGAGACGCGATCTCGCCGTGGATGGTTTCCTCTTTTCCCTTCGGTTTTCGGAGCGAGCTGCAACAACGTATCGAACTCGCGTTAACAATCTTCCCGCGCAGACCAATCGCGTGCGCCCTCCCGTAATCGAAACTCGATACTCGAACCGAATACTTGGAGAGCTCGTTTCGAAGCTTCCCGTGGCCGAGATCGAATGGAAATCTCGCTTTTCGACGACGACTAACAACGTCAGGGGAACTGGGATACGCTGCACGATACTCTCTACCGACGAAAGCGCAAAGGTTGATCGATCACCGAGGTCCCGATACTGCAAACTATGTTCCAGACTAGAGAATCCGATCTGGAAATAAGCTAAATTATAGGATAAGCATTTGTTATTGCGGTACGCCACCCTTCGATGTTCCAACGTTGCTCGAGAAACATAGTTGGAATATCGATAGGACACCAGCGATGTTCGAGCCACCTTAACGAACCGTGTCGCGCGATATATCGCTCCAGTGCTTCGCTCCGGGTTAATAGTGCTTAATAATATAGATCGCGTCCAAGAATTCCAGGCATTCGAAGCCACGACCTCCCTTTCGAAAAGAGCCGCGAAGGTATGCGACCCAACCATCCAACTATACCGGGTGACTCTACAAACTGGGGCAAGATCTCTTCTAAGCGAAGATACTACAACACACTCGATGGCGAGGCCATCTTTCGATATAATTCTCTTCTTTGGATCAGCGATGACAAGTAAAACGCGACAGAGCTTATAGTTACGACATCGCCTAGGGTCAGTAGTACACTATACGCCGATGCAGAATCGCAACAACGTATACGACACACCTACGATATTATACATGAAGTATCGACGCGTTTCTGACGAAGGCCACCCTCAGGCTGTGAAGTAATGCTTTGGAAAGAAGTCCTAAGCCCGTGCATCGCGATTCGAACGCGATTAGATTCAAAAGAAAGACGCGGTCAAGAATCTAGACACAAAAGGCTTCCATAAATTATTTTAATTTTTACGTACGTCGGAAATCGAAGCGACCTTCGATTGGAATTTTAGAAACGGAGCCAGCGGTGTCGATTTCTTCTTATTTGCGGTCGATTTTATCGGTTTCACGGTTTAACGCTGAAGCGTCAGCTCGCAAACCTAATCGTCCGATCGAAGCGAGCCACCCACTTTCGACGTATCACTGTCCGCGGTACAGAGTGGACAATATCTGTCCGGATTACGATCGCCTTGGGAGTCGTCTCGAAACGATGAGACTCGTATTTACCAACCATCTCCGACGAGTCCAGAGATCCTGACACGCGTGTGCATTCAGGAAACGAAACACGTCGCGTACAGTGAAAGAATATGTCTCGATAGAAAAGAAACTTACTTTTTCGAATTCGAAATTACCGGTTTGCTGATTTCGACGGACGTTGGGAGGAGGAGCTCGAAAGCTGGACGTTACGAGGAAGAATACGTTGTCTCTTTAAAATTGAAATGGCCGTCGTTAGAGTTATATAGCGAAGCAAAAGGTGCGTGACAGCTAGAATACAACCGCGCGCGTCTTTTCGGAATAGCATACTGGCAAAGTTTTACGAGCGGACCACCCTCGAACCATCCAGAGCTCATTAACCGTTTCGTTCCGGGACGCAATTGTGCATCCAACCGCCATGAAGTTTCCTTTAATATCGAGTTACGAGAACAGCGATAAACCCGGCGACATGCGTCCTTTCGCGGACCGCGCGAATTAGTCGGACCGATTACCTTTTCACCCCAGTTCGCCGGAACTTCTCACCGAAATGCGAACTCATCTTGCCAATTTTAGGTGCTCGTGAAACTTTGCCTTACGGTACGTCTCTTTGGTATTGCTGCCTCAACTAAAAATCAAACTTTAGAATTACATTTTGCTCCACGAGAAAATACACGCGAATGCCAACGATCCAGGAAGTAGAAGCGAAATTGATTCCATGGGAATTCCTGGGGAATCGGCCGAGCCAGCGTTCTCCCTCCGGAGGGATCTTTCCTAACTCGTCCAGTTATACCGTTGGGAGATGGACGATTTTCGCGACTGCTTCGCGTTTCATATTGTAAACGAGATGAACAATGAGCGTTTAAATTCTAAGAATCCGTGAGAAGGAGGGCCCGTGGTCTCTGTTTCGCGTGCGAGATCGTTTGTCACGGCTGCGCGAGGATAACTTAAGAACAGAGCATCGCGGAGACACAGTGTTTAGTCTGGCGCAACGAGAATATTACAGCTTAGAGTTGAGATTTATTTTAATCGCTTTTAGATATTGCGTATCCAGGCAAGGCCTTAACTTTTTCGCAAGTTTAAATCGATTCTGCATATTTTCTACGACCGGGATTAATAATTCTGTGACTATTTTGGGAATAGTGGAGCAGTCGAACGCGTTTAGGGGGGGGGGGGGGCGAAACGGAGTCACGAGGCTGGAGTCCAGCGGGAAAGAAAGTCGAAAGCTAATTCTGGTTTGGGTGACGGGGCTTGCGCCGCGCCAGGAAGCGTCGGTGGTGCGATATGGGGGCAGCGTGGATCCGCTACATAAATCGTCCGTCGCGGCGTCGCCGAGGCCGATGCCAACGGTCGCCAACGGGTTACCTAGGAAAACATGCTCGGTTACAAATTACGCGCGATACGCCGGGCATTAGCGGTTTACAGTCCGCGCGGCAGCATCCTTGAACGAAATTCACGCGACCGGCTTAGCGCCCGTTAACGCGCCTTTTCTTCTTTTATCGTCCACGGAGGTTCCCTAGAAATGACTCGAGCGTATCGAGGGATCCAGGTTACGAGCGGACGAACCAGGAAGCGGAGGCGCGTGCCGTGCGTTCCCCAGCGCGTCGCGCGAACGGAGAAAAGAGAAACAAAACCGCGGTCCGTGTCTTCTTTGGCCAGAAGATTTCGCGGTGGTGGCACTTCAAAGTGACGAGACCGGATAGCAACGGACCTGGCTCGTTTCTCAGAATGCTTTACGGACCGCCGCGAGAAGTCCGCTTCATTTGCTGGATTTAGAATGAATTATCGGGGTATTAACGTTGCACGGAACGAATAACGATCCGCCGGCTGATGTACGGCGTATCCTGTTCGCCGCCTCCTCCTTTTTCTCTCTACCCCGGTTCCTATATTCTCTTTGTTTACTTCGACGCCCGCGTCGAACCGATACCGTGCAATTTACAACGGAACGCCGACCACGCGGATCCGAGATCGCGAGCGGATCGCTTTGTCTCGACATTAAAAAGATTCCGGCTGGAAAATATAAGGGAGATCGATGTCACATTCGTACGGCCTTATCGAGCGATCTTCCTTTCGAGGAAAAGACGATTTTTTCGCGCGTTAGCGGAATGAAAAATGCGCTCGAGCCGTGTCGATAAGGACTTTGGTGGCATAAAAATCAATGTCGCCGAAGCAGCTTTTGTACGACGGTGCCGGCAGCTACTCTCGTACGTTTTATACCGCCCCTGCGACGGATTTACCGGCATCCCGCGCATCGAAACACACGGTCTCCTTTGTGTGGCTCGCGCGTGTCACCCTCCGCTCGGGAATCGTCGCCATTCATCCAGCCACTTAATCGATCTTTTGTAAGAACGCGTTTAAATCTGCGTCGACTCACCAGAATTCTCCGTCCTCCTGTCGTGATCGCGACACCTGAAAACAGAAAACCGTACGCTTCAGAATTTCCGACGGGCCAATACAATCGTGAAAACGCATGACGTCTTCGATCGAAACAAAGCTCTTTCGATTCCCGCTGTCATCGAAACGTAGCAACGTGAAATTGATCACGGTCCGATAAGCGGGCAAATCGTTCGGTCGATTATCTCTGGTTCCGTTGCGAAACTTGAACGAAGGGAAAAGCGTACGCGAGTGAAACGACGGGAACAAAAAGAGACCGTCGAGCCGGCGCGCCGCGGGCATTGTTTACGGAGATTGGAACGCAAACGGCGAAACCGCAATCGCTCGCGTATCCCATCGACGCGTGCTCGTCTTTGCCGGGAACACGGATTCGAATTTTCCAGACGACGAAACGCGGCACGGAGCACCGAGGACGGCTGACAGAAACATCGGCTGCTCTCTCCAGAGGGTGGCTGTTCTCGCATCGGCGCTTTCGCCGTCTGCATAAAATTATTGCCGGCAACCCTTGCCCGGCACCCGTCGAGTCCTTCTCCCGCGACTATCGATCCTGCTTATTTATAGCGATACGAGAAAACGGTAACCCGGTCGTCGCCGCGTTCCCACGTCGCCCCGGCGAAACTCGATCGCGCGAAAATCGTCTCCTCTCCAAAGTAACGTCAAACCGACCAGTCGGGAGGACTCGATAATACAAACCACAGAGGCTTAAAGTTAATAGTTTTGAAAAGAAACGTAACGAGCGAAATATTCATATCGGGGCCAGTTAATCGACTTACCGGAATTTCGCGGCGAGCAGAGCTTTTCGTTGGGGTTTTAATCGAGTCTGTCCCCCGCGTCTTCGGTAGAATATACGTACCACCACCCTCGACTGATTTATGCATGCACGAGGGCCGCTGCATGCCAGTAGATAACGTTAAGTTTTCTTGCCCGTAACTTTTATATAATTGTCGATTACAACCTTCGTTTTACTTCTCGGTGACAATATTCTTTACTTTCACACTGCGGGTCCCTCGTACGCCGATAAATCTGATACTGTAATTACCGGAGTATTTTAACTAGCTCGACTTCAGCCAGCTAAATCATTTTCCAAACGAGTTCCTTGCCGAGATTTACTTTTATTCCCGCGCAAAGACTTCAAGTCGCATTCCGATACAAGGTTTTCGATCGAATTCCTGCGTTATCGTTCGCGAGCTTGCCTGATATTTAATATTAGAAACCGAAACTCGAAGACTCCGTCTGAACAAACGAATTACCTTTCGTATGCTTGTAGTTGGTGCACCGTGTATCGATAAGAGGATGCTAATGCATAATCCGTTTAGGAAGATTATCGAAGCCGGGGCGCGGTTTCCGTAGCGGTCGTCCGTGTCTTTTTCGGTTCCGTAGTGTCTGAGATTCGCTTAATTGCGAATTTGGATTTACGATAATTGCTCGAGCCCGAGGCACGGTGTTGCCAATAATCCGGTATCGGATTTAATACGTCTCGTTCGAAGGTATCGCGACTGCGCGCCGTCGAGTACCCTCGTTAGAAACGAGCAGAAACAATTAGCCGTCGGCTTCTGTCTTTGTGCCCGGCCGCGGAACGAACTCCCGGTTACGTGCCATTGCAAAAATTACACGCGGAAATCGCGGTGAATACCGGGTCGCGCCAATTTACATTACAATGGATTTTAAAATTAATTTAAACGCGGCCGCTGGAAAATTTAACGAAGCGTCGTCTCTCCTGCTGAAAAGGTCGCTAGCTGGAAACGCTAAATACGTACCTCCTTTCGCAACAAATTCACCGACAATTTTCTATCTCCGTTATTCTCCGAGTATGCCAGACCATAATAACCAAGAAATTCCCACTCGTGTCGTAACGTCATTACGGGCGAACAAACAACCCGGATTCTTCGCTGGTGCTTTCGTCGGTACCAACTTTTCTGACTTTCTGCTAAGTCTTTGTAGTCGGACTTACGAGGCGACGCCATTTCCAACGTTCCTCGCTCTTTTCTCGTCTACTCTGTTTCTTACAGATTAGGGGCTTGCCTGGATCTCGAGTTTCTCGACCGATTATAATAATTAAATTTAACAACATTTCTTCGAGCTCGGTGACTCTCGACGTTCTAGATTCTAGGTACACCTTTTAACGCTAAAATACGGGTTTTTAATAATATGCAAATTTCGAGGACCGCTGTACGCCGTAAGAAATCGTTACGCGTCGATCGAGGCTCGTTTTGCATTCCGTGGGTGGAAAGAAAGCGAGCTCGCGTCGCGACGAGATTCTACGAAAATATCGAGGCGACAAGTGCGACGGAAGATCAGAATTGTCAGCGGCTGTGTATCTCCGCGGGTTAAAGTAACGACGTTATAAGCGGGACAGATCGTACACGAGGTTTTTCTGG
Source organism: Colletes latitarsis (assembly GCF_051014445.1). Taxonomy (NCBI): domain Eukaryota; kingdom Metazoa; phylum Arthropoda; class Insecta; order Hymenoptera; family Colletidae; genus Colletes; species Colletes latitarsis. Next base: position 23,330,098 of record NC_135141.1, on the reverse strand, counting down.
TCGAACGAGACAGGCGCACGCGTGTTTATGCGCCGGGGAGACGGCGAGCAGCGTGCACGCGTCGGCGTCGTCGCGACGTAAATTAAATTCTTCGCCCGACCTTCGTCGTTTTCCTCCTCGGCCGTCGGCGTCACGGCCGCGATGCCCAGCGACGCCAAAACATCGCGCGGTTTATCCGCCTAGCACGCTACGCGTTATTTCCATCGAGAAAAAGATCACTCTTTCGATCGAACCATCGATTTAAAAGACCTTTGTATCGTACAATACAGACAGTTGCAAGCGACTTTGGTTGACGGTGGGCGTGTTTTGGCGGGCCTCTGAGCGAATTAGAAAACAGTTTGCAACAATTTGTACGAGATAAACAGGAACAGGGCGCGGCGACAACTCGACGCGAACGAAAATAGAGTTCCCTCGAGCGGGGGAGTCTTAACGAACCGCAAAATTGGCTACGTAAACGCAAAATCGATACGAGGGAACTGCCAGGGTAGAGAAAATCTAGTAGGCGGTTAATGGGTTATTCGATATCCGCGGAAATTTTGGGTTCGTCTTTGGGTGCGCGCGCTCGACGCCCACGCGTGCCTCCGCGCGCATGCCTTAAAGGAATCGAGTTATATTATACACTTTCTCGCAAAGAAATCCGAAAGTATATCGCGGCAGAGTGGCCCTTTGAGCGTGACTCGCGAGCGAGGGCGCGGGAATAAAGCTAATCGAGTAATTAAGTTTCGCGTCACGGCGCAAACTGGTCTCTGCGTAGTCGCGCGTGGCATCGAAATTCGTTTTCCCGTGCGTCGACGACCTGGGAGCGCGGGGGAAATTTCGAGACCGTCGGGAAATTCGGCATCCCCGCGTTTCGCGCGACTTCACAAATTTCGCGGGCGATAACGTCGCGGAAAACAGACAGGAGCGCCTGGTATTCGGGTATGTTGTAGCGGTAAATGCGGGACCCCTAACGAGAACACTGACAACGCGCAACTAAATCCTACCCTTCGAGGGCGTCTGTCCCGAGGGTGCGACAAGCTCGCCCGGCCATATTAACCTGCCCTCCCGCGCCAACCCGTGTCTTCCAAAACCCGATCCTCGTCCATCTGCAATTTTCCCTAATCCCAAACGTGCACTACCGTTCGCGAGGAACGACGCGGAAATTTTCTTCCTCGGCTTCGGAGGATCCAACTACGACGGGGTGAAACGTACAGGACGTAAAACAATTCGTCCTGGCTATCGTAGACGTATTCTATATACCCTACAAGCTCTCGCGATGGGAGGCTGCGCCGGGGAATCGCAAAAAACACAGCCGAAACACGTGTTGGCGGCGTTAACGAGAGAACGAAAATGTTTCGTCGAGGGAACCTTGATTTGCCGAGGAAAAAATTTACGTTTCTCCTTTCCCACGACCTCCCACCGAAAACGACCTCGAATCGAGTCTTCCACGATCCACAGGAAGTCGACTCGCGAACTGGTTTCCCACTCGTGCTATTCGATAATAATAATAAAAAAGTACACGAGGCAGCTCCTCCCTACAGATAACTTGAGTTTGATCGTCAAGTTTGACACGGCTGGACCACCGTGGCAGACTTTGTTCGACACGCAAGGGGTGTAAACAAGTTACTTTTTTAACGACGCGCAAACCGGTCGAGCAACGAGGAAGTTGACGATAATCGGGACGATATCGTTGCATCGAGATATGAACGAGATAAAAAGTAATTGCTGGCAAAAAGACGACTCGAAAGCGGCGGCGCGAAACGCCCCAACCGAGCGGAATAACGCATAGTTTACCAACTAATAACGTCAGTCGCCGAGATGGCATCCGCTAAGAGGTTATTACCCCGCTCCCCGAGACTTTCCATAAATCATAGCACCTCGTCAAACTGCTGCACAGGCATACAAATGAGAATGCAAATAACTGTGTACTCTGTCGTCGCGCTAGCGCGAGCCAAGAGACCGCGCTTGCCTCGCGTCCCATAACTCTCGGGGGGGCTCTGCGGCCCCCATAACGCTCCTGTACCTTCATCCACCCTCTGCTACCCTCCTCCTAGCTTCCTTCCCTCGTGTCCTGCGCCTCCTCTTCGATATTACCTCGAATATCGTAAACTTGACTTACGCCGCTGGCGACGCTGGTCAATAACCGGAAGCGCGCGTTTCCTCCGGCTAAACGTTCTCCAGCCGCCCCCATAGCGCGCCATTTTTATCCTTCTAGGTTCTTATCTCTGTTACGCAACCTGGAGACCCCAAGAAAACGGATGAAAACGTCCAAGGGATTCTGAAATTTTGTAGTGAAACGCGAAACAAAATTTCTAATATAAAAATTAGATTCTACGCCTCCTAAAACTCCCAAACCCGTTTCGTTCGTAACGAACAATATATAAATAGCAGTTAAATTAGTTTGCGTTTTTGAAGATTCGAAGCACCGTGCAGGTCGTTTCGAGTGCAGGGGACGGAGGCGGAGAGTGGAAGAGAGGGAGAGAACCTCGAGAGCGGCATTTACGGAAGTCTAGAGTACCCGAGCGAATTTGACCGATCGTAAAGACGGCTTATGCATCTTTATGCGAAACGTAAAAGCGGATTAAGCAGCGAGCGCTCCACTCGACGGGAACTCCTCGAGACGCGAGAACGCAAGAAGTTTCTATAGCTACGTGTGTGCATTTGCATCGAGCGCTCGAACGCCGTTCGAATCGGAATCTCGCGAATTCAATTTACTTGCCTTACGAAAGATCGACGAACAAAAGACCAAACCTGAACGAAACACACGCTTCGATTAACATTCCATCGCAAAATTGCTCGTCGATCCATTATGTTTTCGGTAAAGAATTTTTTACTCGAAAGTGCGTAGAATTTCGGGAGTATGTGTATTTACCAAAAATGATTGTAATCGACTCCTCCAACTGAAAATTTTTTTTTATAACGATTTAAAATTTTTTAATTTCGCCGAAAAATTTGACCGCTTACTGAATTTTTTTCTCGAAAGTGGATAGGATTTTGAGGGTATGACTATTCACCAAAAATGATTATAATTTACCTCCGCAAGCGAAAATAATTTTTTTTAAACGATTCGAAATTTTTTTTTTGCCGAAAAATTTGGGCACCTACCACTTGTCGATTTTTCTAAAAAATTCATTTTTCATTTTTAATAATTCTGTTTGACGCCCTGCAGAAAAGTTGTCTAATACTTTTTTGTAGGTACCCATGAGCTCTACTTCAGAAAAAAGTTTCATTGGAATATATTCACTATTATAGGAGTTATGGCTGTTTGAAAATTGGACCATTTTTATGGGGTTTTTCTCATTTTTCGAGGTCAGAGACCAACTTTTCGAATATTTTTGCGATTTGTACATATTCTCCATCAAAATACGCGTAGTTTGCTTTTTTAAACATTAAAATCGTCCAATCCGTTCGGAAGTTATGACGTTTTAAAGATTCGCATGAAAATTCGGACAGACATTTCAGGCCTCAGATTAGATTTTCGGTAAGGAATTTTTTTCTCGAAACTAAGTAGGATTTCGGGGTTATGTCTGTTGACCAAAAATGCTTGCAATTGACCCCTGCAACTAAAAAAAATTTTTCCAAGACGATTTAAAACTTTTCAATTTCGTCGAAAAATTTAGGCACCTACCCCCTGTAGATTTTTCTTAAAAATTCGATTTTCATTTTTAGTAATTTTGTTTGACGCCCTACAGAAAAGTTGTCTAATACTTTTTTGTAGGTACCCATGAGCTCTACTTCAGAAAAAAGTTTCATTGGAATATATTCGCTATTGTAGGAATTATGGCTGTTTGAAAATTGGACCATTTTTATTGGGTTTTTCTAACTTTACGTGGTCAAGGGACAACTTTTCGAATATTTTTATAATTTCTATATATTCTACACTAAAATACGCGTAGTTTGCTTTTTTAAACATTAAAATCGTCCAATCCGTTCGGAAGTTATGACATTTTAAAGATTCGCATGAAAATTCGGGCAGACATTTCTGGCCAGAAATTAGATTTTCGGTAAGGAATTTTTTTCTCGAAACTGAGTAGGATTTCGGAGGTATGTCTGTTGACCAAAAATGCTTACAATTGACCCGCACAACTAAAAATAATTTTTCCAAGACGATTTGAAACTTTTCAATTTCGTCGAAAAATTTAGGCACCTACCCCCTGTAGATTTTTCTTAAAAATTCGTTTTTCATTTTTAGTAATTTTGTTTGACGCCCTACAGAAAAGTTGTCTAATACTTTTTTGTAGGTACCCATGAGCTCTACTTCAGAAAAAAGTTTCATTGGAATATATTCGCTATTGTAGGAATTATGGCTGTTTGAAAATTGGACCATTTTTATTGGGTTTTTCTAACTTTACGTGGTCAAGGGACAACTTTTCGAATATTTTTATAATTTCTATATATTCTACACTAAAATACGCGTAGTTTGCTTTTTTAAACATTAAAATCGTCCAATCCGTTCGGAAGTTATGACATTTTAAAGATTCGCATGAAAATTCGGGCAGACATTTCTGGCCTGAAATTATATTTTCGGTAAGGAATTTTTTTCTCGAAACTGAGTAGGATTTCGGAGGTATGTCTGTTGACCAAAAATGCTTACAATTGACCCGCACAACTAAAAATAATTTTTCCAAGACGATTTGAAACTTTTCAATTTCGTCGAAAAATTTAGGCATCTACCCCCTGTAGATTTTTCTTAAAAATTCGTTTTTCATTTTTAGTAATTTTGTTTGACGCCCTACAGAAAAGTTGTCTAATACTTTTTTGTAGGTACCCATGAGCTCTACTTCAGAAAAAAGTTTCATTGGAATATATTCACTATTGTAGGAATTATGGCTGTTTGAAAATTGGACCATTTTTATTGGGTTTTTCTAACTTTACGTGGTCAAGGGACAACTTTTCGAATATTTTTATAATTTCTATATATTCTACACTAAAATACGCGTAGTTTGCTTTTTTAAACATTAAAATCGTCCAATCCGTTCAGAAGTTATGACGTTTTAAAGATACGCACGAAATTTTGGAGTGACATTTCTGGCCTGAAATTATATTTTCGGTAAGGAATTTTTTTCTCGAAACTGAGTAGGATTTCGGGGGTATGTCTATTGACCAAAAATGATTATAATCGACTCCTGCAACTGAAAATATTTTTTAAAGAATGATTTGAAATTTTTTAATTTCACCGAAAATTTGTCCACCTATTCCCAGTATGGCAGCCAGATTGGGCCACAAAAGTCCATAAGGTGTAAGGTCTACCACTGGTATACATCTGTGATGAAAGAAAGGAGCGGCAAGGTTCGTTTCGATGGTCGAAAAACACGAAAGGTTGGCGGGTACGCGAATCACGTAACAGTTGTCGCTTCTTTAAAGACTCGACGACTACTTTGTCCCTATTTACAAGATATCCTGCGATTCGGAGAGTGTCCCGATGCGAAACAATAGGTACGACGAGGGCACGTTTGGCTGGGAACGTGCACCGCCATTCTGAAAAATCGACGCGGTAGTTCGTGCACCGAGAAAGAAATCAAAGCTTTCCTCGGTCGGTCTCGCCAGTCTTTGCGGTCGTGTTATCGTCAAAGACGTTTCCTCTCTTTCTTCCGGAACCTCTTCCTCATCTCGCATTCTTCTCGTATTAGAACACGTCCGTGAATTTCTGCAGCTTTGTCTGTATATCGCGATCGTTATCTCGACGCAACGACCGCGACGCGCCACATTTGATGCAAGAGTTCGCTGTTTGACCGCGGTCTTTCGCAACAACGCGTCCGGGAAAACAGATAGAGAAATGAAAAATTGTTTGCAGAGCGACGCACCGACGTGGAATAGCTTGCCGAAGTACGGAGAGCCCTGGATTTGAACGATGAAAGAAGGGCAAGCGTTCGATGTTTACTTACCAAGCTCGTACAAAGGACGCTGCTCGTCGGTCGGGAGACTCTGACGCCACAATACGATTATGATCTACTGTACGTGACACGATCTAGCGATTCCAAAGGCGTTCCATGCCGTCTCGATCGACTCGGAATGTTTACATTGCCGAATATTTCGATCCGTGACTTTCACGATCGGTTACTGAACTTACTTTTTATCAACGATGGCTCTATCGCGATGCACTTCCGATGCAGACTTTTTCGAGAAGTCGAGGGAAGGAAGGCGTGAGAAAGCCTGGGTTTGTGCACCGAGGACGACTATTTTCGAGGGCGAGGAGCAGAGATAACTTTTCGGGGGCGAGTAAAACGTAGCCTAAATGAAAGGCAGATAAGGCGACTAATGCGAGACGCGCTCGATTATTCACGGGCGCTTACCGGCGCGACACCGACGAGGACTCGTCGCTCTTCGAAGCATCCAATTTATAAGACGAAGGACGATCCTCGACAACGTCTAGCTCTTCGACGCGTCTGCCATAAATCCTTAAAAAAAGACCAGCCTCGAGGACGCGCCGTGGGGCGGTTTATTCGCGCCCGAGAAAACTATTTCGCCTTCGACTGTCACGGAATCCCGTGTAATTTGTCACTCGGAATCGTCGTATAAATATGCAAGACAACATACGGTCGGAACGCGAGATTCCCTGTTCCGTGGGATATCTGGCGCGTCCGTAAAACGGATTTATTGGACTCAAAGAGCCTGTCGTAAAATAAAGGAATACGCCGCAGGACGAATAGGTTCGCCGCTCGACCGACGGACGACTGAAACGAGTTTTATCGCGGCCGAATCGTCCGCGGCGTCTCTGCGACGTCTGCGCGGCAAATGTCACGATTTCGAAAGAACTCGTCGATGGATAGCATAATTGATAGCGTCGCTGGCTCGCCACGAATCCCGATCGACCGATTTCCGTTCGCTTTGAAACCGCTTTTTTGCTAATAACTCGCTCGTAACGACTGGCCATCGGGCCACGCACGCCATTCGACGATGCATCTTGTCATCCCGAAAAGCAAAAACCGCGAAACCCATTTTAAAAGCAAACTAATCGTTATTGCGCCGAGCGTAGTGTATGTAGGCTCGCGTGTTGGCAAGTTGTTTCGGACTGTCTCGCACGAAAGTAACATTTATTCGATTCATGTTGTATTTGAAGAGTGTTAAATCTAAAGCGTATCGGTTTTCGAAGAAAATAGCTGGCCCGCTGGAGGCAAATTAAGAATCCGGTCTCGCAACAGTCAACGAAACCCATCGTTTCGAACGTGATAGCTTCTACAAAATTTCTAAAACGACTTTACGAACTCGAAAACGGCTGGAAATATCGGGCAAGACACACAGCTTGAATAAAACATCGACTTTCCAACCTGGACTCTTTCAATTTCGGCAACAGTAAGCTACTATGCGTCGTGGAAAATACTCGCGTGACACCTTACCGTACGTAAATGTTCTCGTCTCGTGTTCGCATCGCTATCAATTATATTAGAAACACGAGCTTATTGCGCGATCTAATAGTTTCGCAAGCAAACTTGGAAATAACAATACGAGTAACTGCAGCATCACGCTCGGTTCTCGTACATGTAGTATATTCCAAAGCAGGGGTTGCAACCCCTCGTCTCGTGAACCAGGGGGGACGCGAAAGAAAATATTGAATGTAGAGGGACGCGTACAACTTAAACATTTCTTTACATCGATACACCGATCATTAATATTTAACATCCCTGCGAGTACATTTTTCTTACGTCAGGGAAAAAGCCTACGAGAGAAGCCATTATGGTTCCTGATTTGCGTGGCAGAAATGGCTGATCGGAAGCCCCTAGCGTTCCGTGGTACGCTTATCGGCGCGGACTCGTACGATTCGAGCTCGATTTCGTCGGACGTAGATGTCACAATTAGCGGGGGCGCGGTGTAAGGACGAGTTTTCAGACGGTTGCACGACACGCAGGGTCGTGCGTCGCCAAGTTCACGCCGAGAGGAGAGGAGAAAAAGCCGAAGGAGGGTGGGAACCGTGGATAGGTATTGATTTGCCAGCGCAGAGAGGAGCAAAGAGAATGATCGGACGTGAAAGTCGACGAACCGTGCGAGCGGAGACGGGTCGAGCGGCGAGAAGCTGCCAGGGACCGAGTCGCGTCGACATCGACCCGCGTCATCGCGCGCGTATTTTTTCGCAAAACGTTAGTTGGGTCTTATTTCGACGGAATTTGCCGAGACCTCGAGCAGAATATCTGGGAAAAGGTCAGCGATTTACGAACGTCCATCGACGTCGAGCGTTATGGCGCTACGGGAGGATCTTGACCGGAGGGTTCGCCGCGATTCGGACCCCTTGCACCATTCTGACGACAGAGATGGAAGTCGTCGATCGACTCCTGTACGGTGCACAGTTTCACGCAGACGATACGCAGCGTGGCCCTAGGACGAGGAAAGAGGAAAAGAGAGAAGGGACCGCGTTCTGTTTGACGGAATGCACCCAAGAGAAAACGCGTTAACGCGCGGCAACCCTCGAAATGTTGGCAGGAACGGTGACAGGGCCACAAGTGCACGCGTGCCAGTTTGTTTCGCAGCTGCAACCCTCCGGAGTATTATCGTTCACGATTACGTTGCGCCAAAAAGCATTATTCGCGAGCGGAAATTGCTCGCGTCCCTCTAGTCGGGTTAAGTAAGGATAACGATGGCGCATTAACCCCGAAACGTACACACCCGTCTTGGATGAAAGTAATGATTCTTAAAACGAACATCGCTACGGGGTTGGTCGGAAGTCGGAAATTTCGTTCGAAGGCTCGGACGTAATTGCGTTTCGAGGGTTGAGTGTACCTCGGAGACAATCGCGCCACAGTTTTTCCACTGGTTGGACGTTGTCCGACATCGCGACGATCTTGCGAGCCCTACCGCGGGCTCCCGATCGTGCCGATACCCTACTTTAACAACGTATCGCCACACCAGGAACACGCAAACTCACAATTTCGCATTCTGTCGAGCCTCGTAGCCGCCCCGACGATAAAAACCCGCAAGAATCTTGCGTTTCTCTGTGACCTAGTAATTGTCTGTTCCACCGAACCGTCGAAACGAGACTCCGTTGGAAAATTCCCAGAGAATTCGAAGCTCGTGGTAGTCGAAGAGGTTCTATTGCTTAATGAAGTTACGAATCGACGTTGACACCGATCAAAAGCAGGTTACGGATAGCCGGGTAAATTTTTGCAACGCAGGAACCCGTGCAGCGAAGAAACAAAGGGGGCTCGACGTTTAAAGATTTTGGCAACGGTCTGGAATTCGTCGTGCCGAACGGCTAATCGAGCCCGAGGCCAAACAGCCTAATGAACCGGTCGTGCGCGTGATCCGATTGTCGAATCGATCCTCCGTCGGTTCCGTCGAACATCCCCCCGGAAAATCGTCCCGCTGTGTGTTTCGGATACGTCCAAGCCAGGATTAATTCCGCCGCCTCCGTCCCCGCCCCGGCTTTCGAATTACGACTGAAATTCTGCGAGAATCGAAACATCAAAGGGGTTGTGTCTCCTGGAAAAAAATTACCCCACGAAACCGAGGGAAAACCGATAACGTTTCTGCCGCGCTCAGCTGTCCCATATTTCCATCAAAATTACCGCTTCCACTCGTGCAACTTCCAACCGACCAACCAAATACTCTTCTGGACCCAGCCTACTCGACGCGATTTAGGGTTGCTCCGCGAAACTACCTTCGTTACCGAAAGCGTACAGATCTATGGGAATCACCGAGTTTCTCTCAAAGCCTCGAGCTCGAGGACCGATTTATCACGAGCAAACCGAGCAACGTGTGTCTCTGCTTACCCTGCAACAACGACGTCGACGACGACCACCACCGCTGTTGAATACCTCTCGAGCCTTCTGTAACAAACGAAAACGATGCTTCAGTCTTACAAAATACAAACCAAATCGAATCGTCAACGCGTAAACTATTCTGTGTTGCTGAAAAAGATTAAACGACGCAAAGCAATGCGTTTTTCAGCGATATTAACCGACAAGTTTCGAGAGCCACCTTGTTCCGACGTGGTTTCAAGTTGCACGCAAGTTCGCGGCCCGATTGGTCGCTGGAGACTCGCGGTGGCAATTTTGAGAACGCGAAAACGAGGCACGGCAGCAGCTTCGACTCGAGTAGGGCCCCGGTTAAAACTTCCATGCGATGTTATTCAGCCTCGCGACTAATTCGTACGAAACTTTTCAATGAAATTCCACCCTTCTCAAACCGCGTCCTTTTTCTCCTGGCTCGAATCGAAAACGAGGAAGCGGGAATCGCTGTTCCTCCTCTTCGCGTTCTCCTTCCTCCCGAATAACCGACGGTGCCAAGCTGTCTTACAACTCACGACCGATGGAAACGGTTCAAACTCGAAGACCAAAACTTTCGTGGCTGATACAGGACGCTTCAAAGCACGCGATTTGCTTCCAAGGAACTGCTCTCGTCCTTCCTCGCCTTTGCGATCCAGCCAAAATGATCTAAACGACTCTCGATAAACGTTCTCCTCGATAAGCAAACGAAAGATCTTCGCGACGTGGATCGAGAGGATTTTTGGGCCCGATCGCGGCGTGTTTCGCGCTGTAACGCGTGTAACGGCAAAGGAATTGACCGAAGAAGCGGAGAAACGAGAGCGAGCCAACAACGGCGCCAGGGTTATTTATACCGAGACGACCTTTGCCGACGTCGACGGCGACGCTCAATGAAAATCTTTCGCACCGTCAACTAGACGCGGAAGAAGGGCGAGCGGGACATTCTCGGTTCGCATGGCGCCGCTTGGCCACCCTAAATGCCATCCCCTTGGCCCGTTCCGTTTGCCAACCAGCCACCGAACGCGCTCGACCAACGTCTTCCGTGATCTTTCGAGCTCGATCTCGCGAAAACGCGACCGAGTCCGAGGATCGAAACTCGCGGACGACCTCCAAACTCTCGCGATACATCGAACGACCAATTTCCCGCGATCGAAAGTGTATCGCGCGACGACAACGATTGCGTAATCGCGACGACAATGATGCGCGGAAATACATAGTCGCCGCCAACTCTATTTCCGTCGATGCAACTCGCGGGTGTGCTTATTGCTTCGCGTAACGCTAACGACGATCGCAAATTCGATGGAATCGCAGCTTCGCTTTATTTTAGTTAAGGGGTTGCGTCAGTCTGTCGACGAAAGGGAACGAATCTTGGAACAAATACAATTTCTTTTAAATTATTCTTATAGAATGAACACAACTTTATCTAAATTTATTTTGAGCGTTCCAGGGGGTAGATGGTGGGATAAAGAAGTTTCCATTGTATGAAATAGCCGATTATGCGAACCTCCCTATCCTCTTCTGGTTTATAGAAGCGGAGTTTCAGTGCATCTCGAGGCAGCGCGAAACCGAATCGTTTAACGCCGATGCTCCGCGATATAAACGGATCGCTCCCGACGCGGAAAATATGGAAACGAAAGGAGAAATGGAGCGAAGCGCGAGGGAAGCTACGAACGAAATTTAAGACGGTTCCTATCCCTTGGATCCTATCTGCGAAGAATAAATGTCGCGTCGTTAAGAGTTAACGAGGAAAAGATGGCGACGGGGTGCGTCTAGAGAGTGGAACGAGGGTGGGACAGAGAGGAAGGGGAGAAAGATCGCGTGCCTCGTCAGCGAAAGCTCGATACTTAATTGAAACTGCCGACTAAGCGAGGCTTTTGCTTACGCGCGCCGTGACTCTGCCCCGACTACGGACTTCCGTTCCACGATCCATCTACCATGAATCCAAACGTTCCTTCAGATTATCCGCCGTTCCGTTTCCCTCGTTCCTGCATTCCGACCAAGAAACCGTGCCGATTTTTTCGAAATTCCGAAAGCAATCGCTGAACGAACCTCCAGTCCTCCGACAGCAATTAAATTCCCGTCGATCGCGGATCGACACGGTCGCTGATTAATCGCAGTTAAACTGTGACAACATTGTCCAAGAGACGATTATCGAATCGTCGTCTGTCGCGATTAATTTTAGTAATCGATGGTCGCCGGTGTCGAGCCGAAATTCCTGCTAAAATTCGATAGCCCGCGTTCTGCCGTAATTCCAAAATGTCCTTGATTAGAAAATTAGTGTCTAAATTGTTAGGGAATTATCGCGACAAAATGAAATATATTGCAATGGTAGCCACGTCAGCTTAATAATTAGATCGAAACTCTTCGTTCTCGGTAATTGGCCAATTTCAAGATTCTGCCGGGAGACGGAAATTGCATCTTTCGGCTGGTCAACGGACCCGTGTGGCTTGTTTGCGTAAACACGATGCACTGGTATAGTGCACGCGTTCTGCATCGAGGCATAGTGAACGGACCATGCCAATAATTCGATATGGCGGCGATCGAAGCAAGCTTTGGTGGCATTGCTTCCTTGTATGGCTCCATTGTGTCGTCGATACGCCAGAGGGGTTCGATGAAAACGTATCTTAAATGGCCCACAATCCGTACGTATTAGGCGCTATTCGTTCACCTAAGGTTGTATCGAGAATAACTTCGATTTAAAAGTTCACGACTAGTTTACAAAATAAGAAAGAGCCTTTGAGGGGGGGTAATTTAAAAATGAAGATGGAGGAACATACACAGCACCGAGGATCAGATTATAGAAGGGCCTTAAAAATCGTGGAAATAATTTTCTTCGCGATCATTCGAGTTAGATTTCGATATCGTCGATCCAACATCGCTCGAAGAAGGCTTCTTCGGCCAATAAATTGAAATTTATCTTCCTTGTTCGCGCGTGCCCGTTTCCTTTCCTTCACCCTTACCATCTGGCTCGGGCCATAAATTTAGAGCGTTTTCCACTTCACGGCTCGAAGCCGCTCCGTGCTCGCCAGATGGAATAATCTTTCGTCGACTATCCCAGCAGTCGACCGACTCGCCCAAACGATCTATCGGGAACGTTCACGATATGGTGGTCGTTACCACGAATACGCGTACCTTTTCTTACGAAATTCGTTTCAGAATCGACGAACGATTCTGCCGGGACAAACCCAAATTAAACTATCCAAAAGAAACTAACATTCAGCATAAAATATAACCGTTCGATACGACGTTAAAGGAATATCGCGATCGTTATTACTATCAGAGATCTTACAGGAACGCGTAATAAATCTCACGGAGTTTAACGAAGAAGAAAAAGGAACGATCGGACGGGAGTCGAAAGAAATTCGATCTCCAGAAATGTCGAACAGCAAAGGTCGCCTAGTGGGATATAGATCTAAGCGCGACACCGAAGCCAATATGTTCACAGATTGCGGACTTTGCCGAGCAAATACAGAGACGAATCCGCCCGAGTTGCCGTTCTGCGTTTGCTCAAAAACTTTTCCCCAGCGACAGTCCTCCTATCGATCCTCGATCGACCTTACTCGCGCTGCCTTTTGTTGCGTCGTAAGCCCAGCCGCCCCCGGTAATGGTTCAACGAAAGGGTTAAGCCAGGGATACCAAATATTTTCTAACGAAAGAATATTTTCTTGGACGTTCCTAGGAATATTTCTATGAATTTAGACGGAAACGATGAACAGGAAGGAGCATATCAAAAGAATGTTCCGTATCTCGATCGGTAGAATAGAGAGACGCTGGTTGAAACGCATCCGCCGCGATACCGTCCCGCTATTTATAATCGTACGATGCGTCCAAAGGCGGGATATTAATTATCGGGATGGCGATTTATCGTTAACGCAGCGGCGAGCTACGCCGAACCGGATAATGTCCCTCGTTTGTCAAGCCGGCTCAACGGCTGACGAGAAATCGCCAACCTCGAGTAACGAGCGGCGTTTTGCGCTTTCCGAAGATCCCTCTCTGCAAATGTCACGGAAATAGGGGAGATCGAGCCTTCCCTATTGGATTTCCCGAAATAGTTGCGCCGGCTAACGCGCGCGCCATCCTCGTCGATTTCGTTCGATTACCTTTTCGCGCGTAAAAACGCGCCGGCGTAGAAAAATACGGGTAAAAAAAGGCAAGAGGCGACCGAGAGATTCCAAAATTAAATCGGCAGCGACCTGTTGTTAATTCGAGCGCAAGCTCCCGACCCGCCGAATCTTCGCGTCTGATCCGTTTGCTTGTCGAAAGAAATGAAAACGACGTACCGTTTTCCGTGAAATATTTCAGTAGTTTCGAAAAAACCGTTCCGTAAAAAGTTACCGTACGCCAAAAACGACACGGTAGACAACCGTGATACGTTTCGTGCGTCATTTCTGACCGTGCGTCAGTTTTGACGCATGGAACAGGAAGAGGGATAAGGGGATTCGCTCCGACACGTTGGACGACTGGCTTTTTCGATACATTCCGGTCGCGAACACGTAATAACTGTCTGCCTCTCGCAACAGTAGTTTTACGAAACGTCGAATTTGACTATTTTTTTAGGTACGTAAGCAGTATGATACGAGGTGTGTAAATTAAGTAACGAGACTAATTTTTAAACATTTTTTTAGTCGAATAGAATTACAATTCATTATTGTCTCCCTCAAAATAACTTCCTTGGGAAGGCACACAGCACTGGAACTCGGATACTGGTATAGCCTTTAGCTGGTCGGCTTCAATGTATTCGAGTGTCCCCAAATGTCGTCCCTTGAGGTGATTTTTCAATCTCGGTAAGAAGAAAAAATCACAAGGACTCAAGTCAGGCGAATACAGACTGAGGAGCCACATGAATGTTTTTACTGAAATTGCTGTGTGACAAAGCAACACCCTTTTTCGAAGTTTTTCTAGAAACTTTCGGTAAAAGTGTTGATTGACCGTTTGGCCTTGAGACAAAAACTGTTTGTGGACGAAAATGACTTTTGACTTTTAAAATGACTTAAAAATCTTAAAGGTACAAACTTGTATCACACGTTCACCTACCGTCTGCCCAAGTACCGCGTCCCAAATGTTGACGGATCGAACGCTACGTTGCCAGTCTCATTACTTAATTTACACACCTCGTAGATTGTAATTGGTCGAGCCTACCAAGTATTTTATCGGCGGATTTCGGAGCGGACCAAACTCGAAACTGTCTCGATTACGGGAGACGCGAGGAATCAGTTTTCCCCGGGGCGAAACACAGAAGTAGAAGAGAAGACGAGAGGAAAAAGAGAAGGAGCCGTAGGAGTAGCGTCGGGACGTCGAGAGCGAAAAGTGGTACGTAGCCGGTAAGCGGCGGATGGAACGAAAGAATACGAGGAAGAAGGAAAGAACGGCCGAAAGGGGAAGGAAAAAGTGGTTAAAGAGGAGAAAAAGAGAGAGCTCCCGGCATTGTACCAATTCACGACGCTAATGCGGAGAGTGTTCTAAAGACCGACGAAACAATGGCGGCACTCCACCGGCTCTGATTCTCCTTTTCCACGAGTCTCCGCGCGACGCTCGGCGTCCGTGCATGCGCCGTGCAATTCCGGCTGCGCGTAGTTAGGCAAACTTGACGCGGAAGTCTGCTCGGCCGTTGCTCCCGAAAAAATGCCCCTCGCAAATAATCATTTCAACGAAACTCCTTTTCCATCTCGTAAAACAGACACCTGCCTATCGAGAATCGATAGAATCGAGTCGATTTAAAGGTTCTTTTACATTGTACGAAGTCAGAGGTACCGATGGATTAAGTCGCCTTGGACCACGGAGAAAAAAGCAATCAATTATTTGAACTAAGAGTAAATTCGATGCACGCGACGACGTCCATCGCAGAGATTCCATCGAAAGCGATTCCGGATGCGAGCGTCTTCTCGGTCCTTGCCCATTTTCCGCTCGACTACGCCCGAAACGCCAACTAATCGAAACGTCGGCCATTGAAAAGCGATCGAGGAAATACCTGGATCGAAGCATACAAGTATTCCGTGGGACCATCTTTCCCGAGAAAGAAATCGATGAATCGCAAGAAAGAAGTCGTTCGAGTAAAGTCACGGATAGGTCCTCGATGCGCTTTTAATTAAACTTTTCGTTTAAAAAACGAACAGAGGGATAACGAGCGATTCGTGCGCATCGACGAGACCGGAATCTTCGCGACAGGGGGGAAAATCTCTTTCGAAAACCTTTAGATTAGTTTCAAAATCCTTTTCATCCGCGTTTTACTGCGGAACGAAGCGAAACACCCCCGTATCGATAGATTCTTTTCCGGACACCCGATCGAACCTTCCCTTTTAGACGAATCCGATATTGACTGCTCGTCCTAGCAGCTTCGACGTTGTTTTTTTTTCTCTCGCGGAGAAATTGGACGTTGATTAAACCGTGGTATTTATTCTCCCTCGGCATCCGAGACCCTCGTCGAAAGGAACTAAATAGACGGCAAGTGACGCGCAAATACGGCCGGGAGCCAGGAAGCTCTTCTTCGACGAATAATTCGAGATTTTCCTAGGGAAGACTTAAAGTTCCGCGACTGAGTTGCTTCGATGATCACGCTTTCGAAATAAAGTGTACGATAAAGGCTTGTAAAATTATTTCCCCCCTCGAGAACTTAAAACTAAAAACAGATTTCCTTGCAATTTCAACCGTTCTCGAAGCAGAAGCTGGATAAGTTTCGCTCGTCAAAAGAGAAAAGCTAATGATTGTTATAGGTATCTGTTACTTTGAACGTTCTCGCAAAATCGTAAGATTTAGCCCGCACGACAGCGTCGCGCGTAATTACTCAAACGTCTTGTCGTTTGCCAGAGAAGCTCGATATTTTGCTCGTCTTTTCTTTCTTCCGGCTAACGAGCAAAGGAAACGCGGCTACCCTTCGAGCATTAATATAACGGAAGGAACCCGTCGAGTTACCTTTTCGCGTCTTTAATCAAATTTTCTTGGAGTTGGTGCGCGCGATATACTCGACGCGCTACTTAAACGTTATCGTTTCCGTCCTCTCGACGTCGTTATTGCCCACTTCGCGGCGCATCGCGTCGTCGCCGTCGCCGTCGACGTCATCATCTCGCCGAGAATAACGAGTCGACGACGCTACGACGAGACCGACGTTCCTTGTCTTCAAAAGAGTCCTACTTGGCGATTTTCTATCTACCCGCGGCGTCGCCCCTAGATTCTCCTCCGCCATTTACAATTCTAAAACGAAAATCATTTTTAAATTGCTGTGAAATGATTAAAAACTCGAACGAAACTGGTGCAGTAGGGAAAGAAGGGAATTTTGGCAATTTATTTATGTTTGAAAGACTCGGAGTGTACCCAGCTTTGGAACTTTCGTAAACATCGTTACGTAATATCAGTTTTAATAAATTCTTGCTTCACGGGCCGCATAGTGATACGCGTTGGGCCATAGTTTTCCGACTCGTGCCTTAAAAGGTTGGACCATCTCTGACCTTACATTCCTTTAAGAAGGTACCTGGCGACACGTTTAGAGCACAGCTCTTTCGCTATCCGAATATTTCTTTCCTCTATTTCCACTATTCTTTCGAATAGTTCTCTCTTCTCGTTTCGAAATATTCTTCGCGATGGTGAAAAATTAATTGGGACCGTCACCCGATGGAAAACGAGATCGTCAAGGGATAATCGCGACCGCATCCGCGTGGAAATTGTGCGGAAAGGGGGAATCGAGGGAATCGTTGGTTTCCGAAATTGGATTTGGGGCTTTTGAATTTTCGAGAAGCGTTAACTGGTACCTACTCCAGGCCCTTCGCGTTTCCTCGTCGAACGTTGCGCTACAGGAGGGACTATTTAGGTTTCGTGGCCGCAAACGAGGACCAATTGGATACAAGGACGGAATAGCTAAATCGTCGTCGTGAAAATGATTGCGCGCGACGAGGTTGCGCGTAACTCGGCCGAATGGAATTTCAATAGGGGAACTGCTCCCACTCTGAGCTAGGGATCGACCTCTTCGCAAGGTCGTACATTCTACAATTTTACCCGCGAGTCGGAAACTTTCTACGCGACGAATTCGAAAATCGAAACGATCTCACCCGTGTGCCGGAGGAACGCTCGATCGCGTCACGCCTATGCGTTCGGTGCAATTTTCTTTGCATATGGACTCGCGAGGCGAAGCAGCCCCGCATTCGTGATGCAAGGCGTTACGAAAACCTCGAAAATCGGCCGAACGATTCCCGTGGCTCGGTTTGGACAATGGCCAAGGCCGCGTTGCTCAACTTCGTCAGCAACGGAGACCCAGCGAGGCTACACACGTTCGTCGTCGATGCAGCCCCGCGACGAACAACGCCAAGAGGTTAATAATTATGCGCGATTACGCGAGGTAAACATCGCCAGTCGATGCACGTATCCTCGTCGACGCGATCGGATAGGTATAAAAGAGGGCCGGTCCGGTGTTTCGAGCATCAATCGATTTTCAACGGGCTTACAAGCTTCTCACATCCTCTCCAACGTACAACATGAAGTGCATCGCAGTGAGTAAACGCGCTTAAACTCATTTACCGTGCAAGCGTAATCTCCATAACACGAGACGACGCCAGGGCTGGGAAACGTTCGCGAAAACGATTACAATTTCGACCAGAATCGCGAATATACTCGGGAAAATTGCTACGAAACGATTCCATTCGGTTCACGGTTATCGACGGATACGCGATTATATCTATTTATTGTAAACGAGATCGAGTT